>NC_137773.1:125984642-127184642 GCF_963455305.1 Plecotus auritus
TCTGCTTTGATGTGGACCATTCTTTGCTTCTTGCCACAACTCTATGGCCTCATGCTTTGTGAGACTTCTCAGTATTGACTGTCCTAGACTTGGTCATTGCCCTTTTCTCTCTCTCCATTCTGTCGTCATACACCTGGGTGGTAGTGATTCCCAAATTCCTGCCTCCAGCCTCAAACTTTTCCATGGAGCACCAGACCAATGCATAACAGTTTCCTTGATATCTTCACTCACTGTCTATTAGGCTAATCCACTTGAACACTGCCAAAACCCCCATCCCACTCCTGACCTCCCCCAAAAACCACCTCCAAAAATAAAACAGTCTGTTTCTTCTCCAGAGATTTTGATCTTGTTCAAGCCGGAAACACAAGTACTGTATATTCATTTTCTCCTACATTCCATAGCCCTGTCGCTGCCTCCCTGCTACCTTCTGAATCTGTCCTCCTGGGTACACTTGATACCTGAGCCTAGCCAGGCTCCTCCTGCCTTGGGACCTTCCAGTCACCGCCCTGCTCTGTCTTCTGCTCTCTGCTTGGCCAGCTCCTCAGAAAGCTCTTCCCTGTCCACCCCAGTACAGGGGAGGCCTCGTAGTCACACCCGTCGTATCACTTTTTCTTCACAGCACGTGGTAGTCTCTGAGAGTACTTATTTTTGCGCCTCTCTCTGCTGTTTGAAAATGTAGTTTCTGTGGCAGCAGGGATCTTGTCTTTTGGTTTACTGTCATATCTTCACTATTTAGAGCAGTGATCGGTAGTAGTCATCAGTACAATAATCTGTACTTACGTGAATTGCTCATAAATGTCCTGTGTACCTTTTACTGTTCAATTTTTTTTATTTACTTATAATAGCTCTTTATAGATCAAGGCTATTAATTCTTATATTGTAAATGTGTCCTCTAGTTATCTATTTATCTGAAAGGGAAAGTTATAATTTGTCATCTTACTCATTACAGCTGTTGTGGAACAGGAAATGAAAAAGGACTGGCTTTTTGCTCCTCATTATCGGTACTACGTGAGAGAAATGAGAATTCATGCCTACAGCCAGCTGTTGGAATCATATAGGTCATTAACCCTCGGCTACATGGCAGAAGCCTTTGGTGTTGGCGTGGAATTCATTGATCAGTAAGTTTACATAGCATCATGCTCAGTTTTTAAAGTTACCTTTTGATGTGTGAATTTGTACATTTTCTTCCTGTTTACGATGCTTCCCTCTATTAAAAAAAATCTAAGAATTTTTCTTAAGATCATTATCAAAACAGTTGTATTTGTCATCTCTGCCTTCATGATGTGCCCCTTCTATTAACAGAGTTGTGGAGAGGGTAAGTGATTTTGCAAAAGGTGTTAGACCAGCTGTTATTAAAGTCATCTGCGGCTCCTCCTTTCTGGACCACACTGCCACGGCAGGAATGACCTAGATCTCTTAGAGTTCACGTTAGGTCCTATTTCAATGCCTTCCAGTTTTTAGGCGGCTGCTGCAATTCTGGTCAAATTGGTTGTTAAATATGGTGCCTGTAGCCCTTTGATTCCTCAGATACTTGCTAAGCCATTACAATATGGTTCGCATTGTTTTAGATCCCATGGATTTTTATCGTAAGCCGCCTCTCCTCATTTAAGATAGAAATGAGTCTACAGAGATAATAAAATGGAATAGAAAGGTGTGTGTGGCTTCAGCATGGTGGTAAGGAAAGGGGTGGCTCTTGGAGATCTGTGTAGGGCCCGTAGGCCATGGTATGGAGCTTGGGTTTGAATCTCCGTGCTGTGGGGAGCCATTGGAGAATTTTAAGCATGGGAGTGAAGTGATCCATGCTGTGTCTCACACAGACCAAGAGAATACCTCATGGAGATGTTATGGTGGCTTGGACGAGGGTAGTGGGAGTGTAGTTGAGAAGTAGACATTCAGAATGTGCTGTCTTTTAAATGTTCATGATGTAGTTTTCAGTGGCCCACAAGGACAAAACATGGTGTTTATATAGTTAAGTGCAACTGCATATCACTTAAATTAAGACCATTTTCTTTTTAGTGGTGTTTTTCCTGATATTTCAAAAAATTTTCAAGCATGCAGAAAATTCTGAAGAATTACATAGTAAATTCCCATATATCTTTGGTTGTCTAATACTTTGTATATTCACTTAATCACCTACCTGTTCATCTTATTTTTTAACTACTTCATAGTAAGTTTCAGGCTCCTGTTCATTTTATCCCTAAACTTCAGCGTTTGCTTATGGGCTTGTTTTGAGGTAATATGTGCATTCAGTGAAATGCACAGATCTTACCATAAGTGTAACCCACACTGGTAAGGGAGCCATCACCAGAGACACCCACACTCCCTTCTTTTAAAGAAAAAAGGCCTTGGTAGTAATGTTTCTGTGTTTTAAAAGTATCCTTACCAAAGAAGAAGGCTGGTACCCCTAGGTTGGTTTTGTTTCATTTCTGAATTAACTAGTCCGTGAGATTTGCCTGGTAACCATGAGAATTAGTTACTAGGATGGGGGATGGCCATTATTAATGGTTTTCATGAATCAGTGGGAGGAGTGAGCAAATGTATGGAAGATGGGGTTGGCCTGTCTTCTCCTAAGTCGGCCACTAAAGAATGGTGTGGCCTTGGGCAGGTTCTGTCCCGCCTCAGTTTCTTAACTATGGTGTGCTGGTGATAGAGCCATCACTAATTGTGAGCAAAGTGAAGCTCAAATTCAGTGTAACATCTGAAGCAGGACAGTGCCATTCAGATACATACACTGCAGTATTCTTTAAGTCATTATAAAATGACATTTTAATTCAAAGCATGTGGCACATTTCAGGGTAGGTGGTATTTAAATTGTTTTTTTCCTTTTCTAAGACCAGATCTAGAGACAAAGATTGTACCATTCAACTCTAATTGTTGTTACCTAGAAAAGTCATGTTTTACCTGCTTCAAGTCTGGGTTTTCATGGGTTCTTTTTTCCCCGCCATGAAAATTTATTTTAAGTGAAATCCTTTATTTTTTAATGTTTTTATTGATTTTTAGTGAGGGGAAGGAAGATGGAGAAACATCCATCAGCTGCCTCCTGCACGCCCCCTACTGGGGATCGAGCCAGCAACCTGGGCATGTGCCCTGACTGGGAATCCAACTCTTGGTACATGAGTCGAGGGTCAACGTTGAACCGCTAAGTCATCCCGGCCAGGCTAGGTGAAATCCTTTTTATTTTATAGTTTTTATTAATCCTCACCCGAGGATACTTTTTGATTGATTTTTAGAGAGAGTGATAGGGATGGGGAGAGACAGAGATAAACATCGATGTGAGAGAGACATCGATTGGTTGCCTCCCGCATGCATCCTGACCAGGGCCAGGGATCAAGCCTGCAACCAAGGTACATGCCCTTGACTGGGAATCGAACCTAGGATCCTTCAGAGTTCGAGGGTTGATGCTCTATCCACTGAGCCAAATTGGCTAGGGCTTGTTGATAGCTCTTTTATTTGAAACTTGGTATGCATATTTATTCTAGAGGTTCTGTTTAGTCAGTACTTAGTTCATCGTTACTAGATATCTGTTGTGAGGCATCATGCTGGGGGAGATGAGTAATCATGGGACATATTTGACTAGCACATAGGGAGATGAGAAAAAAGATAGTTTGGATTTAAAGCAGGGAATGGGACTTCAGTGCCAAGGTAGGGCATTAGGAGTTAAACTTTGTTATAACCAGAAAAGTTGTGCCCAGATTACTCTTGGCACACAGAGTTTAGAATTAGCGTAACTCGGGGTTGGTATTTGATCCAAGTGCCTGAGAAATGGACACATCCACAGATGGCTTCTTGTGAGCATTTAGACCAAATGTCACTGCATATTTAGGATTGTAATAGGAAGTGATGGAATTAGCACAAATAAATTAGGGATGTGTTTGAGAAACGAGTGGCTTAGTTGTACTAGATGGAGTGTGTGGTAAGATGTACAGAGTCCACTTAGCTAAGCCTAGAAGGATCTCTTTGGGGTCTTCATCTCCCGCTGCCTAAGCTGGTCTGGTGATAATGGGATGGAGAACAGAGCAGCTGAATTGTCAGCAGTCAGGCTCTAGAGCCGAACAGTAAATCTAAGCTCAGCAGAGGGCATTCTTGAGTCAGTTTGCTTGTAAGTCAAATCCAGTGTAGTTGTCTGTATCTGGCTGCCTGATAGCTTGTTCCTAAATCAGAACATCAAGATTTTTCTTGAGAGGTTTTCTTTCCTGTTCTGTAGCTTTGGGTAGGACTACGAAAGCTGGCGATGATTGAACTTGATTGTGTACTTCAGTCTAGAGATCCAACTGTTTTCCTGGAATATAAATATAAATGAGTTTAGAAACAATGCTGATCTTGTTTAATTTTAATTATTTTTACCTGTAAAAATACTTTTTGCCCTGACCGGTTTGGCTCAGTGGATAGAGTGTCGGCCTGCAAACTCAAGGGTCCCAGGTTCGATTCCAGTCAAGGGCATGTACCTTGGTTGCGGGCACATCCCCAGTGGGGAGTGTGCAGGAGGCAGCTGATTGATGTTTCTCTCTCATCGATGTTTCTAACTCACTATCCCTCTCCCTTCCTATCTGTAAAAAATCAATAAAATATATTTAAAAAAAATACTTTTATTGACTTCAGAGAAGAAGGGAGAGGGAAAGAGAGAGAGAAACATCAGAGAATCATTGATAGGCTGCCTTCTGCATGCCCCCTACTGAGGATCCAGCCTGCAACCTGGGCATGTGCCCTGACCTGGAGTAGAACTGTGACCTCCTGGTTCAAAGGTCGATGCTCAACCACTGAGCCCCGCCTTCCAGGCTGGGCTGAGCTGTTTAATTTTTAGATTTTACCTAAAGCCACTCAATTACCGAACTCAAAAACTAGCAATTGAATTGTAGCAATTGGATCAAATATATTTTGATTGAATTGTAGAATAAAGCATGCTGTATAAACATGTTACAGTTCTTGCTAGTATAGGATAACCTCTAGCTTAAAATCTTCAGTAGCATAACTTAATTCAAGGCATAGTGCGTCTTTCACCAGTGACTGACCAGTGGCAACTAGTTACGATATTATTTCTTTTAAAGCACAAGTCAAAGCAGCACACTTTACACACTTCATCTAATTGTAATGCTTTTCGGTAAGTGTCAAGCATGATGTTTGCCCCTGACCTTCCTCAATGGTGCTTTAGACTTTGTTCTGCCCAATACAGTGGCATTTCACTGTAGCTTTAATTTGCAGTTTTAATGAGTGAAGTTGATTTTTTTATGTATGTCCTTTGCCCGATTTGTAGTATTTTCTACTTTATAATGCAAACATCTTTTATTCACATTGTCTTTTAGTTTTTGACTTCGTCTTGATGGTACTTTCCTATGTAGAAATTCTCCTTACATAATCAAGTTTATCCATTTTTCTATGTGGTTTCTTAGGCTCTCTCAACACCATTTATTGACTAAGCCAACCTTTCCCCATTGATTTGCAATGGCACTTTTGTTAGAAATTTGATTCTGTTTGTGTTTATGTGCTTGGATCAATTTGTTTTACTATCTGGGAAAATAATCTGGTACTTAATTTCTATTTGAAATCTTATTTTTCTTGATTAGGAGGACTCGGTGTATGAATCTCTAAATTTAACACAAACAGATGTTTATTTTAAAGGAGTCATCTTTTCATTTATTCTCTTTAGCAGCATATTAGAGCTGTCCTCATAAAGCTTTTGTACATTACTTGGCATTTACATTTTTTCCTCTGTCATATAGTAGTAGGTAGACTGTATTTGGAGAGTTTCACTACTGATGCTGGTTTTTGAGGTATATGTGTAACCATAACCAGGTTGTTTAAATAGCTGTCTGTCTTATGAGGTTTGGGTCATAAGTGGATATAGATTCTCAAATACCTTTTTCACATTCACAACACATTAAACCCATCATCTTTGCATTCCTAGTCCTAATTTATTGTAGCATACTATTCTTTTTTTCTCCTTCATGCTCTTTAGGATTTTGAAAATCCTGAGAGTTACCTGCTCCTTAACAGTTAAGTTGAAGGAAACTGGGCAGTTTAATTTAAAGTGCCCTCAAGCTCCCAATAAATCCTGTTATTTTTCCTTTCCCTCAGTGTCTATCTCTGAGCACCTTTGTAGCTCCAAAGACTTGCTGTGAATGGTTTCATTCTTTGCCACCTACACTCCATCTGAGTATGAATCTCTGGGGTCATGTTTATGCTGGTAGGTGACTTACTCTTTGGGGGTAGTTCTATAATACACCAGAGATCTTCTCAGCCTCCATACATTCAGTAGCTAAGGATGGAGGGAACTCAGTGTTACCTTGTAAGACAATTGAATCGTGTATTTAGTGCACTTTATAGTTTCCTAAGACTCCTCATAAGGCAGATGCTAAAGGCTTTTTTCTCTCAATTAGGGAACTCTCCAGATTTATTGCTGCTGGGAGACTACACTGCAAAATAGATAAAGTGAACGAAATAGTGGAAACCAACAGGTACATTTCAGTTTGTGTAATACTCCCCATAATAAGGTACATTATTATATTTCATTTTTGTTCCTTCACCATTTATCCCCCTATGCCCGCTCCCCGCCCCCCAACCCCCACACTGTTGTCTGTGTCCATGAGTTTTGTTTTTTTCTCAGTCCCTCCACCTGCTCTATGTATGAGTCTGTCTCTGTTTTGCTTGTTAGTTCAGTTTGTTCATTAAATTCCACACATGAGTGAAAGTATGGTATTTGTCTTTCTCTGATTGGTTTATTTCACTTAGGGACATTCTTAAGTGCCTTTTAAAAGTAGGTCAACTATTGTTACAGAGTAATGTGACTAGTAAATAATTCTTTTTTTTTTCTTGAATTTATTTATAGACCTGATAGCAAGAACTGGCAGTACCAAGAAACTATCAAGAAAGGAGATCTGCTACTAAACAGAGTTCAGAAACTTTCCAGAGTAATTAATATGTAAAACCATGTAAACAAAGGATTTCCTTTGGAGATAATGACTTGGAATTTTTATAGCTTACTTCACTATGTGCCCAGTTCAGCTGTATAAAAGAAATACTGTGTTGTTTCTGTCAGTTTACTTTTTTCTTAAGCATATCTACATTAAGCATGGGGTCTGGTAATGTTAAAATGTTACCTTTATGTCATTTAAACCTCTCTGGTTTATGGTATAATGGGTTACAGCCAGAGGCTCTATGGTACCTGAGTTCAAATACTAACAGCCTCATTGGTAAAACAGAGGTAATTAACACAAGTCCATCACTTCTTACCTTTAAGCCTCCTGAATTTTAGAAAGAAGAGTACATGCTATATATTGTAGACCAAAACCAAGTGTCTCCCACTGGTGCACAAAAGACAGAAGATACATATATCCTAAGCTTTCCATAAGAAATGTAGCCATAGAAGATGGGAAGTTAGTCTTTTGGAGGCTGTCATAGCCTGAATTCCAGAATGAGCCAAGGCCAATGTCAGTAAACAGGTATAAAAAAAACTGTATACATATTGGCAAAGGGATTTCCCCCCAACACACAGAACCATGGTAATAGCAGTGAGGAAAAGGAAGTTGTCCCTTGTCTCTCCCCCTCCCCTAATTATAAAATAAACTCAGATGGGGATTAGTGCCGTGACTAAAATATGAAACCTGATAAAGGAGAAAGGGTGAAACAGGGTATGGAGGGCTTTGTTTTCTATGGGGTGTCACAGCAGGTCTCTGGTAAGGTTACCTTTCAATAAAAAGGAGGGAGGGCGAGACCATACAAACATCTGGAGGTTTTAAGCAGAGTAACAGCCCAATTTGATTTACCTTGTGTCACTGGCACTCAGCTTGGGGGCTGCCAGGTAATGGCATGGACTGTAGAGGCCGCTGAATCTGCTAAAAGTTTGGAATGGGGAGGGGGGGGGGGCGGGGAGGACGAGAACATGAGTCAAGAATGATCCCAGGGTTTTTGAATGGGAACCTGGACAAGAACAGTTTTGGTAGAGGTGAGTTTAGAGAATAGGAAATGTCATTTTATTGGAAAAGGAAGAGGAGAGAAGTATGAGGCTTTTTTATTTAAGACCATGTTTATATGCTAATCCAGTGGTCGGCAAACTCCTTAGTCAACAGAGCGGCAAACTACGGCTCGCGAGCTGGTGGCTCTCGAGCGCAGTTTGCCAACCACTGTGCTAATCCGTTAAAATATTAGAGGAGAGAACCAAGGTGGCAGCTTAGGTAAACCTCCTATACTTGCTGCCTCCCACAACCACATCAAAATTACAACTGAAATACAGAACAACCATCATTTAAAACTGCCTGAAAACTCGCTGAATGCAAGGTCCTACAGCTAGAGAAGAGAGAAGCAAGACTGGTAGCACATCCACGTGTGTGGTTTTTACTAATGGGGAGATAATCTCTGTAGAGGCCTTCCGTGTGGAGCAAGGGGTCCCAGCCCCACACCAGACCCCCAGAGCTGGGAAGAGAAGTCTCTGTAACTGTGGGCTGTAAAAACCAGCGGGGATTGGGGCTGAGTGACATGAGACTCAGCTGTTCCTTTTAAAGGGCCAGCACATCAACTTAAAACATCCCTCTTCCTCTGAGCTCCAGTGCTGGGCAGCAGCTTTGGAGGACCCAGACACAATGGGAGGAACTGGATTGTCTGGCATCAGGACAGGAACTCAGGGGGCAGCTTTCTCCCAGACTGGGTCCTCAGAGGGTCATTTCCTGTGCTGGGACCTCCCCTGTTGTAGGACTGACTGGCAGCCATATCAGTTTCCATCAGTGACATTTTGTTTTCTCTGCCCTGGTGATTCCCTGAGACCCCTGCCCCACCCAAACTTCGTAGCAGCTTTTCTGTATGAATGGCCTGTCCTGGCTCAGATTTCAGACTTTCCTAAAATCTCTCTCAAACAAGCTGCAGCTGGTGACAGCATGCCCCAAACCTATCAATAAAAGGCCCAAGACCTGGCACTAGTGCCAGCCTGCCTTGCTTCACAGCTGGGCCTCACCTGGGCACCTCTCTGGAGGCCCTAGAGCCAATGTATCTGGTGGACAGCTTCAGACCTTACCAGATTACAACTCCACATCCACAAGCGACACTCAAGGGGTAGACTCAGTGAGCACCAAAGCCCCACTGAAGCAAGTCCTGCTCCATGGGGGTATTTCTACACAGTAGCACTCCCACTGTAGTCATAAGGGGTCCTCACAGCCAATTGGCCTGGAGGTTAATTCCTCGCAGAGACACCAATAGCAATCAAGGCTCAACTACAACAAGACTGCACACAGCGGGGAGAAACCAAGATGGCGGCATAGGTAAACACCTAAACTGCTGCCTTGCACAACAATTTCAAAACTACAACTAAAAGACAAAATGGACACCATCCAGAACCACAGGAAAGCAGGCTGAGTGAAAATTCTACAACTAGAAGGAAGGAGAAAAGCTCACAGAGAATTGGAGGTACGGCAAAGGGGCTTTGTGCGCGCAGAGAGGAAGGGCGGCTGAGAGCCTGGCTGACTTCCTCTGGCGGAAGGGGGAAGGAAGCCTCCGACCGCACTGAACCCCAGTTCTGACTGCACTGAACCCCAGTTCCGGGCGAACCCCTGGGGACCCACGCTCTTACGGGGGGAGTCTGGACTCTCGGGCGGAGACTCGAGCTGGGAAAGGCAGAAGTCTGAAGGCGCACGCGGGCCAGTGCGCACAAAGGCTGCGGAGGTTGCCATAGGCTTTCCCTAGTGGAAGGGAGTCAGAGGATCCTGACTTCACTGAGCCCCAGTTCTGACTGCAGTGAACCCCGGTTCCAGGCGAGCCCCTGGGGACCCACGCTCTTGTGGGGGGAGTCTGGACTCTCGGGCGGAGACTCGGGAGCCGGGGAAGGCGGAGGACTGAAAGCGCACGTGCGCGCAGGGGCGGGGCTGACAGGAAGCCAAGACTGAGGCTCCACCCTATCCAAGCTGAGCACAGGCTATTGCAATTTGGCAAGTCTAATCCTATAGGGCTGTCTCCAGCACCAGGCTTCTCCCAGCATAGACACAGCTGATCCTTACAGCCAACTGACCCGGAGGTCAATTCTTCCCAGTGATACCAACAACAATAAAGACTTAATTACAACAAGGCTGTACACACAGTCCACAAAGGGGTGCACCAAGAGTGTCCACCTCAGGTTAACTGGGGAAGCAGACCCACTGGGCCATATTGGAAACCTAGCACAAATATCTACCTTACCAACTCAGGGAATCAGTGAAAATGCGGCGTCAAAGAATCAGATCACAAACGAAAGAAATGGAGGAAAACAAACGACTGGATATAGAATTCAAAACCACCGTTATAAGACTTTTTAAGAATATCCTAGAAAAGGCCGATAAATATAACGAGACCCTCGAAGATATGAAAAAGGACCAACTAGAAATTAAACATACACTGACTGAAATAAAAAATATTATACAGAGACCCAGAAACAGAATAGAGGAACACAAGAATCAAGTCAAAGAATTGAAATACAAAGAAGCAAAAAACACTCAACCGAAAAAGCAAAAAGCAAAAAAAAAAATCCAAAAAGTTGAAGATAATGTAAGAAGACTCTGGGACAACTTCAAGCGTACCAACATCAGAATTATGGGGGTGCCAGAAGGAGAGAGAGAGCAAGATACTGAAAACCTATTTGAAGAAATAATGACCGAAAACTTCCCCCACCTGGTGAAAGAAATAGACTTACAAGTCCAGGAAGCCCACAGAACCCCAAACAAAAGGAATCCAAAGAGGACCACACCAAGACACATCATAATTAAAATGCCAAGAGCAAAAGACAAAGAGAATATTAAAAGCAGCAAGAGAAAAACAGTTAATTACCTACAAGGGAGCACCCATACGACTGTCAGCTGATTTCTCAACAGAAACTATGCAGGCCAGACGGGAGTGGCAAGAAATTTTCAATGTGATGAATAGCAAGAACCTACAACCAAGATTACTCTACCCAGCAAAGCTATCATTCAGAATTGAAGGGCAGATAAAGAGCTTCACAGATAAGAAAAAGCTGAAGGAGTTCATCACCACCAAACCAGTATTATATGAAATGCTGAAAGGTATTCTTAAAGAAGAGGAAGAAGAAAAAAGTAAAGATAAAAATTATGAACAACAAATACATATCTATCAACAAGCGAACCTAAAAATCAAGTGAATTAAAAACCTGAGGAGCAGAATAATCTGGTGAATATAATAGAATCAGGGGCATAGAAAGGGAGTGGACTGATAATTCTCAGGGGGAAAGGGGTATGGGGGGTTCATGAAGAGAATGGACAAAAATCATACACCTATGGATGAGGACAGTGGGGGGGAGGTAAGGGCAGAAGGTGGGGTGGGAAAGGGGTGGAGGGGAGCTATGGGGGGAAAAAGGAGAAATAATTGTAATAATCTGAATAAAGATTTATTTAAAGGTGAAAAAAAAAAAGACTGCACACAGCCCACATAGGGGTGCACCTAGAGTACCCAGCTAAGGACACTGTGGAGGCTGAGCCACTGGGCCCTACAGGACACCACTCACCAATTCCAGGAGACATAGCAGCTCTACCCAATACATAGAAGCAAACACAGGGAAATACTCAATGCAGAGACAAAGAAACGTCACAAATGAAATAAATGGAACCAAGCAAACTACTGGATACAGAGTTCAAAACCATGGTTATAAGATTACTCAAGGATCTTCATGAGAACTTCAAGGGACTTAGTGAGACTTTCAAGGATCTTAGAATGTCAACAACATGAAAAAGGACCAATAAGAAATTAAGCACACAGTACTGAAAGAATTTACAGGGATTCAACAGTAGAGTAGAGGATTCTGAGAATAAAATCAATGATTTGGAATATGAGGAAGCAAAGAATACCCAATCAGAAGAGCAAAAAGAAAAAAAATCTAAAAATATGAAGATAGTGTAAGGAGCCTATGGGACTTCAAGCGTACCAACATTCATATGGGGGTGTGAGAAGGAGAAGAGAGAGACAAGATATTGAAAACCTATTTGGAGAAATAATGACAGAAAACTTCCCTTACCTGGTGAAAGAAATGGACTTACAAGTCCAGGAAGCATAGAGTCCCCAACAAGAGGAACCCAAACAGGCCTACACCAAGACACATCATAATTAAAATGCCAAGGGTTAAAAATCTTAAAAACAGCAAGCAAGAGAAAAGCAGTTACCTACAAGGGGGTGCCCATACGACTGTGATTTCTCAAAAACTTTGCAGGTCAGAAGGAAGTGCCAAGAAATATTCAAAGTGATGAACAGCAAGGACCTACAACCAACATTACCCAGCAAAGCTCTCATTTAGAATTGAAGGTCAGATAAAGAGCTTCACAGACGGGAGGGAATAATGGCGGCGGAATAGACAGATGTGTTCCGAGCCTTGTCCCGGAGCAGAAAGAAAGAACAGCTGAGGGTCGCACAAGGAGTGTTTGTTGGCTGGTTGGGAGACAGCTGAATTCCAGAAGGAGGTGGGGGACTGCTAAACGGGGTTCCCCTGACCTGGCAGCACCAACTGCGGCTGGGTCCCCTCCCGGAGCTGCGGGCTTGGACGCGGAGTCTGCGCCATCTTGATCCGGAAAGTGGAGCTTATCGGAAGCCTGAGAATCCACAACTGCGGCACCCCAGGAACAGCTGCGAGCCCCAGAACAACGCTCCCCAACTGGCGAAAGCACACAGGTTCAGAGAAGCTCTACACTCCGTGGCTGTAGGGGCTGGCATGATCTGTGATTGTGGAAAGGGGTCCTCAGAGCTGCTAAGAGAAGGGCACTCTAAAAAGCAACCCATTTTGATCTGACGTGCAGGGACACCCTAAGAATTTCAGGCAGTCCAGACTTACGCGCAGCCCCTGCGTTCCCTGGGTGCCTGGGCTTACGCGCAGTCCCGGAGTTCGCACAACTGGGCTTTTTCCTCTTGAAATTCTTGCTTCTGATTACTAAGCCCAATACATAGGATCACCCAGTTGGGGACACCCTGGGAGACTGCAGGGGAAAGTTGTTTTTCTGGAACCTGGGGATAGGAGCAGGGAGTGACCATCGGAGAGTCAGCTCTGAGGCAGCCCACTCCCACAAACCGGTAGTGAGTGCCACAGGGAAAGAAGGCTCTAACACTGCCTAGAGAGGCCATAGATAGACCCGGAAGTCAATCCAGAAACACTGCCACCCAGGGGCTGAATCACAAATTGACTCTTGTGTAATCAAAAATAAAGGAATACGAGAAATTAAGACACACCGCCTGCTTAAAATCAGGACTGGCTTACAACACTGAAGAGCAGTGGATCGCAGGGAACTGCAATACTGTCTGGACTGAGAAACAGGCATAACAAACAGAAAAACAGAGGAAGTGAATGACCTTCACTACTTCACATCTTATTTTTACCTTTTATTTTTTTATTTTTTTTATTTTCATTTTTTGCATCTTTTAATCAAGAAACTTTTTTCTTTTTTCATCACTTGATTTTACCTTTTTAATTATTACATTTTCATTTTCAATCCGTATTATTACTACTGCTATTTTATCTTTTTTTTTTTTTTAAAGTGTCATTTTATTTTCTCTTCATTTTATTTTGGGATTAGGGTTCGACATTCTATTTTTATCTTTCCTTTAGCATCGTTTTACTCTATCTCAACTCTACCTTTAGGCCATCACTCTCTTCCTAACCTCCCCCTTTTCAGTGTCCTGTTTATCTTACCCTTTTACTGCTTTAGATTTTCCCTATTCTTTCTGTTTACCCCTTGTTAAAATTTCACCCTACTTACATATCTAATCTCCAATCCCCTGCTCCAAGTCCACATACATCTCTCCCTTCGCTGTCTGAGCTATCCATAAACTTGTCCTTCTCTCTGTCCTTTTGTTGTAGTTTGCTTGAATGTACATTATATCGAATTTTTATGCTTTTTTGTGAGATTGTTCTGCTTATTCTTCTTTTGTTTATTTTTTTGTTTGTTTTGTGCTTCAGCTTTCCCTTGCCTCACTCCATATTAGTTGGTGTTGTAGTTTGTACTAATCCCCAGGCACTTGTTGCTGGCATTTGCTGGGATTAGTGATTGTTCTATTGGAGTTTTATCCCCAATATATATAGTCTGTTCCCCTTTCTCTCTTAGTCACTTTCTTGTCTCTCTTACATTTTTTTTTTTTTACTTTCCCTTTTCCCAATTTCATTTTCACACTCCTTTTTTCTTTTTTTTTTCTTTCTTTCTTTTTTCCTCTTCTTCTTTCTCTCCTATCACCTAATTTGCCTTTCTCTGGTGGTCACCTATATTGGAGGTTATTAATATCGTGAATACATTCCTGTTCAGTGCCTTGTGAGTTGTACCTGGTAGTGCTGTAGTTTGTGCCTTTAAATCTACCCAGGAGAGAGAGAACTACATAACCAGACACCCAGAGAAGAGAGACCATGGGGAGACAAAGACACAGCCCGCATATGAAAGAAAAGCAGGCATCACCAGAAAAGGAAGTAAACGAAATGGAGGCAAGCAAACTTCCAGAAAAAGAATTCAGAGAAATGGTCATAAGGTGGCTGAAAAGAATGGAAGACAAATTCGACAATATGAGCAAGAACCAAGAGGAAATGAAGAACCAAGAAGAAATGAAAAATGACATCGCTGCTGTAAAGAACTCAATAGAAAGCATCAAGAGTAGACTAGAAGAAGCAGAGGACCGCATCAGTGAGCTAGAAGACAAGATGGAAAAAAATACCCAAGTAGAGCAACTTCTAGAAAAAAAAATTAAAAGGCAGGAGGAGAGTCTAAGGGAACTTTGGGACAACACGAAACAAAACAACATCCGCATAATAGGGGTTCCAGAAGGAAAGGAAGCTGAGCAAGGAATAGAAAACCTCTTTGAAGAAATAATGACAGAAAATTTCCCTGATATAGGCAAGAAAAAACCCACACAAATCCAAGAAGCTCACAGAGTCCCAAGCAAAATGAACCCCAAAAGACCGACGCCAAGGCACATTATAATTAAATTGGCAAACACCAACGACAAAGTAAGAATCTTAAAAGCAGCAAGAGAGAGACAGAAAGTTACATACAAAGGAACCCCATCAGACTAGCAACTGATTTCTCAACAGAAACTCATCAGGCCAGAAGGGAATGGAATGAAATATACAAAGTCATGCAAAGGGTGGGTCTGAATCCAAGAATACTGTACCCAGCAAGGCTGTCAATCAAAATTGAAGGTGAAATCAGGAGCCTCACAGACAAAAAAGGACTAAGGGAATTTATTACCACCAAACCAGCAATGCAAGAAATGCTAAAGGGTCTGCTGTAAAAAAAAAGAAATAGGAAGCGAAGAAGTAACACAGGGGTAAAGAATAGGAATGGCGACAAATAAGTACCTATCAATAATAACTTTAAATGTAAATGGATTAAATGCCCCAATCAAAAGACATAGGGTAACGGATTGGATAAGAAAACACGACCCATATATCTGCTGTCTACAAGAAACCCACCTCAGAAAAAAAGACGCACACAGACTGAGGGTGAAGGGATGGAAAAATGTTTTCCAGGCAAATGGAACTGAAAAAAAAGCTGGGGTAGCAATACTTATATCTGACAAATGAGATCTCAAACTGAAGGACATAACAAGAGATAAGGAAGGCCATTTCATAATAAAGGGAGCAATCCAACAAGAAGAAATAACTCTAGTAAACATATATGCACCCAATACAGGAGCACCCAAATACATAAAAAAACTCCTGGAGGATATCAAGGGAGAGATTGACAGCAATACAATCATAGTAGGAGACTTTAATACCCCACTATCACCATTGGACAAATCCTCTAAACAAAACATCAGCAAAGAAACATCAATCCTAAATGACTCACTAGACCAGATGGAATTAATTGACATCTTCAGAACATTTCACCCCAAAGCCACAGAATATACATTCTTCTCAAGTGCACATGGGTCATTTTCAAAGATAGACCATATGTTGGGACATAGGCAAAGTCTCTTCAAATTCAAGAAGATAGAAATCATATCAAGCATCTTCTCAGACCACAGTGGCATAAAAATGGAAATCAACTACAATAAAAACAACCCAAAGAAATCAAACACATGGAGACTAAACAGCATGCTATTAAACCATGACTGGGTTACCAGAGAGATCAAAGAAGAAATAAAAAACATCATGACAACAAATGACAATGAAAACACTACAATCCAAAATCTATGGGACACAGCGAAAGCAGTCTTGAGAGGGAAGTTCATAGCTCTACAAGCCTACTGCAAAAAACAAGAAACAGGGGTAATAAATTACCTAACCCAACAACTCAAAGAGTTAGAAAAAGAGCAACAAGAAAAGCCCAGTGTAAGCAGAAGGAAGGAAATAATAAAGATCAGAGCACAGATAAACGACATAGAGACCAAAGAAACAATACAAAAGATCAACAAAACCAAGAGCTGGTTCTTTGAAAGGATAAACAAGATTGATGAACCTCTAGCCAGGCTCACCAAGAAGCAAAGAGAGAGGACCGAAATAAACAAGATCAGAAATGAAAGAGGTGAAATAACAACAGATCCCGCCGAAATACAAAGGATTGTTAAAAAATACTACGAACAACCCTATTCCAACAAACTGGACAACCTGGAGGAAATGGACATATTCCTAGAAAAATATAACCTTCCAAAACTCAATCAGGAAGAATCTAAACAGCTCAACATGCCAGTAACTATGGAAGAAATTGAAGCAGTCATCAAAGAGCTTCCGGCAAACAAAAGCCCGGGGCCAGACGGCTTCACAGGAGAGTTCTACCAAACATTCAAGGAAGAACTAAAACCTATCCTCCTCAGACTATTCCAAAAAATTCAAGAGGAAGGAACACTTCCAAGCTCCTTCTATGAAGCCAGCATCACCCTAATACCAAAACCAGATAAAGACAACACAATGAAGGAGAATTACAGGCCAATATCCCCCATGAATGTAGATGCCAAAATCCTCAACAAAATTCTAGCAAATAGGATCCAGCAGTACATCAGAAAGATCATACACCATGACCAAGTAGGGTTTATCCCAGGAATGCAAGGATGGTTCAATATCCGCAAATCAATAAATGTGATACATCACATAAACAAATTGAGAGATAAAAATCACATAGTCATATCAATTGATGCAGAAAAAGCATTTGACAAAATCCAACACCCTTTCTTGATAAAAACTCTCAACAAGGTGGGAATAGAAGGATCATACCTCAACATAATAAAAGCTATATATGATAAACACACAGCTAACATCATACTCAATGGGCAAAAACTAAAACCATTTCCCCTAAGAACAGGAACAAGACAGGGATGCCCACTCTCACCACTCCTGTTTGACATAGTACTGGAAGTATTAGCCACTGCAATTAGACAAGAAGAAGAAATAAAAGGCATCCAAATTGGAAAAGAAGAAGTAAAGCTGTCCTTATTTGCAGATGACATGATATTGTACATAAAAAACCCGAAAGACTCCATCAAAAAACCAACAGACTTAATAAATGAATTCGGCAATGTAGCAGGATACAAAATTAACACCAAGAAATCTATGGCATTTCTATACACCAACAGTGAACTTAAAGAAAGAGAGACTAAAAAAGCAATTCTATTTTCCATCGCACCAAAAAAACTAAGATACTTAGGAATAAACCTAACCAAGGAGGTAAAAGACCTATATGCGGAAAACTACAGGACACTGAAAAAAGAGATTGAGGAAGATGTAAACAGATGGAAGAACATACCATGTTCATGGATTGGTAGAATCAACATCATTAAAATGTCCATACTACCCAAAGCAATCTACAGATTCAATGCACTCCCCATTAAAATACCAACGGCGCATTTCACAGACCTATAAAGAACTCTCCAAAAATTCATCTGGAATAAAAAAAGACCCCGAATAGCCACAGCAATCCTGAGAAAGAAGAACAAAGTAGGAGGGATCTCAATACCAGATTTCAAGCTGTATTACAAAGCCACTGTCCTCAAAACAGCCTGGTACTGGCACAAGAACAGACATATAGATCAATGGAACAGAATAGAGAATCCAGATATCAACCCAAACCAATATTCACATTTAATATTTGACAAAGGAGGCATGAGCATACAATGGAGTCAAGACAGTCTCTTTAATAAATGGTGTTGGGAAAATTGGACAGATACATGCAAAAAAATGAAACTAGATCACCAACTTACACCATACACAAAAATAAACTCAAAATGGGTACAGGACTTAAATATAAGACGGGAAACCATAAAAATACTGGAGGAATCCACAGGCAGCAAAATCTCAGACATATGCCAAAAGAACTTTTTCACTGATACTGCCCCTAGGGCAATGGAAGCCAAAGAGAAAATAAACAAATGGGACTACATCAAAATAAAAAGCTTTTTCACAGCAAAAGAAACCATCAACAAAACAACAAGAAACCCCACTGTATGGGAGAACATATTTGCAAATGGTATCACTGATAAAGGTTTAATCTCCAACATCTACAGGCAGCTTATACAACTTAATAA
This sequence comes from Plecotus auritus, assembly GCF_963455305.1. Taxonomy (NCBI): domain Eukaryota; kingdom Metazoa; phylum Chordata; class Mammalia; order Chiroptera; family Vespertilionidae; genus Plecotus; species Plecotus auritus. The sequence goes on from NC_137773.1 coordinate 126,003,090, forward strand.
AAGGAAGATAAATGATCCAATAAAAAAATGGGCAACAGATCTAAATAGAATCTTTTCGAAAGAAGACAGAAGGAGGACCAAGAGACACATGAAAACATGCTCAAAGTCACTAATTATCCGAGAGATGCAAATCAAAACGACAATGCGATACCATCTCACACCTGTCAGAATGGCTATCATCAACAAATCAACAAACGACAAGTGTTGGCGAGCATGCGGAGAAAAAGGAACCCTCGTGCACTGCTGGTGGGAATGCAGACTGGTGCAGCCACTGTGGAGAACAGTATGGAGTTTCCTCAAAAAACTGAAAATGGAACTCCCATTTTACCCAGTAATCCCACTCCTGGGAATATATCCTAAGAAACTAGAAACACCAATCAGAAAGGATATATGCACCCCTATGTTCATAGCAGCACAATTTACCATAGCTAAGATTTGGAAACAGCCTAAGTGTCCGTCAGCAGATGACTGGATCAGAAAACTATGGTACATCTACACAATGGAATACTATGCTGCCATAAAAAAGAAGGAATTACTACCATTTGTAGGCACCTGGATGGAATTAGAGAACATTATGCTAAGTGAAATAAGCCAGTCAATGAAAGAAAAATACCACATGATCTCACTCATTTGGGGATAATGAAAAGCATTATAAACTGATGAACAAAAAGATAGATACAGAGGCAGTAAAGCATCAGACTGTCAAATTACAGCAGTAAGGTTAGGGAGAGGTGGGGGAAATAAGAGATCAACTGAAGGACTTATATGCATGTATATAAGAGTAACCAACGGATGCAAAACATTGGGGGGTGAGGCATGTATGGGAGTGGGGTGGGGGGGCAAATGTAAGATATGTACACATATAATACCTTAATAAAAAAAAAATTAAAAAAAAAAAAGAGCTTCACAGACAAGAAAAAGCTAAAGGAGTTCATCACTACCAAACATGAAATGTTGGAAGGTATTCTTGAGAAGAAGATAAAATATATGAACAATAAAATGGCAATAAATACCTATCTATCAACAATTGAATCTAAAAATAAAAAACGAACAAATATAATGAACAAAATAAACTAGTGAATAAAATAGAATCAGAAGCATGGAAACATGGAACCAACTGACGAATCTGAGGGAAGGAGATGGGGGTGCAGTGGGAAGAGATTAACCAAAGATCTTATATATGGACCCAGACAGTAGGGTGGGAAAGGCCTGGGGTGGGGGGAACCGGCTGGAAGGGGGCTATGGGAGATGGGTAGGGGGAACATCTGTAATTTTCTCAACAATAAAGATTTTAAATATATATATATATATTAGAGGAGAAAACTATCTCCATCAATTGAAAATAATTTGATACCATTCAACATTCATTTATGATAAGACTTGAGTAAGAGGAATACTAATGAATTGGGAAATCCTGACCTGTTGCAAAGAAGATAGTTAATGGTAAAGTATTGGAAGCACTACCTTAAAGGCCAAGAGAGTGGCTGTCATCAGTGTTGTACTATTTATTTGCCATGGGATCTGTGACCAGAACTGCTTCGAAAGGAGTTTCCTGTGCGCACTGCATGGTGGGTGGGAGGCTGTTAAAATGCTGGCTATGCCTAAAGCATTTGAGAGTATGTGCTTATGGATTTCTAAAAGTGCTTGTTATAAAACCTTAACAGTGATCCCTCATTTCTTGAAGAAATTATAAGTACCCTTCACAGAATCCATGATCCTACAATCTGTAAAACAGTCATTGTGAATGTACTGTTCTTGTGTCCATTTAAAAATTAGCAGAGCCCAGCCACGGTGGCTCAGTTGTTGAGCGTCAACCTATGAACCAGGAGGTCACAGTTCCATTCCTGGTCAGGGCACATGCCTGGGTTGTAGGCTCGATCCCCTGTGGGGCCTGCAGAAGGCAGCCAATCAATCATTCTTTATCATCATTGATGTTTCTATCTCTCCCTCTCCCTTCCTCTCTGATAGCAATAAAAATATATATTTTTAAAAATTAGCAGTTCCTGCTACAGGGAAAAACAGTAGTATTAAAATGTCAGTTTCCTGAAATAACCCTTTTCCTCAACTCCCACCTTAAAACCACTTGCACTGAAGCGATCAGAGAGCAACGATGGTTGTTCAATCAAGGCTTGGACTTGCTCTTGGTCTAAAGGAGAGGGAAGTCTCCAAACACATCTTCCTTGCTTAAAACTATACGTGATGTTATTCTTTTACCACTTTAGCCCAACTGCCTAAAATTAGTAGGTGAGGATGACAGGTAAGCGATGCTAAAAGAAACAAGTAAGGCTATCCAGTCCCTGTGCAAATGGGGAAACTGCAAACTCCAAGACTGCTGATAAGTAGAATCACTTACCTTAGGACAAAGTAAAGGATACAGGTTTGAGGAGTATCCTTTTTTCTTATTTTTCTGAAAAATAATACAGGCTCGGTGCAAAAGAAATTCAAGCAGCTGAAGTGCAATTGCCTTGAAGTTCCACACTGCAGAGACAACTCCTGTTAGCATTTTGACAAATATTCTCCATATTCAGTCCTATGCGTTTGTAATTTTTAATACATACTGTTCAAGAGTTATTCTTGTAATTACAAATACCAGTAGAAAACTTTAAAGTCTCAAAGTAACACTTTGGAGGTGAAAATAAAGTTGGAATCCAACAAATCTCTTTTTGAGATGAGGCCATCTGGTATAAGCACACACACTGGACACGAGCTAGGAGAACCGAACTCCGGTCTTGCTCCCCTCACACCAACGGTCTGATTCTGGGAGCAAGTTCTTCCTACTTCTGAGGTTCATTTAGGTGGAACACCACACACTAGAGGGTAGTATACTTAGACTTATTTCTTAGTACATTAACATGATTAGAAAGTTCCTGTCACAGAGGATGACTAAGCCATGTTTTATAGGATAAACCAAGCATTTTAGAATGTTTTAATTTTTTACCTTATTAAATTGATTTTTAAAAAACAAATGTATGGCCAGTGGTGCTCAGTGGTTGAGCATCGACCAGGAGGTCAACAGTTCATTTCCTGGTCAGGGCACATGCCCGGGTTGCAGGCTTGATCCCCAGTGGGGGGCGGGGGGTTGGGTGCAGGAGGCAGCCGATCAATGATTCGCTCTCACCATTGATGTTTCTATCTCTCCCTCTCCCCTCCTCTCTGAAATCAATAAAAATATATTAAAAAACAAATGTATATTGTGCAGTAAGACTAAACAGAACACTAATTTCAAGCCTTGGAACTCTGGTTTTGGTCAGTTAGAGTATTTTAAACCTGATTAAAGGAAATTTCCTGCCCAGACCCTCATTTCCCACAGTTGGGGACACAAAAGGCTAAGAACTAAAGCCAGCTGGTGCCAAAGGAGGCCTCCTGATGTTACCGAGTTGCCAACTGGTCACCTTCAGGTTGCAACTATCCCAGCCCCAAGATGTTTTCGAGGAAATAATTTATGGCCATCATATAAAAACTGAAAGACAATTCAAAAATCTCCTACCCACTGACTCTGGAAACCTGGACAGATGATGCTTACACTGGGCCCCTCCCAGTCAAGCGAATGGCTACACATGTTCTCTAGCGCGTAGCTCGCAGGCCACCGTCACCTCGTACTCCTGGCCCCACGCAGCCAAGTGATGTTCCGCACTACTTCCCACATTGTGCGGTAATCATAGGTAGGAGAATTGAACCAAGAATTCTTTTTTTTTTTTTTAATTATTCTTTTTAATCCTCACCCGAGGATATTTTTCCATTGATTTTTGTTTTCACTTTTATTTTATTGATTTTTTACAGAGAGGAAGGGAGAGGGATAGAGAGTTAGAAACATCGATGAGAGAGAAACATCGATCAGCTGCCTCCTGCACACTCCCTACCCGGTATGTGCCTGCAACCAAGGTACATGCCCTTGACTGGAATCGAACCTGGGACCCTTGAGTCTGCAGGCCGACGCTCTATCCACTGAGCCTAACTGGTTAGGGCATGAACCAAGAATTCTTGACCCTCATCCTACTTCTGGTAGCTTCCATTTATATAGCTTGTGGGTTTTTTTTTAAGTCTTCACTTATTTTTTGGTTTTAGTCACGAAGAGCGTAATATGAAAATATGATTATCATCAAATGAGAAGTTAACACTTCACTGTGTTTAGTTCCATTTCAGTATGTTAATTTACTAAGTAGCAGGCTTTTAGGAATGGACATGCTGTCTAAAAACCATTTTCTGTTAAGTATCTGCACTAACTTCAGCTGCCCAAATGACTACAAGGATCCCTGTCTCAGTTGCTCCCCGAGCACATCACGCAGCACTCACTGAGCACGTCACTGCAATGTACACGTGAGTTTATGACTGAACACAGTTAGTCTTCGTAACCCAGCCAAGCATTAACAATAATTGATTGGTAGGTTACTGATCATTAGCAAATCAACTGCATGATTCTCAATTAATCCTTGATACTGTTTTAACCTATTTTTAAAGAGCGTTAATAGATGACCCTTGAAATATTCTCTGTCCCCATGATCATGGGGCAGTGATGCTCCCTCACGAAACGCTATCAAACTCCCAGCTGCTGGAACAAACCTCAGACCTCCACGATGGCAATGGGGAACAAAGCTGAATCCCTACCTGGAAAGTATGTCAAGCTCTAATAATCACTGTTTGCACTGCAAAACGATTGAGCCACATGTCTGCCGCCTTGTTCTTATGTTTCGGAAGACCTACAAAAGATATCCAGAATTCATAGTGGTTTTGGTCCAGGCCACTGTAAGCTTGAAGCACATGGTCAAAGGTTTGTTTACCACTTATCATCAGAAATCTCTTATAAGGGAATAATTTTCTTTGTACAGATTGGATGTAAGAAATAAAAGGGACAATTTGCCACCAAATGATCAGCCTTCAATGCAGCTATTCTATATCACAAATCTGAGATTGCCTGGGGGCAGTGATCACGGAGCCCAGACGCTCAGTCGGTGGTGTCCTGACAACCTCTCTTGTAGAGGTTCCCAAACACCTTTTCTCAAGCGTCTGCAATTAGTAGAATATCAATGCTGATAAAGTTAGACCCGTGGTCTTTGGGGATTCTGCTTTTCTCAAAACCCTCTGGGTTGGCCCAGCCAGTGTGGCTCAATGGTTGAGTGTCGACCTATGAACCAGGAGGTCATGGTTGATTTCCAGTCAGGGCACGTGCCCGGGTTCAACCCCCAGTATGGGGCATGCAGGAGGCAGCCAATCAATGATTCTCTCTCATCATAGATATTTCTTTCCCTCTTCCTTCCTCTCTGAAATCAGTAAAAATATATTAAAAACAAAAATCAAAACAACAGAACAAAACCCTGGGTTAGAGGCTGTTCTTCATACACACTCAGGAACTTGGGGCCGAGAGGAAGTGCAGTTTCCTGGTCCCCCGCTATCTCTCCTGGTCATTGTGTTTCCACCCTCATTCAAAACGCCTTCTCTTGGAAGCTGCTCACCCACCACCCAGCAATACCACCAACTCACTGTGCTCACTACCCCACTGCCTTCCACTTAACTCCCTCCCGCCCACTGCAGATCTGAGGAGCTGGCTCGTCCTCTCAGGCCTGATTTGAAATGGAACCACAGTAAGATCCCAGCTTCACAGTTCCTTAGCCTTAAGTCCAGGGCTCTTTCCCTCCACCGCGTGGTCTCACCCAGGACCCAGGAATCACAAGCTTTAATTTTGGAAATGAAACCTGGACTTCCACGCCGACTCTATACCCTGTTCCTGTTCCTAAAAGTGCCTGGCACTGTCATAGTGCCATGCCTGGATCTGCCTTGGGTGTCAGTCCCTCTTCACTACAGGCCATGTCGAATTGAACGTGGACTTTGCTCCGTGACCTTGAACAAACCACCTGACTTGTCTAATCATACACAGTTACTTGGAGAAGGACCCAAGGCTTGTCTGGAGAGTGCCTGCGTGAGTTCTACCCACAGCCCCAGTCCTCTCCTTGAATCCCTAAGTTAGGCATCACCAATCACTTAGCCACATACTCAACTCTTTGCATCACCAACCACTTAGCCACACACTCACACACTCAACTCTTTGGCAATCTTCCTACATAAGTTCTTGTAACTTCTCCATTCAAGCAATACCTGCTGTTCCAATGATCCTGGGGAAAGCAGCAAGGCAAAAACAAAAATAAGAACACCTGTTACCTAAGTGGGTTCATGAAGTCAACTGTCTCAATTTCTAATGAAACCATCTCAAGTCCATCCTTCTCTGTCTTCCCAGATCCGATTCTTCCCTCATTGTATCAGTTCTCCATCTGTTTTCACCAAATACTCTCTCCTTTAGGGTTCATCTGGGCTTTCTTCTTTGTGGGTCATGGAGGATGGGCTTCTTGTTTGTGAAATCTGGAAATGGGATATAAAACGTGGAGTGCCTGTGCCTATAACCAAGTCCGACCTCGTTCCGCTTGCTGCACGACAGAATTCAGTCGAGTGACTACGTGCGGGGGCAAGAAAAGCGACTTTATTCAGAAAGCCATCGAGCCAAGAAGAGGGAGCACTGGGGTCCTGAAGAACCATGTGAAGAAAGTACAGAACTCAGGGTTCTTTTCTGTCAGTGGAAGGTAAAAGGGGAGGGGCAAGAGGTGATGGAGGACCACAGACATCTGGGCTCCAGCAGAGGTCTGAGCAAGGTTGTGAAACTTTGTTCTTAGTCTGTTGACTCTAGTTGATGTGAGTCCTGTCATGAGGCTCCTGCAAATCTATGATAAACAATCATTTTTGTACATACCTCCCTTATCTCCTTCGGAGAGGCACTCTCTGGTAAAGGACTATTTTTGTAGAACTCAAGCCACAAGCTGAATTCCTCTAATGATTAGCACTGCTATATGCAAGACATTGAGAAGCAGTATTCCGATGGCCATGGGAACAAAGCAGGTTTGCGAAGGTGGAGTCAGAGGTGGGGCACTTCCCTCTCACTGCCTTTGTCAGAGAGAATTCTCTGAATTTGAAACAGAAAGAAAAGGTTCAGCCTCCAGCACTGACTCCTGCTCAAGGGCCAGTTCAGTGGAGCAGGAGGAGGGGACTCACACATTAGGGGAAGACGTAAGCTCTCCAGCTTGGACCACTCATGGGCCTTTGCTCAGGGAAGAAGATGGAAGCATACAGCCAACAGCCCTGACTTCTAGCCACTTAACTAAGTGAACTCTGGGTTAGCTGGTCAGTTGCTACAGTCAGAATATGCTTTCTTGGACCATGATTGGGACTCAGATTCTTCCATAATCTGAGCTACGAATGCCAGCAGTTTCTCTGTATAGTGACCTGCCTTAATTCTTTTTTTTTTTTTTAAATATATTTTATTGATTTTTTTACAGAGAGGAAGGAAGAGGGATAGAGAGTTAGAAACATCGATGAGAGAGACACATCGATCAGCTGCCTCTTGCACACCTCCTACTGGGGATGTGCCCACAACCAAGTTACATGCCCTTGACCGGAATCAAACCTGGGACCTTTCAGTCCGCAGGCCGACGCTCTATCCACTGAGCCAAACCGGTTTTGGCTGCCTTAATTCTTTATTCAGAACATTTCAGTGAAGCTACAACAGGTCTGGAAAACCTAAGGGGGAGGGGAGAGTTTCCTTTAAAATTTTTTTTCTTTTTCTAGAGAGAGTAAGGGAGAGGGGGAGAGAAACATCTATCGGATGCCCCTTGTACGCCCGCTGGCAGGGAATAAGCTGAAGCCTGGGCATGTGCTCTGACAGGGAATCAAACTGGCAAACCTTCTGTGCACAGGAACATGCCCAAACAACCAAGCCACACTGGCCAGGGCTAAAATTTCCCCTCTTTTATCTGTTCCCTTTGCCCTTAAAACTGCAGATTTTGTGTGTGTGTGTGTGTGTGTGTGTGTGTGTGTGTGTATTTGTCCCTACTTGATTAAAGATTGAGTGGAATCATCCCCCCCAACCCCCCCCCCCCCAAAAAAAAAAGGTTTAGTTAGAAATTTAGACAGTTGACTCCATTATATCAATCCATCAATCCACTTAGGTAACAGGTTTTTTTTTGTTTTGTTTTTTTGCCCTGCTTCTTTCCCCAGGATAATCAGAACAGCAGGTACTGGTTGAATGGAAAAGTTATAAGAATTGTAACTCTGCCAGGGTAGCTAATGCAGCAAAGGGGCCAGGAGGTATAGGGTTGGGAAGGTCACTGAGATGATGGGCCAGGCTGAGAATCGAATGGGTTTCAGGAAAGGGGACGTCTGGGTGACGAAATAGCTAGCCCAGCCGAGGAAGGCTGCAGGCTGAGAGTAAAGTTGCGTAAGCGTTGGTCAAGATGTCCTAACCTTTCCTGCAGGGAGTGTTCTGCTGATGCAGAGGTGCCTGACATGCTTGGACAGTGTGGTTGTTACTGGTCCTAAGATGGGGGCTTTGCTGGACGAGTGTTCAGTTATGTGGTTTAATATGACTGGAGTAACTGAATAGCTCTGCCTGCGAGTGTTCCTCTTGTCATTCTGTGATTTGGAAGTTATAAAGTTTGTTGAGGCATGAGTTGGTACAGGGGCCCCCCATGTATCTTATAATTGAAGGACAGATTGGAGTTGGCCCATGCGTGTAAGGAGGGTTGGGGATGCCGTGTTGCTAGCTGATGAGGGGAAGTCAGAGCCAGCAGTCCCACGCGAGAGTGGGGTTGGTGGTGTTCAGGAGGTGATGTGTTTGGTTGAGGGTTCGAGAGAGATAGTGAGGACTTGGGAGATGTTTAAGAGGTATGGGGTAGACAATAAGAGGAGAAGGCTTAGGGGGGTGGTCATTGTAGACCAGGGGTGGGCAAACTTTTTGACTTGAGGGCCACAATGGGTTCTTAAACTGGACCGGAGGGCCGGAACAAAAGCATGGATGGAGTGTTTGTGTGAACTAATATAAATTCAAAGTAAACATCATTACATAAAAGGGTACGGTCTTTATTTTTTTTTATTTCAATAGTTTTATTCATTTCAAACATTTTAACAAGAATGTAAACACTAATTATTATAATTTGAAACTTCAAAAAATGGAGGAATCATAGCACAATAACATACCTTATATTGAAGATGGCAAAGGCAAAATAAAATTGCCTAAAGGAAAGGTACAAAAGCCTTTCAAATTAAACTTAAATATAATAAAATAATTTAAAACTAAAACAAATAGAAAAGAACAAAATGTGTAAACAGTAAATTAAACATTTTCTTTAGTGCAACTTCCAAATTATGCCCGGGACGTAGATGTAGATGGCAATGTAGACTGGGTTGAAAGGTTTTTGGTCTTTAAAACATCAACTTCAGTGGGAACAGTGTTGTTGGTCTCCTTTTTAGCTAATGTTCTGATACTGTGCTCTCCAGGGGCGTGTCTCCCTACATCACCACGATAACGTGTCTACGCATTCCCAGGGTGATGTCGGGGGACGCGTCCGTGGGCATTACAAGGAGCCTCTGGAAGATTGAGAGGTTGTTCCTTCTACTGAATGGGCGGATATAAATCCGCCCACTCAGAAGGAGGAGCTGCGGCCGTGTTTCCCGATGTTGCCATGTTAACACTGCTGCTGGTGAAGGAGCGGAAGGGAGAGCAAGAGAACCCTCCACTCTTTCGGCTCCGCAGGCCGGATAGAACAGCGGAACGGGCCGGATCCGGCCCGCGGGCCGTAGTTTGCCCACGGCTGTTGTAGACTCTAACAGCAATGGGTGTAATTCCAACCAGATGTATAAGGCAATGGCGCATTAAAAAACAAAAAATGACAAGGTCCTGAGGAGTACTACTGGCCAGAATGAAGGGTAAGGCCCCCCCCCCCCCCAACCCCGGCTAAATTCTAGTTAAGTTAATCCGGAGTTGACTTCTAGCCAGAAGTTTATTTGGTCCCAAGAAAAGTCTACGAAATCTCCCTAAAGATAACAATCCCACAGAAGGTCGGCAACTGTGTTCGGTACTGGGACCAAGAGGAGCAGGGACTTTGAGTAAGAATAGGTAAGATCATAGAATTGTTCTGTGGTAGGTCGTTGGGTAGGGTGGGGGCTGGTGGGGCAGGGCTGAGAGACAGGGACCAGCACAGCCAGGACAGTGAGGGGTGATGGGGTAAGCCTAGCTCATAGGGTATTAGAGTAAGGGACCGAGGCTTACGGTTCCTCAGGAATTTGAACTAAGTCGGTCCGAGGTTGACACTCCGATACAAGCTGCTTGGGGTGAAGCCTGGGGTGCAGGGGCCCTCTTCAACTTAGAGGAGTGGACCCAGGATGGACATCCCCGCAGCTGAGCTGCCGTCGGTGTGGCCAGGAGTAGCCAGCGTGGGCCTGTCCACTTGGGCTTCAGCGTCCCCGTGCTGCAGGCTGCCTGGAGGAACACTCAATCTCTGGCTCTGGTGGGGGACCAAGGGGAGAGTCAGGAGGAGGCCTGGGGAGAATGGGTCGGTGAGGGAGGCTGAGGGGAGGGAACTGAGCCCAAAGGGCCAGAGGAGGTTGGAAGTTTCCCAGTAGGAAGGGTCTGCCATACATAAGCTCAAAAGGGCCGAGGACAGAGGGCTCGAGAGGTTGACGGAATGTGAATGAGGGCGAAGGGAAGTGGGGTGTACAGTTTCTTGGACCTCCACACTTAACTTAGTGAGGTGTTGCTTCAGGAGTGAGTTCATTTTCCTGATGTTGCCAGAGGCTTGAGGATGGCTATAGATGTGTAGGCTCCAGTGGATCTGCAGGGCAGTGGCAACCCCTTGGGCAACTTTAGAGATGAAGGCCAGACCACTGTCTGACTGTAGGGAGGTGGGCAGGCCAGAGCGGGAACAGAATGTTCAGCGAGGGCCTCACCTACCCCGGTAGCCTTTCCTGGGGGGTGGGAAAGGCTTCTACAACCCAGAGAAAGTGTCTACAAAGGGTAGTAGACACTTGAATTGCCTTACAGGGGGCATGTGTATGAAATCAACTGCTGATCTTGACCGGGAACGTGCCCTCTGGCTTGGTGAGTGGGGAAGATGGGGCATTTTGAGGGCCCCCTGGGGAGAGGTCCGAGAGCAAGTAGAACACTGGCTGTGTACGTGCTTGAGGTGTGTGGCCTTCTGGTGATGGGATTAGGGGTTGAAGGGATTTAAGGAGGGCCGATATCCTACGTGGAGGGAGCTGTGAATCTGTGTTAGGATGGGTGTCTATTCTTGTGGGAGGGTGTTTTCCTGCGGCAGTGAGCCAGGCGCTTCCCAAGCAGCTCCCGCCTGTGAGTTGGGACATTCCTGCAGTGGTGTCGGAGGGGTGAAGAGTGGGGACAGCTAGGAGTTGGGGTTCCGCACATTGGTGTGTGGCTGCCCTTTTTGCCTCCCTGTCCTCCTTGTTGTTTCCTAGGGCAGGGAGTCCTGTCAGATTGATGCCCCTGGTAATGGGTCACTGCGATCGCTTTGTGGAGTCCTGCTGCGTGAAGGAGCTTGAGAATGAGGCTGGTGTTGATGGTCAGGGACCCTCTGGTTGTGAGGAAGCCCTGCTCCTTCCAGACTGTAGCATGAGAGGAGGATGTGAAAGGCAGAGGGGAGTCAGTATAGATGTTGATATCTGTCCAGTTGCTAGAGTTAATGCTCAAGTCAGGGTGGTAAGTTCTGCCTTCTGTGAGGAGGTGCTGGGGGCAGGGCCCCTGAATCTATGGTCTGGATGTGGGGGACAATGGCATAACAGGCCACGCATTGACCGCTGTGTGTGCGGGCTCTGCCATCTACGAACCAGGTGTCCACTGCCTTGGGGAGAGGTGCATCGGTGATGTGTGGGAAATAAGGCTGCTTAAAATCTAGGAGGTCTGGGCCTGAGCGATGTTCATTGTCACCTGCAGGTGGAAGTGGGAGCCAGGTAGCTGGGTTCAGGGAGGTGCTGCGGCATAAGGTCATATGGGAGCTCCTAGGAGGGTGAGGTGAAGGGCCTGAAGTCCAGAGGGGGAAAGAAGAGGGCGGTTTTGGTGGAGATGAGTTCTGAGCATGCACGTGGGGTGTAGACCATCATTGGCTGGGAGAAGGTAATTGTCAGGCTTTCCTGGGCCAGAAGGGCCGCTGTTCCCAGAGCCCAGAGGAAGGTGGCCAGCCCCTAACGGTGGGGTCCAACTGTTTAGAAAGATAGGCAACACCCTGAGGTCTGGCCCTGATTTTTGGCTCAGGAGGCCAAGGGCGATGCCCTTCCTTTCATCCGTGTATAAAATGAAGGGTTTGGATACTTCAGTTTGTGAAAAATAAGAACAGATACCTAAGTCACCTACAGCCTTACAAGGTGAACGACTAATGTAATCGCTTCCATCAGCAACAGGAGCGGGGATTTATTAGAAAGACACAACTGTTAGAGTAGAAAGTGGGGCAAGAAGGGGGAGACATTAGGCTTGGTTTAGGGGGAGCTTTTTGATTAGGACTTGAGAGAGAGAAGCGTAAAGACAAATTTAAGGCAAAGGATAATCAAAATGCAAGAAAAAGGGAGATTTAAGTGCTTTAACTCTCTAATTTCGGCAATTACACAATGCTGGGACTACGAAAATCTCTGATAGTTACATATGGTTAAATGGTATGTTCCTAAGATGAAGGCCCAATGACATTTAAGGCCCTTCACTATCTGGCGCCCACTTCTCCAACCCTATCACCCCCTCCCAGTGAACTGCGCCCAGAATTACTCTCTGTTCTGCATTTCTTTACACCTGGGCTTGCTGGGCTCGCTTCCTCTGGCCAGAATGGCCTCACTTACCTTTCTGCTGTGAATTCCCAACACACCAAGATCCAAAACTACCAACCCCTTCCTTGAATGGGGACAGTCTCTTGCTTTCCTTAGGTCACCTGTAAGGAAGGGAATAGAAGGAAAAAAGGGTAAGAGATTGAGGACTTGAATCTTTTCCCAGGAAGTTTAAGGGGAACACCCAAGGTGAAAGAGGCTATGCACAGGGAGTTTCTTAGGAATGCATTTGAGTAGTTGCTTGGTTCAGGAGGGAAGGGGAAGTCCGTGGGCAGGGGGCTCGAAGCCAGCCTGACTTCTTCACGTAAGGAAAGGACACTTTCTCCATACAAAAATCAGGTTCTTCCCTTATTTTAAGCAACACAAGTAATTTATCATTCATTAGAATGATTTGTTTGAAAATGATAACACTGACCAGTTTCTAGAGATAACAGATTATGTTCTCCTTTGAGTAATACTAAAATGCACTTGTGTTGCGCCAATAAAAGCAGCATGTAAAGACAAGGAAGAGAACAGTATGGAGTTTCCTCAAAAAACTAAAAATGGAACTCCCATTTGACCCAGTGATCCCATTTCTAGGAATATATCCCAAGAAACTAGAAACACGAATTGGAAAGGATATATGGATATATGCACCCCTATGTTCATAGCAGCACAATTCACCATAGCTAAGATTTGGAAACAGCCTAAGTACCCATCAGCAGATGAGTGGATTAAAAAATGGAATACTACGCTGCAGTAAAAAAGGAGTCCTTACCATTTGCAACAGCATGGATGGAACTGGAGAGCATTATGTTAAGTGAAATAAGCCAGGCAGAGAAAGATAAATATCACATGATCTCACTCATTTATGGAAAATAATGAACATAAACTGATGAACAAAAACAGATCCAGAGACAGAGAAACATCGATCAGAACGTCAAACCTCAGGGAAGGGAGGGGATGGTGGGGCTAAGGGGGAAGAGATCAACCAAAGGACTTGTATGCATGCATGTAAGCCTAGCCAATGGACACAGACAACAGGGGGGTGAGGGCATGAATGGGAGGATTGGGGGGGTAATGGCATAAGGACACATGTAATACCTTAATTAATAAATTTTAAAATATTGCCTATATATAAAAATCGGAACATTTACATAAAAATAAATAAAGACAGACAGACAAGGAAGAGACCGTATCAGCTTTGGATAAAAAACTTACCTCTAAACCCAAACTGACCATGTGCCATCAAATTTACATAAAAACAAGTTTAAGTAGGATGTGTCTCTCAATCCATCAACTCCACTTGGTTGACAAACCTGCAGGGCAAGAAGGCAGTAGTGTTCACTGTTTAGTTATCACTTTATCCAAGGCAAAGCTCTGTGCCCAAGAATGCAAGCATCCTAGGCCCTTAGGAATACCTGGCTTGTGCTGACAAAAGGGGCTTAGTATCACAACGAGGCAAAAACATGTAAAATAGTTCATGCAGCCAACCTTATTTATTGAGAAGTCCTAATTTTATTGCCCGATTAGTAACATGTTTGTTCCACAAACTAATTTCTCATAAAGCAAAGCACAACTTTTTCTTATAAATAGTATAAATTATTTTATTTACAGAAACTTGTTACAAAACAAATAGACTATATATTTCTTCTCTTTTAAATATCCAAAGTAATTTCTATCCCTTGACATTTGTTCTTATTCTATACAGCAGCCAACACAAAGTCCAGCTGAGATGCTCTTGATTCTGTGCACAATTACCAAACTAGTCACACATTTAACACAGGAGATTGCTTTTATGACCAAGCTCAAAAAACAGCAAAATGCTTTCAAGCCTCACATTCACCTGACAGTATGTAGTGCTCATTCAATGATCTGAAAATGTAAAATGTTTTGCACAAAATGTAAAAATGATTACTTTCTTCTAAACAATGAAAGTTTTAACAATCATTTTCCAAAGCCCAACATTTGCCCCAGGACAGAATGAGAGATATCAAGGAATTCCTTGGCAACAGAACTCGCAGGAAGACAGCTGCCTTTATAAATTACATTTTTCAAATTACACATTTTTTTTCATTGTTCTCAGAGGTACTCTGTATTACATTTTTGGAATACAAAAAATTTAAATATTCTATTTAAACTCAATATTTCATGAGTGAGTAACAAAATGGACACGTCATGTAAGTTGCTGGCTGATGAAACGATTTGTAACCCCTGGTGCCACTGGGCAATCCACCACCAGTTGAATTACGGTGAACCAACAAGTCTTAATTTAAAATACATTATAAAATGACTAGCATCGGTGGTTTTCAACTCCTCCCCTAAATTTTTAGACACAGTATTTAGGTGGAAAAAACAAACTCCAAAAGTTCAACTGAACATTCAAGTCTTTTTAAAGAGAATCTGTCTAAGCTTAAAACTAGGTTCAGGCACTTTCAGTTTTTTTCCATTAGTTTTAAACCACATCACATACCAACACACGTGTGCTCAGAGGGTACACAAACAAACACACAGGCACACACATTCTCTCTCTCACATAAAACAAAAGAAAAGCAGTGTGTCACTTAGTTACATGTCGTCTATCGGGAAGCCAGGCAACTAGGGAGAAGCAATGCCCACTTCATTGGTTGAATCCACTCCCGAGACGTTAAAGGGACAGAAAGACGTTCACAGGACAGAGGCATCCCTTAAACTGCAAAGGAGGCAGGTTCTAGAACTATTGGCTTGGCAGTGAACCACTTCAAATTATAAAAAGGTATTTACTTTTATTAATTAATAAATAAATACTAGATGATCTCAATTGTACCAAAACAGGATATCAGAAAAAAAGACCTGTGCAAAAATACATATTTAAATATGTACAATTCATTTTTAACAAAATATGTCTTCTGAGATAGGGATACTTCCATATTTATAATAGAACAAGAAATTCCAAAATAAAGGTACAAAAGTAGGTTTTGTATAATTCTTTGTTCATCATTGCAGCACGTTTTTTTTTCGGTTAAGAAAACTGCAGGAGTTGTCATGAAATTCTATTGGAAAGAATATAAAAATTATCTTGGTTTTAAATTGATACCAAAGTCTGTCTAGAAACAACCCAACCACTGCAAATTTGGTTTTTGCAAGTTAATTTAATTCAAAAAAATACTTGTACTCCCGTGTTTTAAATGGTCTTAACTGTTCATAATAAAAAGTAGCTGTAGGAGAAAATAAAATATTTGAACAGTCTAAAATTTAATAGCACTGTTTAGAATATGTCTGTTTGTGGCAGGCAGAATCCAAAATGGCTAATTTCCTAATCCCGATGCTCTTTGTACTATCGGGAAACATAATAAAATCCAATTAAAACCTCAGTCTAAGAAATCAAACGATCAACACCGCTAATCTAGATATATCTACATTATTCTAAACCAACTTGCTACTGTGGATCCTATTCACATCTTTCGGAACAACATGATCTGTCTATAAATTCCATCGCTAAAAGCAACTTTATTTATAACCATCAAGTCCTCTTGGCTCTGAAAATATATTCTACCCATACCCCATTGCACTTGTCACCAAGGAATCAAGTAATTACGTTCTGATTCCCTCTCACCTCCTCTCCCTCCACTGGGATGGAACAACCAGACTGATTTGTCCTGACCACACTGCACTGGCTCATCCAGGCTCTCTCCTTACTAAGCTTTGCCATAGCATCATTTAAAAAACATTTACTGATTGATTGCATAAAGAGTGAAAAGATACTTTTCTCCCCATCCTTTTAAAAAATCAGTATTTTACATCAATTTATAGCTAAAGTATCTGCATAAAGTTTTTGTTTTCTTACATAATAAGATTAATTCTGTAGCAATTCACATTATTAGGCTGGTAACCAAGTATTTATTCATTCCACCTGTTGTTGACCTGAAAGTCCCTGAAACAGAAGTAACCCAAGAATTGCAGGGAGGAAGGGCTGCAGGACAGCCCTGCTGGGCGGGCATGCCCCGAGTAGGAAATGTACCCTGTGTTCAGCAACTTCGTGACTCTGCTAAGCACAGGTGCCTGGCTCTCCTTTCAGGAGCTGTGGTGGTGGAACCACCTGTTAAGCAGCTCCAACTTACCCCCAAATTCTTAAGCAATGATGTTTAACATATTAAGCTCCTTCTTTTGGGCTGGGGTACTAGAAAAAGTATGCTGGAAGGTCTCTGAAGTGCTCTCAGGAAGATGGCCGGCATGAGTTCCAGGAGAAGAGGGTGTTGGGCATGTGCACACACTACTCACACCCCCTCCCCAACCCTGCACGCGTGCTTCCCCATCCCAGTGCAGCCAAACACACCTCTATGATGGCAGAGAGAGTGCACACACAGTGTGGAGAGTGCTCAGAGCGGTAGTTTACCTTCCTCCCAGGCAGTGTCCGAGGGGAGAGAGAGGGTAATGCAGAGAGGGCCTTGAAAACATTTAAGTCTATTAATGACTTTGTGAATGACAGTTTCTGCTGCATCCTGATATTTTCACTTTATAAAGGCAATTTTTGGAAAACAGGAGACTGGGCAAAGACAACCAACCCAATCTGCCAGACTGTTTTATCATGAAGACTTGAAGGATAGAAAAATTTCACCTCTTTGGAAATCTTGGAAAAAATTTTCCCATAGTGATTTTTATCCACCCTCCTCAAATTTGGCTTTCCATTATCAAAACTAGATTGCATTTTTCTTTTTTAAAAAATCACAGAGAATTGCTTTTGTACCATGAAAAGTAAGCCTCTAAAATGGTGTACGCTTGCTCTCTGGGCATCACTACTTTAAACCAGTCTGTAAGTTAGAAACTTCAGACAGTTTCTTATCCCAAATTACTTGCACAATGCTGGGCAAATTACAGGCTATTGTGTCCAGGTGCTAACACCCACATCCCATTCCTGGAACCCCGCTGTCACAGCGCCCCTTCTCCTCTCCCTCTCTGGAGGCTGCTCAGGGGAGCGCGCTGTCTCCCCTCCAAAAGGTGTCTCCAGTTAAGGTGCCTAAAGGCTACAGTGACCTGCAGAGGGCAGTGTAAAAAAAGAACTGGGGTGGGGAGAGGAGGGAGGGAGACAAGTCTACAGTAATGTTCCAGAACATTCTTTCACCCAGACAATCTACTCGAAGAGTGGCTCCATGATATACTGCAAGTTAAAAAACAACACAAAAATTTCTCACAGATTGGTAACGAGTAGTCCAGACCACTTTAACACTGATAGAAGCAATTCGGTGGCTGAACTTGATCCAGTGTCCTTTACGAGTACTCACTGCTACAGACATAGCTTCAGGGAACTCCTCGTTAAAACAACAGCCGCAGAGCTCCACCCTTGAGGCCCGCAGGAGGTTGGGAAAACAGACTCAAAGGCATCGTGGAGTCCAGAGTGCTGAGTGGAGGTGTAACTTGTCATCAAAAGTGTCCAGGCTATTCCTCCCCGAGCTATTTTCAGTTGTCAGGGACGTGTCTTTGGCTTTCAAAAGAGAGGGGGTGGGAAAACATGGAAAAAGTGAGTGAGCAGTTGTACACTGTGCTATCCCAATGTAAATGAGAACGTTCCAAGGCCAAGGCCTCCACAGTCTGCGTTGACTGGTGATGCCAGGAGTCAGCTAAAGAATTTGGTATTAGCTTTCAAAAACTATCAGCACTCTTGGACACAATCATTTTGAAAGACTAAGTTTTAGAAAACTAAAACTGGAAGAGATGCCACTGGATTTCTAGCTTAGAGAAAAAAGTTCACATGTTTGCCTGTGGCTTTATTTACTGACTAGAGGCCCGGTGCACGAAATTCGTGCACGGGGTGGGGGGGTGTCCCTCAGCCCAGCCTGCACCCTCTCCAATCTGGGAACCCTCTCACAATCCAGGACTGCTGGCTCCCAACTGCTTGCCTGCTTGCCTTCCTGATTGCCCCTAACCGCTTCTGCCTGCCAGCCTGATCACCCCCTAACCACTCCCCTGCCAGCCTGATTGATGCCTAACTGCTCCCCTGCCAGCCTGTTTGCCCCTAACTGCCTTCCCCTGCAGGCCTGGTCACCCCTAACTGCCCTCCCCTGCAGGCCTGGTACCCCCCAACTGCTCTCTCCTGCAGGCCTGGGCCCCCCCCCCTACTGTCCTTCCCTGCAGACCCAGTCACCCCCAACTTCCCTCCTCTGCTGGCCAGGTCACCTCCAACTGCCCTCCCCTGCTGGCCATTTTGTGGTGGCCATCTTGTGTCCACATGGGGGCAGCCATCTTTGACCACATGGGGGCAGCCATCTTGTGTGTTGGAATGACGGTCAATCTGCATATTACTCTTTTATTAGATAGGACAGAGACCTGGTGCATGGGTGGGGGCTGGCTGGTTTGCCCTGAAGGGTGTCCCGGATCAGGGTGGGGGTTCCCTTGGGGTGTGGGGCGGCCTGGGCGAGGGGCCTGTGGTGGTTTGCAGGCCAGCCATGCCCCCCGGCGACCCAAGCAGAGGCCCTGGTATCTGGGAGTTATTTATCTTCTACAATTGAAACTTTGTAGCCTGGAGTGGAGCCAAGCCTTCTGCTTGCTCCGTGGCGACAGCCATTTCTGTTGGGATTTATGTATCTTCTATAATTGAAACTTTGTAGCCTTAAGCGGAGGCCAAAGCAGGCCAGGGCTGCATAAGCTTGGCTTCCTCCATCGCTGTGGGCAACCCTAGCCTCCTGCTCTCTCGAGCTCCGTGGCTGCCGCCATTTCTGTTGGGCTTTATTTATCTTCTATAATTGAAACTTTGTAGCACTGAGTGGAGGCCTGGGCTGGCAAGGGCGGGCGGAAAGCTTGGCTTCCTCCATTGCCAGGGAAACCCAAGCCTCCCTCCTGCTCTCTGGGGCTGCAGCCATCTTGGTTGGGTTTATTTGCATATTCCTTCCTGATTGGCTGGTGGGCGTGGCTTGTGGGTGTAGCAGAGGTACAGTCAATTTGCATATTGCTCTTTTATTAGATAGGAGGATTCTTTTTCCTGGAAGGTGTTCCAGGTTGTCATGAGAGCTGAACAAGGTCAGCTGGGCCAGTCCACACAGGTGTGAAAACTCACACAGAGCAGAGCCAGCCCATGCTGGGAGAGTGAACAGAAGGGGAGCCCCAACTCCTGGGCTCCCAGCATGAGCCACCGCATCGTTCCCTGGTGTAGGGGCTTTGCCCAGCTCAGTCATCTCTCCTTTAAGGTCAGCTCCATGAGGAACAGCAAGGCAAGATTGCTACTTTTCTCAGAACAGCGGTCTTTAAAGGATTTTGGAGTGATGGGTCGCTTTGAGATTTGGATGAAAGGATCCCTCTTGCAGTAAATGAGCACAGACATAAAAACATACAATACTTTTTTGGAGTTCACAGATCCTCTGATTTCTAGCCATGGGTCCCAATAGCATCTGTGCAGCATAATAAAAAGTAATCCACGGCACAGAGGAAATCATTCTCAAATACAAAGTTGTCGAAATGAATTTAAAGAATAGAATGGAAATGTAGGCTGTCTGTCCTACTGGGATAGCCCCACGAGAAGGTGGAAATCAGAGTTGGCAAACTTAGCCTGTGTGGGCTCTATTCGCTTAAAAAACAAATATAGCTTTAAAAAGTGGCCAAATTTCTCACACAAGTCTGGACCTGCAGTAGCTCCTTGAAGATGGTAACAAGTTATCGAGAGCAGCAGATGGGGCTTCCACTCCTGTCCCAGCGCTGCTGGCTCGCTGCGCCTTACTGTCCCTGGGGGCGTGAGGTCTGCAGCCACGTCTCCATGAAGGCAGACTGTACTCAGGAATACAGAGTGGGCATAGCCACACAGTGGAACAGCCCTCCTGTGGGTACACCATTTCTTGAGGTGTCTGCACTGCAGTTTTATGCTTATAAACTACACGTAAGCAGTAACTACGAACCAAGGAGTAAAAGCACACCGTCACCTGTCCGGGACCCCTGCTCAAAGAGCCAAACAACACACAAATAGCTAAGGTGTATTTCAGGCTCAAAGAGAAGACTTCAAGCAGCTGCTATTTAAATTCATGGATAATTATTTCCCCCATCATTTTGGCACTGAGTTTAATTCACACAGACACTGGGGAAAACTGTATCACTGTAAGAAACTCCTTGGTATTTTCTGGAACAGTCCTAACCTGGCATTTGAGTTAGGTTCTGAAGGTGAGGCAGGAAAAAACAAACAAACAAAGAGCCTCACATTTTAGATCAGGGCTCTGGGATGGTGCTGCTGGAATTCCTGTTCGTGAGCAAGGTGAGGAGATATCCTGATGAATGAAACAACAAGATGAGAGATGAGCTGAACGTTAGAGCAAAGGAGGCTGGAGGAATGGCTCCAGGTAAGCAGGCCAGGAGAAAAGTGACAGGTGGAAGGGTGGGGGACAGACAGATAGCATAAGCCAGAAAGCCACGGTTAATTAAGAATCCAGCCGAAACCGGTTTGGCTCAGTGGATAGAGCATTGGCCTGCGGACTGAAGGGTCCCATGTTCGATTCCGGTCAAGGGCATGTACCTTGGTTGCGGGCACATCCCCAGTAGGGGGTGTGCAGAAGGCAGCTGATCGATGTTTCTCTCTCATCTATGTTTCTTTTTTTTTTTTTTTTAAATATATTTTTATTGATTTTTATACAGAGAGGAAGGGAGAGGGATAGAGAGCTAGAAACATCGATGAGAGAGAAACACTGATCAGCTGCCTCCTGCACGCCCCCCACTGGGGATGTGCCCGCAACCAAGGTACATGCCCTTGACCGGAATCGAACCTGGGACCCTTGAGTCCGCAGGCCGACGCTCTATCCACTGAGCCAAACCGGTTTTGGCACTCATCTATGTTTCTAACTCTCTATCCCTCTCCCTTCCTCTCTGTAAAATATCAATAAAAAAAAAAAAAAAAAAAAAAGAATCCAACACCCACGTAGCCACTCTGCACAACTCCGCCACTGTCAGATTTCTTTTTAATCTATGAATTTAGGAGAGTTTAGTCTCCTGCTATGCTCATACTTATGTTGTTTTTTTCTGCCTCCCTGGAAAAGAGGAAGGGGAAAATATACAGAGAATGTTAAACCAGAAAATGTAAAATTCTCTGATGTAAAAATATTAAAAGCTTTCTTTTTAAAATTTAGATCCCTTTCTAGGTCAGTTTGATGTCAGCCCAGCTTCCTTCCGAGGAGCACTCTAGGACCTGCTCTCCAGGAAACAGCCTGCCTCCTTCCTGAACAGCAACCCCGAGGCCTGCCCTCCCCGCACCCCGCTCCCTGGGGGAGGGATCTTGCTGTCACACAGAACGGTTTCCATGGCCCTATCTGCTGAAATGCACTATTGAGGCTTCCTGTCCCAGGGGCAGCATCCAGGTCATCAGAAATTTTGGCAAAAGAAAAGCCTGTTTTACCTTTATATGGCCACAACTTTTCCTTTTCTTAAAAGATATCAGAAAGCTAGACATTCTATTTATAGGCAAACCACCCAACCCAACCACACAGATGTCCATGCTGGAGAAAGATATCAAGGGAGGGGATGGCTCCCAGCCTGCTTCTTACCTGATGAAGGAAGGAACTGCTCGTCAGTCCTGGTGCCCCTGGGCTGGCGCCTGCGTGTTTCACATGGACATTGTTCATGGCTGGCAATTTGGCAACCTTAGTGGGTTTGCTGCTGCTGCTGCTGACACTGCTCGAGCCAGGCGGGCACTTCCTTTTCTTTCCTATGAGTTTGTCCAGAGGAGTGTGCGAGTGTGAGTAAGTGCCGTGGGAATTGATGGGCAGTTCACTGGACTGGTGGATGAACGGGCCGAGGGAAAGCGTGGAGTCGCCGCTATTCACCATCACACTCATCCTCTTGATGGACTCGGCAGGGCTACCTCCGGGGGCGCCCCTCCCAGACTGCTCGTGCCGGACACTCACCGAGTTCGCTTTATTCGTCACGCAGTTGAGGCCGATGCCGTGGGAAGATGTTACTGTGCAGGGGTAGGGCGGCCCCGAGTGAGCCACACAGTTTTTCCTAAAAGACTCCATGGAATGAGACGAAGAGGCGGTGGCAGCGGCGGAGGCAGAGTGAACTAACAGTGGGGAACCAGCTTTGCGCTTCTTCCCTGAGGTGCCGCTGGTCCGGCTGCCACTGGTGTGACAGTCAGTGCTGCTCCCAGAAGACTCCTTGGGCCTTGAAGACTTGCTGGACTTCAGCTTCTGAGGTTTCCTGGACAGAGGGGAGGAGGGCACCGAGGAGAGGCCAGAGGGCGTGGACGGGGATGAGGACGAGGACACTTGTCTGGACTGCATACTGCACACGGGGTCCATGGCCCCGGATGTGGCAGGCTGTGCATTTAGTGTGGTTCCGTGAGCTGGTACCGATTTGCTGTTTGGGGAGCTGCAGGTGGAGGAGAGCAGGGCTGGGGATGTAGACATGGTGGCTGCTGTCAGACAGCTGACCCCACACTGGGATGTGGGCAGGGAGTTTGTCCGGTGAGGAACACGGGTGGAGACGGGTGACGTGGTACTGGGCACTGGTGGGATTTTCCTGCAGAAAGGAGAGAACAGGGAGTCCTGGTCAGCATGGCCCCTCCTGGACACTTCCAGACAGTCACCGCTGCATCGCTGGAGTTGAGAGGCACGCTGCTGTCAGAGGTTCATTCCTCTCCCTGGGGCTCGCAGGTCCCGTGTGCCTCCCAGCCGCTACCGCCCAGCTTCACACTGTACCCCCACCCCCCAGTGCCCTGATTCCAGCTGTCAATTGTTTTGAAAATAGGCCACGACGTAATACTCCCATATCTCCTGCCCAGAACACTGATACCCCAACTGTGTTCCGCCTTTCGTTTCAGTCCACCATCACCTTCTTAGGAAACCTATCCAGGGACTCCCACTGCTGTCCCTGACTCTGGCTCCACTGTGTGACTGCCCATCACTGTCTGACCCTCTGCAGATGAAGCCATCCACAGCTTACCACTGACAGCAGAGCCAGCACAGTGCCGGGAACACAGAAGGCTCTGAATGCCGAGAGAATTAACAAGTGAGGAAGGTAGTAACAGCTAAGTAATAACAACTGCTGGTCCGAATTACTGGCCTGAACGACGCTATGAGCTTCAGCCCCAAGTCTTGGGACTTCCAGTCACAGTGCTGAAACAGTGTATTCTGTTAATGATGTCTGGGCAAAATATTTATTTGGGGACAGGAGTCACTTAAATAGTCAAAACAGGAAGGCCCCTTTTATTTTGGCTCTGATTTTAAAATGTGACAGCACCAACATTTCAAAACCCCTATGGCAGAGCAAGCACTAAGGTGTTGCCCCGAAAGTGCCCTGATGGGTAGCGAGCACCAGGACTGCTCTGCCCCTGGCTCTACAGGCAGCCCTGGCTGACTGGCTCCCTCATCTTTAAAGTGAGAAAGTTGGCTAGACTGCTGCCCAAGCTTTCCACATCCTTTTAAAGAAGAACTATAGTTACTAATAAAAGGAACTAATGATGGCAAGTGTTTGCAGCAGCTTTAAAACTCCCATTCAGGAGTGTGACTCTGGCCCTGGTAGGTGGTTCAATGGGTTAGAGCATCATCTTGATTGTGGGTTTGGTCCCCAGTCATGGCACATACAGGAGTCAACCAATGAATGCATGAATAAATAGGTGGATCCACAAAACCGATGTTTCTCTCTCCCATTCTCTCCCTTTCTCTCTCCCTCTACAAAATCAATTAAAAAAATATGTGGCTTTCTAGGAAACAGCCATGGTGATGCTTCTCAAGTCCATGGGGGTGGGGCCCAGACATTAGGAGATCCCAACATGAACTCAAGATTGAGAAACCAGCTGCACCTCACCCTGTGCTCTCATGGAGGGCAGCGCCTGGCGTGACCTGAGAGCTCAGTACAAAAGCTGAGGCCCCAGGCCCACGCCATACCTACTTCATTGGTATCATCTGTATCCCCACAAGGTCCCAGCACCTTTGAGAAGCCCTGTTCTCAATGAAGTACAGGGGCTCCTGCAGTGGCTTCTCATGGCCACCAGGTGGCTGAGAAAGTCAGAGCTTAAAGAACAGGCTGCTGCTGGACCAGTCCTGGGAAATGAAAAAGCATGGTGTGTGTGTGGAGGGGGAGGGGAGTTTGTGGCTCTCCCTGGATTACATTACTGGTTTCTCTCTTTAAAAGCTCTGTTAAGTCATTCATTACCATTTGTATAAAGAACAAACAAAAAAAGAATATGGCATATTGACTTGTTTGCATAAATGAACTGCAAAAATATAGAAGCAACTAATAAAAATGTTTGTCTAACCTTGATAGTGTGGCCCAGAGGTTGAACATCGACCTATGAACTAGGAGGTTATGGTTTGATTCCCAGTCAGGGCATATGCCCGGGTTGCAGGCTCTGATTCCCAGTAGGGGGCGTGGAAGAGGCAGCCAATCAGTGATTCTCTCTCATTATGTTTCTCTCTCTCTCTCCCCCTCACCCCTGAAATAAGTAAAAATAAATTTAAAAAATATAAAAGCTCCCTCTCTCTTAAAAACAAATATTTGTATGTAGGGATGGGAAGAGGGGGGGAGAAGGAGAGAGAGAACAACTCAAAGTCATGAACCTGCTTCTTTGGAAGTTCACAGTGGAGAGGAAAACCTCTCCACACAGCCACTAGGAACTGAAACTTTCACCCAAACTGCTGGCCTAATCCCATAATCCACTTACCCATATTCTGAGGATAAAGCATTCTTAAAACCCCTCTGAACTCTTAGGAGGACAATACCCACCGTTTAATGAGCTTCAGGTCTTAAGAAGGAAGAGGAGTCTCTTATCTCCTAAGAACCAGGAAGACACACGGGAGAGAAAGCAGAGTGACGTGGCTCTGGTTTCCTACATGAACCCATGCAAGTCCTATTAATGAGCATGGAGATAGTTCTGTAAATGTGGGCTTCACTCAACTTTACTAGGAAACCAAGGGAGGCAAATGGATGTCCTGGCAGATTCCATTCAGGGAGGCACTAGCAAATGATGCCCAAACAGGAAATTCGGGATGGCCTGTGGATTACTGGCCAGCTCCCTTTAGCAAGGCTCAGTATTTTCCAAACTAGGTATCACCAAACACTGGTTCCCAAGATGCTCCCCTGAAAGAGGTTCCCAGGACAGAAGAGCTTGGGGGATGGTCCACATTAGAAAGGCCATCTGCTTTGAAGTTGTAGCAATGGACAGTGCCCACTACAGCATCAGAGAAGCCCTTTAGGGATGGCGTGGACTCTCCTGCCACCTGCAGTCCCACCTGGGAAACACTAGCATGTGAAATGCCACACAAGACCAGCACACCAGCTCCGCCACCTGAAACCTGCAGCAGCGCCACTGCACTCAGAGCCGGGGCGGTGCCATGTGGCCCTGCGGCCTCTCAGACCTGGTTTTACACCAGGCTCTCTTTCTTGCTCTTTCTCAAATGAATCACAGTCCATTCTGACTCAAGACTTCCCACACAGGGTTCTTTCCGCCTGGCACCCTCTCCTCCCCACCATCCCATTCCTCAGCCAGCCACCTCAGTTCAGGATCAAGGCCCGGCCTCTTCAGAGGGCCTTTCCTGAGGCCTGGCCTGCTCTGTCTTCCATGTCAGCTCTGCCTGGAACCACACTGCCTCTGGGTCCAAATGCTGGCCCTTCCACTAACCTGCTGTGTGACCTCGTTTCTCAGTCTCATTATCTGTAAAATGGAGATAATGAAGGTCACCTGACAAAGCAAATGGTGAACATTAAATATATTTAATACGTTGCCTGGCACACAGTAAGCTCTCAGTGTTAGTGGTTACCTCTCTTATGACAAGCTATCACCTTGTCTCCAGTTTCTGTTTATTCGTTTTTGTTTTTCCACCAACCAGAATGAGGGCTCCATACCTGAGCCTGGAACCCCAGCACCCAGAACAAGGCATATTTGCTGAAAGAGTGAATCAATGAATGACAAGGGGCCTTTTTCTAGGACTACTCAAAGGCCACACTTTCATTTAGATAAACTTATCTTCATTAAATTAGTCCCACAAGAAATAAAGGGCCAGTCCCCCTCCCATCCCAGAGGCGGTGAGACGGGCACTCACTTCCATAGCTGCGCGTTCAGATGCTTCTCCACCATGAGGTTGAGGGCGCAGCGAATCCGGTTCCACCTGGAGTCAAACACATAATAGCCTCTTCCAATCTGCCGGCTCCCGAATGTGCAAAACTGAAAGAAAGAGCACAGGCGCCATGCTTGCTACCTCGGACAGCGGCACCCGGGAGGGTCTCTCCTGCAGGCCTGGAGCTACCACAAGAGAGCTTACTCTGAGCACCATAAGCTGTGAAGTATGAGCGTGACAATGTCTGGCCCTGAGTTTCATGGAGAGAAAGGGAGAAGCATGAGACGCCCCAGGACACAGTGCATGCCACCTCTGGGGCACCCTGTTCTGAGCTGCTCTCACACCTTGGCCGCGTCCCGCGCATACGGGCATGCCAAGGTCCCTGGTGCGCCCCCCTGCAGTGTCTTGTCGCTGCTGCGTGGGGAGGATCAACATGGGGTGGATGTGGAACTTACAGATGCTGGCTGAGGATGATGACCTGAATAATGACAGTCCAGTTTTTCAACAGACTCTTCTTTGTCATCGCCTTCTCCCTCCTCACTGGATAACCGAGAAGCTGGCTCAGTGGCAGGCAGGGGAGGGTGTGGAGATTCATGGACTGGAGGAGGGTCAGTGGGGGCACTCCCACCTTGCTGAGCAGGGCAGCCTGGAGGCCTTGGTGAGCAGAAAGTGCAGCACTGATCAGATCACACGTCTGGGAATCAGCCGCCTTAACTCAGATACAACAACGTATCCAAAACCACCTAGGGGGCCAGGGCCACCCCTCGCATGGGGCAAACCTGAGCAGGTGGCCGGGAGTGCAGGATCCTCTCCCTTGGACTGCAGGATGTCACATGCAGCTGTCCGCCAGGTCTAGCCCAAGTGACCTCTAACTAGCTTTCCTTTCTACTGCCACGTGAGGGCTCAGGTTCTCCTCCTAATCTCCCCAAAGGAGGGAAAGTGTATATGGAATTTAAGAGAACCTTTCTTTGATTCCTCTTCAAATGTCACCTGGATCTGGGTTACTACGGCAATGAATGACAAAATGCTTTACAATAACCTAAGAGGGAAGGAGGTGATAAAATGACTAGGTAGCATTACTACTTTATGTGAAAAAGCGACCTGAGAGCCTGCTACTCAGACAGCAATGGGTTTTTCCTCCCTGTCTGGAGGTTCTAGAATTAAGTTTACTTTTTTAGATGGAAAACTTCATTGAGAAGATAGCCAAAGGAAGGACTTTTCTAAGGATTCCTGGCGGGACCTGGCCACACTCCGGGAGCCTCCTCAACTGCCCTGACACAGTGTTGCTCAGAAACCAGAGGGCTCGTGTGGGGGTAGGCTCAAGCTCACACTGGGGTTTCCATGAGGGAGGCACTTCCACCCCTCATGCGACAATTTCAAGGCTCAGACATGTGAGTGTGAAAGCAAGGGTATGGCAACAAGGTTGGCACATTCCTAGGCAGAAGCCCTCGTTGCCCATGGCCACCACTGGAGGCCTCCTTCTCTGTGCCGTTCTCTTTCCTTCGCTCAGGAAACTGGGCACATAGTCCTTTACTTCAACTTGGTTAAGTAGCAGGCACAGACATACATACATGCAGTCCAGCACTGTCTCTGAGGCCCAGGTACAGTAAGTTTTCAGTAAAACACTCTGACCCATGGCTTAGTGCATGGCTAACATGCCTAATACATGTTTAGGCCAAAACCCCATATGAATGAATGAAAAAAGTATGTTGATAAATGGATGCTAAAAAAACAGAGGCTGAATGTCCCCAGCAAGGGATTCCCACTGCTGCACTTTGCAAGAAGCGAGACAAATGGATGGGAAATTGCTGCCAAAGCTGTGGGAAATGTCCCAGTCATTAACCTGCAGGCAGAACCCGAGTGTCACCTGCTCAGTGGGCTGAAGAGACATGTAACACTGAGCAGGCAGGAGCAGATAATACTAGCTTTACTTTGCTGCTTGCATTGGGCCAAGAAAAGCCCAATGATGAACTAAACATTTTTTTTCCCCTTTGAGTAAAACCCAATTTAAAACCATCTCATCTTCTGAGAGTGAGCCTGATGGACAACCCTGGACATCATGACCACACTGGGCGTACAGGGTCTCCAAGTCTGCTCTTGGAAGGAGGAAGAAAGAGATGGGAAGCTTGGCTTACCTTGGAAGACTGGGGGTGTGAGGTTTAGGTTTACTAGCTACGAAAGGCTTTGATTCAGAAGGAATCACTCCATGAGAGTTTTGGTGTGGCTCCTGTGAAGTTCTAGAAGGGGCGAGATGCGGGTCCCTGAGAGGCTGTGTTGATTGCTGAGAGTCCAGATGGCGAATCAATTCCTTTTCCCTGGTTTTGTTTTTGTGCTCGGCTAATAACACATCAAATCGTTTTCTTCTACCCTGGACAGCCCTCCGTTGGGTTAAGGAATGTGTCTGCAGACCAAAAGAATATAGAAACTGAGGTACCTCAGTAAGAATATTTTTCTATCATATATCCAAAAACATCATACCCAATAAAAAAGTAATCTGGAACATTAGCATAGTCAAAGGCTGCTCAGCATTTGATAAGCTGATCTTTTGTCTTTAAAATATATTTTTATTGATTTCAGAGAGGAAACGAGAGGGAGAAATAGAAACTTCAATGATGAGAGAGAATCACTGATTGGCTGCCTTCTGCACGCCCCCCACTGGAGATCAAGCCTGCAACTGGGCATGTGTTATGACTGGGAATTAAACAGTGACCTCCTGGTTCATAGGTTGCCGCTCAACCACTGAGCCACACTGGCCAGGCATGATCTCTTTTCTTTAGAAGAGAGGCATGTATTCCAGGCTCCACATGGATGAGACTTTAGTGATGTCATTTCCACCACAAGAAGGAAGGGATATTCACTGTGCCACTCAGCAGCAAACAGTAGATAACCAGCAGGTGTGACAGTAACAATTCCTTTACTGGGCTCTTAACAACTCCATTAGAAAAATCCCTCTTTGAGCCATTTAGAGTTTTAAATGTTAAAAGGGAAGAAACAACTATTCCATAATCTATTAAAAAGTCCTCTTTTAGTAAGTGTCAGAGAGTAAAAACAGCACAACTGTTTCTCTATTGCCATGAAGATGCCATGTAAAGAGAAAGTGGCTCAGAGGACCCTGGAGATGGGCTGCTGAGACCACATAAAGTCTTAGAAGGCCAACAGGAGAAGAGATACAGAGGATTAGTGAATTCACCCATGTATTTCCTTCTCTCTCGTTACAAAATACTGCAAATGATACTTCGTGTTCCTGGCTCTACACATTATATAAATGTGTTGATCTACCGGTCTACCTGTTTGCTACAATTCAAGTGGTTTAAGAGGAATTAGGCTTCTACTGTCCTTTTGAAATTCAATAATATAACCTACCTCCTCCTCAGATACACTGAAAACTGTGCATGCCCCAAATCTAACCTGGCAGGTAGATAAATGTGCTTAGTTTCTTCTTAAATTTTAACTTAATTTTCTTTAGTGTGTAATAAATCTCTAAGAAAGTACCCTGATTAAAGACAGGCCCTGCTCTGTTCAGCGCCGTACCAGCACCTGGCCCTCAATAAACGCTTCAAAAAAAAGTATATAAAAATAATGGCCCTCCAACATGTGTTGAATAAACAAAGGAATACATATTGTCACTGACACACATGCTTGTCACTCCAGCCAGAAGCAGAAGCCTCTCTCCTCATCGCTGAATGTCCCCTGGTGTTTAGCACAGAAAAGCCAGGTGAAGAAAGTCAGCTGAGATGATGAGTAAAGAGAATTTCTACTGAGTGCTGAAGAACCTTCCAACACAAATCTGAGGCCCCCAGGCCCCATCAGAATCCTTTGGGGGCTGCCTAGGGTTCCCAGGGTAAAGACTGACCATGACAGGCTTCCAGGCTATGCACCCTCTAACACCCAAGCCCCTACTTCGTTGGAATATCAAAAAACAGCCATCACACATGTTGTTTCCTCTCTCTCTCCCACCACTCTTTGCTCACATAAATCATAGGGATTTCAGCCCCATGTTCCTGTGGTAAAGGAGGCTCGCCTGGCCCAACCTCCCCACTGAAGGTTGTTATGACACAGCCCTCCTTCCATTTTTTACTCATCATTGGTAACTTGACACTTATTTGAGTGATTATCACATTAATCTCCATCTCTCTCATTAGACTACAAGCCCCATGAGGGTAGAAACAAGCCTTGATTTTCTAAAACTCTAGTATCCCCTGGCTAGTGAACTCAAAATCTATTCACATGAAAGGCAAAGAAAACATTTACACAGGACATTGGACAGACGAGGAAGTAAAGAGGGGACAGTGAGGGTGGCAGGCAGACAACAGGGAATGAGTGACAAGAGTTGAAGCAGCAGATGCCCTGACAGCAAAGAATGAACAAAGTTCTAAGTCCCCGACAGGAGAGACCTGGCGGCAGGGTGAGGAGCATGCAGTGAGGCACTCAGCATGGTGAGCCCACCAGCTGAATAGATCCAGGCCCCGAGGCAGCCAAGGGCAAAGCGTCGGCAGAAAGAGCACAGGAAGAAAGGAAGGACAGGCCTGCCCAAATTCTGCGTTTCTGCCAGCTCTATGCTGCACTCATGATGGGCCAGGGACCAAGATGTCTCTTAATGTTATTACAGGATCAGCACTGTGCCAGTCGGTAAGAACACTCTTAACAGAACACAGGGAGAGCACACATGATGTAAAAAGGAACATGGGAGACAAACGCAGGATCCACAGTTCACCCATCAATAAGGCTTCAGAAGAAGGCAGACTGTGAGCTGATAGAGCTTTTGGTTCACAGCATGCCTCAGAGATGATTAAAAGAACATGTTGAATAGAGCAGGAATCCTTCACTGCCCAGGGGTGTAGTAACCCTGAGACTGAGAGCAAGGTAGGCACGAAGGAAGCAGAGAGGATGGCGAATTGTGGCAATGACCTGGAGCAGGGCTGAGGCAAGCTCTCACAAGCTCCTCAGGGGCAGCCGAAAGGAACAGAATCCTACAGAGCGCTCAAGTGGCTCTCTTCAGAGAACAACACACCACTGTGTGCATTCAATTAATATTATATACGCAATCTGTTCTGAGCTAGGAATTTTAACCTACAGATTCAGGGGTGGGCCTGCAGTGGGAATGTCTAACAACTCCTAAAATAGAATGCAAAGTTCAGAATATACATGTGTTTATATATTTTTTTCCTCAGGAATGAGGATTTGTGATTTTTAAAAAATTAGATACATTTAAAGGTGCCCTTAACCAATTCCTTTCACCAAAAGATCAGAACTATTGTTTTAAGATAAAAATCTACAATAGTAAGTTAAATTAGATATTTAAATTAAATACTAAAAATTAGCCCTAGCTGGTTTGGCTCAGTGGATAGAGCATTGGCCTGCGGACTGAAGGGTCCTGGGTTCAATTCTGGCCAAGGGCACATGCCCAGGTTGTGGGCTCCATTCTCAGTAGGGGGTGTGCAGGAGGCAGCTGACCAATGATTTTCTCCATTGATGTTTCTCTCTTTCCCTCTCCCTTCCTCTCTGAAATCAATAAAAAAGTATATATAAAAAAAATACTAAAATTAAATTAGAAATTTAAATTGAAATAAGAACCACTTAGGAGTAACATTTCTCATTTTTGGGAAATTATAACATTCCTCCACTGTTTATGGATTGAGTGGAGCCTGAAATCCTTTATTCAAACACAATCTTTGGTAACATCCTATACAATAAAGAGCTAATATGCTAATTAGACTGGACAGCAAAATGACCTTCTGGAACGATATTCCAGAATGACCGTGGGCAGGGCCACAGGGCAAGCCAGGCTGCAAGGAAGGGCCAAGCCTCTTGCATGAATTTTGTGCATCGGGCCTTTAGTTTAAAATAATACCCCAACAATTTTATTAACTTTTAGAAAACAAGACTAGTTGTTTTTGTTTTTTTATTTTTAACCCCTCCTCCAAACAAGGGGCTTTAAATTATATACTTCAGAGCAGTGATTCTTAATACTTCTTGACTTTTTCTGAAGGGTAATTGGAGACACTCTCCAGGGAAATGCAAATAGGCGTACATGTTCTTTATGTAGCAGGTCCACTGCTCTGTGGAGGCCCCCCTACACCAGCAACCCTTGTACAGCAGCATGCCACCTTCTCATCAGCAAACTGGCATTTTAAAGGAAAACGTCTGGACAGGAAGGAGGATCATTACATTTTCTTAGCTTACATATAAATTAGATCATATATTACCTAGTATTTAAAAAACAACAACAACAACTAGAACAACAAAGCTATCTACAAGTCACAAAATATTGAAGTGTCTCTTTAAAATTTAAGAACCATGGTTTACAAAAAGATTTTAAGAATATTTATATATATGCAAATGAAATTTCTGGGCTTGCTCTAAATCAGTATAATTTAAAGAGTAATGTGTAGCCTCCCACATTAAATTTCTCTGAAAATAAGAGACTGATCAGGAAAGCATTCTGTTCCTCTGGACCAGCACGGCTCACTGGACACAAACCTCTCTGAAGACTGCAGTTTATAACAACTTCACATTTTCTGAACCTGAGGTTTTCTCAGGAAAGCAAGTTACCCCTCATTTATAGTTCAGAGCAGCGCCAGGTCAGACTCCCTCTAGCTATGGACCTGGGAGCAGTGCCTGCCTGCCCACACCCCGTGCAGTCCAGAGTGGCCAGCTGGGCCCAGGAGGACACCTACCTTGCATGTCAAAGACCGGGTGCAGGGCTTCTTGGTGTCAAGATCAATCACCCCACAGTGTATGTCAGGGTCAAACTCTCTTTCTGTCAATGAAAGCACACAGAAATTACAATGGGCTCACCAAACACTCCTCTTATTTTGTAAACAAGAAAACAGGAGAAATCTCAAAACAAACAAATTATAACTCGGATAAAATCTACATAATCAATAAGTATACAATACCCAATGTGTGAGCACTATGAAGAAGCAGTGACAGCATGAAGAGTGAGGATTGTTGCCACTAGACAACAGGAGACAGACTGCTTGAGTCAGCCCTACTGCATTATTCCATTCAGAAACAAGCCACTCCAAAGCTACTTTTACGTTAGCTACACATGCACTTCAACCCAACCTCAAGGAGGCCAAGCACACTGCTCACGGAAATCCCTCCTAAAGCTGAAGCTGACCAGTGTTAAAAAGAGGACTTACAGACAGCAGTACATTTGCTCCCTTAAGAATGGCCAATTAAGACAGAGAAACATTAAGAGAAAATGTGAAATTACCTGATAATCTCTTATTTAAAAATTTCCTGTTATTGGAATTATCTTCAGACTTCTTTTCCAGAGTGGGCGGTGCAGGAAGCCCTTTGCCATTCAGCATCTGTCCAGGTGAAGGCAAGGTTGGCTTTGGTATTGAGGGGCAGTTAAGGCCAGGCTTGACTGAGGAACTCACAGTAGCAGGACAGGTTGGCCCCAGCGCAGATTTCAGTAGTGTACCATCCATCTTCGGATGAAGCTTTTCCATTTTGACAGAGGGCGTCATGCTGTGGTAGGGAAGCGAGAACACCAGTACCTGAGTGCCCAGAGGCCCCAGGTAAACAGCGAGCCAGAGAAGGGGAGGGAAAGCCTGATCTACCAGGGCACTGCACACAGCAAGGCTCCCAGAGGCACCGTGTGGACATGTGTTAGGACCGTGCAGAAACCTCAGGAAGGTTACCACTAATCCAGGCTACAAGCCCTTCTGGTGAGGCACACAGCTCCTGTACCTGCTCTTTCATCATTCCAGGACCCCTTGCCCTGGAGCCCAGGCAGATCTAGGGTACCCTTACTCTGGTACCCAGTGCAACTTCTGCAAGAAGCAAAATATGAAAAGGACCAAAGAATATTTGCAGGGCATGTAGAGAATGTATCTGAGAAATGTCATTTTTTACAAAGGACTCCATAAAAAGAAAAAAAATTTTAAAAAAGAAAGAAAAGAAAGGACCCATCAAAACAAAGGAAACGGAGTGAGCAGAGAAAAACAACATTGGAATTAAAGAATATATCCAAGAAGTATCACTAAGGACTTACAAAAAGAAGCTCTTGACTTGTGTCAATGAGCAAAACCACTATTTAATTAGTAAGAGATGTGTCACAGAAATGAGAAGTCTCCAGTCACTGAAAATGGTTTCTAATGTAGGAGCTTGAACTGTACGTGCCTGGCACACAGGTGCTGAGCACTGAACTGTGCCACTAACAATAAACTGATTTCTCTTGGCATCTTACTGACATGATAATTTGGGTAGCAAATATTGGTATGAAGCTAACAGCTGTCCAGGTCGCCCGAAAGCCCAGCTCCATGGGAAGAAGATGTGGCTGACGAGGTCTGATAAACAGCGGTGGAAACCGTGCCCTAACAGCTGTAGGCTGCGAGGGACTACACGCTGCACTGACATTTCTCTGCTCTCAGACAGCTCTAGCCACAAAAGCCAAGCTTGCTGCACTTGCACTTCTGACAGATGAGCAGAGGCCGGAGGCTTAGCAACCAGGACAAACAGCCCCAAACAGCTGTACCTGAGACAGCCTGACAAGCAGACACTGCGAGGTGCCACGGCCACTCCCAGCTGGCAAGTCCTTGAGCAGCAGCAGGTGCTGGACGCTGCCCCGAGATTAGCCAGGTTATCAGACCTTGGGACTGACATGTGGCACACCCTCCAAAGGGAAGCAGGCCAGGGAAAACCACCCGCACCAAGGCTGAGGGATGCCACAACCAGGCAAGATGTGTTCTCTGGGAGTGCCCGGCTGCTCCTCATGTGACCACAGGGAGCCTGCCAACCTTCAGCTCCACTGTGGAAACTTGCCCAAGCTTCGCCTGGTGGGGTGAACTTCCCCCGTCTTCCCTCATTGCTGGGGTGCTAAGATGTGAACCCAGGGCTTTGGGAGGAAGCGCTGCTTCCCTATTTGCTCTGCAGGTCCTGGAAAATCCAAGAACAGCACCTGGGAATCTCTCCCCACTTTTGTTTCTACTATAACCAACAGCAGCAGAAGCCCCAGCAGCCATATATTTTCTCTCTCCTGTGGGCCAGACACTATGCCAGGTGCTTGGCTCTAATATATTAATCCTACTGCTCCTGATAACCCTGTATAATGGTTGTTATTTTCAGGCTCCGAGAAAAACAGTGCCATGTCCAAGGCCGCACAGCCAGGAAGTGACAGAGAGTTGGGATATGAATGAGGGCGCCTCAGCTACAGCCCCACCACCTCACTGCACCTCCTTCTTACCTGGGAAAGGGGGCTAACACAATACCTCTCATAGGGTGGGTGTGAGTTTCAATAGGTGGCACACAATAAAGACCAGTAAGTGAGTATTATTCACCTTGTAATTAATGCTATTACTACTGTGTAAAGTTGCCCATGATATGATAGAGAAACAAAAAGAAACAACATATATCTGAATTTTCCCTACGTGGGCTCCCTTTCTCAGGATGCCCAGCTACCCTTGAAGGACCGTGTGTACAGTTCCACCCGCATCAAGTAAGCGTCAGGACCCTTGCTGCCATACTCACATTCTAGCCTGGGGGACTCTACTCTGCTGAATGGGATGCATTGGCCTGGTGTTCCCCCTGAGCTGCAGTTTCTCTTTGGGCGATTTCAACAGCTTGGAACTTAATGAGGATGCGCTGAGAACACCGCCGCTGGCAGAGCGGCTGCTTCCACTGGCACTGCTGCCTTTGCTTTTGGACAGAGAAGGGAAGAAGGAGAATACTGACGTGGGAGGAACGGCCAAAGAAGGCTTGCTGGCTGAGCTATGTCTTCTTTCTGAAAAGGAAAACAAAGAAAAAAAGATACCGTGTTTTAGGCAAGTCTCCAATGGAACCTGAAATGCAACACATTCCAGTTCAAAGATGCCTCACCATATTAAACTCCACAGCTTTCAGAAATGGCTTATTTAGGCCCCACAAACTTATTGGGGATTCCAGGAACTGATCCTTCTGCTGAGGAAACATCTCAGCATAAAGAGTGTTATCATTCACAAATAGCCATTAGGAAATTAAATTGCTATTCTAACCTGAAAATACTGGGTTTTGCACCGTGAACCTCACTGGCTCTTTTCAGAGAGAAGAAAATTATTCATTCATCTGCAGAACCCTGCTAATTAACACCTTAAGGAATTCATTATTCCTTTCTAGCATAGTACCGCTCCAATTTCAAAATAGCAAAATGTTAAAAAACAAGTTGTACCTTCCTTTTTTTCTGTCACTACCCACTAGCATATGACACCAAATAAAAATGTTTCTAGGGTTATCTTATCGTTCCTTAAGAATCTGTGCTGAAATTTTCCGATGAATCATTTCACTCCCCTTTTTTAATCATCTCGCTCAACTACAGATGGCATAGCTCCGGTTCACACCATGAAGATGCCAAAGGCGCAAGACAAAAACACCACAAGCAGCTATGCTTGGATTTGAAACCAGCAAGTAATGCATACTTAGGTAGAGACTACACAGGTATAACAGATAAGATTATTTCCTGGAGAATCGGGTTTTCTCAGAGTAAGGCAATCCATATTAAATCAATCAAGAGCAGGTGAAGAATGTTATCATTGGACACAAATTATTTAGTAACTTTATCTACTTAAGTACCTTATGATGGTAAGTTAGTGCCTACCTTCAATTAAATGTGTCATTTAAAACGACATTTGCTTAACTCTTAAGCAGGGGTCCTCAAACTTTTTAAACAGGGGGCCAGTTCACTGTCCCTCAGACAGTTGGAGGGCCGGACTATAGTTTAAAAAAAAAACTATGAACAAATTCCTATGCGCCCTGTGGGCCCGGGATGAGTCGGCTGCTAAGCAGGACAGGCAGCAGCACCCGGCGGGCCGGATAAATGTCCTCGGCGGGCCGCATGTGGCCCGCGGGCCGTAGTTTGAGGACCCCTGCTAAGTTTTAAACTGTATGTGATCCAACATTTACTGATCATAATGTGAAAGCTCTGAGTATTTGACAAAATAAGCATATTAGAATCAATGACTACAAGCATCACTTAAATGGTATATTTCCAAAGGTCCGTTTATGCCAGTTTTGAGCCTCTCTATGTAGCTGTGATGCCTTGTTTCCAGATGGACATTAGTTCAGCGATGCTTTATGACAGGGGCGGGGAACTTTTTTCTGCCAAGGGCCATCTGGATATTTATAACATCACTCGAAGGCCATACAAAATTGTTAACTTAAAAGTTGTTACTATGAAAAATGGTCCTAGATTTACTGAATTTCGAGTCCCGCCTGGGGTTGCCTTGGCAGAGACAGACCAAATGATAAGGCCCGTGGGCCGGACGTTTCCACCCCTGCTTTACGAGGTACTTCAGAACCTGCTCCACACCAGGACAAAATTATCATGCTATCTATCTACAGATAAAAATCAAATTCTCCAACTGGACCACATAAAGGCCACAACCAGGTTAGGAAGGCAAAATTGAGAGTGATTTATATGTGTCGGTTGCTTATTTTTTTCCTTTCTCTTGCCATGTGCAGGAAGGGCAAACTAAAATAACTTAAGTTTACTAATTTTCCAAACATGACATCTGAGGTTTTTAAATTTAGTTTCTCTCTTGTCTGTGATGCCAAACATTCCGAATATACTTCCCAGCATCAGCACTTGCCAGCCAGGACTGTACAACTCTGTCTCCACTCTGCCACCTGCTGTGGATGGTGAAGCTTTCCTAGGCCATGTCTCAGCCATCTTCCCCTTGTAAGGCATGGCACAGTGCAAGCCTTCCATGAACATTTGCATGATCCATACAGCTTTTCTTGTGAAGCGGAGTGTTTTTTTTTTCTTTTTCCTTTTTTCAAAGAATAGTTTATTAATTTTTCAGACAGAGAGAGAGAGGAAGGGAACAGTAGAAAAGATAACTTGAGAGAGAGAGAGAGAGAGAGAGAGAGAGAGAGAGAGAGGGAGAGAGAGAGAAACATACCGATGTGAGAGTGGAATATCTTTCAACTGCCTCCTGCACCAGGGACAGGAGGGATTGCGCCCACACCTGGGCATGTGCCCTGACCAAGAATTGAACCAGCAACCTTTCTGTATACAGGATGATGCCCAACCAACTGAGCCAGACCAGCCAGGGCAAGAGGGGTGATTTTGCAAATGATCCTAGACCAGTGGTTCTCAACCTTGGCTACACATTGGCATAACCAAATGAGCTTTAAATATACTGATGCCTGAGCCCTATTCTTAGAGACTGTGACTGAACTGGTGGCTTGGGCATCCAGATTCTTATAAGCTCCCCTGTGCAGCCAAGATTGAAAGCAGGCTTTAGACCAGGCTAGTGCCTCAAACACCATTAACCACAGCTAAGTTAACATCTGTACAGTGCTGAGACCACCTGGCACATGGTGCTATATTTCAGGTTTTGTTAAAGCTCACTGCTGCTACTTGTCCTCAACTAGTGTTTTCAAACTTCTATGAACTGCAAACTATTTTCGTTGTTCTTACCAAAGCCACATTAAATACTACTTTGTGCTCGACATTTTAAGTTATCTTTTCTACTGTTCCCTACTCCTCCTTAGTCTGATACTACCCAGTCTATCATCCGCCTCTCTGTCAGGGACCACCTGAAACTGCTCTCCATTTTCAGATGGCCCAGCATAAAGCAGAGTACCGCACTTGAGAGATATTCTTCTAAAACTGTAGTACATATGAAACAATAGGTTTGGTAAGCTCGCTATATATTTTTCTGATATCTATATAATTAAAAGCCTAAGCTACTGTTACAACCGGTTGACTGGTCACTATGACGTGCACTGACCACCAGGGGGCAGACACTCAATGCAAGAGCTGCCCCCTGGTGGTCAGTGTGCTCCCACAGCCCATCTCCAGCAGATGGCCAACCTCCTGCAGTCCCTCCCCCCGCTGGCCTGCCCTGATTGGGACTGGGCGAGACGGCTCCGATCAGCCCCAATCGCCGGCCAGGCTGAGGGACCCCACCCATGCACGAATTTGTGCACTGGGCCTCTAGTATTAAAACAATTAAATATTAAAATTAAAATATTCATCCATGTTAATTCATAAAAATCATCTTGTGCATCCCTGGTGGCAGTGTACTAAAGGAACAACACCATGTCTGTAGTATGAAGAGGGGAACCCAACAAGAACTTTGACTTTAAAAGAGTACACTCCTTTTACTACCCTGCCAGTGGGGCTCAGTTGGTTGGAGTGTCATGTGTGCACCAAA
The DNA here is from genome assembly GCF_963455305.1 of Plecotus auritus. Taxonomy (NCBI): domain Eukaryota; kingdom Metazoa; phylum Chordata; class Mammalia; order Chiroptera; family Vespertilionidae; genus Plecotus; species Plecotus auritus. The sequence continues at coordinate 126,042,853 of NC_137773.1, forward strand.
GGTCATCAGTGTCATTCCTGGTCAGGGCACATGCCAGGGTTGTGGGTTCCATCCCCTGTCGGGGTGCATACGGGAGGCAATTGATCAATGTTTCTCTCTCTCCCTTACTCCTTCTCTCTCTAAAATCAATTAAAAATACATATATTTTAAAAGTACACCCTTTTACTATCCTCTGGGTATCAGAATTCTCAAGTCAAATGTCTCAAGTAAATGTGATATATTTTCTCTTGATATCAAAGGATGTAGATAAAATTCTTTAATTAAATACATTGCAGTCAGTTCTACTGTAATGCTTGTTTTGAGAATGTTGATTTATTCTAAAGCTATTGATACACTAAAAAAAATTTTCAGCATAATGAAATTTTGCATTTGCTTTTGCAAGATTTTTAACTGCAAGCATTAGATGAATGCAGAAAACTACAGGCAGTTGGACTGAACCCTTGGAAACACACAAAATGCTCCCACACCCACTGCCCTCCTCAGGCCACCATGGATGTGGGGGGCCAGGCTTCTGCGTGTCTGGTGTTACAAGTGTCCCTGCGTTCAGAGCACCTTTCTCCCACCATGACACAACAGCTCACAGCTGCAATCCCAACACCAAATGCCAGGTTGTTTTCAAAGTAAACTGTCATATTTATTCTACTATTTATGTATTTTTAACCACTTAATCTAAGTGAAACTGGACTGCCATTTTTGGTTAGGCTCCTATCTTTTTCTGTGTCACTGAAGAAGCTTTGGAGTGTTGTGCCCATAACCCAATTTTCCCAATGCGTCTCATGTGGTTTTTAGTGAACAATTCCTGATAGTGCAGTAATTTTTTAGGGATATGTTGTGTTATAGCAGAACTGACTATAACTTCAAGCTTGTTCTTTCAAATTTTCTATCCCTATCATAGTCCATTTTTCCCATTTTCTTTAGTTAACACTTCATGTCTTGTTTATTGACTCCTAAAATGGAATTTTGCACTACAAAATCAACTCAAAGCTTCCTAACATTAAAAGTCAACTGATGCTATCAATAATATTTTTTAAAAATTATATTTTCTATTTCAACAATAAAAGCTATTTAAAAACTGAGAATGGCAATCTATCAGATGAACTTCCTTCATTCACTAAAACTTGAAACAGGCTGAGCACGTGCATGCATGTGTGTGCATGTGCGTGTGTCCGAGATTCTGGCTGAAAAGTGCCATCTCAAGTCCTGGTCACACTTCTGAAGTGTGCTGCTCCTTCACATCATAGTCTGTGACTTATTCTCTGGAAAGGGTGGCATCTGGCTTTCCCTTCTCAAGAAAGCAAAGAGGAAAAACCAAATTTAATTATAGTTGAGTTGGACTCTCCTCATCCTTTCACCATGGGTCCTTAAGTTTTCATAAGATTTTAAACTGGGCTTCCAGCTTAAAAAAGCTATGTTCCTAGATCAAAAGTGAAATGGGTAAGTTATGGTAGGGTTAGGGACCTTATATTAAGTGGAAAAACTGGTGGCCAGATGCTAAGCATAACTGCAATGTGGTCTGGTGAAGAGTCCAAGTTGAATTTTCAAGCACTCTTCTCTCCAGGGTCTGGCACAGGCCCAGAGAAAGCCCACTCTGTCCCTGAATGAGGAGGGCACTTTGAATGGCTACAGAAAGAGGGAGAGTCAGGCAGACCAGCAGACAGACAAACACAGATACAGAAAAAGACAGAGCAGAGATATTGAAAGGTACATGTGTGCGCGTGCGGGCACTGGGGATGGGATGGAGGGATCTGGCAGACAGACAGATGTGAAGATAAAGGTAGAGAGAGAGCAAGATCTGGATGCATTGGGCTTTCTTTCCCCTTGTGGCATAAACATGTGACACTATTGAAGGCAAGGGCAGGATACTGGGGGAGGAAAGGGGGCAGCACAGCTTTATGTCTTCCAGAGTGAAAAGCAACCAAAAATACTGAGTGTGTAATTTTGGAATCATGCTGATCCTATCTAATAAAAGAGAAACATGCAAATTAACCATCACTCCGCTACACCCACCAGCCAATCAGAGCGAGTATGCAAATTAACCCAACAAAGATGGCGGTTAATTTGCATATGCAAGCGCCAAGCGGCCTGGGTCCCGGGAACATCCTCTGGACCCAGGCTGCTCCTAGCCTGTAGGCCCGCGCTTAGACCCTGAGTGGCAGGCGCCAAGCGGCTGGGGGTGGGGCGGGAACATCCCCGCGTCGCCATAGTGACACGGGGATATTCCCGCCCTGACCCTAGCCGCTTGTGCATGCTCCGGCACCAAGCAGCTTTTCGCGTCCACGACCCCAGCCCGGCGCCCACGACTGGGGGGCACGGGGATGGCTGCCGGCCTCTGGGGTGTGCGGAGACCCCGGCCACCACCGGGTGGCAGGGACACGTCCCTAGCCCAGTGGACACAACGCAGGGGCTGCATGAGCTGCAGAGGAAACACCTTTTTAAAAAATATATATTTTATTGATTTTTTTTACAGAGAAGAGGGGAGAGGGATAGACAGTCAGAAATATCAATGGGAGAGAAACACCAATTAGCTGTGTCCTGCACACTCCCCACTGGGGATGTGCCTCCAACCACAGTACATGCCCTTAACAGGAATCAAACCTGGGACCCTTCAGTCTGCAGGGCAACGGTCTATCCACTGAGCCAAACCAGTTTGAGAGTAAATACCTTTTCTGACAGCTCACTCATGGCTAAGCTCCCTGTAGGCCACCACTTGCAGTGTTCTTGGTAACTTGGGTTATAAGAATCCAAGAAGGTGATCTAGGGTTTTTCCACCACACTCCTGGAGGAAAAAACGAAGGTCTGCTACTGGAGGGGCTAAGAAATGTCATATCCTGCCCTAGCTGGTTTGGCTCAGTGGATAGAGCAGGGGTGGGCAAACTTTTTGACTCGAGCGCCACAATGGGTTCTTAAACTGGACCGGAGGGCCGGAACAAAAGCATGGATGGAGTGTTTGTGTGAACTAATATAAATTCAAAGTAAACATCATTACATAAAAGGGTACAGTCTTTTTTTTTTATTTCAATAGTTTTATTCATTTCAAACATTTTAACAAGAATGTAAACACTAATTATTATAATTTGAAACTTCAAAAAATGGAGGAATCATAGCACAATAACATACCTTATATTGAAGATGGCAAAGGCAAAATAAAATTGCCTAACAAAGGAAAGGTACAAAAGCCTTTCAAATTAAACTTAAATATAATAAAATAATTTAAAACTAAAACAAATAGAAAAGAACAAAATGTGTAAACAGTAAATTAAACATTTTCTTTAGTGCAACTTCCAAATTATGCCCGGGACGTAGATGTAGATGGCAATGTAGACTGGGTTGAAAGGTTTTTGGTCTTTAAAACATCAACTTCAGTGGGAACAGTGTTGTTGGTCTCCTTTTTAGCTAATGCTCTGATACTGTGCTCTCCAGGGGCGTGTCTCCCTACATCACCACGATAACGTGTCTACGCATTCCCAGGGTGATGTCAGGGGACGCGTCCGTGGGCATTACAAGGAGCCTCTGGAAGATTGAGAGGTTGTTCCTTCTACTGAATGGGCGGAACTCAGAAGAAGGAGCTGCGGCCGTGTTTCCCGACGTTGCCATGTTAACACTGCTGCTGGTGAAGGAGCGGAAGGGAGAGCAAGAGAACCCTCCGCTCTTTCGGCTCCGCAGGCCGGATAGAACAGCGGAACGGGCCGGATCCGGCCCGCGGGCCGTAGTTTGCCCACGGCTGGGGTAGAGCCTTGGCCTGCTGACTGCAGGGTATGGGTTTGATTCTGACAAGGGCATGTACCTAGGATACAGACTCCTCCCTGGCCAGGGCCCAGGTCAGGGCTCATGCAGGAGGCAACCAAAGTGTCCCTCTCACATTGATGTTTCTCTCTGTCTCTCCCTCTCTCTTCCACACTCTCTAAAAATCAATGGAAACATATCCTCAGGTGAGGATAAAAAAAAAGAAAGAAATGTCATATCCTATGAAAGATACATCTTGAAAATGCCTAAAGAAAGTTGTCATTTTTTCACAGTGAAGGGACTAAAGTCCGTGTTGATGAAAACACCTTGGCGGCTGCAGTGGCTGCAGCAGTGGGGTAATGGGGCTGGTGCCTTCCCTTGATCAGCCTGGTTGCCTCCCGCAGAGGGTGGCCAGACTGCCTAAGCATTCAATAGGACATCCCCTGAGGGCTCCCAGTCTGTGAGAGGGGGCAGGCTGGACTGAGGGAACCCCCCACCCCCCACTGTGCACGAATTTCGTGCACTGGGTCACTAGTGTGTGTGTGTGTATATACATATACATATATATATATATATATATTATTGGAGAGAGAGACAGACAGACAGACACACACACACACACACACACACACACGTACAAACCAAAAAAGGAGCTCAAAGCAAATAGATCTTTTTAAGTAAAATATATTGCTTTGAAACTAACTAAAAATAATTTATAACACACAAGTGTCAAAGTTAGGATATAAACATAAAAAGCAGTCAAAGCAAGGTATAATTTCAAATCATTCATACTTGAAGAAAATCTAGAAGGCTATATGCCCAACGTTCTGAAAGAGGCCAACTTGCACTGCAATCCCAGGCAGGCTGACTGTAGCACCCTTGCTACACCACACTACGATCCACCTGCCCTCAGGTGGCAAGCTGTTCTCCGTGGTGCAAAGGCAGGCAGAATGGAGGGGTGAAGGTGAGGGTCAGGTAAGAAGCCATATGCCCAACTGCTCAGCAAAAGAAGGCTAACTATTAGCACAAAAGAATGCATAGGCTGAACATACAACAGGGTCAAGGTGAAATTTTGGTATATTGGGGGTGGAGACCCTGAATCTGTTTAAGGAAAATCTAGAATTTCATCTTTCCATTTTGGAAGTTGCTACGGCTGTTAACCAGTGTAGCTTTCTTTCTTTCTTCCCTCCTTCCTTTTCTTTATTTTTTTTTTCCTCAGAGGGTCTTAAAACATCAAAGATGGTTTGACGAGTAAATATTGGGATAAAGTGTCAGTTGGGCTGCCTTTCTGACTTAGCTAAAAAGAATTACTAAGTTCCTAGATAACTATGTCCTATAGAACAAGAGTGTTCTATAGGATTAGGCTGGCCCCCACCAACCAGCACAATTACCCATGCTTCTCTGGTCACTCTGGTCCTGATACCTTCCCAACAGAGTCTCAGGGCTATGTGCATAATCCTGACATGGAATGACTGAGTAACTAACCAGCCTGAATAGAATCCAAAGTAAAATAAAAATACTTTTCATAGGTCACCTGAAAGGCCAAGAACTTTGGAGTCAGAGACATGTGAGTTCAAATTCTTCTTCTGGGACTTACTAACTGGGTGGCCTGACTCCATCCACCATGGCCACTTCTTCATCTGTCAAGCCTCCCTTTCAGGGCTGTTGGGGATTAAATGACAGAGCTGTAAAGCCTGCATCCCAGGGCTGACTATGGACCAGGAAGTGGGAACTCAATAGGGAGTAAGACAGATGCCCCCTATTAGTTCAGCTGATGCCAGTTACAGTTAAGTGAGAAAGGCCTGCTGACTCTCAAAGCAGGCAGAAATCACTTAAAACCAAACCAAACCCACTTTATCTTCTCTAATGAGGTACAGATTTAGTTTACTTAGTTTACATGTCAGTCTGGGAAGATACTAAGCTCTTCGCAGATAAGAACTCAGAGGAACAACTTTCAGAATTCATTTTAAATGAATAAGTTCATCCAAACCAAAGAGGATGTTCATTCAAGCTAAAATTACTTTATAAATAAAAAGTTGGCTTATTTTCTTGACAGAATTGAGTCACTTAGGAAGAATTGTACATGGGGGAAAAAAATGAAGATCAAGTTTATGAATCCAAAAGTGGGAATTTTAGGCAGATTATTAAAGTACTGATTACTAAAGCTCACAAGTGTTTGTCTAAGTGGAAGTCATGTTTTGGATGGATTCAATCCGGTGACTTAAGCAGTGCATGCTCTGTAAGGAAGGGCCTAATGCGGAATCCCAATCCACACTTCAAGGGATGTGCGATTTCAGGGGCTCTCTGACAGCCCACTCCACTAAGACTCTACAATTGTTCCTATTTAAAGTAAGGATTTTTTGCTGTTGCTAATCCTCACCTGAGGATATTTTTTCCATTGCTTTTTAGAATGGAAGGGGTTGGGGTAAAAGAGAAACATCGATGTGAGACACTGACTGGTTGCTTCTTGCAAGTGCCCTTGCCAGGGCCAAGGATTGAACCTGCAACCCAGGTAGTTGTCTTTGACAAGGAATTGAACCCAAGACCCTTTGGTGCTCAGGCTGAGCAACAGTGGCCAGGGCTAAAGCAAAAATTTTTAACAATCAAGCTTGCACAGGGCGGTAAGATGTAAAAAGCAGGTACAAATCCTTTGTCCAGGCATAGTAAGTAATAATTACATATATCAAACACTCAGTTTAGAAACTGGGTCATTCATTAAGCAACCCCTTTACAGAATTAGCTAAATTGTTTATTTTGATACCCAAGTTGAAAATAATTTCAGTGTTCTATGAGAATGCCCCAGTTAACCCAACCCATCATGTTTCACTCTCAGGACACCAAGTACAACTCATGAGGTGTCAACTGGCATCGTCTGTCTTTCATAAGGATTACCACCCCTAAGAAACATCCCAGATTCAGATATGAGGCAGACTGTAAGTTAGGACAGAAAATAAATAAATATATATATTTAAATGCCAGAATTTCTTTCCTTAAACTTTTGAGATTCAAATGGAATCACATTCCGGATCTTTTGTCGTATCTGCACATTATCTAGACCAGAGGTGGGGAACGTCCATCCTGTGGACCATATAAGGCCTGCAAAGTCATTTGGTCTGATCCTGCCAAGGCATTAGGGGTGAGTTAATTAAATGTTTAACCAAACACAGCAGGCTAATTTTTAAGTTGATAATTTTGTATGGTCTGCGAATGATATAAATATCCAAATGGCCCTTGGCAGAAAAAAGATTCCCCACCCCTGGTCTAAACTATTATTTTCTTAATATACTTTATAAAACTCAATGGCTTACTAGTGTGAGAATAAACAAGTCACCTTTTCTGTCAAAGAACAGTTTAGACAGCTGCCATTTTGGACTGCATGACTTGGAGGCTGTCATGTTGGCTGCATGGCTTGCAGCTCCCCTAGGGGCTGCCATCTTGAAACAGCAAAGGCCAACCCCTCCCTTTGAATTAGCCAATCGTGAAAGACTGTGCACCTGAGCTCCAATCAAGAGCAAAGGACAGGTCACATGCATCAGGGATTATAAACCCAAGCAGCCCACCTGCTTGGTGTGCACGCGCTTCCAGACCATGTGTGTGCACCCTTCTACATAGAAGTAAATATGTTTGCCTTGCTGCCTGGCTCCCAAGTGTTTTGTATTCTACCAGAACTCCTGACTTGGGGGGCTCACCTTATTTCTAACAGTTTGGGGGCTTGTCTGGGATACTGTCTGTCGCCACAGGGTAAGTGGACCCCTCTCCTGAGGCGGTGCACCCCGCTGCCAAGGTGCGGTGGCCTCGGTGAGGAGGGACAGCCATTACCCCTGGGCCGACTACGAGCTCAGGATTGAGAGTCAGCCAGCAACGCAGGAAGGGCCCAAGCAAGACACGCGGCAATCAGGTAACCTCATGCATGAGCCAAGGTAGGAAATGACTGAGTACTACTTTGGTGACTGGGTGTCCTCGGAGGTCGGGCATATGTGACTGGGATGTGTCTTGGACATAAAGTGAGTGCGGAGTTCTGATCTGTGGTTCCATTCTCCCGTGAGGGAAGCGGCCAGAGAGGGACGAAGCAGATCTCGGGGAGTATGAGAAACCTCCAACAGGGGGGGTTGAGTACATAGTCACAAGGGTCCTGCCGAGGCTGGGAAACAGAAATTCTAGGCCTAAGGAATACATTCCCCCGAAATAGTCCATTGGGAGAATGCTGAGGTTCTGGGGAGGCAAGTTCCCGAACCAGGGACAGAGACATTGCTCTTGGTGTAAACTTTTAGTGTTGTGCGCAGCTGTATGAGAGTGTGTGTTGATGTTTTGTGTCTGTTTTTTTTTTGTTTGTTTAATTTGTTTACTTAGCTAGTGAAATTTCTGTCTATATGTCTTAGATAATTTGAAAGTATAACATTTGTAAAGGTTTCAATCCAGGGGAGTTTAAAACAAAGGAAGATAACTGCTTGTGGTTAATAAACCATTATCTCCCCCACCTGAGGCAAAGTGGGAGGCGAAAGAAAGAAAAAAAAGCTGGAGGTTTCCAAGGCGCAGAATGTAAGGCAGTACTTGGGTGCTTGCCGAACTGGGAAGGGCGGAGAAATTTGCAAAACCCCGCCCAGCGTCATGTCCATTAAATATCCAATTGTCAACCGGGATGGGACCAGAATGGAACTGGAACGGGGCCAGAATGGGACCAGGACAGGAAGCCGGTGGCCGGCTCCTGCTTGTGACATCACAAACCCACGCAGGCCAGCTGAGGAGGAACTAAGGCTGACCTTGGGGGCACAGCAGCAAGAGAATGGGCGGTTCTTGAATGAGGATGGACTGCATTCCAAGGGTAGTCCTGGAGGCATAGGACTCCCAGCCAGATTAGAGTGTCCTTTCTTTGAACAGAAAGGGCAATCATAGTTAAAATAAAATGTTACTTTCCCATTGAGTTATCCCTGTTAATAAAGGAAGAGAAGCCTAAAAGAGAACAAGGGTGGACAAATGGGATCCCTTGAATTGCCTCCCCGCCTCCCTATGCCACCAGAGACAATCTGAGGAAACATCCAAGCTGGCGATTTACAATCCCAGCCTCCCCCTCGGGCTCCAACTGGCCCTTTGGCCACCATGCCACCAGAAACCAGCTTTTCTAGGCTGCGAAAGAAGTTGGAGCAGTAAAAAAAAAAGAGTTAAAGCCTCTACTGGAAGACCCACATAATGTAGCTGACCAATTAGGCCAATTTCTAGGCCCACAAGTATATATGTGGACCAAATTAATGTCCATTTTAGGAATCCTATTCTCAGGAGAAGAGAGAGCAATGATTCGAATTTCAGCTATGGCGGTCTGGGAACGAGAGCACCCGACTGGCCTTGGGGCACTTCCAGCAGAGGTAAAATTTCCAAAGCAGGAGCCCCAGTGGGACCATAACAACATGAACCATTGAGGCCACATGGAGACCTTAGAGAGCTAATCATTAAAGGAATTAGGAAAGCAGTTCCCCCATCTCAGAACCTAAATAAAGCCTTTAATATTCAACAAGGCAAAGAAGGGTCTTCCGAATTTACCAAGACTAAAAGATCAAATGAGAAAGTACTCTGGGCCAGAACCTGAGGACCTGTTGAGCCAAGAAATATTATAAATTACATTTTGTCACCAATAGTTGGCCTGACATCTCAAGAAAGTGGCTTAGGGAAGGGCTGGCCCTGAGGGCCAGAAACAGAAGTGGCAGCACTAACCTTAGGTGATGTATCTCTAAGGAAGAATGCAGCAGTTTATACATAATTTTCCAAAGTCTTTGGTAACTTAAAACTTCGGAGTCTGCTGAATTAAATAATAAAAATTATTAAATATCTAGGTGTTTTAAAATGAAATATTAATCTAAGTTTGCCTGGTATGAAAAATCTAGGATAGTTTGAATCCATTAATTAAATGTCTTGTATTTTATTTAAGATATACCCTTAAAATATAAATATATTACTAATCTGAGAAATGGTAAGTATTTAACTTGCCACCTAAAATTTGAGGCTTCTAAGAGTTAAAGTTCAAATTAAGGTGGGAGAATATTAAAACTGGTTTAAATTTAATTAATGTCTTTTAGAATAACTACAAAAAGTGTGTTGATAAATGTTAATCTAAGAAACGCTGGTTGTTTACTTTTTGGCAAATTATTGAAAAAATTAAGGTTTCTAAGAATGAAGAATTCTAATACATTAAAAAAAGATCTGTACAAATTGCTGATGGTGTGACAGAAAGAAATATTGGAATGGAGATGCTTAATGGAAGGACTTAGGCATGGTGATGCATTTTGAAGGAAAAGAAGGTGGTTTCTAAAGGTGGTTATTTCTGGAAATTGTAAAAATGTTTTTGAAAGTTGTAAGAATGTCTGTGGTAATTATAAGAAGTTTATAAAAAAGAAATGTTAAAAGGAAATTGATTAAATGATATAGGCCAGTAAGCCAGGACAGAGCAGGGAAACTAAAATATTAAAACAGCAGTTTGCAACCACATAGAAAACTCTGTCTTCCCTAAATCAAGGACACTTAAAGAGTCAATGATTTGCACTTTGCCTCCCTAAACAGAGGGTAAATAGCTTATGCCAAAGTACTCAGGGACAAATGAAGTTAGGAAATAAGCCTTATTTTGGTCACTTCTTTTCTAGTAAAATAATTATGTTATATTAATCAGGTATTTAATAAAAAGATTATCTTTTAAACATAGGAACTGATGTTTGCTGGCCTATGTTCCTAATACACTTTAATATATAATCTTTTGGTAAAATCAAGTTTGACAACCTTCCTAGGGTTTGAATTTTAAGAAAAGTTTTTTTTACTTAGAGTTGGCTGTAGGTGATTCCACTAGGCCCTGGAATGCCTCAAGATCTTCCTACAATGGAAACTAGAGACCAATTTCTTAAGAACTGTGTACTGGGTATCTCTTCTACTTTAATCTCTCTCAGGTTAGAAGGCCTTGTGACCCAAGGCCCTCTTGAGTTTCTGGTTTATCGCCATCGACCAGAAGACTATGTTTGTTCTAATCAAGATTTGGAAGGGAAGCAAGTTGGAACCCTCCTGGGAAGGACCTTATACCTGTTTTGCTTACTACAGAGACTGCTGTTGGGACTGCAGAGCAAGGTTGGACCCATCACACACGGGTTAAGGGTGGACACACCTCAACATGAACAGCCATACCAGGACATATCCCCTTGAAAGTGATGCTAAAAACTGTGAGCTGTCTTAATAACCATCATGTACTGGGCTCTGTTTGCTTAAGGAATCTGGCAAATTGCAGGGGCTTACAATGTGGGCTGGAGAAATGTGTACAATCTGGATCATGCTTACTCAGTTATCAGGTATAGATAACTTGAATGACTTGGATATGTCAGCCTTTAGGTCAAAAGATTGGCTAGGACTAGATTAAGGAGTAGATGTCACAGGATAAGATCCCCTAGCCTAGCCCACTGCCACCACCATGCAAACAGAAGTAGTATATAAGGGAACGAATGCCTGGGTGGAATGGATTAAATATTCTGTACACGCCCTGAATAAAAGTGACTGTTACCCTTGTGTGGCAGGAAGGTTAGAAGCCCAAGTTGTCCCATTCCCATTCGGTTGGACCTCAGACAGTACTGGGATGGAATATGTGCTTGCCTTGTACCAGGATGAAACCGCCTGGGGAAACGCTTCCTGTAAGACTCTCGTCCTGTTGTTCCCATTCAGTAGAGGTAAAGAGCTAGGACAACAATCCAGCCCGTCCTCCGACGTAAACTATACCTCCTGCCTCTCAAGGAGGGGAACAGTGCTCAGAGTTTATGAGGAACGTATCCGGATGTGTAAATGGCCGAGTATCCTCAGAAGCCCATCGTGCTGCACTGTCGGTATCCCGTGCTGATGTCTGGAGGTGTCATGGGGGACCCTGACTTGTGGCCTTGCCCAGAAAATGGAGTGGACCTTGAGCTCTGATACAACTGGCTATCCCTTTCACGTTGGCATATCGTAAACCTTTTTCAATGGACAGACAGACTAGGAAGAGGAAAGAGAGTCTAGGGCAGCCTTGGGCAAACTATGGCCTGCGGGCCGGATCCGGCTGTTCTATCTGGTTCTCTTGCTCTCCCCTCCGCTCCTTTACTTTGAATTTATATTAGTTCACACAAACACTCCATCCATGCTTTTGTTCCGGCCCTCCGGTCCAGTTTAAGAACCCATTGTGGCCCTTGAGTCAAAAAGTTTGCCCACCCCTGGTCTAGGGGGTTCCTTTGATCCCCATATACACACATTGGGGTTCCAGGAGGAGTTCCAAGGAGTTTAAGGCTAGAAATCAGATTGCTGCAGGGTTTGAGTCTGTCCTGTGTTAGTGGCCCACTGTGAACAAGAATGTGGTGGATTAGTTATATTTTCTAGAACCAGCAAAGGCTTGTTAACTAGGATGCAGTTAAAGGGATAGTGAACAGCCAGATGCCAGCATCAGGGTGCCCTGGGAGAACAGGCAGAAGGAGGAGGAAGATGTGTAATGTTGGGGCCAGTGCTGTACATTCATCCCTGACAACACAGGGACAGACTGTCACTGAGCCTAAGGCACTGGCAGCTTTAGTGACGAGTGAGCTAGAGCCTGGGACCAAGGGTCCTTTCTCTGATGCACTAGAGTTATGGTTGGAAAGTGGAAGGAGTGATGGTGTCCACTTCACTCCTTTGATTAGGAGCTACAGTGATGGGATGTTACATCGTCTCATGTCTTATCCAAGGGTTAATTGAAACCGCATTGACCAAACAGCAAATTAGTCTCCTCCTAGACACTGCAGAGCATGAAAGTCAATGAATGTCAGCCGAGTTTGAAGAAAAGGGTTTAAATAAAAAGGGGGGAATTGTGAGAATAAACAAGTCATCTTTTCTGTCAAAGAACCGTTTAGACAACCGCCTTTTGGACTGCGTGACTTGGAGGCTGTCATGTTGGCCACATGGCTTACAGCTCCCCTGGGGGCTGCCAACTTGAAACAGCAAAGGCCAACCCCTCCCTTTGAATTAGCCAATCGCGAAAGACTGTGCGCCTGAGCTCCAATCAAGAGCAAAGGACAGCCCTGACCAGTTTGGCTCAGTGGATAGAGCGTCGGCCTGCAGACTGAAGGGTCCCAGGTTCGATTCCGGTCAAGGGCATGTACCTTGGTTGCGGGCACATCCCCAGCAGGGAGTGTGCAGGAGGCGGCTGATCAATATTTCTCTCTCATCCATGTTTCTAGTTCTCTATCCCTCTCCCTTCCTCTCTGTAAAAAATCAATAAAATATATTAAAAAAATAAAAAAAGAGCAAAGGACAGGTCACATGCGTCAGGGATTATAAACCCAAGCAGCCCGCCTGCTTGGTGTGCACGCGCTTCCAGACCATGTGTGTGCACCCTTCTACGTAGAAGTAAATATGTTTGCCTTGCTGCCTGGCTCCCAAGTGTTTTGTATTCTACCAGAACCCCTGACTTGGGGGACTTGCCTTATTTCTAACACTAGGCACTTCTAATTTAGCACTATATAAACAATATCTGTTTGGGTTTGACATAGTAGTTACCTATTTTTTCCTGATAACTTGTTAAAAAATAATTAGTATGCCATTTAAAATCACACCGTGAACTATATGCGTGGGCATAAAGCATTTCATAACATCACATCACTACTTTCACTGTCAATTTTTCCTCTAAACGTTCTTCTCTTCTATAAGCACTGTAGTGTCCTGACCAGCAGATGTGGTCCTACTCTACTCCTTATTGTCATGTACTTTTAAAGTCCTAAGTCTGCTCTTTCTTCCATCCAGTTTCTTTAGGGTCCGCCAGGCACCTGATTAGTAGTCTCATGCTAAAAAGGAAGCAAATCGGTGGACTGTCCCTGAACAAATCTCCAGTTGGGGACTGCAAAGCTGTTCTCTCAAACGCAGTGCCTCAAAGGACAGCCAGCCAACCCTGGAGCGAGGTGGCCTCAGAATGCTTAGGTGGGCCACAAACAGCATAAGTCTTGACCACAAAGCACTCACATCTTTTCCACCAGAGAGATTTAACTGAAAAGGATGACTTCAACACTGGCTGCCCTAACTAATTAGTCTACAACTCCTACTTCTGCCAACTGCATTTCTCCTCCCCCTAACGCAGAGGTAGTTTTAAATTAAAACATAAAGGAAAGGAGTCATTTACAGCTCTTGGCCACTTGAAACAACATTTCGCCGAAGGTCTATAATCCAATGACCCAGCTCTTCCCGGCACAGCTTTCTGAGGAAAGTAAAGCCCTACTAAAGGACTGCAGTCTCTGGGCACTTCCCAGGCCCTGGGCAGGACGCAGTACCCATTCACAGGCAGCATGAAAGAACAGATCACAAAGGGCAGCTTACAAGGGAGAAAGACTCCTGTGGGGGGAGGGGCGGGCCGGTGTGAATGGATTGTAAATAATGTTGCTAGGAAAGGAGAAGAAATATGGCAACCTCAAATAATTCTCTGGCCAAGAATTCTTCCCAAGGGGACTGTTTTTTCAGGACTTTGCTTTCAAGTATGTGAGAAATATGGAAAATGTACCGACTATCTGGGGGTAACCACTCCCCTGCCATCTTAACTTGCTCTTTGCAAACATTTAAAAAAAATCTTTATTGTTGAGAGTATTACAGATGTCCCCTCCTTTCCCTTTTGCCCCCCACCATTTTTAAAATGGCTTTTAAAAAATCCAAATACTTTATTAAAGACAATGAAATGAAGGGTACTCAATGGTCTAACAGCCTCAGCTGTAAGTATAATATACTTTCTTCATAATCATGGTCCTAAGACAGCTTGTTTTAGGAAAAACTGAATGATTTGAGTACCCAGTTCATTTCCTTAAAGGAGCCCCCCTTCCTATGCTCCTGCAAACCTGTTCAAGTTGCAGACTCTGAACTGAGTGTCATCAGCAGGATCTCAGACACACACAGATGTTTTTAGAGAAAGTACCTTTGGAGAAAAGGCTGCTGCTGCCTGAGCAAAACACAGCTACCTCCATGTGGTTTTGTGAGCCACAGACCTGTGCCACCTCTGTGACCTCACTGCCACCATGTTTGGCTATGGGATATCATGAAATGCTGGCTGGCACTTCTCCTTTGCTAACAGTTATAAAGACTTCTCTCTGTCTTCAGGAATCACAGTGTCACCTGAGTTACAGCAAGTAATCACCCTGCCTGAAACAAACAGGGCCTCACTGAGTTCTTTCTTTATTCGTGATGCACAGCATGTCCCCAAATTCGCTCCTGTCTCTTCCCACCCCCTCTCCATCACTGACTGGAAATGTTTGTAGTCCTCAGGTATCAACATATGAGAAGAAAAAAAAAAGAGCCAAAACCAAAAATCTACAGGTTTCCAGCTACTTTTGGATTTAATTTTTTACCTGTTGGGGGGAAAAAGCACCCTATCCACTCAATGGCTTATGCTAAGTTTAGCCTTCAATTTGCTGGACCACGGGCACCCAGTTCAAGCATCAACAGTCTTTACAAAAACATAGCTGTGGTCATATTCTGGGTCTGGGTCACAGTTTTTCCCAAATGAAAGATACAAGGGCATGATCAAAATGCAAAGAGAATTAAGAAAAACAATATGTCCTTACCATTCCAACCCAATTTTTACATACACAAAAGACAAGAGTTAAATGAACCTGGTAAAACTCAAACTAGAGGAGTTTTCTTTGTTTATTTGTTGTTGTTTTTTTATGAAAACTTCTGAGGACACCCTCCCCCCTCCCCATCCCTAGTACTGCCTTCCCTGGCGCAAAGGCCCAGCAAGTCCAAGGTGCGGTGGGAATGACAACACCATCTGTGCCAAGAGCTGTGATGAGGCTGTAAGTCACATCCTTATTGCTATATCCCACTGGTTTTCTATCCTTTTTATTTCACTTTATTCTGGGTGGTGGAGAGGACTGTGAACATGGGAATGATAACAAAAACCTCAAACTCAAAAAACAGCTCAGAAAGCCTCCTTCATTAAGCACTCTGCTAGTAAGGAATGGGTGACTCAGTCCTCAACAATGCCGCTGTCTTTGATGAGTTTGCAGCACGTGTTTATTTTTTCTGAAGGGAAACAGTATCTGCCCCACCTATAGCCTGTAGCTGTCAACTAACAGAGACCAAAGGCAATATTGAAAAACAAAACGAAACCAGAAATGGCAAAACTACAAGTGCCTGACAACAAATAAAGAGTTTTTAGAAAAATCAATTTTAGGGAATTAACAGCAATCTGATAAAGGTTTAAGATCTGTTTGTATTTAAAGTCCTTCAACCAGTAGCTAAATTTCAACCTCAATTAAAACCATCGGTCAAGCTCATTATTGCAGAAGGCATGAAATGCGAATCCAGTGAAAAGTAAAAAGCTCAACTGTCACCCAACTTCCTGCTTTCGGAGACATGAGTTAAGGTAACTTCGGGAACAGCCTCCCAACCCACCCAAGAAGAATCAGCTTAGTTGTACTGTCTACCTTAATAACTGAAAAAAAAAGTCTTTTCTAGCAGTCAGTCAGCCAGTAATTATATTTTTATACACTCATTTTAAGTTACTGAATGACTTCCCAGGGTTACTGTTTGTGTTTTGAAGTTGTTTCTCCCCTCAACAGTGTTATGTTTGAAACTTTGAAGTATCAGGCAAAACAGCTTTCAAACATTCTTACAGGAAACACTGTGAGCGCTCTGTCACGAAACCTCACCGCAAGTGAGATAAAAAGCAAACAGTTAAAGCATGTTACAACGTTCCTCCATTTTTAGAGAGCAACGTAACCAATGTTCTCCCTGTTTTGAGATACCGGAGCTGTCTGGTGCAAACCTCAGCATTTTGTTGGAGTTAATAGCAAACTCAAGCCCCGTCTTCATTTGAACTTTGGCCAGATCACTCAAGTGACATTTCAGAATGGCTCCAGTGGACACCAGCGGCAGCAGCAGCAGCCAATCCCCTGTTGCAGTCCCCCACTCTGACCCCCCAGCTCTGCAGGGTTCTCTCCACCACTCCACAGCGGAGCACTCTGGGCCTGCTGGCAGGACAGGACAAATGCCAGGAGGGAAGAGGCCTGTATGAACGCTTCCTGCTCTGCTTGGTTCTGTGTAATGCCAGCAAAGACCTAACCTAACCCACCTCTGCAGGCTCATCTAGAACTGGGCCCTGAGCCAAGCCCAGCCTCTGAAAACTGCCTCGGAAAACTTACCCAGTGGCGCTTTCAGCCCTCGTGAGGAGGAAGGGCTGTTCTGGAGAGGCTTCTTGTTACCTTCCATTCACATAATTTGGTTGTGCTTGATTGCACACTTGCTACTGCAGGCTTACATCATGATTTGGGTCTGCCCACCAACTCCAAATATGCTCCATGTTTGGTCTTATGTAACATTTGCTACTACTGTAAAAAGCACTTGAATTACAAAGGTCCTGGCAGATCAACAAAAAACAAGGGGTGGAGTCTAATTTCATCTAATATGGTCATAGAAGGCGTCCTGGCTGGTGTAAATTACTCCTTCTATTTGAAAAGGCATCTTGCCAAAACTGGGGAAGATGAAATCTATAAATGTAACCTGCTAAAATTTGAATTATTCACACTCTAATTTTCTGAATACCTCTAAACTGGCACTGCTACTACCAGGTATATTAGAAAATTCACACCATTCATTATACAATTTACATTTTAAGTCCCAGTAGACCTAGAAGTTTTAAAGTTATACATTTGTATAAATATCAGCAAGTCTTCCTCCACATTTTATTTCCTCATGATCTATACTTAAATAAGTTTGTCATATCTAAGCACACCCTTTTTTCTTAAATCTAGACACAAAAATCTGAACCCATTTTCTGTGCATATTTATAAAATGTCAATTTCAGAAGAATACACACAGGGATGTTTCAATCACTAGAAGATTAACAAAGCTGGATACCTTTTATATTCATAATCCAAAAAGTTCTCTAAATGGCTCTTTGTAAACAGTGTCTTCCTGGTTTAGCTGTTTCCCTATCTCAGTCCTATGATATTACACTCTCCACATCACTACTTCCCCTCTTGTCAATCACCAAATCTTACTGTCAAACAGACATGGAAAAAATAGCCAACTGATCTGAGTTTTATGATAATAAAGGCTGCACACTTAAAACAGATTCAGATGCCTGATAGTTCAGAATGAACACTTTCAAATGTCGGGGGGGGGGGGGGGTGGATTCCTCTACAGAATCCCATTACCCCATGCAGAATATTTGGCAACAAATCACAAATTACATGTGTGGAAAAGATTTGGCCTGGAAGGGGTGGGAAAGGGCTGTGAGACAAAGGAAATGGCTTCTATTAGACCAGACACAAATTCTAAATTGACGCTGAAACAAAAGAATAGCAGCCAGTCATAGCAAGCAGTCAGATCCTAACCATGGCAGCAATATTAAGATCCAGAGGGTTTGCCTAACCGGTTTGGCTCAGTGGATAGAGCGTCGCCCTGCAGACTCAAGGGTCCCGGGTTCGATTCCGGTCAAGGGCATGTACCTTGGTTGCGGGCACATCCCCAGTAGGTGTGCGGGAGACAGCTGATTGATGTTTCTCTCTCATTGATGTTTCTAACTCTCTATCCCTCTTCCTTCCTCTCTGTAAAAAATCAATAAAATATATTAAAAAATAAAAAAAGATCCAGAGGGTTTTCTGAAACTCCCCTCCCCCCACCTCCCAGATTTCTTACAGTCACATTCAAATGAACAAAACTATGTTGGCCCTTAAGAGGCACTAGACAAACACAAGGAAAGAGCCACCAATGGCCTTAGTAGGACAGAATGAACAAATCTTTTAAAAGTTAATTAGCAAAAATAAGAATTTTAGGTTAATTCACTGAAGGTTTCTTAAGCTAGTAGGAAAAATCCATTGCTGCACTGCCTCATTGCAACAGGTCTTAGCACTGCTCACTGCACCCACCCACCTCCCCGTGGGCAGCTGAGCCTCCTTGATGCCATCAAATGCAGAAGGGAAGTGAGGTGAGAGGACATTCACAGGCTAGGCCTCAGTTCCACAGCACTGCACCATCGGACCTGACGCTGGCCTCCCTGCCGGCCTCCAGCACTAATGCTTGCTTTCGAATGGTCCCTTTTGTAGCTGGTGCCAGTGCAGTGGGGAAACAATCCTTCAGAGAACCAGCCAATCCATGACAGTTCTGGGAATGCAGTAGTCTTTCTGTAACCTGACAAGAACCAGGGTAAATTTCATCAAACAATCCTAAGTGCTACAAACACATGTCTACATTTAATTTCATATGTAAACAAGAGAGAAACAACTTGCATTTACTTTAAGACCTACATCAAAAAAGAGATGAATGATAGTGCACTCCAGGAAAAATATAATTTTGTGCAATACACACAAAATAAAAACTAGGCACAAAGCTCAAATTAACCTTTTAAACACACACATACAACCATCTCAATGTCCAGAGTAAAATATTTAAGCAAATACAGCTCTGCTCACTGCTTGGAAAGCACTGTTATTATTTTCTTCAAACCATTTCCCAATATCCTCTCCAAATAACATTTCTATTGACACTGAATCCCCCAATGATGGCTCATATTAAGTGTCCAGGTTTGGGGACATGATCACATTTCTTATGAAAAAACAGACCATAGACTAAAAAAAGACTATACATTAAAATAACATTTTAATAGACTTACTAATATCCATGCCTTACTGACCAAACTTATACACATTGGCTGTGGTGTGGCTGGTGAGAACTCATCAGTTCTACTCTGGTTGCACAAAGGGAGTCCTGAACTGACACAAATTCTCCAGTGAATTAATGCAGTGGAAGCCAACAAGCAGACCAGCTGCAGTCAGGAGTGCTGAGGGCTGGGGCTCAGGAGCAGTGCAGTCTCAGCACTTTCAGCTGTGCCGCCTTGGGCAGGAGACTTCTGTCCCTTGAGAAGCTCCGAGACCACATTCCTACAGGGCTGTGTGAGGACTACAGGGGGTAACATGCGGAATGCAGTGCCCAGAACATCCTAAACGCTCAGTGAATGTCAGCTTTTACCATTAGAAAAAAGGAAACTGACGTGGACATGACTTGAAGAAAGGAAGAGAAAGTGGTTCAATCAGAGAAATTAGTGAGGTCTCCAGCAAATCTTGGGATTTCCTAAATCAAATCCCCGAGAAGCCGGCAGAGGTGTCGCCTGGTGCTCTGCAGGGCGACAAACATGCAGTTGGCAGTTGGGCAATGCTGTGTTCCTATCACTGGCGGCAGCCAGTTCTCCAGTTTACAGTAGCACAACACGTCTCCACTCACCCCACTCACTGTCACAGCAGGTCCGGCAAGTTATAATTGGCCTTAATTGGCACTTACAGGAGCTTTAACATTCCTTACCTGCTGCCAAGGAGCACTTGAAAGGGGAAGAAAGTATTTTCAAACTTAGAAATACCAAGCAATTCATTCAGCTGTGGGTCTGCTATCCACAATCAGATTAGCTTTGCCAAGAACTGTTGCTGTGTTATTACCCAGGATTTATAGGTCCTCACACCCTGGACAGGAGAGTTGGGCCATGAAATCGAAATGGGCTCTTTCATGTTGGGGGCTAAGAGCACCCACAGCCTTCCTCTGGCTGCCATCATCTGACCTTCAGGGCTCAGTCACACTTCATGTTGTCCTCTTTCAACTGTTCCGATTGTTCAAAGGCAGACAAAGTATAACCTCATGGCCTGATTTATATAGGCTTTGTGTTAACCACAGTCTGACCTCAGTTCAGTCATTACTTGATACACATAGTGACACTGTTAAAAGGTGATAAAATTGCCTCGCTGGTTTGGCTCCGTGCATAGAGCGTCAGCCTGCGTACTAAAGGGTCCCAGGTTCGATTCCAGCCAAGGACACATGCCTGGGTTGCAGGCTCGATCCCCACCCCCAGTAGGGGGCAGCCAGGAGGCAGCTAATCAATGATTCTCTCTCATCATTGATGTTTCTATCTCTCTATCCCCCTCCCTGCCTCTCTGAAATCAATAAAAGTATAAAAAAAAAGTGACAAAATCACATTGAATGCGAGGAGAATAAAGAGATCTGAAATAAAACTGACAAAGTTTTTCACTGGCCCTTCAAGTAATCTCACCCAGTCCTTTAGGAGACTACACATGCTGCAGAGAACACCAGCATCACAGAACTAGATTTCTTCCCTGAAGGTAAATTCCACACAGAATAAATAGAAATTTTCCAACAGTGTTGGGAAATGTGCCTGTAATTGTTTAAATGAATATTTTTAAAAATCATCACTTACTTTGAAAAAGCTCTGCCTCATCTACTAGTCTTACCTAGTAATAGACAAACATGTAAATTGACCGTACCTCCACTATGCCCACAAACCATCAGGAGTATGCAAATTAACCTGACAAAGATGGTGAGTTAATTTGCATATGCAGGCGCCAAGCGGCCGGGCAGAGCAGGACGCCTGCTATTGGGGGGGGGGGGACGGAGGGAGATACAGGAGCAGTGCTCCGGCTGGGGTTGAGGACTTGCAGGCTCCTGGGCGGCCTGGGAGCGGGGGACTTGCAGGCTCCCAGGCAGCCCGGGAGCGGGGACTGGGTGACTCCTGGGCAGTCCAGCAGTGGGGACCTGGCGGCTCCTAGGCAGCCTGGCAGCAGGGACTTGCAGGCTCCCGGGCAGCTGGGAGCGAAGCCAGGGGAAGGCAGGCTTATTCTTGCACGAATATTGTGCAACGGGCCTCTAGTATATATATAAAAGCTTAAGTGACCTAAAGACCAAATGACAGAACGACCAAACGACTGCTCACTATGACGTGCACTGACCACCGGGGGCAAACACTCAACGCAGGAGCTACCCCCTGGTGGTCAGTGTGCTCCCACAGCGGGAGTGCTGCTCAGCTCATGGACCTGTCCCAGTGGCCCACCAGCCTGGCGGCAGCCAATCACTCCCTCAGTAGTCCTGCAGGTCCAATCTCTGGAGAATGCGCCAGGCACCAACGGACCAGTGCAGCCTGCACGATCCCGACAGCACCACTGGACTCCTGGAAGTCGACCTCAGGCACTGTGGCCGCTTCGCCTCCTCGACACTCCACAAGGAAGAAATGATATAAAAGTGGCTGCCTGGTGGCTCCCGACAACTGGTGTGAACATCAGCGCAACGGATCCAGATCCCAGGCCAGCAAAGGCAGCCCACTGCCTGCCTGGAGGGCCAATCAAGTCCTGCCCTCTCCCTACCCCCTCAGGATGGGCGCCAGATGCAGGGCTCATTACTGTCGAGCACTGCTGCTGCTGCAGCGTGAGCCTCTCCCAATCGCAACTGACTGGGCACAAGCCTTCAGTAGGCGCAGTGGGACTGGGACAAGCGGGAGCAGCAGGCAGGAGCGGCAGGCGGTGTTGGACTGCTGGTTTCGGCCTGATCCCTGCCGGCCACCCTGAGGGACCCCCTCTCGTGCATGAATTCGTTCACCAGGCTTCTAGTATCATTAATACTCAAACTTAGAAGCTACATGCCTCTCTGGTAGTAATACAGTTTGCACTTGTTAGAGAAATTAACTTGAAAGTCAGATTACAATTAAGCACATTTATGTGCATGTGCCTATATGTAAAATAATGTAAGAGGCTTTAGAAAAAGAAATGGATTTAGAAAAATAAATAAAACACCTATTCCTGGTGGTGATAATCTCAGACATGGCTAGTCTTACAGCCTTTTTGGGAAACACTCTAATAGCAGCTATTAACAATGCAAATAAGTATCCTTTCTGACCCAGAAAACTCCATCCCATAGAGAAAAATCACCAGCAGTTGAGGGCATCCATAACAGGGTAGTTACTGCTGCTCTGTTCAGAGGTAAAAAACAGGAAACAAAGTCAGTGTCCACAGAGGGTGTGGCTGAGGAGGGCCTGCACAGGATACCTTAGAGCAGTAAGCAACCATTAAAAAAAGGGGATTAGTGTTATCCTGGGATATGAATGGGTTTCCACACAGTATTGTTGAGTAGAAAAGAAGCAGAAGTGTGCAGAATAGGATCCATTTTTTTTGGGGGGGGGGGGAATTATGACCCAAAGCCCCTGCTAATAAAACATGGGATTATATATGCCTGTACAGAGTTACAGCATGAGAAAAAAATGTAGAAGGATGTCTACTAAGTTTCACACTAAGAATATAACAAATTACATAAATGGTTAGAGTAAAAGAGGCTGTTAGAGGTGGAGAAGGCAGGAGGCAGATGAGCTAATGAAAAAGAGAAAAATAGGTTTAAGTGAAAATAGGATGTTTGAGCTTATTTTACTTGCATATCTATGTAAAAATATGTGTGTGTGTGTGTGTGTGTGTGTGTGTATGCCAACCAAAAAAATCCATAGAGAAACTAATTTAACAAGTTTTTGTTATAAAAAATGCACTGTGAGGAGAGCTGAAAAAAATTTAAACATTATGAAATTCTGGTAGGGTAACAAACAAGTTATTTTGATTAAGACACCCATTTCATTTGTTTGGCTAAGCAAACACATTCAATTAGCAAAACTGAGCACAGAAAAAAATCACACAGAAAAAGGCCTATTAGCCACACTGGCAAAACAACATCTTAACTTTCAAAAGTTCACTACAAATCCAGTATTATGAATTCTAACAACCTTTTAAAAATATGAAGTGTAAGAAACACTGAGGAGGATCCAAGATGGCGGCATAGGTAAACACCTAAACTGCTGCCTCGCACAACAATTTCAAAACTACAGCTAAAAGACAAAACGTCTATCACCCAGAACCATGGGAAAGCTGGCTGAGTGGAAGTTCTACAACTAGAAGGAAAGAGAAAAGAGCATTGAGACGTGCACAAGTGCTGAAAAGCTGAGGTATGGAGGCACGCGCATGGGGCTGGCGGCGGGCGACTGGGAGCGCTGCTTTTTTCAACCCCAAGGGAGACAAGCTCCCGATTACTCCAAACTCCAGTTTCTGGGGAGACGCGGGGGACCCAAACTCCTACGGGGAGAAGCTGGACTGTCTGCCATCAGGTCGGAAAGTGAGGGTGGCTTGCTTGCAGAGCTGCGTGCAGAAATAACTGTTTACTGTGCTGGGACGCGGGACGCAGGGACGCGGTGGGAGACACAGAGCTGGCTTACTGGCAGCCATCGCTGTTTGCCACGTCCTAGCCTAGTGACGCCCTGAGACCTCACCCTGCACAACCTACAAACCCACCCAAGCTCCACACAGCCGCTTTTGCATATGAATGGCCTGCCCTATCGCAGCTTAACCTAGCAAACTTGCAGCCCAGGTTAGACAGCTCCAAAACCTCCAAACCCCAAGCAAAGAGGAGAAAAACTGTAGTTCTCGCTGTAGCGCCTGCTGGGTGGCCTCAGACAGAAGCTGACCTGCACCCCAATTGGAGATCCAGAAGCCAGTGTACCTAGTGGTCAGTGTGAGACGACACTAGATTTCAACTCCTCACATCCATAAGTGACACATTCAAGAGGCAGACTCAGTGAGCACCAAAGCCCCACTGAAGCAAGTCCTGCCCCATAAGTGTGTCTCCAGCACAGCAGTTCTTCCATTACAGAAACAGCGGGTCCTCACAGCCAATTGGCCTAGAGGTCAATTCCTCCCAGTGTACCACCAGCAATCAAGGCTTAATTAAACCAACACTTTGCACTCAGCCCACAAAGGGGTGCACCAAGAGTGTCCACCTCAGGTGATAGGCTGAACCACTGGTCACCTACCACAGAAAACCACTCCATCAACACAGGGAAGCAGCAAAATGCGGAGACAAAGAAACATGTCACGAATGAAAGAAATGGAGGAAAGCAAACTACTGGACGACATAAAGAGTTCAGAACCACATTTATAAGGTTACTCAACAATCTTCTAAAAACCGCCAAGAAACTTGATGAGACCTCCGAGGAGCTTAGTGAGACCTTCAAGGACCTTAATGAGAATGCCAAAAAAATGGAAAAGGACCAGTCAGAAATTAAGCATACTCTGTCTAAAATAAAGAATATACAGAAATTCAACTGTAGATCAAAGGACCCCAAGAATCAAACCAAAGATCTGAAATATGAGGAAACAAAAAACACCCAACCAGAAAAACAAAAAGAAAAAAGAATCCAAAAATATGAAGATAGTGTAAGGAGCCTCTGGGACAACTTTAAGCATACCAACATCCAAATTTTTGGGGTGCCAGAAGAAGAGAGAGAGCAAAATATTGAAAACCTATTAGAAGAAATAATGACAGAAAACTTTCCCTACCTGGTCAAAGAAATAGACTTACAAGTCCAGGAAGCGCAGAGAACCCCATACAAGAGGAATCCAAAGAGGACCACACCGAGACACATCATAATTAAAATGCCAAGGGCAAAAGACAAAGAGAGAATCTTGAAAGCAGCAAGAGAAAAACGGTTAGTTACCTAAAGGGAGTACCCATATGACTGTCAGCTGATTTCTAAACAGAAACTATGCAGGCCAGAAGGGAGTGGCAAGAAATATTCAAAGTGATGAACAGCAAGAACCTACAACCAAGATTACTCTACCCAGCAAAGCTATCATTCAGAGTTGAAGGTCAGATAAAGAACTTCACAGACAAGAAAAAGCTAAAGGAGTTCATCACCACCAAACCAGGATTACATGAAATGCTGAAGGGTATTCTTTAAGAAGAGGAAGAAGAAGAAAAAGGTAAAGATAAAAATTATGAACAAAAAAATGACATCAAATACATACCTACCAACAAGTGAGTCTAAAAATCAAGTGAATAAAAAATCTGAAGAACAGAATGGACTGGTGAATATAATAGAATCAGGGACATAGAAAGGGAGTGGACTGACAGTTCTCAGGAGGAAGGGGGTGTGAGGGGTGTGGGAAGAGATTGGACAAAAATCTTACACCTATGGATGAAGACAGTGGTGGGGGTAAGGGCGTGGGGTGGGGTGGGGAATCAGGTGGAGGGGAGCTATGGGGGGCAAAAAAAGAGGAACACCTGTAATAATCTGAACAATAAAGATTTATTAAAAATAAAAAAGAAACACTGAAACAAATTCCATTCTAGAGTTTACTGTTGAACCTAGGAAACTACAAATCAAGAACTCTATCATGTGTGATTGGGGGTTTAATGTTTGTATCTTAATTTCTTTTAAAGTAAGAGAATTACCTTCTTTGATATCTGTCTCTCTCAAACTTTAAAACACACAAAGGAAAGGGTATAAAATTTGTTTGAAGTTCAATTTGATAACTGTTGTCTTAAAAACAAAATGTAGAAGTAAACCTAAGATTGGGATTTTTCTACACACATTCTGGGATCAGGAAGGAAATAGCTAAATTTAGGCACTGCCCCCTTGCCCCAAAACCAGTGTGTTTCTTGGGCTTGGACTAGATAAAGCGGTCGCCAACTGGTGGTCCGAAAGATTGGCGACTGCTGGTTTAAGGAAACCTTTGGAGCAGCGGCAGCCAACCGGTGGTCCGTGAGGTCCAAAAGGTTGGTGACCGCTGGGTTAGAACATGAATGGAAGGTATTGTGCCAGCCTGGTAGCAGGTGCTACAGCAAGCATGTCAAACTTGGGGCCCACAACGAATATTTTTGCAGCCCAGCCAATATAATGGTATGTAAGAAATGTTTTAATAAAAATTTCGTAATTTAATTTTTACAATATCCTATTATACATAATTATTAGTAATGAACTACAACGTTTGCTAATGACTGATTACTATAATCGTGTTGCATTCATTTCCCTTCTGTGCCTTATGCGCACCATTTCTCTCCACTAATACCAGCAGTGAATATTTTAGCAGCCGACTGACACGTCATTAGTCTTGGACTGACTTGTTTGGTGTGCGCAACAGGAAACATTTCACTTTCAGAGAACAAGAAAGAGGTTTATTTGCGTTACACTTATTAATTTGTGCAGTTATTCAGTGTCTGGTAAGTTAATGTTCAAGAAAAAATATTAATTTTTATTAAAATGTTCTATTATTTTATGTTAACGATTACTCATTTATTTCAGCCTTTTGTATTCAGCATGTCTCTATCGAAATAAACCCGTTTCTATGAAAACAAGCTTTTGTTTTTTTGCAACCCACATAAACTTAAACCTTGTTTATTTGGCCCGTGTTAGCCTTTGAGTTTGACATGCTTGTGCTACAGCATAAGGAAGCGATGAAAACTCCCTCTCCTGGTCATATGTAAGACCACAGCTTCACAGGGTTGAAATAACAGGTATGTATGTATCTTTAATAGTCAACATACAAATCAGTCTTGTGAAATGATTGTCAGGAAAAAAATCTTTTAGCAAATATAACCAAAATATGGTTTATATCCTAAAATGTCCCCTTTAAACTCTGAAGCTCAGCCACGCTAATGATTTATACATGCAGCAGACAGGTCAAGAGCGGCACTGGTGAGTATTAGCAACTTATTTATTGGCGGTGATAGGAAGTCACATTTTCACTGCCCCCTCATGGTGACATGAATCACAAATTACAATAGTTCGGTAAGTCACAGTCATACTAACCTGAAGGGTATCTATGACCAACCTCCATGTGAAGAATACCTACACAGAAGTACTGACAGACATTCCCAAAGAATGGTCCTAAAGCACTGTGTTATAATACAATTCTAAAAATCTAAAATGCCTGTCAGTAGGGGACTGGTTAAATTAATTTAAATACATTAATAAAGGGGAATAATAGGCAGTCTTTGAAAAGAAGGAAGTAGATAAGGGGTTAACTTCCAAAATAAAAAGGAACTCATACAACTTAACATGAGCAAAGAACCTAAATGGACACTGCTCCAAAGTAGTCATACAGAAGGCCAACAGACATGAAAAAATGCTCAAAGTCATTAATCATCAGAGAGATGTAAATCAAAATGACAATGAGGTATCACCTCACACCTATCAGAATGGCTATATCATCAACACATCAGCAAAAGACAAGTGCTGGCGAGGTGTGGAGAAAAGGGAACCCTAGTACACTGCTGGTGGGAATACAGACTGGTACAGCTACTATGGAAAAACAGTATGGAGTTTACTCAAAAAAATTAAAAATGGAAGTGCCATTTGACCCAGGGATTCCACTTTTAGGAATATAGCCTAAGAAACCTAAAACACCAATCAGAAAGAATATATGCATCCCTATAGCAGCATAATTTACAAAACTAAGACCTGGGAACAGCCTAAGTGCCCATCAGTAGATGAGTGGATAAAAAAGCTGTGGTACAGTTACACCATGGAATACTATGAAGCTGTAAAAAAGAAGGATCTCTTATCCTTTGAAGACAGCATGGAAGGACCTGCAGAGTATTATGCTAAGGAACTAAACCAGTCAGAGAAAGATAAGTATCACATGATCTCACTCATGTGTGGAATCTAATGAACAAAATAAACTAATGAAAAAAACAGACCCAGAGACATAGAAGCATAGAACAGACTATCTAATCTCAGAGGGAAGACAGGAGTAGAGGGGTGGGGAGAGATTAACCTGGGGAACTTATATGCATATATGCATAGCCTATGGACACAGACAATAGTGTGGCGAAGGCCTGGGAGGGGTAGACGTGGGGTAGAGGGGGTCAATGGGAAAAAAAAGGGGGACATCTGTAATACTTTCAACAATAAAGATAAATTTTAAAAAATAAAAAGAAAGTAGTACAGTACTATGTGTTAACATGGAAAAATAAGGCACTGTTTATAACAAATCTAATTTTTCATGTGTGTAAGAAAACAAGAAGTATTCAGCCAAATACTGTTTTGCTCAGCCAGGATTGGAAAGCTTCCCATGGTACATGGTAAACTGTACCCCTGAAAAGTAAGGTGGAGAAGCTTTATTCATTCTGATTGCATAGTTATCCTCCTGTTGTGGGTTACTTTTTTAAAAATGTTTTTATTGATTTTAGAGAAGAAGGGAGAGGGAGAGCGAGATGGAAACATCAATGACAGAGAAACATCAGTCAGCTGCCCGCTGCACAACCCCTACCAGGGATCGAGCCTGCAACTTGGGCATGTGCCCCAACCAGGAATTGAACCGGTGACCTCTTGGCGCATGGGACGACGCTCAACCAATTGAGCCACACCGGCCTTACTTTCTTATTTATTTTTTAAAAATTTAATTGATTTTTGGAGAGAGGGGGGGAGAGGTGGCAGGGGTGGAGAGCAAGAGCAATGTGAAAGAGAACATCGACTGGTTCCCTCCTGTACTTGCCCTGACCTGGGATTGAACCCACAACCTAGGTATGTGCCCTGACCAGGAATTGAACCCGAAATTTTGGTGTACAGCCAGGGTGGTTAATTGTTTTTTTTAAAACAATGTATATTACTATTGTTAATAATAATAATAACAATAGTATTATTGTTAATAATAAATATATGTGTTTTTGTTTCTTTAATCAGCAAGTTTTTGTTACCCAATTGAGAGCATAAGAAGTCCCAGGGAAGTGTACACATCCTCTTTTGTTTTCTAGCTTATATGACTAAATTACTGTTCCACTACAAAAAACAAAAACTAAACAAACAAACAAAATCTCAAAAGAATAAAAGACACCGAAGTTTGACATCTCTGCAATAATTATTTTCTATTCCTAGAATCTTTAGGGGGAAAAAGCCCACATACAAATGGAAAGAACCCCATAACCCACAAGCTATGTAAATTCATCCAGTTGCTTGAGCCAAAAACCCCATGAGTCATTCCTCATCCTTTCTTTTCCCATATCGCTCATCAGTCCAACAGCAGGCCCTGCTGGCTTTCTATTTCCCTGCCAATTCCTATTCCATCCACACCTCAGCCTCTGCTGCAACAATCCAGCTCTCACCTGGCCTAGTGCAACACAGGCCATCAATGACAGAGAAACATCAGTCCCAGCTCCCCTGCGTTTAACAGACCAACCTGAGTCAGATCAAGACACTTCCTTGCTCAAAGCCCTCTGGTGACTTCACCTTACCTATGTAGTCCAATCCTGATTCCTTTTGTGGCTTGCAGGGCACAGAATCCTCTGGCCCCAGCCCTTCTTTCTCCAACCTTAACCTGGACCCTTCTCCTTGAACACGGCTTTTGTACCTCCTCACTGGTCTTTCTGCCAAATCCATTTCCACTTTGATCCCTGCACTCCTTGTGGAACACAGGTCCTCCAGATCTTCAAACGCGGGCTCTTGTTCATCATGGGGCTTAAATACCAACTTCTCAGAGAGACTTTCTTTGACTACCCTTATCTAAATTATCTTTCTGGGGCCATTCTTTCTCACATTATTCCTAGCATTTATCACTATCTGAAATAATCTTATTTTACCTGACTTTGTCTTTCTTGCGCCACCCGCCCTAAACAGAATATAAGCTGCATGAAATCAATGACACTGCTTTTCTAGTTCAGTAGAGAGCAATGCAGAGGACAGCAGTACTCAATAAATACTTGTTAAATACACAGATAACATCATTGCCAGTTAAAGAAAACCTCAAAGACACAGATAAGAAAGGCACAGATTTCAGTATGAGAAAAAAACCAATACATTTTATAACTAGAAATGAAAATGTTGCTCCTACAAATGGTATAAGTAACACCATTAAAAGGTGCCTGCTTATTACACAACAGGAAAAAAGATAAAGTTATATTAGCACTATTTGGCTTATGGCAAAGAAAATCTGAATTCACTGCATTCATTTTACAACATGTTATTAAGTGACAAGGAGCTTTGGTCAAATGGTCAACTGGGAATTTCCTTCGAGAGTTAAAGTAGCTTCCACCTCGACACGGTTCACATTTTGATGTGCCTGCTCTGGTTAGCTCCCTTCCTTGGTTCAGCCCCCAACTGCTGCAGGAAGGCCTGGCAAGGTGTTTCCAAAGCAAAAGAGCCAAGTATTTTTTGGCTCTGCAACAAGTTTCAACCTTTATACTGACTACAGAAATAAATATGCCAACCAATTCTCTAAAGAAGCTACAAAATGTTATGAGGCTGTAACAAAAAATAAAAGGAGTTTGGCTTTGACTAGCTACTATGATTTAGGGTAAAATAAAGTAGAACACTCTTAAGAGAAATCCAAGGATTGGATTACATCAAAATATCTACCTACTATCATTATGTCTTTGAATTACTAAGTGTTCTCTCTGAGGTAATGGGTTAACAATGCTGACCCAGATTACTCTAAGCAAAATTAAAATTCTACCAGAGCTAGAACATGTCACTAGAATAGTTTTGTGACAAGTGACATTCATTACATCTTCTCTAGGTTTTCTTTTAACTCCATACACAAGAGAAATAGATATGAGTTGTTGGAAAAACTGCCCTAGTACATTAAAATTCTTTTTAATTTATTGATCCAAGAGAAAGAGTGAAGAGAGAGAGAAAGAAAAGAGACATTGATTTGTTGTTCCACTTATTCATTGATTGCTCTTTGCATGTGCCCTGACTGGAGATCGAACTCACAACCTTGGCTTACCTAGATGATGCTCTAACCACTGAGCACCGGGCCCGGGGTGGCCTGGTACATTTTATCTGTATGAATGAAATTTAATTTAGCAGTTTTATCTGTAAACTGGGAATAAAACCATCCATTCAGTGGGTCTCTAAGAATAGGAAATGAGGTAATACATGCACTTTGTAAATCATCAAGTGCTATTAAAAATTATTATTAGGATAAGAACACCAAGATGGCGGCATAGGTAAACACCTAAACTGGCTGCCTCGTACAACAATTTCAAAACTACAACTAAAAGACAAAACGTCTATCATCCAGAACCATGGGAAAGCTGGCTGAGTGTAAGTTCTACAACTAGAAGGAAAGAGAAAAGAGCACTGCGATGTGCGCAAGCGTTGAAAAGCTGAGGTACAGAGGCGCGGGAATCGGGCTGGTGGCGGGCAACTGGGTGCGCTGCTTTTTTCAACCCGAAGGGAGACAAGCTCCCGATTACTCCAAACTCCAGTTTCTGGGGAGACACTGGGGACCCAAACTCCTATGGGGAGAAGCTGGTCAGAAAGTGAGGGTGGCGTGCTTGCAGAGGTGCACGCAGCAATCGTTTACTGCACTGGGGCACGGGACACGGGGACTTGGAGATGCAGAGAGGGCTGACTGGCAGCCATCGCTGTTTGCCACACCCTAGCCTAGTGACTCCCTGAGACCCCGCCCAGCACAACCTACAAACCCACCCAAGCTCCACACAGCCGCTTTTGCATATAAATGGCCTGCCCTATCGCAGCTTAACCTAACAAACTGCAGCTCTGGTCAGACAGCTCCAAAACCTCCAAACCCCAAGCAAAGAGGAGAAAACTGTAGTTCTCATTGTAGTGCCTGCTGGGTGGCCTCAGACAGTAGCTGACCTGCACCCCAATTGGAGATCCAGAAGCTACTGTACCTAGTGGTCAGTGTGAGACGACACTAGATTTCAACTCCTCACATCCATAAGTGACACATTCAAGAGGCAGACTCAGTGAGCACCAAAGCCCCACTGAAGCAAGTCCTGCCCCATAAGCGTGTCTCCAGCACAGCAGTTCTTCCATTACAGACACGGCGGGTCCTCACAGCCAATTGGCCTAGAGGTCAATTCCTCCCAGTGTACCACCAGCAATCAAGGCTTAATTAAACCAACACTTTGCACTCAGCCCACAAAGGGGTGCACCAAGAGTGTCCACCTCAGGTGATAGGCTGAACCACTGGTCACCTACCACAGAAAACCACTCCATCAACACAGGGAAGCAGCAAAATGCGGAGACAAAGAAAC
Organism: Plecotus auritus; assembly: GCF_963455305.1. Classification (NCBI taxonomy): domain Eukaryota; kingdom Metazoa; phylum Chordata; class Mammalia; order Chiroptera; family Vespertilionidae; genus Plecotus; species Plecotus auritus. The sequence goes on from NC_137773.1 coordinate 126,075,163, forward strand.
ATGTCACGAATGAAAGAAATGGAGGAAAGCAAACTACTGGACGACATAGAGTTCAGAACCACATTTATAAGGTTACTCAACAATCTTCTAAAAACCGCCAAGAAACTTGATGAGACCTCCGAGGAGCTTAGTAAGACCTTCAAGGACCTTAATGAGAATGCCAAAAAAAATGGAAAAGGACCAGTCAGAAATTAAGCATACGCTGTCTAAAATAAATATACAGAAATTCAACTGTAGATCAAAGGACCCCAAGAATCAAACCAAAGATCTGAAATATGAGGAAACAAAAAACACCCAACCAGAAAAACAAAAAGAAAAAAGAATCCAAAAATATGAAGATAGTGTAAGGAGCCTCTGGGACAACTTTAAGCTTACCAACATCCAAATTTTTGGGGTGCCAGAAGAAGAGAGAGAGCAAAATATTGAAAACCTATTAGAAGAAATAATGACAGAAAACTTTCCCTACCTGGTCAAAGAAATAGACTTACAAGTCCAGGAAGCGCAGAGAACCCCATACAAGAGGAATCCAAAGAGGACCACACCGAGACACATCATAATTAAAATGCCAAGGGCAAAAGACAAAGAGAGAATCTTGAAAGCAGCAAGAGAAAAACGGTTAGTTACCTAAAGGGAGTACCCATATGACTGTCAGCTGATTTCTAAACAGAAACTATGCAGGCCAGAAGGGAGTGGCAAGAAATATTCAAAGTGATGAACAGCAAGAACCTACAACCAAGATTACTCTACCCAGCAAAGCTATCATTCAGAGTTGAAGGTCAGATAAAGAGCTTCACAGACAAGAAAAAGCTAAAGGAGTTCATCACCACCAAACCAGGATTACATGAAATGCTGAAGGGTATTCTTTAAGAAGAGGAAGAAGAAGAAAAAGGTAAAGATAAAAATTATGAACAAAAAAATGACATCAAATACATACCTACCAACAAGTGAGTCTAAAAATCAAGTGAATAAAAAATCTGAAGAACAGAATGGACTGGTGAATATAATAGAATCAGGGACATAGAAAGGGAGTGGACTGACAGTTCTCAGGAGGAAGGGGGTGTGAGGGGTGTGGGAAGAGATTGGACAAAAATCTTACACCTATGGATGAAGACAGTGGTGGGGGTAAGGGCGTGGGGTGGGGTGGGGAATCAGGTGGAGGGGAGCTATGGGGGGCAAAAAAAGAGGAACACCTGTAATAATCTGAACAATAAAGATTTATTTTTTAAAAAAATATTATTAGTCTCTGAAATTTTAAATGAATCAATCCTAAAAAGATTAATTATCACTGATGTTTCAAAGTAGAAAATACCTAGATTATAAAAATATAGTGGTCCTGCTGGGATAGCTCAGTTGGTTATAGCACCTTGATACACCAATGTTGTGGGTTCAATCCCCAGTCAGGGCACGTACAAGAATCAACCAATGAATGCATCAATAAAAGGACTTCTCTCTCTCCTTTCCTCTCTTTCTCCCTAAAATGAATAAATAAAATATTTTTTAAAAATTTATTAATTTAGTGGCCAAATTTAGCTAGCACCCTGGAAAAAAAAAAAAAGAAACATTTTTTTTTATCCCAAAATAAAGTTACTAAATAGCCAAATAAAAGAACTCATTCAAAATACCTAAAGCTGTTAGTCCATGTAATCAATCAGATGGCAAAAAATGGACGTCATTATGTATTAAACAGTACAACCTCTGCTTTGTGATGTAGGTTAGCTTAATTCCAGGATGGCAGTCACTGCTCAATTGTGTGAAGTGTCAACAGGAGGAATCAGCATTTTGCCAGAGCCAGCCCACTGGATCTCACAGAGTAAGACTCAGTTTGCTCTTATGCTACTGTTGTTTAAAACCAATTAATTAGCTTTAAAAGTATGAAGAGTTTCTATTTACTCATCCTCTGATAAAAAGGACATTTTAGATAAATAGAACTTAATGCAAGTGGTGAAAACTATAACATCACAGCAGTGTTTCTGCTAAAGCTACTTTCACAATGTTATGGAAAAGCCCTCCCTGTGAGCAGAATTCTGAGAGTGGGGCAGATGTTTTACACTGAGGCCAGATTCCAATGCCACTGACAGCAACTGGTAGGTGCTCAATACATAAGATCAATAGAAAAATGGTAAGGGGTGTTTATCTATATTCCTTTTGCAGATCAACATGAGATTTGAGGATTCTGCTTCCTAGGTGTGGCATTTGCTAGGGCTAAGGTTGGCTCTCAGTGGAGAGCTCCCTAAGTAGAAGAGGAAATCAAATCCAATAGCTGGTGTTTCCCAAAACATTGAGTAGCCATCACTCCCCAACTTTAATAATATTAAATTGCAAGCAAAAAATTACTATCTTTCCAAATTTCTTTCAATTCATCTGATAACATCACACTAGCACGTGGATTTCAACAAAGAGAGCAGTCTAGGGCTCCGAGCTGGCACTAGCAAGAGCATCAAAGAATTTAATCATCTTTTCACTGTGTTTAGTTTTGTACCTACCATCTATCTAGGGCAAGCAACATTAATTTTCCGGTTGATTGTAGTAAGGTTTTCTTCATAAAAGATTTATTTAAATAGAACTGATTTGATTTAAAGAAAAATATTAAGTGGAATTAAGTAAGCAAATCATAAAGATGGCACCCAATGGATTAAAATTGAGAAAAGGTGGCAGAGGCACCTGTGACTTCAAAGGTCTTGCTTTGGGACTCAGGGCTAAGCCAAAAGGTGAATCAATGGGTCAGCCTGACTAATATGAGACAAAATACTTCAATGGCTGACATTCAAGCTGAGTTTCAATTAATTACAGAGATTCTAATTATGGCACCTGTCCAAGCTGAATTAACACTACTCACTTATTTCACCCAGATAAAGATCACCCCATGTCTGCATAAGACAGGTTGAGAGAGATTGAAGTATTCTTCATAAGCAAACTCAAAGAGAAGCAGCAGAGCGCAGAGCACTTGGAGCTTATCAGAATCACCTGGGAAACTCTTTCAACCCCAGAGGCGCCCACAAGTCATCAGCTGGTCCTACCTCTTCAGATCCATAGTAAATGTATATAAATAGGACTGTACATTTTGTGCTATTCAGTAGACAATTTAGGCCAAACACATTTATCACTAACTGATTAGCTGAGATTCCCAACTTAGGTGTTTCTGGCCCTAGGAATTTCACCATCTCAGCCCTTCTCCATACTAAAAATTTTAGAGACAATGTGCCATTTCCAGCATATAATACAAACAGTTAAAAATCAGTTTAAGAAAACAGGGCCTCCTGTCATGCCATCCTTGCTAGACTCAACAAATCTCTTGAGTGCAGACCTGTGTCAGTCTGACTCAACAATCAGACTATGTGAAACTGGAAATGCCAAAATGACACTACCTCACTCACCATCATTGCTCACATGGAAATCCTGGTTAACTGTTAACTCCCAAAAAGGCAGCTTAGCTAGCAAAAAAGTATGTGGCCTCTTACTACTCTGGATAATAAGCTGCTCACCAATTCAGAGCATTACCACCAACATCAATTGGTTTACAAGTCTCGCTGAATGGTAGCTTTCTTCCCTGTGCTGGCAGCAGTGGTTTTAAAGTTACTGCCTGTTGGATTTTGAAGCAGCTGCTTCATTTGTTCATAAAAGTCACAGATAAATATCAGCAATACATGAATTCACAGAAGACTGCCAACATATTTTCATCAAAAGATAAGAAAGCAGAATCCCTCCCTTGGCAGGTATGGGTTCTTCCTAATATGTAAAAATGGATTGCCATGGCCACTGGAAAATATTCTGAATTTGAAAACCTTTTTCTGGTGTTAACTTTGGGAAGCAAACGAGTAAGAATGAAATTACAACGAAAAAAGAATGGGTTTCCAATCTACTTTGTCCTGTTATAACCCCTGTCCCCCAAGACAAAGGGACACTGGCAGCCTTGGAAATAGGTTCCTGATTCTGGGAGCATGCCCACCTCTCCTTCCCTCCAGGCGAGGAAGTGTCACTCCCAAGCTACTCCAGGGGCACCACATGGTGCCTCCCTCCACTCCTGCAGTTGTCCCCAAACCCTCACACCTATCCATCTACAAACCTCCTGCTTATTCCATCAGCCTTTTCCTTGGCTGCTGCCTCAAATATGGAATTCCTTCTACATATCCCAGCTGGATTCTGCACTTGGTCATCATCTTTCTGCCAAGGATTCATCTCTCTCCTACAATTTTAATATTTTCCTTGCCACTAAAGCAGTGGTCGGCAAACTGCGGCTCGCAAGCCACATGCGGCTCTTTGGCCCCTTGAGTGTGGCTCTTCCACAAAATACCACGGCCTGGGCTAGTCTATTTTGAAGAAGTGGCGTTAGAAGAAGTTTAAGTTAAAAAAATTTGGCTCTCGCCGAAACCGGTTTGGCTCAGTGGATAGAGCATCGGCCTGCGGACTGAAGGGTCCTGGGTTCGATTCCGGTCAAGGGCATGTACCTTGGTTGCGGGCACATCCCCAGTGGGGAGTGTGCAGGAGGCAGCTGATCGATGCTTCTCTCTCATCGATGTTTCTAGCTTTCTATTCCTCTCCCTTCCTCTCTGTAAAATATCAATAAAATATATTAAAAAAAAAATTTGGCTCTCAAAAGCAATTTCAATCATTGTACTGTTGATATTTGGCTCTGTTGACTAATGAGTTTGCCGACCACCTAGGCTAGCACATCAAGGCCAGAGGTGTCTGATGGGCACTGAGGCTCTCCCTGCCTTTGCACAGAGATCTTGCACATATGGGTACATCAGCTCCAGCCAAAGGAGACTCCATATAGTACATTCTAGACAGCCTGGAATTTCCTGCTTCTGCACTTGCTCATATCACCTCAGGTGCCAACAAGGGGGCACCAAATATGGCTGTTCAGTACACAAACTGTGCAGCTCTAAGTGGCAGCACTGTCCCAGGGGTGGGCAAACTTTTTGACTCAAGGGCCACAATGGGTTCTTAAACTGGACCAGAGGGCCGGAACTAAAGCATGGATGGAGTGTTTGTGTGAACTTATATAAATTCAAAGTAAAGGAGCGGAGGGGAGAGCAAGAGAACCGGATAGAACAGCCAGATCCGGCCCGCGGGTCGTAGTTTGCCCACGGCTGGACACATCATGATACTTCCCATTTTAGGGGATTATAGGTGATTTTTTAAAAAAAATATATTTTATTGATATTTTACAGAGAGGAAGGGAGAGGGATAGAGAGCTAGAAACATCGATGAGAGAGGAACATCGATCAGCTGCCTCCTGCACACCTCCCACTGGGGATGTGCCCGCAACCAAGGTACATGCCCTTGACCGGAATCGAACCCGGGACCCTTCAGTCCGCAGGCCGACGCTCTATCCACTGAGCCAAACCGGTTTCGGCAACTCTTCCTATTCTTAACACCATGGACTGTTTTATGACTTCAGACACACACCTTCCTGTATCCACATACAGCTGTACCTTTATTTCTCTCTGACCTATTATGTGTCAAGCACTGTATAAGGAGTTTTACACATGTTGTTTCATTAAATCCTCACAGGGAACCTATGAGGTTGCTATTACCATTCCCACATTATAACAAAGGAAGTCAAGGTTGGAAGACTTGTTCAAAGCAAAGAACTAGCCTATGGTTCTTGCAAGTTTAACAACAGTCTACTGGATTTTAATTTAAATCCAGGCTTCAAAATCCTAACTCCAAAATACTTGCCAACTGACTAATTGCTTCTCCAATACTAGCCTCTGAGATCCTTATGCAAGAAGACAATATCTTATTCATCTTTGTACTCACTCTCTGTGCCCACCCCAGTGCCTCATCCAGAAGCAGAAACTCAAAGAACCTTCTTATGATTACATAAAATACTTATTCCTTGGGGGAAAATGGTGGGGATGTTGATTATGACGGTATGACTCTTAACCTGCTGTCCCGACAGCAAGCTCTAAAGGTTCTAGCACTAAATGTATCTCAAAGCTCTGCTGTCTCCCCAGCTCTACTGCCCACCTAAGCCTTAGTCTATTATCATCTCCTGCTTGTGACTATTCTCCCTGCTTCCACTCTTCTCCCACATGTATAAGTGCGGTGGGCCTATGTTACTCCCATACAAACCATCCAATATCCCACAAGCTGCTTCTTACTCTGGCATAGAAGCTGTGCATGATCAGGGTCCCTGCTTGTAAGGCCAGACTCCTCTAGTCTCTACTTCCTTCCACTAACCACCCTGCAGCCACACTGGCCTTCTTCAGGTTGTGCACCGGCTCTTCTCTCTGTATTGAATGCTCTTATTCCAGGTGGTCACATGGTGGCTCCCTCATCACTTAAGGCTCTTGGCCACCAGGGGTCACCTCCTCAGAGGCTTTGCTTAAACACTATCAAAGACGGACCCCCCACTGTGGTAGTCTCAGTCTGGAGCTTGCATTTGTGGGAGTGAGGAAAATGAGGAAGAACCTGCAGTTATTTTAAAATGTTTCTCATTAGTTTTGCCTATTTCTCCAGCAAGAGTTTAAACTCCACAGAGGTAGGAATCATACTACAAGGTGCGTATTCAAATACTTCTGAGTTTTTAGTGAACCAAACAGAGCTTTATGATCAGAATTTTATTTTAAACATGTTAGGTGGCAATCTGGCAATGCAAAAGAACCTTATTTGGATCCTTTCGTGACTAAACACCCAGATAACAGGCTTGGAGATTGAAGCCCAGGGATGGCTCAGGGGGTGCATGAAACCTCATGTCACAATGCATCATTCTAAGTATGTATGTAATTTTGATAGGGAAGACGTCATAGCTTCAACTCATTCACAAATTAGAACATAACAGTAAGTTAAACTTAGAACTACTGAACTTGGAAGTTTCAAACTCACATTTCCTTAAAAAAAAAAAAAAAAAAAAAGCCATGTCTCCATATTGGGAGTATATTTATAATTTTACCAACCATTAAATTCCCAACTTCAGGATCTAGAAGGAAACAAACCTTTCACTATATTGATGCAATATTTCAAAAGAGATTTTATAAAATACATTTTCTTGTATTTTATTCAATAAAAATCAGAAAACGCACTCCACTTTCAATAAAATTCAGAGAATACTCAACATCTGACAGGCATTAACCCATTCAATGAATTAGAAAGCCTACCTCCTGACAGGGGGAGGGATTATATTCCACCTGGGCTATGGCTGGCCTTCAGTTTTTAATCCTGCTTTACCTTTTACCCTCTAATAATGATTTAGCACTTACCATAATGTGATTGAAATGCCTGCGGTTTGACAACCTGATTGCAGTCGTTACACACCACCAAGTAGAAATCATCGTGGGCTGGACAGAGACCAAATATTGGCATGTCTGCAACAAAGACAGAGAGCATCACTCACTCCTCTGATCAATATGAAACTATTTGGGGTGGCAATACTTTCTAAAGGAGCTGCCCTTAAGATAAAGTGCACCGGGACAAATATTACTCCAGTTTAAAAGTAACTGATGTGACACACCAGGATTATTAAGAAAGAAATCAAATCAGGCTTACAGAAACACTGTTACAAAGGGTTAAAATAAAATGCACCCTCAAACATCAGTATCTGGCAAAAGGGACATATCTATTGAAATGCAAACAATAAATACATTTGTACAATAAAGAACTTTAGATGAACTCTACTCAGGGTTATTGGAAAGAATTTGCAACCATATAAAATACTTAACAATTCACAAAGCTGAACCACCTAGTGGTTTTATTTAACTCTGCCTTCTATTCCAGCCACTGGTCTCTGAGTTCTATGAACAGTTAAGAAAGGAAGCAGAGGTTTCACTGAAGAGCAAAATTGTTGGTTTCATCAGTATGCAATACAAAAGTAGTATCTATATATACTTTTCTCGGGTCACAACAACCTCTAGTCCTTTTGCTTACATAATGATGCCACTAGACAAACAGAACTTTAGTACAAACACAGCATTTCATACAATAACCTCAGTTCAGTTACTAGGACAGAATAAGAAACAAGTTGGACTTTTTACAGTAAGAAGTTTAAACTTAATTAAGACAAATGTAAAATTCAATTATCTTCCTATACATGAAGTGAAAGTAACTTATAATACTGATAATATATAGGAGTTGGCAAAAGTAGGTTTGCAATTGTTTATATGGAAAATAATACAACGAATGAATAGTAATAGAATAAACTGTTTCACGTCTCACATCTGTAAACCTACTTTTGCCAACCCCTGTATGGTTAACTGACCATGAACAAAATATTAAAAAAAAAATAAAAAGGGGTACCAATCCTTTCCAATCATAGAAATTCAACTGGCCATAATGATGACTGTAGAAAATTGTTCGTTTTTGCTTTGACTCCATTGATACTTTTGTTAGACTCAGAAACACTAATAAAACTAAGAGGGTGGGGGTTATTCCATAAGGGACCAGGAATCTATACTTCTGTAAAAAATTCAATTTCCTCAATAACAAGATCATTTGCAATTGATGATGACAGTAATGATGATAACCATAATGGCAATGAGACAGGCTGGAAAACCAGGACACAAATAGGAAAACTGAGATAGATAGCTAAACAGCAGTTTGCAGCCATCTAGTAAATCCTATCTTCCCTAAACCAAAGACACTTAAGAGCAAAAGGTTTGCACTTCTCCTCCCCAACCAGAGAGAGGGTAAATAGCTTAAAATCACCCTACTTAGGGAGACAGATAGCAGAAATCCAATTAAGTACCACTTGCCAACCACACCCAAAGAGAGATGAAGTTAAGAGAATAAATCTCGCCCTAACCGGTTTGGCTCAGTGGATAGAGCGTCGGCCTGCGGACTGAAGGGTCCCAGGTTCGATTCTGGTCAAGGCCATGTACCTTGGTTGCGGGCACATCCCCAGTGGGAGGTGTGCAGGAGGCAGCTGATCGATGTTTCTCTCTCATCGATGTTTCTAGCTCTCTATCCCTCTCCCTTCCTCTCTGTAAAATATCAATAAAATATATTTAAAAAATATATATATATTAAAAAAAAAAAGAATAAATCTCATTTTGGTACATCTGCATAAAGCTGATGAATAGTCTACTGAGATCCTTCCCTAAGACCTCCCCTAAACACCTAGCCTTTAAAACCCCTTGAAAGGGAAGTCCCAGCTCATGCTCTCCCTCCCAGAAGCAGGCCCACCCCTTTCCTCCCTCCTCTCCTTTTATCTCCCACTAGACATGTGTCTCTTAAACTCTAGGGACCGTGAGAGGCTTGCAACAATGGGAAGCAGCAGTTCACCCTGGGCAAACCCCCTGAACCTGCCCCTTAGGCCCCCTTTTCTCTGACTTCTTAGTGAGCCAAAGCAGCACAGCCCAGGCTCATTTCCCCACTGGTCCCTCTCCTGTTATCCTAGGTTCCTCTTTGTTTCACTGTGCCCAGCTTTAATAAGTGACTTCTAAAATTCACTGGACTCGTGTTGTGAAATTTTCCCTGCACAAAGTCAAAAACCCACACACTACTGGCCAGCCCTAGGCAGACCTGCTCAGGGCCTGGTCCCCTTTCCGGTAACAGTACAACAGTGGCATTTACTGCGAGACTACTTTGCCAGGCCCAGTGCTAAGCACTTTTTATGTGTTTTATCCTATAATATAATCCTCATTTTACTGATAAACACGTGAACTTGTCTAATATCACCCAGCAAGAAAGTACAAGCAGGATGCAAACTCAGATTTGCACTACCTGGCAGCTGAGTTCTCTTAGTCTCTGGCTAGCAAAGCACATCTCCCTAAAAAGCCTGCATGTGTGCACACATGCACACACACACAATCCCTGGGGGAAGAAACATGGTGTACTTCTATCTCATCCATGCTACCCTATGAAATCAAGCTCCAGTTATGAAAATCTAAAGCAATTTTAATTTTAGCTTTCTAAATTCTTCACTTTCAGATATCCATATTTGGAAGTAAGCTAGAAGACACAAAATAATTTAAATAAAATGTTGTCTTCACGGAAAAAACAACAACACCAAAAGCGAGTTCTATACCCTTTTTCTGCACTAGGACATTCCAGAGGTCCTAGCAACAGAAACAGAGTGTGGAATGTTGTGACAACCAGAAACATGAAATAATTTTTGTGAGACACAGTAACTTTGTTTCTGAATATTTTAAATTTTAAAAAATATTTTTTAAAAATTTATTGTTTGATTTTTAGAGACAGAAAGGAAGGGGGAGAGAGGAAGGAAGGGGGAGAAAGAGAAAGAGAGAGTAAAATATCAATTTGTTGTTCTACTTACTTATGCACTCATTGGTTGCTTCTTTATGTGCCCTGACTGGGGATCAAATCTGCAACCTCAAAGCATAGAGATGACACTCCAACCAACCGAGCTACCCAGCCAGCGCTGTTTCTGAATATTTTTAAAACATAAATTCCAATCAGCCCATCTACAAATTAACATATGAACCTTGTTCAAAAGCAAGGAGGGAAAAGCTTGATTTATTACTGAAAACAAAAGAGTTGATAAAAACAAGTTCCAACTAAGTTAAAACTTACAAAATACACTTTAAATATACAAATACTTCAAAATAATGAAAAGTTTTAAAACTGTACTTGACCCTATGGACTCTGAGCTAATTTAAAAGAACAGATTTTATTGTGTATAAGCTCTAAATCTTTCTCAGGATTCAGGTCACCCCTAAAGTCCAATTAGTGAGTGGCTTAGCACCCACATCGAGGCCATCATGTACTCTGCAGACCCCAGGCCAGCAAAGCAGGAATAACAGGTGCTCACATGGACACGTGAGCACCTGTTTGCAGAACCTCCACAATCACATGCAGAATGAAGGCCCTCTTTCTGATATTAGACCCTGAACAGGAGTGAATACATTCAGTTATTTTGTAGCTGCTATCCCTATGCTGAGGACTGTGGCCATCAACAAAACTGTGTGTTGTAGTAAAGCACTCACTCTGCAGCACCCTGGATGGTCTCTCTTCTCCCATACTCCCAAACTTCTACATGCCAATGACTCCCACATTTCTGTCTCTATCCCAGACAGCTTCCAAGCTCTGCCTAGACTCACATATCCAAGTGCCTACTAAACAGTGCCATTTGGATGTCTTCTATGCATCTCAAATGGAGCAAGCATGTCCAAGAGAACTTTGCTTTCCATCCTGCCCTGTTCCCCACCCTCCAAAACACTTCCCCCTTTGGGTAAATGACACTATCCATCCCCCCAACTGTTCAACCTACTAGTAAAAGCCCAGATGTCATGTATGACTCCTCTTTCCCTCATCACATCCAGGCTACTAGCAGGTGTGGTCAGCTCTACTCCAACACCTCTGTCACTTCTAGACATTATCTGGGGCACCAATGGACAAGCCTGTCACCAGCAACTTTCCAAGGGACTATGAAAGAAGTCTCCCAGGTAATTTACAATTCTCTCCACACATCTGCCAGAGTGATTCTTTGAAGTCCTCCAACAAATCGTGTCACTACCATTAAAATTTCTCCAGTGGCTTCCCAGTCCTCTTGGAATAAAATCACAGCCCTTCTGCTCTCCGTGTCGCCCCCCCCCCCCCCCGCCACACACACACACACACACACCCACCCCCATCCCGCAGCTCTGTTCTCTCATTCCCTACTCCTCTCTCTCCTTAGCTCACTCACTCTACTCCAGGCACACTGACCTCTCCATTCTTAGGCCCAGAAAGCTCTTTTGCAGCCAGGCTCTGCCTTGCTCTTCACAAGATGCCTGGTACATTCTCACACATTAGGTCTCCAGCTCAGCTGTCATCTCTTCAAAGGGCTGACCTTTTCCCCTCCCAATTAGCTACTGTCCACCACAGGTATTTTAAGCAGAGTGGCTAACAGTATGGGCCACTCCCTATTACTCTGAATACAATGTGACCTTGGGCAAGTTTATAACCTCTTTGAAATTTTCAGTCTCTTTATTTATCATGGTGAAGATCACAGTACCTAATTGACCCAGCACTTCACAGGACAGAAAGATTAAGATAATTAATTCATACAATGCCACAGAAGGCCCTAGGAACAGCTCACTCAATGTCCCCACCATAGCCTATGAGACACACCCCCATTGTTTTGCTCAGGAAACTACAGCACACAGACACTTCTAGCTCACAAGCTAGTAATATTTGAACCCTATCTGTTGGCTCACAAGCCCAAATAATTCCCAACATTCTCCCCAAAATACTAACTGAATCTGTCTCCTCCCTGCTACTCCCACTGCCAATGTCCTGAGCTCGGGGCCTGGTGGCTTCCACATACACTCCATACCTGGGACAGATCTCACAGGGCCAGAGTTTCTTCCATCTTCAGTCTCCTCCACTCTGTTGCCAAAGCCACTGACCTACAAAGCAATAATGCCATTCCTCTCCTTGAGGATCTTTGCTGGCTCTAAAGTGGGGCTTGGACCTCTGACCCACCACTCTGCAAGCAAGGCCTCTAGCACTCTGGCTCCTCCTATCTCTCCAGGCTGAGCCAACCTGCTCCAATTTCAAGAAAGTCTTGGCCTTCTCTCCACAATCTCTCCCATTGGCCAGAACAGTTCTGTAGTATATAAAGCTTTTCCTTCTTGCTGGAATTTCTACAACTCAACAGAACCAGCTCCCAGACCTCTCAGCTGTGCCCTTACTCATATACTCACACCTCCATTACAGTCCTTCACTCACCGAATTATGATTTATCAATGGTAACTGATAAGCGGACACCTCTGAAGCCCCGTCTGACAGCAGATTACTTGCTTTACTTAGAAAAGATCCTGAGAAGTGATCTCTCACTGTGTTTACTAAATAATAATGACTGGTATCTGGCAACTTCCAGGTGCTCTTAGAATAAAAACTAAGATTTTTTTTCGTAAAAGTAATGTTTTACTTGATTTCTAGAGAGAGAAGGAGAGAGAGAGAGAGAGAGAGAAACATCAATAAGTTGCCTCTTGCACGCCCCATAATGGGGATCAAGCCTGCAACCTGGGCACATACCCTGGCTGGAATGGAACCAGTGACCTCCCAGTGCACAGGGTGACACTCAACCAAGGGAGCCATACCAAACAGGGCAAAAAACCCCCCGAAGATTCTTGACCTAGCCCACAAGGCCTTGGACAGCTGGAACCTGACTCTCCCCCCATTCGTTCTCTGCTTCTGGCCCTTCTGGCCACCGTTTTGGTCCTGGAGCACAACATGGTCCTGTCCTAGCACCTAGTGCTTGCTGTTCCCTCTGCCTGGAACTCACTTCCTCCAGATGGTACCTGGCTTGTTACTTTACTTCATTCAGTATCAGTCTCAATGTCACTTCCCTGGAGACCTGATAGGCAGGGCCCTGTCACATACTCTCAGAGCACTGACCTAACCTGTCCACATGGCAACATCTCCGGTTTGTAAGTATCCATCTAGCTGTGTGAGCCTTAGTATCCCCCCACTAGACTAAGTTCCACTGTTGTCTTATTTTCTGCTCTAGTGACAGTGCCTAACAATGCCTAACTGGACAGATACAAAGCAGCAATGTTAAATATTATTTAATCGATAATAACTGAAGTATTTGATTAAGTCCCTGTGGTGTCATCATCAGTCAAGGTTATAATTGTGCCTTTATGTCATTTAATGACATACAGTTAGCCTTCCACTAAAACTGGGTGTGCCACTCAGTGAGAAAAAAGTTCAGCGATGAGAATGTTCCCCCAAACACATGATCCTATTCTAGGAGGCAATTTCTGGTAAAATTTTGTGTTTCAGGTTCTGATTTTCAAATATCTGATTTTGCACACTGGCAAATTCTCTTTTGCTAGTGTGAGCAGTGTAGTAATTATGGGCAATTCTGGAGTCAGACTACTTGGATTCAAATCCCTATCCTTCCTCTTACTACCTATGTGAACATGATTAAATTACTTAACCTCTCTGAACTTCATTCTCTTCATCTATAAAATACAGTTAATAGGATCTATATTTCATAGTGTTATTATGAGGATTAAATGAACTAATCCATGAAGAGCAAGTTTTTTTGCTGAGCATGTTAGCAAAAAAACTCCAAAATAAACACCCACTAATGTCTGATGCAGTTAAACTCACAGGAGATTGATATACACTGTAAGTCCTCACTTGTTGATAGTTTCTTGGAACTGTGGCAAAACAATTATAATGAAACCAACTCTACCATAGGCTAATATAGAAACAAGTGAAGTTCCTAGGGCATTCTATCAATATTATAACAAAACTAGAGGCCTGGTGCATGAAATTTGTGCGGGTGGGGGAGGGAAGGGGGGTGTCCCTTAGCTCAGCCTGCACCCTCTCCAATCTGGGACCCCTCAAGGGATGTCCAACTGCCCGTTTAGGCCCGATCCTAAACAGGCAGTCGGACATCCCTCTCACAATCCAGGACTGCTGGCTCCCAACTGCTCGCCTGCCTGCCTGCCTGCCTGATTGCCCCTTAACTGCTTCTGCCTGCCAGCCTGATCACCCCCTAACCACTCCCCTGCCAGCCTGGTCACCCCCAACTGCCCTCCCCTGCAAGCCTGGTTGCCCCTAATTGTCCTCCCCTGCAGGCCTGGTCACCCCTAAGTGCCCTCCCCTGCCGGCCTGGTCACCCTTAACTGTCCTCCACTGCAGGCTTGGTTGCCCCCAACTGCCCTCTCCTGCTGGCCAGGTCACCCCTAACTTCCCTCCCTTGCCAGCCTGGTCACCCCTAACTGCCCTCCCTTGCCAGCCTGGTCACCCCTAACTGCCCTCCCCTGCTGGTCTGGTCACCCCCAATTGCCTTCCCCTGCAGGCCTGGTTGCCCCAACTGCCCTCCCTTTCAGGCCTGGTCCCTCCCAACTGCCCTCCTCTGCTGGCCTGATCGCCCACAACTGCCCTCCCCTGCTGGCCATCTTGTGGCGGCCATCTTGTGTCCACATGGCGGCGGCCATCTTTGACCACATGGGGGCAGCCATCTTGTCTGTTAGAGTGATGGTCAATTTGCATATTACCTCTTTATTAGATAGGATGCTATTGAAGTACTTGAGTACCTGCTGTATACCAAATAGCAACTATTTTACAGTGTGAGTTTAACTCTCAAGTAGTGTTGTTCTCCTAATGCCGACTACACACTCCTCCCCTTGAGCAACGAAAGGCTGGGAGCACAGAGGAGGGTTACTGGCGCTCTCCCTACAGAGGGTCAGGGCCATTTCTCAGAGTTAAAGCTCTACTCTGCAAGCCAGGAGAAGCCAACATTTTAAGCAAGGAAGCCATCTGATATAACAGGTCATTCTGGCATGAGTGTGGATCCACTTAGGTAAGGGGGGAGGGGTGATCCCCAAGGGCCGATGCAAAAGTCAGAATGAGACAGAAGACATGCTCTGTAGCAGGGGTCCTCAAACTACGGCCCACGGGACATGTGCAGCCTGTCGAGGACATTGATCCGGCCTGCCGGGTGCCGCTGCCTGTCCTGCTTAGCAGCCAACTCATCCTGAGCCCGCAGTGCGCATAGGAATTTGTTCATAGGTGTTTTTTTTAAACTATAGTCCGGCCCTCCAATGGTCTGAGGGACAGTGAACTGGCCCCCTGTTTAAAAAGTTTGAGGACCCCTGCTCTGTAGGATCCTGCAAACATGCTCAGGAAACCCTGGATGGGGGTAAGGCAGAGTGAGGAAGCCAAAGATGGGGCTTCCTTCCTCATTGCTGCTAATGTGGACATGAGGATGGTGGGAGACACAGATGAAGAACTTAGTTTGCTAAGACAAGAGAGCCTAAAGGCCCAGCCTGTGGAGCCAGACTGGCTGTGTTCAAATCCCTGCCACTTATTAGCCTTAACCTCACTTTCCACTTCTACAAATGGGTAAAGTAATAGTACCTCCCTCACAGGTCACTGGGAGGACTAAGAATATATGTGAAGGGCTTAGAACAGTGGAAATTACTTTGTAAATGTGAGCCATTTTTTATCATCTTTTCCATCACTGTTCTCTCTGGTCTTAGATATAAACAGTGGCTGTGCTCCTCTCCACCTACTCCAATACCCGCCCCCTCTCCCACAACCAGTGATGTTTTTAAATCATAAATGTCACCTGGCATGATTAACCCCCTTAATGGTTCTCCAATGTAGTCAGAATCAATGCTTGGAAGGCCCTGCCTGGCCTCTACAACCTTAAGACACAGCTCTCTCTGCATACTTTCCACTCCAGAATTCTAATCTTGACAATTACACCAACATGCCAATCACTTTCCCACCCCTGGGACTTTGCTAATTCTGTTGCCTCTGTACAGAATGCTTTACCTGGCTGGCTCCAGGTCTCAGTTTATTTTCCATCAGAAAGACCTTCCCTGACAATCCAATTTATAGCAGGACCCTCTCACTTCAGACAATACTCTAACTCAGTTATTTATTACTTGTGTTTTGGCTATCTCCCTCACTGAGGGCAAGTGCCAGTCTGCATAATAGCATAGTGCCTGGCACACAGTAGGTTCTCAAGAAAATAATTTTAGAAAGGCCTCTGGATCAGACTGAGGTCAAATCCCAATGCCATCACTTACTAGTAGTGTGACCTTGGGAAAGTTCCTCCGCATCTCTCAGCCCCACTGGTGTCTGAAACACTTCTAAATAGTAACCTGAAAGACCTGGAAGGCTGGTCTGCATGAAATTGGGCTTTATTCAAAACGGTAACTTTCAATTCTGGGTAATCAAAAGTAATATCAATTATATAAAAAGTTTTAAGTTCCTGTTAATGAGCTTTAACATCTCAACTGCGAAAGAATAAAGTAGAATTTTATTGTCACCCTCCACACACACTTCAACCAAGTTCATATCCTCTGCTCCAATAATTAAAGGGAACTGGATTTTCCTTTATAAGATGTTAAATGACTAAACAAACCAGGGACAAAAAAGGCCAATCAACAACCTTCTATTGCTATCACTGCTTGTACTGAAACTGACTGAGCCAAGCACCTGGGATACAGCAGAGGAGGTTAAGTATCAAAATCCTAGGGAACCATGTTAGGGAAGGCAGCGAGGGCTACAAAGGTGACCAACATGGCAATATATGTAACAGGCTGTCTCATGTATGTATACTCAAAATACTGTCACATGGTGACCTGTCACATCAGAAACCAAGTCCTAAATCTCAAAGTGCCTGCCAAGATCTTTACTGAATCTTATCTGCATCACTACCATTCAGCTATGCTTGGAGACTATGGTAAAATGTGGATTATAAGAGTTTACCATTTCACTGGTATTCTAACACAAGCAAAATACTTAACTTCTAACTTCTAGACATCCTGTTTCTGCATTTAAAACATGGTGAAAACAATGGTATTTATCTCAGTAGATTGTTGGATTGAATGACATAATTCATATAAAATCTTTACTCTGTCTAAACACAGTAAGCAGAGTGTATATAAAAGTTCAATGAAGAGTAGTGTCAACTTTATTAACACCATTATTGTTGTGGTTATTAATCACACAACAGCTAACACCATGCCTTCTTTTGGTCAAAAGGCAGTGAACACAGCAACAGCACATCTGCCAGGTATCTTTCATGCAGAACATCCACGGCTCTTATACAACTAAGACAGCATTAACTATGGAATGGCACTGCCTACTGACTTATCTTTATGTTTTTAAAAGGTGAGCTTTTTAAAGACCATATCTTGAGCCAGAAAACAAACCTCAAGAAATTTAAAAGAACTGCAATCATACCAAGTTATGTTCTTTGACCACAACATAATCATATGGAAATCAGTTACAGTGTCTTTCTAGGAATTGGTCCATTTCACCTAGGTTATCCAACCTGTTGGCATACAATTCTTCACAGCATTTCTATTATGTTGTTTAATTTCCTTTCTATTTCTGTAAGGCTGGAGTAATGTCATCTATTTAATTCCTGACTAGTAATATGAGTAATACGGTAAAATCCAGCTGAAGGTTTGTCAATTTTATCAACATCAAAGTACTCTGATCTTGTCAAAACACTAACTTTTGATTCCATTAATTTTCTCTATTGTTTGCTATTCTCTAGTTTATTTCCACTCAAATGTTTATCATTTTCTTCCTCTGCTTGCTTTGTGTTTAATTTGCTTTCCTTTTTCAAGTTTCTTAAGGTGGAAGGTTACTGATTGGAGATCATTCTTAATTTTTAAGATAGCTGTTAACAGTAATAAGTTTTCTCTTAAGTACTGCTTTAGTGTACAAGTTTTGATATGTTGTGTTTTATTTTCATTAATTTCAAAGTATTCTCTAATTTCTCTTGTGATTTCTTCTTTGACCCACTGTTTATTTAAGTGTATGTTGTTTAATTTCCATATGTTTGGGAATTTCCCCAAATATCCTGTTGTTAGTTTTTAATTTTACTCTATTGTGGTTAAAGAACCTACTTGGTACTTGTATAATTTCAGTCCTTTTACATTTATTGAGGCTTATTTTACTATGCCCTAACATATGATCCTGGAGAATATTCCAAGTTCACTTGAGAAGAATGCTTCTTCTGCTGTTGTTGGTTAGGTCTAGATGGTTTGTTATTTTCAATTATTCTACACGAGAGGCCCAGTGCACGAAATTCATGCAACGGGGGAGGGGGGTCCCCTCAGCCGGGCCTGCACCCTCTCCAATCTGGGACTCCTCGGGGGATGTCCAACTGCCTCTCGCAATACGGGACCGCTGGCTCGCCTGCCTGCCTGATTGCCCCAACTGCACCCCTACCAACTTGATCATCCTTAACTGCTACACTGCTGGCCTGATCACCCCTAACTGCCTCTGCCTCACCCTGCACCTGGGACCCAGGATTCCCTCATCTTGCTGGTTGCAGGCACCTGGGACCCAGGCTTCCCTCCCTCTGGCTGGCCGCAGGCACCCAGGACCACGAGCTTCTCTTGGGCTGCAGTAGCAGGTGCTGGCGCCTGGGACTGCAGGGCGGGTGGCTTGTCCCTCTCCTGGGCTGCAGGTGCAGGCGCAGCTGTTGGTGCCCAGGACCATGGGGCGGGCGGCTTGTCCCTCTCCCGGGCCACAGGTGCAGACGTAGCCGCTGGCACCCAGGACCATGGGGCATGCAGATTGTCCCTCTCATGGGCCACAGGTGCAGACACAGCCGCTGGCACCCGGGACCATGGGGCATGCAGATTGTCCCTCTCATGGGCCACAGGTGCAGGTGCAGCTGCTGGCACCTGGGACCGCAGAGCAGGTGGTTTGTCCCTCTCCCGGGCTGCAGGCACAGCCACTGGCACCCAGGACTATGGGGCGGGCAGCTGTCCCTCTCCCAAGCCACAGCCCCAGCTGCTGGTGCCCGGGACCGTGGGGCTGGCGGCTTGTCCCTTTCCTGGGCCACAGGCACAGCCGCTGGCGCCCGGGACCACGGGGCGGGTGGCTTGTCTCTCTCTCGGGCTGCAGCCTGGCTGGTCCCCATTCCTCTCTCGTGAGCTCATTTGTGCCTGGCTGGTCCCCATTCCTCTCTCACGAGCTCATTTGTGCCTGGCTGGTCCCCATTCCTCTCTCCCCAGTGTTGAGTGTCTGAGCCATTAAGGTGTGACAACAATTTGCATATTAGCTCTTTATTATATAGGGTTCTTCTTGATCGCCTACTTGGCTTTTGTTATCTGTTATTGAAGTGTCCTCCTACTATTGTTGAATTGTCCATTTCTCCTTTCAGGGTCACTTTTTTGCTTCATGTATTTTAAAGTTCTGTTGTTAGATTAGTTGCACGTATCTTTATAATTGTTACTTCTTCCTGATAAAGACTCATTCATGATTTTAAAATGTCGTCCTTTAGCTTTAATGACAAGTTTTTTCCAAAAGTCTATTTTGTCTGATATCTGTATTGCCAGTTTAGCTCTCTGTTGATGACTATTTGTATGGTGTATCTTTTCCATTAACTTTTAAAATGCTTCTGACTTTGAATCTCAAGTATATCTCTTGTTAATTTTGGATCATAATCTTTCTTAATTCATTCTACTAATTTTTGCTTCCTGATTAGTGTTTAGACTATCTACATTTAATGTTAATTACTGATATGGTAGAATTATGTCTGTGATATTGCTTTTTTCTTTTTTATGTCTTTTTTTTTGTTTGTTTTGTTCCTCTATCACTGTCTCATTTTGTGTTAAACTGATATATTATTTTTGTTTTTAAATATATTTTAATGATATTTTACAGAGAGGAAGGGAGAGGGATAGAGAGCTAGAAACATCGATGAGAGAGAAACATCGATCAGCTGTCTCCTGCACACCTCCTACTGGGGATGTGCCTGCAACCAAGGTACATGCCCTTGACCGGAATCGAACCCGGGACCCTTCAGCCCGCAGGCTGACGCTCTATCCACTGAGCCAAACCAGTTTCGGCTAAACTGATATATTATAGTATACCTTTTAAATTCACCCTTTTTTTTCTTTTACAATCCCCCTCCCCCACCTAAGTTATCTTCCTAGTGGTTGTCCTGGGTATTACAACTAACATCTTAACTGCAAACAGTGTAGTTTAAATAAAACCAACTTAATTTCAACAGTATGTAAATTTGCTTGGACATGTCTCTATTATATGCTTTTCTTTTTTCTTCTTTTCTTTCTTTCCATCGCATGCTTTTTTCCCTTGCATATGAGGCCATATTTACTGTTTCTTTGCATGTCCTATAATTTTTGTTGAAAACAGGACAATATAAATAATACAATGTGCCAACTCTGAAAAACAGATCTACCTATCCTTTTTGTTTGCTTAGTTATTTACTTGGTAAATGTGTAAAGTCTGTGTTCTTTGTTGTATTTGGTTAAGTCAGGTCTCGACTTGGTTAGCTAATTATTGCACAGGGATTTTCTTAAATACCTTGAACCAGTAAGTCTCCCAGCCTTTGCTAAGGTGCTCTGTGTTTATGTTGGAATTTGCTTCCAATGCACTAGCAAGCAGTTTACAACTCTTCTTTAGCATTTCCTTCCCGCATGCTTAGAGCTTCAAGGTCAGCTAGAGGTGAGCAATTAAGTGCTTTTTCAGGTCAGTCCTGGGCATGTGCACAGCCCTATATATGCATGTGGTTTTCTAGATCCTCAGGAATATGTTGGAAGTTTTGAAAACCTTCACTTGAAACTTCATTCCCCAGTGTTTCCTACTTAGTGTTTGGTTAGCCTCTTATTAGCCCCAGCTGGTATCACTACCTCAGACAACTTCGATGTTCAATTGCTAATTATTATTTTTTGTTACAAACCTAGGGGTAGAGAACAGAGTGAGCTCTGAGCCAGCTCAAATAAAAACAAATTCTGAGAATGGAGCCCTGACCGCTTTGGCTCAGTGGATAGAGCGTCGGCCTGTGGACTAAAGGGTCCCAGGTTCGATTCCGGTCAAGGGCATGTACTTTGGTTGTGGGCACATCCCCAGTGGGGGGTGTGCAGGAGGCAGCTGATCGATGTTTCTCTCTTATCGATGTTTCTAACTCTCTATCCCTCTCCCTTCCTCTCTGTAAAAAATCAATAAAATATATTTTTTAAAAAAAATTCTGAGAATGGAGCTTTTTAGGGAGCTACCAGATAGTCCTCTGGGGGCAGGGCTTTGAGGGGAGCTCCAAACCCATTCTGTCCCCTCTGGTGGCTTCTAGGCTGCTGTTCTTTTGTTTTTTGCTTTGCAGCTACCTCAGCTGTGAGGCAGTTGGTTTTTAAAAGTAAATGTGGAGCTGGGATGGGAAGGGGCAGTTGAAATAGAGACTTAAAACACCCCAGAGTTTGCTGTATTTATAAAGATTCAGACGACTTTCTTATATAAATGCTAAACAGCTCCTGCAAGCCTTTAATTTTCAGAATTCTGAAAAAGTTAATTTTGACAATTCCTGCCAGTGTTATCATTGCCTTTACAGAGATTTTTGGAGGTTCTTACTCTGCCATTTGGAAATGCTTACTGGAAATATTTTAATGGAGAATAATATCAGATTATTTATTATTATTATTTTCAACATTGCTCAGACTGCAGTGTGGAGAAGGAAGATTCATGGTTTAAAAGCAGAACTGGACAAGGCCAGTCAGTTGCTACTTGCAATAGTACAGGTCAGAGACCTGGAGAAGCTTGGACTTGAAGATGGTTGTAAGATAGCAGAGAAAAAATTCAGAGGTATTCAGAAGGAACTATTGGCAGAGCTTGGTAATGGCCTGGACACAAGAGTGGTGCGGAGAATGATGCCAGTTTCCCACCCCGCAGAACAGTATGGATGTGCAACATCAGTCTCAGAGAATGAGGAACATGCACGGGGACATTTGAAATCTAGGTGCCTCTAGATTACTAAGAAGTTACCAAGCAAGCCATCACCTTAGACCAGCCGTGGGAAAACTACGGCCCGCTGGCCAGATCTGGCCCGTTCGGCTGTTCTATCCGGCCCGCGGAGCTGAAAGAGCGAAGGGTTCTCTTGCTCCCCCCTCCGCTCCTTTACTTTGAATTTATATTAGTTCACACAAACACTCCATCCATGCTTTTGTTCCGGCCCTCCGGTCCAGTTTAAGAACCCATTGTGGCCCTCGAGTCAAAAAGTTTGCCCACTCCTGCCTTAGACTCTCCCCTAATTTAAGAGAAATGCTTTATAAATTCAGTCCTAAAACATTATTTCCTCCATATGAAAAAACAAAACAAAAAGGAAAAAAACAGGCAAAGCATATACACTAAGTGTCAATAATTCAGCATCATCTAGGAATTAATAATGCAGTTCCAAGAATAATGAGAACCATGCATAAAATGTCTGAAACTACTCATTGCTTATACTCAAGTGAATTAAAGCTTTCTCCAAAGGCAGCTTTATTTAAGAGGAGTTACAATAAAAATAATGATAAATCTTTCGAGTGTCTAAAAAGATTCTGTTGCACTCATCCACATATGTCAATGATGTTCTCACTGATGCCATGAAAACAACTCAGATCAATCAGATTTTCTCATGCCTCCCCTCACTCCATAAATACTCAAGCGCCTCTGTGTTGGCAGCACTCAGGCAGACCTGGGAGATAGGTGGGAATGATAGGCCAGAACAGGTCCCTGAAGTGTGAATCTTTTTTTGGTCTTAATACCAACTTCTCTGAATTCCTACTTTTTTAGTTCTATAATCATTTTGGTTAGGCTTTGCTTCATGCACGAAGCTCACTTGTACAGGTGCTTTTTTTAGGTTTAGGGAGGGATAGATTTGTAAGGAAACACTAACGTAGGAAAGAGGACTGTTGACTGCTGGTTAATTAATGCTACTCCTAATCTCTCTTAATGTTACAATGGCCTTTTCTGTTTAAACAGATTGGGTACAGTTTATTACCACTGGGAAACATTAAAGTATTTCAAGTTTGTTTTGACTGTTAGCTCATTTGCTTATTTCTGTTTCATAACTGGAAGACCTAATGGGCAATACTTTCACAAGAAAGTTTTACCCATTCTCTTATCTCAGTTTTACTTCCTCAGACTTTGCAGTTTCACTCCTTGTCCTTCCAGGGGAAAGTGGTTAACATACCTGCACAAGGTACTCAAAAGCTCACTTACCACAATCACATGCACAGATGGGCTGGCAGACAGCAGCAACCTGTATGCCACAGTTCAGAGCGATGCCTCAAGTTCAATACCCATTTCTCCCCCATTTATTTGTTTTTTGAGTGCTTCTAAAATAAAAGCTCAAGCAAATGTCTAAAACACAATTTAATAACAACAGCCACCTCAGACACCTTGTCAAACTTTTATTGAGAACTTACTGGACCAATGTGCTAAGTACTTCACATGCTTTACATTATGTAATCCTTACAACAACCCTGTGGTATAGGTACTATTATTAGTCCAAGTTTACAAATAAGGAAATGAGAGTGGAAAGATTAAGTAACTGGCCCAAGATCACAGAGCTGGCAAGAGGTGGGGCAGGGGTTAAAGGTTAAATCTAGCTGATCCCAGATCCTAGTTCCTAGCCAGCATGTAATGTCATGTCACTGGTTACAGAGCTTCATTCCTTTCTCTAATAAGCATTTATTAAGGATCCTAGTAATGTCACCTCTGCAGAAGAGTAAACAAGAAATACAAAGATTCCTAAAAAAAAGATGGCTGCCAACGGGAAGGCAGACTGCAAGATAGCGTGTGAGAAAACAAAGGGAGAGTGTGTGGTCACACGGGAAGTGTTTGTTGGTGAGTTGAGGGACAGCTATACTCCAGGAGACTGTGGGGAACTGTCGGACAGGGCTTCCCTGACCAGGCAGCCCCCACTGCTGTTGGGTTCCCTCCCGGAGTGACCAGATGGGACGCAGAGACCACGCCATCTTGAAGGGGAAAGTGGATGTTATCGGGAGCCTGAAAATCTACAACTATAGCACTCACCGAACAGCTGCGAACCCGAGAACATCAGTCCCTGAGTGGCACAAGCACGCGGATTCAGAGGAGCTCTACACTCCACCACGGAAAGGTCCGATTTTGTCTGGGATAGTGAGGTCTGTGGCCCCAGCAGGAGAGTGAAACGCACACACTGTGGGAGCTGGAGACCTGGGGAAGTCTGCGCCTAGGAAAATCCGTGGCTGTTGGGGCTGCATGATCTGTGAATGTGGAAGGGGGTCCGCAGAGCTGCTAACAGAAGGGAACTCTAAAAAGCAAGCCATTTTGATCCGGGTGCAAAAGGACAGGCTAAAAATTTTAAAAGTGTCCCGCTGATTAGACCCAAGGGGAAAAAAGACTGCACAGACCTGCACGCAGCCCTAGAGTTCGCACACTTACTCTGGCTTTTTTTTTTTTTCTTTTCCTCTTTAAATCCTTGCTTCTGATTACTAAACCCAATACATAGGATCACCCAATTGGGGTCACGCTAAGAGACTGCAGGGGAAAGTTGTTTTTCTGGAACCTGGGGATCAGAGCGGGGAATAACCATCAGAGAACCAGCCCTGGGGCAACCCATTCCACCAAACCGGTATTAAGTGCGACAGGGAAAACAAATCTAAACACTACCTAGAGAGGATCTATAGACCTGGAGGTCAATCTGGAAACACTGCCACCCAGGGGTTGAAACACAAATTGACTCTTGTGTAAAAACAAATACAGGAAAATATGAAATAGAGACATACTGCCTGCTTAAAAATCAGGACTGGCTTACAACACTGAGGAGCAGTGGAACACAGGGAACTTCAAATGTGTCCTGACTAGGAAACAGGAGTGCCAAACAGAACAGTAGAGGAAGTGAATGACCTTCACTACTACACATTTTTATTTTTTCTTCTTTTATTTAAGAAACTAATTTTTTTTTCTCACGTGATTTTACTTTAGTTATTACATTTTTATTTTCAATCAGTATTATTACTACTACTATTTTACCTTTTTTAAAAAAACGTGTCATTTTATTTTCTCTTAATTTTACTTTGGGATTAGTCTTCTACTTTCTATTTTCATCTTTCCTTTAGCATCATTTTACTCTATCTCAATTTTACCTTTATGCCAACACTCTCTTCCTCACTTTCCCCCTTTTGTTGTCCTGTTTCTCTTACCCTATTTCTGATTTATATTTTCCCTGTTCCTTCTTTTTACCCCATTAAAATTTCACCCTCCTTATATATCTAATTTCCAATCCCCTGCTCCAAGTCCATACACACCTCTCTCTTCTGTCTTCACTATCCAAAATATTTTTTCTCTCTGTCCTTTTGTTGTTGTTTGCTTGATTGTTGATTATATCGATTTTTTTTGCTTGTTTGTGAAACTGTTTTGCTTTTTCTTTTTGTTTGTTTTTGTTTTGTTTTGTGTTTGTTTTTTGCTTCTGTTTTCCCTCGCATTGCTTGATATTAGTTGTTGTTTGTAGGTGGCATTCACTCCAGGTATTTGTTGCTGGCATTTGTTGGGATTAGTGGCTGTTCTACTGGAGTTTTCTCCCCATATATATAGTTTTTTCCCCTCTTCTTACTTATTCTCTTACTCTGTTTTCCTTCTCCCAATTTCATTTCTGCACTCCCATTTTTTTTATTTTTTTTTCTCTTCTCCTTTTTCTTCCATCCTCTAATTCGCCTTTCTCTGGTGGTCATCTTTATTTGGGGTTATTAATATCGTGAATACATTTGTGTTCAATGCCTTGTGCGTTGTACCTTGTTGTGTTGTATTTTGTGCCTTTAAATCAACGCAGGAGAGAGAGATAACTACATAAACAGACACACAAAGAGAGATCAAAAGGAGACAAAGAAACAGCCCGCATATTAGAGAAAAGCAGGCATCACCAGAAAAGGAAGTAAATGAAATGGAGGCAAGCAACCTGTCAGAGAAAGAATTCAGGGAAATGGTCATAAGGTGGATGAAAAGAATGGAAGACAAATTTGACAATATGTGTAAGAACCAAGAGGAAATGAAGAAGGACCAAGAAGAAATGAAAAATGACATCACTGCTGTAAAGAACTCAGTAGAAGGCATCAAGAGTAGACTAGAAGAAGCAGAGGACCGCATCAGTGAGCTAGAAGACAGGGCAGGAAAAAATACCCAAATAGAGCAGCTTCTAGAAATAAAAATTGAAAAGCAGGAAGGGAGCCTAAGGGAACTTTGGGATAACACGAAACAAAACAACATCCGCATGATAGGAGTGCCAGAAGGAGAGGAAACTGAGCAAATAATAGAAAACCAGTTTGAAGAAATAATGACAGAAAACTTCCTGATATAGGGAAGACAAAACCCACACAAATCCAAGAAGTTCACAGAGTTCCAAGCAAAATGAACCCCAAAAGACCGACGCCAAATCACATTATAATTAAATTGGCAAACACCAACGACAAAGTAAGAATATTGAAAGGGGCCAGAGAGAGACAGAAAGTTACCTACAAAGGATACCCCTTCAGGCTAGTGAATGATTTCCAAACAGAAACACATCAGGCCAGAAGGGAATAAAATGAAATATACAAAGTCATTCAAAGGAAGGGTCTGAATCCAAGAATACTGTACCCAGCAAGGCTATCAATCAAAATTGAAGGTGAAATCAGGAGCTTCACAGACAAAAAAGGACTAAGGGAATTTATTACCACCAAACCAGCAATGCAAGAAATGCTAAAGGGTCAGCTGTAAAAAAAAAAAAAAAAAAAAAAAAAAAAAAAAAAAAAAAAAAAAAAGAAAAAGAAAGAAATAGGAAGCGCAGAAGGAACACAGGGGTAAAGAATAAAAATGGAGACAAACAAGTACCTATCAATAATAACTTTAAATGTAAATGGATTAAATGCCCCAATCAAAAGACATAGGGTAACGGATTGGATAAGAAAACATGACCCATATATCTGCTGTCTACAAGAAACCCACCTCAGAAAAAAAGATGCACACAGACTGAGGGTGAAGGGATGGAAAAAAGTTTTCCAGGCGAATGGAAATGAAAAATAAAGCTGGGATAGCAATACTTATATCTGACGAATTAGATCTCAAAGTGAAGGACATAAAAAGAGATAAGGAAGGCTACTTCATAATACTAAAGGGAGCAATCCAACAAGAAGAAATAACTTTGGGTAAACATATACGCACCCAATACAGGAGCACCCAAATACATAAAAAAAACTCCTGGAGGGTTATCAAGGGAGAGATTGACAGCAATACAACCACAGTAGGAGACTTTAATACCACACTATCACCATTGGACAAATCCTCTAAACAAAAAATCAGCAAAGAAACATCAATCCTAAATGACTCACTAGACCAGATGGAATTAATTGACATCTTCAGAACATTTCACCCAAAAGACACAGAGTATACATTCTTCTCAAGTACACATGGGTCATTTTCAAAGATAGACCATATATTAGGTCACAGGCAAAGTCTCTTCAAATTGAAGAAGATAGAAATCACGTCAAGCATCTTCTCATATCACAGTGGCATAAAACTGGAAATCAACTACAATAAAAACAACCCAAAGAAATCAAACACGTGGAGACTAAACAGCATGCTATTAAACAATGACTGGGTTACCAGAGAGATCAAGGAAGAAATAAAAAACATCATGGCAACAAACAACAATGAAAACACAACAATCCAAAATCTATGGACACAACGAAAGCAGTCTTGAGAGGGAACTTCATAGCTCTATAAGCCTACTGCAAAAAACAAGAAACAATGGTAATAAATTACCTAATTCTACAGCTGAAATAGTTAGAGAGGAACAAGAAAAGCCCAGTGTAAGCAGAAGGAAGGAAATAATAAAGATCAGAGTAGAGATAAACAACATAGAGACCAAAAAGACAATACAAAAGATCAACAAAACCAAGAGCTGGTTCTTTGAAAAGATAAACAAGACTGATGAACCTCTATCCAGGCTCATCAAGAAGCAAAGAGAGAGGACCCAAATAAACAAAATCAGAAATGATAGAGGAGAAATAACAACAGACCTCACCGAAATACAAAGGATTGTTAAAAAATACTATGAACAACTCTATTCCAACAAACTGGACAACCTGGAGGAAATTAACATATTCCTAGAAAAATACAACCTCCCAAAACTCAATCAGGAAGAATCTAAACACCTTAATAGGCCAATAACTATGGAAGAAATTGAAGCAGTCATCAAAATGCTTCCAGCAAACAAAAGCCCGGGGTCAGACTTCACAGGGGAGTTTTACCAAACATTCAAGGAAGAACTAAAACTAACCTCCTCAGACTATTCCAAAAAATTCAAGAGGAAGGAACACTTCCAAGGTCCTTCTATGAAGCCAGCATCACCCTAATACCAAAACCAGGTAAAGACAACACAATGAAAGAGAATTACAGGCCAATATCCCTCATGAACGTAGATGCCAAAATCCTCAACAAAATTCTAGCAAATCAGATCCAGCAGTACATCAGAAAGATCATACACCATGACCAAGTAGGATTTATCCCAGGAATGCAAGGATGGTACAATATACGCAAATCAATAAACGTGATACATCACATAAACAAATTGAGAGATAAAAATCACAGTCATATGAATTGATGCAGAAAAAGCATGTGACAAAATCCAACACCCTTTCTTGATAAAAACTCTCAACAAGGTGGGAATAGAGGGATCATATCTCAACATAATAAAAGCCATCCTATCTAACAAAAGAGTAATACACAAATTGACCGATCCTCCGTTACACCCACAAGACAAGCCCACCAGCCAATCAGGAGTCACTATGCAAATTAACCCAACCAAGATGGCAGCGGCCACGGAGAGAGCAGGAGGCTTGGGTTTCCCCGGCAATGGAGGAAGCCAACCTTTCCGCCTGCCCTGGCCTGCCTTGGCCTCTGCTTAAGGCTACAAAGTTTCAATTATAGAAGATAAATAAATCTCAACAAATATGGCAGCAGCCATGGAGCTGGAGAGAGCAGGAGGCTTGATTTGCCCCTGGCGATGGAGGAAGCCAAGTTTCCCCAGCCCTGGCCTGCCTTGACCTCCGCTTAGGGCTACGAAGTTTCAATTATAGAAAATAAATAAATCCCAGATACCCAGGCCTCCACTTGGGTCACCGGGGGCCATGGCCAGCCTGCAAACAACCACAGCCCCTCGCCCAGGCCACCCCCACGCCCCAAGGGAACCCCCACCCTCATCCGGGACACCCTTCACGGCAAACCAGCCAGCCCCCACCTGTGCACCAGGCCTCTATCCTATCTAATAAAAGAATATGCAAATTGACCGTCACTCCAACACACAAGATGGCTGCCCCCATGTGGTAAAAGATGACTGCCCCAATGTGCACACAAGATGGCCACCACAAGATGGCCAGCAGTGGAGGGCAGTTGGGAGGGACCAGGTCTGCAAGGCAGGGCAGTTGTGGGCAATCAGGCCAGCAGGGGAAGGCAGTTGGGAGGGACCATGCCTGCAAGGGAGGGCAGTTGGGGCGATCAAGCCTGAAGGGGAGGGCAGTTAGGAGTGACCAGGCCGGCAGGGGAGGGCAGTTAGGGGCAAACAGGCTGGCAGAGGAGCAGTTAGACATCAATCAGGCTGGCAGGGGAGTGGTTAGGGGTGATCAGGCTGGCAGGCTTAAGCGGTTAGGGGCAATCAGGAAGGGAGGCAGGCGAGCAGATGGGAGCCAGCAGTCCTGGATTGTGAGAGGGATGTCCAACCGCTAGGATCGGGCCTAAATGGGCAGTCAGACATCCCTCGAAGGGTCCTAGATTGGAGAGGGTGCAGGCTGGGCTGAGGGACACCCCACCCCGTGCATGAACTTCGTGCACCAGGCCTCTAGTATATGATAAACCCACAGCCAACATCATACTCAATGGGCAAAAACTAAAACCATTTCCCCTAAGAACAGGAATAAGACAGGGATGCCCACTCTCACCACTCCTGCTCGACACAGTATTGGAAGTATTAGCCATTGCAATTAGAGAAGAAGAAATAAAAGGCATCCAAATTGGAAAAGAAGAAGTAAAGCTGTCCTTATTTGCAGATGACATCATATTGTACATAAAAAACCCAAAAGACTCCATCAAAAAAACAGACTTAATAAATTAATTCGGCAATGTAGCAGGATACAAAATTAACGCCAAGAAATCTATGGCATTTCTATACACCAATAGTGAACTTATAGAAATGGAGACCAAAAAAGCAATCCCATTTACCATTGCACCGAAAAAATTAAGATACCTAGGAATAAACTTAACTAAGGAGTTGAAAGACCTATACGTGGGAAAACTACAGGACGCTGAAAAAAGAGCTAGAAAGACATAAACAGATGAAAGAACATACCATGTTTATGGATTGGTAGAATGAACATCATTAAAATGTCCATACTACCCAAAACAATCTATACATTCAATGTACTGCCCATTAAAATACCAACGGCATATTTCACAGACCTAGAACAAACTCTCCAAAAATTCATCTGGAATAAAAAAGGACCCCGAATAGCCACAGCAATCCTGAGAAAGAAGAATAAATAAAGTAGGAGGGATCTCAATACCAGATTTCAAGCTGTATTACAAAGCCACTGTCCTCAAAACAGCCTGGTACTGGCACAAGATATATAGACCAATGGAATAGAATAGAGGACCCAGATATCGACCCAAACCACTATGCTCAATTGATATTTGACAAAGGAGGCATGAACATACAATGGAGTCAAGACAATCTCTTCAATAAATGGTGTTGGGAAAATTGGACAGATACATGCAAAAAAATGAAACTAGATCACCAACTTACACCATACACAAAAATAAACTCAAAATGGATAAAGGACTTAAACATAAGACAGGAAACCATAAAAATACTAGAGGAATCTACAGGCAGAGAAATCTCAAACATATGCTGAAGCAATTTCTTCACCGATACCGCTCCTAGGGCAATGGAAACTAAAGAGAAAAACAAATGGGACTACATCAAAATAAAAAGCTTTTGCACAGCAAAAGAAATCATCAACAAAACAACAAGAAACCCCACTTTATGGGAGAACATATTTGCAAATGTTATCACTGATAAGAGTTTAATATCCAACATCTACAGGGAACTTCTACAACTTAATAAAAGGAAGATAAATGATCCAATAAAAAAAATGGGCAAGGGACCAAAATAGAATCTTTTCGAAAGAAGATAGAAGGAAGGCCAAGAGACATATGAAAACATGCTCAAAGTCACTAATGATCCGAGAGATGCAAATCAAAATGACAATGCAATACCATCTCACACCTGTCAGAATGGCTATCATCAACAAATCAACAAACGACAAGTACTGGTTGGCGAGGATGCGGAGAAAAAGGAACCCTCGTGCACTGCTGGTGGGAATGCAGACTGGTGTAGCCACTGTGGAGAACAGTATGGAGTTTCCTCAAAAAACTGAAAATGGAACTCCCATTTGACCCAGTAATCCCACTCCTAGGAATATATCCTAAGAAACTAGAAACACCAATCAGAAAGGATATATGCACCCCTATGTTCATAGCAGCACAATTTACAATAGCTAAGATTTGGAAACAGCCTAAGTGCCCGTCAGCAGATGACTGGATCAGAAAACTATGGTACATCTACACAATGGAATACTACAGTGCTATAAAAAGAAGGAACTTTTACCATTTGCAGCAGCATGGATGGACCTGGAGAGCATTATGTTAAGTGAAATAAGCCAGTCAATGAAAGAAAAATACCACATGATGTCGCTCATTTATGGAAAATAAAGATTATAACCGGATGAACAAAAATATAGATACAGAGGCAGTAAAGCACCGAACAGACTGTCAAATTACAGCAGGATGGCTGGGGAGTGTTGGGGAGGCGGGGAAAGAGATCAACCAAAGGACTTGTATGCATGCATATAAGCACACCAATGGACACAAGACACTGGGGGGGTGGGATGAGGGCATGCGACAGGGGGCAGGGGAGGCTGGGGGAAGGTCAATGGGGGAAAAAAGGAGATATATGTACTACTATATGTAATACTTTAAACAATAAAAAAAATTAAAGAAAAAAAAGATTAAAAGAAAAAAGAAATACAAAGATTCCTTACAGAATTAAAACAGCTTCTTACATTGTGAAAAGTGTTTAAGACTTTTGTCCAGGCAACTATTCACATACATTACTTTATACATAATACTTCTTAATTTTCACCATAGTCCGAATAAATCCCAATTATCCAAATTTTGATGTATAAAAATTTACATTGGAAATTATTTTAGTGGGTGAGGGTAGGATCTAAATATGCCCAACTGAGGTACAAAGCATTGAACTATATTTTTAAAAGACTAACATGACAATGCACACTTTCTCCCCCCAATCAACTTATCAGGAATCACTTAAGACAATAGGAAAAAACAACTTTATATGCTAATAAATGGAAACTAACAGAAACTATACTTTCTCCCCAACTAAGCCTTTCATCTATTTTACTTTAGTTAACATATTTCTGTCTGCCTTTGTTACAGAAAACAGCCGACACACTGTCTTATTTACGTCTATGCCTATCAGTAATGACATGGCCATATCTCTGCAAACAGCTGGTTAATTAATTTGTGCCCCTACCTCCTGGCAGCCTGCCTACACAACTGAACAGCAAAAATAATTACACTAGACTGAAATGGGAACATTTCCACTCTCCTTGAGATTTCTTATCCTGGGGCCTATTGCCTTTCTTTAAATGGGCTGCAGTTGTAGAACACTTGCAAATCAGATTAAGGTCATTAGAAGATGATAGTTTCCATTCAATCAGGAAGGAAAGGGGCAGACTGGAAAAGTGACCAATTAGTCAAAGGCACAAAGTATGGATTGAGTAGAATCATGGATGAAGAAAATCCAGCTTTATCCCAGGATAGACCTTTGTCTCTTTCATTATGTTAGATCTGAGGTTAATCCATCAACAAATATTTACCTAGAACCTATCACAGGCAATCCCTTACTTTCCTACACAAAACCATATGTGAAAGTCAAACAGACGATTTACTGGGATCCTATACTCAGCACTGCAAATCCCAAAACTTCTAATTAGACAACACCTTTGAAACTCAGTCTCTGGGGGGTTATTTCTAGCACTTCAAAGGTAAACGAAACAGTCTGTTGAGCAGTTTAAGCCCACCTGATATACAACTGATGCCATAGCTTCTGCATGCCTGATTTTCATCTGTCTAGATTCTGACAGTGGAGTTCCAGTGTAAGAGAGGGTTGGGTTGGTTAATTTCTAAAGTCAGCTGAAACCACCCTTGAAAATTTCTGACATTAGTACATGGAGTCCACCCAACCAGTAACTCTTGTAGCCAGTGTGTCACTGATGTTAGAACAGATGGCTGTTTCAACTAGATGAAATAGCTGGCTTGTGTTTAGGGGCCTTACTGTGTGAAAAAATCCACACAATTAAACACCAGAATCACAGGATAATGAGATGCTTATACTTTGAGGTCCCTGAGGGAACTAAAACCAAATAAAGGAAAAGGAATCAATATTCCATAATTACTTGTGTGCTTTACTATGTTCAAAACACTCTTTCAGGATGAAGATACTGGTATAGCAGGGGAACTTATATCTTAGACAATTCACTCCTGAGTTAAGCATCTGCCCCCTGGTGGTCAGTGCATGTCATAGCGACCAGTCATTCCCCCGTTCAGTCTATTTGCATATTAGCCTTTTATTATATAGGAGTAGTGGCCCGGTACATGAAATTCGTGGACTGGGGCGGGGGGGGGGGGGGGGGTGTTCCTCAGCCCGGTCTGCGTCCTCTCCAATCTGGGACCCCTCGAGGTATGTCTGACTGCTGGTCCAAACAGGCAGTCGACATCCCTCTCACAATCCGGGACTGTTGGCTCCTAACTGCTCACCTGCCTGCCTGCCTGCCTGCCTGATCGCCCCTAACCACTCTGCTGCCAGCCTGATCAACCCCAACTGCCCCCCCTTCCAGCCTGATCACCCCTAACTGCCCACCCCTGCCGGACTGATTGCCCCCAACTACCCCCCCACTGTCCTGATTGCCCCCAATGCCCCCCCCGCCAGCCTGCTCCTCCCCATCTGCCCTCCCAACTGCCCCCCGCTGGCCTGCTCACCCTCAACTGCCCCCCCTGCCAGCCTGATCGCCCCTAACCGCCTCTGCCTCGCCCCCGCCACCATGGCTTTGTCCAGAAGGACGTCCAGAAGGTCTCCTGGTCTAATTAGCATATTACCCTTTTATTAGTAATAGAAGCCTGGTGCACGGGTGAGGGCTGGTTGGTCTGCCCTGAAGGGGGTCCTGGATCAGGGTGAGGGTTCCTTTGGGGGGCAGGGCCAGCCTAGGCAAGGGGCCTGGGGCAGTTTGCAGGTCGGCCATACCCCCATTGGGGTGAGGGTCCCCAATGGGGGCAGTGCCAGCCTGGGTGAAGGCCTGGGGCAGTTTGCAGGCCGGCCATACCCGCATTGGGGTGAGGGTCCCCAATGGGGGCAGTGCCAGCCTGGGTGAGGGGCTGGGGCAGTTTTCAGGCCGGCTACGTCCTCATCAGGGTGAGGGTCATGGCTAGGGACGGGGTGGGCCTGGGCAAGGGGCTGAGGGCTGTTTCACACCCTCTTCGGGGTGAGGTTCCCGGCTGGGGGGCAGGGCCAGCCTGGGTGTGAGGCTGAGGGCTGTTTGCAGGCTGGCCACGCCCCCACCAGGGTGAGAGTCCCCACTAGGGGCGGGGTGGGCCTGGTCAAGGGACTGGTGGCCAGCCTGGGCGAGGGGGCTGATGGCCGTGTGCAGGCAGGCCACGCCCCCATCGGGGTGGGGGTCCCTGCTGGGGGGGTGTGGCCGGCCTGGGTGAGGGGCTGAGGGCTGTTTGGAGGCAGTTTGCAGGCCGGCCAAGCCCCCCGCTTTGTCCGGAAGGTCTCCCGGTCTAATTAGCATATTATTCTTTTATTAGTATAGATAATTGGTGAAATTAGCCACACTATTTTTGTTCTCTTTTGTGCCAGTGCATAGTATAATTTGCACAAGTTATCAAGCACTTATGAGACAACCCTCAGGTAAAACTTTGAGAGGTATGTTTCTTGTCACCAGTGTCAGAAAACTAGTTTGTACTGTATACTCATCTTTATAGTGACCAAAATGCAGTGAAACAGTCAAGTAACCACTAAAACACTGCTGACAGAGCAAATAGGGACTCCTGAAAAAAAAAACAAACAAACAAAAAAAAAACACACTGTTGGTATACTGACATCATGTGAGAGACGGCACTGTTTTTCGTCCTGAGTTATATGAAGGTCCAAAACCATGCGAAAGGCAGTTAAAGGGCATCATAACAGAACATTGGAAAGTACAGGCTGTTTTAATGTTCGAGATGGTGTTAGGGGCTGAAATAGAATATTGGGACCAGCTATAATTGTAAGAAATATTAATTATGCTCTGTTACCCATGATTATTTTGTTCTGATTAAAGAAAGCACATTCTAACCTGGCTGGGAGTTGCACGAGGGACCTGGGAGCTCACCAGGAAATGCAGCCCATCCTCTCCATCAGGAGCTGCCTATTATCATGGAAAGATTAACAACCCTGTTGCAGAAACCAGAATCACCAGCCCTTTGAAGACCCCCAGCCCTTTGCAAATCATAAGCTCTTTGAGGACCCCCAGCCCATTGCATATCACTAGCCCTTTGAAGATCCCCAGCCCTTTGCATTGCCTACTTCCCCATGTAACCTTTGTCCTTCTACCCAATATAAGCAGCTGGCTTACGGTGAGGTGGAGAGAAAATTTTTTTGTGGATGACCTGCTGCTCTCTCATACTACCGGCAGTATTGGAATAAACGCTCATATATGATTCAAATCTGTCTCTGCTTAATTGGCTCAAGTAGTGACAGGCAGCAAGCACCCACTGATTGTCCAGTTACAATGGTACATTTGAGGCTCTGAGCTTCCAATCCGTTTACAAAGCTCAAACATGCACAGAAATACTACACTCCTTAATTACAAAGCTGCCATCAAATGTGTGTCAATATCAGCCTCTGGGAAAGAATACAATAATGCACCCTTCAACTTTATAATCCATCCTAAAAAGGAGAGAAAAACGGGCATTC
This sequence comes from Plecotus auritus, assembly GCF_963455305.1. NCBI lineage: Eukaryota > Metazoa > Chordata > Mammalia > Chiroptera > Vespertilionidae > Plecotus > Plecotus auritus. Next base: position 126,111,425 of record NC_137773.1, read on the forward strand.
TGGAATCAAAGATAGTAATAACTGCTCTGGCACTTCATAGCATAGGTGCCTCTGTGCAACATCAGTGGAGTCCGGATGGAGTGGGGCTGCCTTTCTTAGTAGCTACTCTTAGGACTTTAGTTACTGCAGCTCCACAGAATCTCAGCAGAGGAAGACCTAGCACTCTCTCAACAGGATAACACCAGCAACACCACCGTTCATTCACTCATTCCAACATTTACCAAGCAAACCCTGAAGACCATTCCTATAGGCCAGTGGTAGGCAAACTGCGGCTCACGAGCCACATGAAGCTCTTTGGCCTCTGGAGTGTGGCTCTTCCACAAAATACCACGGCCTAGGCGAGTCTATTTTGAAGAAGTGGCGTTAGAAAAAGTTTAAGTTTAAAAAATTTGGCTCTCAAAAGAAATTTCAATCATTGTACTGTTGATATTTGGCTCTGTTGACTAATGAGTTTGCCGACCACTGCTATAGGCCAAGCACTGAGCGAAGGGCTTTACATATATAAAAGGGATGGTTCTCAACTCTGGGGGCAATTCTGCACACAGCGCCCCACCACCTCAACACTGACAATGCTTGGAGATGCTCTTTGGTTGCAACAGCTGGAGGGGGTAGTGCTAACTGGCATCTAGTGAAGGAGGCCAGAGATCTTGCTAAAAATCCTGTAACACACAGATTCTCCCACAATAAAGAATTATCTGGCCCCAAATGTCAGTAAGACAGGTTGAGAAACCCTGCCTTAATTAAAGCACCCACAAAATGGCCATGGAGGAAATGCTATTCTAATACATGCCCATTTGTGAGGAAACTGAGGCTAGGAGGTGTTAAATAACTTGCCCAAGGCTGGAAGGGAAGTGATGGAGCAGGGATTATATAACTCAGGAAACCTGATGCTGTTCTGCTCCTATAAACTCTGGGTGTGATTACAGGGACCCAGATAGGAAGTACTTAAAAATTGAGTGACCAGCACATAGCACTCTTCAATTCTCCCCCCTTCCTCAGTTCCCAGCCAAAAACTTTCCCTTCCCGCCTCACACAGGCTGTCTCTTTCAGAGCACCTTCCCAACCCATCTTCAGCTCTGGAGAGAAGTGTAAGGGAAGGATGACTGACTGATTTCACTATCCATTGATCAGAGTGGTTTCCATATGCATAAACAAAAACATTCCTGCCCCCAAGAACCAGGCAGTTCTTTCTCTCTGATAATTCTCTTCCCAAAAGTGGTGAAATTTCGACACTCGGTGTGCCAGAGGCCAGACTCAATCATAGCCTCAGAGTAGGCAGGAATGAAAGGACAGGACACAGGGTGTGGTTTCACTTTCCCAGATCCTGGAGAAATTAGTTTTTGACCTCTCAGTACCCATGTAAGGCTGGCCATTAGCAGCAAAGGCAACTGATAGTTCTGAAAATAAGGATGGACATCAATAGCTCTTCTAGTACAGAACTGGAGAATGAATCAACCATCCAACTTCCAATTAGAATCCTTATTTAAAAAAAAATAGCTATCTTAAAGTAAATACTAAAAAAAAAAAAAAAAAATCAATTAGTCACTCCCTCCAATACATACCTGTGAGGCATCAAGTTTATTGTCCCTCTAGCAGAACCACAACCCCTCCCCAGAAAGGGTAGTTAACAAACTACTTTGCACAGATTTATTTCAATACCCTATGAAGAACATCCTTTTATCAAGAGGGAGGTCAAGAGAGATTACACAGGGAAATTATATTTCCTCTTTTTTGTAAAAGAAAAGTAGCTGAGACTATAGTCACTCAACATTCTGTTCCTTATTCAACCCGAAATCCTGTTATGAGGTGTACAGTTCACTCAATGTGGACTTTTTCCAGGGAAGTAGAAAACAGCTTTTGCCATTGTTTGAGACTATGGATGGCAGGGCTTGCAGAGTAGATGAGAAAAATCAACAATAACCCTGGTTGGTTTGGCTCAGTGGATACAGTGTCGGCCTACAGACTGAAGGGTCCCGGGTTTGATTCTGGTCAAGGACACATGCCCAGGTTGCGGACTCAGTCCCCAATGGGGGGCGTGCAGAAGAGAGCCAATCAGCGATACTCTCTTATCGTTGATGTTCGTTCTCTCTCGTTCTCTCTCTCTCTCTCTCTCTCTCTCTCTCTCTCTCTCTCTCTCTCTCTCTCTCTCTCCTGATTCCAGGCAAGTTAGTTCCTTCCAAATGCCCTAGGTTCCTTTCAAGCTGCTGTCCCAGTACTGGAACTCAGAGGGAGTGAGTCGGAGTAAGTCCATGCACCGCCCTTTAAGAGGAACTGCCTAGGACAGTGGTCGGCAAACTGCGGCTCGCAAGCCACATGCGGCTTTCAAGCCATGGTTTGCCGCTCTGTTGACTAATGAGTTTGCCGACCACTGGCCTAGGACTACAGCAGCCTCCATGTCACTCAGTCACCACCCCTGTTGGTTTTACAGCCAGAAGTTATGGGGACTTCTTTTTCAGGCTCTGGAACCCTGGGCTGAGGACCTAGTGTGGGGATGGGACTCCTGACTCCTCAGAGAAACCTCCACAGCCAAGATATCCCTCCTGATTTTAAATCATCACATGTTGAGTGTGGGACCAGCTGGTTCCACGATTCCACCCCACATCTCTGCCCCTCCTACCAGTCTCAATGTGCTTCTTCTTTAATTCCCTAGTTGTAGGTCTTCCTCTCAGTTAGATTTCAGGTGGTTCTGAATGATGGTAGTTTTGTATTTTAGTTGTAATTTTGATGTGGTTGTGGGAGACCACAACCTTTGAAGGTCAGACTGCATTTTCAAATCACAGGGCTCTTAAGTTTCTACAGAAGACTGAAATTTCAATAGCCCCAAACTCAGGGGGAAAAGTTGGAACCTGCCAGTTCCTTAAGGAGAGACAGATTTCAAGAAAAAGGAACTGTGCCCCCAGCCATCAACATACTTTGTCACCTAGATGGACCTCCAACACTTGAAAAGTGTTTCTGGAGGGCACTTGGGCGTTACCTACATAAATATACCTTCCATTTGTCTGTTTATTTATAAAATAAAAAAAAAGACCAAAATTTCACTAGTGGTAAGAAGCTTGTAAAAGTACGTGAACTGCTGAAACCGGTTTGGCTCAGTGGATAGAGCGTCGGCCTGCGGACTGAAGGGTCCCGGGTTCGATTCCGGTCAAGGGCATGTACCTTGGTTGCGGGCGCATCTCTGGTGGGAGGTGTGCGGGAGGCAGCTGATCGATGTTTCTCTCTCATCGATGTTTCTAACTCTCTATCCCTCTCCCTTCCTCTCTGTAAAAAATCAATAAAATATATTTTTTTAAAAAAGTACTTGAACTGCAGCACTGTTGGTGAAGCAACAAAAGCGCCAGTGGCCTAAATAGTCACAGGGGTCGAGTTTAAACAACCAGGGTAATATTCACAATATTAAATACTATGAAGCAGTTTAAAAAAACTTAGGCTGAGCTGTACACTATGGCATGTGAAGATGTTCTGGCTGAACACCGAAAGCATGCTTTAGACCAGCCGTGGGCAAACTACGGCCCGCGGGCCGGATCCGGCCCGTTAGGCTGTTCTAACCTGCCCGCGGAGCCAAAAGAGCTGAGGGTTCTCTTGCTCTCCCCTCCGCTACTTCACCAGCAGCAGTGTTAACATGGCAACGTCAGGAAACACGGCCGCAGCTCCTTCTTCTGAGTGGGTGGATTTATATCCGCCCATTCAGTAGAAGGAACAACCTCTCAATCTTCCAGAGGCTCCTTGTAATGCCCACGGACGCGTCCCCCGACATCACCCTGGGAATGCGTAGACACGTTATCGTGGTGATGTAGGGAGACACGCCCCTGGAGAGCACAGTATCAGAGCATTAGCTAAAAAGGAGACCAACAACACTGTTCCCACTGAAGTTGATGTTTTAAAGACCAAAAACCTTTCAACCCAGTCTACATTGCCATCTACATCTACGTCCCGGGCATAATTTGGAAGTTGCACTAAAGAAAATGTTTAATTTACTGTTTACACATTTTGTTCTTTTCTATTTGTTTTAGTTTTAAATTATTTTATTATATTTAAGTTTAATTTGAAAGGCTTTTGTACCTTTCCTTTGTTAGGCAATTTTATTTTGCCTTTGCCATCTTCAATATAAGGTATGTTATTGTGCTATGATTCCTCCATTTTTTGAAGTTTCAAATTATAATAATTAGTGTTTACATTCTTCTTGTTAAAATGTTTGAAATGAATAAAACTATTGAAATAAAAAAAAAAGACCGTACCCTTTTATGTAATGATGTTTACTTTGAATTTATATTAGTTCACACAAACACTCCATCCATGCTTTTGTTCCGGCCCTCCAGTCCAGTTTAAGAACCCATTGTGGCCCTCGAGTCAAAAAGTTTGCCCACCCCTGCTTTAGACATAAAGCTGGACCAGAGGCCCAGGAAAGCTGCCTGGAAGAACGAATGTGTAAGTTTGCACCTAAGCGATGAGGGTTAGCTTTCTTTCTGATGGAGTAGGGAGTTAGTGTAAAAAAGGGAGCAGGGAGGAGGAGAAAGGTGAAAAGGGCCACCTGGGGAAAGGGGCCACTTCCCTGCATGGGGAGAGCTCATAACCTGAAGAGCTCAGGAGCCATGGTGGCCTTGGGCAAAAAGAACCTTGTCCATCAGCCACGTTAAGTAGTTTTAGCTTTACCCTAAGGCAGTGGTTGGCAAACTGCGGCTCGCGAGCCACATGTGGCTCCCGAGCCACGGTTTGCTGCTGTTGACTAATGAGTTTGCCGACCACTGCTGTAAGGCATTACCCTTACCCAGAAGTTTTGACTGCAGGTTAAAGACATTAGTACATTATTAAAATGTTTTTTAAGTGTTTTCCCCTAAGGCTGTGGTCAGCAAACTCAAATGTGGCTCACAAGCCACAGTTTGCTGACCACTACCCTAAGGCCTAAGGGCATTGGAAATCAGTGAAATCAGTTAAGCAAGTTGTTTAAGCAATAATAAAATACTTTTAGATGTCAGTATCAGAAAGATCACCCAGTCTGTCCCTCATTTGTCCTTGATTTATAAATAGCTTCAGTCACAAAACTTCTCATAAAATTTCAGGTAGGATTGAACTTTTTATCTATTTGTCTATCTGAAAGGATGCAAGGCCACAAGGTATCACTAAAACAAAAAATGGTCGTCATCTCAGGCTGGTCCACTTACAACTCTTAACCCTTAGTGCTACATGTTACTGATGAAAACTATAGAAATACTGCAGTGAAAGCATTAATTAAACAATATGGGAAACTGAACAAAAACCCTGCTTTAACTACAAATAAAATAACAGAGACTTGCTATGATCTATAAAAAGACTTCAGGTATTTTTATTGCTAGTGCTGAACACTATTGGGTTACAAAGGCCTTTGAATATCTGTTGAAAAATATATTCTCTCGCCCTTCTCCGTTTTCTAAACTGTACTTACGCAAATAAGACAGTATTTTGCATGTACTAGTATCTACGAGAAGCCCCGATTTCAAAGCACATGCATTAATTCATGTGTCTACTTCCATTTCTGTACTTAAGGCTTTTCTCTCCCGTGACACAGGTTAATCAGTCACAATTTACATCCATCACCCATATCAAGACATGAGATGGGGGACATTAGAAGAGAGGATTTAATATGAACTCTTTTCCTGAAGAAAGAGTTAGAGAGGTAGGGGCAATATAAAGAGGGTATTGGTATAAAAGTAGATCTCCTAAACCAGAATACAACCAAGAGTATTGAAAACAAAGAGAGAGAGAGCACAATAATGTACCTTCTGCCCGGCCGGTATGGCTCTGCGGTTCAGAGCTGACTTATGAACCAGGAGGTCATGGTTCGATTCCGGGTCAGGGCACATGCCCAGGTTGCAGATTTGATCCCCAGTAGGGGCTGTGTAGGAGGCAGCCAGTCAATGATTCTCATCATTGCTGTTCAGTCTCTCTCTCCCTCTCCCTCCCTCTCTGAAATCAGTAACATATATTTTTAAAAAATGATGTAGGTTCTTTCTGAAGAGAAGGCAAAAAGGCCTTAAGGAAAACGGGACACTGGGCCAGTCTCTCACAGCCTCACAGGCCAGGGATTTGGCTTGTTTTGTGCAGCAAGAGAAAGTCCATGAGCGCCCTGCCTCTCTGGTCCACAGGGGCTCTTCCTTCCTAACACCCTAGTCAAGGTCAGACGCCCTATAAGCATGGGGTACCCACAGCTATTGCTCACAAAATCTTTATGAGTTAAGTTACAATTTTGAGTAATTAAGCTTCATGCTTTTTATCCCCTCCACCTTTTTTCAGGAGATGCTTACAGGTAAAGTAATTAAGCTTCATGCTTTTTTTTCCCCTCCACCTTTTTTCAGGAGATGCTTACAGGTAAAGTAATTAAGCTTCATGCTTTTTTTCCCCTCCACCTTTTTTCAGGAGATGCTTACAGGTAAAGTAATTAAGCTTCATGCTTTTTTTTCCCCTCCACCTTTTTTCAGGAGATGCTTACAGGTAAGTAACAACAAGATCACCAGTGGAAACGATGTTAGAACTTCTAGTATACATGCCACTGATGGCAGCTTTAAGGGCCAGCCTCTCCAGAACCCCTTTGTGCTGCACTCTGATTCCTTAGCAGCTCTCTGAAATAGCAGTGCGTACTCTCCCATGCCCATTTGATATTCAATAGCCATATTTAACAAAATCAATGCACAAGCAGGATCTTCCTATGTCTCCACACCAGCAACACCTGCCCTGTGTTTTAAAACTAGAACCCTCTCCAAATCTTAAATTGTGGGGTTTGAAAAAGATCAGGTGTGTGTTCTTCCACTCTGGTTCTTCTCTTCATTTCACAGTGCCCAGATACATACAAGAATGATGGACCAGGCCAGTGGTGGGCAAACCGCAGCTCGCGAGCCACATGCGGCTCTTTGGCCCCTTGAGTGTGGCTCTTCCACAAAATACCACGGCCTGGGCAAGTCTATTTTGAAGAAGTGTTGTTAGAAGAAGTTTAAAAAATTTGGCTCAAAAGAAATTTCAATCGTTGTACTGTTGATATTTGGCTCTGTTGACTAATGAGTTTGCCGACCACTGGACCAGGCCTTCTAGGGAAAGCTATGGATGGGGCTGCACACATAAAGATCTTTTTTTTTTTTTTTATTGATTTTTTTACGGAGAGGAAGGGAGAAGGATAGAAAGTTAGAAACATCGATGGGAGAGAAACATCGATCAGCTGCCTCCTGCATACCTCCCACTGGGGATGTGCCCGCAACCAAGGCACATGCCCTTGACCGGAACCGAACCCGGGAGCCTTCAGTCCGCAGGCCGATGCTCTATCCACTGAGCCAAACCGGTTACGGCGCACAAAGAGATCTTATTACAAGACTAGAGGCCCGGTGCCCTCTTGCAGTCTGGGAGCCCTCGGGGGATGTCCTCCTGCTGGCTTAGGCCTGCTCACCAGGGAGAGTGGGCCTAAGCCAGCAGTCAGACATCCTTAGCACTGTCGCCACCGCAGCTGCACTCACCAGCCTTGAGTCCAGCTTCTGGCTGAGCGGCGCTCTCCCTGTGGAAGCACACTGACCACCAGGGGGCAGCTCCTGCATTGAGCATCTGCCCCCTGGTGGTCAGTGTGCATCATAGCAACCGGTCATTCTGCTATCCGGTCAATTTGCATATTAGCCTTTTATTATATAGGATATTTTTATCAGGTGACTAGAAACTTTAGCCTTTTATTATATAGGGTATTTTCATCAGGTTAATAGGAACTTGAGTGATGATGCCAAACCAACCACTTGACATATTCCCTACTCACTCCCTAATTACCTTTTTATAAAGCTGACAGCACTTAAAATTTCCTGGGGATTTGGAAATAAAAATAAAAACTTGTTATCTTTTAAAATGGAAGGAAAAGCTGTCTCTGAACAGGGACTTATAAATTTTACCAAAATCAAGCATTAAATTCTGACTTCTCAAAGAAATCAGCACTGCTTGAAAAATCATTAAAATATACATTAAGATCTATTTTTCCTGTGTTTTTTTTAAAAAAACAAACACGTGCCAAAACCGGTTTGGCTCAGTGGATAGAGCGTCAGCCTGCAGACTGAAAGGTCCCAGGTTTGATTCCGGTCAAGGGCATGTAACTTGGTTGCGGGCACATCCCCAGTAGGAGGTGTGCAAGAGGCAACTGATCGATGTTTCTCTCTCATCGATGTTTCTGACTATCCCTCTTCCTTCCTCTCTGTAAAAAATCAATAAAATATATTTAAAAACAAACAAACAAACAAACAAACAAACCCGCAAAAAAAACCTAGATTATGTCCAATTCAGTCATAACCATTTTAAAACCCTAGATTCCTGCCAAAGGCTACTGAGCAGGTAATTCCCAGTTCCTCTGGATGGAAGGGGAGCCTCTCAATCATTTCTCCACTACTTGCCAGCTGCTTCACTAACAGGCAGTGTGAACCCACTGTGTGCAGAGCAAAGACAGGATGCTCGGAGGGGCTTTCGTGGCCAGGCAGAGCAGGCTGGCTTGGCCTTCAAGCACACTCCCATTTGCCTTGTGCCAGTCCTGTCACATGTAGGCAAGACCACAGTAATGCAAAATGACCAAAGCAAAGAAAAATATCTGGTGGAAAGTTTTGTTGTTGTAACCTATTTCCCTTTTGGAAAGCACCACCACAAAACAAGCAAAGACAGGGGAAAAGAATGAGAGGTCAATCAGTTTAGCTACTTAATGTCAACCAAAACGTGGTATAGTGAGTGAAATAGTAAATATTAGTGACTTCAATTTTCAAAAGAAGACTCCTGGATAATCTTGGCTTACATACCAGGCATTGTTATAAAAGGTTATACTGGCTGTGTTTTAGCTATGTTTACCTTCTCAGCTGAAGACACTGTCCTAAAAGGTTAGCATACATGTCACTTCCCTGTTACACTTCAGAAATTTCTAAGTTTCAGCCAACAAGCTATGAGGATTTACTTTCTGAGAGTTAAGCATTTCTCCATCAAGCATTCTACAAATTCTCTCTCTCTCTCTCTTACACACACACACACACACACACACACACACACACACACACACACACACCTCCCTGCCCCAGGATTTTAAGTCTAAAGTTCTCAGACAACACCTCCACTTTCCCCACTAGAACCTCACTGCTACTGCTATTCCCTAAAACATCAATGGAGCAATATATTTGAATTTAAACTGCTCTTTGGATTGTGCATTGATACTTGACTTGTTTGCCAGTATATCAAAGCCTATTCCAAGTGTCCCCTAATAAATGGCAGCTCAACAAGCAGAAATTAGCTGTCAATAATTTGACAAACCAGGGAACGGCTTTGGTATCATCCAAACCAGAAATTCTAGTTTTGTCACTTATAAACTGTGTGATTTGGGACAAGTTAGCCTCAGTTTTCTCATCTTTAAAATAGGGATGCTATAATTAACTGCTTCACAGTATTGTATAAGGATTAAGTGAGGCAATCCATGTCAAGTTCTTAATGCTGAGTCTGACACATAGGAACTACTCAAATAACCAGAGCAACTATTATTACTATTACTCACTACTAGGTATTGGCTATGATGCTTAGTTTTTCAAGTTCTCAAATATTTTTAGAAAGCATTTTCCCACTTAAATAAAATGGGAATGCAAACCATACAGCTATCAGGATTGGGCACATCTTCATAATTCTTAAATGCCATCTATCAGAGAATCCTGTATTTAAGGTGCTATATTTATTTTCAAATTAATGATGAGGAAAACAAATGGGTCTTTGTGAAATTTCTGCAAAGATTTACCTGGCACTTGATGATACTCGGGCTTACCAACTTTAGTAATCTATCAGGATGGTTTGGTTTTTAAATTATAAACACATTAATTGTTTTATTTGTTACCCTGGTGTAACTACCTCTTCAATGAGAAGACTGTAATTCATGGATAGTTTATAAACTCACACAGCACAGATTATTTTCAGCAACAGTTACCAGATTTTAAGAAAACATCTTCCAAACACAAGATCATTTAAAGAAATAGTCATCGCAGCTGCCAGTTGACAATGAAAAGCTCATAAGATAAGAGGAATAGAAAGTGTAGCACACAGACACTATAGTAAACTCTGGGCCTGCCTCCAGTACAGTAGTTTATCAGAGTAGACAGAAAAAGGCCTAGAAGTAGGCATAAAAGGAAGGGAGAAAATAAATTTCCTATTCAGAGGCCGAGAAAAGCACAGAGTTTATCATGGGAAAGAAAACCCCGGTGATGTAACTGAGGGATTTAGGCACGTTGCCACTTATTTGCACTTATCCAGTTATTCTAAGACCAAAACCCATTTCTCACTTCACAGCATATTGTTATTCAACCAAAAAGGGTGCTAGAACTCTGGAAACAAAGATAAACAATGCTCTATCAAACTTCATGTTCAACAAAGGAATGAAATATTATAGTGACCACCCCCCAACAAAAAGCTGGAGAATATCATTAGTGGGTAGCCTATACTGTTTTCCTGATCCAAGTAAATTTTGCAAATTTAGCCAAGACCTATGTAAAAACTTGTCCTAATACCTCCTGCGCAGCATTTATACCCCAAATCTAGCACTAATGACATATTTTTAGCAAGAGTGATGGCTTGCTATATGGACACAAGATACTAATGAACAATTTTTGATAAAGGTTATAAAGTAAAGTATAGTAATGTGGAGGACTCTTTTAAGAAAGTGACACCTAACCTAAGGGAGGTTTCAGGGCAGGAGAAGCAACAGTCCTGCAAGGGGTTAGAGGTGAGAAAGAGCCTAGTGTGTGAGAGGAACTGGAAGGAGGCCAGGGTACCTGAGGCATGGAGGGCAAAGGGGAAAATGGAAGGTGACAAGGCTGGACAACCTGGCAGAGGCAAGACTAGGCAAAGCCTGTGGACTACAGTAAAGGAATCTGGATTTTCAAGGGGCTACAAGGCCCCAGGTAATCTGCCTCCCCAATACACTCCCAACCCTCAGCATCTGATTCCTACTGCTATCCCCCATACACTTCTCCAGCCATCTAGGCCCCTGCTGTTCTTAGGACACATGGAAGCCATCTCCCACCACAACACTTGGTTTGCTGTTCCTCCTGCCTGAAGGCTCCTTTCAGGATATCCACATGATTCGTGCCTTCATATCCTACAAGTTTGCCCGGGTTGCGGGCTAAATCCCCAATAGGGGACATGCAGGAGGCAGCCGATCAATGATTCTCTCTCATCATTGATGTTTCTATCTCTCCCTCTCCCTTCCTCTCTGAAACCAATTAAAATATATTTAAAAAAAAAAAAAAAAAAAAAAACAACCCTTACTTCCTCAGTTTATCATTACCTACACACCTGAGGATTTCTTATCAAGGAGGCAGGCTACATCCACGCCCCACTGGCCTCCAACTTCTAGTTTGGTAACTACCAATTCAAGTTGCACACTGCTGAAGCTCACACTCCTAAAGCTCGACCTCAGGACAAAGCACAAACTCCTTGCTTCATTCAGCTCCATTCCTGCCTTCCACTACTCAAGCCCAAGAGCTACCACCAAGTTTCAAACTCCCCAGAGATGTTCCCACCTCAGAAGTTGCTCACTGGCTGACTCACCCATCAAGGCTTACCAAAAGCTCCAACCCTTCCTTTCACCTCCTGCAGATAGCCTCCCTTACATGCCCCTGCTTCCCCCTCCTGTCTCTGACAGCACTCCACGTCAAGTTGTTGAGATTCCCAATTTTCGGGCTCACGGGACTACCATCCAAGGCCTCACAAGAAAACTTGCATTTTCTTCTAATTGCACTGGGAGGCCTCTAGGACATGACAGCCTGCTTACTTGGCTACCCCTCTGTCTGTTTGAAGATAAAGACAAAATATTTCCTCCTACCCTCTCTCAACTCCTAACTCCTCTCCTAACTCCCCTCTTTCTTCACAGAAATGACAGGAAAAAACAACCTACCTTATCTTTCCACAATTCCCCATCTCTACCTGCAACTGATATGCATGCTTTGCCTCTTATTACAAAACTAGAGGCCCGGTGCATGAAATTCGTGCACGGGTACGGTCCAGTCCCTAGGCCTGGCCTACGATCAGGGCCATCTTCCCCAGCTGTTGGCCCCACCCCCTGCCGCCACCCACCACCGGTTCCCTGTTCACCATGGGGCGATCAGAGCCTGACAGCTGCAGGGAGGGACCAAGAGGTCGGTCATTCCCACCCACCAGCCGGACCCACTCCCACTGCGGGTCACTTCCATGTGTGGGGTGACCGGCGAGGTGGGGGCCTTGGCCTGGCATCGCCCGTGTCCCCCACCACCCACCCCCAGTTCCCTGTTTGCCATCAGGCGATGGGAGCCTGCCGGCCAGGAAAAAGGACCAAGAGGTGGTCAGTGTGCCTCATAGTGACTGGTTGAACAGTTGTTCTGGTTGTTTCACCATTAGGGTAAATTTGCATATTACCCTTTTATTACATAGGATAAGGAAGTCTCGGATTGTATCCAAAACTGACACATCTACTTAGGCTCTGAGTCCTATTCCCTTTTTCCAAATCAAGGTATTATTGTTGTGATTATCCATTTTCTCACATGTGTTCAATCATTCCTCACTCCTGAATCATTTCCAAAGTATACAAACATGCCCTAATACGATAAAGTAAATAAAATTAAAACAAAAAAACTTCCCTTTATCCATGCCCCCATCCTGCTATTGCTTCATTTCTTCATCCTCTTTCAAAGCAAAACCCTTTGAAGACCTGCCTACACTTGTCCCCTCCACTTCCTCGGCGTCAGTTCTACAGCCTCCTCCACTCTTCTGATTAAGGTCATTAATGACCTCTGCACTGCCAAAGCCAGAGATGAAGTCCCTGGCCTGGCTTTATTTAACCTCAGCAGCATCTGACACAGGCAATCCCTTCTCACTAAAAGCGGTTTCTTCTCTCAACTTCCACACCACCACACTCGCCTGGTTCCCTTCCCCTCTCACTCGGAGACTCCTCACCTCTTTTGCAGATTCCTCCTCACCACAACCCCCTCAATGAGGGCTCAGCCCTTGGCCCTCTTCTGTTCTTCACTGACACGCATATCTTAGCGGAACTAGCCCCATCCCATTCTCTCCAAGCCCTCTATACAGTGATGATGCGGCCTTACCCAGTGTCTCCAGCCCAAGCTGCTCCACCAAGCTCCAGACTGGAGATTCAGTTGCCCACTCCACAGCTGCACATGAATGCCCAGTAAGTATATCAAACACAGTGTGGCCCAAACAGAACTCCTGACCGAGCCTCCATATCCTCTGCCATTCCTCAGCTTATTAAATGGTATCAGCTCAGCTCCCAAGCTTCAGATTCCCTTTCTCCCGCATCACCATTCAATCTTCACTAAATCATGTCAACTCCACCTCCAAAACATATCCTTAACAGGACAACCTCTCTGCATTGCCACTGCCATCACCGGGATCAAAGTCACCATCCCCTCCCACCGAGTCTTGGGTATCTATACCCTACCCCCAATCCATTCGCCATGCAACAGCCAGGGGCCTTAACACAAGGCAAATTAGATCAGGCCATTCCCTGCTGAAGCACCCCCCCACACACACACAACCTCCCCCCAGGTTCCCATTACACTTAGGATAAAGCCAAATTCCTAACCTTTAATCACAAAGATCCTGATCTGACCTCGTTCCTCATTTCCCACCACTCTTCTCCATTCCCATCTCCGAGACCATGTATACCTTTTCCCCTTCTGCTTGGAACACTTTCCCCTCCTTCCACATGATCCAGTGGCCACTGTTCTCTCATCATTCAGATCTCAGCTCCAACGTAAAGTTCTCAGAAAAGCCTTCCTGATCATGTCAGCTAGAGCCATGCCTCCCCACTCCCAACTTACTAGCCTACTTGATTGAGCACTCACCGTCCTTGAAAAACGTTTGTGCATTTACCGTGTCTCGCTTCACTGGAGGGCAGGAGCTCTTTCTGACTTGTGTCACTCTATCCTCAACACCCATCAGAGAACCTGGCACTTAGTGGGTGACTCCATAAATATTTGCTAACCAACTGCCTGCTTTGGGGGTTATGGCTGTGCCTTTTTGCCTTGTTGGCAATTGTGGCCTCAGACTCTAGTCCAGCAAGCAGCATAGAGAAGGTGCCTGTCAAATGCTTGTGGGACAAAATCTAAATGAATGAAGGTGAAACAGCCAGAGAATTCTCAAGGCAGGAACCACACAGGACAAAATATCTTGAGGCCTGCCTAATGACAGAGTCTGATTCTTGTCAGGAAGCAAAATGACCTGGCTGGCAAGTTGGAGTCCTGCCTGTCAAGAAGTGCTCAAAGCATAAACATTGGTTTACTTGATCAAATACAAAATGCCCAAAGGCCAAGTCCTGTAACTGAAGATTTAAAATTGGTCCAGAGTGGAATTATACAGAATGATGGCTTTCATGAATATGTATTAACTTCAATAATAAAATAATAATAATAAAGTAATAATGTTTTTCTCATTAAAACATCTGTCCATATGTCTACCAAAGAGAACAAGGTAACTTAAATGGAGAATTGCGTCAAGTTAAAATAGGAAATTTCCAAGAATTGAAGAGGAAATTTTCTAAATTCCCTCATCACACAGGGACTGCTTATGAAACCCTTAGTGACTACCACAACACATACATAAAATCAGGTATCTCTGCCCCGCCGACGTGGCTCAGTCAACCTATGAACCAGGAGGTCACGGTTCCATTCCCATCAGGGCACATGCCCGTGTTGCAGGCTTGATCCCCAGTGTGGGGTGTGCAGGAGGCAGCCAATCAATGATTCTCTCTCATCATTGATGTTTTCTTTCTCTCTCTTCTTTTCCTCTGTGAAATCAATAAATATATATATTTTTTAAAATCAGGTATCTCTGACCCATTTCCCAACTTAGTGAGAATGACTTTATTCTGTTGGCTATCATTTCCTTTCTTGCCAGAAAAAGAGGTTTGTAAAAACACGAACTACAGGCTTCCAGTGGAGGAGCAGTGTGATTCCTCAAGCAAGAAGGTAAATATCCACATGGGCTTCTCTCTGCAGGTCCAAAGAGACGATAAAGAGAAAATAAAAAATGTCAATTCCCACTTCTCATTTTTACTAAAGTCCAAGAAAGCTTGAAACTGGGGTTCATTTGCTACTCTATTTTTCCTAAGCATGCTGCAATTTCCTCACTGTCTACAGGTTGCCTGCTAAAGAAAAAACTGGCATTGCACTTCCTGCTGCTCCCCTGAAAGTTCTGGCTGCCCACTTGATTAGAGGCCTGCTCAGAACACTGTGTTCTCATTATTTACAAAATAATCAAATGAGCAACTATCATTTGTTGAATTACTGTTAGATACTGTACAAAGTGCTGAACCTGAATTATGCCATTTAATCCTTACAAACACTATGAGGTACCACCACCATCCCCAATTATACAGGTAAGTTAACTGACGCGTAGTAAAGCTATGGAAATTTCCTTAAGTTATTCCCCTAGTAGAGATGAATTTGAACCCAAATCTGTTGTAATTCTGAAACTAAAGTTCCTAGTATATACTGCCTCTCTCTTAAAGTTGCCTTTTGCAAACTTATCACATGGAACCCCTTTCTGCACAAAACCCACTAATAGCACACAGAAGTGGGGTAGCATGGAAGTCACTTTGGGAAGCTGATTTAAGGCAGTGGTTCTCAAAAACCAAAATACATACTGCTTTCCAGAAAGTATACACACACACACACACACACACACACACACACACACACACACACGGAGAAAAATATGGACAATGCAGTAAGTCTTTCCTAACCTAAACTTTCTTCAAATTTAAAGGACTGTCCTTTATCCAGAACACTGGCCCTCTATTTTTATGGTGGTAAGAACAATATATGTGTCTAATTATATGTATTATAAAATGCTAGCACCTCTGTTTAGTCCTCAGTTTGTAGCAGAAATTTTCTGGCTTCTAATATAAAAGCCCAAGGACCACTGGCTAAAAACATTCTTCTTTTTCCTACTGCAATATTTATAGTTCAGAACTGTGGAAAACATCTGTATAACCTGGGAGGGAAATATTTCCTGTGTTAAGATTGTGAATCTAATTGATAATACACTATTACTTTTTCCTTGCCAAAAGCTTATCCTATCTAATGAGAGTAATATGAAAATTGACGGTACCTCCACCACACCCACAAGCCACGCCCACCAGCCAATCAGGAGGGAATATGTAAATAAACCCAACCAAGATAGCTGCAGCCACAGAGAGCAGGAGGGAGGCTTGGGTTTCCCTGGCAATGGAGGAAGCCAAGCTTTCCGCCTGCCCTTGCCAGCCCAGGCCTCCACTCAATGCTACAAAGTTTCAATTATAGAAGATAAATAAAGCCCAACAGAAATGGCGGCAGCCATGGAGCTGGAGAGAGCAGGAGGCTAGGGTTGCCTGCGGCAATGGAGGAAGCCAAGCTTCTGCAACCCTGGCCTGCTTTGGCCTCCACTTAAGGCTACAAAGTTTCAATTATAGAAGATACATAAATCCCAACAGAAATGGCTGCTGCCACAGAGCGAGAAGAAGGCTTGGCTCCACTCCAGGCTACAAAGTTTCAATTGTAGAAGATAAATAAATCCCAGATACCAGGGCCTCTGCTTGGGTCACCAGGGACCGTGGCCATCCGGCAAGCCACCACAGGCCCCTCGCCCAGGCCGCACCCCACACCCCATGGGAACCCCCACCCTGATCCGGGACACCCTTTAGGGCAAACCAGCTGGCCCCCACCCATGCACCAGGCCTCTATCCTATCTAATAAAAGAGTAATATGCAGATTGACCATCACTCCAACACACAAGATGGCTGCCCCCATGTGGTCAAAGATCCTGCCCCCATGTGGACACAAGATTGCCACCACAAGATGGCCAGCAGGGGAGGGCAGTTGGGAAGGACCAGGCCTGCAAGGGAGGGCAGTTGTGGGCAATCAGGCCAGCAGGGGAGGGCAGTTGGGAGGGACAAGGCCTGCAAGGGAGGGCAGTTGGGGGTGATCAAGCCTGCTGGGGAGGGCAGTTAGGGGTGACCCGGCTGGCAGAGGAGGGAAGTTGGGTGTGACTGGGTCTGCAGGGAAGGGCAGTTGGGGGGGACCCAGGCCTGCAGGGGAGAGCAGTTGGGGGGTACCAGGCCTGCAGGGGAGGGCAGTTAGGGGTGACCAGGCCTGCAGGGGAAGGCAGTTAGAGGCAAACAGGCTGGCAGGGGAGCAGTTAGGCATCAATCAGGCTGGCAGGGGAGTGGTTAGGGGGTGATCAGGCTGGCAGGCAGAAGCGGTTAGGGGCAATCAGGAAGGCAAGCAGGCGAGCAGTTGGGAGCCAGCAGTCCTGAATTGTGAGAGGGATGTCCGACTGCCCGTTTAGACCTGATCCCACTGGGATAAGGCCTAAACGGGCATTCGGACATCCCTCAAGAGGTCCCAGATTGGAGAGGGTGGAGGCTGGGCTGAGGCACCCCCCCTTACCCACCGTGCATGAATTTCATGCACTGGGCCTCTAGTATATAAGAGAAAAAGCATTTCATGTTAACAGGGTCTTTATTACAAAGAGAAACAAGAACATTTAACCTAGTTTTATGTTAGGAGTGCCTGAAATGCAAAAACCATTCTTCTCTTTCTCTTGCTCATTTATAATAGTCCCTGCTGTACAAAATGAATATAAATGTAATCCTTTGCCTTTCTCTCAAAAGTACAGTAACTCCAACTGTTAAGTCTACTAACAGGCTTCCTTTTCTCTTTAGAAGTTCAATCAAAAAATACTTTATAATCAGAGGGGCACATTTATTAGATATACTGCCATAAACTTTGAATATCAATGCGATTAAAAGCAATCTTGTACTGAAATGCTATTTAAGTAGTAAAATTTCACTTCTCCTTTTTTAAAGAATTTTTTTAATGGCACAAATCCCAGATGATTGTTTGCTATCTGCTGCAACCTTATCTTTCATTTAATCTTTTTTAAAAGCCAATTACTTCCAAAGCAAACTGCACGCTTCCCCTCCATATATATATATATATATATATATTTTTTTTTTTTCCTAGAAGAACTGCTAAATACAACATATAGACAGTTGTAAGGCATAGCAAGGAAAAAGCTCTGACATTTTTACTTAAAATTCTTGTCTTCTTTTTGGTAAAGGTCAGTATTTCTAGCCAAGTATAAGGAAAACGAAGGTCATAGCAACCTGCTCAAGCTCATGAGAAGCGGGTGCACATTCTGGAATGGGTCAGCACAGCAGAGGGTGGAGCATGTGGGCTGTGGGGTTAGGCAGATCTGGGTTACAGGGCCTCTTACATGCTTTGTGATCTTAGTAAGGCACCCCACTTCTCTGAGCCTCAGTTTCCTCCTCTGTAAAATGGGAATAATGGTAACATCTGGGTGGGCAAACTTTTTGACTCGAGGGCCACAATGGGTTCTTAAACTGGACCGGAGGGCCGGAACAAAAGCATGGATGGAGTGTTTGTGTGAACTAATATAAATTCAAAGTAAAGGAGCGGAGGGGAGAGCAAGAGAACCCTCAGCTCTTTTGGCTCCGCGGCCGAATAGAACAGCCGAACGGGCCGGATCCGGCCCGCAGGCCGTAGTTTGCCCACGGCTGATAGAGGAAAGGACTGCTGTGAAGATTACATGAGGTCAAACCTGTGCTGGCATAGAATAAAAGTTTTCACCAAATTTAAGCTGTCCACATACAGGAACATTGTGAGATGTGGACACAAGGAAGCAGGATGTCCTTATGAGATAGAAGCAAAACAATATAAGATATAGGTCATACTCAATAATGATGCATAAATTCCTTACACTTCTTTCCTGAGATAAGAATTTGCAAGAACCAATCAAAACTAAGTGGAGCCCTAGACGGTTTGGCTCAGTGGACAGAGCGGCGGCCTGCGGACTAAAGGGTCCCAGGATTGATCCCGGTCAAGGGGCACATGCCTGGGTTGCGGGCTCAATCTCCAGTGGGGGGCGTGCAGGAGGCAACTGATCAATGAGTCTCTCTCATCATTGATGTTTCTATCTCTCCCTCTCCATTCCTTTCTGAAATGAATAAAAATATGTATTTTTTGAAAACCCTAAATACAGTACAGTTAGGAACCCCATCCTACTACTGCAGGTAACATGCATGGTTTCCATTAACTGAGAAGCCTTGAAGGTTGAGGAGCTCAGCATGGATTGTGCCAGGCGCTGCACTTTTCAGCAAGTCTAAGGACACTGTATGCTGCTTCATCAATCAAAATGCAGATGTTTCCTGGTGAATCCCCTTATAATTCCCAAACCTACAATAGGGTTTAAGCTTCTCTAAGCCAGCACAAGAGCAGAAATTCCGAAGAATATGAGCCCCCGTAACCTTTTGAAAAGCCCATAAGAGTTCTAGATTCTTTCACTAGAATATTTACACACCATCAAGGACTTAACAGAAGCCAAGCAACAACTTCACAGCCCAAGGTTCTTGGAAGCTGGGACAGTAACAGCTCTGTTGATGCTTCATTTGCATTTTCCTGAAACAGGAATATGCCCAAGGAAGTGGCAGTGAATGACAAAAGCGAACAAAGATAGGTACCTTCTTATACAAAATCGTTTCTTTCTCTTTATATTTCTCTCTAGCTCGACATATTTCTTCAATATTGAATAAACTTTTGGTTTAAGAATAGATTTTACTATTCTGAAGATTCACCCTCTCAAAACAAAGTTCAAAGAGTTCTAGAATCAAATTCTGTAGAATGAGTTCCCTTCGTTAACCAAGAGATCCATTAGAACAAGGACAGCAAACTTTTCCTGTAAAGACACAGACAGCCCGTTCTGGACTTGGTGGGCTATAAGGTCTCAGTCCCACCTACTCAACTCTGCTATTCATACTATGGAGACAGCCATAGACAATAAGCAAATGAATGGATGTGGCTATGTTCCAATGAAACTTTACTTGACACTGACATCTGAATTTCATATTTTTCACATCATAAAATAATCATTTTTTGAGTTTTTATTTCAACCATTCAACAAGGTAAAAACCATTCTTAGTTAGCTTTCAGGGAGAATTTGGCCCACAGGTTGAAATAGCTAAGGTGCCACAATCAGGAGAAAGACTTCCTGCTGTAGGGGAGTCTCTCTAGGTCTCAGGGGAGAAGGGGGGGAGCGGGGGACTCTGACTTCTGGGTTACTGCTGACTTTACAAGCAGAGAGTTTCCTATAGGAACAGCCAGCAAGGGTGCTGTAACTCAGCCGTGGGCAAACTACAGCCCGCGGGCCGGATCCGGCCCGTTCCACTGTTCTATCCTGCCCGCGGAGCCAAAAGAGCTGAGGGTTCTCTTGCTCTCCCCTCCGCTCCTTCACCAGCAGCAGTGTTAACATGGCAATGTCAGGAAACACGGCCGCAGCTCCTTCTTCTGAGTGGGCGGATTTATATCCACCCATTCAGTAGAAGGAACAACCTCTCAATCTTCCAGAGGCTCCTTGTAATGCCCAGGGACGCGTCCCCCGACATCACCCTGGGAATGCGTAGACACGTTATCGTGGTGATGTAGGGAGACACGCCCCTGGAGAGCACAGTATCAGAGCATTAGCTAAAAAGGAGACCAACAACACTGTTCCCACTGAAGTTGATGTTTTAAAGACCAAAAACCTTTCAACCCAGTCTACATTGCCATCTACATCTACGTCCCGGGCATAATTTGGAAGTTGCACTAAAGAAAATGTTTACTGTTTACACATTTTGTTCTTTTCTATTTGTTTTAGTTTTAAATTATTTTATTATATTTAAGTTTAATTTGAAAGGCTTTTGTACCTTTCCTTTGTTAGGCAATTTTATTTTGCCTTTGCCATCTTCAATATAAGGTATGTTATTGTGCTATGATTCCTCCATTTTTTGAAGTTTCAAATTATAATAATTAGTGTTTACATTCTTATTAAAATGTTTGAAATGAATAAAACTATTGAAATAAAAAAAAAAGACCGTACCCTTTTATGTAATGATGTTTACTTTGAATTTATATTAGTTCACACAAATACTCCATCCATGCTTTTGTTCCGGCCCTCCGGTCCAGTTTAAGAACCCATTGTGGCCTTCGAGTCAAAAAGTTTGCCCACCCCTGCTGTAACTGCAGCCCTAATGTTCATCCAGGTGAGCATCAAGTGTGGGCAATCTGCAACAGAATCACCTGCATACTTTTAAAATGTGTATTACTGTGATTCTGACACAGTGAACTTGGATCTCACCGATTTCTGTCTGAGGCTCAGTTTCAAACTCCACTTGAGATGCAGGCAGTCTGTAAGCACTGTCACCTGCAAAAACCGTTACACACTCATAAGGAGATGAGAAATGGCAGCCTGGCTTGCCTGACAAGGAGGTACAGAGCACTTTCAGGCTCCACTGTGTAGGAGACAAGCCGAAGTCCATAGAAGCATAAAAAAGAAAAACCAAAAGAAATGATAGGATGTCTGGGATGTCCTTCAAACTAATTCAGTGTGGGGAGCTGGGTAGAGATGAAACAAGATTGGGCCATGACTCAGTTGTTTAAGCTGTGTGATAGATAAAAGGAGGCTGGCTCATTAAAGTTGTTTCTCTATTTTTATAAATTTCAAATTGTACACACACACACACACACACACACACACACACACACACAAGAAGGGGAAAATAGAAGAGAAACCCTAGAGAAAAATAAAAATGCTCTTAACTTCAGGGAGGGGGTTTTATGCCTATAATGTAGTTACTTTAACAGTACTTCACACAAACATCCATGTATTTGTTTTCAGGTTAACTACAAACTATTTTTTTTTTACCTCGGAAAGAAAAAAGTATTGTTACGCTGACTCAGTCTGTGTTGATTGATTGAAGCTAACCTACCTCCCCAGTCTGTCTTTTTTTTTTAATCTAACTGCCAGTAGGTGCCAACCAGCATCTTTTCCATCTTGCCTTAGGCTCAATTATGACCCTGTTATTATGAGGAAAAATCACCTGTCATCAAGTGTGGACATCGTCCTGGGTTGCCATCTTATGCCCTTGCCTAAATATCAGAGATAAGAGAGGTGATGTCCTGTCTGCACTCTTTCAGGAAAGTGTAAATGAAGTGCTAAACTCAGGACAGACAGCAACAGGACCTGCTGAAAGACAGCCTCTGGCCTCCCCAGTGGCCATAAAGCACACCTCTCCTCAGAGACTAAGTCACAAATTGGTCACTTGAACCCCTCATCTTTGAGTGACTCAGTTCAATCTTCATGATAGCCCAATGAGCAGTGTGCTGGAGCTAAATCCAGGGTAGGACAAAAGTAGGTTTACAGTTGTGAGCATGCCAAACGGAGTTTATTCTTGCATAATTATTTATTATTATATTATTTTTCATAGGAACAACTGTAAATGTACTTTTGCCCCACCCTGTATATGTGAGTCAGCCATGCCAGTGTCCTCTGGGAACTTACACTCTAATGAAAGCCAACATATAATACATGCTTTCACATACATGCTTTCACATGGTGATACCGTGTTCCCCAAAAATAAGACATCCTCCGAAAATAAGACCTACTTACAGGTTTCCTTCTGGGTGAAATATAAGGCATCCCCCGAAAATAAGGCCCAGGCTCTGTCTCAGAATGAAAATTAATTTACCGTAAACTGGTCGCTAGGGCCGCCCCGACTGGCGTCTAGCAACCAGTGACATTACGCGGAGTCCTGACATCACTGCTGTGTGGAGGCGGAGCGGAGGTCGGAGTGAGCGGTGAGCGCGGGGCGGGAGAGAGGAGGAGACTTTCGCAGATGCGTGTAGAAGAACAGGAGGATTAGAGCGGACGGGACGCGGCAAAGGTGGTGAGTGCTGGTCTGTCTCTGGTGACACTACCTGATGCTCGCGGCCGCCTTCATGATGACTGAAGGTTCTCAGTCAGTGGCAGACCCTGCTCCAGCCCAGATCCAGGCCCTAGCAAGCCCAGTGACAGTCCCCAGGCAGGCCCCAGGGGGTAAATGTCTGATAAAGGGGTAGGGGGGATGTCTGGTGAAGGTGTTCCGTGGCACAGGCGTGGGGGGAGGGGGATCACTTAAAATGACACAGGAGGATCAGAGGGGGCAATCAAAATGACACAGCAGGATCAAAAGGGGTTACTAAAATGGTAACCCCCCTCTGATTCTCCTGTGCCATTTTGATTCCCGCCTCTGATCCCCCCTGTGTCATTTTGAGTGATCCCCCTCCCCCCACCTTGATACCCCAATTCCTTTTTTTTTACCCCTAGAAATGAGCGCAAAAAGAAAAAGCTACTCCGTGGAGTACAAGAAAGGAATCGTGGAAGACTCTTGGGGCCAAAATCTTACTGCTTTCTGCAAAGAGAAGATGTTGAGTATCCGATTGGTCCGAAAATGGTGAGCAGAGTATGGTAACCTCATTGAACAAGTGGACAAGGGAAATGCTAAAAAGCGCAAGTGTGGATCAGGTCGGCAACCATTATTTTCCGAGCTGGAAGACCTGATCTGTGAATGGGTTGTTGACAGGAGAGCAAAGGCTTTGGTTGTGAATAGGGCTCAGATTCAAGAATTTGCCCTTGCAATGGCACCACAGTTTGACATAGCCCCCGAAGACTTCAAAGCATCACAACACTGGCTGGATAATTTCCTTCAGCGAAGTGAACTGTCTTTAAGAAGATCTACAACATTGTTTAGGTTGGAAGATACTCAAGTTATTAAGCGAGCACTTGCATTCAAGTCCTTTATTGATGATGCTGACTTCTCTAAATACAATCTTTCCAACATGATTGCTATGGATGAAACTGCAGTGTTTATGGGCCAATCATCTCAAACAACAATTGAACAGCGGGGAGCCTCCTTAGCGTACATTCCCTCCACTGCTTACGAAAGTGCACGTGTTTCCTGTATTTTGGCAATTCGTCTGGATGGCACTAAAATCCCACCTTTAATCATTTCTAAGGGCAAGAAGGAAAAGATTAAACGTGTTTTGGGCGTTTTTATTCCTGAAACTGAAAAAGCCTGGGCCACACAAGCAGTTATAAGGAAGTGGGTCGATTTAATGCTGCCGCTTGTTATGCGAGGGAGCCAAAGAGGTCTGCTAGTCTGGGATGCAGCCAGCACTCACGGCGCTAAAGACATGAAGACATTTCTTCACGAAAGAAAAATAGATCAGATAATGATTCCCGCAGGAATGACGGCCTATCTCCAGACTCTTGATATTGCAATAAACAAGCCATTCAAAGACAATTTGCGCATGGAAATTAATGACTACATTGAAAATAGAACGGAGAGAAATCAGCGTGGAAACTTTGTGAAACCTAAACTGCAAGAAGTTGTGACTTGGGTGAAGAATTCATGGGAGAAAATCACTGACAGTTGCATTGCAAATGCACTGCGAGCAGGCTACCTTGACAAGAAGTACTCATTTAAAGACAGTGCTATTGCTAAAAAACATGAGAGATTTGGTCCACTGATTCTGAAAGAAATGGAGTCACAAGAAATTCACCAGGAAATTCAGGAATTGGATTGTTATGATGATGTTCTAGAAGATGATGACATGATTGTCATTGAATAAATGAGTAAATTCTTGATACTGTAGGATTCACAGTTTGTCTGGTTTGTGTTGACAACTACCGTACTACCGTACCGTATACAGGTAATAAATTTCCTTTATTTTCATTTAACAATAAATGTGTACCGTATTCTTCTTCATGGAAAAATAAGACATCCCCTTAAAATAAGACCTAGCGTGTCTTCGGGGGCAAAAATTAATATAAGACACTGTCTTATTTTCGGGGAAACACGGTAGGTAGAGTGGAGAAGAAAAGGATGGGCTACTTTGATATTGTATAACAAGCTTAAGAGAAGTTAGGGATAGCATTCCTAAGAAAATGTTATTTCCCAAAAACACTGTTGACACCCACAAGGACACCATATAGTTTGTTTGTTTTTTAATTGCCAAGAAATTAAGGCATTTAATGTTTTCATTTTTAAAGGCTCCCTATATGTTCAGGCACTAATATAGAAACCTTTAATCTGTTAACTTACACCAATCAAGTTCATCTAAACATAATTTTGTGGACTCTAGAGTTTCACAAATCACCTGAAAAGAAAGGTATTATCTTCTGAGTTCAGTCATTTGAAATAAGTCAAATGTATTATCAATCTTTTTCCACCAAAATCAACCGTTCAATCAACTAATGTTACAAATTAGAAGAAAACAAGGCAATACAAGTATGAGGATGAAGATGAAAAACAGGCTGACCTCTGAAAGATAACTGAAATCTTATCCTAAAATCTGCCTACTTATTAATTGGAAGAGGGAATGAGGGAATGATATATCAGCTAAACTACTCAAACAATCTCACTTCCATATAAATCAATAATTCCAACCTTTCCCACAGCCATAACCATTGGGCAGTCTTGCCATGAGGAAACTGGCCAAAAAAAGGACAAGAGGAAAAAAAGATCAAGACCTTAGGTTAGTAATTTTAAATCTGGGTACTTGAATCCAAGAGAAGCTGTGGACACTTTTCCTAGAAAGTGGGCATATATACTATTTTGCATACAATTTCAGGGGAACTATGACCCCCTGCAGCCCATTGAAGTCCTGGATTAAAAACTCCTGACCTAGATAAATGTCAAATTAGGAAATCAGGCCTCAGACTATCAGCAGTTGAAAGGGCTGTAAGAAGCATACAGTCATTTTCAATACATTATCTAATTAAATTGCAACTCCTACAACAACCTTGGGAAGTAGGTATTATCATCTCCTTTTACAAAGAGGGAAAGCTAGATTCTGAGAGGTGAAAGAACTAATTCAAGGTTAAGCATCCTCCTCTCACACCCAGATTACTAATCCTTAGGTCCTCAATCATGAACTAGAGAAGAATTCAAGAACTCTAGTCCATATTTCAGGACATCTTCCAAGATGGGAGAGTTTCTGACTTTTAGTACAGTCAAACCTTGGTTCTTGAACGTCTCCCATCTGGAACAATTCAGTTCTTGACCAAGTTGTTCACAGAAAAAAAGGTCTCGGTTATCAACCAAATCTTCAGTTTTTAACCTGACAACCTTTTCACGCTGATATCTCAGTAAGACAAAAAGCTTCTCTCAGGTAACAAAGGAGAGAATGCTTTTGCTGCTGGTTAAATTGAGGATTAGCACAATTTTAAAACATAAGGAAGCCTTGCTAATGTTGTAAGGGTGTGAAAATGCTCACAAAACAGCAATCACCGGCAACTGAATAAGTAGAAAAACTGTTGTTGATTGGATAAAGGAAAAGCAGTTAGCCAGTGATAGCATTTCGGAGGCAGTGATATATGAAAATTCCCTTAAGGCTAATAGGGTGTTTATTTATAAATTATACATCGCATTAGACATGTATTGTATATAAGAAAGATTAAAGCAATAGGAATCATTTGAAGGTCTGGAATGGGTTAATTCAATTTACATTATTTCTAATGGGGAAAAATGATTCAGTTTTCAAACAAATCGCTCCTCTACCAGCCTTCCATTAAGATCCAGAAACGAGGTTCCACTATACTTCATTATGATCAAGTTATTTACACATTTCTTCTCAATTTAACCTCATTGACAAGAGCAAGTTAGTATGGATGTAATTCCAAAACAACTTTTCTTGGTAGGAAATAATGTAACCAAAGACAAAGGATAATTGTCTAATAATTTTTGTTAATTTTAAAATATATTTTCATTTCTTAAGTAGCCTGACATAAGCTTTGTTAAAAAAACAACAACACAAAAACAAAGGCCCACTGGGTGAGTGCTGAACCTTCTCATGATGGGATTTTTAAAATGTCCCAAAAATCCTGTCACAGATGAATCAAGATCTGACTGAATTAAAAAACTTCAGTCTCTACTCCAAACAGGCAGGCAGAGTTTCAGATGAGCTAGCCACTTCAGCATCCTCTGAATGGTTAGAGCGGTTTAAAAAATGGCACGCCTAACAGTCCTGAATAATTTGATTGGTCAGAATCACATACAACCAAATCTATTACCCCTCTGCACATCAAGATAGTAGTTCAGAGATCTTAGATCTTCATGGTCAAACCTGCTAATGAATACGTCCCCGCAGAAAATAATACAACAGAAACTGGGTCCAGGCCACTAAATTAAGTGGGTCTTAGTCCAGACCCAGTTGCGCCCAGTGAAACATTTACACACTTACTCATCCTCTATAGAGAAATTACCAATAGTTAGCACGCTGTTTTCACACAGATTTAGAAACCCTTTATGGGAAATGTATCCACACCCATAGAATGAAAACTAAGAACAAGTGCAGGTCAGGTCCTCCAAAGCTCTACTCCAATTGCTTCCTATGAGAGTTGCCACCTAGTGATTTTAATTTTTTAAGCCCAGGCAAGCTGCCAATTCAACACTAAAACCGGACTAACAACTGACTTTTCCTATTGCAACATCACCAGCAAGTCCTGTGCTTTCCCTCTTTTTCCTTTGCTTGCAAACAGCAATTCTCATTTTCAAAATCAACTAATTTGCTCTATAATCTGTTCCAAATGGAAGCTCTCAGAGAGCTGCCAATGGAATTACTCTTCCTCCTAGTGCCAAGAGGCCAACAAGTGGCCAATTCAAAAAACCAAAACAGTGGATGTGAAGAAAAGATCGGCACTAAACACAATAAATGTGAAGACAGTAACAACCGGCCAACTCTGTACTTTAATATGTTTCACTTGCCAAAGTTCTACCTATTCTTGTGCCCTGGACAGTAACTATACCAAAATAAATGGCTACATGTGAGAAATAAAATTGCACAGGGGAATATAAACTCAATATTTTGGATTACCAAATTCCACTCAAGGCCTTGTCCATAGTACCACTGAAAAAAAAATAACTGGACCTGAACCTAAGGTTGACTGGCCTCAGAAGTTCTTTCTGACCAGGCCTGGCACAGGCATTTACTAGACAGCAAATGTGACTATTTAACAAAACAAAACAAAAACACAAAGGAAATCTGAAGGAAGTCTGACAGTTTAGATGGCTGACCTGACTTGCATTGGGAGGCACACCTTTAGCTACAGATATTTCCCTACAGTATTCTTCTACCAAACAGTTTTATTAAAAGCTGACCAATAATTAGACTCTGTTTTCACCTTCAGGACACTATATAGACTTGTTTCACCATATGCCCCCCCCCCCCCCCCTGATCTTGGCAGCTCACAAAAAAATCTGACCAAACGCTCCTCAGCTGTGGTGATCCTGTTGAACTTTTGTAACTCAAATTCCATAAAAATAAGGCTGCACAGGTAACGTGTCATCTTTTTTAAAGTTCAAAATTCATTTTGATTGCCAGCAGAAATTTTCAGGTGGCCAGGTTTCCTTTCCAGAACCCCTAAAAGCATTTGCGGAAATGCTTTTGGAAGCAAATTCCTTCCTCCACTGGTCGTCCTCCGTCCAGGTCAAACCTGAACTCCCGCAGGTGCCAGCGCTCACCATTGAAACGCCGAACCGCGCCAGGCCTCCAATCGGAGGCTCCAGGACGCTCCCCATTACGGAAAGCCCCTCGGAAACCAGATTTCCAACCGCTTCGTCCGTCCTCCCGCTTCTTCCTCCTCCGGCAGCATCCTCGCGCGCCCGGGAGGAGTGGGTAGGTGGGAGAGCGTCCCCTGCCCTGGTGAAGCCAGCAAGGAAACTCCCCCGGGGCCGGCACAGACTCCTTCAGGGGGCTGGACTCACCTTCGCGACAGAGCCCCATGACTTCGCGGTTTTTCCCAAACTCCTTGAAACTTTCGTCCAATTCCGTCCCTAGGAGATACACACACACAGGAGGAGGGGAGAGGTAGGTCAGTGGCGGGGAGTGTGACGCAGGCTCACGCACGCACGGAGTAGGTGCGGGCACCTCGCTCCCCCCAACCGAGCGATAGCATCTCTGACCCCTGCGGGGGCTGCGCACAGCACGCGGGAGGGGACCGGCCTGAGGTGGGAGCGCGGGGCGGGGGAGGAGGGCGTGCACACTCACCGTCCTTCCCAGGAAGTTTGGAAGCCTCGACCCACAGATTCCACGACTGTCCCAGCATCGCTTCGGGACTGGGCAAGGGCCTGCGCTCCCCGACGGTCGCCATGGCGGCGGCGGCCGAGGTGGAGGCGGCGCCGGGGCCGCTGTCCTCCGGCCGTAGGCGCCGTGGCGGCGGCGGCTGCCGCTGGGGTTGCGGAGGCTGCTGCTGCTGCTGCCGGGCGGCCGCCGCCGCTGCTCCGCCCGCCGCTGCCGCCGCTCGGCGCGGCTCCCCCCTGACGTCATCCGCGGCCCGCTCCGACATTCTTTCCGCTCCTACAATGTAACAAAAAAGGGGGAAAAGAGTCGCGCGGGGGCCGCTTTTAAGGAGGCGCCGGGGAGTTCCGGCGGCGTGCGCGGCCCGCGGGCCGGGTGGGGCGCCTGACAGCAGCCCCGGCCGCCCAGCCCGCCACCCCCCGGGCCACCCCCCACTCCGGGCGCAAAGTCCGCGCCTCCGGCTCGCTTTCGCTTTCGACTCCCGCGGCCCTCGGGGGAGGGGACGAGCCGCCGGCCGCCAGACTCGCGGCGCAAGGTCCCCTGCCTGCCTCTGCCGCCAGCCCCGGCCCGGAGGCCGGCGCCCGCCTGCCCGCGCCGGGGAGGCCCGAAACGCAGCCCGGCCCTTGGCTGCTCACCCTGAGGCCGCTCGCATCCCCGGCCCGGGCCTTTCCGTCCGCGCGTCCGTCCGAGCGGCGGCACCCGGCCGGCTCCCTTAAGCAGAGGCGCCTCCCGCCGCCTCCTCCCCCTCGCCGGTCCCTCCCTCTCAGCTCGCTCCGGCGAAGTTTGCACGTCAAGCCCCCGGAGTGGAGCCAGGGCGAAGTCGGAAACGCAGCCACCCATGGAGGAGCCGGGCGGCCCACCCCAGGGTGCTGCCGACTGTGGTCGCCGTCGGGCCCTCAGCCCGAGGCCGGAGAGCGGGGCGCGGGGGCTGGTGCAGGGAGCCAGAACCCTCCGCTCCCGGCGGCCGCGCAGCTGTCAAAAGCATGAATGGGCCGCCGCAGCCGAGCGGCCGCCGGGCGTGCAGGAAACCGCGACAGGCAGGCGAGGAAACGAGGCCCAGGTGACGTTCCCGGTGTCCGCCCGAGGCCCACCACTGGAGGTCACAGCGTGCGTCTGGGGGACTTGAACTTCTTGTTCAGCAAAGAGAAGCAATCAGTGTAAGATGGAGTGCAGGAGAGAGAAGAGGGGAATCCGCTGACATATTTGGGAGACACTACCCCAAATTTCTCTATTTCCCCTTCTATTTCTCCTGGAAGTGATTCATTAACCCCAAAAGTAATTTTAAAAAATCTGATTCACTTTGAATTCGAGTTATTAGTCTCTCCCTCTTTGCTTAGGGCTGGAACCCAGGGCTTAGGGCAATGCACAGCATTCCTAGAAAATGTTTAGAAGATCCTGTTTTCTGTCCAATTTAGTTCACTAAATTAAGCACCTCTCCCAACTACACACACAGAGCCCAAAGCTTTTGCTTCATTGATAAGGAAAGATGGTAAAAGGCTACTTAATGAAGAGCATGTAAAGATGTGAAAATCTGAAGGCTGGGACAAACAATGATTTTGATCATGTTTCACAGGAGTAATATCAGCACTCCTGTGACACGTGTATCTTGGCTGCCTGCTCACAGGTGCTTTCTCTAGGTAGGGAGGAAGCAGGTTTACTCCTGGGTTTTTTAATCTAGCGCAGCTGGTGTGACAGAGATAGCCAACTTCTCTGCTAAAGAAACAAAGTCCAACTTGTAGAAACATAAAAATGTTTAAATAAGAGTAAAAATTAATAAGGAAATATTGCACCTAAACTCAACAAAGGGCTCTTGTGAAAAGGGTTGTTTTAAATTTTAGATTAAAAATTTTAAAGCTTTAGGAAAAAATACGTGATTTATTTTTAAAAGATTTAGAAATAAGTATGTAAATTATTTTCTGGATTTCATGCAAACTAAGTTTCAAAAAGTGAAACTATGGATGCTTCCTGTCCTTATCTAAGAAATAGTAAAAACAAAATAACCAAAAGAAACAAGTGAAATGATAAACAATTTCTAAAATTTTAACCCAATAAAAGTACCAATGAAAAAAATGCATGAGTAAAGCATGTAATTCCCTTGGTAACAATAGGGTTCCTAACACTTGTCCCCAATGCAGACTTTTAATTTTTCATTCTTCCCAAATCACTGAAAAACTGTAGAATTACATAGAAACATCTAATTTCTCTATTTTGCCTAGCTTAAAATACACAGTTTATGAATTACTTTGAATTTTATAATTCCACACTTAAGATAACTGAAAATTTGAATTTTAGTAGTATATGGAGCTGCCACTAAAAAGAAAAGCTTAAGGCTACCCAACTAAATGGATACCAAAGGGAGCTTGTCTATTGAATATAGTGTGAGAAGGAAAATAAGGGAAGAATGGCAAACATGAATTACAGTCCCACTTCCTCAAGACACTGCTTGATTTCCCCCTTTTTACATGTGAAAATACTTCCAGATTCACTGATATGACTGCTAGCCAATGGGGGCCAATATGGCAATTCTCTCCTTATCCCTGCTACCTCTTTTTTTAATCCTTTCAAACTTTTTTTTTAAAATATATTTTATTGATATTTTACAGAGAGGAAGGGAGAGGGACAGAGAGCCAGAAACATCGATGAGAGAGAAACACCGATCAGCTGCCTCCTGCACATCCCCCACTGGGGATGCGCCCTCAACCAAGGCACGTGCCCTTGACCGGAATCGAACCTGGGACCTTTCAGTCCGCAGGCCGATGCTCTATCCACTGAGCCAAACCGGTTTTGGCCTTTCAAACTTTTTGATTGAGTTAGTAAAGAAAGCACAACAGAGAGTAAAATGAAAAATACTACGTATCTTCTTAGCATTGATAGTTATTAAGAGAAATCATTAATAAAGTTATCAATTATTGAACACTTACTAGCATTGCCACTGATACTTTACTGTACTGTCTCAATATTCACAATTGTGTAAGGTAGAAGTTGTTATTACTTAAAATTTACAGATAAGGAAAATGAAGGAGGGCTCTGGAATAAGTCCCTATGAATTCTTTCTGGGCTCATATTCTGGCTCTCCCACTTGCAAGCTGTGTAACCTGAGCAAGTTACCGAACTTATCTACACCACAGTTTAAAACGGAGTTAAAACCAGGCTTCTTCTGAGGATTACATGAAAAGACTCATGGAAAGCACTTGGTATAATGTTTAACACAAAATAAATACTATAAGTATCCTATATCAAGCCGAGCTATTCAGATCAATTCTTATCTGAGAAATTTATCGTCAAGTTGAAGATGTAGAGACCAAGAGAATGGCAGACAATTTCTGACATCTCTCCATCATTCTTTTCTGTTACAGCTAATACATTTTATCACACTCTCTTCATCAATAAGTCCTAACTCCAGTTTGATGTAAAATTTCCTAGATCAGGCAGTTTCTGATATCCATAATTGGTTTGGGTTTCCTAAAGGTTCGGGTTTCCTAAAGGTTCGAATGAGTCACCAACAAAAGCCAAAACTGCTAGCTGAGCAAGTACAGTGCTCTAATACTCAAATTGGGCAGCATTTAAAAAGTGCTTCTTACACAAAGGGCACTGTCTACAAACAAGAGACAACAGAAACTTGCACATGTGGTTTACCTACCAGGCCATAATAAAGAACCTGATGGCTTCTTACCTAAATACCCCTCCTCTATACTCAAAAACATAAAAAGAAAATGAACCAATACAATTTACATTAATGTAATTAATATAGCAGCGTGCCTTACATATGATCAATTGGTTCTCCTGTCAGTACACTTCTGATGTTTCGTAGCTCAGAGGACCTTCAGGATCTGTCAGCACAGATAGTGGTATGTATTATAAGGTTTGAGTAATGAGGACTCAAGTTTTCAAATGGTTCCTGATTGTCTACCACACACCAGGAACTCCGCTAGGCACCAAAGTGAACACAATGTAATTTCGATGAGGACATGAGGAGAGTAAGAAGTAGGAGAAACATTTAATTCATCAAAACGCTCTTATGGAAAAAGCTGTAACCACCAATTAGATTGTTTGTGGCTTAAGAACTAGGCCGTCAGAAATGAAATGCTGCCAAGTTCTGAGCATTTCATCCCTTCCAGGGATGTATTTAAAATATGGCCTTACTTCACCATCCAAATTTAGGGATGTTCCCAGGAGGTGCCAAGGGTAAGAAGGTCTCTCTTAACAAGAATAATTATTCTTGGCACAACAGATTCACTTGTAAATGCTTTGTTCAAACACCGAAGACATCACTAAGTGGAAAGAAAGGCTCATCTTTCCAGTTTTTAACTCCAGTTTGATGTAAAATTTCCTAAAATTTTGTAAGATGCAAGACCCCACACAACCAGCCTCTTTATTTAGAAAAAAACCACTGATCCCAATACAACATTGTAATGAACTTGAAAACTAGCAACTACAGTATAGTTATCAGTGCAAATTACAGGGTTGGTAACAGAGATTCTCCACTATCAACCCCAAAGGACTGCCTTCATTTGAGTAACAAGAAACTTGGATCCACTGAATTAGATGTATTGGCTTTGGTTTCTTGATTTCATCCTAAAATTGGCTGAGCCTATGTTTGTATCCCCTCTCCCTCCTCTGACCCATACCTCTCTCCTTCTTTCCTCTCCAAACAGAGCCAGAGCTCTCTTTTGCATATGGGTATGGCAGGCAAGGCCCATTCTTTTTTTTTTTTTTTTAATATATTTTATTGATTTTTTACAGAGAGGAAGGGAGAGAGATAGAGAGTTAGAAACATCGATAAGAGAAACATCGATCAGCTGCCTCCTGCACACCCCCTACTGGGGATGTGCCCGCAACCAAGGTACATGCCCTTGACCGGAATCGAACCTGGGACCTTTCAGTCCGCAGGCTGACGCTCTATCCACTGAGCCAAACCGGTTTTGGCAAGGCCCATTCTTAACTGTGCTCCCAGTAGTGAAATACCGTATCTTATAGACTGTCATACATACATCAGTATTCCAGTAGGGGGAGAACAGTGGAAGGAGGAAATGGAATTTATCAGCTCAGGGGCTGGAATTGCTGACAAGTGCAAAATTAGGAATAATATGAAGAGTTGAAAAAGTGGAGACTTAAAGATGAGGGTAATTATCTTTTTAAAGACTTAACCTGTACATGTATTCATTGTACACACTGTATCAGTTGCCAAGAAGTTTAAAGCTTTGTATTTTTAGTTTGTTTTCTTAAATCATATTTGTGTAACTACATATAAATTCTCCCAAAGAAATATTCACCCGTGATAGAAAACTGTTTGAAAGAGAAAAATTTAAAAATATACACATAAAAGATAATAAATTATAACTTTAAACTGAATAATGCTCAAATAGTTCTAGGAATTTAATACTGGCCTGTATTTTATTAACTACTGACAAGCTTGATTTAAAATCTTCATTTAAAGCCTTCAGGTAAAGTAGTTTTTGAAAAGTAGAGAGAAAGGATTAAGTTATAGAAAAGGAATGGAAAAGTTGGGCCAACATTTAGCTATATAAAGAGGCTGACTGTTTCGAGTTCCAGTGCACTGCCTCAGATACAATAAAATGCAAAATTAAACACACTGTTAAAAATAATTCCTATGACACCTTTGTTCTGATACAGCTTTCACCGAACTGGCTGTAAATATCACCATCTGATGGGTCCAACAGTTAGAGCATGGATTCTAGAGCCAATCTGCCCAGGTCAGTGGTCGGCAAACTCATTAGTCAACAGAGCCAAATATCAATAGTACAACAATTGAAATTGCTTTTGAGAGCCAAATTTTTTAAACTTGAACTTCTTCTAACGCCACTTCTTCAAAATAGACTCGCCCAGACCGTCGTATTTTGTGGAAGAGCCACACTCAAGGAGCCAAAGAGCCCCATGTGGCTCACGAGCCGCAGTTTGCCGACCACTGGCCCAGGAGAATCCCAATTCTACCACTTACTAGCTGTTAACTCTGGGGAAATCATTTAACCTCTCTGTGCCTGCTTCCTCATCTATAAAATGAGTGAAGGAGAAGTATTTACTTTATGAGAAGATTAAGAAAGTGAATAGTGCAAAAGCACCCTGTAAGTGTTAGCTATTATTAGCACCGTGCCTGTCATACAGTGAGCCCGGATTCTAATCTCTCCATGTTACACGATCAGATCAGTCTGTAGAATGAAGCATGGGTTTCACTATGTCAGTCCTTGCTCTAACACTTTTAGGGGCTCCCCTGACCACTGAATTCAATAAAAACTTCTCTCCTAGCACTCAAGGAGTGCCCCAGTCCCAACACTTCCGGAACTAAATGTCCCCTCCAGCAGGCACTCTATAGTCCAGCCAAAATGACCAATGCAAAGCTTCAAACATGTTGTCTACTCCAGCTCCCAAGCCTTTGTTCATACAGGTCACTATATACTTTCCTTCCCTTAGATGAAACCCTACCATTCAATCAAGTCCCTCTGCAAATTCCATGTCTTTAAGAAAGCATTTCCTTATCCCTCACATTAAGCATACGGGAACTCATCCCCACCCCTAAATCATTGGACTTCATGAACTGAGGTCAAGGTGACAATGAGATGTATGCTTGTTCTCCCAGAGATCAACAGTTTCACTCCCAAGGTAAGGGTGTTATTTGGAAATTGGACTCACCTCCCCACACACCATAAGATCTGTGGGTGCCAGGTCCCCAAGCTAGTCCACAAAGTGCGTTAGGGCTGAACTCCCAACTAATAGTGCAGGTGCACTGGTACAAAAGGGAAGGCTCAATACTGATCTTTCCTCGCAGTTTCCTCAGCAAAATTCCAGCTCTAAGTAAGAGCTGGATCTATGAAAAGTGGGGTGGAGGAAGTGGGTTTGTGGTACTTGAATTATAACAAACCCACTTCCCCCACCCCACTTTTCTATAGTATTATGTTTTCTTTTTTTGTTACTCCTCATCTAAGGATGTTTTTTCCATTGATTTTTAGAAAGTGAAAGGGAGGCAGGGAGGTAAATTTGTGGTACTTGAATTATATTTTAATAAAGCTATTATTATTATTTTAAAATATACCTTATTGAGTTTTTTACAGAGAGGAAGGTAGAGGGATAGAGAGTTAGATCCAGTTAGATCAATTTTCATAGATCCAGCAAACAAACCCACTTCCCCCACCCCACTTTTCTATAGTATTATGTTTTCTTTTTTTGTTACTCCTCACCTAAGGATGTTTTTTTCCATTGATTTTTATTTTATTTTATTTTTAAATATATTTTATTGATTTTTTACAGAGAGGCAGAGAGAGGGATAGAGAGTTAGAAACATCGATGAGAGAGAGACATCTATCAGCTGCCTCCTGCACGCCCCCTACTGGGTATGTGCCCGCAACCCAGGTACATGCCCTTGACAGGAATCGAACCTGGGACCCTTCAGTCCTCAGGCCGACGCTCTATCCACTGAGCCAAACTGGTTAGGGCTTTCCATTGATTTTTACAGAGAGGGAGGGAGGAAAGGAGGGAAGGAGGAGAGAAAAAAAGGGGGAGGGGAGAAAGAGAGGGAGAGAAGAAGGGAGGGAGGAAGGGAGGGGGGGCATGGATGTGAGAGAGACATCCACTGGCTGGCTGAGGATGGAACCCGAAACCCAGGTACATCGAACAGAAATTGAACCCGAGATCCTTCGGTGAATGGTCTGACGCTCTAACCACGTATTTTCTCATAAAAAGGGAGACTTTAACACCTATTAACTTTTTAGATAGTCCCTAAACCAGCCCTGGGCGTGGGCAAACTACGGCCTGCGGGCCGGATCTGGCCCGTTCTGTTCTATTCGGTGTTCTGTTCTATTCGGCCCGCGGAGCCGAAAGAGCGGAGGGTTCTCTTGCTCTCCCCTCCGCTCCTTTACTTTGAATTTATATTAGTTCACACAAACACTCCATCCATGCTTTTGTTCCGGCCCTCTGGTCCAGTTTAAGAACCCATTGTGGTCCTCGAGTCAAAAAGTTTGCCCACCCCTGCCCTAAACCTTTCTTCCCAGAAATATAAATTTACTACACAGCCATGGCCATTCTGATTGTAAATGGCACCATCTATGACTCAAGGCAAAGTTTCTGCCTTTTAACTTGTTCAATCTATTTTAACCTCTCTTATGATCCCATAAGATCTCCAGGACGGTCCTCAAACTTTTTAAACAGGGGGCCAGTTCACTGTCCCTCAGACCGTTGGAGGGCCGGAATATAGTTTAAAAAAAACACCATGAACAAATTCCTATGCACACTGCGGCCCGGGATGAGTCGGCTGCTAAGCAGGACAGGCAGCGGCACCCGGCAAGCCGGATAAATGTCCTCGGCGGGCCGCATGTGGCCTGTGGGCCATAGTTTGAGGATGCCTGGTCTACTCCTTTCCTTACTTCCTTCTCCTCATCCTCCTCCTCACCAAACTGCTCTAAGTGGAGGAACTTCAGGAGCAGAAATGATGAACTGAAATAATATCGCTACAGGCTACCTTTGCTACTTTCCAGACCTTCTTGCCCTTCTCCACTTCAGAATAAAGGGTATCTTCACAAAGCATCAGTTTCAATGATTTCTGGGGGCAGTGGCAACAGAGCAGCAATCACAAGTGGGTTTTTAGTAGGTTAGAATCCCGTTTACCAGGTATTTCTTTAAACACAAAGCCAAATAGATAAATTGGACTTCATCAAAATTATTAAACTTTTGTGCTTCAAATAATACCTTGGGAAAGACAACACACAGAATGGAGAAAATGTGTACAAATTATATATCTGATAGGGGACTTGTATCTGGAATGTATATATAAAAAAGAACAAATAATCCAATTTTCAAAATGGGCAGAAGATCTCAATAGATACTTCTCCAAAGAAAATAATACAAATGACCAATAAGCAAATGAAAAATTGCTCAACATCATTTGTTATTAGAGAAATACAGATCAAAACCACAATAATACTACTACACACCTACTATGCTGGCTATTAAGTAAATAAG
Source organism: Plecotus auritus (assembly GCF_963455305.1). Lineage (NCBI taxonomy): Eukaryota > Metazoa > Chordata > Mammalia > Chiroptera > Vespertilionidae > Plecotus > Plecotus auritus. The sequence goes on from NC_137773.1 coordinate 126,149,326, forward strand.
AACAAACAAAAAGTGACAAGTGTTGGTTAGGATGTGAGGAATAAAATCCTTGTGCTTTGCTGGTACATTGTAAAACAGTCCAGTCCCTGTGGAAACAGCCTGGCAGTTCCTCAGAAGGTTAAACACAGAATTACAATGGGATCCAACAATTCCATTTCTAGGTATATACTCAAAAGAACTGAAAGCAGGGGCTAAAAGAGATACTTGTACAGCAATGTTCATAACAGCATTATTCACAATAGCCAAAAGGTGGAAACACCTCTAGTGTCCATCAACTGATGAACAGATAAATAAAATGTGGTGTATTTACACACAGGAACATTATTCAGTCACTAAAAGTAATGCTACAACATGAATGAACCTCAAAAACAAGTCAAGTAAAAGAAGCGACACAAAAGGCCATATATCATATGATTCCACTTATATGAAATATCCAGAATAGGCAAATCCATAAAGACAGAAGGCAGATCTGGCAAGAGGGGAGGGTGGAGAGTGACTGCTGGGTGGAAATGGGGTCTCCTTTCGGGTGATGAACATGTTCTGGACATAGATAAGAGGCGGTGGCTGAGCAACATCGTGAATACACTAAAAACTATCAAATGGGTAAATTTGTGGTACTTGAATTATATTTCAATAAAGCTATTATTATTATTTTAAAATATATTCTATTGAGTTTTCCACAGAGAGGAAGGGAGAGGGATAGAGAGTTAGAAACATCACTCAGCTGCCTCCCGCACACCCCCTACTGGGATGTGTCCGCAACCAAGGTAGATGCCCTAGACTAGAATTGAACCTGGGACCCTTCAGTCCACAGGCCGATGCTCTACCCACTGAGCCAAACCGGTTGGGCAAGCTATTATTTTTTTTAATTCAACATTAAAACTTGAAAAGTTTCACACAAAATTCCATATTGACATCTCTTGAAAAATCTCTGTGATCTCACACAAGGTCCCTCATGACAACCATCAGCTGCCACTAAAGCTAGACCTGAAGACAGCTCTCCATGCCCCACTCTGGGCATGTTGATCTCCGCCTCCATGAGCTTCTCTGTGAAAGGAGGATCATGACAGCATCTACCTCATCAGGCTGTCATGAGGAGTCAATGGGTTAAATGCTGAGAACAGCATCTGGTACATAGTCAGTGCTCCCTGCTCAGTAAGTGTTAGCTGCTTTTATATTTTCTGATACCTCAATCTCTTTATAGAGAGATAAATGGCAATTGTTTTCCAATTTTTAAAAAATATGTTTTTATTGATTTCAGAGAGGAAGGGGGGGTGGGAGAGAGAGAGAAACATCAATGATGAGATGCCATCACTGATCGGCTGCCTCCTGCATGCTCCATACCGGGGATCGAGCCTGAAACCCAGGCATGTGCCCTGACTGAGAATCGAATTTCAACCTTCTGGTTCATAGGTCAACCACACTAAACAAATGGAAGTATAGCATATAATGTAGCAATCCAAAAGAAAGAAGTGGAAAAACAGCCAAAATACAAGTCTTTAAAAAGCAACGTATAAAATACTATGCATAATATGTGTCTAGTTTTATGAAAAAGCAATAACTATGATAATAACTCTATTCATAGAAAACAGTCTAGATAACTTTGGATTTATGGGGAGCAGAAAGTGAAAGTATGTAATTAAAGGGGCTTTTTATTAACATACATGTCTATGTAATACTTAAATTTTTCTAGCCTTATTGAAATATAATTGACATATAACATTGTATAAATTTAAAGTGTAAATATTGTGATTTTATATATATATGTAAAATTAGCTGACATGTCCATCACCTCACATAGTTATCTAATTTTTTTAATGACAAACTTTTATAACCAGAATATTTTTTTAAAATATATTTTATTGATTTTTTACAGAGAGGAAGGAAGAGGGATAGAGAGCTAGAAACATCGATGAGAGAGAAACATCGATCAGCTGCCTCCTGCACACCTCCTACTGGGGATGTGCCCGCAACCACGTTACGTGCCCTTGACCGGAATCGAACCTGGGACCCTTCAGTCCGCAGGCCGACGCTCTATCCACTGAGCCAAACCGGTTTTGGCGAGAATATTTTTTAATATATTTTTGATTTTAGAGAGGAAGGGAGAGAGAGATAGAAACATCAATGATGAGAGAGAATCACTGATCAGCTGCCTCCTGCACGCCCCCCACTGGAGATTGAGCACGCAATCCAGTCATGTGCCCTTGACCAGAATCGAACCCGGGATCCTTCAGTCCGTAGGCAGACTCTCTATCCACTGAACAAAACTGGCCAGGGCTAACCAGAATATTTTTTTAAAAGAAGAAGTAATTCTAATTTTGTTTGAGACTTTTGTGAGATTGTCACAAAATTCAATCACATGAGTAGCAATATTACAGACTGGTGAAAACAGGGGCCATTTGCTTTCCTTTGAAACCCAGAGGCTGGGATTCCCAGGCACCAACCCCTTTGGTTTCCTTCCTCCTTGCGGAGTGCGTATTTTACTGCTGCCAAAAGTAGAGATTCTAAACTCCTTGGCCTGGCAGTCAACACCCTTCCCTATCTGGCCAAACATCCTTTTTATAGCGTTATCACCCTTCACTCCCACTTACAAAGTCTCCACTCTGGCCAAAAAAGACATAAAATACATATCTTTAAAATGTTTTTCCATATGCACTTTTAAAAAATTGAGATAAAATTCACTTAATATAAAATTTATCATTTTAACAATTTTAAAGTGTACACTTAGTGACATTTAGTATATTCACAATGTGATGCATCCACTATCATTACCTGGTTCCAGAGCACTTTCATCACCCCAAAAGGAAACCCTGTACCCAGTAAGCAGTCACTCCCCATCTCCCATCCCTCCCCCCAGGCCCTAGAAGCCACATCTGTCTTCTGTCTCAAAAGTTTTGCCTATTTTGGATATTCTGCATCATACAATATGTGAACTTTTGTTTCTGGCTTCTTTCAGTTAGCATAATGTTTTTGAGGCTCAATACTTTCTTTCTTTTTACAGATGAGTAATATTCCACTGTGTGCATATCCCATGTTTTGTGTGGTTTGTTTTTTTTTTATCCATTCATCAGCTGATGGACATTTGGGCTATTTCTACCTTTGGGGTATTGTGAATAGTTACATGCCATTATCTTTCCCTTCCTTCAGTTTTACGTGCAAATCAAAGTCAAGCTTTCACGTGAGCTTCTAATCAACTCTTACCCTCCTCACGTTAGCCTGGCCCAAAGTCCTCAGCTTACTCTGAATTCCCTCACTTCTATACCCAAGGTAGCAAATTGTCAACACATGGCAGAATCCTACAGACTTATTTAGGTTGACTCAAACTGTTTGCTTTTCTTAAATTAGTTGCTAACATAGGAAAGCTCAAGGAAAATCATTGAAGTCAAGATTCCAGATCCTTTAAAAACCTAGAAGGTCTGGCAACATCATCTCTTGCCTGGGTTATTGCAGTAACTGCAGATTAACTGGTCTCAGTGCTTTTACCCTTTCCCCCTACAGCCTACCTCAATATAGTACCCCCAATGGTTTCATTCAAACAGAAGTCAGATCAAGTCACTCCAGTACTCACATTCCAGTGGCCTCCCACTTCTCCCAAAGTACAAGCCAAGGCCTGCATGGCCTATGAGGCGGTGTACACAGGTCTTGTGCCTGTCTGCCTGTGTCTCCTCCCACTCTCCTGCCTGCTCACTCAGCTCCGGCCTTCTTCTTTCCATTGCTTGGACAACCCAGGCAGGCTCTACTTTAGGCCTTTGCACTGGATGTTCAATGCATCTCCAGAAAGTTCAGTGGTTCACTCCTTCACATTCAGTACTAAAATCTCACCTCAAAAAAACCCAACCCTGACCGCCCTTACTTAAAATTGTAAGCCCACCCCTCATCAGCACTCCTGATTTTCCTTATCCTGACCTGCTATTTCTAACCAGTCATCATCATCTAGTATAATGAAAAATGTACTTATTTACTGCATTTGCTATCTATTATCTGTTTCCTTCCATTAAAAGGTAAGTGTCACAATGGCAGGGACTTTTGTCCCTTTGATTTCCTAATTAATTCCCATTGCCCAGAAGAGCACAACACATGGTAAGCGTGCAATAACTATTTGCTGAATGGATATTGGGCTTACAATTAGCCGGCACTGAAAAGGGGCTGCCCTTTAGATTGGTCACATGATAGTTTCCCAGTTCCACCTGGCCCATTTCATTCTTCTACCTGTTTGGTCCCTGCAGACATGAGCTTGTGACACTTCTTTTTCCCCTGCCCCTTGTCATTGACTTCCTAGTATCATGTTAATCTTTTCATCAGAATAGTATTAATAAAGGATATCATAATTGTAGTCTGTGGAAATCACCTACTATTTTCCTTCTCAAAGACAATCCCTCTGCATATAGTAGAAGCTAAATAAATAGTTATGAACTAAAGTGCTCATCTGGCATTTCTGTCAAATGTTTCCTCCCTACCTTCCCCCCCAAATCTCACCACTTCCAGCTGCTGACTACCATTAAGGAAAGCGCTGCTTCTCTCTTCTCTGGCACTTCCCAGACATTCCACAGTTAGGGTCATCCTTCGTGATAACCTGGATGACCACAGAATGATGCCTATGCATTGCTGCCCGATCAGCTTTAAGACAGAAAAATGTAAGGACCTATTTTGAGGGTGGAGACTTCAGAGCTGCCCAGAGCTGCTCTTCTAAACACCTAACCAGAGCTGCCACACCTTTCCTGACACTCGTGTTTCAGTCTGAAATTATTATCTTTGCAGATGAATGTGCATATTGTCCAAAATGTTTCCATCTTTGCAATACACTGAGTGGCCAGATTATTATGATCTCTGAATATATATATTAGAGGCCCAATGCATGAATTCGTGCATGGGTGGGGTCTGGCCAGCCTGGCCAGGGGGAGGGGACATGAGTGGTTGGCTGGCCTGCCTGCTGGTCGAACTCCTGGTCGAGGGGACAATTTGCATATTAACCTTTTATTATATAGGATATACACTGAGTGGCCAGATTATTATGCGTTCAGAGATCGTAATAATCTGGCCACTCAGTGTAGTTGCAACCTGACTGAGGCATTGCATTTGTTGCCTAAATGTGTAATCTGATCAATTTCAGAGGCTAAAAATCCTTTGGTCTTTCCTGTTTGGATTCTGTTCCATTTTATCCTTCAATAACATGTGTTAAACCTCATCTTAACATGTAAGCCCCCTCATTGCTTTTAGGACATGGGAGGATGAATCTTTTTTTTAATAAAAATTCCTCCAGGAAAAGGTTCATTCGATTTGATAGTTTTCTACACCTGGCACCACACTGCACAGCTGGGGTGTGGCAGAAGGACCTTGGCCAGGCAAGGGAGAGAAGCCCATAGAGGCTTGACTGTGCAGGATTTCTGTAGATGAGGTTTTTGTAACTTTACCAAGTGGTTCGTTTAGTTTAAAGCTTAAAGTTATTTTTTTTTTTATCAGTGTCCACAAAGTTTAAAATAGAACACAAAATTAAAAGAATCTATGGGACACACACAAAGCATTTCTCCAGAATATTTTCCTCTTTTTCACATTATGTGAGACTTAACCATCCCTCCTCCCCAAATAGTAAATGCACAATGGCAAACATGTAGTAAGAAACAACTAATGGTGTCTGCTATTTTTGAAATGAGCACAGAGCCATCTGGCGGCTGGGCAAAGGTACTGGGCCCAGGGAGTATGTCTGAAGAACTGCCAGTTTACAATTTGCTTAGGACCTTCCCAGTCCTGAGCAGCTAGGTCTATGTTGCTTGTGGAGAGAAAACAGGAGCTGAGGAAAGTAGAGCTGGGCAAAAACACAGGAGCATATCTTTGAACAACGTCCTAAGAAAAAAATAAATATGGATTTATTGGGGTAAGAGTTCCTATCTCCAAAGTCTTCCTATAATTTTAAAGAATGGAGGGAGGTAGTATTTAGCAGTTTTCATTCTGACAAACACATAATAATATTATACTCTTGAATTCATTGTCATTTCATGTTAGTAAGATCATATTCAGAGTTATGCTTAAAATTTGAAATCTTACTCTGATACTTTAAATTTAAAAACTCTCATTCTTTGGTAAGACTTGCTCTATTATAGTCGGAAGCATCACATTTTTCAGCTGTGCTATGCTGGAACAGCAGTTACCTTTTCTTTGGAGGGCAGGCCAAAACTCCTGATCCATTTATCAGGGGATCTTCATCTGCTATGACTGTGGAAGTGCTTTCTTCTTAATTCTGTTCAGACCTACAAACAGAGAAAAGGGGCAAAGGGATGAAACAATGGGTCAAGCTAACCAGAAATCTACAATCTCATTAGTTACCAGATGTTACAAAATTATTATATATGTTTTGAAATGTCAAAGTGTTAAAATTCGAGGCACTTTATCAATTTTACAACAAATGTAATTCAGTTTTTTGGTTTTTTACAATGCACTTAAGCAGCTATCTATAATAATAAAAGGGTAATATGCTAATTAGACCAGACGTCATTCCGGATGAAGCCGGGGTCAGAGGGTAGCCTGGGTCCCAGGTGTCTGCAGGTGTCTGAAGGGAAGCCCGAGTCCCGGGTGCCAGAGGGAAGCTGGTGCCGGTAGCCAGGGGATGGAAAGCCTACTCTTGCATGAATTTCGTGCATTGGGCCTCTAGTCCTATATAATAAAAGGTTAATATGCAAATCGACCGAATAGCAGAACGACCGGTCGGTAAGATGCGAACTGACCATCAGGGGGCAGACGCTCAACACAGGAGCTGACCCCTGGTGGTCAGTGCGCTCTCACAGGTGGAGCACCGCTCAGCCAGAACCTGGGCTCACGGCTGGCGAGCGCAGCGGTGGTGGCAAGAGCCTCTCCCGCCTCTGCAGCAGCGCTGAGGAAGTCGGCGAGGAGCAGGACTAAGCCATCAGATGGCCATCCCCCGAGGGCTCCCAGACTGTGAGAGGGTGCAGGCCAGGCTGAGGAACCCCTGAGTGCATGAATTTCGTGCACCGGGCCTCTAGTATTTACAATAAACCAAGAACAAATGACTATTTAATATGTACATAGATAAAGCTCTTGGGGCTTAAAGTCATTGTGTATAATTTGCCACTAATGAGTTTTCACTTAATTTTTAAAATGGCTATTCAGAAAGCCTGCTCCTATGAAACCTATCAGAATCACAGATTTAAAAAAACACACACACATTGAGATTATTATATGGAGAGGTCACTTTGTCCTTTTTCATCTAACAGTTTATAAAAGCAATTCATAATACTACAAACAGGAAACAAAAACTCAAACCACTTTCCTAAAAAGCACAAGGAAATTATGTGTTCCTTTTTTATGCATTTTTGTGCAATGTGTATATGTACACTTCAAGTGGGATGTGGCTACTATTTAAATTAATTTGGGAAGAATCACTGAGTTAAGAGTCAAGGAACTGGAGATTAAGAAACCAGTTAGAGCCGAAACTGGTTTGGCTCAGTGGATAGAGCGTCGGCCTGTGGACTGAAGGGTCCCAGGTTCGATTCCGGTCAAGGGCATGTACCTTGGTTGCAGGCACATCCCCAGTAGGGGTTGTACAGGAGGCAGCTGATCAATGTTTCTCTCTCATCGATGTTTCTAACTCTCTGTCCCTCTCCCTTGCTCTCTGTAAAATACCAATAAAATATATTTAAAAAAAAAAAAAAAAGAAACCAGTTAGAAATTTAACTGGTTTTCAAGTCTGACTTGCAGAAGAAGAGAGAGAACAGAAAATATAGGCAATGACACAGCTATGGAGCAGATGCTAAAGTATAAGCACAAAGCAGGCTGATTTTGTATGAAAATTTCACCAGTAATACCCTTCTCTTCCGGTATTATTTCTTTCAGGTCACGATGAGGAAACTGAGGTTTAGCAGAGTACAGCCATCTGCATGTCACCCGCTGCAACAACAGTGAACTAATACTGAAAGAAAACCAGTGAAAGCTGCCTCCTAAACTGGAGAAAAGCTGCCTGTCCACTGGAGCCAGCTGTTTTCTCTGTATGGATACCTGCATCTCCTCTGAGCCCCATCGCCTGCAGTGAATACATGACCGAACAGGAGAGAGAGAACTACATAACCAGACACCCAGAAAAGAGAGACCATGGGGAGACAAAGAAACAGACCGCATATGAAAGAAAAGCAGGCATCACCAGAAAAGGAAGTAAACGAAATGGAGGCAAGCAACCTTCCAGAGAAAGAATTCAGAGAAATGGTCATAAGGTGGCTGAAAAGAATGAAAGACAAATTCGACAATATGAGTAAGAACCAAGAGGAAATGAAGAAGAACGAAGAAGAAATGAAAAATGACATCGCTACTGTAAAGAACTCAATAGAAAGCATCAAGAGTAGACTAGAAGAAGCAGATGACCGCATCAGTGAGCTAGAAGACAAGGTAGGAAAAAATACCCAAGTAGAGCAGCTTCTAGAAAAAAAAAATTAAAAAGCAGGAGGAGAGCCTAAGGGAACTTTGGGACAACACGAAACAAAACAACATCCGCATAATAGCGGTTCCAGAAGGAAAGGAAACTGAGCAAGGAATAGAAAACCTGTTTGAAGAAAAAAATGACAGAAAACTTCCCTGATATAGGGAAGAAAAAACCCACACAAATCCAAGAAGCTCAGAGTCCCAAGCAAAATGAACCCCAAAAGACCGACGCCAAGGCACATTATAATTAAATTGGCAAACACCAACGACAAAGTAAGAATCTTAACAGTGGCAAGAGAGAGACAGAAAGTTACATACAAAGGAACCCCCATCAGACTATCAACTGATTTCTCAACAGAAACTCATCAGGCCAGAAGGGAATGGAATGAAATATACAACATCATGCAAAGGAAGGGTCTGAATCCAAGAATACTGTACCCAGCAAGGCTATCAATCAAAACTGAAGGTGAAATCAGGAGCTTCACAGACAAAAAAGGACTAAGGGAATTTATTACCACCAAACCAGCAATGCAAGAAATGCTAAAGGGTCTGCTGTGTAAAAAAAAAAGAAATAGGAAGCGAAGAAGGAACACAGGGGTAAAGAATAAAAATGGCGACAAATAAGTACCTATTAATAACTTTAAACGTAAATGGATTAAATGCCCCAATCAAAAGACATAGGGTAACAGATTGGATAAGAAAACAAAACCCATATATCTGCTGTCTACAAGAAACCCACCTCAGAAAAAATGACGCACACAGACTGAGGATGAAGGGATAGAAAAAGGTTTTTCAGGCAAATGGAAAAGAAAAAAAAGCTGGAGTAGCAATACTTATATCTGACAAATTAGATCTCAAAGTGAAGGACATAATAAGAGGTAAGGAAGGCCACTTCATAATACTCAAGGGAGAAATCCAACAAGAAGAAATAACTCTGGTAAACATATATGCACCCGATACAGGAGCACCCCAATACATAAAAAAAACTCCTGGAGGATATCAAGGGAGAGATTGACAGCAATACAATCACAGTAGGAGACTTTAATACCCCACTATCACCATTGGACAAATCCTCTAAACAAAAAAATCAGCAAAGAAACATCAATCCTAAATGACTCACTAGACCAGATGGAATTAATTGACATCTTCAGAACATTTCACCCCAAAGCCACAGAATATACATTCTTCTCAAGTGCACATGGGTCATTTTCAAAGATAGACCATATGTTGGGACATAGGCAAAGTCTCTTCAAATTCAAGAAGATAGAAATCGTATCAAGCATCTTCTCAGACCACAGTGGCATGAAACGGGAAATCAACTATAATAAAAACAATCCAAAGAAATCAAACACATGGAGACTAAACAGCATGCTATTAAACAATGACTGGGTTACCAGAGAAATCAAGGAAGAAATAAAAAAACATCATGGCAACAAATGACAATGAAAACACAACAATCCAAAATCTATGGAACACAGCGAAAGCAGTCTTGAGAGGGAAGTTCATAGCTCTACAAGCCTACTGCAAAAAACAAGAAACAATGGTAATAAATTACCTAACCCTACAACTCAAAGAGTTAGAAAAAGAGCAACAAGAAAAGCCCAGTGTAAGCAGAAGGAAGGAAATAATAAAGATCAGAGCAGAGATAAACAGCATAGAGACCAAAGAAACAATACAAAAGATCAACAAAACGAAGAGCTGATTCTTTGAAGGATAAACAAAATTGATGAACCTCTACCCAGGCTCACCAGGAAGCAAAGAGAGAGGACCCAAATAAACAAAATCAGAAATGAAAGAGGTGAAATAACAACAGATCCTGCCGAAATACAAAGGATTGTTAAAAAATACTATGAACAACTCTATTCCAAAAAACTGGACAACCTGGAGGAAATGGACATATTCCTAGAAAAATATAACCTTCCAAAACTCAATCAGGAAGAATCTAAACAGCTCAATATGCCAGTAACTATGGAAGAAATTGAAGCAGTCATCAAAAAGCTTCCGGCAAACAAAAGCCCGGGGCCAGGAGAGTTTTACCAAACATTCAAGGAAGAACTAAAACCTATCCTCCTCAGACTATTCCAAAAAATTCAAGAGGAAGGAACACTTCCAAGGTCCTTTTATGAAGCCAGCATCACCCTAATGCTAAAACCAGGTAAAGACAACACAATGAAAGAGAATTACAGGCCAATATCCCTCATGAATGTAGATGCCAAAATTCTCAACAAAATTCTAGCAAATCGGATCCAGCAGTACATCAGAAAGATCATACACCATGCCAAGTAGGATTTATCCCAGGAATGCAAGGATGGTACAATATCTGCAAATCAATAAACGTGATACATCACATAAACAAATTGAGAGATAAAAGTCACATAGTCGCCCTAACTGGTTTGGCTCAGTGGATAGAGCGTCGGCCTGCGGACTGAAGGTCCCAGGTTCGATTCTGATCAAGGGCATGTACCTTGGTTGCGGGCACATCCCCAGTAGGGGGTGTGCAGGAGGCAGCTGATCAATGTTTCTCTCTCATTGATGTTTCAGGCTCTCTATCCCTCTCCCTTCCTCGCTGTAAAAAATCAATAAAATATATTTTTAAAAAATCACATAGTCATATCAATTGATGCAGAAAAAGTATTTTACAAAATCCAACACCCTTTCTTGATAAAAACTCTCAACAAGGTGGGAATAGAAGGATTATACCTCAACATAATAAAAGCTATATATAATAAACCCACAGCTAACATCATACTCAATGGGCAAAAACTAAAACCATTTCCCCTAAGAACAGGAACAAGACAGGGATGCCCACTCTCACCACTCCTGTTTGACATAGTACTGGAAGTATTAGCCATTGCAATTAGACAAGAAGAAGAAATAAAAAGCATCCAAATTGGAAAAGAAGAAGTAAAGCTGTCCTTATTTGCAGATGACATCATATTGTATATAAAAAAACCCGAAAGACTCCATCAAAAAACTAACAGACTTAATAAATTAATTCAGCAATGTAGCAGGATACAAAATTAACGCCAAGAAATCTATGGAATTTCTATACACCAACAGTGAACTTACAGAAAGAGAGACTAAAAAAGCAATCCCATTTACCATCGCACCAAAAAAATTAAGATACCTAGGAATAAACCTAACCAAGGAGGTAAAAGACCTATACGCAGAAAACTACAGGACACTGAAAAAAGAGATAGAGGAAGACATAAACAAATGGAAGAACAAACCATGTTCACGGATTGGTAGAATCAACATCATTAAAATGTCCATACTACCCAAAACAATCTATACATTCAATGCACTGCCCATTAAAATACCAATGGCATATTTCACAGACCTAGAAAGAACTCTCCAAAAATTCATCAGGAATAAAAAAAGACCCCAAATAGCCACAGCAATCCTGAGAAAGAAGAATAAAGTAGGACGGATCTCAATACCAGATTTCAAGCTGTATTACAAAGCCACTGTCCTCAAAACAGCCTGGTACTGGCACAAGAACAGACATATAGATCAATGGAATAGAATAGAGAATCCAGATATTGACCCAAACCACTATGCTCAATTAATATTTGACAAAGGAGGCATGAACATACAATGGAGTAAAGACATTCTCTTCAATAAATGGTGTTGGGAAAATTGGACAGATACATGCAAAAAAATGAAACTAGATCACCAACTTACACCATACACAAAAGTAAACTCAAAATGGATACAGGACTTAAACATAAGATGGGAAACCATAAAAACACTAGAGGAATCCACAGGCAGCAAAATCTCAGACATATGCCGAAAAAACTTCTTCACTGATACTGCCCCTAGGGCAATGGAAGCCAAAGAGAAAATAAACAAATGGGACTACATCAAAATAAAAAGCTTTTGCACAGCAAAAGAAACCATCAACAAAACAACAGGAAACCCCACTGTATGGGACAACATATTTACAAATGTTATCACTGATAAAGGTTTAATCTCCAACATCTACAGGCAGCTTATACAACTTAATAAAAGGAAGATAAATGATCCAATAAAAAAATGGGCTAGGGACCTAAATAGAATCTTTTCCAAAAAAGACAGAAGGAAGGCCAAGAGACATATGAGAACATGCTCAAAGTCACTAATTATCCGAGAGATGCTAATCAAAACGACAATGCAATACCATCTCACACCTGTCAGAATGGCTATCATCAACAAATCAACAAACGACAAGTACTGGTTGGCGAGGATGCGGAGAAAAAGGAACCCTCGTGCGCTGCTGGTGGGAATGCAGACTGGTGCAGCCACTGTGGAGAACAGTATGGAGTTTCCTCAAAAAACTGAAAATGGAACTCCCATTTGACCCAGTAATCCCACTCCTAGGAATATATCCTAAGAAACTAGAAACACCAATCAGAAAGGATATATGCACCCCTATGTTCATAGCAGCACAATTTACAATAGCTAAGATTTGGAAATAGACTAGGTGCCCGTCAGCAGATGACTGGATCAGAAAACTATGGTACATCTACCCAATGGAATACTACACTGCCATAAAAAAGAAGGAATTCTTACCATTTGTAGCAACCTGGATGGAATTAGAGAACATTATGTTAAATGAAATAAGCCAGTCAATGAAAGAAAAATACCACATGATCTCACTCATTTGTGGATAATAAAAAACATTATAAACTGATGAACAAAAAGATACAGAGGCAGTAAAGCATCAAACAGACTGTCAAATTACAGCGGGAAGGTTAGGGAGAGGTGGGGGAAATAAGAGATCAACCGAAGGACTTATATGCATGCATATAAGAGTAACCAACGGATGCAAAACATTGGGGGGTGAGGGCATGTATGGGAGTGGGGTCGGGGGGAGGGCAATGGTAAGAATATGTACACATATAATACCTTAATAATAAAAAAATAAAAGATAAATAAAAAATAGTCTTCTCTTCCTATAGTCCTCACTGGCTATCACCAAGGTCACGTGACAGGAATATTGCTTTGATTAACTTTTGTTTATTTTCATAACTCTGAGATGGTAAGCCAAATATTTCTATCATTTGAAATATTAATAAAGCATCTTGCAAAGTCAGTGGCTGAAATTCTATACTATGTCATAATTATCTTTATTTGATTTTAAGTTATTCCTGGATCACATCCTTCCACTCTCCTTTCTTTAAGATAGTTTCAATTTTATTCACCCACAAACAGTTATTCAGTAATGTAATCATTCAGCAAAGTAATCATTCCTACAATCTTTATAAGCCAGATGTTTCTCTTCCCCAGATTTGTACTTACTTCCCAGCCCCCTATCTTTCAAAACTTTTCTCTGATTTCAATTTTAGTGTTCTTTTTCTGCTTTATTGCCAATAAAATCAACTATTTTATTTAACATGTCTGTCCAGAGCCTTTGCATACTAAACATTGAATAGCTATGCCACAATCACTCAACAGCTACAAATTACCAGGATACAGACAGTCAATAAAGATGTTATGTTATATGCCTGGCCAGGTGGCTCAGTTGGTTGGAGCATCGTCCTGTACACTAAAAGGTGGTGGGTTCAATTCCCATCATGGCACATACCTAGGAAGTGGGTTCCATTCCCAGTCGGGACGCATATGAGAGGCAACAGATCGATATTTCTCTCCCACTCTTTCCCCTTTCCGCCCTCTCGAGAATTAATAAAAAACATATCCTTGGGTAAGGATTTAAAAAAAATAGATATGTTATTTTAGAGATAACCATTCACCTCGCTGATGGTGATTCCTTTAGAGTACACTTGAGTTGGAGGTGGAACAAAACCGGCATCAGATTAGACTATGTGCTTGATCTTATTTCACTGGGTCAAGTTATTTTTCAATTTTCCATCGGGACATTCCAGCTATATCTCCTAAGTATCCAAGGAAGTCATCAGATTTTAGATGCATGAAATTGTCCCCAAGATAGTATTTGTCATTTAAAAAATTCACCATTTTCCAGCCTGCATACTGTAGAAATGCTTTAAGAGGAACCCTATTCTTAGAGGAAAATGGTAGTGGCAGTTACTAAAAATAAGCATTTAAAAATAGTAACTACTCTACTTAGAATAGGGGATCAGAAATCTTTCTTTCATAGGGAAAAAAAGCTATCATATGTTTGTATATATTCTCTCTTTTTATCTTCACAATGACACTGATCAAAAGAGCTGTTATGAGCCAAAACCGGTTTGGCTCAGTGGATAGAGCGTCGGCCTGCGGACTGAAAGGTCCCAGGTTCGATTCCGGTCAAGGGCACGTAACTTGGTTGCGGGCACATCCCCAGTAGGAGGTGTGCAAGAGGCAGCTGATCGATGTTTCTCTCTCATCGATGTTTCTAACTCTCTATCCCTCTTCCTTCCTCTCTGTAAAAAAATCAATAAAATATATTTAAAAAAAAAAAAAGAGCTGTTATGATAATCTCCATACTACTAGTGGAGCAAACAGACTAAGAGAGATAATAATTTGTTCAAGATTACCCAGCAAATAAATGGTTTGAAACTGGAACTAGGATGAAGGCATTTGGTGCTATTTAATTCCCTTTCCAGTACACCAAACTGCCTAAACAGCAACTCTGTTTTACAAAGAGAAAGAGACAGAGTTTAAAAGGTAAACTGGGGAACACTAAGAATAGAAATATAAAACTTGATAGCTTTTATTCATTCACCATCTACTATGAAACTAGCATTCAATAAATATAATTTTGTTGTTGTTAATCCTCACCCAAGGATGTTTTTCCATTGACTTTTAGAGAAGGTGGGAGGGAGGGAGAGAAACACACAGAGAGAAACATCAATGTGAGAGAGATACATCGATTGGTTGCTTCCTGCATGCACCCTGATAGAGCCTGCAACCAAGATATGTGCCCTTGATCGGAACTGAACCTGGGACCCACAGGCCGATGCTCTATCCACTGAGCCAAACCAGCTACGGAAATAAATGTAATTTTTTAAAGATTTAAAATTTTTTTTCAGATGTTGGAGATAAGGAAACAAGGGGAAAAAAGGATATAACTTGAATGTTCTTCGAAGTCATGAGAAGGATAAATTTATGTACTCTTTTTTGGGGGGCAGGGGCAAGACTGTAGAAGATGCCACTCTTCTAGAGTTGCTGCCTAGCCCATGGCAACTCTTTTTTCTCAGCGCTATGTAGTTCCCAACCCCATGCCAAGTTATATTTGTACTACAGACTCCAAACTCCTGTTTTGGCCAAAGCTGGACACATAACGCAAAGTGAGATTCAATTTGTTCCCCTTGAAATTAGAAATTAGAATGAAGAGGGTCTATTCTGGTCTAGCTGCAAGCACCCCTGTGTGCTCTTATCTATAGGAAAGAGCCAGTTAGCAAAGAGGGAAGAATAAATGTGCTGCTCAGAGTGAATAGGACCCAAGAGCCCATGTAGCCCCAGAGAGAACGAAAAATAGGTTCTTGTCCCAAGTCTAGGCCCCCAGAGGCCCAAAACGCTTCCTTCCCTAGGGTCTCAACAATCCCCTGGACCTGTAGGGAAAGTGGTTCCCCTCTTTGGAGCTTAAAAGGTTTGGAATTGATTTCTGGTGACTGCAACAATAATCTTCCTCAAGACAGCTAAAACTCTTGTATTAAAAAATAAGAGGATAGATATCACTAGAATTTGTTATAGAAGAAGATCCAGGGGAATGCCCAAAAGTTCAGAAAAATCCTCTCATTACCTTTAGACACAGAAAAGCCCAATGCTATATGGGCAGTGTTATATCTCCTTTTACAGAGAAAATGACTTACTTTCTAGGAGTAACATTTCTGTGTCCTTTTAAGACTCTGAGAGCCTTGTTGCAATTTAAGTCACAATCTGGAACATTTTTGTTATATAATAGAGTCTGTAGAAATTAAGCAAAAACCTACAAACCATGATAAAGGAAAGAGAAAAAACAACAGGCTAAACTGAGTCAGTCTTATTTTTAAGCACATCAGTACAAACTTTCTTTTATTTCCTAAGCTTTCTTCAATTCTAGGCAAACCATGTAACTTTAATGTGAGAATGGCACCCTGGTGTTTAGAGAGGCATGAAAGGGAAAAGTCTAGAGAGGTGGGCCCTACAAGGAGAGCAACACAAGCTTTGACTTGATTCTCTCTTCTAGGTTAGAGCTGAGGGAAGGCTACCTCTCTCCACTCTACATGAAAAGACGGAAAACCAAGAGGTTTCCTGAGCTGGTCTATTTATTCAATAGCACTGTTGAGCGTGTGCGCCACGATAGATGCTGTGCTTGGCCCTAGAGTCAGCAGTGTGTTCAGCTGAGCCGCCTAACACCTGCTATGCATTTTTCTCTCCACTCTTTGACCCTCACTGCAAACAAAGTCCAGAGAACTAAAATAGTTCACTTTTTTTGTCTCTTTGCTGATCTTAGGGAAAAAAAGAAATGTGTTGCTAATATTTTAAAGGTGGGAAGATTCACAGAAAATTCCATATTCCCATTTTCTCTTGGAATGTCCAAAAATCTGGCAACTATGGCCAGCTCTCCTGCATGGGGCCAACTGACTGATGCTGTATCCTGCGGCCTCTCGTCACTGGGCAAGTACTTTCCAAAGCACCCACCTGTCTGCATCACCTCTCCTCCTGCCAGGCCTGTGACCTTGAACCTAACAAGAAACCACAAGTCTTAAAAGCAGGTTACATGTCAGCGGTAGGCATGTTCTACAGAAACCTGAATTAAAAGGTTCCTAGCTCAGTCACAGTCCTCCTACCCAATTCCACCTTGCTCTCACCCTGGCAGGCTTTCACTCGCAAAGCAATTTTCAAAAGGAACCTCTATTCTCCACACACACTGTCTTTCTTAATGGTGCTACCACGTACCCCCTCTTCAAAGGTCAGCCAGAATTTCTGTACCCATTGACCTAAAGGGACACCAATGACAGTTTGAAAACAACCGGGAAAGAGGGAGATGAAACCACTTTCTAAGAAGGACTCCAAAACCTCTGGCCTAAGCTCATGGATATATTTTAGTCCCTGCCGTCAGTCTCAGCACCTTCCCCTATGTGACACTCTTCACCAACATAACATTTTTAAAGGAGCTTCTACATCTCTGCACACACACCCTTCCCTCTCTCCAAAGGGTTCAATGCCACCACCCTGCACCCCCTTCACTGTTTCAGGTGGCCCAGCTCTCCCACCTCTAGTTCTCTTTTCTAAGCTTCACAGAGGTTAACTGGGCTCCTTTTCCTTTTAACTGCGGGGTCAGTAAGCCATTTCCCCATCAATTATGACTACAGTACACTATTTCACCATTAGCCTAAGAAAGAACCAAAAATATAATAAAATTCCCAGCAGTTCTTCAATTTGTCTCTGTGCCCAAATCCTTGGTCAATTCAGTATATTTTCAGGCTGATTTACAAAAGCACATGACAATAATCATAGTAGTAGCAGCTGATATTTATTAAGCACTTACTATGTGCCCGGTATTAACACATATATCATGTCACTTAATCCTCCCAAGTCTCTGATACAGAACTTTTACTAAAAACTTTTAACAAAAGGAAAACTGAGGCTTGAGAGATGAGGCCAATAAGGGGCAGAGTGAGGCAATACTAGAGCTGAGCTTAAGACCATTCCCTCCATGGCCACCCACCACAGCAATTCTTACCTCTTTTCCTCTGCACCTACTGTTCCCACACCCTGAACTCCTTTAGTCCAACCTTGTAAGTAACTCACCTCCAGTCCTGAAAATCTAGCTCAGATGAAATCTCTTCAGGTCAACACACCTAGCTTCCTAAATGGACTTCTTAGAGGCACGTTTGCAACATTTCACTTCATCCTTGCGTCCCCAGGGCCCGACAAGTGTTAATAGATACTAGTACCTGCCGAATAGAACTGGATTTAATGGAACCACAGACTTGGACAGCTACCCCCCTCAGGTTAGCATGTGCCTGGGGTGGGATGTTCTTGTCTTACTAAGGACTTGCAATTAGGCCTAAGCAATAAGGAGCTGTTCTGGCACTTACTCTCACTTGTTCCAGCCAAACTCTCCTATAGACCTCAACACTGAGGATGGGGAAGGAGGAATGAGAAGTAATTTAAAGTGGTGCTCTTGTCTTCTTAAGAGGGGATCAAGTCTGGGGAGCTGACTGAGGGGAGGGAGCCTGGAAGGGCCGAGAAGGCTTCTCCCCCAGTACTGTGCCAGGGGAACATTAACCTCCTGTGACTGGCCTGGGGTTATCAACTTCTAAAGTTCATGTCAATATCCTCAGTTGAGTCATTCTTTGCTAGTCTAACATGGTCCTTAAAAAAAAAAAAGTCAAATAAATGAACAGCTAGTAAGCATTAAGCTCTGGGGTCATACTTATTAATACTACCAATAATAATAATTTTCCTGAGTGTTTACTTTGGGCCAGACCCTGTAATAAGAACTTTACATGTACTGTCGTGTTTAACCCTCACCACAGCCCTATGAAGAATATTGATAAGTGAGGAAATGGAGGCCTATCATAGTTAAATGACTTACAGTAAATGAAGTGACTGACTAGTGGAATAAATGTGTAATTTGATTAATAATGCTTACAGCATTAAAAAATTCTTCTATCCTTCCTTTTTAAGTAATGCCACTTAAAGGCAGCTAATACAAATTTCACTTCTCTAAATGATCCAAGAAAAATGTCTCCTGTTTTATTAAGCCCTCTGAATATTCTTTGTGACAGAGACTGCCAATGCTCACCTATACCTACATTCTCATCTTCCTGAGCACACAGACTAAATTTTCTAGTATTCACTGTGGTAAGGCATAGCTATAAGACTGAGTCCTAAATTATGAACAGAAAGGTAAGGCACATATGTGACCGAGTCCTAAACTGTGCCACTTCTAGGCTTGGCCCATGCAAACCTTATCATCTTTATCCTGTCTCTCCACTGATCAAATAGAGAGGGCTTCAAGCACCCAGAGGTGGACAGAGCCACAAAATCTCAACCCTGAATGACTGGAAGCAAGAGCCTCTGTGCCAATCCATGCTGAGCTGTGACTGAGGTGCGAAATAAACACATATAGTGTTAAGCTACTGCGGTTAGGGGAAGCAATGGCAGTCAGCCTACTCCAATACAGTACTACTGTTGCCCTAATCACCATCAGAATTTTACTATCAACAGCACAGCTATAATTTATTGGTGTATTAAGTAATAGTCTTTACATACATATTTTATTCATTTCTCACTATGAGGTAGGCATTATCTACATTTCACAGGTGACAAAAATCAAAGGTCAGAGATCACTAATTGTTTCTTCTTCTGAATATTTACAGCATTTACAATCTGAAAGATTTATTTGATAATTATGGGTTGCCTTATTACATGCAGCATTGATAGGTGAAGCAGTTTTCACTCTTGTAGTTAGTTGATTTTTCCTGTACTTGTAAACTTTTTTTTAGGATAGAAAGCTGCTAAGAGAAGGGGTAGGTAGCACATCTCTATAGTCTATATCAGTGGTTGGCAAACTGCAGCTCGCGAGCCACATGCGGCTCGCAAGCCGCGGCTTGCCACTCTGTTGACTAATGAGTTTGCCAACCACTGGTCTATATTATTCACAAATTGCCTCATGAATATACAAATTAACAGATATATAGTCTTTAAGTTATATTTTATATATGTTGTGTTTTGGGCAACAGACCTCTTAAATAAACCTGACCATGGAAATTGGCCTATTTGCTGAAGAATTACTTACTATGCTGCTTATTTCAGATCCATGACTTAGTATCATGAGTGCAATTTTCAGTATTGTAATTACATGTGACTGTGCATCAACACTGAAAACAGTGTCTGACAGATATTTAGTGATTGATAAATGATCATTCCCCTTTTCCTCCATCCCAATAGCTACTTCAAGTGTAATCATATGCTGCTTGAATAAAACAAAGATGATCAATTGAAAGGTGTCAAGCAGAGGTTGATTTTAATTACAAAGAATAATTTTCTATCTAGGAGGAAAACTGTGTAAAACGTAGGAGCCAGACTCAAATGAAGACCAATTGCCAGTCACACAGTTACAAGATCATCCCATTCATAAAAACCTGTCCTGACAGCCTCAGGAGTATGACTTCTGGGCAAGTGGAGGAGCTGGTGCTCACACCTCACCTTCACCGCCAGAGAGGTGCAGGATGGTGCCATGGGATTCAGTTCCTAGGTCTGGCCACATGGGATTCCCTACAGCCCTGATATCATTATTTGTAGCCAAACACTAACATGTTCTCCTACAGCTCCTAGAGTATTTTTTATATTTTGTAAGAAAACAACACACTGGCATCTGAGGAAGATTTGTTCCTTCTTAGGCTGTTTGTTCCCAGCCCTCATCCACCCACAGGGCTCCATTTCTTACTCAAGACATTCAAAGAATCTGATTAACAGGATGCAGACACTGGCTTTCATCTGGTGACATTTCACTAACCACATTGAACAGTTCTGTGACACGATCTTTACATTAACTAATTAATGTAAATATTTCAACTGCTCTTCATTTAAACATGTTCCAGAAAGTCTCTATTCTTTGAAGAGTTCTTTTGCGATAAAATGGAACACAAATATGGGTCAGTTACTCTATTTGGTATAATCCAAGTATACATTTAACCATCTTATTCAGACTCAGTAACCAACTGTAACACCTATTTTGTTGATGGTCTTTTCCTGTGGTAATTTTGCCTTTAACTTCATGGTACTGGCCTTAACAGTAGGCAATAAGGTTAATGCTATAATCAGATATGACATCGGCACACATGACTTTAGCAGCTGTTCAAATATAGCAACGCAGAATATAGAATACTCAACCTAGAAAAATGCAGGTGTGAAAATTAGTGAATCAAACTCTGGATAACAACTTCTTTTAAAAATAAATATTCTTTTAAAATGTTTAATATGAATAGTTTTTTTAAAATGAAATCCTTTTTAAAATGCTGAGTGAAAAAAGCCTATCTTGAAAGATCATATTAAGTAATATTCCCAAATGACAAAATTATAGAGTTGGAGAACAGCTTAGTGGTTGCCAGGTTAGGGACTGTGAGGACACTAGGAATGACTGTGACTACAGAGGGAGCAAGGGGGAGATTTTCACAGTGATGGGTTTTGATTGTGGTATGGTCACACAAATCTACGCAGATAAAATGACATATAACTACACACATATTTTCTGCCAAAGTCAATTTCTCGGTTTTGATACTGTGCTAGAGTTAGGTAAAATGAAATCAATGGGAGAAGCTTTAAGAGTAACCAGAACCTCTCTGTACTATTTTTGCAACTTCCCATGAATCTACAATTATTTCCAAATAAAAAATAAAAATTAGCTAAAAGAATATTGGATTATAAACAAATTTCACAGATTAATGTATTCAATCTATAAGGTTAAATACTACCCAAACCTTTGCAAATATATTTTCAAATCCTCACTAGAAGATATGTTTATTGATTTTAGAGAGAGAGGAAGGGAGAAAGAGAGAGAAAACAAGAAGCATTGACCAGTTGCCTCCCATATGTGCCCCAACCGGGGATCAAACCCGTAACCTAGGTATGTGCTCTGACCCAGAATCGAACCTGCAACCTTTTGGTGTACAGGATGACACTCCAACCACCTGAGCCAACGGGCCAGGGATGACTTTCCATGTTGTATACAAATCAACTACCAATTATGTTGGTAAAGCACAATAGGTTTTATTGTCAGGATGCTTCCTGTTCATGATGATGTCAGCTACGGGGAACACTAGCAGCAACATCTGGACATCTTACCAAGAACAGGTAGCATACAATACGTAATAATAAACACATGTATTTAGAGACTTCTTGTAGCTTAAAATCGGTAAGATTCAGCCATTAAAAAAATAGAAAACCATGGAACAGCATTCTTTAAACATAACTTAGAGATAAAAAATATATTTTGTGATTTCTATATACTAATCAAGAGTCCATTGAGCAGATGAATACATATAATTTTAAAACTATATTAGATTTATGTGATTAGCAAAAAAGACATTTTTTAAAATGTACACATGGCAATCATGTTTGCAACTCAAACATCTCTTTGGCTAAATTCATATAACTGCTGCATGATGCCAATAATAAATAAAAGACAAAAAGAATTCCAGAAACTGGGAGATACAAATTAAACAAAGCCAGTGTACATTATTTTCCTTAGGGCTTTAGATAGAGATCTTTTTTTAAAAATCACTGGTTAATATATAAATATTCTGGGACTACTTCAAAAACATGACTCCCCGATTCCCTGTATCTCACACCTAAGCTGCTCCACACTGGCTCATCATGACTCGGAATCTATAGAGAGGTTGGCAACACTTCATACATACCTTCCTGTTCACTCCTTTCTGCGGTAATGCAATTTGACCTACATTCCCAGTGCCCATTGAAACATCTTAGGAGGGGGAAGAGGAGAGTTTTTCATTTATTTTACCCTTTGATTAACTAGGACAGCAAATGCCACTCAAGGGACTGCTACTAGGCAGAAGCAAAGGGGGGAAAGTCATGCCAGTAGGGAATTCCACAGGAGAACATTTAGAAATTCGGCATTCTCTGATTCTGCAAACAAACTGCCATGCTTTACTAGACAACAGCCAGGAAGAGCTGCCCCACTTTCCCACCACAATCAGTCCAGAACACCACGTGCTGCTCTAGACTTCAGGCTCCCATCATGATGAAAATTAAACTTGAACTATAGGCTTGTCTTTTAAAAAAAAAAACAAAAAACAATTTTAGAATGGTTTTATGTCTACAGAGAAGTTGTTAATATTATTCAGAGTCCCTATATACCTTACACTTGGCTTTCCCTATCATTAACCTTACATTAGTTTGATACATTTGCCTCAGGATTGGGGTGAAACTGGCTCTCTGACACCCCCCAAGGGGTCCCGGATTGTGAGAGGGCGCAGGTCAGGCCATGAGACCCCCACCAGTGCAAGATTGGGGCCGGGGAGGGGAGGGACACGGGAGGTTGACCAGCCAGGGAGGGACCACAGGAGGGACCAAGCTTTCTGCCCAGGGCAGGCCAGGGTGGGCAGAAAGCTTGGATTTCTCCATCGCCAGGGAAACCCAAGCCTCCTGCTCTCTCCAGCTCCGTGGCTGCCGCCATTTTTGTTGGGATTTATTTATCTTCTATAATTGAAACTTTGTAGCCTTGAGTGGAGTCCAGGGCTGGCCAGGGTGTGTGGGAAACTTGGCTTCCTCCATTGCCAGGGAAACCCGAGCCTCCTGCTTGCACCGTGGCCGCAGCCATCTTGGTTGGGTTAGTTTGCATACTCGCTCCTGATTGGCATGGCTGGTGGGTGTAGCGGAGGTACAGTCAATTTGCATATTGCTCATTTATTAGATAGGATTTTATTGAGTTCAGAGAGGAAGGGAGAGGGAGAGACAGTAACATCAATGATGAGAAAGAATCATCGATCGGCTTCCTCCTGCATGCCCCACACTGGGGATGGAGCCCGCAACCCAGGCACGTGCCCCGACTGGGAATCCAACTGTGACCTCCAGGTTCATAGGTCAACACCCACCCATTGAGCCATGCCAGGCCCAGTCAACCTGTCTTTGATAAATAAATAATGCACATTCATTCAAGAGGCATGGGCCAGAAGGGACAGGAAATGCTAACAACAATACAGCTAACATTGCTGTAGCGCTTATTTTATGCCAGGCACTGTGTAGATGTTGCATAACAAGGCTATGAGGTAGATATTTTAATTGTCCCTAATTTACAAATGAGAAACAGACCAAAGAGGTGAAGTAACTTGTGCAAGGTTGCCACCCATCTGGCTAGGCTATCTACCCTTACAAGAACAAGAACAAACAACAACAGAATTATACCAAACAACCAAATGTAAACATTCATTCCTTGCCTCACACAACTGACTCCTTTCCAAACAGTTGTGCTAGGTGCTACAGTAGAATGAAAGAATCAGCTAAAACACTTCCCTTCCTATAGATGCAAATAGAAGAACAGCTTTGGACACTTCTGCCCCCAAAAGGACTCCAAATTGGGACTTCCTGCTTCCATAATATTTTCAAAACCCATCAAGGTCTCTCAGCAAAGTTTTACAGAAAGTAGCAACTCCCTGGCCCAGCCCCCAAGGCTCTGCACTCTCTGGCCCTAATTCGTGCCTCAGGGAATTTGCACTGCAGGCTACTCCTAGACCCAGCTAACTTCTTCTTTACTTCTTCAGGTTAGAAGTCACTTCATGGAAATGGAGTTAATCCACACTCTGATTTCCTAAAACTGGTTTAAGAGATTCCCAGCCTGCTTCTTCATTAAAGTCAACATTCTCAGCATGGGCATCTCTCTGCAGGTTTCACCCCCAGGACAATCACATAACACCTGGAGAAGAACAATCCCTTTCTGGAATTACAGACCAGGGTTTAAATCCTGTTATCTATTTACAAAATGTGTGACCTCAAGCAAGTCATTTCAGCTCTGTGAGGATTACTTGAAGAGATGACACAAGTAAAGCACAGTGCCAGCATTTATTAAGTGCATCATCAGTATTATCCCCATTATACAGATAAGCAATTGAGACTCCAAGTGGCCAGATACCAAAGGTCACAGAACTGAAGAGTGCGTGGTAGGGGTTAGTGCTTGGAAACCAGTGCTTTTCCTTTCCTCTACAATTCTTTATTGAGGACCATTAGTAAGCTCCATGCTTGGGGCTGAGGACACAGCTGTGAACAAGGCAGACATGTACCGTGTTCTCATGGTGCTTACATTCTGGCAAGGAAGATGGCCATCAAACCTTTACGCAGATAAATTGAAAGGTACTTGAAGGAGAAGAGCAGAGTGCCTAAATCCAAATGGGTTTTAGAACAAGGAACAAGATCCCTGGATTTTTTCTGGAAGCTCAGGGAAGATTTCTGCGAAGCGGTGGCATTTAAACTGGGATCAGGAGGCAGTACAGATGTTTGGAGATGAGGATGGCATCTGGCATTTCAAACAAAGAGTATCTTAAGAGAAAGACTGAGGAAGCATGGCAAATCTGAGGAGCTGAAAGGCCAAAGGAGGCTGGAGATGGAGCTGGGGCCAGATCAGGGGGCCACTGAAGGACCGGGTAAGGATGCTGTCCACCCTAGAAGCAACAGGAAAGCACCAAAAGCTTGGCTGTCCTGCTGAAACAGTAATGAAAAGCACACACTGACCAGAGCTGGACGTGGCAGTGCAGACTTTTGATAACCTGTGTGAGCCATAGGAAAGAGTCTCTGGGAAAGACAGACTGGACCATTTCTTTTCACCACACAACGGATGCTTCCACTGAAGTACCAGTCACTGATTATTATATTTGGGTGTGTACCTCTCTTCACTGCACAGAGTTTTTGAAAGCAGAGTAAAGATCTATGTATCTTTCCATCTCTCAAAACCAAATGCTCAGTAAAGCTATAGATTGAAACAGACCTGCTTTTAATAACTAAAAATCTCTTCTTATATTTAGATTGGCCGAGTAAGAATCTTCTTGCCAATTCAACCCACCTTAGTTATATAGATCTGAAGGGATATGCAAGGACATTAAAAAAAAGTTCCACTTTCCATTTGCAGCTTAACTTGAACAACAAAAACCCATTTCACCAATGTGTGATTAAAAGTATAATTATACTTTAGGAAAAATTAGTTGGACAGGTCCTAATTTTTAAAAAATCTTGGTTTAATTTTAACCAAGAACAAAATGTTCCAACAGAAGATCTTTCAGTGATTTTCTGATTCTTCTGAGAATTGTTCCGATTCTTTCTTTGAATATTTAACTACTCTGATATTAAAAGACAGAGCTGAGCCATAATCAATAGTTCACATGTTTAAAGTTTGTTTTGGGATTTCAGATGAGGACGATGAGATAAAATGATGAAGTGGGATTATGAATATACTACTAGGGTATGCTAGTAATTTTCTATTTGATCCCTCTTTTCATCCCCAGACCAATTTTCCATCATTCTGGCCCTGCCCTGTGCCCCAAAGGCTGACCTCTATGGGTAGCATAAATGGGTTCATGCAGGCAAACTTCCAGGTGGGTTTGGCCATTGGCACTGGACGGAGATCAAAGAGGGAGGGAAGTGGGGGAAGGGCGTAGTGCTTCTATCCTCCGGTTGGAGGGAGTGCAGGGGGCAGGGGGGCTGCATTTCCTGGCAGTGGCTAAATCCCCCCCAGGACTGTAGCTCCTCTCAGTAGGCTCCTTCTCTCACCCTGGACTTCAGGAAGGAATGCTATTTCTTCTCTTTGCTCCTTTGGACCTAAAGGTAATAGCAGCCTCTCACTGCTATTAGTTTCTGTCACCCTTAACTCTGCCCGCTTCTCTGAAAATAATTTCTTCATTAAAGTCTCCTGAACCATCTGCGCTGGACTCTATTTCCTACCAGACCTAAGAATTCAAACCATAGACTTGAAAAACCAGCCATCTCCCTCCTTTGCTGTGAGCAGTTACCGCAATGGTTATTCATCTACCAAAGCAATTCCTTCACACCAAGCACTGAATGTAAGCTCTTAGAATTCTCAGGCAGAAATGACACCTTTTAAACTGGTCAGTGCAGAACACAGGAGGCGCTACTGAAAGGCAGAATGGAGGGGCTGACACTGACAATTCTCTAGGCAGGAGCCTGTTACATGACAAGAATAAAACCTTTACAAAGAGATGTCACTTCCTCCTACTTCCTGGGTTTCCTTTCGCTGAGGGCTTGGAATCAAAGTCAGCATTGTATTTTCACCCTGAATACCAATAAGTTGTATCACTGCCTGGGGAAGCTGCCCTGTGTGTCACTTGACTTTGCTACTTTGTTAGACCGGAGGATCTGCTTACCACTAGCCAAGGCACACAGAAAGAGAGCCAGCCCTCTTATATTACTAGCCACCCCCATGATCTTTCCTTCCTTCTCTCTTTCATCCCAGGATAAATCTTTCTTCTGCACTAGGTAAAAGATAAGCAGGATGAGAAAATTCTGCTTTGCTCAGCCTTGCCTGTCTCTTTAACAGATTAACTTTTCTTTCTCACAGGAGAGGACTGGCATATGCTTATACCATAATCTGCTCTGAGCTCCTTCTTCGGATTTTTCTTTTACCAAGGCGACTGGATTTAAGGTTAGATGTTAATTGGAAATCACCTTGGAGTCTCTAAATACTCCACCTTGCTTTCACTTGGCACAAGTAACCTGGAAGTTACTACATTTCTGAGAATTGGGGCATTCTTTTTGAACAAGGGCAGATTTAAAGAATTCTTCCAGAGAATTGATAAGAACTGATATGTCTTATGTCAACAAGCTATCCCACAAGAACTCAAATGTCTCTGCAACCAGCAGGTATTCAGAGCTGACAGAGTTGCTAAGATAAAGACACAGGCTGATAACGGCCATCTGCAGAAAAGATGTTCTATTCTACTCCATCCGTGGCAGCCAAAGGGAAAGATAGATCTCTTCTTCCATCCTGGCGGGAAGTCCCTCTCTTCAGCCTGAAGGCAACACCTGAGCAAGGCAGTGGGATTAACAAAACTGAGTTGACATTATATATCCATTTCTACCACTCTTTACCCTTACTTCTAAGCATTCATTTCAAAATTTATTGGGGAACTCTATAAGCAGTTGGGTGGATATACATAAATGTTAAGCGTGGTATGTCTGGGAAGAAGGAGTAACTTTTATTTCCTTCTGTGTATGTGTGAAATTTTCCAAAGTTTTATAAACACCTATGATTTTTGCAATCAGGGAAAATTATTAAACAAAAGCCCTGTAAGTATTCAGGAATTTGTTTTTTATAAGAACCAAATTTATGTAATTCTTAAAACTCAAAATCAAAAATCACATTTCATAGCTTCCATGGATTTTAAGATTTTCAACAATATTTTTATGAACCTTTTCTAAACTTAAGAAACCATTCAAACTGTGAGAAACAAGAATGCTAAATTAGATTTAACATATAAATTTTTTTCTGGTATATATCATGACCTTAACTGAGACAACTTAGACTCTTCAAAAATTCACTATTTTCATACTCTGAAGTACTCCTAAATACACATAAAAAAGAATGGAACTGTTTTTCTTTGTAAGAATACACAGACGATATCATATGCAGTTATAGGGTTAAGAGATTACAGATAAAAAACAGACTGGTGTTTCTTCCACTACAAATGCTAGCCAATAAAAACTTTCCAGTCTACAGTTGATTACTACTTGACACCAGAGCTATGGAAAAGAAAGCTAATCGTTGCTGGCTGTTAGCTATAGCAACAGACACACTACGGAACCTGCCTACTACCGATTCATGACTGCTGTTTACTAAGACCACTGATTTTGCAGTTTAGAGTTATCTAACTTCTGACCAGAAACTGAAATACTATCTTTTCTAGGTGCTACCTTTCTCATAATCTATAATAGTTACACATGTTATTTACTGTCTTGTAGTGTTGAAATATATTAACAGAGAAACTTGGATCCATAAACATCTTTACTAGCTTCAGGAAGCTAATAAATTTGAACAAGTGATTCCTTTTAAGCTGTCCTAATGTAATAGCAAATGGTCTCTTTTCTAACTTGGATTTCCAAGTGATTTATACTTATAACTATCAGAATGATAACAACAGGGTGGAAGGGGGAGGGGATAGGGAATGAAGTATTAAATATTTCCTTCTAGAGCACCTGAAAGGAGCTATGAGCCAGATCACTAAAAATTCCTTTGTGTTCAGTACATTAAAGATACTAATAAATAGAATATAAAGAAATATAAGTATGTATTTTTCAATGTAAAATTTTGCTAGCCCTCTTTTCAGGATTAAATTCAGGATTCCAAAAGTTCAAAATGTCTGCAAAAATAAGATCATGAGACAAATTAGAAATGCAAGAGAAAAGAAGGCAGTTTTTTGACTAGTGTTAAGTGTTAATAGAACATGGTTAGAAGCTGTAGAAATTAGTGCCTGGAACAAATTGAAAAGGACAATTTAAAAACTAGTGTTAATGTCAGGACAGGGTTCTAAAAGTTAGGGAAAGGCGTGGGATCCCTCTATTTACCAAAAGGTCTGGCCAAACAGAAACATCACATCACCACTAGGAGTAAGTTGATGGTTCAGACTACAATGAACCTTTAAAAGCAGGGGAGAAAGAGCCTAACCTACAACACTATTGTTGACAGAAAACTGCCTGGAGACTCTAATTAAACAAATATGCCAAGTGCTCCTCTCCAAACCTCTTGAAGTGGTGGACCTGAACAGCAGAAAACAGCAGACCAAGAGTCCATAGTTGAGAGGACAAGCGACTACTCCGCAAGGTGGTAATTAACCATGGGGAAGTAAAAGGCCAGACTAAAGGGCTCCAAGAGCTACTTTAAAACCAGCTAATTGTTGCTAGCAGAGGTGGGATAAGTCACTCCTCAACTTGGGTATCTGTGGGGAAATGAAAAGAGATGCTGGGCCTCCACACCAAGAAAAACAAAGGCAGCTGCTAACGACCAAGGAGGACTACTACATGCCTTCCTCACACCTCAATGTCCCCACAGTAATAGAGGCCCAACAGGTGCGCCCATCTCCAATTCAGCCCAGACCCTTGAGAAACCAGAAAAGGGGTTTGTGCAGTTGGTCAACCACTGTTGCAGAACTGCCCCCAGCAAAGGCAGGGTAGTTAGAGCACCCAGGTTCTCCTGCCAGCAGCCCTATACTGCAGGGGAAACAGCCTGCCTTTCCTAAATCATACGCTCATCCGAAAATGAGGGGAAATCTGCCCTTCTCTGACTTCAAAAGATTAGAGTATAAAATAAAACATGGTATATACATGAAAATGCTGTGAATAAAATCACATTGGATTTGCACATTTTACCATTTGAAACATGGTTTAACTTACACTATAAAGGCTGTATATATACAACGGCAGTTGGCCTTTTAGTCTATGAGCTATAAGGTCTACAATGTTTAAGGTATTAGCAAGGCTACAATGTAAGCAGCTAGACACCAGCAGGAGGCAGAAAAACAAATGCAGGGCACTTTGGAATTTAGTGCGAGGGCCAATTTATCTCACTGTGTCCTAAGGGGATCACCATGCACTGGGTAAAAATGTTCTTAACAGGGACCCTGCTACCAATAAATGGTTAGAGTCCATATGCTTTTCTTTAAAACTCAGGGACATGTGTGTGCTATAGAAAAGGTTACCATGTTAAAAATGCATACATTATTGCACTTACAATGCTAAGCGCTGATAAGTAGAAATGGAAATGGATGGTATAGAGTCACAAGAGTGCTTCTTAGTAAACTGGGGTTTAAAAACCCTTGGAGGCATGTGGGGTTGGGAGGGAGAAGAGTGAGCCAGCAGTCATTAGGGTGTTGGGAATGTTAAATGTGATAGATAATGCACAAAGCAACTCTCACTTAGCAGTCACCAGTGTTCAGAGAGTGGACATGTGTTGGTTTTACCAGCTCTACATCCACTCCCCCTGCTGGGGAATGACAACTCCCCCCGTAGGTACTTTCTGGGTGAGGCGGTAACCAGACACCTGTCCAGGGCCAATTTGGGCCTGAGAGATACTCTCTCAGTAGAAAGTGGGGTTAAAAACAGTTGAAGAGGTTTCTATTGCTTACAACCAAAAACCTTTAGCTGATTATCTATTATTTCCAGTCTAGAAGAATCCATTTTCCAAAGGATTTGGGGGATAAAATTTGACTTGATTGCCGAAACCGGTTTGGCTCAGTGGATAGAGCGTCAGCCAGCGGACTGAAGGGTCCCGGGTTCGATTCCGGTCAAGGGCATGTACCTTGGTTGCGGGCACATCCCCAGTGGGGGGTGTGCAGGAGGCAGCTGATCGATGTTTCTCTTTCATCGATGTTTCTAGCTTTCTATCCCTCTCCTTTCCTCTCTGTAAAATACCAATAAAATATATTTTAAAAAAAAATTTGACTTGATTGGCAAGCAATTTAAATTATTAAATTGATAGTAAAACAAAGGGATATATCATGAAACAGAATATAAAATTCATGTAAAATATTAATATATTGGATTTTATTGAGATATTTTAAAAACATGCTTCCTTCTACTTCTCACTCTTCCTCCCTCATGAAAGTTTCTTCAGCCATGGGTTTAAGAAGGATAAACTTTCCCTAACTTTTAGGATCTGCCCCTAACTAGGTAAAAAATGTAGGGCAAGTTTCTTCACCTCCCTAAGGCACACTCATCACACCTTTAAAATGGGAATAATAATAGTTCCTACTTCATACAGCTATTATTATCCCAAGAGATAATACAGGGAAGCACTTAGTACTACTCCTCACAGCAGTTTTTCAGTCACGGCAAACAAGGGGAATTTAGTTAATATAACAAAAGCAAGGGGCATATTATTTGCAAAGATGGCTGCAACCATGACCCTTACCCCCACCCCACTCAATTTCCTGTAGGCAAGACCCCTGAGACACACAGCAGCACCTCCCAGCAAGAGGTGTGCCTATTTCCAACCCCTTCAATCTGTGCTGGGCCTGTGGCTGCCATGACCAGAGAACGGGGCAGAATGGCACTGTGTGGCTTCTAAGCCCAGGCCTCAAGAAGCCTTGCAGCTCTCAAGCTCTTGGAATTAGGTGCCTGCAGGTGAGAAAATCTGCTCCAGCTGCTGGAGATGAGAGCAAGTGGAGCTCCGAGTGCTGCCCCAGCTCAGGTCCCTAGAACAACCAGCTCTGACTGGAGCTTTCAAATGACAACAGCCACATTGGAGACCTCAGGCCAGGCAAGACCAGCTCAGAAACTGCTCTGACCTAACTGTGGGCAAATAAATGGTCACTCTTTTAAGCCACAAAGTTTTAGAGTGGGTTGTTGCTACTCAGCAATCAAAAACTGACAGACATGCTTCACGAACTGTTGTATTTCTACATTTTTTTATTCCATGCATTTCCCAAAATTTCCTATAAACAAATTCAAGCTCAAAGTCGCTAAATAACTATGTCACAGCCAAAGGTGGTTACACTTCTCATTCTTTGTGACCAGTTCAATATTTCCACTTCCATAAAAACACTGAAATGTATCTCAGTCAGAATTTTCTCTTGGGGATGTATGGACATATTCTAAAGCCAAAATAACTTATGTGAAAATGTTCTACATTTATCATGATTATACCACAAGAATGCAGGTGCAAACATAGTTGAATTGAAATGGAAGGTAACTAAGAGAAGAAAAATGAAACTAAATTGCTATGATTCATTCAAAAACTAGGAATCAAACAGATTCTCCCTTGCCTTAGCCGGCTTGGCTCAGTGCATAGAGCGTCAGCCTGCGGACTGAAGGGTCCCAGGTTCAATTCTGGCCAAGAGCACATGCCTGAGTTGCAGGCTTGATCCCCAGTGGGGGGTGTGCAGGAGGCAGCAGATCAATGATTCTCTCTCATCATTGATGTTTCTCTCTCTCTCTTCTTCTCCCTTCCCCTCTGAAATTAATAAAAAAAAATTTTTTTTTTTTTTAATTAAAAAACAAAACAAAAACAGACTCTCCTTTTAACAGTTTTTGTGCCTGGCATTTTCTTCCATATACTTCAAAGACAACCAAAATGCTCTTTTAAAAATTCACCACACACTGTCGAGAGGAAATGCTTGTTTAGGTCACCTTCCAGTCAACAAATATTTATGGAGCACCATCTCTATGCCAGGGAGTAGTTAGCCTGAACACTTTTTTTTTATATAGTGTACAGAGATAGCAGGGTAAAAGGAGCATGACTGGGTGAAAGTAGACCACACACCTGTCTTGGTCAAGGTACCTGGTTTGGTCACAGGGTTTACAGGGGGTGAATGTGGCAAACAAGGTTCTACCTCAGCGATTTTCAACCTTTTTCATCTTATGGCACACATAAATTAATTACTAAAATACTGCAGCGCACTGAAGTATTATAGTCTTACTGACAAAAAAATATATATAGCCAAAACCGGTTTGGTTCAGTGGATAGAGCGTCGGCCTGCGGACTGAAGGGTCCCGGGTTCGATTCCGGTCAAGGGCATGTACCTTGGTTGTGGGCACATCCCCAGTGGGAGGTGTGCAGGAGGCAGCTGATCGATGTTTCTCTCTCATCGATGTTTCTAGCTCTCTATCCCTCTCCTTTCCTCACTGTAAAATACCAATAAAATATATTTAAAAAAATATATATATATATAGTCTACTGACAAAAAAATGGTATAACTTTGATTCATTCACACCAGATGGCTATTGTGTTGGCTGTTTTCATTTTTTAATGTGACAATCTAAGGGTAAGAGGTCAGTACCCCTGACTATGTAGTCAGGTATTGCATGTTTTAAAAATTCTTGTGGCAACAAAAAGAAAAAAAATTCTTGTGGCACAGCAGTTGAAAATCATTGTTCTACCCTCATGCAAACTTTTGACTAGAAGGGGGAAATATTAGCAGTTAATATAATTATCATCACCAATATTATCACTACCATTACTGTTATTATTACCATTACCCCTCCCACCACTTCTTCCTCCTTAGTTATTGTTTAGTACCTGGCACTCTGCTAAGCACTCACCCCTTTTAATCTTCATAACAACTCAGTCAGGTATTACCCACATTTTATAGATGAGAATGAGATCCTGAGTTGATAAAATAATATGGACAGGAAGTGGTAGAGCTCATGCTTTTAAGCACTACTCTAAACTGCCTCCATCTATATGAATTCACTGATTTTATAGGACTTTCAACAGGAGGGAAAATCCTCCACAGCAAGAAATGAGGTACAACATCCTACTTTATCAGAGTGTGTGTGTGTGTGTGTGTGTGTGTGTGTGTGTGTGTGTGTGTGTGTTCAGAGAGTTTTTTCTGAAAACTGTTTAGTCCTGTTTGGAATTTTTTCTGTCCTGTTGGGTGAGTCTGAAAAGTAATATAGAAAACATTTTTAAAGGTATGAGAAAGTGTATTTCATTTCTCATTCCAATACAACATAGATAGTGAAGGGAATTAGGGCTCAATTAGCCACAAATAGGGGATGTGTTCAATTACTATGTCTATACTTTAACAGCTTTGCTATTCTTTCCAGATTATAAAAGAAGCACATGCTAAATTAAAAAAAATTTTTGAAGAAAATATTTTTTAAAAAGATCACCTACAATCTTATTACACAGAAATAATAAGTTCCTATTATTCAGTGTAGTATATCCTTTTAGATACTTTCTTGTAGGTTTCTATATACACCTTAAAAATTACACATACATATTCCCTGCATCATCCTTTTTAAAGACTGCGTAGAATTTCACTGTATGAGTAGGCCCTAATTGATTTAATCCTTTATTAATAGGCATTTATAATACTTTCCATATTTGCCTATTATAAAGAAATTGGGCAGTGAGCAGTCTGGTACACACATCTAAGCACACTTGCTCAACGGTTTCTCTAAGATAAATTCCTAGATGTTGACTTGCCTTTATTTTATGGCCCAAAATGTTATTCAGAAAATACGGTTTTACTAAATTTACCTTTTTATTTTTATTATTTTTTTAAATATATTTTATTGATATTTTACAGAGAGGAAGGGAGAGGGATAGAGAGCTAGAAACATCGATGAGAGAGAAACATCGATCAGCTGCCTCTTGTACACCTCCCACTGGGGATGTGCCCGCAACCAAGGTACATGCCCCCGACCAGAATCGAACCCGGGACCCCTCAGTCCGCAGGCCGACGCTCTATCCACTGAGCCAAACCGGTTTCGGCTTTATTATTTTTTTGAAACCAAATTTACCTTTTTAAAAAGAAGGAAACCCTTAAATGTTAAGAGTAATTACATATTTTACATTTTTAATATCTAGATAAAATAGCAAAAAATTTTTTTAAACTGCCATTTATTCTTAAGTAGCTAAAATAATTGATTCATGCCTCTGATATTACATTAGGTTTACATTTGGAGGTGAAAATTCTAAAATACCCAATAACTTCTAGTGGTTTTATTTTCAGCATAATGTTTTTAAAAGTTAAACTTCAAAAAGAACATACTTGTTGCAAAATAAGCAAATTAGTTGAGAATGTTAAAAGGCAGGAAGGGATATACCAATCACTTATAGCAATTACCAGGTCACCAGATCTGCATCCTCCCAAAAAATGGCCAAGAGAGAAGAGTCAGGGGAGAGAGAAAAGGTGGAACCAAAAGCAACAGCCCTCAGTGCTTCATTGAAGGGCGGATGAAATTACACACAGACATATACATCTACATGCTCTGTACACACCAATCCCGGAGCTGATCTCCAGGGGTTAGAGCACAAGAGGAATCTTTGTGTGCTTTATTTAACCAAACATCATGCAGAAAGAGGTTGGGGGTAGCCGGATACAGATTTCCTTAATGTGGAGTGTCTACTTAGCAACCTGAAGGCCTAGTATCAATTACTTCCCCTCCAGGGCAAGGGGAGAATAAAAGGAACTTGAAGCATAAGGCAGCTCCAAAGGCATTGATTCCCTTCAAAGTCATCACACAAGACAGGGTTCAGTCATCAAGCTCCATGGAAAACAGGGCAAGGTGAGAGGTTTCTTAGCAATAAATAAAATTCACAGGTGCCCTGGACGGCGAGTTCAGTGGTTAGAACATCAGCCTGTGTACTAAAGGGTCTCCAGTTCTATTACAGTCAAGGGCACATA
Source organism: Plecotus auritus (assembly GCF_963455305.1). Lineage (NCBI taxonomy): Eukaryota > Metazoa > Chordata > Mammalia > Chiroptera > Vespertilionidae > Plecotus > Plecotus auritus. The sequence continues at coordinate 126,185,277 of NC_137773.1, forward strand.
CCTGGATTGCAGGTTTTATCCCTGGCCCAGGTCAGGGAGTATGAGGGAGGCAACTAATCGATGTGTCTTTCTCATATCAATGTTTCTCTCTCTCTCCCCCAACCCCCACTTCTCTATCCCCACTCCTTTCCACTCTCTGAAAATCAATGGAAAAAATACCAAGTGAGGATTAAGAAAATAAAAATAAAATTCTCTTGTGATACAGTATGCAGGGGTCCTCAAACTTTTTAAACAGGGGGCCAGTTCACTGTCCCTCAGACCGTTGGAGGGCCTGACTATAATTTAAAAAAAAAAACTATGAACAAATTCCTATGCGCACTGCGGGCCCGGGACGAGTCGGCTGCTAAGCAGGACAGGCAGCGGCACCCAGTGGGCCGGATAAATGTCCTCGGCGGGCCGCATGTGGCCCGCGGGCCATAGTTTGAGGACGCCTGGAATGCATGAGCTAAGAAGGGAAGACCACACACTATAACTAACAACTAACCTGCTGGAGTTTTATCCTAATGGGGGAGATGGAACATTAGATTATGCATGGAATACTTGAAATGGCAAGTAGCAGTGTGTGGGGTGTGGGGTGGGGGAGGGGGGTTGCTTGGTAATGCCACAAATCTATGGGACTTATGGGGTCTTCCAGACAAACTACAGACTATGGGTCAAATCCAGCTGCTGCCCATTCATGCCATAAGTATTTACATTTTTAAATGGTTGAAAAAATAAAAACATTTCATGCATATAAAAATCTCATGAGCCCTAGCTGGTTTGGCTCAGTGGATAGAGCGTCGTCCTGCCAACTGAAAGGTCCACAGTTCGATTCCAGTCAAGGGCACATGCCTGGGTTGCAGGCTGGATCCCCAGTAGGGGGTGTGCAGGAGGCAGCCAATCAATGATTCTCTCTCATCAATGATTCTCTCCCTCTCCTTTCCTCTCTGAAATTAATAAAAATATATTTAAAAATATATATATAAAAATCTCATGAAACTCAAACATCAGTGCCATTCCCTTATGCTTATGGCTGCTTTCTAAATACACTGGCAGAATTGAGTAAGAACAAGAGAGCTGGGTGGCTTGCAAGGTTGAAAACATTTACTATCTTTTCCTTTAGAGAAAGTTTGCAGACCTCCGTTCCGGGCCATAAAGTCACATTGTTTTGAGTGAATCGCAGCTCCAAACCTGTGCATTCTTGTTAGTTTGGCCCTTGACACACCCAGAATTGACATATAACCTGATAGCATAACCCAGAATTCAATCCAAATGTTTACACTGGACAGGTCTAATGGGTCCTATAAGGCAGGGGTATCCACCCATGGAAACCAGAAAAATGGCTTTTCTGAGTTGAAAGTAGGATGGTCCCAGAAGGTTTAATAGGAATGAGTATAATTAAAGATTTTCTCTTTTAAAGAATTATTAGCTGTCTTCTTCTAAAGATGAGAATGAAACTATCTCAAAATGGGCACCATCTCTGAGCATTTACTAGGACCCTAGAACCGAGCAAAGCCTTTTGTACTTACCATCTCATTTAAGGGTCACCTCTTCCAGATTCAGCAAGGCTGACTGGCTCAAGTAGAACACAACCAGAAAGCTCAGGAAATGAAAGTCAAACCAAGTTGTCTAAACCCAGGAGCCTAACGTTATGTTCATAACCACTTGCCCCACTTGAAGGCAGAAGGCATGAATGCTCACCATGAATAGATGAACGGAAAAAGAGAAATAGAAGCAAGTTATATTTTTATGGCAATAATATTATAAGCATTTTATTTATATAATTCACTTTTTACTCTTAAAACCCTAATACAATTCAGTTCTTCCATATTCTTTTCCCCACTGAGAAAAACTGTTACAGGTACCCAATTGTGGAGGCCTCTTAAGCCTATCAGAATTAGACAGGCAAAGTTATAGTTATAACTTCCACTAATGAAATCTTTGGAGTACCTGTGAGGGTCCCATAAAGGAAGGGGGGGGGGCGGTGAGCAAACCTTTTTAGAAGTGATGGACTAGAAAATACACGTGTGGTTTTTTAATTTAGATTCTTCATTTAAATTACAAGTGGAGAGCAAAACTTAAATGGAAAACTCACCCAACGAGAAAGCTATATGCTGGTGGGTGGCTATTGTTTCTTTCTGCCCAGCACCCATGACCTCAGCTTTGTCAACTGCACCACAATTTTCCTTCAACTTTCCCACAAATGTCCACAATATAAGAACTAAACCCTAACTCATTTTTGAAAACTTGATTTTAAAAAAGTTTCAATGTTAATATTTCCACATTTGAAAATAATGTACATCAGCACCATATACCATGTTTATACAAGTTCCCTCAGATGTTTATTAATGGTTACCCACATCTAGCTTCCCAGTCCTTCCTGTGGGGCAAATGGGTTCAGAGTTTTATACTGGAACCTTCATGCCAGTCTCCCAACATCTCTACCAAGTAAGCTTTATCCAGATGAGAAACTAGAGAGTCAGACAAGTTAAGTAGTTACAGTAAATGAAAGAACCCAGGCTTGAACTTGTCTGTTTTAACTCAGAATCTGTGTTTTTCCCATCATGCCCTGCTGTCTTGCCAAGGCACAAACACATTTTCTAGAGCGATTACCTCCCAGGCAAATTTCAGATGTGCTGGAGAATAATAAGAGTGGATCTGAATGAAATGTTTGCTCCAGGGGCCGGTAGTCAAGCTCAAGTCTCTGCTTACAGACCATCAATTTTTCTGTTCTAAATTTTTAAATATAATTTAAAAACATCTACAATGCACTCAAGATAGCATGTCAAGCCCTTTATTGTGTGGTTTATCAACTAACAGGCCGCACTTCGCTGTGGGAACAAAATGGAAGTGCATTTTTGCACCTCTAAGTCCACATGACTAGGCTAAAAGAAATTTTAAAAGGAACATATTGCCCTGGCCAGTGTGGCTCAGTTGGTTGAAGTGTCATCCTGTGCACTGAAGGGTTGTGGGTTCAATCCCAGGTCAGGGTGGGTACAGGAGGCAAATGATCCATGTTTCTCTCTCACATTGATGTTTCTCTCTCTCTCTCTCTCTCTCTCTCTCTCCCTTTGTAATCAATAAAAACCTTGGGTGAGGATTATAAAAGACAAATAAAAAAAAATAAAAGGCAAGTATTGGACACAAATATCTACTTTTTCCTATCTTTTTCTAGAATTATTCTCCCACTTTATTTAATAAAAACATATATATATATATATATATATATATATATATATATATATATATAAATAATTTGGGGGGGCCTACACCTCTTTTATAACAAAACTATAGGCCTTTTCCCTAGAAACATACACAAAACCTTTGGGTCACAATAGGACGTTCAGGAATCTCTTGAAGCCTATTAATGGACCCCTAGAAGTCCACAGTCCCCAGGATAACCCTTGCTTTAAAAGAATCCTATATAATAAAACTCTAATATGCTAAGTGTCTGGTCCGCCATTCAACCAATCAAAGCGTAATATGCTAATGATATGCTAAGGCCACTCAACTGCTCGCTAAGATGTGCACTGACCACCAGGGGGCAGTCGACGGGTTGACCAGTCGCTATGATGTGCACTGATCATCAGGGGGCAGATGCTCGACTGGTAGGTTAGCCTGCTGCTGGGGTCTGGTCAACAGGGACTGAGCGAAGCAGGCCGGGCATGCCCTGGAACACTACCACGGTCCTTCCCCGGCTGGCCAACTTCCCACATCTCTCCCCAGGCCCCGATCACACACCGGTGGGGTCCCTCGGACTGGCCTGCACCATCTCACAAACCAGGACTCCTCAGAGGATGTCAGAGAGCCGGTTTCGGCCCGATCCTGCAGGCCAGGCTGAGGGACCCCACTGGTGCACAAATTCGTGCACCGGGCCTCTAGTATTATAGAAATGCCTACACCATTTCAAAGAGTTCTCTCATCACCCATTATAGTTTCAGAAAGCTAAAATTAAATAAACATTCAAACTTTCTCAACTAGACTCTTGTAGTCTCAAAGAAACCAGGAATCGAATGACTTGAGTAAATCACCAAATCTAAGGTCATATAAGTTTAAAGTCCAAATCAGTTTGTCATAGCTTAAAATCTACTTCCTTTGCTCTGAGATATTGCTAGAAAAGAAATAAATGTTAGTATGGCCTAGAGCAGTGGTCGGCAAACCGCGGCTCGTAAGCCACATGCGGCTCACGAGCCACAGTTTGCCTCTCTGTTGACTAATGAGTTTGCCGACCACTGGACTAGACTAAATGTTACCGTGTAGTTGGAAGCTGTGAGGATTAGGCAATTGTGGCATATTGTGTGCAAAGAGGTAAAGGGTAGTATATGACAGTGGTTGGCAAACTCATTAGTCAACAGAGCGGCAAACCGCGGCTCGCGAGCCGCGGTTTGCCGACCACTGGCCTATAGCTTGAGTCATTCCTACTTTAACAGTTTAATTGATTACACAAAAAAGAGACCATTCTAATATTCACCTAAAGATGTTCTTTCACTATATATGATATGAAGAAAAGTCCATTAAAATAATTCCTAAATGTTCAACACATAGATCTGTCAGTGCAACTGGGAGTTAAATTAAATGGCTGACAAAGCAGATTTTTAAAAGTTCATAAAGGCTCAAATTTTTTTTTAACATATTTTATTGATATTTCACAGAGAGGAAGGAAGAGGGACAGAGAGCTAGAAACATCGATGAGAGCGAAACATCGATCAGCTGCCTCCTGCACACCTCCCACTGGGGATGTGCCCGCAACCAAGGTACATGCCCTTGACCGGAATCGAACCTGGGACCCTTCAGTCCGCAGGCTGACGCTCTATCCACTGAGCCAAACCGGTTTCGGCAAGGCTCAAATTTTGATGTTACTCACCACTTGAGTCAAGAACCTTCAGAAATGCTTATTTTCAGGTATATCTCAAACTTTTAAGTTTTTTCAATCTCTCTTGGTCTTACTACTTTAGAACACTTCTAGAGCTGTCCAACAAAGTTGTAAGTTACAAAAGGAACTTACAAAAGCAGTCAGAACTCCACCTATGAGTAGAATGTCTCCTGAAAATTTAACAGTTGCAGGGGGCAGTGATTCTTGTCTATTAACAACATTGAAGATTTTTTTAGATTACTGATTTCAGAGATAGAGAGAGAGAGGGAAAAAAGGAGGGAAGGGGAAGAGAGAGAAAGAAAGAGAGATTTGTTGTTCCACTTATTTATGCATTCATTGATTGCTTTTTGTATATGCCCAGATTGAACCTACAAGCTTGGCGTATTGGGACTATGCTGAGGTACCCTGCCAGGACTAATGATTATTTTAAATCACTATATACTGTTTCAAAGTCAACATCATGATTATAAGACCAAGTAACAATTTAAAAAAGAACATCATTTCACCACTTGCCAATTACCTTATAAACAATAATGATCCCCATAAAAGTGCCACTTGAGATTGACAGATAATCAATTGATACTTTCAAGTTAAAATTTTTAGTACTTAGGATTTAATATGTTTTTTATTGATTCAGAGAGGAAGGGGGAAGGAGAGAGAGAAACATCAATGATGAGAGAGAATCATTGGTTGGCTGCCTCCTGCAGGCCCCACACTAGGGATCAAGCCCAGGCCACCTGAGCATGTGCCCTGACAGGGAATTGAACCGTGACTCCTGACCTGGTTCATAGGTCGATGCTCAACCACTGAGCCGCGCCGGCCCCTGTAGTCCTGAAGATTTAAAGTAATTCTTTTGGTCAGAGAATCTTCCTTCTAAAAACCAAAAACATGAGCAGCGATGGAAGCACATGGCAGCCAGTGCTTCTTAGGCCAATATTATTTCAACGCCAGGGGAGGTTTCACACCCTGGGGGGAGGGAAAGTTATACCTCAAAAATCTTCACACACTTTTTATGTCGCCCTGCGCCAAAAGTCAAAGGTGCTAATTCTTCAGAATACTGTTGAAGAGTATTACTGAAGTTTCGACCTCATATCGACGAATACAATTTTACATGCGTTGGTTTCTAAATAGAGGTTAAATTAAAGCCACTTCCTGGTCACACATCTGCATGTACAACTCTGCTCCTTTGAGAGAACTGGGAGAAGCAGGGAGGGTGAAACCAACCTCAGCAAGGAAACGGAAACAACCAGATCAATCCTACAGAACTGCTTCATCCCGGAAATGCAGGCGGGGTGCTGGGGGACGGAGCGTCGGAGAGTAAGTCCAAGCTCAGTAAGTAGCACAGCAAGCCCGGGTTCGACGCTCAGGCACGCGCTGGGGCGGACGGAGCCTGTCCCACTGGAGGTCACAGCAGCGGGCCTGGCGCGTCCCTCCGCACCGCTCACCACCTAAAGGTTGCCCTTTGCGAGAAACTCGTCGAAATGGAATCAAAGTGACTTTTGGGGAGAGATGCCCATATAATCCGCAGGGTGCTCCGGAAACGTGTAACTAGACACGCGAGGCGACGTTTCTCATTAAGCACCTCCCTCTCCCTTCACTTTCAACTTCCCCTTAAGATGGGGACAGTCACAGAGGCTTTTTTTTTTTATCAAAGAGAAAAATAAATAAATAAGTAAACGATAAATAAATAAAAAATAAATAAAAGCACGCCATCCCCGATCAGCGCCGGGCCGCCAGGTGAGGACGGCGGGCACGGCGCTCTCCCAGTCCCGCCGCGAACTCCGCCCGGAGGTCCCTAAGTTTCCCCTTTCCGACCCCTCCCCGACCCCGCCGACCCCCACGGGGAAAAGCAGCACCCGCCGGGCCCGCCCGCCCCCCGGGGCTCCGGCCTTCCGGACCGCTGGCCGCGCCCCGCGCCGGTGCGCGCGTTCTAGACCCGCCGGCGCGAGAGGCGGAACTTCGTGGGGACCCTCCGCCGCGCCCCGCCCCGCCCCGCGACCAGGGCTCAGCGGGTCCAGGCGCCCCCGCCCGTCCCACCCCCGGGGGCGAGCACACCCCAGCCCGCACGGGGAGGCCGGGGCCGCGGTCCCTCCCGGGAAGACGCGGGCCTCGACCCCGGGCGGCCGTAGTCCCCGCCGCCCTAGCGCCCCGAGAGCTCACCTGGCGGCTGACGGGGCCTCGGGCGGCCTCCGGGTGGAGGCGGCGGGGCGGCCGGGGAGCAGCGGGCCGCCCGCGGGCAGGCTCCACGCGCGCCGGCCGGGCCGCCCCGGGAGTGGGCAGCCGGGGAGCGGGTCCCGCGGCGGCGGCGCGGCTCAGGCGTCGGAGCGGGCGGCCGCGGGCGCCGCCTCCGCCTCCATGCTGTTTACCCGGCTGCATTGTGGGAGTTTGACCTCCGCCGCCAACCGCCGCCTCAGCCTGCGCCGCCTCAGCCCGCGCCGCCGCCGCGCACGCCATGGGAGCCGTGACTGACGGTGAGGCGCCTCCGGCCGCTCCCCGAGCGCGGGGCCCGAGCCCGGCCGCTCCCGGAGCCGGGCCCCCGACCCCGGCCGCCCCGCGAGCCCTGGCCGCCGCGAGCACAGCCGGGCCGCGGACTCGCCGGCCGCTCCCGAGGCCACGGCGGGCTGGGGTCGGCCGGGAGCGCACGTGGCGGGGGCCCGGAAGGGGCGCGGGCTGTCGGGGACGCGCTGGGCGCTCGTGATCCCCGGAGAGCCCCGCGAAGCGGGGAGGGGGAGGCTCGCACCCGGGGTCCCGAGGGCGTGCGGGCGGCCTGCGGGGAAGGGGACTGGGAGGGCGAGGTTCGGGCCAGCGGGGAAGGAGGGGAGTCCGCGACCCGTGAGCGGGGTGTCAGCGCACGCAGAGTGACCTCTGGAGGAGTCTGGACAGAACGAACAGCCCCACCGCGGGCTCCATCGCAGTGAGGTCCGGACTGGCCCTGGACTGGGGTGGGGGTCAGGAGGCCAGGACAGGGTGTAGGAGTGGATGCGGGCAGGGTGTAGGAATGGATGCGGGCAGAGTGTTGGAGTGGATGCGGGCAGGGTGTATTAGTGGATGCGGACAGGATGCGAGGAGTGGATGCGGGCAGGGTGTTGGAGTGGATGCGGGCAGGGTGTTGGAGTGGATGCGGGCAGGGTGTTGGAGTGGATGCGGACAGGATGCGAGGAGTGGATGCGGGCAGGGTGTATTAGTGGATGCGGACAGGATGCGAGGAGTGGATGCGGGCAGGGTGTTGGAGTGGATGCGGGCAGGGTGTTGGAGTGGATGCGGACAGGATGCAAGGAGTGGATGCGGGCAGGGTGTTGGAGTGGATGCGGGCAGGGTGTTGGAGTGGATGCGGGCAGGGTGTTGGAGTGGATGCGGGCAGGGTGTTGGAGTGGATGCGGACAGGATGCGAGGAGTGGATGCGGGCAGGGTGTTGGAGTGGATGCGGGCAGGGTGTTGGAGTGGATGCGGACAGGATGCAAGGAGTGGATGCGGACAGGATGCAAGGAGTGGATGCGGGCAGGGTGTGAGAGGCCTGGATGTGGACTGGTGTCTGAAGTGAGTGTGGTGGGAGATTTTTGAGATAAGGAGCCAGTAGGGGGTTGGGGCCACCTAGGGTGCATCAGGACAATAAGAGATTTGCTTGAGTGTGTATGGCTTGGGTGGGTGCTTTGTCTGCTGGAAGGAAGGCGGAACGAGGTAGAGGCTGGATTTATGGAGAGTTGTGAGGGCGATTGAGGAAGGTGACCTATTTGAGGAGGGAATCAGAGGGTGGTCTCTTCACTAAGAGCAGAAATAAAACAGCTTGAGGCCTTGGGGAAGGTAGACAGGCATGGTGGGCAACTGGAGGGAGCACCTAAGAAGGTATCCAGTTAAGGAGGAAGGAAGTCCTCTGACATCTGGGAAGGGGACATCTAGGGGTGCTGGGTCTCTTTGAAGAGAGAGTGACTAGTAGTCATAGATATCTGTAGAGAAGACACTTCTGAAGAGTTGGGGGTAGACGTCTCCAGGGACCAGGCAATGGGAAGAAAGTAATAGACACAAATTTGTGGGTGTGATAAAGCATAGTGAGAGGCGGTGGGGAGATCTCAAAGATCCAGGTACTTAATGGGTAATGGTAACTTGGCTTCATTCCAGTTTCATTGATTCAGTAGACATTCATTCCATCTGGGCTAGGCTTTGGGATTACAGCCCAGGACCTACAGGGGAGACCTTTTGCCCTATGTATGAGGTTACAGTCTGGTGGGAAAGACACGTTGGATAATTAGTTTTAAGTGTGGCAAATGTTACCAGAGGGGAAGGACAAGATTGGGAACTGTAGAAGCATGTAACTAAGATTTCTTTATTCATTCTTGGATATCAGAAAGCCTCCCTGAAAAAGTTACCCTTAATCCCATTATAAAGAATACATGGGCCCTAGCTGGTTTGGCTCAGTGGATAGAGCGTCGGCCTGTGGACTGAAGGGTCCCAGGTTCGATTCCAGTCAAGGACATGTACCTTGGTTGCGGGCACATCCCCAGTAGGGGGTGTGCAGGAGGCAGCTGATCGATGTTTCTCTCTCATCGATGTTTCTAACTACCTATCCCTCTTCCTTCCTCTCTGTAAAAAATCAATAAAATATATTAAAAAAAAAAAAAAAGAATACATGGGCTGGTGTTCCAGGGGGAATGACTTGTGCAAAGGCCCCAAAGTGTTGGAACAGCTCAAAGATGACAAATATTGACTAGAATTTAGAAAGCTACGAGCCAGAGATTTCTGACGGCAATAAGAAACCATTAAAAGTTTTTAACATTGGTCCTGTGTGATCAGATATGCATTAAAAAAGAAAGAAGAGCACTACACTCTGCTATGTGAAGAATGATGAGAAAAGGGAAAGTGAGGAGTTAAGCCCCCCCATCTCTAACATTTACATGACATTTATGTCAAACAGTGTTCTATTTATCCCCACTTTACAGACGAAATGGGGACACAAAGATGTTATGTAACTTACCCAAGGTTGCACAGGTGGTGAAGCATAGTAGTAACCTCTTGCTGATTTACCATACAACACTGGTAAGGTCTAGAGCAGGGGTGGGGGACCTTTTCTCTGCCAAGGGCCATTTGGATATTTATAACATCATTCACAAGCCATACAAAATTACCCACTTAAAAATTAGCCTGCTGTGTTTGGTCAAACATTTAATTAACTCACCCCTAATGCCTTGGCAGGGCCAGACCAAATGATTTTGCAGGGCTTTATAGGGCTGGTGGGCCAGATGCTTCCTACCCCTGGTCTAGAGCCTGGGCTCAAAACCAGGCAGTCTGGCTCTAGTGTTCTTACCTTTACGGTTACAATTAATGTCTCAGCTACTACTGCTGGGGTCCTAATGAGCTAATGGGGGCTCCAATGAAGAGGGAATGCAGAGGAGTGGACCGGGAGAGAGAAATTTATGAGGGGGGATGTCAGGACTTTGATGATTGAGTGGATGAGAGGGGAAGGATCAAGGATTATCCCAGGTGTCTGAGGTGAGTGACTATGCTTGTTAGTGCTACTTCTCTATTGAGGAAGAGAACTTCAAAGGAGAGAGAGGTTTTGTCAGGAGATGAGAAGGGAAGATGAGTTCTAGTCAAGTTACTGACTGCAGTCAAGTGCCCCCTACATCCTGAGAGGCCCTGGGCACCACCACTTGCAAGTTGTCTGACCTTGTGCAGGTTAATTAACCTCTCTGAGCCTCAGTTTCATTCTTTGAATGGGCATAATAGTAAAACCTAGGATTAAGTGCAATAAAAGTTGTAAAGTGCTTTGCACTGAATCTGATACATAATATTCAGTAAATAGTATTAAGTGTAAGAGCTGATTTGCTCATCTCTTCTCCACTTTCCTTAGATGAGAACTGTGCCTTTTCCCTTTAATCCCACGATTGCCCTTCTCTGCTTGGAGATAGCCCACATATTCTTCAAGACCTACCTCATCTATCCCCTTTTCTCTTTCCTAGAACCAGTTAGTCTTGCACCTGTAACCATGTTATTTCATGTATATTCCTGCTATAGCCCTTAATACTTGGTATTTAGCTTATTCTAGAAAATATATAAGGTAGCTTACCATAATGAGTAAACATAAAATAAATGGGTGAGGAAGCAGGGCAAAAAGAACATGGAGCCCTAATCGGTTTGGCTCAGTGGATAGAGCGTCGGCCTGCAGAGTGAAGGGTCCCAGGTTAGATTCCAGTCAAGGGCATATACCTTGGTTGCAGGCATATCCCCAATAGGGGATGTGCAGGAGGCAGCTGATCGATGTTTCTCTCTCATTGATGTTTCTAACTCTCTATCCCTCTCCCTTCTTCTCTGTAAAAAGTCAATAAAACATATTAAAAAAAGAAAAAGAACATGAAGACCAGGAAATCCAAGAGGAAGTTACAAGTGGGGGCGATCCTCAAAATGCTAGAGTAAAGTCTGCTACATTCATAAGAAAGTGACAGTGGCTCTTATTTCCCTAACAGTTCATACCAAGAGCTGGTCCATTCTGTGAGCTAGTGTTTACGAGAGAAGGCAGCATTAGATAACCAAGACAAGCCGTTTTTTGTGATTTAAACACTGGAGAAAAGGCTTATCTTTGGGGTGCTTATAAAGAAAAGCTGGTGTCAGATCATCAACTTTCTTTTTAGCACTGAAGATCATTGGGCTGTTTTAACACATCACTATTAGGTCAGAGAAGGCTAAATCACAAGTTAGAAAGCATTCTAAAGCCAATAGACTATGTGGGTTAGGCAAATAGCTTTGCTGGTCTGCCGTAATTCAGAGCAAAAAAAATTTTTTTAAATCCTCACCTGAGAATATTTTTCCATTGACTTTTAGAGAATGGAAGAGAGAAAGGAGGAGGAGGAAGGGAGAGAGGAAAAAAAAACACATTGATGTGGGAGAGACACATCAACTGGTTGCCTCCCGCACACAGGCTGACTGGGACAGAGATCAAGACCGCAACCGAGATACATGCCCTTGACCTAGAATCAAACCTGGGACCCCTTGGTCTCAGGCTGACTCTCTAACCACTGAGCAAAACTGACCAGGTTCAGAGCAAAATTTTTTTGCTTGTTTGCTTTAAGGATATGTAGACATGCAGGAAAGAATGAACTACAACTTCTTTAGGCAGTTCTCATTAATGTGGTTTTCTTCAATTGAGATTTTGGTAACAATCGAGCAGAAGTGAGAGAGATGTGTGATAGACCTACAAGTATCTATTGCATACCTTTTAGGAATGATGCCAGAGGCTGGTTACAGCAGTACACTGCTTGACTCCTACTTGGGAGAGAGAAGCAATTGTGTGCAATCAATCAGTAAATAAGTAATTTCTGAAAAAGAACATAATTTCTGAAGTTAATTGAGTTCTGAGAATGAAGTAGATAGGATGGAAGAGAGAGTAATGGGGAAGGCCTGCCAGCAACTAGGTAAAATAGGGTGATCAGGTATGGCTGCTCTCAAAACTGATATTTAATGTGAGACCTGCGGGGTCAACTCTGAAGACTCTGGGAAAGTATTCCAGATAGAGGCAACTGCTAGTGCAGAGGCCTGAAGTGAAAACAAGCTCTTCTCCCCTTAGGGCCGTGGTGGGCAAATGGGCTCACGAGCCACATGCGTCTCTTTGGCCCCTTGAGTGTGGCTCTTCCACAAAATACCATGGCCTGGGTGAGTCTATTTTGAAGAAGTGGCGTTAGAAGTTTAGTTTAAAAAATTTGGCTCTCAAAAGAAATTTCAATCGTTGTACTGTTGATATTTGGCTCTGTTGACTAATGAGTTTGCCAACCACTGCCTTAGGGAAAATAAGGGAGGCTGGGTCCAGGTGGAGGTGGGCCAGGAGGGGTGTGACACAAAAGGAGGTTGGAAAAAATAAATGAGCCTTCCAGGCCATGGAGAGGAGATGAAGTGTTCTGTGGGTACTTGGAAATGATTGGAGAATTTTAAGCAGAAAAGTTAGTGATCTGATAGATCTTTTAGATCATTCTGGGCTGCTGTGAAGAGAATGGATTATAGGAAGGCAGAAATGGAGCAGGGAGAGATAAGACAAGGTGGGCTTGGATTAGGGTGATGGCAGTGGAGAAGACTGAGAAGTGGGTGGCTTCTACATCTCAGTCATTTTCCTGAAAAGTTCTTGGAGGAGTACCAGTACTTGTCTCTTCGGAATCTGACTCAGATGCCTGGCAAGGTGCTGTGCCTTACATATGGGGCTGCCTATCTAATTGAACTGAGACCTCTTGGAGGACAAGCTCTTTATGTCCTGAACCCAACACAAGGACACCTGGATTAATTTGAGGAACTGCCCTGCCTCAGAGGGAAGGAGAAAAATCCCATATTGTTATCTATAGATACTGAACTATGGATATTATCACCAACACAGTAATTTTATATATGGAAAAATGGAGGTCTTGTGCAGTCAGTGACTTACTGTCTGTCACATAGCCGGTTATTGGCAAGGCCATTCTCTCTCCCCTGTTGCACTCCAGCATTTTGGCTAACTGGAAAGCAGTTTAGATGTTATCACTGCTAATTTAAACTATGTTCACAGTTTGTATTTTGTATGTGTTAATTTAAAGGGTGGTAAACAGTGTTAGTCCCCTAATAGAAATCATTTCAGAAGCCCTTTTGCAGTATAGAGAACATTAGGTAGATACATTGATATGCCAGAGCAACAGATGGGAGATGAAGGGGTGGTGGGGTGCTGAATGTGTCTGTACTTTGCATTTAATAGCGCTTGTTGGTTTTGACAGTTTAGTGGTCTTTTTAAAAAATCAAATGCATGGATATATGCTTGTAAAAATTTGAAATAATCATTTTAAATATGCCTCAGAACAATGTGACAAAATAATGGATCTATACTATGACTTTCTAATGTAATTGTTTATATTTTCCTATGACTGCAGAGGTGACACCACAGATCTGTAAAGGAAGATAATAATACATACTCTAGAGCAGCCTTGGGCAAACTACGGCCCGCGGGCCAGATCCAGCTGTTCTATCCGGTTCTCTTGCTCTCCCCTCCGCTCCTTTACTTTGAATTTATATTCACACAAACACTCCATCCATGCTTTTGTTCCGGCCCTCCGGTCCAGTTTAAGAACCCATTGTGGCCCTCGAGTCAAAAAGTTTGCCCACCCCTGCTCTAGGGGGTTGTTTCAAGGATGAAGTGTGATTATGTAAAGCACATTGAAGTTCAGTGACCATTTATTTTATTGTCCAGAGCAGGACACTTTTCAGAGTGAAAGGAAACAAACAAGATGTTTGGTCATCAAGTAGGAGTGTATAAACACTGTATAAGTGTCTGCTGCTGCTGTTTCTATTTCAGTTGCTGATCTAATGTTAATTAGACATTAGTGGGCTCAGGGATTTTTTTGCTTTTTGCTTTTTACTAGTGCCAGTGAATTTGCCCCCTTGTTCCCTCGGCTATGGCCCTAGCCCAAGGGTTAGGGCTGCAGTTCAACTATTAAATAATGTTTCTTTAGCCAATATAGATGGTTTCTCAAAGCAAGATTGGAATTTCAACCTTGACTTTATTAGTACTGTACTCTAAATATAAATCTAGAGAAACATAAAAGACCTCAACAATAGCCGAAACCGGTTTGGCTCAGTGGATAGAGCGTCGGCCTGTGGACTGAAGGGTTCCGGGTTCGATTCCGGTCAAGGGCATGTACCTTGGTTGCGGGCACGTCCCCAGTGGGAGGTGTGCAGGGGGCAGCTGATCGATGTTTCTCTCTCATCGATGTTTCTAGCTCTCTATCCCTCTCCCTTCCTCTCTGTGAAATATCAATAAAATATATTTAAAAAAAAAAAAAAAAAAAAAAAAAAAAAAGACCTCAACAATATTTTTTTTTAATTTAATTTTGGTTTAAGTAATTTACTTTGGCATCAGCAATTTATTTAGACTGGTCCTAAGTATCTCACAAGAGATCAGTATTTACATAAAGGAATCAAATTATCTTACTGTTTTTCCACCTGCCATTTTTGTGTCTTCTTAATAGTGTTGGCCTTAAAAATTGTTTTTAATAATTTTAAGCTTCCTGAAAAGGGAGAGGGGAAGATAGGTGTTATTTTACTATAAGGAATCAAACACAATGGAATATACCTCTTTCAGCTTAATAACTCTTGAGCAGCGGGAAGCTAATGATAAATTTAACAGGAATCTATACACACACTGTTTTTACATAGCCTTGGTCTCTCTTGTTAACAGCTCAGGGCAAACCAGCTTTCTTCTCGTTAACACATCATAGATTTATTAAAGAACATTGATTAGAATTTTTTTATACAGAAGTAGTGAAGGAAAATACTTCAATATACCATTAATCTCACTACCTATCAACCACTGTTGATTTTTTTTTAAGTCAGAAAATTCAGGAAGAAATGTGACACCTTCCTCTAATCACCTTCCATCACTAATCCCGCTGCCCAAAGGTCATCACTATAAACTCTATTTTGTGCCCTTCCAGAATGATACTTAAATGCTCAGAAAAAAGTAAAAAGCACCTTATCTGGTGCAGTCTCTTGAGTTTGAGTCCCAGCTCTACTCCTTACTTCCTGTGACATTTAATTTGGGGCAAATAAAAATGTCTTTTTACCTGTATCTATAAAATAAGGGTAATAATATCTGTTTTATAGGACTATTGTGCAGATTAAATGTGTTTTTATGTGAAAGGCACTTAGAACAGTTCTTAGCGTATTACAAGCATTATGTACTTATTAATATGCCAAAATGTATATATCCTTTAAAATTTTATACAGGTGTTTCCACTCTCTTCTGTATTATACTTCTGCAATTAATGATAGAGCTTTGAACTTTTCCTTCTTCATTCTTTTGTATCACTGTGTAGTATTTTATTCTATTTATTTATTTATTGAATTTATTGGGGTGACACTGGTTAACAAAATTATACAGGTTTCAGGTCCACAGTTCTAACATCACATCATCAGTACACAGTATTGTATGTTTACCATCCCAAGTCAAGTCTCTGTCCATCACCATTTATTCCCACTATATCCTCCTCGCTCTCCCTCTACCCCTCACCCTCATCCCCACCGTCCGCCCCACCCCTGTCCAGGCAGTCACCAGCTGTTGTCTGTGTCTATGAGTTTTTTCTTTTTTGCTCAAACCCCTCCTCCCCCCCCCCCCCCCGCTAGCCATCCCCCTACCTGACAGTTGTCAGCCTGCTCTCTATTTATGCATCTGTCACTATTTTGCTTGTTAGTTCATTTTGTTCCTTTGATTTCACTCCTGGCCAGAGTGAAATCATATGGTACTTGTCTTTCTCTGACTGGCTTATTTCACTTAGCATAATGCCCTCCAGGTCCATCCATGCTGTCACAAAGGGTAAGATTTCCTTCTTTTATAAGGCCAAGTAGTATTTCATTGTATAAATCTACCACAGCTTTTTAAAATCTATTTAGCTATTTTCAGTTTTTTGCTCTTACAAATAGTGTTACAGCGGAGCTGTTTGTATAGATGTCTTAGCACACTTGTAGGAATAATTTTTAGAATACAGTACAGGTCATAGGTTATATGTATTTTTAATTTTTACACATATTACTACATTGTCCTGATGCCAGCTGTTTTTCTGCTGTAATCCTGTCTGAAATTATTATCCCTTCCTGTGGTTTTCAGTTTGGATTCAGAGGGTTTAGGAACACCTGGCTGGAAAAAGCCAGTGGTGGGTTTGCATGCCTGCAATATTCCTTGCCTGCAATATTCCCTGCTAAATTTAAATTGGCTTCTAAAGGAAATGCTCATCTTCATTGGTAGATCCCAGGATTGCTGTTTTCTGAAGCAGGTGAGGTTGCAATGCTGTGAGGGCTTCCAGTGGGGGGAGTCACTTTTGAGGGTAGGTGGAGGTGTCCCATCCGGAGGTTCTGGCCATAGTTATCAAGCCTTGACCTGTCCCTGAAGAAGTAAGTACTTTGGAGGTTGGCCCACCATTATTATTATCTTCCAAACTGTTTTCCTCTTTCGTTTTTGAATGCTGTTAGATGTTCTGAAAAGTTGTTTTGTAGTCGAGATTTTAATAGCTACTGTGGAGAATAACAACTGTGGGTTTTTAAAGGAGCATTAGTCTGGGTTTATGAGAGATTGTCTTTCCACACTAAAATGAGAACACAGTTAAAATGGTGATGTCGCCCTAACCAGTTTGGCTCAGTGGATGGAGCGTAGGCCTGCGGACTGAAGGGTCCCAGGTTTGATCCCGGTCAAGGGCATGTACCTTGGTTGCGGGCACATCCCCAGTGGGGGGTGTGCAGGAGGCAGCTGATTGATGTTTCTCTCCCATCGATGCTTCTAACTCTCTCTCCCTCTCCTTTCCTCTCTGTAAAAAAATCAATAAAATATATTTAAAAAATAAAAATAAAGATAAAAATAAAAAATAAATAAAATGGTGGATGTCACCTGGCTAGAGAGCTTGGAAATGGTGAGTTGGTTTAGTGACTATAAAGGAGTAATTTCTTCCTGCCTCTGTTTAAGGGAAATGGGTAATTTCTTCTAGATATGGGTTGGCAGATAAGACAGGAAGGGATCTAAAAAGCATTTCAATTTTATGAAGAAATATTTGCTTGTCAGCATACAGGTGTCGTAACTGATTTTAAAGTTATTTGAATAGCAGTTTATAGGTGTAATTATGGTACAACATATAACCGAATGCAGTAGGAAATCTCCCTACAGGCCTAAAGTCAAGCAGAAAACCATTCTCAGGGCAGATGTTAAGCATTTTGGTTTAAAAGCTCTTTCCAGATGACGTTGATCCTCATAGTCCATAAAGAAAGTAATTATGACAAGTAAGGAATGATGTTGATTACATCAATAACATAGTTTCTAAGTCATCTTTATTTTTATAGGGTGGTCCAAGGCCCGCCAGAATTATTAGTATTAGCATTCAAATTGCTTATAAAGAGCTTCAAGCTTGATAATAATTTATGAAGTCAATGTATATAGTAAACAAAACATGTCTTAGGTGTGTTCAATCTAGAGCTAATTGATGAGGTGTCATTAAAAATAATAATGCTCACGTCATGTGTGTTGGGAACTGTCAGCAACAGTCCATCTTTAAGTTGAGAAAGAACAGAGCCTGTTTTTAAACTGGCACCTCACCCCTTTGTTTTATTTTGTTGCTCTTGGAGCTGTGCTCTGCTTTATATGTGGGATTTCAGTAATTCTCATCCCCAGAGAATTTTTTAGGCAGCAGCTCTTCCATTCAGTTTAAGGTAGGAATGTTGTAACCTTGCAATATGAAGTTTGAGATAACCAAATTTCTGAGAGATCATAACTGGGCAAAACTTTATGCATAAGTGCATAGCATATATCTATCTGAGTATACTGATCTATCTATGATATATATTCAACATTTACTCATTTTTTACCATTTTTAGGAGATACAAGTTGTGGATTAAATTTAACATAAAGATAGGATATCTTTTTTCCCCCTACTTTCCTTCTGTGAACAGGCATTATGCTCCTTTGTATACTTTTATTTCTGTAAAGTTTCACAGAAGTCCTACAAAGTGGGTAGTTTTATTCCCATTTTACAGGTGAAGTTAAATATTGGTCACATACATACACACCCTCAAAGTAAACACTGTGGACTAACCAGAACACTGGCCCAGAAGTTTGGCTGTGAGGAAATGTTCTCTGCTCTTAACAGAAAGGACAGGGCTGAAGCCAGAAAATGGCCTTGGCTTTCTGGTCAGAGTCCTCTGCGCTTCCAGAACCGGTCACACAGACTCCTCCGCATGCCTTCCGCCTGTTCCTAACCAGGTCTCTGCTCAGCCCTGACCTGCCTCCCGAGACCTGTGACTAATCTCTGCTTCAGTTCATGCCATTGCAGCTCCTAACTACACATGCTGCTGTAGCCCCCACCCAACCTCCCAGCCTTTGGCCTTTTCCCAGTTGCAGTCCACTTTGTACACTGCCCTCAGCTTAATCCTGCTGGAAAGTCCTGCCCAGGAACCTTTAGAAACTCCCAGTTGCCTACCAGCAAGGTCCAAGTCTACTAGCATGGCCTTTACTAGTGCAGACTCCCATTCTGACCACCGACGGCCTTTATGTGCTTGGTCCTAAGTTTTGTCTTCACTCTCCCAGCCTCCCTGGTGTTCTGGGTAGTCCTGCCCAGATCTAGCTGCTGCAGCCCACAGCAGTGGGGCTTGGGAAGGGACCTTAGCTTGCTTTTTCCCCCAGCAGCTTTATGAGCCATAAGTGATATATAAAAACCTGTGCATATTTAATGTCTACAGTTCGTTGTGTTTGAACATATGCAAACACCTATGATATCATTACCATATCATAGCTTTCTTTTTCAAATAACAGCTAACAGATTTTGAGTATGCATATGGCTCAAAAATCAAATGATATAAAAGCATGTTTCCCCCTTTACAGCCGGTTGCTCATCTAGTCCCCTTACACTGCCCCTCTCACAGTAACCTCTTTTATTCCTTGTATATAATTTCGGGTATCTTTATGAATATATGCACATGTGAATATATACTATTCTTATTCCCCTTCATTTTTATATGAAGGAAACATGCCAAACATATAGTTCTTCACCTTGCTCTTTCACCAAGTTTCCTTAAGTGATTTCTCTGTATCAGTACATTGACTTTTTTGCTTTTTTATAGTTTCATGGTATTTCATCATATTCCTGTACCAAAATTTATTTAACTAGTCCCCTGTTGATGGACATATGTCATATTGCACATGTGCAAGTATATCTAGGATTATTGATATTATTTGAACTTTTGATAGATTGCTTTGAGCTTTTTTAATTGATAATTTTTAAATATCAAAAGAGCAGCTCAAATTCTACTTCTCCTGAAATCCCCAAACCAAAGGGAGCTCTCATCCTAATTTCTTCTGCTGTGTGTCTGTCACTCATTAGCAATCACATGTGTGTTATTTCCCTAACTAAAGTGAAAGAACTCTCGGCTTTCTTTCACATCCTCAGAACTTACTCTGGTACCTTATAGATGCATCTGCTCATTGACCAAATATTCATGTCTTTTGTTCAAGAAGAGAAATCTCTCCTGTGGACCTGAAATAAGATAGTTGCTTGTTACTTATTAGTGGTTTATTGAGACAAAGCTCTCTTTGGAGGGCAGATGCTCTCAGGCAGGCACCACAACCAATTTTAAAATATTTATTGAGCATCAGAAATGTAGACACATTGAGAGGCTAGGGAGGAAAAAGAATGAGCAAGACAGGACTGATCCTTATGAACCCTTCCCCAAGTTTACTTGGCCTTTATAGTGTTTTAAACATATTTCAAAAATGTAATTGGGATATTACATACATACATAAAAGTGCACAGATTTTAAGTATGCAGGTGGAATGATTGCAAAATCTGCTTGAAACATTTTTTTGTTAGTTACTAAACTTTTCAAAATCTCTTGAAAAACTCATTCTGGTAATAGCTTCCCCTTAGTTAGGGTAGTCACTCCCCAATTTCTCTGTTCTTTTTTTCCTGTTCCCTGAATGCATTTACGTTTGAAGTCCCTGGTCCTCAATAAAGTAGGATGTCTAGGCATCTGGGAGGCAGAAGGGGGTTGGGGTGGGGGGGAAAGTAACTGGAAGAGCAGAGTTAAGAAGACTGACAAAGGAATTGAACAGTATAAATTGAACACCAGCCCTGGCTGGTTTGGTTCAATGGGTAGAGTGTCATCCTGCGGACTGAAGGGTCGCAGGTTCAATTCCATGCCGGGATTGCGGGCTCCATCCCATGTAGTAGGCATGCAGGAGGCAGCCAGTCAAAGATTCTCTATCATCGATCTTTCTATCTCTCCCTCTCCCTCTCTGAAATCAATAAAAATATATTAATACATAAATTGAACAACAGACTGCTTATCCCTTGTATATTTTTATTTTAACAAACTTTGTTTATCCTCACCCCAGGATATTTTTTCCATTGATTTCTAGAGTGGAAGGGAGGGAGGAGAGGGGAGAGAGAAATACCAACGTGAGAGAGACACCTTGATTGGTTGCCTCATACACACACACCCTGACCAGGGCTGGGATTGGACCTGCAACCCAGGTACATGCCCTTGACCTGGAATGGAACCTGAGAACCTTCAGTGCATGGGCCAATGCTCTAACCACTGAGCACACCACCAGGGCACATGTTTGTAGTTTTTAAAAAATCAGTTCATTTTCTGCATTTTAATCTCTTCAAGTACTGTGTTTTGTCTCAGTCTTCTCAGATAGCATTGTTGGTGGTTAAAAACAAAGCATTAATTGGTATTTTAAAGTGTAAAATTAAAACACCTGATGAATCTGTTTCAAGCAGCCTGTTAAAGCCATGACTCAGAACAAAACCCAATTCTAAAATGTTTATCTGATGTCACAGAATAAATTTTAAAACAAGCCATCTGCCCTCTACAATTTATCTCAGCTGCACCTGCCCTCAAGAATGCTGCCCACACACAGGAACTGTTGTTTAAAGATTGTGCTGTTGAATCATCAGGCGGGCTCTCCAGGAATTATTTACACTTTATTATAAAAAATGCATGCACAGCCGAAACCGGTTTGGCTCAGTGGATAGAGCGTCGGCCTGCGGACTGAAGGGTCCCGGGTTCGATTCCGGTCAAGGGCATGTACCTTGGTTGCGGGCACATCCCCAGTGGGAGGTGTGCAGGAGGCAGCTGATCGATGTTTCTCTCTCATCGATGTTTCTAACTCTCTATCCCTCTCCCTTCCTCTCTGTAAAATATCAATAAAATATATTTAAAAAAAAAAATGCATGCACATGTTAAAAACCAAACAAACACAATTCTGCAAAGCCATTTAGAAAATTAAATCTTTTCTCAACCTTTATCAGTCTCTCTTACCAGAAATGATCAGTATTACTGTATATTCTCCCAAAGATATTCTCTGAATAGAAAAGCTTACTACATGTGTGATATGTGAACACATACACAGACACACACCAAGCCCTTCCCCTTTTCTACACAAATGGCAACAAGCTGTGTTGCCTGTTTTGTTTTCATTTTACTTAACATCTGGGATTTTTTTTTGGGGGGGGGGCAACATTATATATATACACCCACACTGTTCTTTTGGCTGCATAATATTACGTAATGTAAGCAGTTTCTTCCTGGTGAATGTTTAGGTTTGCAATCTTTCTTCTACAAACAGCATTGTTAAGGACATCCCTTTACATTTATCTTTGTGCATGCGTGCACATGTATCTAGAGTATGAGTTCCTAGAATGTGGCTTTTAAATAGTGTTTGTTTTGGCCCAGTTGCCCTGCAAAGAGTGTACCGGTTTACTTTCCATCAGTGTATGTAAGTGCAGTTTCTCAGCACTCTTGCTAACACTTTTATTATCAGGTCATTTGTTCTTTACCATTATTCTTTTTTTTTAAATATATTTTATTGATTTTTACAGAGAGGAAAGGAGAGGGATAGAGAGTTAGAAACATCGATGAGAGAGAAACATGGATCAGCTGCCTCCTGCACACCCCCTACTGGGGATGTGCCCACCACCAAGGTACATGCCCTTGACCAGAATCGAACCTGGGACCCTTCAGTCTGCAGGCCGACGCTCTATCCATTGAGCCAAACCAGTTTGGGCTACCATTATTCTTGATGAAAATAAATATTTTGATGTGGTTTCAAATTGTCTTTCTGTTGTTGTGATCCAGCATGATTTTGTCCAGGAAGAATAGCTCAGGGCTGCCAGGCCACTTCTTACTCATTATGATCATCTCTGCTGCTTTTCTAATTCCTTTTTTTCTTTGCCTTGGAGCAAAACTGAGACAGACTTGTTAAAAAAAAATTACTTTTGGGGAAAGAACATTGCATATATAATGATTAGATTACGCATTTTAAAAAACAAACACCGAGTTCATTTCTTTTTCTTTGACCCATCTCTCTTCTCTTTTCCTAGGCTGCCACTCTTTTCTATTTCTTTCACCAGAGGACCTCACACTAGTCAGAGAAATGAGCACTTCAGTCTTCCTTCTGTCTGAACAGGTTTTTCCAAATAAAGTTCTTCAAGAATTATTAGCTTATTTCCTTGGTGGTACCTGAAAATTATTTCTACTCAACAAATCAGTAGAATCACAGTTCTGTGAGGGGTGGGCTTTTCACTGCTGTAACCCCAGCCCTAAGATAGTGCCTGACACACACAGACACTCAACAGCTTTATTTATATGTATGTATGCATAAATATAGTAGTAAAACCTACATAATATAAAATTGACCATTTTAACAATTTTTAAGTGTATAGTTCAGTAGCATAGAGTACATTTACATTTCATTAATTTTCTTTCAGATGAATGAATGAGTAGTGATGCTTGTTTTTTGTTTCTGAAATTAACAAGAGCCAGATGGTCTTTTTAATTCACATTGTTCTTTCCTCCAGACGAAGTCATACGGAAGCGTCTCCTAATTGATGGAGATGGCGCTGGAGATGATCGCAGAATTAATCTGCTAGTGAAAAGTTTCATTAAATGGTGCAACTCTGGATCCCAGGAAGAGGGGTATATCTTTTCACTGTTGTTTCTATACCATTGTCCTCATGTGATTCTAGGCCTTATACACAGTCCTGATAATATTGTAAATTTTCACTCACCTTAAATGTCCAATTGAGTCAACTCTTGGTTAATCAAGAGTAGGTTTTTCTGGCCTTAATTCTCTGGAGAGGCCTGCTTTATTATGTTTGTTAAAAGGTGTAGAAGGCATAGTGACGAGAAGAAATGAAGATTAAATCCAGGCTCATTGTTTAGTCACTTTTAGCAAATACGTGTTTAAATATCTAAATAAAATGTTCTTTTTTTAATAAGCTAATAGGTTGCTGCAAAGTTTTATACATATTTAATAATTTTTAAATTGGAAAAATTTTCATTTGAATTAGCTTTTCACATAGACAAATAACCATATAGAGTGAAAAAATTGTGAGAATTGTGAAGACATAAAAAATCTGATCAAAACATTTTTAAAAGTATTTAAAACAAGTAGCTATTTAAATTAAGCTTATACTGATAGGAACAACAATACCATCTTTGCATTTTTAGCTAAAGCAGTTTATAAACTGAAGTGTACTATATTTGGGAAAAGAAAACATAAGGGACAGATAGTCTAAATTACTTAAAGTAAAGCAAAGGATTCTCTCAGAACTTTATGTAATTTAATTAGCAAAGCTTTGCCTACACTATAAATAGTGCAACTTTGATAATCTGCAAAAATCTTTATTCTGTTTTTCTCTTTTTTATTAGTTACAGCCAGTACCAACGTATGCTGAGCACACTGTCCCAGTGTGAATTTTCCATGGGCAAAACTTTGCTGGTATATGACATGAATCTCAGAGAAATGGAAAATTATGAAAAAATTTACAAAGAAATAGGTAAAGAAACCTAAATTAATTTATCTGTATAATTTTAATTTTTATGGCCTAAATGAAATAATACTTGTTAGTATTTTTCTTTGATTAGTAGTAAAATAATAATAATATTAATAGAAAGAATATAGTAAAATTAGTTACAAAAATGTATTTTAATATGATATAGTACTTTAAGTTACAACTTTTAAAAAAAATGTCAGCATCTATTTTATTAGCAATGGAACTTAATTTAAAAACACATTTTAAATTTGAAAATGGATGGAGATTATAGATGTTGTTACAACTATCTTAAAAAACCTTTTTCTATAGAATGTAGCATTGCTGGAGCACATGAAAAAATTGCTGAGTGCAAAAAGCAGATTCTTCAAGCAAAACGAATACGGAAAAATCGCCAAGGTAAGAGTTTTGTGAGATTTAGTTAGTGTGCGAATACTTTATTACTGACTAGGATTTTCATGGTTTTTTTTGTTTTTTTTTAATGTTGTGAGGTAAAATCTTCAGCTAGAATCAGCCTGAGTTGTAAAAAAAGAATTAGGAGCCCTAGCTGGTTTGGCTCAGTGGATAGAGCATTGGCCTGTGGACTGAAGGGTCCCAAGTCTGATTCAGGTCAAGGGCACATACTTCGGTTGCAGGCTCCTCCCCAGCCCGGACCCTGGTTGTGGCATATGCAGGAGATAAGCAATCGATGCGTTTCTCTCACTTCGATATTTCTCTCTTGTCTTTTCTTCTCTCTTCCACTATCTCTAAAAATCCATGGAAAAATATCCTCGGGTGAGGATTAAGAAAGAAAAAAGAATTAGGAGCCAAACTGAATTCTTCAAAATTATATTATTCTTTAAAATAGCAGAGAAGGGAGGGTATGCTAAAAAAAATTTCTTTTTCCTGGATTGAATTGATTATCCAAGTATTTCTTAAGTATTTGTTTTTTTGTTTTTGTTTTTTTACTGTCTTCAGACCCCTTTGCCTAAATAATATTATGGTTAATCAGCAAAGGCTATTTACACAAGTACACTAGATTTAGGATTTTGTTTGTTGTTTGTTTAATGGGGCTACTTAAAAAAATAATTTAAGCCCACTGAGTTTTTATTAAGTACAAAGCAAGCAAATATTTACAAGCTACCTAAATAATAAGAGGAAGGTTAAAGTTTTATTTTGTTTTGCTCTCTTTGTTCTTAAATTAGGGTATGTCCTTATTGCAGTTCATAAAAACAATTTCAAAGCAATTTTTAATGGCAGAGGTATTGTTCCTCCTATAATGTAAATTGAAAGAAAGACAGAAAGAAATATAATGTATAATTAGAATTGTGACATATATGAAAAACTAGAAAGAAATGGGAAATGTTAATGGTTATTTAGGGGTTGTAGGTTTTTATGGCTTAAATTCTTTTTTTTTTTACACTAAGTATGTATTATTTTGTAATCCAAAAATTTTTAATTAAAAATCACACTTTTGTGGAATTAATATGCAGATTTCCAAAACAATAAATTTTACTTTTTAACAAATTAATTACGATGATATTCAATTCCTTATTTTTTAAAGTTGTTTTTTTAATTCAGTCTAAAATGCATGTGGTCAAGTTTTGGTGGTGAATTTACAGCAAGATATACCAATTTTAATAATATCAATAGTAAATTCTTTTTAAATGTTATACATTGTTTTTATTGACTATTGAGGCTTTCAAATGAATGCTGCTATTTATCATTTCATAAGAAAGATTGACGGAAGATACATGGTTTATCCTGGAAGTCTCAGTGGAGCAGAAACAAAGTTCCTGAATTTTAAATCATTTCTAGGTTTCTGAAATCTTTGCCTTTAGAATGAGTGAGAAGTACAATTTGCTGTTGTCTAAGGTCTGAACTGAATGGTATTCTATATTTACCTTGATGGTGGTTTATTTGCTGGGCAAATAGTATACAGTCCTCTTTAGAATCATCCACTTGATCAATAATGACTTAAGATCACATATACCTCTGCTGGCCTCTTGTATTCTGCCCATGAAAAGGTAAGTGAAAAACAAAGTGGGAGCTAACATGCTTGCTTGGAACACTTGAAGTCGTGTGTCATTTCAGTTGTAGCTGAATCAAGTGACACTGGCAGTACTCTTTCCATCCTAAAACGTTTTCACTTCCTTATGAACTAGGAAAGTGATTTGGAAAGACTTGTGATATTATACATTTTGTTTTGATATCCAGGTTCAAAAAAACCTTAATTTTATATCTTTCAGAATATGATGCTTTGGCAAAAGTGATTCAGCATCATCCAGACAGGCATGAGACATTAAAGTAAGTTTAGAGCTTTACTAGAAAGTAACTAATCTTTATATGTGTTTAGATACTAGCCTATGCATTCCATTTTTCTTAGGAATCCTATATAATAAAAGCCTAATATGCTAAGTGTCCAGTCAGCCGTTCAACCAATCAAAGCATAATATGCTAATGATATGCTAAGGCTGCTCAACCACTCACTATGATGTGCACTGACCACCAGGGGGCAGACGCTCTGACCCGTAGGTTAGCTTGCTGCTGGGGTCTGGCCAATCGGGACTGAGCGAGATGGGCTAGACATGCCCTGGAGCCCTCCCGTGGTCCCTCCCCAGCTGGCCAACCTCCCGTGTCCCTCCCCGGCCCCGATCATGCACCTGTGGGGTCCCTCGGCCTGGCCTGTGCCCTCTTGCAATCTGGGACCCCTTGGGGGATGCCGGAGAGCCGGTTTCAGCCTGATCCCACAGGCCAGGCCAAGGGACCCCACTGGTGCACGAATTCATGCACTGGGCCTCTAGTACATAATATGGTCCAAAAGGAGGCATCAGATTGCCAATATGACATTGTCTAATATGTTGAATAGTTATTTTTATTGCTCCTGCCTATACTGCTTGTAGTTCTGAAATAAATGCATATAGTATGCATCAATATGAAAATGAATAAATAAAATATGTCCTACTTATATAGTGTAATACTAAATAGTAGTTAAAAAGAATAAAGTAGACATACTCTTTTTAAACACAGACCTCAAAAAACATAATCAGAGAAAAGAAAAATAGAAGATATGTAAGGTGGGGCAAACGTAGGTTTACAGTTGCGAGTATGAGAAACACAGTTCATTCTTGTATTATTGTTTATTAATTATTGTATTATTTTCCATATGAACAACTGTAAACCTACTTTAGAGATACACATATATATATACACATTAAAAAAGGATTGGAATAATATAGTGATTGCCTGAGTGGGGGGTAAAGGAAGAAAAATGGCTTGGGATAGAGGACTGGGGGTAAGATTAAAAGTGTATGTCAAGCAAATCTGCAATGTTTTATTTCTTTTCCAAAAAACCCAACTTGAAATAAGCATGACAAAATGTTGTTAAAACTTACCAATACTTGGTGTTTGATATTCTATTATCTGTTTTCCTATACTTTAAAAAGTATCTAGAAATTTAATTTTAATGAAAATAAATGCATACTTAGAAGAATAAATCACCTTAGTTTTAAAAGTCTAATTATAATAGTGTTATAACTCATCCTTTTTTTTATTTTTAAAAACTACTTAATAATTAAAAAGTTAGTTATTATGGCCAAAACCGGTTTGGCTCAGTGGATAGAGCGTCAGCCTGCGGACTGAAAGGTCCCAGGTTCGATTCCGGTCAAGGGCATGTAACTTGGTTGCGGGCACATCCCCAGTAGGAGGTGTGCAAGAGGCAACTGATCGATGTTTCTCTCTCATCGATGTTTCTGACTATCTATCCCTCTTCCTTCCTCTCTGTAAAAAATCAATAAAATATATTAAAAAAAAAAAAGTTAGTTATTATGAATTCTGTTCCTCCATTAGCAAAATATAACACTTCCATTGTTTTTCAGGGAACTAGAAGCTCTGGGCAAAGAATTGGAGCATCTTTCACATATTAAAGAAAGTGTTGAAGACAAGGTATTTGCATATATATGTTAGATTTCATGATATATAGTCTATAGATCAATGTGTATTAATTTTTTTCTTGTTAACACAGCTGGAATTGAGACGGAAACAGTTTCACGTTCTTCTTAGTACCATCCACGAACTTCAGCAAACACTGGAAAGTAAGTAGAAATTGTTTCATAACGAATGTTTATAAGGATTTTTAATGGTGGGGCATGCCTTCTAAAATATACATCTCAAAGAGAGAGTACACGTTCAGTTTTAGAACATCAGTATAGTTGGATGTCGTTAGAAGGTACTCATGTTGTTCAGCTTTCTGAATATATGCAGAAAAATCTGAATTTGTAGTAATATCTGATTTAAACACATATCCAGCAATCTATATTAAGAGCAATTCAAGGGTAATAGATTTGGAACTTTTCTTGGTTTATTATAGTTTATTGCTATAAAGTAACGAATCAGGACCCAGGCAGGCCACAAGTGGGTGAAGTAGTTAATGATAAGCATATTTGCATAATCAGTGAACAGTGGGTGCTTTGGGGGGAACTTTAGGCTTGCTCATGGTATTGATTATAGCCAATAGGAAATTTCTGTCTTATCTGATCTGATTGTTTTCAAGAAAAGCTAAGACCTAAGTTTTTGTTTAAAGTGAAATCTATCACATAAGTTTTACATTTTTTATGTAAGTTTTACATTATTTACATAAGTTTTACGTTTACGAATACCCAAGAACAACCGGAACTTTTAAAACCAAACACTTGCGTGTGCTGATTACAGTCATAGGCTATTTATATTGCCATTTTTATTTTAAATATACTGTCTAATAAAGGATAAACGTTTTCATATATTAGACATAAAATTTAAGCAAATTTGACTGAAGTTTTATGTTTCTTTCTCAATCGCAGATGATGAGAAGCTCTCGGAGGTGGAGGAGGCTCAGGAAACAAGCATGGACGCAGATCCTAAGCCATAGGCCAGCACTCGCCACTCCCCAGCTAGCAGCACGATCTTAGTGTGTTTAGCATTTGCTGTGCTCTTGAGACATTTAAATTTTGACAGTGAACTAATTTGCTTATAAATGTTTATGTACAGTTCATATTTCTTCACACAAAGGAAAAAGACTCCGCTATATATTTGTTTTGTTATTGAAATACCTTTTTTATTCTTAAACTTAAAAGGTAGGAAGCAGCATCCAAAACTGTTCAATAAAACTTTTTCAAGCTCATTAGTATTCCAGGAAGTTTTTAACTATTAACATTGATTTGCTTACAAAATAAGCTGAAGATTGCGAGAAGGTGGTTTTTCTAGGATGTCCATGAGAAAGTGAGTCAACTTCTGGAAATTGTTACTACTTTTTAAAATAGGTGTAATTGTTTTTGGTTTTGTGTGTGTGTGTGTGTTTTTAAATATTTTTATTGATTTCAAAGAGGAAGAGAGAGAGAGAGAGAGAGAGAGAGAAAGAGAGAGAAACATCAATGAGACATCAATGAGAGAGAATCATTGATCGGCTGCCTCCTACACACCCCCTACCGGGATCAAGCCTGCAACCTAGGCATGTGTCCTGATCGGGAATCAAACCAGTGACCTCCTGGTTCATAGGCCAGTGCTCAACCACTGAGCCATGCCGGCCAGGCATTGTTACCACTTTTGAAGTGGAGTATTTGGACAGGCTTCAGGAGGGCTGTGAACTTGCAAAATATGTGCAAAATGTTTATGGTGTATGGTCATTGTGGGACAAGTTCCATGATGTTAAGAATCACTGGTGTAAAAGGCAAAGCAGATCCATATGCATTATTTTCTAGATCTCTCTCCTTAATACTTGAGCAATGTGGTTGTTAAATGTTTTGTTCATGTTTCCTCTCAACTGTTTTGTTCCAGGGGAATCATTTTCAGTGGAGAAAAGTTGATAAAGTGAAGAGTAGTTTGAGATAATAAGACTATGAATATGGTCTTGCATAAAGGAATTCATGACCTTTTTAAAAGTTAAGCAAAGGCTTAATCACCTGTAATTTTCTTAGTTATTAAATTAAATTTTCAATACTTGCTAGGTTTCATCTTTATTCATTTATTTTAGTTCAGAAACATGACACTTTACATGAAATCATACCTTAATAGTGTTACATTTTTATAATTTTAAGAATTCTTACATTTAAAAACATGAAAATTTGAAATTAGCTCAGTTGTGGTTATATTAAAAGTGTCATAATACCTTTTTTAAAATATATATTTTTATTTACTTCAGAGAGGAAGAAAGAGAAACCTCAATGACGAGAAAGAATCATTGATAGGCTGCCTCCTACATGCCCCACACTGGGGATTGAGCCCACAATCCTGGGCATGTGCCCTGACCAGGAATCAAACCGTGGTCTCCTGGTTCATAGGTAGATGCTCAACCACTGAGATACACCGGGCAGGCAAAAAGTGTCATAATACCTTTAAATACTTACTCTGTTGTATTTAAAGGCAATCATGGGAGAAATTTTTTTGCAGAATTATTATGCCTTAATAAATATTTCTATTTTCCATTATTTGTAAGAATTATGAAGCAAAAATTTGCTTATAGTAACTTAGAATTAAAAATTAATTTTTGAAAAGTAATTTTTTAAGGACTATGGGGCAGAATATTATAAAAAATGCCTCCTCCCCACTGATTCATTCACTAGAGGGATTTATTCAGGATTATGTACCAAAAGGTAAGAATCCGTATGAATGTAACTTTTATGCAATCCAGAACAAAATCAGAAGCAACAGCAGGTACATGGGAAACACACATTTTTCAGTTTATACTTCCTCATGGTTCTCTTGGAAATCCTCTGGAACTGCTTAGAAGACTGAATAATTTCGTCCCCTAGAAACTCACACTGTTGAAGCTCGGCGTGCCTTTGGGCCAGTAACTTCATGGACTTGTCAGTCACTGTTTCTATGAGGTCATCCACCTATGACAGATAAATACAAAGAAGTGAAGCCATGTGTTGGACAATCCTGTCAAACCTGAGGGATGGTTGTTTTTCCTGAAGATTAGTTCAGGAATTGGTGGACAGTTTGCATATCCCAAGTATTATTCTAATTCAAGTCATAGCAAACAGCTTGAAAACATACATTTACCACCCAGTGATAAAGACGATCTCATTTCTTCTCAAAAGAAGCCTATGTGCATGCCTTTATTTTCATTGAATTCACTTAGTGTTTATTAGGGCACACAATACCATCCAACGTGCCTTTAGCAATCCTTTAGCCACTTTCAAAATGCCTCCCACCAACATTATTTCTTTCTTTTTTTTTTTTTTTAAAGATTTTTTTTTAAAATATATTTTATTGATATTTTACAGAGGGGGAGGGAGAGGGATAGAGAGCTAGAAACATCGATGAGAGAGAAACATCGATCAGCTGCCTCCTGCACACCCCCCACTAGGGATGTGCCCGCAACTAAGGTACATGCCCTTGACCGGAATCGAACCCGGGACCCTTGAGTCCGCAGGCCGACGCTCTATCCACTGAGCAAAACCGGTTTCGGCCCAAAATTATTTCTTAATCGCAATCATCAATTTCACCCCACAGTCGTGCTGTCCAACGGGCTGTACATCCAGTGAAACCTGGCCTTCTGCTGCTTCTGAAACACAAAAGTAAAAGCCTTTGTCCACTACCTGCATTTGAAGCTTTCCTACTGTCAAATCTGGTTTTTGGAGGATATTTTTCGTGCTGTGTTTCTTCTTTATAAGTGCTGGAAAGTGTGGTCTCTTTTTTGAGGAGTATGGAACCTATCATAAAAATGCAAAAACACATCAGATTAAAAAAAGCGCCAACATTATTTTTGTGACAGTGCTTAGGTAAGAATTCTCACCCTTGATATTCTCTTACAAACTGAACATTTGCCACATAACAAATGTCGAGATGGTGACCATATTCATATTTTTCTCTACGCCCCATGTATCTCCTTTGTGCCCAGAGCTGTCTTTGAAGAGATCTATAGGGTGCAGAGAATGAGATTGCCTGGTTCTGAAAGAATATACAGTGTCAGGAAAAAAGCAGGTCATTCGTAGCAGAAGAAATTGCCTTTGCGGCTGCTGAGCACAGTGAGGTGGAGCTGTTGTGGACCAGTGCCCAGAAAGCTCATTATCACTGGATCCAGTTGTTAATTTGGTCTTTTTTTCTGTAGTTTTCCTTATTTTCATGGCAGACATGTCTGCAAACATAAAAAGAAAGCTCTGGGTTCTTTTCACCACATGCCTGGTACTTTTCCTCTTGTCCCTGGTGTGCTGGTTACACATACCTGCTCTAATGGTGTTGCTATTAGGAATCATTTCTAGGTCATGGCTCCTGGCTAATATGCCCTCTTTGGTCTAATTGGGTTCACTTTCTTCTTCTTAATAAATAGCATCAGGACTATTGTGAGACCTGCATAAAGGAAGATATGAGACCACATCTGGGTCCTAGCCCTCGCCTGTGAGGAAGTTTACAAATGAGTGTGCTGAACACACCACTCCGCCCGGCCAGCCTGCCCAGGCTCACAAGTCACTTGCAGAACTTCCCCGCCTGTGTATAGTTGAACTCTCTTCTCTCTCACATAAACTTCAGTACTTTTTCCTACTAAGCACCTACCACCCTTCATAATTACTAAGTTATTTCTGTTGGCTGGATAAAGTCAAATGCCTGGAAGGACCAGGCAGTTTTTGTAAAACAACCAGTTGGGGCTGGTGTGAACTGGAGAGAATGTGCCTCAAGCAAAGGGCAGCCTCTGCAGGGCTCCTGCTGTTGCCCTGAGGAATTGAGGGCGGGGGAGGCGGGGGTTAGTGTTTCCAAATCTTCCTAGTTTTCTAACAAAAGCTGAAAATCCAGATTTTTTTTATTGGAAATATTCTAATTTTTAAATGTGGGCAATTAATTCAAATATATTTTGGGGAACATCCTGAAAGCTAAACAAAACCATTCTACAGCCAGTAGAGAACATTTGATTTAATGTTTTTTGATGAACAGTAATTCTTAATTTTCATATAGCCAAATATATCCATCTTTTTCCTTTTTTAAAATAAATCAGCTGTCTCCTGCACGCCCCCTACTGGGGATCAAGCCCACAACCCAGGCATGTGCCCTAACCAGGAATCAAACTAGTGACCTCTTGGTGCATGGGACGACCCTCAACCAACTGAGCCACATTGGCCAGGGCTCCATCTTTCTTTTATGGTCAGGGATGTGTTCTAAAAAGTCTTTCTCTATACTGAAATCATGAAGCTATTCTTAGTGTCCTTAAAAAGTTTTAAGGTTTTACCTTTTCCATATATATCTATCACCCTACAGGAACTAAACTTTTTATATGGTGTGAGATAGGGATCAAATTTCATCTTTTTCCCCATATCCGCTCATCCCAGCACCATTTGTTCAAATGATTATCCTTATCCCACTAGTCTGCAGTGCCATGGTTTAATGTCTGTCTCTTCTATTAAACTATAAATCCCACAAAACACGACCATGTCCATGGGGTCACCTTTGTGGCCCTAGAACTAGGAATTAACAAGCACATTAATAGGAATAAAATAAATATGAACCTAGCACACAAAAGAGGCAAGATTCTAAACTAATACTGCACTCTAGTGATGGCTTAGAGCAGTGCTATGTAATAGAACTTTCTGTGGACAGGAAATGGTCTTTATCTGTACTGTCCTATACAACCGCCAGTAGCCACTTGTGGTTGTTGAATACTTGAAACGTAGCTAGTGCAATCAAAGAAATGAACTTTTGATTTAATTTAAATTTTATTAATAATAGTCACATGTAGGTATTGGCTACCATATTGGATGATACAATTAGTACTAAGCATGGTAACTAAGAGTAAGGACTCTATAGAGCCAGGTCTTCTTGGGTTTGAAGCCTGACTTATTAATCTCTGTGCCATCTCTAAATAAGGAGAACACTGCCATACCTTATAGGGCTGTTGTAAGAATTACCTGAGAAGCTGATATTTTTAAAGCACTTAGGGCCTGGAACATAGATTTACGTAAATGTTATATTTAAACTAATAATAGTTTGTGCTATTTTAAAAAATAATCTGAGCAATTTAGGCTCAAATTTCCATACCTACAGATAAATACAAGCTTTGGACTCGGGAGTCCTGGATGGTCTAGGGTTGCACTGTCTGCACTTCCTATACATGTGGCTGTTTGCATTTTAATTACAAGTGAAATTGAATCAAATTAAAAATTCAGTTTCTCAGCTGCACTGGCCACATTTCAGATCTTGGAAGCCACATATGGCTGACGTCTACTGCCTTGGACAAATGTACACGCACATCCTCAAAGAATGTCTGCAGGGCAGTGCCTGTCTCGTGGATTGCTCTCCATGCAGCATGCACGACACGCCAGATGCCAGCATACTACCATGATATCTGAACAGTTAAAACGCCAATGTAAAACTCTAAGCTCCATTGTTGCCCAGATTGTAATAGAAGCTGAACATTTTTAGCTCAGAAATGGAGGAATCAGATCCAATTAGCCAGTTTTCTGGGCCTAAATTCCTGGAATCGATACACAAGCAGGAGATTGGGTGGCTTTCTTGTGAGGGACTTGCGGCAGGAGAGAACCTGGAGTTTCCAACATCCTAGACACTGACTGTACGTGTCCTCAGGCGAGTGTGCTTCAGCATTTTACCTTGTGCAGCCCTGCAGGGAGGGATGTTACAGACAGCCGCCTGGTGGTTCTGGCCCGGAGCAGTGTGCTTCCTCGGGTTATCTCCTCCGTCTCTGCTTCTACCACGTCTAGTTGTAGAGCTGCTTAGAGTGAAGGGGGGAAAAGAAGCGTAATGATCACAGTTGTAAACATAGTCTTCCTTTAGAAAAGACAGCATCCCATGCTGCCTCGGGAGCTTTTTTCTTGGGGTTAACAATTTCACCTGGATTTGCTTTTCTGTCTCACCCTTCTCTTGCACACACAGGCCTTTGCTTGGGCTGGGATCTCAGTGGTCACCAACCAGTCTTGACAAGGTGGCTGGTCACCTCTCTGTCTTCGAGACCAGTTTGCTGCCTTTGCTTTTCCCTTTAACTTTGTGAAATTAGAAAAGTAACCTTTGATGTGTAGGACGATCCCTTGAATATTTGTTGTCAGTTGAAGCAAAGTTTTAAGTTTTTTCTTCAGCAATGTGGCTCAAGGCTCAGGCAGCCACATACCATCCTAGCAGTTTCCCCATAATCCAGGAACCGTGCGAACCCTTTCTTGTTTTCTTTATAGCAATCCCATCCTTAACACAATAAATCCTATCTAATAAAAGAGAAACATGCAAATTGACCATCACTCCGCTATACCCACAGCCAATCAGAGCAAGTATGCAAATTAACCCAACTAAGATGGCGGCGGCCATGGAGCTGGAGTGAGCAGGAGGCTTGGGTTGCCCCTGGTGATGGAGGAAGCCAAGCTTCCCGCCCGCCCTGGCCTGCCCTGGCCTCCGCTCAAGGCTACAAAGTTTTAATTATAGAAGATAAATAAATCCCAGATACCTTCTTCCAGCCAGCCCTGGCCTCTGCTTGGGTCGCCGGGGGGGCGTGGCCGGCCTGCAAACCACCACAGGCCCCTCGCCCAGGCCACCCCATTCCCCAAGGGAATCCCCACCCTGATCCAGGACACCCTTAAGGGCAAACCAGCCAGCCCCCACCCATGCACCAGGCCTCTATCCTATCTAATAAAAGAGTAATATGCAAACTGACCATCACTCCAACACAAGATGGCTGCCCCCATGTGGTCAAAGATCCTGGACACAAGATGGCTGCCACAAGATGGCCAGCAGGGGAGTGCAGTTGGAAGGGACCAGGCCTGTAAGGGAGGGCAGTTGGGGGCAATCAAGCCTGCAGGGGAGGGCAGTTAGGGGTGACCCAGCCAGCAGAGGAGGGAAGTTGGGGGTGACCAGGCCTGCAGGGAAGGGCAGTTGGGGGGGACCCAGGCCTGCAGGGGAGAGCAGTTGGGGGCGACCAGGCCTGCAGGGGAGGGCAGTTGGGGGGGACCAGGCCTGCAGGGGAGGGCAGTTACGGGCGATGAGGCTGGCAGGGGAGGGCAGTTAGGGGCCATTGGGCTGGCAGCGAGCAGTCAGGCATCAATCAGGCTGGCAGGGGAGTGGAGGTGATCAGGTTGGTAGGCAGAAGTGGTTAGGGGCAATCAGGAAGGCAGGCAGGCGAGCAGTTGGGAGCCAGCAGTCCTGGATTGTGAGAGGGATGTCTGAGATTGGAGAGGGTGCAGGCTGGGCTGAGGGACACACACCCCCGCCCCCTGTGCATGAATTTCATGCACCGAGCCTCTAGTGTATTTATAAAGGGAACTTTAACACACTATTGTAGAGGGCCCCCTGGGAATGCACATGGATGACCTTTAAATTAATGTCAGCTGAGTCTGAGGTGGTTGGCATGGTCCTCCCCAGGAGACAGCCTCCCCAAATGGCGGAAACTGTTATCAGTACTGATTTTTTATCTTTATCCATGTGCTGGGAATAAGGAATGAATAGGACCTTGACTTACCCAGGTCTTGATATGCTTGTACCAGGAATGAGGAATGAATAGGACCTGGGCACACCCAAAACTCCTTTGACCTTAAACCCCCCTTTTGGAAACTAATAAATGTGCTGTGTTGTCTGTGGTGGGGGTGACTGTCCCTCCATCAGAGTGACAGCCTCCCACCCGGATCCCAGCTTGTCTCTATTTCTGTGTCTGGTCTCATTTTTTCTTTAATTTCTTAATCCCCAGCTCCTCTGCTCAGGAACGTGTCGTTTTTCCGTGTGGGTCGCGGAAAACAGAGAAACAGCCCCCCACAACTACCATAAATCAAAAACCAGTACCATAAATAGGCATTAACATTAATATGGTAAAAGCAAAACCATATTATTGGCTGCAGAAGGCACTAAGCTTGAGGTTACTCTACTTTTTATTAAAGAGAAAAAGGCAGAAAATTAGACTTTTCCTTGGTGTAAAGGGATCGACAGGTGTTTGCACTTAGCTCTTTTTCAGCATTTTTACTGTGTGCTGCACATAAAGTCATCTCTTCCCACTGAGGGCTGTAGACAAGGACCTCTCTGGAAGCCATGGCCCCTAATCTCAGTGAAGGGGGGGCTCCACTTTCAAAGTAGGTGCTCAACCGGAGAAGCGTCCCTCTCCCCAACCCTCCACTGCCCAGCTCTTCCCTCCCCACTGCCGGGACCAGCCAGGCCACTGTCGTCCCTTCCTAAATGTAAGAGCCTGTTTCCTGCTCCTTCTGCATTGGCTCCTGCCCTCCTCCAGCCCAGTCTCCACTCTGCAGCCTGAGCTATCTTTAAAAAATGCAAATCAGATTATGTAAATCCGCAGTTTGCAAGTATTTTGTGGTTTGTTATCACCCTTGGGTATAAAAAATTCTTAACTGGGTTTATAATACCCTTGCCACCTCGTCCTGGCTGGATTGCTCTCATTTCTTAATTATGCCTGGTGCTCTCTTGATGTTGGGTGCTCTTCGTCTCCCTGGGACACCCTTCTCCCCATTCTCTCCCAATCTGACTCGAGGTGGCCTTCAGATGGCTGAGCTGTCCCTTCCTCCTCCAGGAGGCCTTCCTGGAGCCCCTCCCCTACTTGAGGCATGACGTATTTTCATAGCGCCCTCTACTCGACTCTGCAGCAGATGTAATTGTGTCATGTTGGAATGTCCCTCTACACTGTAACCCTGTGGAGGCAGGGATCATGTCTGTTCTATCTGCTACTCTATCCCTAACATGTGACTGACATGTAATACATATGTAGCAGATATTTGTTGAAAACTGTTATGTGGGTCGACAGGGAAGAGCAATGTTGTTTGGGCCACAACTGAGACAAGGTGGTTAATACTTGAACTGCAGCCTCAAGGATGAGCATGTTTGCTAGAGAACTCTTAGTGTAGAGACCTGTTATTTCAACTAAGACAAAAACAAGCTGATGCACACAGAGGAGGAAAAGGAACCTGGGGCTCTGTTTCCTGCGGGACTCTCCACCTGCAGCTCCATCACTGTAGAGCATGCCCTCTTTGTTGTTTTCAACAAGAACTGACAGGTCGGTCAGTACCAGGTGACTGCTAGATGCTCGGATGCTTGGGTTACTGACTGCTTTTTCCAGAATGTTTGTTTGAAAGGACAGCCAGTCAACTAGAAGCCATCAGTTGTTTTCTTCCTAGAACAAGTACCCAGCAGCTTTTCGGCCTTTTCACTGTGTGAAATGGGAACGTATGTGTGGATTCCCTACAGGTACCCAAGGGCTGCATGTTTCCTGGTGCTAGGCTGTAAAGGACCCTGAAAAGCTAAGAGGCTCTTAGGGCACTGGAGCTATTCTGGATACGGCTGTAATGGTGGATGCGTGACGCAACATGATGGGGTTTCAAACCCACAGAGCTGGGCAGGGCATAGAGTGAACCTTAATGCAAACTATGGATTTTAGTTTGGTTTAATAATATATCAATATTAGCTCATCAATTGTGAGGATGGGGTGAGGGGGGGGGGGCGGGAATGGAAACAACTCTCTTATTTTCTGCTAATTTTTTCCAGTAAATCTAAAACTACTCTGAAAAATAAGGTCTATTAATTTTTAAGATCTACAAAGGAGAATGCAAATATTAGTAGTATTGTTAGCTATCAATCATAGGACCCCCTAAAACAGCATTACTACTTTGCAAAAAAGACAATGTTTTCTTTCAAATGTCAATTCTTACATAAAGTACATGGGGAGTAGACACAATAACATAAAATGTCCTTTTTGACTTATCAATCATACCTTTTATTCATAGAATTCTCACCACATTCTCTACTGTTGGAATTAGCCATTTGAAAGACTGCATCACTACTTTCTCTAGAAACAAAACCCCAAATCCCACTTTAGTTTGATTTCCTAATACACTGAGTGGCCAGATTATTATGATCTCTGAACGCATAATAATCTGGCCACTCACTATATATATATATATATATATATATATATATATATATATATATTACCACTCAGTGTGTGTGTGTGTGTGTGTGTGTGTGTGTGTATGAGGCCCAGTGCATGAATTCGTGCATGGGTGGGGTCTGGCCAGCCTGGCCAGGGGGAGGGGACATGGGCAGTTGACCGGCCTGCCTGCTGGTCGAACTCCTGGTCGAGGGGACAATTTACATATTAGCCTTTTATTATAGGATATACACTGAGTGGCCAGATTATTATGCGTTCAGAGATCATAATAATCTGGCCACTCAGTGTATATCTGTATGTGTATATGCATATACTCACATATGTGCCTATGCATGCACATATACATCTATGTCCCTATGTGTGCATATACTCATCTATGTGTGCATATACGTATATTTAAATAAAAAGTGGCTATAAACTGACTAACTCACTGATCAGTTGGACTGGGAGGTACCTGAAAGGCAATCTAATTCAGAGTTTTTCAACATGTATTTACATCCTAGAGTTACTTGGGGATCTTTCTAAAAAGCAGATACTGACTCAGTAGAACAGGGTGGGGCCTGGGAGTCTGCATTTCAGACAAGCTCCCAGGACATGCCATACTTTGGGTAGCAAGAAAATCCATCCCAATTTCATTACTCCTCTTGGCCTCGACACCTAACCAGGCAGTGCCCATGATTACCGTTTTGTGAGAGTTTTCTCGTCCTCCGTGTGGAGAGGAGCCTGGGCGGCGGAAGCTCCTGGGCACCTCCAGGAAGAAGGCTCTGTGGGTGGGGAAGGAGGGCTTCCTGAGGGCTGGTGGCGCCCGAACCAGCTGGCTTGTGTCTGTGCCAGGATGACAGCATCTTCCCGATGAAGGTCTTCACTTTCTTCATCACACTTTTTTTCTGACTTTGCTGGCTTTCATGAAATTCCATGTCACTACCACTAGATGATTCCTCTTTGGGGACCAATACATTTTGTTTTACCAAGTTGGGAGACACAGCTCTATGCCATCTAATCAAAATAAAAATAATTTGTATTAAGGGAATTGAAAAGTTAAAAGCAGGCCATTGAAATCATTAAAATCCAAGTGGGAAATGTGAACAAACTACACAATTCCAAAAATCAAATCACAGAAAAATGAGCCAAAGCAACAGCTTGGTGTCTTGTCACCAAACTGTAGTAGTGCGTTCTGGCCACGACCTCACTGAATCCTCATAGCAGGCAGGTTATGCGATTATCTTCTTTTTACTAATGAGTAAACAGATACAGAGTGGGTAAAATAATTAACTAGGCACAAATGCAGATTTTAATCCTGGTGTGTGACTGTTAGAATGTATTACCTCATATTGGCAAACTGACAGTCTTATTTCAGTGATGGTGTGAGACAGTTTTTACTGGATATGGTTGTTCTAAGGCTACAGTGGTGAGATATGAAAGTCTGCCAGTCAATAAAGAATATAGTCTCCAAAGTTCCACAAATGCTGCATTTACATAGAACATTCATTTAGAGAGAAGAATTCTGAACACATAGTTCCAAAATTCCAACTAGTCATATACCATCTTCATCACGTGGACATATTTTAGTAATAAAAGTAGATACAATTTCTTAATAGCTTTCTATGTGCTAAACATTCTACTTTTCCCCTGTGTGTTACATAATTTAACCCTCATATGGCCACCTACCTTTTACAAATGAAATTGAAGCTTGGGAAGATTAGATGACTTCTGCTCAGGCACTGATCCCAAGGTCTGTGTTGTTAACCTCTGTGCTAGAGAGAACACACCACCCTCCTGGACACCAGCATTTACCTAATATTCTCCCTCAGTTAATGGTTTTTTTGTTAGTCTCACCCAAAGCAATACTATTCATAAAATCTCATGGATTTTAAAAAATTAAGCTTTTTATTTTTATTTATTTATTTATTTTATATTTTATTGATTTTTTTACAGAGAGGAAGGGAGAGGGATAGAGAGTTAGAAACATCGATGAGAGAGAAACATCAATCAGCCGCCTCCTGCACACCCCCTACTAGGGATGTGCCCGCAACCAAGGTACATGCCCTTGACCGGAATCGAACCTGGGACCCTTCAGTCCACAGGCCGACGCTCTATCCACTGAGCCAAACTGTTTTCGGCAAGCTTTTTATTTTTAGATAATTGTAGTTTCACATGCAGTTATAAGAGATAATATTTAAGCCTATTTTTAAAAAAGAAATTCTCTTGTACTCTTTACCCAGTTTCCCCCTTTTGCAAAACTATGATGCATTATCACGACCAGCATGTTGACATTGATTCTATCAAGATACAGAGCATGTCTATCACAGCCAGGATCCTCATGTTTTATTTTATTTATTTTTTATTTTTTTAAAAAAATATTTTTATTGATTTTAGAGAGGAAGGGAGAGGGATAGAGAGATAGAAACATCAATGATGAGAATCATTGATAAGCTGCCTCTTGCGCGCCCCTTTCTAGGGATTGAGCCCGCAACCCAGGCATGTGCCCTTGGCCGGAATCGAACCTGGGACCCTTCAGTCCGCAGGCCAATGCTCTATTCACTAAGCCAAACCGGCTAGGGCAGGATTTTCATGTTTTATAACCACTCCCACTTCCCACTCACCTCACATTTTCCTTAGCCTCTGGCAACCACTAAGCTGGC
This sequence comes from Plecotus auritus, assembly GCF_963455305.1. Taxonomy (NCBI): domain Eukaryota; kingdom Metazoa; phylum Chordata; class Mammalia; order Chiroptera; family Vespertilionidae; genus Plecotus; species Plecotus auritus. Next base: position 126,226,908 of record NC_137773.1, read on the forward strand.
CTTCATGCATATACTTTATGTTTTTCCGAGAATGTTATATAAATCAATTCATACAGTATATAACCATTTGGGATTTACTTTTGTCAGTCAGCATATTTCTCTAGAGATTTATCCACATTGTTGTATATATCAATAAGTTGTTCCTTTTTATTGTTGAGTAACATTCTATGATGTGACTATACCATGACTATTTACTTTGTCAACTATTCATTCACTGGAAGATATTTGGGTTGTTTCCAATTTGGGGCTATTATCAATAAAGCTGCTATAACATTGTGTATAGGTTTTGGTGTGAACATAAAATTTCATTTCTTTGGGTAAAATTCCAGGTTTTATATTATGTTATACTAGAGGGCCGGTGCACGGATTCATGCACCTGTGGGGTCCCTCAGCCTGGCCTGCGACCTCTTGCAATCCAGAACCCCTCGGAGGATGTCAGACTGCTGGTTTCTGGCATGGCCTGTGAGTATTGGGCTGAAACCAGCAGTCTGACATCTCCTGAGGGATGTAGTAGTGTCCGAAGTGGCAGGTGGCGGGGGAGGAGCCCGAACCTGGGCCAGGCACCGTGCCACTTCTACTCATACTGGCCCCATTGGCCTACTGCTGCTGCTGCTCAGTAGTGCTGCTGTGGAGGTGGGAGAGGCTCACGCTGCTGCAGCAGTGCTCGCCAGCCGTGAGCCCGCCAGCTGTGAGCCCGGCGTCTGGCACCAGTTAGTCATCTGAGCAGCACTTCTGCTGTGGGAGTGCACTGACCAGCAGGGGGCAGCTCCTGCATTGAGTGTCTGTCCCCTGGTGGTCAGTGTGCATCATAGCAACCCATTGACCGGTTGTTTGTTCATTTGGTCACTTAAGCTTTTATATATATAGATGTACTAGAGGCCCAGTGCACAAGATGCGTGCATAGGTAGGGTCCCTAGTGGCTGCCAGCTGCTGGCCAGGGCCTCCCTTTCCCCAGCTGCCTGCCACTGCCGCCAGCCAGGGCGGGGCTGGCCGGGTTAGGGACTGTGGACGATTGGCTGGCTGAGCCCATCCCCTGGTCGAACTCCTGGTCAAACTCCTGGTCAAGGGGACAATTTGCATATTAGGCTTTTATTATATAGGACTAGTGGCCCGGTGCATGAAATTCGTGCACAGGGGGAAGTGTCCCTCAGCCCGGCCTGCACCCTCTCCAATCTGGGACATCCCTCTCACAATCCGGGACTGCTGGCTCCTAACCGCTCACCTGCCTGCCTGCCTGATTGCCCCTAACCACTCTGCCTGCCAGCCTGCTCACCCCCAACTGCCCCCCCACGCCGGCCTGCTTGTCCCCAACTGCCCCCCTGCCAGCCTGCTCACCCCCAACTACCCCCCCCTGCCAGCCTGCTCACCCCCACCTGCCCTCCTTGCTGGCCTGCTCACCCCCAACTGCCCCCCCAACAGCCTGATCACCCCCAACGGCCCCCCTCAACTGGCCTGATCACCCACAACTGCCCACCCCTCTTGGCACCTAACCGCCTCTACCTCGGCCCCGCCACCATGGCTTTGTCCAGAAGAATGTCCGGAAGGTCTCCTGAAAGGTCTCCCATTCTAATTAGCATATTGCCCTTTTATTAGTATAGATAGAGGCCTGGTGCACGGGTGGGGGCTGGTGGGTTTGCCCTGAAGGGTGTCCTGGATCAGGGTGGGGGTTCCCTTGGGGTGTGGGGCAGCCTGGGTGAGGGGTCTGTGGTGGTTTGCAGGCCAGCCACGCCCCCATTGGGGTGGTGGTCCCCACTGGGGATGGTGCTGGCCTGGGTGAGGGGCTGGGGCAGTTTTCAGGCCAGCCATGCCCCCATGGGGTGAGGTTCCCTGCTGGAGGGGGGGCGTGGCCAGCCTGGGTGAGAGGCTGAGGCCCGTTTTCAGGCTGGCCACACCCCCTTCAGGGTGGGGGTCCCCGCTGGGGTGCCTGGCCAGCCTGGATGAGGAGCTAATGGCTGTTTGTAGGCTGGCCACACCCCCCAGCAGGGACCCTCACCCCATGGGGGCATGATCAACCTGGGTAAGGGGCTGAGGGCCGTTTTCAGGCTGGCCACACCCCCTTCAGGGTGGGGGTCCCAGCTGGGGTGCCTGGCCAGCCTGGGTGAGGGGCTGATGGCTGTTTGCAGGCTGGGCCACACCACCCAGTGGGACCCTCACCCCGATGGTGGCATGGCCAGCCTGGGTGAGGGGCTGAGGGCCGTTTGCAGGCCTCTCCCTTGGCGGCTGGCCTGGGTGACCCAAGCCTCCCGCGTGCTCAGGCCTGCTCTGTAGCCACTGCCCACAGGCCCCTTCGGCGGCTGGCCTGGGCAGGCAGGAAGCTTAGCTTCCTCTGTCACCAGGGGCAACCCAAGCCTCCCGCCCACTCTGGCAGGCTCCGTGGCCACTGCCATCTTTGTCCCGCTAATTTGCATACTCACTCCTGATTGGTTGGGGGCATCAGCAAGTGATGGTCAATTTACATATTTCTCTTTTATTAGTGTAGACTAGAGGCCCGATGCATGAAATTCATGCAAGAGTAGGCCTTCGCAGCCGCAGCTGCCTCGATCCTCCCTCGCAGCTGCAGGTGGCTGCCTGGATCCCTCCCTTGCACCCGCAGTGGCTGCCTTGATTCTGTGGCTGCAGTCCCGGCTTCATCCCAGCTAATTAGCATATTATGCTTTTATTATTATAGATAATACATGTAATGTATATTTCTAATGTGGATGTAAAATAAATTCATAACCATTAAAATGTCCTTCAAATACTACCTGAAATATCTCATGTCCCCAGCAGCACACATACCACACTCCAGAGAACCCTGCTCAGAACTGGACCTAAATTAGTTAGTTTCTCTGTTATACATGGGCAGCACGCCAGTCAGAGCCCAGGAACCAGAGTTAAAGGGTCTTGTTCAACCCAGCACCACACTTCCTAGCTGTGTGATCTTGGGCATGTTATTTAACTCTATAAGCTTCAGTTTTCTTATTTCCAAATTGCTATACTATTCTCAGGAATGTGCGAATTAAAGGAAGTAACATATGTACTTGGAACCTAATAAAACATTCAATAATCGATAGCTTTTAGTACCAAGTGGATCAGATCTGTGTGGGAAAATGTAAAAGGCAAGGAGAGATACCTCCTGGGTTAGATGAGTTTGGCCAGTTAACACACACAATCTCTAGGGGGTGCTGTTCATATTTAGTCATTATAGTTAGTTGTGTATAGTTACTCTATCAACTTTCTAGCAGATGGCAGTAAAGTGTCCTGAGGAGGGAGTGTCATGTTCTAACTCACCCAAAAGCCATATATGTGCTAGGATTAATCTCCCAAGACACCTCTGAGAATCTTTTAATACAGCCATCTTTTTCAACTACCATAAATACACACATGCACAACACAAAACAATGAAAATACGTTTTAGGAGGTCCAGGAACATTGAAAGCCACCCCTCAGGTAAAAAGCCCATGTGTCTCCCACTCCCATCACTCCCCACCCCTGCTCCCAATCTATAACAATTAACAAAGGTGATTTTGCTTCAGGGCCTAGGAGTAGAACTGGTATTGCTTCAACCCCTATTTCTTCTTAAAAGTGGAAATCTCTGCAAAATTTTATTTTATCCACGAAAGTTCAAAAGTTTAGTCTTTGATGCTTTTGGCTTCATGAAACACCTGATTTCTGCTTATCAGAGCTATTGCTAACGAACTGGTAAGAAAGAAGCCAAAAGAAATGGAAAATAAATTATCTAACTGACTTTCCAAATTAAAATGTATTGTGTTTGGAATATTTCATGCCTGTGTTTATGGTTTTGCCATTGGCAAGAAATATGAGGTGGGAGACAATTTTTAGGTTACATTAAAGAGCATGCACATAAATGAGGTATAATCAGTACCTATTTCAGCAGCAGAATTGCTTGGAGAAGGAACAGAGTCATTGACTCATCTTGAGGGATGTTCTACTGAGTGTTCAGAATACTGCTATCTGCATGGGATGTGCGATGTTTAAAATCCCGAGGCTGAAAGTACCACCCAGTGCTCACTTGGGTGTCATATGCCACATTAAAACTCAAATTCAGGTGGAAGGAAAGCTTTTCTCCACTATAGCAAAGACTCTGCTGATCACAAAATGAGGCTTCCTGATCAGTGTGTAAATGCAGGGCCCTTTCCTCCCAGCCCACACAGAGCCTTCATTTCCAAATGCAATGCTAAAAAGAGACGCTACCTTTTCTAATGTCACAGAATACTGTTTAATGCAAAATCCAAAGAATCTCACTCAGTGAAAAAGAAAGTGAGTCCCAATTTCCTACCTTTCAATCCCCTTCCTTTTGAATGAGCTGTTTTTCCCTCGAGGTTGCTGAAACCTTCTGTACTGGCCAACTCTTCCATAACTGAACTTAACTGACTCCGGTCGATGGAGTTGAGGGCGGTCCATTGCTGTCAGTCTCACCTGCAGTCGCTGTTTGAGATTGCTTGAGCTCAAAAACTTCAAAACAAAATTATTCAGGGACTGAGGCAGTTTTAACTTCTGGGCTGCTTGGGATAAAATATGCAGATTTTTGAAATCTCTTTTTTATTCCCTTCCAGGTGTTAGAGACATCACCCATGGGACTCGCTTTGGTCATCATTTCACCCAGGTCCCAATGATGCATTTGGCAAAGTGGTGGGACATTTCTTTTCACTTCGTGGAATGTGTTGCAGCTTCCTGGGCAAGGTCAATGCTGACCTGATTATTTAACCACAGCCAGCCATTTGGGTTGGTGATGATTATCACATTCAGCTGTGCATGCTGAATTCCAAAGAGGAAAGAAGCTATAGGAGCAATACCAATGATCCAGCTTTTGTTAAATCTCTCAGAGTTGCTGATATTCAGTCCCAGGGACACACGTGAAAAGGCAGGTTGTTATCTGGCCTTCTCACAGCACACCCCAAGGACTATTTTATTATACCCTGGAATTTTTCGTGGTCTCTCAAAGCACATGGCCGAAAAAGTTGAGTACCTGGTCCACCCCTCCCTTTCAACATTTCCCCCTTTATTTAATGGAAAAGAGCCAATTCTGGCTGGGTTAAACTTCTCACCACAAGGTGGCAGCAGACACTAGGGTTTATTACATCACTCTTGGTGAGCTTGAGTTTTTCAGTCCAAAAATAAGGATGCTAAGAAGGAAAACTCTTTAGAAAATTGTTGGGAGATACAAAATTTACTCTGCTTTCTGTGTTTGACCTCACCAGTGATCTGGAGTATGCTTCTCAAACTTTCATGTGCACACAAATGACCTGGGGTCTTATTAAAAAACAGGTTTCAATACAATAGGTCTGGGTGAAATCCAAGAATTTGCATTTCTAATAAGCCTCCAGGTGATGCTGATGATGCTGACTCACAAGCCACACTTTGAGTAGCAAGCAAGGCTCTTCCTATTCCATCCTGGGGGAGGAACGTAAAAATGGTCAAGAATGAAATATATAACACTGAGGAGTTAAGTGAGTGGGTTTGGGAGTTACAGCTGAATTCTTGCTGCAGCTTAGCTGTGTGGCCTCCATCAATTCAACCTATCTGTGCTTGCATTCTTTTATTTTTTTAAAAAAATATTTTTTATTGATTTCAGAGAGGAAGAGAGAGATAGAAACATCAATGATGAGAGAGAATATCAAATGCCTCCTGCACGCCCCACACTGGGGATCGAGCCTGCAACCCAGGCATGTGCCCTTGACCGGAATCAAACTCGGGACTCTTTATTTTTAAAATATATTTCATTGATTTTTTACAGAGAGGAAGGGAGAGGGATAGAGAGTTAGAAACATCGATGAGAGAGAAACATCGATCAGCTGCCTCCTGCACACCCCCTACTGGGGACATGCCCGCAACCAAGGTACATGCCCTTGACTGGAATAGAACCTGGGCCCTTTCAGTCCGCAGGCCGACGCTCTATCCACTGAGCCAAACCGGTTTCAGCCAAACTCGGGACTCTTTAGTCCTCAGGCTGACGCTCTGTCCATTGAGCCAAACTGGCTAGGGCTGTGCTTGCTTTCTCATCTGTAAAGTAGGGATAGAAAGGCGCTCATGGGAGAGTGAGTGCAGGTGGTCCTTTCAGAAGCACTGAAATACAGCACCTGCTTTAGCCAAATGGGTGTGTGGTTCCACCTGGCCTGTTTTTCCTCATCCACTGGAATCCCCAGAGCACAATAAATAATAGGTGTGTGAATGAACAAATAAACGAATAAGTGTTTTCTTTAACCGTGGCCTAATTATTGTCACTTGATTATTGGAATAGCTGTATTCATTCTGTTATATTTTGTCAACAATCTGGATGAATGAGGTTAATTTTATATTAGGAAAAAAGAGCTGTCTTTGATTTGTGTATGTGTATATCTGCACATGTTTATGAGTGTGCAAATCTGTGTGTGTACATGTGTGTGTGCAACAGGCTAAAGCATTTGCTGCTTTGGCTTCTGTGACAAGATGCATGGGTTTTTCAAGGAGTCTGGCGCAGATGATGGAGCTCGCAGGAGTGGGACAGGGAGAAGAACAGAGAGAAGCGCTGGGGCACCAAGGACACGGATTGGAGCCAAACCTGTTTTTAAATTCTAGCTCTGCCCCTATAAGCTATGGGATCTTGGGCAGGTGACAAAACTTCTCTGGGCCTCCATTTTCCTACCTGTGAAATGGGAATAGTAGTCGCTACCTTCAGGGGATGTTTTATTCATTGTTACCCGGCAACTGTCCGAATGCCTAGTGGATGCTGATGCTCCTCTCGACACCTGGGAAAGCACAGTGAACAACACATAGTATCCCTAACTAACGTAACTTAAAATGCTGGGAGGGAGGCTGACAACACATGAGGAAATAAATTATCTTCGGCTAGTGCCATGAAGAAAATAGGAAAGGACAATAGAGTGAAGGTCACCTTCAGATGAGGAGTCACTGGCCTGAGAGCCGAGCGAGGAGAAAGAGCTGGCTGTGTGAAGACCTGTCTGTCCCAGGAAAAGGAGGCACAGCTCCCCAGGTGGAAGGAGGCAGATGCTGCAGAGAAGGTAGAAGGTAGTTGGGTTGGCTGCAGCGAAGAGCCCATGGAGGTGAGGAGCTGGACATAGGAGGGCAGAGCTGCTGGATCCCACAGAACAAATTCAGTCTTGATCTTGACCTTCAGAGCAATGCAGATTTTAATTGAAGTAAAATATACATAATTTAAATTTACCATCTTAACCACTTTTAAATGTACAGTTCAGTGTCATTAATATATTCACATCGGTGTGCTACCATCATCACCATTCATCTCCTACTTTTTTCATGTTGCAAAACTGAAACTCTGTACCTGTAACTCTCCATTCTCCACCCGCCCTCTCCCTGCCTTGAAACCACAATCTGCCTTTCTGTCTCCATGAATTTGATAGTTTTTTACAGAGCTAGTCCATATGTATTTATTCTGTGCAATGGGGATTCAGCCTTGAACAAAACAAGTGGAATCCCCACCTAGGAATTGCATCCTAGCGGAGGAGACAGACACCAAACATGTTAACAAACAGATAAAGCACGCCAGGCACTGATAAAAGATGCTAGGAAAAAACTAGAAAAATGCAGTAGAAAGCAGTGCCAGAGTGATGGAGAAAGACCTCTTAAAGGGCCAACATTTGAGGTGAGATGTTTCATGTTGAAAGGAGGCAACCCCTGGTAAGATCGGGGAGAAGTATTCCAGGGATGGAGATCTGCCAGAGAAAAGGGTCTGAGGTGGGAATTAGGCATATGGAGACCAACGTGTGGGAACACAGGTGACAAGGGAAAAAAACACTACTCTTGCGTTTAAAAAAAGATTGCGGTGTGCGGCTTGGAAAACGCATCGGAGAGGGAAAAGTATGGTTGTTGAAATTTCTCTAGGTAGGCAATTGGCCCAGGTACTCATGGTGGTGGTTAGGAGTAGAGAGAGGCAGAAGTGTGCAGATTCAGGAATACTTAGGAGGTACAATGCTGAAATGAACTGGGTGTGAGGCAGGTGAGTGGAGAGAGGGAGATTCTGGATTGGAAGGGGAAGTTGTGGCAGAGTCTCAAGGGTGAGATTGCAGTGGTTTTGTTACCGGCAAGACCACAAGACCGTGTCCCCTTGAAGGAAAGATTTCAGTCAAGACACAAAGTGCAGCAAAGTAAGTAGGAATTTGTTGGCCACAGCAAAAATACACTTAGGACAGAGAAACAAGGAAGGTGCATAGGAGTAAGGGGAGAGCCTCGGCTGGGCTGCTCAGGCTCACTGAGAAGTCAGAGCAAAGGGGTCAAGAGGTTAGCCCCGGACAAGCTGCTGCTGCTCATTGCTCCCCTGATTGCAAGTCTCATGGGGTCCCTTAGAAGGAAGAAGGAGGAGGGAATGGCATGGGCGTGCTCCCCTGGGGGAGAGTGTGCACTGGGTCCTTCATCCAGAGCATATTTCTCTTTCTCTTGCAGGTGGAAATCTTAGGGGAGGTCCAGGGGAGGGTCCCAAAAGTATATTCATCAGCTTCCAAGGTGTGCTCTTTCAGGGTTGTGATCTCCACTGATTGGCCGGTGCCAGGGCAGGGGTCATTAGTCAATGCAGCTGGTCCTGAGGCAGCCACAGCATCACTTGTCTGATTTTGCTGCTTTTCTGGGCCTGAAGCTGAAATATAACTGAAGCCGAAATGTTATCTTTAGGGAGGAAAAGGTCAAGGGTCCAAACCACATGACCACTGATATGCTAGGGGAGGACAGGTTACCCTGGGGGTGAGGTTTTTGTTTTCCCAGTTTTGTCCCTTGCTCGGCATCTGGGGCTTTCTGCCCTGGGGAGTTTCTGTACCTTGCCCATCGTCCTTGCTCTGCTCATATCTGTCTAACTGCCGACCACAGTTAGGTTAGGGAGTTAGAGAGAAGGGCAGCAATTCAAGAGTCTTCTTTTTTTTTTTTAAAAAAAATATATTTTATTGATTTTTTATAGAGAGGAAGGGAGAGGGATAGAGAGTTAGAAACATCGATCAGCTGCCTCCTGCACACCCCCTCTACTGGGGACGTGCCCGCAACCAAGGTACATGCCCTTGACCAGAATCCAACCTGGGACCTTTCAGTCCGCAGGCTGACGCTCTATCCATTGAGCCAAACCGGTTTCAGCAAGAGTCTTCTTTTCTTTGCAACCATCCTTCATGGGATGTGTCTTGGAGTCAGACCCACACCATCATTCCCTGGCTATTTGTAAATGTCCCTCTGAAAAGCCAAAAAGCCAGAGCAGAGCCAAGTCTGGTAAAAACACAATCTCCCTTTGTTCTCCACATTATCCTTTATTGAACACATCTGAGACCGCATAATCATGTTTAGGTAACCATAACAACAGTTGACTCCTATGGAGATAGTAATTGATTGAAACCTCTAAGTAAGAGATTGCAAACAAGAATCCCTGCAGGGGCCAGGCAGGTAAATGTCAGAAGCTGTGGGGTGTGGCAGGAAGGGATGGGAATGGTGGTAAACTGCAGAGAGCTCAACCAATCAAATCTTACTGAATTTCAAATTTTTAAGAAGCTTTGTGCATTTAAAAATGTGGTCTGGTTTGGCCCAATGCATAGGGCGTTGGCCTGCGGACTGAAGGGTCCCAGGTTCCATTCCAGTTAAAAGCACATGCCTGGGTTGCGGGCTTGATCCCCAGTAAGGGGTGTGCAGGAGGTAGCTCATCAATGATTCTCATCATTGATGTTTCTATTTCTCTCTCCTTCTCTCTCCCTGTCTGAAATAAATAAAAATATATTTAAAAAAATAAAAAAATTTAAAATTAAAATGTGGTCTGCTGGTCATATTTAGCCTGTGAATCACCAATTTGCTGCCTCCAGAGATCTTTTCATATGTAGTCTGTATACAGCCAGCCAGGGCTTTTCCAATAGTAGCCCTAAAGCTGATTTCCCCCCCAAGTTTTAACTTACAGGTATTAACTTGCATCCTATTGGCCTTTGACTGGTTGTTAGTTTTTTTTTTATCTTATCCCAATCTGGTTGCACGCTAATCTCACTTAGCAATTTGTAAGCCTTCTGCAAACTTGGCAAGTTGAGATTCTGGGTCTTATTCCAAGTCTGAAGACATCAACACATAGAACCAGGCAGGACAATATACCTTAGTGACCTGGAGTTTTTTAAAATCAAAACCCTTTGAAAACAAGTGAGTCTAGTGAGCTGACCATTTCCTGGAGTCCCCACCCATCCTGGCCACCCCAGATTCACCAGGCTTTGGGAGGCCTTTGCATGTAGAAGAATATGAGTTGGGGACTTTTCCCCTTGTTCAAGCACACCTCTTTACTGGAGCTTTTGTCCTTTTGAGAGAAGAAGGTGTCGCTTTACAGATCACTCAGCAAGGATTGTTTCATGAGGAAGTGTATACAGGGCACTTAGAGACAGAATGTTTCTCTGGAGAAGACTGCTCGCCAAGAGGGTGCCACTCCCCAGAAGTCAGGGAAGGCAAGCGCTGCAGCGAAGTGCTGCGGAGGAGGCAGGAGGCTTTCCAGTGCACGATGCCTTTTTTTCATTTGCTTGTGGTGTTGGCTGCTGCCCCAGGTTGGTATCTTTAACTTTGGACTCTTATCATGCGGCTTTGAAACAGTCCTTTGGTTTGCATTTACCTTCTTTAGTAACTTCTCAGTGTTGGTCCTGGAAGTTGTCAAGGGCCCTGGGCTGTGCCACGTTGGAAAGTCTACATTTCAGTCAAAATGTCCTCTCAGAGGCACGTGACTAGGGGGTAGGCTGGTGCAAGTTCTTTGAAGGGCATTTTGGAAATATCTACCAGGTCTCAGAGCCAGCATCCCACCTCTGGGAACCTAGACTATGGACAGAAGGATATATGTAGGCTCATTTGTAATGGCAAAAACTGGAGCAACCTACATGTTCATCAATACAGGATTAAATAAATGGTCCAGACATACTATGGACATTGGAGTCATTAAAAGGAGAAGGCAGATCTGTGCCTTCCCATGTGCAGGTAAAAGGTAATCCAGGGTGCACTGAGAGTGGAGACAGGATTTCCTAAAATTCTGAACCTAAGAAGTTCCCTTAAGAAAGATCTATCTATATTTACATGTACACAGAACGTTTTAGAAGAATATATACAAAATACTTAACAGTGTAGTTTTTAGTGATTGGGAGTGGAATATAGTAGAGCAGCAGAGGTGAGGAGAAATGAGTAGAAGATTTTAAAACTTTTACTTTATTGTTAGATTTTTAAAAAATGAGTATATATTACATTAAAGTAAAAAATCAGACCCAAGAATTTAAAATTAATTACCTAAATTTTGAATGCATAACATCAAGACATTGGTTTAAGTGCTTTTTTTCCTTACTGTTGCATGGATTGATTTCATAAAATAACTCAGTTAATGAATTTAGCCGTTTTATTTAGAACCAGTCACATCTAGAATTGGGTAAAAGCTGAAATGTCACTATTGCCAATAAAAAGTCAAGTAAAATATGTTTAATATTCTAAGAATAAATGATGGTTATCTGAAAACTGAAAAAGCTCTCTAACTTCCAAATTCTTAGTTAGGCATGATTAGATTACATATTTCTGATAAAAATAAATGGTAATATTTGCAAAAACAACACTGAACTTCTACAGCTGTGCTGCTGAGTATGGTAACCACCATCCAATTATTATTATTCACTACATGAATGTGACCAGTCGGTATTGAGATATATTATAAGTGTAAAACACACACTGGATTTAGAAAATTTTGTATGAATAAAATAATCTAAACTACCTTATTAACATAAACTTATTAAAAACTAGAGACCAGTGCACAAATTCGTGCACCAGTGGGGTCCCTCGGCCTGGCCTGCACGATCAGGCCGAAACTGGCTCTCTGACACCCCCCAAGGGGTCCCAAATTGTGAGAGGACGCAGGCCAGGCCAAGGGACCCCACTGGTGCACGATCGGGGCTGGGGAGGGACACAGGAGGTTGGCCAGCCAGGGAGGGACCTCGGGAAGGCTCCAGGGTGTGTCTGGCCCTTCTTGCTCAGTCCCGATCGGTCAGACCTCAGCAGCAAGCTAAGCTACCAGTCAGAGCATCTGCCCCCTAGTGGTCAGTGCACGTTATAGAAACTGGTCGACTTGTTGACTTCCTGCCCCCTGGTGGTCAATGCCTGTCATAGCAAGCGGTTGAGCAGCCTTAGCATATGATTGGTTGAACAGATGACCAGACGACCGGACACTTAGCATATTAGGCTTTTATTATATAGGATGTTGATCACATGTTGAAATGATAATATTTTGAATGCATTGGGTTAAGTAAAATATAATATTAAAACTAAATTCACTTAAAAAAAACTTTTAAAATGTGGTTACTAGAAAATTTTAAATTACATATTGGACAGGGTTGTTCTATAGTCCTAGATAACCTTTAAGCAGAATTTCCTTAAGGTATGGAATACCCTACTTGAATCCACTGCTCCAGTTTTGTGTGTGCATCCATCTCTTTGAAATAAAAACATCAGGTGAATTGATCCCATCACCTCAGTGGGTGGGACATTTAGTAAAATAAGGATATAATGAAATCTAAGGAATATTATATTTCAACTTAATTTGTTCTAATTTGCTTTTTTCAGGGGTGAAGATTTTTATGTTAAACCTGAGGTCACAAACTAGAGACTAGAGACTCTCAATGCATTGGGTATACCAGATGTTTTGAATAGCAGAATATTTAACCAAAACATCTCCATTTTAGGATCCTCACAAAAAATAACTCAGATCATATTCCCATGTGGGCAAGTAGCAGCTGCCTCCATTAGGTAGGAGCAAGCTTTTGGTTTCACCACAGACCCCACTAATCCCTGATGTCCTGTACACAGTTACTGGGCATTATTTTACTATCTCCGTTAAAAGAGTACAACTAGTTTTTTTGTGTTTTTTTCAAATCTCCTTTTGTCCTTGGGTATAAAGGTGTAGCCTCTGGATCTCCATTCTTCTATAGGCCTACTATCATTGTGATCCTTTTTATTTATTTATTTTTAATTATATTTTATTGGCTTCAGAGAGTAAGGGAGAGGGAAAGACAGAGATAGAAACATCAGTGATGAAAGAGAACCTTTGATCAGCTGCCTCTTGTATGCCCCACATTGGGGATCAAGCCTGCAACCTGGGCATGTGCCTCAACCAAGAATTGACCACTGAACCACACTGGCCAGGCTTGATTCTTTTTATTTTTGGCTTATTGATTTAATTTCAGAAAGTAGGGAGTTTACTATGGAACTATTCTGACAGTAGATGCATAATAAAATGTCAACTTTACTTATTTAGATAAGTTTAGTGGATGAGTTAATATGCTCAGAAAATTATTGTTCTCTTTCCTATAGATTATTATACATTCAGGTATTGAGCTGTTTTCAGTGGAAAACTAAGTATTCCCAAAATTTCAGCACATAAAAATAATTGAGGAAAATCCCAAATCAATTTATTCTCTTGTTAAAAATATTTTTTTATTGATTTCAAAGAAGAAAGGTGAGGGAGAGAGAGATAGAAACAACAATGATGAGAGAGAATCATTGATTGGCTGCTTCCTGCATGCCTCACACTGGGGATCAAGCCAGCAACCTGGGTATGTGCCCTGACCAGGAATCGAACCATGACCTCGTGGTTCATAGGCCAACACTCAACCACTGAGCCACGCCAGCCGGGCCAATTTATTTTTTAATGCAGTGGCGACAAGGTATCCTCAGATGCAGAAGTCACTCTTGACATGACTCAACCTATAAAACCGAATAGAAAATCTGAACCAGTGAAATGGCAGGAAGTTGCAACTTTTCAAGTACAGATAGTGTCACAAAATAAGAAGGTCTTGAGGGATAGGTCAATAGTATGTAATTGATGTACTTCAGTTAGCAAAAATGAATAATTTCATTCATTTATTTTTTCACTTTCATTAAATAAATATTTATTAAGTGCCTACTATGGCCAGACACTGTTTTTGGTCCTGTGATATAGCAGGGACCTCACACATGGAAGTCCTCAATTTTAGGAAGCTTGTATTTGAGGGGGGAGGAAGGAGGCAGAAAATACACATATAAGTAAATAAAATAAAAATAAGCAAATAGTATATGACATTTTATAATGTTCACCTGCAAGAGCAGGAGATGTTATTTTATATAAGGGCGGCCTGGGAAGACTCTCTGATACAGGGACAGTACATATAACAGAGTTCTAAAGGAAGTGTGTAAATGAGAAGTGGGTATCCAGGAGAGATGGATTTTGGACAGGGAGAATATAAGGCAAAGGTCCTGAGGCAAGACCTGCTGGATGTGTTTAAGGAACAGAAATGCGTGTGTGTGTCTGGAGCAGAGAAAGTGAGGGCAAGAGTGTAAAATATGAGGCCAAATAAAGGAAGGAGGGCTTCATCAGTCACGTGGGGCCTGGTGGCCAGCATATGAACTTGGCTTTCACTCTGTGTGAGATGAAAAGCTGCTAAAGGATTTTGAGAAAAAGAGTGATGTTACTTGACTTCAGTTTTAGCACATTGTGGGTAGCTCAATCATGTAAAAGATGCTTATTTATATAATCTAAATGAGCCTGTATTAGTTTTCTTTTGCTGCTGTAACAAATTACCAGAAAGTTGGTGGTGACTTAAGTCAACATAAATGTATGAACTTCAGTTCTGCAGTTAGAAGTCTGACATAGTCTCACTGGCTAAAATCAAAGTCCTGGCATATCTGTGTTTCCTCCTGGAGTCTCTAGGGCCACGCCCATTGCCTTGCCTTTTCCAGCATCCCGTGGCCACACACATTCCTCAGTTAGTCACACCTTCCTTCATGTTAAAAACCAGATTCCTCAGTTAGTCACACCTTCCTTCATGTTAAAAACCAGATTCCTCAGTTAGTCACACCTTCCTTCATGTTAAAAACCAGACAGTTTGCATCTTCCTGATCACTCTTCACATCTCCTTCTGACTCTCTTTTCTGCTTCCTCATCCACTTTTAAGGACCCTGTGGTTACATTGGGGTCATCCGGATCATTCAGGATAATCTCCCATCTCAAGATCATCACATTTGCAAGGTCCCTTTTGCCAAGTAACGTAACATCCTCAGAGGTTCTGGGGATTAGGAAGTGGACAACTTTGGGGTGGAGCCATTATTCTATTACAACCCCCAAACATCATACTTTACTAAATAACCACAACCCCACACCTCAACATACACATGTATACCCCCAACAGAATGCACATTTGAGCGATGGAGAAAAAATCCTGAATAAGACTTTGAAGTGCGATTCCAGAGGGAAATCAATGAGCAGAAATTAAAACTTTCCACTTACAAATTTTATGGCTCAGAAATTTTCAGATCATATCCTAAACAGAAAGGATGCTTTGTGACCGTAAGCACATGTTTAGAAGCAGAAGAGAATTTGTTGATTCAGGAAAGAGGATGATGAAAATACTTATAACTGGAGAGAGGCTTGCAACCATCTTTAAAAGAGATTCATGAAGTAACTCAAAGTCCAGAGGATCTTTGGATGGAGAAAAAAAGAAAAAGAAAGAAGAAAGACGCGTTAATTCTCCAGCACTTCAGGGTTAGAGGACACCATCAGGTAGAAAGGTGGCGGTGTCAGCCGGTGGAAGCTGTGTGGCCTGGAATGATAAATGAAGGGAGGTGGGCGGGGCGCTGACAGTGTGGTGTCCTCCCTCCTCTTGGATGCATCACACCTCCTATTAGGCTGGGAGTGTCTGGGGTGAGAGAGAAGAAGCAAGCACGAGGCCCTTATTCATCATGTGGAAGAGCATGTGTATATACTCCTACTGTGAATGCCTCTTTTATTTATTTTTTTTTTGGGGGGGGGCAGGAAATTCTATGTAATTTTTTTTCCAAACTAAAGGAAATACACATTTTTAAAAAAATATATTTTATTGATTTTTTACAGAGAAGAAGGGAGAGGGATAGAGAGTTAGAAACATCGATGAGAGAGAAACATCGATCAGCTGCCTCCTGCACACCTCCCACTGGGGATGTGCCTGCAACCAAGGTACATGCCCTTGACTGGAATCGAACCTGGGACCCCCCAGTCCGCAGGCCGACGCTCTATCCACTGAGCCAAACCGGTTTCGGCAGAAATATACATTTTAGTAGAAATCATTTATCAAGTATAACAGAGAGATATGCTTCTTCTCATAAGGCCACAGTCCTATCAGTTATGGGCCCCACCCCTATAACCTCAGCTAACCTTAATTACTGTACCTCCTAAAGACCCTGTTTCCAGCTACAGTCACAATGGAGGTTAGAGTTTCAATATATGAACTTTGGGGAGGCCCAATTCAGCCCATAGCATTCTGCCCGAATTCAAGGGCCCTGATTCAAACTTAATCTCATTTAGGATCACGCTCATAGGCATGTCCACAAGAATGGCCACATGTCTGGGCACCTTGTGGTCTAGTCATATGGACACATAGAATTAACCCTCACAGTCTCTGACCATGGAGTCTGTGTATCCTGCCAGCATCTGTGAAGCTGAGCAGCCTAACCTGTTAGCTGGAGATTAGGGTAAGGCCTCAGATCCTTCACAGTTCTTATTGATCCGACGAAGCCTCCTCAGCTGATTTTATGACTTGTAATAAAAAAGGAACTGTAAGTATTTATTGTACTTTTTCTTTGTGGTTTTAAAATATGAAAGGGGTTGGGAAGCATTGCAAAAACCCCTATAAAAGTAATATTTTGTTTTACCTTGAAGATGTTCTAGCTTTTCCAGATTTTGTCATCGAAAATGGCAGCCCTGTTCTGGAGAATGTCTCTGAACATACACGGGTTGCCATAATCACTGTGTCTGTCGCACCTTCTGCTTCTCTGATTGGAGATCCTGTTATCATTAATGCCGACCCTGTAGTCCATCCATTTGTGCTGTCTCGTCGATCCACACATCAATGGGAAGTAAGTATCGAGGCAAACAGTATCATCACAGGTTTCTAAAATGAAACTGCCATCCTTGCCCTTCTTACCTTCTACTCATATTGTTTAGCACCCACTCATTGGGACCCGAGTATGTTCCAGATTCCTAAAAATTCTTAAGGATATCAAGATGCATTTATGTTACAGAGATCTATTGAGGACTTCCTTGGACAGGGCGAGGCCCTGGGGCTCTGTTGGTGGAACTCTGTCCTCACCCTCATGGTGTTTACTGGTTCACAGGGAGCTCTACTAATAAAGTGAACACTCACACAAGTAAAAAGTGTGAGTGTAATAAGAGCAGCGAAAGACAGGCCCGCAGGTCTGAGAATGCACCTGAGGGGGACATTGGACCTATCAGGCTTCCCTGAGGAAGAGCTACATGATAAGCAATCTTCAGAATGAATAGGAATTAAATACATGGAGAGAGAGAGAGAGAGAGAGAGAGAGAGAGAGAGAGAGAGAGAGAGAGAGAAAACTCCAAGTCGAGCATGTGCAAAGGCCCTGTGGCAAGGAGTGTAGTGAGGTGATGAGACCAAGCGGAGGCCAAAGTGGCCGGAGCTGATGTGGAAGTGTGGTGAGAGATTAGGCTGTGAAGGAGTGGGTAGGCAGAGCCCGCAGGGCTGTAAGCCTCGTTAGGAAATTCTGTTTACCATCTGGTATAATAAAGCTAATTTCTCCTGAGGTAAAGTTCAGGCAGGCTTACTGCTCATTGAGGAGATTTAGGTTTCCTAAGCTCAGGGTTCCTCAAATATGATGTGAGCCTGCTGCAGGCACAGCATCCACCCGGGACCCTCTGCATTCTCTCATGGGACCTGGGAGCCAGAGGACCAGATGAGCGTGAAGCTCATGCTGCTTGCCGTGCTCTTAATAATAAAGTCCCTAGGAGTGAGGAGTCTTACGTAGGGGAATCAGAACTGGCTCCTGATTTTAAGAGATTCTGAAATGGTAGGGTGGACAGATGCCTAAATGACCAATCGTAGTGAATCCTGAGATGCAGTATGAAAGTGGTTAAGAGCCAGGGACTCTGGAGTCAAACCATCTGGGTTCAGATCCTGGTTTGTATTTATTGCTTTGGGCAAATGACATAACCTCTCTGTTCTGGTCACGTGTCCATGCCATGGAATGGAGATATACATAATGCTTTTAGTGGGGGAATTGCAAAATCATATGGCAAAGGACATGTTATAGGAAAGGCTAAAGGTTTGGGGACATGCAATCTGCCACCACATCTAGGAAACCATTGGGGAGTTTTGTGGAAAAAAAGAGATGATTTGTTTACATTTTATGGGGCCCACTTTGGCTGCTGTGAGGAGCAACTATAGAGGGGCAGAAGCTGTCTAGTAAGAGGTTTCTGAGTGCCCTTGCCAAACCTTGGGATTGTCAGATTTTAAATTTGCTTCCAACTTCAGTGACGTACAAAATGCTGTTCATGCATTTATCAGATTTTAAAATGAGTCTAAACAGCAAAATGTCAGCAAAGAGTGTTCAATAGTTAAGCTTATTGATTTTCCTTTAGTTTAGCTTTGTTTTTCCTGTAAGGTAGTAAATCCTAGCTGTTCTCAGCACAGGTTTCAGGGGCTGACAAGCCTAGCATTAAACCATAACTCCTCCACTAGTAGCAAGGTGACCTTGGGTAAGTTACTTGACTTTGCTGCGCTTCGGTGTTTTTTGTTTTTATTTTTCTGTACAAAGAGATTAATAATAATAAGACTTCACTCAGGGCTTGCTCAGTAGGTCCTGTCAGACAATGTATGCCAAGTGCCACTTCAGTGCTTGGCCCATAATAAGGAATGAACACTGAGCAGCAGTTACCTAATACATACCTCAATATTCAGCACTATTGTCAAACTACAGATAATAAAGCTATAAGAAAGTCACATTGTAATAACTGTATCATAGACCAGCTCTAGAGAGCTTTAGAAACAGTTCAATTATGAAAGTTTTCTATCATGGAAAAATCTGCAGATAAAGGCAGAACTCAATGAGCGGATATTTGTCTCCACAGCATTCCAGTGTAAAGGGCATACTCTGTTCTATTTGAGGTTTAGCATATTTTTATCCTTTCTTGAACTTCTTTCCTTGCAGGATCTAGGCTTATTCAGTTTGCAAAAAACTGAGCTTAGGAGGGGCTACTGGGCAGGCTTTAAAAAAAAAAAAAGGTCAGAACCAAGCTAATCTCCTGGAGAAATAGCAGCAGAGCTTACAGTGAGCTGATTACATAGATAAATCAAAATCTCATGGAGATGAGTCAAGGCATGCTCCGGTTACGTAATCACCAAATTGCTACCTGTCACTGAGTAGCACAAATGGCTGGCACTGGCGGGATGAAAGAGGAATTCAAGGTACCCTGCATGCGAGCACTTTTCCCGGATGGGGGTGACTTCAACCACCTTCCTGCCTTCTTCCACTGCAAGTGTAAAGAAAAAGTATTTGCTTTTTTAAAAATTCCTGGTATTGTATAAAGTGCCAGGGAGCAAGGAGGACAGGCGCTGCCCCCTGCCCCCGGGCCTCCCAGGGCAAAGGGAACCCCAGCAGGAGGGCCTGCCCTAGGCTCCTGGGTCAAGAAAGTCCTATATCACAGCTCGAAATCCCATGTATCTTCAAATCAGGCTATAGTATTAAATGAATGCATCAAAGCATCAGGGTGTGATGAAAATAAAAGAGACTTTAGAGTCTGGGAGATCTGGCTTTCAATGTCAGTTCTGTCATGTAGGGGCTGTATGACTCGGGCTTCTAACTTCTGAGCCTCCGTGTTCTGACTGGTGGTATCATGAGGATGAGAATAGCCTTTGCTCTTTGAATCAAGGAGATAAAGTGTCCATTCTGTGTTAAGTGTCCAGGGGAGGAGAGCTGTCCAATATGCATGTATGACTGACTTCTCATGGCCGTGGGAGGGTGGCACTCAGGTGTTACTACCAGTCATAGTGCTGGTCAGTGCAAAGGTCCTGGGGCCAACCCGCAGGAGTCAGGGCCAGGCCTTCCTCTTCCTGCAGTGTGACTTTCCCAGCTGTATTATATAATCTATAATCTGTGAAGTGGTAGTAATAATAGTATCTCCCTCACAACTTTTTTTTCATGTTTAAATGAGGTGAAGAACTGAGAGCAATGCCTGGCTCCCTTTTCATCCATTTCAGGTGCAAGGCAGTTTAGGCTTATGATTAAGAGCATGAGCTTGAAGTCAGGTGGAGTCAGAGCTGTTGCATTTCTTTTCTTCTTCTTTTTTTTTTTTTTAAATAAATCTTTATTGTTCAGATTATTACAGTTTTTCCTCTTTTTTCCCCCCATAGCTCCCCTCCACACAGTTCCCACCCCACCCCATGCCCTTACCCCTCCCACTGTCCTCATCCATAGGTGTATGATTTTTGTCCAGTCTCTTCCCGCCCTCCCCACACTCCTTTCCCCCTGAGAATTGTCAGTCCACTCCCTTTCTATGGCCCTGATCCTATTATATTCACCAGTTTATTCTGTTCATCAGATTTTTTATTCACTTGATTTTTAGATTCACTTGTTGATAGATATGTATTTGTTGTTCATAATTTTTATCATTGCCTTTTTCTTCTTCTTCCTCTTAAAAAAGAATGCCTTTCAGCATTTTGTATAATACTGGTTTGGCGGCGATGAACTCCATTAGCTTTTTCTTATCTGTGAAGCTCTTTATCTGACCTTCAATTTCCTGAATGATAGCTTTGCTGGGTAGAGTAATCTTGGTTGTAGGTTCTTGCTATTCATCCCTTTGAATATTTCTTGCCACTCCTGTCTTGCTTGCACAGTTTCTGTTGAGAAATCAGCTGACAATCGTATGGGTGCTCCCTTGTAGGTAACTAACTGTTTTTCTCTTGCTGCTTTTAATATTCTCTCTTAGTCTTTTGCTCTTGGCATTTTAATTATGATGTGTCTTGGTGGGGTCCTCTTTGGATCCCTTTTGTTTGGGATTTTCTGTGCTTCCTGGACTTGTAAGTCTATTTCTTTCACCAGGTGGGGGAAGTTTTCTGTCATTATTTCTTCAAATAGGTTTTCAGTATCTTGCTCTCTCTCTTCTTCTGGCACCCCCATAATTTGGATGTTGGTACGCTTGAAGTTGTCCCTGAGGCTCCTTACACTATCTTCATATTTTTGGATTCTTTTTTCTTTTTGCTTTTCCGGTTGGGTGTTTTTTGCTTCTTTGTATTTCAAATCTTTGACTTGATTCTTGCGATCCTCTAGTCTGCTGTTGGATCTCTGTATATTATTCTTTATTTCAGTCAGTGTATGTTTAATTTCTAGTTGGTCCTTTTTCATATCCTTGAGGTTCTCACTAAATTTATCATCTTTTTCTAGAAAATTCTTGAAAAACCTTATAACCATGGTTTTGAACTCTATATCCTGTAGTTTGCTTTCCTCCATTTCTTTCATTTGTGACCTGTTTCTTTGTCTCTGTATTTTGGCTGCTTCCCTGAGTTGATAGAGTGGCTTTGTGTGCTAGGTGTCCTATAGGGCCCAGTGGCTCAGCCTCCCCAGTTACCTGAGGTGGACACTCTTGGTGCACCACTTTGTGGGCTGTGTGCACAGTCTTGTTGTAGTTAAGCCTTGATTGTTGTTGGTATCACTGGGAGGAATTGACCTCCAGGCCAACTGGCTATGAGGATCAGCTGTGTCTATGATGGGAGAACTTCTGTGCTGGAGACACCCTTATGAGGCAAGACTTGCTTCAGTGGGGCTTTAGTGCTCACCGAGTCTGCCCCCTGAGTGTGTCCCTTATGGATCTGAGGAGTTGTAATCTGGATGGTCCCATTCTGACCACTGGTTACACTGGCTTTTGGATCTCCAAGGAGGTGCTAATTTAGCCTCTGCCTGAGGCCACACAGCAGGAGCTACAGAGAGATCTGCAGATTCTTCTTCTTTTTTGGGTTTTGGAGGTGCCCAGATGAGGCCCAGCTGTGAAGCAATGCAGGCTGCTATGGGGCCTTGGGCCTTCTTTTGGATGTTCTGGGTCTCTCTGACTCAGCTGCAGTTTGTTAGATAATTTTAGATTTCAAAGGACCAGGCCATTCATATGCAAAGGCCTCTGCGCAGAGCTTGGGTGGGGTGGGGTCTCATGGCGCAGCAAACAGCAATGGCTTCCTGTCATCCCTGCCCTAAGAGGCCCCTGGGTCTCAGTGTCCCTTGGTAATCGCTGCAAGCACCTCTGAGAGAAAGCCGCCCTCAAGTTCTGCCCGATGCCAGACAGTCCAGTTTCTCCCCGTATGAATCTGGGTCCCCAGAGTCTTGCCCGGAACTGGAGTTCAGAGCAGTAGGGAGCTTCTGTCTCCCTCCTGCTTGAAAAAGACAGCTGCATACTCAGTTGCCAGCCCTCTCCGTGTGCACGCTCCGTACCTCTGCCTTTACTTCCGCACCTCCTCTGAGTCTCAGTGTGCTTTTTTCTTTCTTTCTAGTTGTAGAATTTCCACTCAGCCAGTCTTCCTGTGGTTCTGGATGATGTCTGTTTTGTCTTTTAGTTGTAGTTTTGAAGTAGTTGTGCGAGGCAGCAAGTTCAGGTGTTTGCCTATGCCGCCATCTTGGTTTCTCCAGAGCTGTTGCATTTCTCTGTGAAAAGTTGGACAAGCTGCTTAACCTGTTCACCCTCAGTTTCTGCATCTGTAAAATGCATCCAATAATATCCTTTTTGCAATTAAAAAGGAGAGAATGACATGTTTATTAAATGCTTAAGATAATCTCTGATAATTTAGAGTTGGGAGAGGGACTCAGTAATCTGTCATTAGAAAGGGTAACATGGAAATGTGGGAATTCTCTGTTCATGGAGGTTTTCAATAAATCAGATTATGCTGCTTCCACATTTTAAAAACAAGGTTTTTATCTATTTTTAACAAATGCTGATTCGTATTGGGGATTATAGATGTAGAATACTCTGTCTACACCCTCATGAAGCCACTCATTCGCTCCATTACTCTGTATTCCTTTATCTAATGTAGTTACTCACCACTGGAGTACCCAAGCTGGACTTCGAGACAGTGCCTCTCTACTCCTTGATAATCTATGCCAAAGACAGCCAGGGGTCAACAGCATCCCAGACCATTTTAATCCAGATTGCGGATGTGAACGAGCCACCCATCTTCAGTGGAGCTCTTGCTCAGAGAGACCAAGGTACAGAGCTCTCCTCTTGAGGAAAGAAGGGTCCACTGGGTCCATAATGTGGCTTCTGTGTCCTGGGTCCTTTGTGCTCTCATAGGGTTATGGCTATAGGAGAGATAAGGAGAATAATGCTAACAAAATGAATGCTAAAGGGCTGACACCTATCGGATGCTAACTGTGTAGCAGGTGCTGTCCTGAGAGTGAGGGCCTCAGGTGGGTTAGTTCATGAAATTCTCATAGCTCTGGAGGTGGATGCTATTCATATTTGTATTGTATAGATGAGGCCACAGACTTAGAAAAGGAAAGTAACTTGCTCAGTGTTAAAAACTTTATTTTTCTGCCCTTACTGGTTTGGCTCAATGGATAGAATTGGCCTGCAGACTGAAGGGTTCCAGCTTCGATTCCAGTCAAGGGCACATGCCCGGGTTGTGGGCTCGATCTGCAGTAGGGGGCATTCAGGAGGCGGCCAATCAATGATTCTCTCTCATCATTGATGTTTCTATCTCTCTTTCTCTCTCTCTCTTCCTCTCTGAAATCAATAAAAATATATTTTAAAAAACCTTTATTTTTCTGTTTGATTATTATGTACTCTAGTTACTCTTTTATGGGTTTGATTATTTAATTAACAGTGTGTCTGTGCCATTAAGTTAGAAGCTTCTTGCTCTCTCTCCATTTGATTTTCACCTCATGTTAATCTTTCTCTCACTCTTGTCTCTGTCTTTCTCATCTCTGACTTTCTATGTAGTCAAGTATTTAACTCCTGCATGTGGACAATTCATGTTCTCTATTGAAAACAATCATTTAAGGTTTAGGTGTTGGGGTGGCCAAAAACTGGAGAGAGCTACAAATCCTGCCTGAGCCTCAGTTCCTCATTGGTTACACAGGTATTAATCCCTACTCCACGAAGCTCCCCAGAGACAATGTGTTACCGTGCCAACCATAGTGCTGGGCATGCATTAGGTGCTGAATAAATGTTAGTCTTCTTCCATTTCTTTCCCTAGTAGATGAGAAACTCCTCAAGGACAGATTCAAGGGGAAATTGTGTTCTTTTGCCTTCTAAAACAGTGAGCCTCATGCCAGGTTGGCTGTGGTCCAAACAGGCTATGGACTCCTTTGCTATCCACAAATCATGCTGCCTGGTAGAATGGTGTGGCAGCTTCTGCCGGGATGGGTTATCCCCTCAGGCACTGAGGGCCCTGGTGCCCCAGTGTTCCTGACCCTGGGAGAATGGTTTGACCAGTAAATGGGCAGGTTTGTGGTCGCCACAGTTTTAAAAACGAATGAAAAGAGGGAAAACTTGAGGAAAAGACAGGCATTAATAAAATCGTTAGATAATATTAATATATAGAGGCCTGGTGCACGAAATTCATGCACAGATAGGGTCCGTAGGCCTGGCCGGCCATCAGGGCTTGCCGGGGCCTTCCTTCTAGCTACTGGCTTTGGGGCCTTTCTTTGTTCCTTGCCACCCCCCTGGTGGTCAGTGTACATCATATTGAGCAATCAAACTCCTTGGTCGAACTCCTGAGGGGACAATTTGCATATTAGCCTTATATATATATAGATTACTTGGGTGACTTTGAGTGAGTCACTCAATCTTTTTAAACTCAGTAAAATGGAAACAATAATGCACCAATGATGTCAATTGCTCAGCAATCAGAAAACGTTCAATATTGTTACTGTTTAAATTGTAAATCTCTTTGCTCTCTACCTGACACACGACAGATACTTGACAAATTGTGTCTATTTTTATTATACGGCTATGATTATTATGGTTAATGGGAATCACCCTGTGAAAACGTCTGTGCTGAGCAAGCACAGTGCCTTCAGTTTTATCTAAAATCTAGGAGTGGATGAGGGGCTTTGGGGCTTATAACATCTATCACCCATTTTCTGGCAGTTACTGAGATTTATATCCTGGAAGACACTGCCCCAGGCACAGTCATTTACAGAGCAGCAGCCGCGGATCCAGAGGATGCTGTTTTGGAGGTAATTTATGGTTTGGGGCAGAGAATATCAGTGCCTGGTGGTTTTCCGTATGACTGCATTCACATATAAGACCACAGGGATAATCAGTGCATTATACCACAATTCAGGTTCCAAACATACCTTTTGCCTCAAACATCAGGACATTGCAGGTGAAAATGATTGAGGGGTGGGCTGTCTGGGTAATTGCTTCCCTTCTAGTACATTCCACCTGTGCAGGCAAGCCCAGCTTGTCCTTAGGTATTGACAGAAGAGGCCCAGCCATTTCATCTTGTTCTTGGGGACCTTGGCTACCCACACACTGTTGAGAAACAATGCAGCTTTCTGGCAGAATTAATTTGCATTTCACAGCTGGGCCTCATCCTGGGGCTTTATGATGCCCCAGGAATGCAGTTTATTTTCAGGATGGGTGTCATCCAGTTACGATACCATGGGAGGGAGGAAGTGATGGACTCTGTGGCAAGAAGCTTGGCTTTAAATCCTAACTCCTCTGCTGCAAGTCATTTAACATTTCTGTCCTTCTGTTTCAACTGTAAAGTTGGGGAAAGGCTATCTGCTTTGTCTTTTCTCCTATTTCTTTCTCTCCTATTACGTATAATGAACTTGAAAGTCATTTTTAAACTGTAAAATATCTTACAAATGACAAAATTTATATCACTGTCATAATTTTTGATGCTCTATGGAATGGTTTTGGCATTATTAAGCGGTAACATTTTTAGCTAATGGACTGGTATACAAGAATATCATGTTTTTAATTTTTAATATTGTATCACTTTCCCAAATTGGCTAAAAATTAGAGAATTGTACATGTTGATCTATTCTTTCAACATTTACAATTTACTGGTAGTGCTACTGGGTTACAATTCAAGGCAACTTGACTTTTACAATTTTTTTTTTTTAAATAAATGGATGGCCACTAATATTTGGGGCATTGTCCACATGATTTTTAAAAGCACTGCATACCCTCAAGTAATTACACACAAAAACCCACTGCTGTTGTCAACCCTCCCCACCCATGTGTCTCCTCCTCCTCCTAGTAGAACAATACCACATCCACAATGGGACTGGAAAGGTCACAGCTTCCTTTACAACATGCAATTAAGGCTCCTAATCATGCATATTGCTCCAAATCACCACGTTCAAGATTACAGTACTGAATCTAGCGCTGAGCAACTCCAGCCATAAGAGAATCAGGTATCATATTGCTTCCTTGGTGTTCTCCATGGCAGCTCACCACCATGTTGACATTCTAGGGTAGAAAGCACAGCATGGTCCAGAAGGGTTTAACTATGCCTCTAACATGCAATTACAGTGACTTACTGGCCAATTAATGCAAGTAATTTGTTTCAAATGAAGGACTACCAAATGCCTGTTCATACAGAGTAAGTGCTCTGGCCTGGCTCTATACTTTTCTCAGAAGAGAAGTTTCCAAGGCCATATTTGGAAGGCTAATGCAGTGTTCTTTGTGAATTTTACCAAACGTGGAATGACATGTTAGAGTTGGCATGGGCTGTGGAAGCTTACACTTAGACATACTCCTATACACATTGTTCTGACACAGTAGATCAGGCCTGATGTGTTGTTTAACCACTCATGATGGGGCAATCATCTTCATTTGCTGGAGTCTTCATATTGATTCAGAGAAAAACTTGTTCTCATCTGGGCAAGAGCTCACCACTGTTTGGAGCCTGATGTCTGACACTAATAATGCAATTAATAACTGTTAACTGTTTATCATGTAACAGGAATATACTTTATATAATTGAATCCCCATTTAATTCCTGAAGTAGATGCTATTATCTACTCTGATATTAATGAATGGATCAATGAGCTAGAGTATTATGTCTTTAATTTATAGATGAGGAATATTTAGGCTAATAGAGCTCAAGTAATTTGCCAAAAGAATAAGTAGTGGAGTTGTAATTCAAATCCATTTTGCTCTAAACCCTATATGTTTCCCATCATACCAACAATTCTCAAATTGCTTCCACAAAACACAAGCTCCATGAGAAAAATAAAAGATCCTGTGATCTTGCCCTAACCGGTTTGGCTCAGTGGATAGAGCGTCGGCCTGCGGACTGAAAGGTCCCAGGTTCGATTCCGGTCAAGGGCATGTACCTTGGTTGCGGGCACATCCCCAGTAGGGGGTGTGCAGGAGGCAGCTGATCAATGTTTCTCTCTCATCGATGTTTCTAACTCTCTATCCCTCTCCCTTCCTCTCTGTAAAAAAATCAATAAAATATATATTTAAAAAAAAAAAAAAGATCCTGTGATCAAATGATTTCGGGAAATAATGTCTCCACATCTCCTCTAAATTAAAAATGCACATGTTAAATGCCCCGAGGAGTTCTCTAATAGAGAGATGTTTATTTAATCATATTTTAAAAATTACTTTTTCCAGGGCACTTTTAAATAAAATTTAACTCCTGTTAGCATTTTACATAATGACTAACTGGCATTCCACAGAGTAGAAAGATTATATTAGATCCCATTGGAAGATTGATATAATGTGACCTATCTCTGAGGTTGTTATAATGATGAAAGATGAAATTTCAGGTGAGGATATGGTCTATAGTAATTTATGTAATAAGACTGGATTTCATCCATATCAAAATCCCACCTAAGTTCCAGGACTAAGACTCTTCATGCTGTACCACCATTGCTGCTGCACATATTTTAGGATTCCTGACACTCTAGTTAAGGGGGTGTTCTGAGATATAGGAAAAAGTGGCACCTCTCATTGTGAATGAACTAAAAATTATTTTTTTTGGACATATCACAGCAAACCAGGACTCCAAAGTCTGGAGAGACAGTTGAATCCAGAGAGTCACAGGAAGTTTTGCTTCCTTGAAGCAGAAACTGTCAGATCCATAACTTGTATGAAGACTTACATGGTCATTTTGATAAATTGCTAGAGGCTGAGTATGGACTAGTATGAGAGTGAGAAACTTCTGAGTGCACAGTCTCAGGGGGACTTACAACTTTTCATAGGTTTGTACCACCAAGAACTGCATTAGGTTCTTATAATGAGGATACAGGAAGAATCATCTCGTGTCTCAGAAAGAGAGAGGAGAAAAGATTCATTGTGAAATAAACCCCAAAACCTTTTCCATAACAATGGCCTACTCTTCAGGGAAAAGGAGTTTTCTTGAGCCTTATCTCACTTGGGACACACACACACACACACACACACAGCCCTAGAAAAATCATATTCAAGATTCAGAACTCCTCCATCCCCCCAAATCTTGAGAGAAGTCATAGGGGAAAAAACCAAACACCTTACTTATAGAGGAATGGGGATAAGAAATTAAGCAGACCTGTCAATAGAAGCCATGCAAGCAAGAAGATATGGAATGAAATATTGAAAGTGTTGAAAGAAAAAAAATTCAACCAAGAAATCTGTATCCATTGAAATTATCCTTCAAAAGCAAAAGAGAAATAAAGACTTTCTCAGACAAGCAAAAACTGAAGACATTTATTACTAGCATACCTGATCTGAAGAAATGTTAAACGAAGTTCATCAGCAAAAAAATCATATAGGTCAGAAACTCAAATCTGCATAAAGAAAGAAAGAGCATGAGAGAAAAAATAAATGAAGGTCAAATAAAATTTTTATTTTTAATTTATATAAAAGATAACTTTAATAGTAACAGTATGTTAGAAGATTATAGAATATTGATAAATGAAATGAATGATAGCAATATCACAAGTGACAGGAGAGAGGAATTAGAAATACTCTGTTATAAGATACCTATATTATGTATAAAGCTACACTTAGATTAATTAAAATGTATATTGGAAAAATGTATACTGGAAACTCTGAGGCAATAACTAACAAAAACTAAAAAAATAAGTAAAAGTGGTATGCTAAAATGGAATCATATAAAATTATCAGTTAAAACAAAGAAGGAGAAAAACTCAAAGAATAGAAAAGTTACAAACATGGTAGGTATTAATTCAGCTAAAACAAATGGAAATGGTTTAATGCACCAATTCAAAGACAAAGACTGTCAGACTGAATTAGAAAAAGGCCCAGCTATATCTTATCTGCAAGAAACCTACTTTAAATATAAAAACTTAAAAAGTGTCAAAGTAAATGGATGGATAAAGATATACCTTGATAATACCAATCCAAGAAAAGCTGGAGTCGCTATATTAATTTCAAACAAAAAGTGGAGAGTGGTCAGCTAGAGAATTTCTCAAACAGGCCAGTCAGCAATGGGGTGGTTAAAAAATAGTTTGGCTCGGTGGATAGAGCGTCAGTCTGCAGACCGAAGGGTCCCAGGTTCGATTCTGGTCAAGGGCACATGCCTGGGTTGTGGGCTCGGTCCCACCTGCAGGAGACAGCCAATCAATGATTCCCTCTCATCATTGATGTTTCTATCTCTCTCCTCCTCTCCCTTCCTCTCTGAAATCAATAAAAATATTAAAAAAAAATAGCTGCAGTGAGAAAACCCACCTCCTCTCACACTGCAGTAATGAGATTCCCCGAGTGACTGGAGGTTGACCTTACGCCTCCTCACAGCAGTCATGATGCTCCCCTGGGTCTCAGCTCTACTCCTACTCTCCACGTCAGACCCCACCCATATTACAACCCTCACCCACTGCTGCCAGTGTGATCTTTTCAGCCTTCTGGCTCAGTGGTGGTGGGAGTATTGGCAGTGAAGGGGTAGCATGTGTCTTTCCCTATTGTTTACTACATTAGAAGTTAGTTTTGGAAATCTAAACACATTATCTCAATTCCATTCTGCTTTAAGAATCCTACTTCTTGAGGCCATGTAGATGCTGCTGACTGTCATGAACAATGAGTGGGGCAGAGAGTCATCTTACGCAACATGAATTTTGTCTTTCCCTTTCTTAATGGTGAAATAAACATATAAGTTCTCTTTCAAATAGCATGTTATGCCTTATTGTGTCTATCAAAACAGTTAATTAGGACCGTGTGAAAATAAACCCAGGCTTTGAGGACAAGCAGCACGAGGAAACAGTGGAGAGGTGTGCGAGGGAAGTGGAGGTTAGGAAGAATGCAATTGGGATGGAATCAGCATATTTTCATGAAATAAGATTTAATATCTCCATTTCAAGGTAAACTATCTCATTCAAGGTTTCCCAAAGTTAATGACAAATCTTAGCATATGGATCTTAGATATATATTGTCATTTTATTAGTAAACTTTTCTTTTCTTTTGGGAATTATATCATGGGCTAAGAAAATAATCACCTAAACCAGCATTCTTGGAAAGATTTTTTAAAAGTCTAATAAAGAATAATTTATGAAAGATTTATGGTAGCCCTTGTGAAAGATAAAAAGATAAACCATTTAATGACAAATAGAAAACTATTTCTATGGCTTCATTCCCCCCCCCCCCCCTTTGATAAAATAAGTGCAATGAATGAATGTAGGCCACAGACTATATATGGACATAAACAATATTTTCTATTCAATCCAGTATATTGAGTGAAGGCTGACAATGATCACATTTTATGGGAAAGTGATATTTGGAATTTCTAAGAGGCATAATTAGTGGTGGAATCATCAAATGACTCAACAATTATACTGCATTAGAGTTTATAATTATGAATCTGAGGATTTTAATTATATACTCCTATTTTATTACTCAGGTGTAAAACAAGCATTAAAGGGAAAAAAACAATGAGTCTATTGAGTTAGAAACCAGAATATGTGAATTTTGCTTTATAATTTAGGGTGCCAATTCTGGTTTTAATGGATTGTTTATAAGTATAATCATTTTGGAGAAAAGGACCATGTTGTCCTTTGAATAGCATCTACATTTTCAATTTTCGTAGGTTTCCTGTGTGTGGGGAAACACATCAAACAGGTAAAAATGTATCCAATGGTTGAAAGCATTAGGTCATGTCATTTCTGTACATGTTTTGCAGACAGAATTAACACATCTGAATCTGGTTCTTCCTTTTGTGTTTTTTTTTTTTTTTAACAGTTGTGGGTGTTTTGTTTTTTTAAATATATTTTATTGTTTTTTTACAGAGAGGAAGAGAGAGGGATAGAGAGTTAGAAACATCGATGAGAGAGAGACATCGATCAGCTGCCTCCTGCACGCCCCCTACTGGGGATGTGCCCGCAACCCAGGTACATGCCCTTGACCGGAATCGAACCTGGGACCCTTCAGTCCGCAGGCCGACGCTCTATCCACTGAGCCAAACCGGTTAGGGCTGGTTCTTCCTTTTGTAAGGCTTAGTCACTCTGAAAGTATATTAGAATCCTTGTGGTTGCAGCTGAGAGAAAACGTGACCCATGTGAGGTTTTTGGCTGCAATAGCTGAGAAGACTGTGCTTCCAGCATAGCTGAATTCTGGCTTCACGTGATGCAGCAGGGCATGATGAAAGCAGTTCACTATAGGACTCATGAGCTTCAGTCTTTCCTGCCTTCCATTTGGTAGCATGGAGGGGGGCGGGCAGAAATCGGAGTCCCTACCGCCTACCAGTTCGAGAGCCATCTGAAGCTCCCTTCTTAAGTGCAGGGAGTCTTCATGGCTCTGACTGCTTCACGTGCTAGCCCTTAACCAATTGCTGTGACATGGTAGAAATAACGCACTGATTGGCTTAGGTCTAGGTCACACGTCGACCAGGAATTTTAGGTGGGAGGGAGTTAGGCTGCAAACTCATAGGGATGGAGAATGAGGGAGATTGATTCAGCAATGAGCTGCTATTAGAGGTGCCTGAATAGATGCTTTACAGTCTAAAACCAAATAATGCTCACTATAACAAAACTGTATTGAATCAGCCTATCAAAACTTGCCAATCTTCCTTAACTTTATTCAGTGTAGACAGAGCCTATTTATAATCTGAAAACTTCAAACTCCCTTTTCATTTTGTCCATGTTGGTCAATATTAAAACGATTCCCTTGAAAATATTTATAGAAATAGTAATGGTTCAAAACAATTAACTTTTAGTGTGGGCTATTGTTTGGCAAAGAAATATTTTTTTAATATTAGGAAAAATTTTATTAAAACAGTTTGTTTGTTTATTTATTTATTTATTATTTTTAAAATCCTCACCCAAGGATATTTTTCCATTGATTTTTTTAGAGAGAGTAGAAGAGAGAGGGAAAGACAGAGAAATACTGATGTGAAAAACATATCAATTGGTTGCCTCCTGTAGGAGCCCCGACCAGGATCTGGGCTGGGGAGGAGCCTGCAACCAAGCTATGTGCCCTTGACTGGAATAGAATCTGGGACCCTACAGTCCGCAGGACGATGCTCTATCTGCTGAGCAAGACTGGCTACAGCTAGCAAAGAAATAGTTAAATTGTTGGCAGTATTACAGATGTCCCTCATATCCCCCTTTATTCCCCTCTTCACTCAGCTCCTCCCCCACCAGTCCTTCACCACATTATTGTCTGTGTCCATGTATGCATGCATATATGTTCTTTGGTTAGTCTGCCTTTTTATAACACTAATCATACTTTGTCATCATTAAAAAATAATGCCTCTCTCATAAAACTATAAGCTTCATTAAAGAGGAATTGGGTCTGTCTTGTTCACAACAGTAAGTTGGTGTCTATAAAGTGCTTAATAAATAAAACTTAAAACCACTGGGAAAACCCATAAATAAAATGTATTCCAAGAAAATAGCTTAAAATGTTTTGGCATTTGTAAAATTTTCAAATACTTAAAAAACATATCAACTGCAGAGGAGTTAGAACTGTTCTAAGACCTCAGTTCATCCCTTGTACAAATAGTTCTTCAGTGATTACTCTGTTCTGGGTGCTGAGAAGAGAACATTGCATATGGCATGTAAACTCCTGGAGCTTACAGTCTAGTGAATAAATGGACAACAACCAAAGCTACAAATAAATGTTATAATGTCAGATAGTAGGGGGTGTGGAAAAGATAATTATAAAGTAGGGCAAAGGAAAAGAGAATGATGAGGAGAAGGGGCAGTGGTGCCTCTTTTGGATAGGAAGGTTAGAAAGAGCCTCTCTGTGAAGGCAACATTTGTTCAGAGACCTGAATGGAGTAAGGGAGGGAACTAAGCATATATCCTGGGGTAGGATATTGCAGAGAAAGACAGCAGTGAGTACAAAGGCCCTGAGGCAGAAACAGGCTTAGCATATTTAAGGAACTACAAAGAAACCAATGCAACTGAAAGGCAGAGTGAGGAAGAGACTAGGAAGATGATGATGAAATATAGCATGCAACCAAGGTCCTTCTAAAAATTATTAGAGGCTGCATTTTATTTCGATTAATGTGGAATTTTCTTGGAAGTTTTTGATTAAAGAAACAAATGATATTATTTGTAGTTTAGAAGATCATGCTGGCTTTTGTGTGAAAAAAACATTGACTATAAAGAAGTAAGATTGGAAACAGGCCATTTAGAGATGACTGCAATAGTTCAGGAGAGATGGTGGAGGCTTGATCTAGGATGATGGCAGTTGGGATGGTGAGAAATCACTGAAATTTATTTCTCCAATATTTTATTGTGAAAAATTTCAAACATATAGAAAATTTGAAAGAGCTGAAAATGGAATGAATACCCATATATCCATCACTAAGTTTTATAGTTAATATTTTACCTTGTCTTTCTTTATCACTCAGCTACCCATTCTTCTATTCATCCATCAATCACTCCTATTTTATTTACATATTTCAAAGCAGGTTATAAACACAGTACCCTTCACTGATAAACAAGGCAATTTGCATGTATCTTAAAGGCAATGTTGGCAGACTTGTAGACAAACTGGGCATAGGGTGTAAAGGAAAGAGGGAAATCCAAGCTTCTAGGGTTCTTGGCTGGAGCTACTCTTGAAGAGGATGAGGTTGAGGAGGAAAATCAAGTGCTTCACTGTAGACACGTTGAGGTTGGGAAGCTGGTAGACACAGGAAGAGTAGGCAGCTTGATTATAACTTTTAGAGCTCAGCAAAGACATGGGGGCTAGAGCATCAGTTTGGGAGTTATCATCTAATACTTAGTATTTAGCGTTTAGAATTAAATGAGATTACCTAGGGAGTAAGTGTGGACATAAGAGAGAAGAGAAAAAGTTCAAGGACTGAGCCTGGAGGTGCCCCAATATTTGGAAGTTAGAAAGAGGAAGATAATTGAGAAAATAAGACTGAGCAAGAACAGTAAGGAAAAAGGAAAACCAGGAAAATAGAGTGTCTCCCAAAAGATGTGTTTCAAGAGAGGATTGGCCGAGCACTGCTGAGTTGCTGAGGTGATGGGAACTGAGATGGCTGATCACTGAAGGTCACAATATGTTAATTGCTAGAACTCAGGTATGAGTCTGGTGCATAGCACATTTCAATGAATGAGTAAATGGAGATCTTGAGTGACCTTGGTAAGTGGAGTAGTTCAGTGGAGCAGTGAGAATCAAGTCTGACTGAAGAAGCTTCAAGAGAATCAGAGGTGAGGAAAACAGGAACAGCCAGCATAGGTGACTTCAAAGAGTTTTCCTAAAAAGCACAGCAGAGAAATTGGACAGTATCTTGAGGAAGATGTAGAATCAAGGGAAATTTTTATTTCCGAATGATGAGAAATACTATAGCATGTTGTATGTTGGTGGTAATAATCCAGTAGAGAGGAGGAAATTAATAATGTGAGAGATACTGGCAACAACTGCTGGAGTGATGGCCTTGAGTAGGCAATGGGGGATGGTATTGTGGAGGGAAGCGGGGGGCAGAGAGCCTGACATTAGAAGCTCAATTTTTCATCTATAAAAACAGGGAGGAATACAGGGCATAAGAAGACATATACAAAAAGTTTAGTAGAAATAGTAGTTGCTTTTTTATTCTCTTGTCCATCTAACAGTTATTTACTGAGCATTTACAGTAATCACCACTTATCAGTTGGGAATACATTAAAGACCCCAGTGGATGCCAAAACCACATGTAGTACTGAACCCTATACATACCATGCTCTTTCTTACATACACGTTACTATGATTATGTTTACACTAGAGGCCCGATGCACAAAATTCGTGCATGAGTAGGGTCCCTAGGCCTGGCCGAGGAGCAGGGCCGATCTGTGGAGCGACCAGCTGGGTGATGGGGGGGGGGGGGGCGGCCCCACTGGCACCCGCCTTGGTTGGCCTGGGGCCTTTGGGCTGGGAGCAGCTCCTGCGTTGAGCGTCTGCCCCCTGGTGGTCAGTGCACATCATAGCGACCGGTTGTTCTGCCGTTCAGTCGATTTGCATATTAGGCTTTTATTGTATAGGATAAGAGATTAGCAACAATAACTAATAGCAAAATAAAATAATTATAGTAACAGACTATAATAAAAGTTATATAAATATCATCTCTCTCAAAATATTATATTATATTGTACTCACCTTTTCACTTAAAGAAATCACTTTAAGGCTCTCTTTGACATATCCGAATTGCCAGCATCACTACTCTCAAATTTTGGGTGAAGTAAAATAAAGGTGACTTGAACACAAACACCCAAGCATCTCATAGCCATGGGGGCTGCTGTGATGAATGGGCAGGAAGGGTCTACAACTGGAGATGCTGGACAAAGGGATGATTCAGGAGAGACGGTGGGAGATTTCCTCATGTGGCTCAGAATGGTGCACAATATAAAACTTAGCATTTTTCATTTCCAGAATTTTCCAGTTACTATTTTTGGACCATGGAAACTGAAGCCACAAGAAGCTAAACCGTGCCCTAACCAGTTTGGCTCAGTGGATAGAGCATCGGCCTGCGGACTCAAGGGTCCCAGGTTCGATTCCAGTCAAGGGCATGTACCTTGGTTGCAGGCACATCCCCAGTAGGGGGTGTGCAGGAGGCAGCTGTAGATGTTTCTCTCTCATTGATGTTTCTAACTCTCTCTCCCTCTCCCTTCCTCTCTATAAAAAATCAATAAACTATATTTTTTAAAAAAAGCTAAACCGTGCATAAGGGGGCCTGTACTGGTGCCAGGAAGTGTTTTAGGAAGGGAGGCTTCAGGGGTGAAGGAAAAAGGCAGAATCCCTGCCCTCATGGAGCTGATATGTTAGGGTTAGGAGACAGACTATATATTCCCATATATCACATGCTCCAAGTATCATGGAGCCAAATGAAGCAGGGAAGGACATAAGAAGTTCTCTGAAGAAGCAGTTTTTCATTTCTAAAATGGTAATCAATGGTTTTAAATACAGTGGCCAGAGAATTTTTTTTTGTATTTCTTCTGCTTTTCCTGTGAAATAGAAAACAAGCCTAGCAGCAGAGGGTAGGGAGAGGGAAGAGACCTGTGGAGTGCTGGGGATTTGGAGGAGGAGGAGAAAGCAGGGATCTGCTGCCCTCAAGAGAGGGAGACTGAATTGCCCCATAAATGTGAAAGACAGGAGAACATTCAGAGAAGGGGTGGAGACTACAGGGAGTTTGACGGGAGACTGAGTTCTTGAGGGCACATTGGGAGGGTATGGGGTATCAGGTGGAATGAGTAATTGTCAGGTGATGAGGACTTGAACTTCTTGGCATGACTGAAGTATGTGAACTATGACAGAACATGTCCTATGGCCCCTTAAAGGGGGCAGAGTGGGGGTAACCCCCGTTTATTATAGTTAACTACTGCTTGAGACGGATCTCTTAGGAAATTTATAATATTGATGCAATCGATGTTGTTGAGGAGAGTATAAGGGTGGCCATCTTATTGGGAGCAGGAAGAGCTCTTTGTGACCCCCTTTAACCTGCTGGGGAAGTGTCCAAAATTTGGGAGAGGTAACCACCCCAGAAGCCATTATGCAGGAATTCATAATTTGAGTCTATTTACAGAAGGAAAATGAAGATTCAGCAATTTTTATCTTGTTCAAAGTCAACAGCTGTATTGAACATCCAACAAGACAAAACAAAAATGTCCTGTTCATGTTTGAAAAGTTAATCAGAAATTAACATCACTTCACTTTGAAAGTGCCTACCTCCATAAATCTTTGCCCAAAGTCTTTAAAAGGAAAACTTTTTGTACCTAGTAGAAAAACTAACTTTTTTTTTTTGGGGGGGGGGGGCTGCTTGATGTCAGTTAACACAGCAAGGGAATGATTTACTTCTACCTAATTGGTTTTGCATAGTGTTGACAGATCAATATAAAATTGTGTTATCTGCATCTGTGTCTTTCCTTCCCATAAACAGGCAGTGTCTTATCTTGGATCCAGGGAAGACTCAGGAAATGTTTGTAGGATGACTTGAATGATTCACTTGATTTTTTAAATTTAAATTTCATTGGGGCAAGAACACTTACCATGAGACCTGCCCTCTTAACACATTGTTAGGTGTACATTTCACTATCATTAGCTATGAGCACCAGGTTGTACAGCAGATCTCCAGGACTTACTCATCGCGTGTTACTGAAGCTTTACACCCTTTGAGTAGCAACTCCCCACCTCCCCTCTTGCCTGCCCCTGCAACCACCGTTTCGCTCTCTGCATCTATGAGTTTGACTCTTTTAGATTCTGTGTATTGGACTCATGCAGGCTTTGTCCTTTTGTGACTGGCTTATTTCACCTAGTCTATGCCCTTAAGGTTCATCCATGTTGTCACATATTGCAGGATTTCCTTCATTCTAAAGGCTTACCCTCTTTTTTATTTTTATTTTTTTATTTGGTATTTTTAAAATTTCTTTATTGATTAAGGTGTTACATATGTGTCCTTATTCCCCCCTTATCCCTCCATCCCCCCACTCATGTCCTCACCCCCCTGTTATCTGTGTCCATTGGTTAGGCTTACAATCATCCATTGTATGTATATACATTTTATTTATCTGTTGATGGACATCTAGGTTGTTTCTACATTTGGCTAATGTGAATAATGCTGTGATTTGGGAGGGCTAATGTCTTTTCAAGATCGTGATTTCAATTCCACAGATTAAATGCAATCTCTATCAAAATCCAATGGCATTTAAAAAATATTTTTATTTTTTTCAAAGGGGAAGGGAGAGATAGAAACATCAATGATGAGATAGAATCATTGATTGGCTGCCTCCTGCACATCCCCTACTCAGGGTCAAGCCTGCAACCGGGGCATGTGCCCTGATCGGGAATGGAACCGTGACCTCCTGGTTCATAGATCGATGCTCAACCACTGAGCCACACTAGCCGGGCCCAATGGCATTTTTTTAAAAAACAGAAATAGAAAAAATAATTCTAAAATTCATCTGAAACCACAATAGGCCATGGATAGCCAAAAACAATCTTGAGAGAAAAAAACAAAGCTGGAAGCATCACCCTTCCTGATTTCAAAATTCATTATAAAGAAAATAAAAACAATATGGTACTGGAATCAAAACAGAAATATAGACCAACAGAACAGACTAGAAAGTGCATAAATACATCCACAAATATATAGTCAACTGGTCTTTGACAAGGGTATCAAGAATACATGATGGGGAAGAACAGCCTGTTGAATAAATGGTGCTGGAAAATTCGATATTCACATGCAGAAGAAAAACTGGACCCTTATCTTACACTATACATAAAAATCAACTCAAATTGGATTAAATTCCTAAATGTAAGATCTGAAACTGTAAAACTTCTAAGAGAAAAACGTAGGGGAAAAGCTTCATGACATTGGTCTTTAATTTCATGGACATAATACCAAAAGTATAGGCAACAAAAGAAAAAAATAGACAAGTGGAACTACATCAAACTAAAAATCTGCGTAGCAAAGGAAACAATCAATATAGTAAAAAGGCAACCTACAGAATGGTAGAAAATATTAGCAAACCATCAGCTATTGATAAGAGGTTACTCTATATAAGGGACTCCTACAACTCATAGCAAGAAACCTAATAACCCAATTAAAAAAATGCACAAAGGTCTTGAAGAGATATTTCTCCAAAGAAGACATGCCAATGGCCAAAAGGTATATGGAAACATACTCAACGTCACTATTATCAGGGTAATACAAATAAAAACTGCAACAGATATCGCCTCACACTTGTCAGGATAGCTATTATAAAAAAAACACACATACAAACAAAAAACAACACAACAAAAAGACAGCAAGGATGTCGAGAAATTGGAAACCTTGTGCATTGTTGATAGGAATGTATAATGGAAAACAGTATGGAGGTTCTTTAAAAAATTAAAAACAAAACTACAACCTCTTTTGGGTATTTATCCAAAAGATTTATTTCTGAGTTGCCCCCAATGGCTTGGTTTTCAACCCTAACATCACTTTAAAATTTCATCTCTTGTGACAACATGATAAAGAGGGGGAAAGTTTAAATCATATACTATACATTCTTGGCAATTCTGGTATGTGGAAAAATATAATTCAGTTTAGGCATGTACTAACCAAATGAATTTGAGAACTGAGGCAATTATCTGGGTTATTCAAGTTAAAGAGCAATTCTGTTTGAAACACTATATAATTGGAGAAAAAATGATTTTAAGAAAATCTTTAATTACCTAGAAAATAATCTTTAACTCTTCACACAAAATACAGATGTTTAGAGAAAACCATAGTCACATTTTAAATAAATATTCTTGGGGAGTATTTACTTCATATTTACATAACTTGCACCATCCTCCACCAGATGGCATGCAAGTTTGTAACATACTGTAGCCCATAGTCATGCTATTGCAAAATCACCTTGTAACAAGCAATAACACTGAACAATTATTACTTTTTTTTGCCTTACAAATTCGGGGGAGGAGGAGAAAGCATGGATATACTGCCCTCAAGAGAGGCAAATTGCAAATGTATACATCCCGACAATGTTTTTCTAGGTAAAGGCTATTATCTTACAAAGACATGCACATCAAAATGTCATTATTTAAAGCAGTGGTTGGCAAACTGTGGCTTGCGAGCCACATGCGGCTCTTTGGCCCCTTGAGTGTGGCTCTTCCACAAAATACCATGCCTGGGTGAGTCTATTTTGAAGAAGTGGCATTAGAAGAAGTTTAAGTTTAAAAAATTTGGCTCTCAAAAGAAATTTCTATCATTGTACTGTTGATATTTGGCTCTGTTGACTAATGAGTTTGCCAACCACTAATTTAAAGGATATGTGAAAAGAATCAATAATTTAAGCGTATTCATACAAGGCAAATGTAGATTAGGCAAGACATTGTGGTCTGCTATTCATGTTTAAAAAGAAATTTTTATGAGACTAAGAAAGAAATTATAAATAAAATACTTGTTTTTTGGAGGATTTATTTCATTATTTTAAAGTTTACTGAAAACATTTCCTGGGAAATAGATGGCAATTCATACTGAATATTACTGTGGTTCTTCTTATATAATCACCTGGGAGGCTTTTAACAAAACCAAGAGGCCAGGGACCCCTCAGACTAATTAAATCAGAATTTCTGGAGGTGGGGCCCACCCATTAGTATTTTTAAAAAGCTCCCAGGCATTCTAACGGTCTCTTAGACATCAAAGCTCTCTGGCCATATTGTGATAACCTTCTCATTTGCTTGTGGTGGACATCTCTAATTGAACGTGATACTTTTCCAACCTAAGTCACGGTTTTTCTTGCTATAATGCACCAGGTAGTCCTTACCGATTGATTCAGAGTTGAAATGAAGGCTACTTGCTATCAGAGTTACCAAAGAATCTGGGACAGAATTGAATGTTCCTCACATACGGTGACTGAAGTATAATGTGGTAACTGACTCTGCTTGCTAGCATGATTCAGCCAAACAATTGTTGTCAGCTGCTGTAACGAAGGGCACTTTAGAGACTGGAGTGGCTCTCCCTAGGTACCCTTGGAGACCTTTGTAACATTTCTTTAATATACATACATATATTTTATTGGTTTCAGAGAGGGAGGGAGAGAGAGAGAAACATCAATGATGAGAATCATTGATCAGTGGCTCCTGCACGCCCCCTACTGGGGATGGAGATGGCAACCTGGGCATGTGCCCTGACCTGGAATGGAATCATGATCTCCTGGTTCATAGGTTGACGCTCAACCACTGAGCCACACCGGCGGAGCATTTGTAGCGTTTCTGTGTGGTGCTCCCCACTCCGGAGAGCTTTGGCTTCCTTCAGCAAGAGGAGGATGGTCCTTGGACTTTCCTTGCACTTCACAGAGCAAGAAGCACCTGGGCATTCCCTCTCTCAGGGGTAACCCTTAACCATTGGATGAGGGTCAGGAGTAGGAGTGCTCCCTCCCCTTCTCCTCTGGTGGGAACAGCCCTGAGGCAGAAGGTCCACTCGGCAGCCTCCTGGTGGGCTTGGGCGGAAGGTGCCAGTGTGGACTGCGAGGTAGCACTCTTGCTTGGTTTCTGCCCCTTCTCTGTCCCGATGCCCTAGTTCCACCCTAGTTTTCCTGGAGCACCCAATTCATAAATCACCCGCATGCACATTTCCACCTCTGAATCTGTTTCTGAGGAACGCTTGGACAGATGCCAAAACCTAAGGCCACAGGGCTCAGGAGCATCTATGTAATTCAAAAAGCACAGATGCCCAGCTTATACCCCCCGGGATTCTGACTCCATTGGTCTGGATATTAGCGTGTTTATCTGTACAGCAAAGGTTGAGAATCACTTTTAAAAAACCAACTTTCACCCTAGCTGGTTTGGCTCATTGGATAAAGTGTCAGCCTGCAGACTGAAGGGTCCCGGGTTTGATTCTGGCCTTTCGGTCAAGGGCACATGCCTGGCTGCGGGCTTGATCCCCAGTACAGGGCATGCAGGAGGCAGCCGACCAATAATTCTCTCTCATCATTGATGTTTCTCTCACTCTCTCCTTCTCTCTTCCTCTTTGAAAACAATAAAAATATATTTGAAAAAAAAAACCAACTTTGCATAAAAGTTACTCTGGTCAGCCTATTGTTATAAATTCACATTCCAAGGCCTCCCTACCCCATTAGGTCTGCATATCTAATAAAAATAAAAATTTATACATATAAAAGTAGAGAGAACAGTATAATGAATGTCACTGAGTTATCCAGCTTTAACAATTAACTCGTGAATGAAGGTTTTTAACGTGTAGGTGGTCCATGAGCCTCAGGCTGAGAAACATTGCAAAAAGGTTTGTAAAGTTAGCTTTGCAAATGCTGTGACCATTACTGGGTGTGTAAGAAACACCTGGGTGCCGAAACCGGTTTGGCTCAATGGATAGAGCGTCAGCCTGCAGACTGAAAGGTCCCAGGTTCGATTCCGGTCAAGGGCATGTACCTTGGTTGCAGGCACGTCCCCAGTAGGAGGTGTGCAAGAGGCAACTGATCGATGTTTCTCTCTCATCGATGTTTCTAACTCTCTATCCCTCTCCCTTCCTCTCTGTAAAAAATCAATAAAATATATTTAAAAAAAAAAAAAAAAAAAAAAGAAACACCTGGGTAAGTCCACTGGAGCATCTGGTCCAGCTAGGGTTGGCAGATCAGTTTCAACCTGCATGCCTCTCTCATGATGCTCAGAGGCTCTCAGGTGTGTTGAGAAGGATTCTGAGGCAGAGTCTGGGTTCAGCCAGCAAAGATAGGAGGCTGAATGCTTGAGTAGAGGTCTCTAACTTTAGCTAACCATTGGGACAATGTATTCGAGAGGGTTAAGAAGGCTTTGTTCTGGGAAGAATGAGGGCTCTATTAGTCCAGTGTAAGTGTATAGGCAGCAAACTATTCCTTTTGTCGATGAAGTGAACGTAAAAGAGTGCCCTCGTACCTGGAGGACAAGGAAAGGAAACTCCACGGTTTTCAAGGGCAAGTGCCAGTCCTTGAGTGCTCCGGCTGCAGAGAATGCTCAGGGTGAGGCTAGTACAGCATGAGGACTAAATGCAAGGTGGCATGAACATAGTTAATGCTCGTCTAGAATCACATCTGTGTTTATAGCTTAAAAATGTTCTCTTGAAAATGTATCTCTCTTGTGAAAAGGTTTTGTAGGTGATCAAT
Source organism: Plecotus auritus (assembly GCF_963455305.1). Lineage (NCBI taxonomy): Eukaryota > Metazoa > Chordata > Mammalia > Chiroptera > Vespertilionidae > Plecotus > Plecotus auritus. The sequence continues at coordinate 126,269,640 of NC_137773.1, forward strand.
GATTAGCTAGTATTTGTGCTTTAGAAAAATCACAGAATATTTTGGCATATAGAAAAAAAATTTAGCCCAGATCCTACTTATGTACTAATTCCTTCAAGAAAATATTATCTTGGGTCAAACTAATAAATCAAACACAGTGTATCAGCCTAAGAGCTCAGATTCTAATGTCAGATAGCCCAGGTTAAATGTTACGTTTTACCACTTTCCAGCTACGTGCCTCACTTGCTTTATTTGTAACAGGGTTAATAGTAAGAACTACCTCAGGGCCATTATGAAGATTAAATGAGGTCATACATGCAAAGGGCTTAGGATAATGCTTGGCAGATAGTGCTCAATAAATATTAGGGAATATTATTAGTATTATCTACACTAAAAAAAGAGTAAGATGATAATTGACTGTACCTTTGCGATGTCCACCAGCCAATCAGGAGTGAGTATGCAAATTAACCCAACAAAGATGGTGGGTTAATTTGTATACTCAGGTGCGGAGTGGCCGGGGGCGTGGCAGGATGCTTGCCATGGAGACGATGTAGGCGTTCTGCACAACCACAGCCACTCCAGGCCTCTGGGCAGCATGGGAAGGTGGAAAGGTGGCTCTGGCCAGAGTGAAGGCGGTGCCTGCAGCCAGGGGAAGAAAGGCCTATTCTTGCACGAATCTTTGTGCATCGGGCCTCTAGTTCTAGAATAATAAACTCTTGGTTTTTTTTTTTTTTTTCTACCTTTATGACAACTCTTTCTTATTTTCTTACCTGGTTCATCTTCCTCTATGGACCTTTACATTTGAAAGTTTCTCAGGCTCCATCTTAGCCTTTCCTCCCCTTGCCACTCTCCCCCTTTTTCCCCTCCCTTCTTTTCCTCTGTAAACAGTAACACTGAGTTGCTTTGTTTCTATGTCTTCAGCCACTTAGATACTTTAATCCTCACATAAAACATTGGAAAACAATTTTAAACACAACGTTTTTAAAAAAGAAATATATACCTCCCTTCTCCTGGGAAGACAGGCTAGATAACACAATGACTCTGGGGTCAGAAGGTCCTGGGCTTGGGTTTCATTGTAACCACTCACTGGTTATGTGTTCTTGGACCGTTTCCTTATAGTTTGTAAGCCTCAGTTTCCCTACCTGTAAGATGGGCTGAGAATACTACCATCTCTTAGCATCGTTATAAGGGTTAAATGAGATAATTCAGGAAAGTGATAAACATAGGATCTGGGTCAGAGTCCCTGGTGGCCCTCGCAGTTGGTTTTTTTGTTTGTTTTTTTGTTTGTTTGTTAATCCTCACACGAGGATATTTTTCCATTGATTTTTAGGGAGGGTAGAAGAGAGAGGGAAAGACAGAGAGACACATTGATGTGAGAAAAATACATTGACTGGTTGCTGCCTGCACGAGCCCTGACCAGGGCCCAGGCAGGGAGGAGCCTGCAACCAAGGTACATGCCTTTGACCGGAATCAAACCCAGGACCCTTTGGTCCACAGGCTGACGCTCTATCCATTGAGCCAAACCAGCTAGGGCCCTAACAGTTATTTTTATTGTCACGGATGGTAAAGACAGAGAGCCCAGTCTCAGGCTGTGCCGCTGCGCTCGCTCCCAGCACTGAGGCCCAACTCCCCTCACTGCGTGGCCTGCACTTCCAGCTCTGACATTTCCAATTGCCCAGCTGCTCTGAAAGCAAATAGTCAAGAACAAGCCTCTCAGAGAAACTGGGTTTTGAAGGTAAGTCCATCCAGGAGGACCGAGGCTCCCCTCACCTCACATTCCCTTCCGCGAACCGTGGTCACACCCCGCAACCTGGGAATGGGGCTGCCATTGCTATTCTTACCTTTCCTTACCAGCCCGTGGTGGTATTGCCGACAAATTGGGGGATGGGGAGTGAATTTAAGTTGCCTGGCCTCACAGAGAGTTAATTTCGCGTCCCCTGGACTGTCCTCCTATTCAGGGATCTTTCATTTCGGTGGCTTTCCAGCGATGCCCTGGCTGCCTAGCAACCGCGGGCTCCAGCCAGGCAGCCCTCCTGCATATCAGTGCCATCATTTTTTTTTTTTTTTTAAAGACTATCTCATTTTATGAAAAATTAAACATCATAAAAATACAGCTTCCCAATATATGTTTTCTTTCAAACAATTGCTGACAACCATGTAATACTGAAATGGAATTGGGAACTGCAAATTTTCGAGTGACAACAAACATAAATGAGGGCAATTTAAAAAAAATTGTATGCATCTATATATAAGCAAACCTAGTGTTTGTGAGCCGTGAAAGAGGCATCATCATTCCCCTGTTTGCCCGAAAAGTAAATATGTGATGGATTTTCCTTAATTCCTGACTGTTAATATTTGACAGCCTAGTTCTACAAAAAAAAGCAGAAGTGGCCCTGGCTCAGTGGTCAGCAAACTGCGGCTCGAGAGCCACATGCGGCTCTTTGGCCCCTTGAGTTTTTAGCAAAGGCCAGCTTAGGAGTACCCCAATTAAGTTAATAACATTGTACCTACCTATATAGTTTAAGTTTAAAAAATTTGGCTCTCAAAAGAAATTTCAATCGTACTGTTGATATTTGGCTCTGTTGACTAATGAGTTTGCTGACCACTGCCCTGGCTGGTGTGGCTCAGTTGGTTGGAGCATCCTCTTGTACATTGAGGGGTCATGGGTTAATTCCCAAACAGTGCACATACCCAGGTTGTGGTGTTTTGTTTTCTTTGTTTTTGTTTTTTTAAATATATTTTATTGATTTTTTACAAAGAGGAAGAGAGAGGGATAGAGAGTCAGAAACATGGATGAGAGAGAAACATCGATCAGCTGCCTCCTGCACACTCCCCACTGAGGATGTGCCTGCAACCAAGGTACATGCCCTTGACCGGAATCGAACCTGGGACCCTTGAGTCCGCAGGCTGACGCTCTGTCCACTGAGCCAAACCAGTCAGGGCGGTTGTGGTGTTTTTTTAAAAAATATATTTTATTGATGTCAGAGAGGAAGGGAGAGGGAGAGACAGAAACATCATCAATCAGCTGCCTCCTGCACCCCCCCCCCCCACCGGGGAGTGAGTCCACGACCCATGTGCCCTGATAGGGAATCGAACCAGCGACCTCTTTGTTCATGGGTCGATGCTCAACCATTGAGCCACACGGCCAGGCCCTAGGTTACGGTTTGATAGCTGGTTGGAATGCATACCAGAGGCAATCCATCAGTTTCTCTCTATCCCTTCCTCTCTTTCTGAAATCAATTTTAAAAAATTAAAGAAGAAAAAAAAAGGAGAAATCAAATCCATCTTATTTATATGTGTAGAAATGATATGAATTTAAATTAATCAGGGCATGATGATTCATCAGAAAATCAATAAATTAAAAGGTCACGAATTTCTCTAAACAATTTTTAGGTTGCTTTGCAAACCTTTTGTGTTTAATCTTCTCTATTAAATTACCTCTGGGTCTATACAATTATTAAGTCAGTAGCACTCAGTATAATTAACTCCTGATATTAATCCTCTAATGGATTTTTGCCGGTCATTTTCTAATCATTTGACTCTCACCTAATCTAAAAACCTTAACCTCACCTTCCCTCTTTGGCAAAAGTTTGTCTTAGGGATGCAGTGTGGTGAGCGGAGAGGCATTATGTAAAGTGACTAAAAGCTCAGATCTCAGACTGGGGCAAGCCACTTGCATTTTCTAAGCCTCAATGCTCCTGTCTGTGAAATAGGGATAGCATCAGTACCTGTGACAATTAAAAGACAATGCATTTGAAGCATTTAGCAGACTAACTGGAAGATAGTATAAATGGAGGTCAATGGGATGCTAAGAAAAACAACTTCAGAAAGTGTTGCCAGTACCTATCCTTCAGAAAATAAGGTCAACAGATGCTTAGGATTTTAGTTTTCCCCTCTCTAGCTCCCTGTCCCTCAACACCCCCTCCAAAAAAAGGGGGTATCTTCATAAGCACCAAACAAAAAATAATCTCTGAGTTCTCATTACTCAGCCAGATCATTTCTCTAAATGTAACTCCTTTTAACTTAATTTTAGCTTGAGTGGAGAGTTATATGTGAGAAATGTTCAGGTAACATACTGAACGTAAGAGACTAGGGAAATTTATTTGTAATATTTAAGGACAGGTTGTCTGGCCTGCAGGCAGTTGAATGGAGTATAATTTCATCATCATTATTATTGGCAAATGTGCAATGAGCAGCTATCATACATGGGGCGGGCAGGAGGGCCCAGAGCACACAGGCAGTGAAGGCCTGGTTCTAGCCCGGGAACCTGCTGGTGTCTCTAATGTCTTGCCTTCTTTCCACTCTCCAATAAACAGTACTTCCTTTCCCCGGAGGGCTCTGGCTTCACAATCGACAGCATCGGAACAATTTCTACAGCAGCAGTTTTTGATTTTGAGAGGGAAGCTAAAAGGTAAATACTGCTCCTGGCTTTTCACTCACTCAAAACACCTGCCCTCTGGTTCATACTTCTGTCTGAGAAGACGTTCCCCCATCTGGCCTTAACAGGCTCCCATATGAAGGTGCTGTTAGCATTGCCCTAAATAGGAAATCATCACCCAAACTCTAACTGCACAAGTGCTGCTTTAGGTACTGGTGTGGCTATTTTGGCCCCTACCCGCTAATCTAGTTTTCCCAGAGCCAAGCATCGGGGTGATTTCAGTGACGGTGTTTGCAACCTGAGGTGGAAGTCGGGGATTCTCTCTGGACAGCTGGGGCACAATTCATTCACAGTTTAATCCAGCAACTTTGAAAAGTTAATTGCTTGACAATTCCTCCTTTTCCCTCTACATCTGCCAAATGGGTAGCCATTGGTGTGCAGTTATTATGACTATTTTTATAATGGTTTTTATTACCACCCCTTTCAGTCATATGTTCTGCATCAAAGTGCTTTACAGGACAAGCAAGCGGACCGGTAAGCCCTTACAATACACTTGCTCCTGAATCTCATAAGGAGAGTCTTCCGATTATGAAAGCTGAGGATGGTATATATCCTGAGTTAGCATCTTTAGTAAAACAGGTTGAGAGTTCAAAAATGGGATGTGTTTTGTCCTGCTGACGACATAAGGTCTGTTGGAGAAGAGTTCTCCTAAATTTGTATTATCTTTATATATTTTGAGGGCAGAAAATTTGTCAAAATCTTCATCCATTTTCCCAGATTCCTCTGTTTATTTGGTCTCCATAGCTCTGGGAATAATGGATAATGTCCATCACAGATTCCTTCTATTTTGGCCTGGTATACCTCATGAAAAAATGTTTATGTGTATTCCAAGTTATTCCTAACTCTTAAGCTTTGTTAACAAATGGGAGTAAAAGTCAATAATGAGAGTTTTAAAAATCAATTGTTTTCTTGATAAGTGAAAGCTAAACGTTCCCTTTTTTTGTATCTTTGAAATCAGAGGAGCTGACACAAAAATTGAAGCTCTGTTTGTAGAACCTTAAAAAATGATTATTTGGCTAAAGGTTTGCAATGGATTCTCACTAAAGTTCCCCAGAGAGAACCCTATTCCTTCATATTCTCTAGAGTTTCTTGGTCTCTGAGCTGACCTTGGAGTGGGAACAAAGAACATTTTGAAAATCACCCTTTGACTCTTAACAATTCCTTCCTTTCAAAGGAGTCCTAAGGGCCGTGAAATTGGTTGTTCAAGTGCTGATGCAAGAGTTAGAAGGGCTCAGTCCTTCCTCATTCCCTTTCAGTCACCTCTCCAGCATCTAGCTAGACGAAATGTAATCTGAGGTCTTTGGGGCTGTGGCATCCTGTCGATACCTCATTCCTCATTCCTTCAATTCTTATATGGGAGATGTCCCAGAATTATTTTAAAATTTATTTATTTATTTATTGAGAGAGAAACATAGATGTGTTGTTCCACTTATTTATGCATTCATTGGTTGATTCTTGTGTGTGCCCTGACTGGGGATCAAACCCACAGCCTTGGCGTATCAGGACAACACTCTAACCAAGTGAGCTGCATGGCCAGGACAATGTCTTCATTCTAAAAAGTGAATTGGCTCTATAATTTCTATGAAGTTATCTCAAAAATAATAATCTTCTGGTGGAAAAAGTTATAAAACAGAAGGAAAATTGAGAACTTGTTCAATTTTTAGTCTAAATAGAAGGAAAAGAGTAATTTTGGTCTCAATTATCAGTACATTTCAAGGTAGAACAGATTTTTTTTTTTTTTTTTTTTTTTTTTTTTCTGAAAGGGTGTGAGCAACTGTCCGGGTTTGCCTAGGACTGAGCAGTTTCCCGGGATGTGAGGGGGGCTGTCAGTGCTACAACAAGACAGTCCCCGCCAGTTGGGACTGTTGTCTGGATCACAGTTATGGACACAGTCATCTTTCCATTAGGACATATTTTTTCCCCCATTTCAAACACTCTCATGCCTCAAACCCATACACATATCTGCTGAAATAAAACCTCTTTGTCACCCACCCCTCCTAATGTGTCCCCATGGTCACTGTTATCTTGAAGTGCTCTCACCACCTTCTCCTTTGCATTTGTCATTAGTTTTCAGTATTGAGAGGTCGGTGTTTAAGGGTAAGAGCCCATAGCCACAGCTTTGTTTGCTCTACCAGGCTCAGCAATCCACTGTGCTTTTTTTATTATAATGGGGATTAGCGACCTTTCTAAGTTCCTGCTTATTCTTTCAACAGATTTAGTTAACTTGGATCCTAACCAAGTGTCAGTCATTTCCAACTGTTAAAATAACTGGTTTGACTGACAATTTAACTAAATGAATCAATTGTTTTAACGGGTCAGTTAAGCCCCAGAGATTCTGTTTCTGTGAAAGCCTGTTAGTTACTATAAAATCTTAACTGTCTTTCCTGTGGCTACACTTTCAGTTTCTCACTAGCTATTAAAGTGGTTGATCCCAGAGGACTGTTCACTGCCGGGAATCTAAAGATTTTCCTCATCAATGTCAACAATAAAGACCCAGTTCTTACCTGCAGGTAAGAAAATAAAAATGTTTTAATTGACCTTGAAAATTATATAGGAAAATGTAGTCTCTGAAATTCATTAATGAAATTTCCATTAGTATGCAATGTTTTTGTTTTTCCTGAGAAGGAAAATAAATAACTAAGATGTAAACAATCACTTAAGATTCTAAAGAAATGGCTTTCTTAAAAACAGCAATTTGAGAATAGTTTTGTAAAAATCATCACTGTGGGATGTTTTTATTGATTCTAGAGAAAGAGGAGAGAGAGAGAGAGAGAGAGAGAGAGAGAGAGAGAGAGAGAGAGAGATATGAGATACATCGATTGTTTGCCTCTTGTAACCAAGGATTAAACCCACAACCTAGGTATGTGCCCTGACCTGGAATTGAACCTGCAACCTTTTGGTGTACAGAACAATGCTCCACCCCCCTGAACCACGTGGCCAGGGCAAATAAAATAGTTTTAAAGTATAAAATGTGTTGAAATTGCAACAGAATAAGGTGCTGAATAAATGGGTTAGTTATTAACACTGTCAGTTGCCACTGTCATCATGACTACCTCTAGCCCCTTACCCCTCCACCACCATAAGGGGTAGAACAGAATACACGCCAAGCAAGAACCACTCTAATAGCCTTTTCTTTTCAAACAAGTTTATTCAATATTGAAAATGATGTCTTGAGTATTACTTCTATAAAGTCGACTCTGCACAATGAAGTCAACATCACACTGGATGAAGAAATCCCAATTGGGAAAATGATTGGAGTGTGCCAGGCAACTGATGAAGATAATTTGGGAGATTTAACCTTTGAACTAGGTCCATGGAATGTTTACTTTGCAATTGACAAAGGTAGGTTGAGAATTATTTTCAGCAAATTATCTCTCTTATGTGCTGTTGTTATCATTTGTTTATGTCTCCTCTCTAAGACTGGTTTCTGGAGGGTGGGTATCAGATTGTCTTCATTTGCAGAACCACTAGAAGAAGCACATAGTAGATGCTTGATAAATTTCTGTTGAATAACTCCCTGCAAGCCTAGTGCTTTGTCCATAGATGACCTAACATGTGGCTCTCCATAGCTACTACCAATGACTGCTTTAGCTCTGCACTCTACATGACCTTTAGCGCATCTTCTCAGATCTAAATTATTCTGCTCTGCCTCAGGTCCAAATTTTTGTGAGAGAGAATGTGATTGGACTTTTTAGAGTCAGTCATTCACTTCTCAGCCAATCAGCTGTGGCTGAGGCTGGGTAGCTGTCAGAAGCTGTGGTTTATCTGAGAAGAGAGGAGATGGTCATCTTTAGCACATATGCGGGGTTGAGCATGGTACCAGATGCTTTCAGTGTCTCACCCTCAGGCCTTAACATTTCAGTTTCCTGACTTCTCACTGCCAATAGCTGCATTTCTTTGCTTGAGGGATTATTTGGGGACTGACATCTGCCCCATACCTCCTCCGTAAATAGCAGGCTCAAAGTGTTGGAAAAGTGCTACCCACCCCATTAGCTCCCAGCCAAATACTGAAGAGAATTGGTACATAAGTGCTCCGGTTCGTTGTCCCTGGTCTGAGTGTGTGCTTTGCAGTGGCTTCCAGAGTTCCCCAGTGCTATTAAGCTCTAGTTGTCCACAGTGGTAAGTTGCTTGATAATATATTTTTTTATTGGCAGCTTTCCCCTCTCTGCCTCACCACTCCCATGCCATGTTGCTCTGGATCACCCCCCAAATAAACTATTGCATTCAAATCCTCCTCTCCCATCCTGCTTCTGGGGAAGCCCCAGTTGACACAGCTACCATCCCCTCTTAACTGAATCACGGCACAAATCTCTTAGCTGGGCTTCTGCTTTCACACTCACCCTCCATTAGTCTCAGCAGATCAACTGGGATGACTGTAAGGGGAAAGGTCAAATTGGATTATACTCCTCCTTCAAGTCAAACCCTCCTGTTATTTTCCTTTGCTCTTGGAATGTAATTCAGACTTCTCACTTTGTCCCCCAATACTTGTCTCGTCTCTCTGCAATGTCTTTGTGTTTCTGGTCTCCCCATTGTCCATTACACTGCAGCCAAAGCACTGGGCTGCCTGCCTCCAGACCTTGGTCCTTGCATCTTTCAGAATCTGACCATTAGACATTAAATATATCACATTATAGTTTTTATTTCCTTGACAGTATGTCTAGTGAATTTTTTTACACTTGCTTAGTGGTTTGTCTCCCAGGCTAGGTTGTAAATTCCATGAAGGCAGGGCTTCATTGTGGTGTATGCAGTATTCAGCACAGCTCCTGGCACATAGCTGTCATTCCATGAATGTTTGTTGAATGAATGGGTGGGTGGGTGGGTGGAAGGGAGTACAGTGAGTCATGATCTTGTTGCTGTTTTCACTTCTGATGTTCTCTCTGCGAGGAATGATCTCTTCCCACCCACTCCTATTTCCTTATCCTACATGTCCTTCAAGGCCTAAATAAAAGTCCTCTCTTCTAGAAAGTCTTCCCTGGTCTCCTAAGTAAAACAAAACTACACAAAACAAAACAACCAAAAACAAAAACCCAATTTTGTTTTTGCTGCCAGTTAACATAATATGATTAATGTCAGTACATAAATAATTACACATCGTGCCTACATTTTAAATCAGTTTCTTAATTCTACTGAGCAAGGTGTAATTCATACTTTATCTCTTTCATTGCTATGTGATAAAGTCATGACAGCAGGAGCCGGTTTGCAGCACGATGTGTTGTTTTGTTACAGAGCACGGGACCGTGGTAACCACTGCACGCCTTGATGTGGAGAGGGCTGGGTTTGCACGTGTCCAGTCCTTCTCCATTAAGGCCTGTGACCAGGAGCAGCGGTGTGCAGCAATTCTAGTGACGGTCTATGTCCACGGCATTAATGACAACTCCCCTTTCTGTGACCAGTATCTGATTAGGTGAGCTGAGCGGAGTGGGCTGGGTTGAGAACTCAGAGTGAGTGGAGAGCAGAGGTATTGCTCTACTTACTGGCTCAACTAAATGTCAGTTAATCATCACATTGCTCCTGTTTAGTCTCATATTCTGGTCCTCAGAAATGACCTGTTGAAAGCTAAACAGCCTTGCTGTCCTGGATCTGACAGTCAGTTGTTCAAAGTGTATGTTTTGGCCCAAGTTCCCATCAGTAGATGAGTGGATAAAAAAGCTCTGGCACATTTACACTATGGAATACTATGCAGCAGTAAAAAAAGAAGGATCTCTTACCCTTTGAGACAGCATGGAGGGACCTGAACAAGGTGTAATTCATACTTTATGGAAGAGTATTATGTTAAGCAAAATAGGCCAGTCAGAGAAAGACAAGTATCACATGATCTCACTCATATGTGGAATCTAATGAACAAAATAAACTGATGAACAAAATAGATCCAGAGAATAGAAGCATAGAACAGATTGTGGAATCTCAGAGGGAAGGTGGGGTGGTAGGGAAGAGATCAACCAAAGAACTTGAATGCATATATGCATAATCCATGGACACAGACAAGAGGGTGGTGACGGCCTGATGCAGGGGTGGGGACAGTAGGGGGAAAAAAGGGACATATGTAATACTTTCAACAATAAAGATTTAAAAAACAAAACAAAAGAAAGTGTATGTTTTGGAATCACAGACCTGGCTCGAAATCCTGGTACTATCACTTATTAGCTGTGTGATCTTGGGTAATTTATTTAAGCCCCATGATCTTCAGTTTCTTTCTTTATAAAATGGGATAACAATAGGACTTGGTCTATAGGTTGGTTTTGAAGAATAAATGGGACAATTTATGTGACATTTTGAGCACAGTGCTGAGCATGTGTGTCAGTTCCATAAATGCTCTCTATCAGTTCCATCATCCCTTTTCTGAAACCCTTGGCACTGCATATATTTCAGGATAAAGATTTTTTTTTTTTGAATTTTAGGAGGGTAATATGGTATATACCATATATTACGCAAATGTCCCAAATTCAAATCCATGAATACCTCTGTAGTAAAACATATGGATACTCACAGTAAGTAGGACAAAGAAAGATCTGTCAGTTCAGGTAATGTTTAATGGCCAATAAGTTATGAGAAAATCCTGAGTTTCAGAGCTTTTGGATTTCGGAATTTGGATAGGGATTCTGGGCTGTATTCCTATCAGCCTGGCCATTTTTATTACTTGAAGCTTAATCTCTAAACCCACATCCTGTCACTATTCTATGTTCCCCACCCCATCCTAAGCTCTCAGCTACACAGGACAGCTGCCTCTGTGCTCCCCAGGCTTTATTCCTGATTATCTATCAGGGGTCCTCAAACTACAGCCAGCGGGCCACATGCGGCCCGCCGAGGACATTTATCCGGCCTGCCGGGTGCTGCTGCCTGTCCTGCTTAGCAGCTGACTCGTCCCGGGCCCGCAGTGTGCATAGGAATTTGTTCATGGTTTGTTTTTTTAAACTATAGTCCGGCCCTCCAACGGTCTGAGGGACAGTGAACTGGCCCCCTGTTTAAAAAGTTTGAGGACCCCTGATCTAGCTTCTGATAATTACACCCATGTGGTCTCTCATTTGAGTCCCCATTACTCTGCCCTTTAAATGGAGATGATAGTCGCACCTACCTCATAGAATTGTTATAAGAATCAAATGCAACAAGGTTTGGAATTTGTTCAGTGTGGGGCTGGCATATACTCAGTAAAAGTTATCCTTTTTTTTTTTTTTTTTTTTTTTTTTTTTATCTTCTCCTCTTTTTCCTTTTTCTTTCCCCAGGAAAACTATAGTTAATTAATCAAACACTCACCACACGCTGCACCCAGGGCTGTAGTCCCTGGAAGTGATAGGATAAGTATTTACTATGCTCCTTTGCTATTAGAAGGTTGTATCTTGTCAGGGTGATAAGATGACTACATTTAAGACAACAGTAAAAAGTACAAGATAGTTTTAAATTACGTGTGTTGTGCTTTAATTGTTAAGAGGAAGAACATGTGCAAATGGAGTATCCAGGGGAGCTTTCTAAAGGAGCAAGATCTATGCTAGTCTTTGAAGAATTGGTAGAGTTTAGACTTAGAAGGCTTCCAAGTGAGCATTGGGGCAGAGAGGTCGCAGGGAAGATGGGGGTGAACACAGAGAGATGGAGGTAATCCACTGTGACCATAGTGGTGAGGACTGCACCTCTGACCCTGCTGTACAGACGCTGCAGATGGGAACATTCCCACTTCTCTGATTCCTACTCCAGCATCTCCATTGACGAGACATCCTCGATAGACTCTAAACAAGTACCCGGCTGGGCGCGGAAAAGAAATACTCCCAGAACATGAGGAAAGTCTTGCCAAATTCATAGCCCTGTTGGGAAATGGCTTCCCAGATGTTGCTCCAAACCTGGACTCGGGATAAGTTAGAGCATCACACACAGGCACTGATCAGACTACCGGATGCTTATGTGAAAAATAGTACATTTTAAAAGACTATCCATCTAATCTGACTTTTCTTCTTAAAAAAACAGGTACACAGGCAAAGAGGTGATTGCAAATAATACAGTAGTTTCAAAGCTCTTGTGTCATGACCTTGACGAGCCTCCTGATATGATACATTATGCTCCAAGCTCAGGGCCAGTGGGGCCTGGACAGCTCTTCAAACAAGTGCCAACGGCTGAAAACTGTGTCCAGGTGAGCCCTAGCTGTTGTGTCTGCCGGGATTTTTCCCAAGGAGGGGCAGGCATCTCATGGCCATGGTTGGGTGCTGGGAGAGTCAGCAAGAGGAACTCTGACACAGCAGAGGCTCTGGCCTCCTCCACTGTCTTGCTGGAAGGCCTGTGGGCAAGTCCTTTCTTATCTCACTGCCAGTTCTCAGTTTGTGCCAATCCCTGTTTGGTTGGTATAATTGTTCCTTCACCCAAACATCACCAAACACTTCCCTTCAGCCAGAAGATATGGCCAAGAAAGCCATTAATTACCTCTCTTTTGCTTTGGTCCTAACCCTAAATTTTCTTGACAAACACCACAAGATACAAGTTGAGTTTTGCATATGTTATGAATTTTGGAAACTTAGGCACTGAGCCAAGAGGTTTTCTGGGATGATGTTCATTTTGAAATGCAATGCCAAACTGTCATTAAAAAAAATGGAGTTGGGATAAAGATGGAAGTTTTGTAAGCATGATGTTAACTAACATTTGGGCCATCACATAATGCCTGCTTTATTTATGAAAAACTCCTTCCACCTATCACCTACCTCTAATTAATTTCTACATTTTCATAATTATCCATTATGTCTTAAATGCCACTTATTTCTATAAGCTTTGTGTGCATGTGTGCGTGTGCGTGTGCGCGCGCGTGTGTGTGTGTGTGTGTGTGTGTGTGTGTGTGTGTGTGTGTGTGTTTGTTAATCCTCACCCGAGGATACTTTCCCATTGATTTTCAGGGAGAATGAAAGAGAGAGGGAAAGACAGAGGGAAACATCAATGAGAGAAACACATTGATTGGTTGCCTCCTACCAGGGCCTGGGCCAGAGAGGAGCCTGCAACCAAGGTATGTGCCCCTGACTGGAACTGAACCTGGAACCCTTTGGTTTGCAGGCCGATGCTCTATCCACAGAGCCAAACCGGCCAGAGCTCTATAACCTTTCTTTAACTACCATGACTGGCTTAGTTCTCCTGGATATGAGCTCCCATTATAAGTTCTAATTCTCCTGTCAAACATTTATTAGATTCTGGCCTGGCCAGTGTGGTTCAGTTGGTTGAGCATCATCCCACCAGGAGGTCTCTGTTTGATTCCCGGTCAAGGGCACATGCCCTGGTTCTGGGCTCCATCCCAGTAGGTGGTGTGCAGGAGGCAGCTTATTGATGTTGTACTTTCACATTGATGTCTCCCTCTCTCTTCAAAATTCAATAAACTATTCTTTTAAAAAACATTTATTAGATTCTGTTATAACTGCTTATTTAATTGTTGGTCCATTTTCTCAGTGGTCCATTTTTTGTGTATTAACTCCTCCTGTAGTGCTAGGTGCATACTGGGTACTCAATATACTCGAATAAATGAATAAATGTATGAACCAGATACTAACTTTTTAAAAATGTTGTTTTTACCAAACACATGGGTACTTGGTGTTATATTGACCCATTCCAACTGAGCTTTGTGCCAATGCTATTATTATATTAGGGTTGTCATCAGGTCTCTGCTCTGGGTTCATATTGTTTATTGTTATATTCCTAACACCTTTGATTCTACCTGGAACTTATTTCGTACTTAATAAACATTTTAAAAATGGCGAGTAGCCCTGGCCAGGTTGATTGGAGCATTGTACCGTGCACCCAAAGGTTGTCAGTTCGATTCTTGAACAGGACACATACCTAGGTTGCGGGTTTGATCCCCTTTTGGGGCATGTACAGGGGGCAACCCATCAATGTTTCTCTCTCACATTGATGTTTCTCTCCCCACCACTTCTTCCTTTCTCTCTAAAATCAATCTATATATATAAAAGGCTAAGTGACCATCGCATCCGAAACAACTGAATGGATGACCGAACAGGCTGTGTGGGGTGACCAGGCTGGCAGTGGGGTTAGTGAGGGGCGACCAAACAACTGAGCAGCAGGATGTGTGGGGCGACCAGGCCGGCAGGGGGGTTAGTGAGGAGTGACCAAACAACTGAGGAGCAGGCTGCATGGGGCTACTAGGCCCACAGGGGGGGCAGTTGGGGGCGACCAGGTTGGCGGGGGGGCAGTTGGGGGTGACCATGCTGGCAGGGGGTGCAGTAAGGGGTGACCAGGCTGGCGGGGGTCACTTAGGGGCAACCAGGCTGGTGGGAGGGGCAGTTGGGGGCGACCAGGCTGTTGGGGGGGAGCAGATGGGGGTGACTACACCTGCAGGGGGGCCAGTTGTGGGTGACCAGGCCAGCAGGGGGAGCAGTTAGGTGCGATCAGGCAGGCAGACAGGTGAGGAGTTAGGATCCAGTGGTCCCGGATTGTGAGAGGGATGTCTGACTGCCGGGATCGGGCCTAAACCGGCAGTTGGACATCCCCCGAGGGGTCTGGATTGGAGAGGGTGCAGGCTGGGCTGAGGGCCCCCCGCTTCACTGTGCATGAATTTCATGCATCGGGCCTCTAGTTAAAAAATAAAAACATATCCATGGGTGAGGATTTAAAAAAATGATAACTTGTCATAATAGGAATAACATACATTTATTATAGTGCTTTGTCAATTACAAAGTACTTTCAAAGTATTTTCTCTTTTTAATTATTTTACTGAAGGCAGATATGACCCATGTTTCTTTCTATTATGCCAGGATGCTTTGTCAAAAAATAAGGTGCTCTGGAAGGAGATCAAAGGTGTCCCCTTTTTCCCACCAAGATGCCTCCTTTAGTGTGCCACACGGACCAGTCTCAGCATATTCTGATGCCATCTTTACTGAACCAAAATGGCCATACTCTTGCTGTTTCCAGAATGATTCATTACTTAAAACATGCACATTAAAAAAGTCAGGCCCTTCTCCTGAAATAATTTTTTCCCAAAAGGTTGCCAAAGAAATGGATTATGAAGACCCAGAGATGATTGCTGCTGGACACACCTATGAAATGACAATTTCAGTATTTGATGACCTACATCCTTCCCACACGGGTAAGCTTCATAAACTTGTCAAGGAGCATCAAGTAAGGCATTTACTTTAGACTCCTCACTTAAAAAATTATCTTTATTGTTGAAAGTATTACATATGTACCTTTTTTTCCCCATTGACCCCTTCTAGCCCGTCCCTGCCCCCTCCCCCAAGCCTTCATCACCCTATTGTCTGTGTCCATGGGTTATCATATATGCATGTAAGTTCTTTGGTTAATCTCTTCTATGCCATTTGTTCTTCTCATAACTGCTGCACCATTTTGGGCTCACCTGAGCTAGAATGGGCCGTTGGTGCATTGGGATTAAATCTACTCAGACTGCACAGTCATAGTCCTTTGACACATGTGGATTTAACAGTCATGTTTTGGTAGTTGTAAAACACCCTGAGGCACAGATATGATTGTGTGCTGTGGATCAGAGCAGGGTGCTTAGCTAGTGAGTAAGCTTAGCCAAACACTGACACCTGCTTCTCTCTGCTTATTGTTGTACAAGTGAGAACACACATTGAGTGCCCCAAGGGATCATTTACATATTCAACTACATGTTACCACACTTTAAGAGTGAATTTATTGCTGTAGAAGTATTTGTGAAAATAGGGATTCACAGAAGTTTCTGGATACATGTATTATTCATGCCAAGTGTCTGTTATGTATCTGGAACTTATGGTAATAAGTAGTCTAGTAGGCCATTGGCATCAAAACATTCAAGAAGATGGTTATGCAGTTGCAGACACAGGCTTAGCAGTAAAATGTCAATGCCTGGTAAGGGAGAACCTGGGATTGACTTTTGGCTTTGATCTCTGCCAATTCTGGTCCATTGATGGTGTTTGCCTGGGTCATTGAGTTAAGAAGGACTCTGAGCTTACATCTGGAAGCAGTGGGAAAGTACTCTACATGGACATAGGAGGGTGGAATGGTGGTATGTGTCAGACAGGTTTGCAACTAAAGGACCTGAGTGCTGTACTTTAAGAAACAGATCTCAAATTTTTTAGATCCCACTTGACTCACAGATGTAAGCGTTTAAGTTTAAATTTAAGTTTTATTTTATTTATTAAGGAATTATATGTGTACATATCTTACCATTGCCCCCCCCCCCACCCCACTCCCATACATGCCCTCACCCCCCAATGTTTTGCATCCATTGGTAACTATTATATACATGCATATAAGTCCTTCAGTTGATCTCTTATTTCCCCCACCTCTCCCTAACCTTACCGCTATAATTTGACAGTCTGTTTGATGCTTTACTGCCTCTGTATCTATCTTTTTGTTCATCAGTTTATAATGTTTTTCATTATCCCCAAATGAGTGAGATCATGTGCTATTTTTCTTTCATTGACTGGCTTATTTCACTTAGCATAATGTTCTCTAATTCCATCCAGGTGCCTACAAATGGTAGTAATTCCTTCTTTTTTATGGCAGCATAGTATTCCATTGTGTAGATGTACCATAGTTTTCTGATCCAGTCATCTGCTGACGGCACCTAGGCTGTTTCCAAATCTTAGCTATTGTAAATTGTGCTGCTATGAACATAGGGGTGCATATATCCTTTCTGATTGGTGTTTCTAGTTTCTTAGGATATATTCTTAGGAGTGGGACTACTGGGTCAAATGGGAGTTCCATTTTCAGTTTTTTGAGGAAACTCCATACTGTTCTCCACAGTGGCTGCACCAGTCTGCATTCCCACCAGCAGTGCACGAGGGTTCCTTTTTCTCCGCATCCTCGCCAACACTTGTCGTTAGTTGATGTGTTGATGATAGCCATTCTGACAGGTGTGAGATGGTATTGCATTGTCGTTTTGATTTGCATCTCTCGGATAATTAGTGACTTTGAGCATGTTTTCATGTGTCTCTTGGCCTTCCTTCTGTCTTCTTTGGAAAAGATTCTATTTAGGTCCGTTGCCCATTTTTTTTTTTTAATATATTTTATTGATTTTTTACAGAGAGGTAGGGAGAGAGAGAGAGAGTTAGAAACATCAATGAGAGAGAAACATCGATCAGCTGCCTCCTGCACACCTCCTACTGGGGATGTGCCCGCAACCAAGGTACATGCCCTTGACCGGAATCGAACCTGGGACCTTTCAGTCTGCAGGCTGACCCTCTATCCACTGAGCCAAACCGGTTTCGGCAAGTTGCCCATTTTTTTATTGGATCATTTATCTTTCTTTTATTAAGTTGTATAAGCTGCCTGTAGATGTTGGAGATTAAACCTTTATCAGTGATAATATTTGCAAATATGTTCTCCCATACAGTGGGGTTTCTTGTTGTTTTGTTGATGGTTTCTTTTGCTGTGCAAAAGCTTTTTATTTTGATGTAGTCCCATTTGTTTATTTTCTGTTTGGCTTCCATTGCCCTAGGGGCAGTATCACTGAAAAAGTTTTTTTGGCAAATGTCTGAGATTTTGCTGCCTGTGGATTCCTCTAGTATTTTTATGGTTTCCCGTCTTATATTTAAGTCCTGTACCCATTTTGAGTTTATTTTTGTGTATGGTGTAAGTTGGTGATCTAGTTTCATTTTTTTGCATGTATCTGTCCAATTTTCCCAACACCATTTATTAAAGAGACTGTCTTGACTCCATTGTATGCTCATGCCTCCTTTGTCAAATATTAAGTGCGCATATTGGTTTGGGTCGATATCTGGATTCTCTATTCTGTTCCATTGATCTATATGTCTGTTCTTGTGCCAGTACCAGGCTGTTTTGATGACAGTGGCTTTGTAATACAGCTTGAAATCTGGTATTGAGATCCCTCCTACTTTATTCTTCTTTCTCAGGATTGCTGTGGCTATTCGGGGTCTTTTTTTATTCCAGATGAATTTTTGGAGAGTTCTTTCTAGGTCTGTGAAATACGCCGTTGGTATTTTAATGGGGAGTGCATTGAATCTATAGATTGCTTTGGGTAGTATGGACATTTTAATGATGTTGATTCTACCAATCCATGAACATGGTATGTTCTTCCATCTGTTTACATCTTCCTCTATCTCTTTTTTCAGTGTCCTGTAGTTTTCCGCATATAGGTCTTTTACCTCCTTGGTTAGGTTTATTCCTAAGTATCTTAATTTTTTTGGTGCGATGGAAAATGGGATTGCTTTTTTAGTCTCTCTTTCTGTAAGTTCACTGTTGGTGTATAGAAATGCCATAGATTTCTTGGCGTTAATTTTGTATCCTGCTACATTGCTGAATTCATTTATTAAGTCTGTTAGTTTTTTGATGGAGTCTTTCGGGTTTTTTATGCACAATATCATGTCATCTGCAAATAAGGACAGCTTTACTTCTTCTTTTCCAATTTGGATGCCTTTTATTTCTTCTTCTTGTCTAATTGCAGTGGCTAATACTTCCAGTACTATGTCAAACAGGAGTGGTGAGAGTGGGCATCCCTGTCTTGTTCCTGTTCTTAGGGGAAATGGTTTTAGATTTTGCCCATTGAGTATGATGTTAGCTGTGGGTTTATCATATATAGCTTTTATTATGTTGAGGTATGATCCTTCTATTCCCACCTTGTTGAGAGTTTTTATCAAGAAAGGGTGTTGGATTTTGTCAAATGCTTTTTCTGCATCAATTGATATGACTATGTGATTTTTATCTCTCAATTTTTTATGTGATGTATCACATTTATTGATTTGCGGATATTGTACCATCCTTGCATTCCTGGGATAAACCCTACTTGGTCATGGTGTATGATCTTTCTGATGTACTGCTGGATCCAATTTGCTAGAATTTTGTTGAGGATTTTGGCATCTACATTCATGAGGGATATTGGCCTGTAGTTCTCCTTCATTGTGTTGTCTTTATCTGGTTTTGGTATTAGGGTGATGCTGGCTTCATAGAAGGAGCTTGGAAGTGTTCCTTCCTCTTGAATTTTTTGGAATAGTCTGAGGAGGATAGGTTTTAGTTCTTCCTTGAATGTTTGGTAAAACTCTCCTGTGAAGCCGTCTGGCCCCGGGCTTTTGTTTGCCGGAAGCTCTTTGATGACTGCTTCAATTTCTTCCATAGTTACTGGCATGTTGAGCTGTTTAGATTCTTCCTGATTGAGTTTTGGAAGGTTATATTTTTCTAGGAATATGTCCATTTCCTCCAGGTTGTCCAGTTTGTTAGAATAGAGTTGTTCGTAGTATTTTTTTAACAATCCTTTGTATTTCGGCGGGATCTATTGTTATTTCACCTCTTTCATTTCTGATTTTGTTTATTTGGGTCCTCTCTCTTTGCTTCTTGGTGAGCCTGGGTAGAGGTTCATCAATCTTGTATATCCTTTCAAAGAACCAGCTCTTGGTTTTGTTGATATTTTGTATTGTTTCTTTGGTCTCTAGGTTGTTTATCTTCATTCTGTTCTTTATTATTTCCTTCCTTCTGCTTACACTGGGCTTTTCTTGTTGCTCTTTTTCTAGCTCTGTGAGTTGTTGGGTTAGGTAATTTATTACCATTGTTTCTTGTTTTTTTGCAGTAGGCTTGTAGAGCTATGAACTTCCCTCTCAAGACTGCTTTTGCTGTGTCCCATAGATTTTGGATTGTAGTGTTTTCATTGTCATTTGTTGCCATGATGTTTTTTATTTCTTCTTTGATTTCTCTGGTAACCCAGTCATGGTTTAGTAGCATGCTGTTTAGTCTCCATGTGTTTGATTTCTTTGGGTTGTTTTTATTGTAGTTGATTTCCAGTTTTATGCCACTGTGGTCTGAGAAGATGCTTGATATGATTTCTATCTTCTTGAATTTGCAGAGACTTTGCCTATGTCCCAACATATGGGCTATCTTTGAAAATGACCCATGTGCACTTGAGAAGAATGTATATTCTGTGGCTTTGGGGTGAAATGTTCTGAAGATGTCAATTAATTCCATCTGGTCTAGTGAGTCATTTAGGATTGATGTTTCTTTGCTGATTTTTTTGTTTAGAGGATTTGTCCAATGGTGATAGTGGGGTATTAAAGTCTCCTACTGTGATTGTATTGCTGTCAATCTCTCCCTTGATATCCTCCAGGAGTTTTTTTTATGTATTGGGGTGCTCCTGTATCGGGTGCATATATGTTTACCAGAGTTATTTCTTCTTGTTGGATTGCTCCCTTGAGTATTATGAAGTGGCCTTCCTTACCTCTTATTATGTCCTTCACTTTGAGATCTAATTTGTCAGATATAAGTATTGCTACCCCAGCTTTTTTTTCATTTCCATTTGCCTGAAAAACCTTTTTCCATCCCTTCACCCTCAGTCTGTGTGCGTCATTTTTTCTGAGGTGGGTTTCTTGTAGACAGCAGTTATATGGGTCTTGTTTTCTTATCCAATCCGTTACCCTATGTCTTTTGATTGGGGCATTTAATCCATTTATGTTTAAAGTTATTATTAATAGGTACTTATTTGTCGCCATTTTTATTCTTTACCCCTGTGTTCCTTCTTCGCTTCCTATTTCTTTTCTTTTTTTTTTTTACACAGCAGACCCTTTAGCATTTCTTGCATTGCTGGTTTGGTGGTAATAAATTCCCTTAGTTCTTTTTTGTCTGTGAAGCTCCTGATTTCACCTTCAGTTTTGATTGATAGCCTTGCTGGGTACAGTGTTCTTGGATTCAGACCCTTCCTTTGCATGATTTTGTATATTTCATTCCATTCCCTTCTGGCCTGATGAGTTTCTGTTGAGAAATCAGTTGATAGTCTGATGGGGGTTCCTTTGTATGTAACTTTCTATCTCTCTCTTGCCGCTTTTCAGATTCTTACTTTGTCGTTGGTGTTTGCCAATTTAATTATAATGTGCCTTGGCGTCAGTCTTTTGGGGTTCATTTTGCTTGGGACTCTGTGAGCTTCTTAGATTTGTGTGGGTTTTTTCTTCCCTATATCAGGGAAATTTTCTGTCATTATTTCTTCAAATAGGTTTTCTATTCCTTGCTCAGCTTCCTTTCCTTCTGGAACCCCTATTATGTGGATGTTGTTCTGTTTCGTGTTGTCCCAAAGTTCCCTTAGGCTCTCCTCCTGCCTTTTAATTTTTTTTTCTAGAAGTTGCTCTACTTGGGTATTTTTTCCCATCTTGTCTTCTAGCTCACTGATGCGGTCCTCTGCTTCTTCTAGTCTACTCTTGATGCTTTCTATTGAGTTCTTTACAGCGATGTCATTTTTCATTTCTTCTTGGTTCTTCTTCATTTCCTCTTGGTTCTTGCTCATATTGTCGAATTTGTCTTCCATTCTTTTCAGCCACCTTATGACCATTTCTCTGAATTCTTTCTCTGGAAGGTTGCTTGCCTCCATTTTGTTTACTTCCTTTTCTGGTGATGCCTGCTTTTCTTTCATATGCGGGCTGTTTCTTTGTCTCCCCATGGTCTCTCTTCTCTGGGTGTCTGGTTATGTAGTTCTCTCTCTCCTGCGTTGATTTAAAGGCACAAAGTACAGCACTACCAGGTAGAACTCACAAGGCACTGAACAGAAATGTATTCATGATATTAATGACCTCCAATAAAGGTGACTACCAGAGAAAGGCAAATTAGGTGATAGGAGAGAAAGAAGAAGAGGAAAAAGAAAGAAAGAAGAAGAAGAAGAAAAAAAGGAGTGTCAAAATGAAATTGGGAAAAGAGAAAGAAGAAAAAAAAAGAAAAAAAAAGTAAGAGAGACAAGAAAGAGACTAAGAGAGAAAGGGGAACAGACTATATATATTGGGGAAAAAACTCCAATAGAACAATCACTAATCCCAGCAAATGCCAGCAACAAGTGCCTGGGGATTAGTACAAACTACAACACCAACTAATATGGAGTGAGGCAAGGGAAAGCTGAAGCACAAAACAAACAAAAAAATAAACAAAAGAAGAATACGCAAAACAATCTCACAAAAAAGCATAAAAATTCAATATAATCTACATTCAAGCGAACAACAACAAAAGGACAGAGAGAAAAACAATTTTTTGGATAGTTAAGACAGCGAAGAGAGAGGTGTGTATGAACTTGGAGCAGGGGATTGGAGATTAGATATGTAAGTAGGGTGAAATTTTAACAAGGGGTAAACAGAAAGAAGAGGGAAAATCTAAAGCAGGAAAGGGGTAAGATAAACAGGACACCGAAAAGGGGAAGGTTAGGAAGAGAGTGATGGCATAAAGGTAGAGTTGAGATAGAGTAAAACGATGCTAAAGGAAAGATAAAAATAGAATGTAGAACACTAATCCCAAAATAAAATGAAGAGAAAATAAAATGACACTTAAAAAAAAAAAAAAGATCAAATAGCAGTATTAATAATACGGATTGAAAATAAAAATGTAATAATTAAAAAGGTAAAATCAAGTGAGGAAAAAGAAAAAAGTTAGTTTCTTGAGTAAAAGATGCAAAAAATGAAAATTAAAAAATAAAATAATAAAAAAATAAAAAATAAAAATTAAATGTGGAGTAGTGAAGGTCATTCACTTCCTCTGTTGTTCTGTTTGGCACGCCTGTTTCTCAGTCCGGACAGTATTGCAGTTCCCTGCATTCCACTGCTCTTCAGTGTTGTCAGCCAGTCCTGATTTTAAGCAGGCGGTGTGTCTTAATTTCTCGTATTCCTTTATTTTTGATTACACAAGAGTCAATTTGTGATTCAGACCTTGGGTGGCAGTGTTTCTGGATTGACTTCCGGGTCTATCTATGGCCTCTCTAGGCAGTGTTAGAGCCTTCTTTCCCTTTGGCACTCACTACCGGTTTGTGCGAGTGGGCTGCCTCAGAGCTGGCTCTCCGATGGTCGGTCGCTCTCCGATGGTCATTCCCCGCTCCGATCCCCAGGTTCCAGAAAAACACTTTCCCCTGCAGTCTCCCAGGGTGTCCCCAACTGGGTGATCCTATGTATTGGGCTTAGTAATCAGAAGCAAGAATTTCAAGAGGAAAAAGCCCAAGTGTGCGAACTCTGGGGCTGCGCGTAAGTCTAGGCAGCCTGAAATTCTTAGGGTGTCCCTGCACTTCAGATCAAAATGGGTTGCTTTTTAGAGAGCCCTTCTGTTAGCAGCTCTGAGGACCCCTTTCCACATTCACAGATCACGCCAGCCCCAACAGCCACGGATTTTTCTAGGCACAGACTTCCCTGGTCCTCCAGCTCCCGCAAAACGGGTGTTCCTCTTTCCCTCCGGGACCATAGACCTCACCTTATCCCAGGCGAAATCTGACCTTTCCGTGGTGGTGTGTAGAGCTCCTCTGAACCCGTGTGTTTGCGCCAATTGGGGAGCGTTGTTCTGGGGCTCGCAGCTGTTCCGTGGGTGCCGCAGTTGTCTAAATTTAAGTTTTAAATGTGATTTGTAGACTTAAGTGACCCAACTATGTTGAGAAGGAATGTGTAGGGGGCAGGGACACATCATGACAGTATGCTCAGAAGTGTTCCTCTTGTGTTTTCTCTGCTCCCCATTGGGGGAGTCTTACTGTTTCATGCAAAAGCCTGTTGCATAACCCGGCTGATCTTTTAGAGAGAATGCTTTTTTCTTGCATCTACTCATCCTGCTGGCCTAACTAATCCAATAAAGAATTTGTTCTTCTCACCAGATTTGAGCCTTTCTCCAAGAAGAAGAGAAAAAAAATCTCACAGTAATAAATCCACATCCTCACTGATCCTCACACACCAACTAATTCACAACAACTGCTCATAAAGGGTGCTTTTAACACTGCATAGACGTGATGCAGTCTATGTTTATAGGCCAGGTAATTAGCACAACTTCGAGTCTTTATGTATGCAACAAAAATCATAGTATAGCAAAGCTGGAAACAACACCTGCTCTTATGGCATCTGACTGGGATTAATTGAAGGAAACATAGAGGCTTTCACATAAATCACCTGTGTCTGTGGAACAGTGCTTCCTAACCATTCCTCGTGGCCAAGGATACATATCAGATGCTGATGAAAACTGTAGACCCTGTTCCTGGAAAAATACAACTAATACAAATAATGCCACAGATTCTCTTAAGTGAGGTTCTATAGATCCCAGATTAAATTTTCTCATTTGACAGGTGGCATAGATTTTCAGGAGATACAATATACAAGTGTTCTTCAGAACAGGATTTCTACAAGAGAATCCACTAACAAAAAATTTTGTGATCAGATAACTGTGGAGAGCAATGCATACCTGGACATTCAAGACACAGAATGACATATCAGAAATCCACGAAGTCTTGCCATAAAGAAACTTTTAAATCATTGTTTAACTTAGCATTTTGCACTTGACATATTAAGCATTTCAGAGGAGATATTTTGGGAGATGTTGGCAGATACAAGTAAGTCCAATACCCACTCCACAACTTACTAGCTGTGTGACCTAGCAAAACACTTAACTCTGAGAACCTCAGTTTCTTCATCTGTAAAATGGGAACAAAACTACTACTAATGCTTTGCATAGTAAATGTTAATTATTATTTTATTTTTATTAGAAAAAGCTTCTTCTTTGCAATTTGCTTGCTTTATGTTTGGCCATCAAATTCCTTCTTTTCAACAACTTTCAGATGCATTAGTTTGAGCTTGTTGGTCTGAAATAAATAATAGAATTTTTTCCTATGACACACTGTACACAACTATCAGGGTGAGGTGAGTAAAATACATGAACTACTTTTTACTTAACTTTTTATAGTGTAAGAAAACTTTTTTGGGCATGATCGCATTTTGTCCTCACATACTATGAAGTGGGAGATTGAAACTGATATTATTCCTTTTTTATTGATGAAGAAACTGGGCCTCTGAGAAGTTAAGCTAGTTCAAGGCCATAGAGCATATGTCAAAGCCAATCCTTGAACATGCCTTTTCCAAGTCTCTTTCCATGCCACTTCCTAGGATATACAGTAAAAGCAGAAAGTAGTATGTCATATGCTGGGTTGAGAATGACATACTACAAGAAAATCTCTAATGGAAGAGATTGTACTCATGAAAAATACAATAAACTCCCTTTTGTAAAATATACAACTATACACTTATACCGGTATGTGCTATATATGATACACACATACATATTCACTATCGTGTAAAATAAGATATGGCATACAGATGACATATATCTTTGACTAATTGCTTTGGCTAGAATTCATTTATATTCCCTGAGAATGCAAAGCATGGGAACAGGGATTATTTGGGACCAGAGAGAATCTTATTGTAGTTTAAAATCTTCCAGCAAGCCTGTTTTTGGGGGCACATTTAGCTTGTTTGTAGACTAAATCTGCCAATATAACAAAGCATTTATTCACTGTTCAATTTTACAGTAACTGTGACGATCATTGTACAGATTGCTCCGGCCAATGATTTCAGCCCTGTGTTTAAAGCTGCGCACTACTCATTCTCTGTTCCAGAAACATCAGGAGGTAAGAGATCCCCCCCTTCCATGATATTGACGCACAAGGAAACTCCTACCGGATCCCAAATGGGTGACCAATGGGAAGATGACACAGCATAAACAGGAGAGGGAGTTTTAAGGGTTCCAGACCTTCAGAGAATGGCAGTGACCTCAGTATATCATCCTGATGGTTCCTTAAAGGCTCCCTTGTGATTTGATGTCAGATCTCAGATTTTTTTGTAATGGACAAATAAACATCATAATAATTTTATTCCATTTCTCTTCTTTCCTGCCTCTGGATTAGGTCCAATGTAAAGGTGGTAGGGACAATGTGGCCATTGTCCATGCAATTTATATCTTATAAACATCTGAGGTCAGATTTCAGGTCCAGAGTCAAGATCCTTTCTAAGCCAACTTAGAATTGAATTAGGACATATATTAGCATAAACCAATAAACATTCGATTTTGAAGGGACAGCAGAGGTAATATTTGTGTTTTTTGTCATCCAAGTGAGGAACATATCCTTGCCTCAGCACCTCTGGATGGTGGTCCCCCAGGCTTAGCTTGAATACTTCAAGGGATAAATGAAACCAGTTGTGTGCTGAAGTCAAATATACTTGCTCACAAGAGCCAATTATTAAATTTCTAGGAATTTTATAACCTGATTATTACTGGTTATAAAATTAAATTATATAAACTTCATTACATAAATTATATTAAAAACAAAATTAGTAAGTATTCAAAAACCTCAGCACTTCTTAATTATGTTACTACATTTTACCATTATCTATATCCTTTAGGTTATTTACAACTATTTATCCTGCATGGTCAAATTCTGTATATGTAATTGTTTGCTTACTGAACCGCTCTTCCCAACTTATTATTATGTTGATAGCTAAAATTTAGCAATGGTGGGAATATTTACACCATGGAAATAGGCAAATACTGTGTAGCAGGGCTTAATTCATTATTTTGTATTATTATCGCAAAAATTGAGGCAATATTCTTCTGGCAATCAAAAACTATTATCAATTCAGCAAAGAAGTCATTTGCATCATTGATATACCAATGAAGCTCTGATATTGTTTCACTTTCATCTTATTCTTTAAAAAGAAATAATACCCTGTTCCATTTTAAAATTTTAAAACATGTTTCATTTTATAATTACAGTTGACATAAAATATTACTTTAGTTTCAAGTATACACCCCAGTGATTAGACATTATATAACTTACTAAATGATCATCCTAATATATCTTGTAACCATCTCACACCTTACATAGTTATTAAAATATTATTGACTATACTTTCTATGCTGCATTTTTTCATATGTCTCTTGGCCATCTGAATGTCCTCTTTGAAGAAGTGTCTGTTGAGGTCCCTTGCCCATTTTTAATTGGATTGTTTGTCTTCTTGGTGTTAAGTTGTATGAGTTCTTTATATATTTTGGAAATTAAGCCCTTATCAGGTTCATCACTTGCAAATACGTCCTCCCATACTGTGGGCTCCCTTTTCATTTTATTGATGGTTTCTTTTGCTGTGCAGAAGCTTTTTATTTTGACATAATTCCATTTATTTGTTTTTCCTTTGTTTGTCTTGCCCTAGAAGATGTATCCATAAACATATTGCTATGAGAGATGTCTGGGACTTTACAGCCTATGTTTTCTTCTAGGATTTTTATGGTTTTGCAACTTACATTTAAGGCTTTTATCCATTTTAAGTTTATTCTTATGTGTGGTGTGAGTTGATGGCCTAGTTTCATTTTCTTGCACGTACCTGTCCAGTTTTCACAATACCATTTATTGAAGAGACTATTTTTACTCCGTTGTATACTCTTGCCTCTTCTGTCAAATATTAGTTGACCATAATGGTGTGGGTTCATTTCTGGGGTCTTGACTCTGTTCCATTGGCACTGTTCTTGTGCCAGTACCAGGACATTTTGATTACAATGGCATTGTAATGTAGTTTGATATCTGGTGTTGTGATCCCTCCCACTTCGTTTCTCAAAATTGCTGCGGCTAATTAGGGTCTTTTTAGTTCCATATAAATTTTTGGAATAATTGTTCTAGGTCCATGAAATATGCCATTGATATTTTAATAGGGATTGTGTTGAGTCTATAGATTGCTTTGGGAAGTATGGACATTTTAATGATGTTAATTCTACCAACCCATGAACATGGTATATGCTTCCACTTGTTTGTATCTCCCTCTAATTCTTTTTCAATATCCTATAGTTTTCTGAGTACAGGTTTTTACCTCTTTGGTTAAGTTTATTCTTAGGTATCTTACATTTTTTGTTGCAATGGTAAATGGGATTGTTTTTTGTTTCTCTTTTTGGGAGTTTATTATTGCTGTATAAAACTGCCATTGATTTTTGTATATTAATTTTGTATCCTGCTAGGTTGCTGAATTCATTTATTAAACATAGCAGGTTTTTTTTTTTTTTTTGTGGAGTCTTTAGGGTTTTCTGTGTACAATATCATGTCACTTGATAATAATGAAAGTTTTACTTCCTCCTTTCCAATTTGGATGCCTTTTATGTTTTCTCCTTGTCTGATCACTGTGGCTAGGACTTCCACTACAATGTTGAATAAGAGTGGTGAAAGAGGACATACCTTTTCTTAGGGAAAATGGTTTTAGTTTTTGCCCATTAAGTATGCTGTTGGCTATAGGTTTGTCATATATATGGCCTTTATTATGTTGAGGTGTGATCCCTCTATTCCCTCTTTGCTGAGAGTCTTTATCATGAATGGGTGCTGGATTTTGTCAAATGCTTTTTCTGTGTCTATTAATATGATCATGTGATTTTTATTCTTCATTTTGTTTATGTGATACATCATGTTTATTGCTTTGTGAATATTGTGCCAGCCTTGCATCCCAGTAATAATTCCTACTTGGTCATGTTGTATGATCTTTTTCATGTATTGCTGGATCTGATTTGGTAATATTTTGTTGAGATTTTTAGAATCTATGTTAATCAGGGATATTGGCTTGTAATTTTCTTTCTTTGTAGTATCTTTATCTGGTTTTGGAATTTAGGTATGTGGGTCTCATTAAAGGGAAGTCTTCCCTCCCCTTGAATGATTTGGAATAGTTTGAGGAGGATAGGAGTTAGTTCTTCCTTGAATGTTTGGTAAAACTCGGTGGCTTCTTCATTAAATCATTAGTTGTAAGACTTCCATTCAGCTATATTTCGGGCAGTTCTGAATGATGGTTGGTTTGTAGTTTAGTTGTAATTTTGATATGGTTTTGGGAAGTTTAGAGTACTGGATTTTCCTACACAGCCATCTTGACCAGAAGTTTTAACCTTATTCTTTAACATATGGAAAACATTAATTAACATTCATGTTGGAATTATCATCATTTGTCAATTGCAATTACAGTGTTTGTATGAACAAGGGAGTTAAGCAAATTCAATAAAAGCATTCTGTGAGAATCAATTGTCTATATGGGAATTCACAATAAAGAATATTATACATTTTATTATTATTTGTAAATTTTATGCTATATATTTTTATATCAGTAAATTTTATAATAAGCTGATATATTTATGTGGACATATATTCACACACACACACACACACTCTTTTTTTTTTTTTTTCCTCAGAGAGTTGGTTGTTAATCATTTGCCAGCACATCACAGGTAGATCCCACTACTTCAAACCAGCTTGTTTCCTTGCAAATAATACAATGATTACACAATTGTTCTGAGGACAGACTAGACCAGTTGTAGGCAAACTCATTAGTCAATGAGCCAAATATCAACAGTACAACGATAGAAATTTCTTTTGAGAGCCAAATTTTTTAAACTTAAACTTCTAATGCCACTTCTTCAAATAGACTCGCCCAGGCCATGGTATTTTGTGGAAGAGCCACACTCAAGGGGCCAAAGAGCTGCATGTGGCTCGCGAGCCGCGGTTTGCCCACCACTGGACTAGACCTAAAAAGCTCACATATTTGGATTTTAGTTCTTTGTTGGCCTTACCATGCAGTTTTGAACAAATCCTTAAAATTCTCTGTAAAATGAATGCACATGTCCTAGTTCTGGAACATAAAACAGTTGAATCCTATAGTTTACTAGAGGCCTGGTGCACGAATGCGTGCTTGGGTGGGATCCAGCTGCCTGCCCCGATGGGGGCCAATTGGGGTGGGGCCAGCGGGGGGGAGGGGACGTGGAGGGTTGGCTGGCTGGCCCCACCCCTGCTTGGGGTGGGGGGGCAATCAGGGAGAGGGGCCGCAGGCTATTGGGGGGTGCCGATCAGGGCCCTGATCGGGTGGTTGGTTGCCACAATGTGTGTCATAGTGACTGGTCCTTCCGGTAGCTTGGCTTTTACATATATAGATGACCAGTTTTAGAAAAATTGCATATAAACTGAATTAGTGTAAACAGGATCCTGCTGCTCCTCCATAGAGTTTTGTTGTCATTCCTTTTGTTGATAGAACCTCGTTTCCTTAATTTATTTTCTCCCTTTGAATTCTCCCAGTTCTGGTAGTCTTCTAGCTCTAGGGAGTTTTAGTAGAAGTGCTTTATGGTGAGTCTTTATACAGAGGTTAAATAGTTCACAAGTTTCTAATGATCGCCTAACTGATAAATTGTAACTATGAAGCAGGGGGTGAGCACTGGCTTCCAGGGTCCCTCAGGGAAAAGACCTGCAGCCTTCATCAGATGACTGAAGGGTTTCCATGTCCCTCCAACGTTCACAGCAACCAGTCTGGATTTTAAAATGGAGACTGGCATTTTTATTTTTATCTTTTATTTTATTTTTTTGGCATTTTTAAATAGACTTTATTTTTTTAGAGCAGTTTTAGGTTTACAGAAAAATAGAGAGAAAGGTACAGAGATTTCCTACATACCTGTGGCCCCCACATATGCATAGCCTCCTCCATTATCAACATCCCCCACTACAGGGTACAATTGTTACAACTGGTGAACTTACATGGACACATCATTATCACCCACCATTCATAGGTTTCATTAGGTTCACTCTTCGTGTTGTACATTTTATGGGTCTGGACAAATGTACAATAACACACATCTACCATATGGTATCATACAGAATAGTTTCACTGCCCTAAAAATCTATCTGTGCTTTGCCTATTCACCCTTCTTTCCTTCTCAAGCCCTAGATCTTTTCACCATCTTATAGTTTTGCCTTTCGAGACTGGCATTTTTAAAAGATAGCATGTTGTAGGAACCAAGTGTTTTACCAATGGCATGTCAGTTTCTTTTCCAACTATCTGAAGCTGTCCTGAAATATAATTTTATGTTTTCAAGGTAGGACTCTCTAAATGTATTGAATACAGCTAGCTTTTCTTAAGCATAATTTAATACCTTCTTGATGGCTTATGGGAAGGATTTAGAATTTTCAATTACAGCACTGTCAATTTGGAAGGACTGTAAAGATTCAACCTTTTTATTTTACTGTGAGTGCTGGACAGAGAATTGGGCCACACAACTGGTGAATGGCAGAGATGATGGATAATACAGACTTCCAAATTCCTGGTCCAGTTCTCTGTTTTGTATTCCCAGCTGCTTTTCTTGGATGAATTTTGATGATTGAGATTATCAGCAGTTTGAAAACAAGTCCAGAGAATTCATATGAAGAGATAAGGGGATCTTGTTGTGTGTGTGGTCTATTCTCCAAAAGGCTGGTTAATGTCCTGCTGTAACAGAGAGAGGACTTCTATGTCTTCATAGGGAGCAGCATGATGTAGCAGAAAAACCATGAGAGTTGGAATCAAATAGAACTGGATTCAAATTCTGTCTCTGCCACTGTTCGCCAAATGACTTTAGGCAGGTCATATAACCTCCATGTGTCTTTGAGTTCTCATCTGGGAAAAAGAGATTACAATAACAACGTCATAGTTGAGATGAGGATTAACTGATAATTATATGCATGCAAAGTATATGGTACATACTGACAAAAGCCACAACAGTATTGCCAATAATAATAATATTAATAATAATAACCACTAACATTTTGGTGCCTATGATGTGCCAGAATTTTTTCCTTGCCATTAAAAAACACAAAAAAATTTCTGTGATCTTCCCTATCACAGGACAAAAGATGAATGAAATTAAGGGAGGGTTGGTGTTCTGAGGCAATACCCACCAGAGGAGACTAAATCATCTTCACAACTCAGTGATGGTTCATTTTAAATGAGGGAGTTAAAAAGTTAAAACTACTCTGAAAACAAACTCTCCTCAGAATACCCAACCTTTAGTTTGTAGACCAGGAGGACATTAGACAATCCATTAACGTGGAGTTTTTTCATGCTGTTGGTTAGCATAGGGTGTCAGAGTGCCTTGAGTACCACATGAGGTTTTTTGTTATCCTAACAAAATTATGGGAATCTATAATCTTTAACTTAAAATAAAATCCGATGGTATGTAATGAGCAACTAAATCTCTCATTGACAAATAGCTTATGCAGGGAGGTAGGCATAATCAAAAAAGTTTTTTTTTTTTTAACAGAAACGATTTAGAAGAAAATACATGAAAATTGAATCACAGTGGGTTGCAGGTCACAAGGGAAAACACATTTCATTTCCAATGGTTTTTGATAAGATGTCTGGCAGAGTTGCAGAGTTTCATAATTACTTTATTTCAAACTTTAGCTAAAGATGCTCAAGATGGCTTTTAATTTTATTGGAGGGTTAATTTTATATATACAGAAGGATAGGCTTTCCATTATGCTTAACCAGGTGTTAAATGCAAAAACGATGCCAACTTTGCCTAGAACTGTAGGATAGAGATGGCAATTTTACCCTTAATCTATTTTAAGTGGTCGTTGTAACACTTTTTTTTTAGGTTGGACTCTTTATACTCTGGGTTTGCCATGATGAAATATAATTTTTTTCCAGAAGTGTGTTTTCTCTGTTCCTAGTATTCTGAGTTGTGTTCATTGCTTGCTTAATAAAATTACCAGAGACTGATGAACCTTAGTCAAAGAAAGATGCAAACTGAAAGAAATCCTGTGAGCCTGCAGGTGACGCTATCCCATTAAATAGTTTCTTCATTGTAATTTTCTGGTCTTGATGATTAGCAACTACAATGTCCTATGCACATGTTGCTGACACTAGTCATATGTGGTGGTATTCACTACATGGAGGAGGTCTGGTATCCGCCCTGGAGCTTATAGTCCAGTCAGAAAATGATTGAGGAGCAAATCTGTTATATCTGTTATCTATTACTATAAGTATGCTGTGTAACCCCCACCCTATCCCCACCCCAATTAGAGTCATACGAAAATAAACATTTATTTAGCCCACGAGTCTGAGAATCGGCTGAACTGTCTGTCTCTCTGGTTTTGGCTCAGATTGTTCAAAATTGTGAAAATTGGCTGGCTTTTTGTTCACCTAGTCTGGCTTCAGCTGGGATGACTGATGACTTGGTTCCTCTCTCCTCCAACAGGCTCATCTGAGAATGTTCTTAGGCAGAGGCAGTGGGGCAGGAGCAAGCCAAGCCTAACCACATGCGTGCTTCTCAGGCCTCTGCTGGTCAGGTTTGCTAATATCCCATTGGCCAAAACACATCACGTGGGAAGACAAAGAGCATGATGGTTGGAAGGATAAAGACTATGGGTCTATTAATTCAATCAGTCTACTACACCATCTTTTTTTCTAAAAGATTATGTGGGGAACTACACACTGAAATCACAGCAAAGTGAGTTTTAAAATGTGGGCTGTAGATTCAGCAGATACAGATTTTTTTTTGTTGTTAATCCTTGCCCAAGGATATTTTTTTACATTAATTTTTATTTTATCTCATTAAAATTTTTTTTCTTTTAATATATTTTTATTAATTTCAGAGAGGAAGAGAGAGGGAGAGAGAGATATAGACATCAATGATGAGAGAGAATCATTGATTAGCTGCCTCCTGCACACCCCCTACTGGGGATCGAGCCTGCAACCTGGGCATGTGCTTTTGACTGGAATCAAACCTGGGACCCTTCGGTCTGCAGGCTGATGCTCTACCCACTGAGCAAAACTATCTAGGGCTATATTGATTTTTAGAGAGAGTGGAAGAGAGGGACAGGAGGGGGAGAGAGAGACCACAGGCACCCCGACCTGGGCCTGGGATCGACCTGCAACTGAGGTACATGCCCTTGACCAGGAATGGAAAATGTGACCCTTTGGTGGTCAGGTTGACACTCTACCACTGAGCCACACTGGCCAGGGCAGCAGATACTTATTTGAATCCGGACTCTAACATTCCTAGATGTGTGACCTTGGGCCAATTACTTAAGACCACTGGACTGATTTTCCTTGTCTGTAAAATGGAGACAGTAATAGTCCATATATCATAAGGCTGTTGAGAAGATTCAATGAGATAATGTGTGTAAATAATTCTGATATAGCATTTACTATATACCAGGCACTATTCTAAATGCTTTAGATATTTTAACTTATTTGATCCTCACAACAACTCTATATGATAGCCGCTGTTATTATTCCTTGTTTTCAGATAAAAAAGATATGAGGCCCAGAAAGATTATAGAATTTTTCAATTAATTACATCTAGCAAGTGCCAGAGCTGAGATATGGAACCTAGGCAGTCTGGTTCCAGAGTCTGTACTGTGAACCATTATCTGATGCTAATCTATATATATAAAAAGCCAGCGACTGGGGCACCATAATGACCAGAATGACCCGTGGCTATGACACCCACTGCATCCAGTGAACTGGATGATCAGAGGGTAGGGCCGGCTGGCCAATCTCCCTCAGCCCCTCCCGCTGGCCGGCCCCACCCCTGATCTGCCTCTCCCACCCCAATCAAGGGTGGAGTGGCCAGGCACCCCCTCCCCACATGACCCTTCCCCCTGGCCAGCCCCACCCCTGATCGCCCACCCCTACCCCAATAGGGGCAGGGCCAGCCAGCCAACCTTCTGAAGCTCCTCCCCCTGCCTGGCCCCACCCCAGATCTGCCCCCCACCCCAATCAGGGGCAGGGCTG
Source organism: Plecotus auritus (assembly GCF_963455305.1). Taxonomy (NCBI): domain Eukaryota; kingdom Metazoa; phylum Chordata; class Mammalia; order Chiroptera; family Vespertilionidae; genus Plecotus; species Plecotus auritus. The sequence continues at coordinate 126,304,293 of NC_137773.1, forward strand.
GCCAGCCAACCACCTGCGGCCCCTCCCCCTGTTTGGCCCCGCCCCTGATGGGCCCCCACCACCCCAATTGGCCCCCAGCCCCTCCCCCCAGCCAGCTCCACCGCAATCGCCCCCCACACCAATTGGGGGGGGTGGGGCTGGCTGGCCAACCTCCTCCAGCCCCTCCCCCAGCCACTGACCCCTGATTGACCCCCCCCCAATCAGGGGCGGGGCCCACCAGCCAATTGCCTGTGGCTCCTCACCCCAGCCGGCCCGTCCCTGATTGGGCCCCGATTGGGGCAGGCCAGCCGGCCAACCTCCTGCCATCTCCTCCTCATGAGAGGCCTGGCCCTGATCCGCCCTGATTGGGGCTGGGCCAGCCGGACCCCACCCATGCACAAATTCGTGCACAGGGCCTCTAGTCTATATATATAAAAGCCTAAGTCACCAAATGACCGAATGACCAGTTGCTATGATGCGCACTGACCACCAAGGGGCAGACGTTCAATGTAGGAGCTGCCCCCTGGTGGTCAGTGCGCTCCCAGAGCAGGAGCGCCACTCAGCTGACTGACCCGTCCCAGTGGCCCACCAGCCAGGCAGCAGCCACTCACTTCCTCAGTAGTCCTGCAGGTCTAATCTCAGGAGAATGGGTCAGGCACCGATGGACCTGTGCTGCCGGCACAATCACGACAGCACTGCCTGGCCTCCTGGAAGTCGGTGTTGGGCACTGCGTTCCACCCCTCCACCCTGATCCCCTTGGGATGGGTGCCAGATGCAGGGCTCATGGCTGGCAAGCACCTCTGCAGTGGTGTGAGCCTCTCCTGATTGCAACTGACTGGGTGCGAACTGTGGCAGGCACAGCGGGGGCGGGATGAGCGGGAGCAGCAGGCATGAGTGGCAGGTGGTGTTGGACTGCAGGTTTCCACCCGATCCCCGCAGGCCACCCCGAGGGACCCCACCTGTGCACGAATTCGTGCACTGGGCCTCTAGTCTTAGTATAATGTCTAGTAGGAAATAAGCATGCAATACATGTAAGTAATTATTGATATTATGAAGTTCTTGTTAACTCATATTATTTGACTTATGCCTCTTCCATCATGTAGAGTTGGGCTTTTCAAGCACATTTCATTGTCCAAAGGCATTCAGATTTGCCCTTTGAGAAACTATGATACTATTTGGAAGGCAAAGGCTTGTCAGCTTTTTAAACTTGTGTATCTGCATGACAAGAATGAACCTTAATAACTGTTATTGGCAGCTTTCTACAAAGTTGGAAGAGTGACCGCCATTGATGAAGACTACCCACCAAACTGTGTTACGTACAAAATAGCTAGTGGAGACATCCAAGTTATACAAAGATTCTGGATTCACCCTCTATCTGGAATGATTGAGCTCACCACACAGCCAGACTATGAGACTGTGAAGCAGTATAACCTCACGGTGGAAGGTGTGGACTGTGACAGACTTCATCCTCGCACAGCGATGACCATGGTGAGTAGAGAGCCTCAGGTTTTGATATAATCAAGATGATCCATTAAGTTCTAATTTATTAAAATTGAAATGTTCAAACAACAACAATGAAAAGTGGTGAAATAAGAACAGTAATTCTCATGAGATTAAAAAGTTTGTAGTGATTGCAAATACACATCTAACATTTATCATGTGTGAGCTCTTGTTCTTGGCACATTTTATACGTTGATGTAGTTCATCTTCACATTCAGTCTTCATGGAAGGCAATATTATTATCATTTCCACTCTACAGATGAGAAAACTAGGGCACATAGTTTAGGAAAATTACTTGAAGTTACTCAGGGTTTGTAGAACTGGATGCAAACCCAGGCTGCCTCTCATTGGGAGGTAATGTTTACAACGAAGGTAGTTAACCAAGGGGCATTCTTGTGGCATCACAGTGGGAGATAGTGTGTGGGGCTTCTAAATTATTTTAGAAACATCAAAGGATTCTTAACAGATATCAAGAGTGAATGCTGCTGTGTTGATGATGTGGTATGTGTTATTAATGACTAGAAGGTTTTGTCACTGGACAAGAAACAGATATAGGATGGAAGAATTTTAAAAAAATATATTTTTATTGATTTCAGAGAGGAAGGGAGAGGGAGAGAGAGATAGAAACATCAATGATGAGAGAGAATCATTGATCTGCTTCCTCCTGCACACCCCCTTCTGGGGATCGAGCCCACAACCCGGCATGTGCCCTTGGCTGGAATCGAACCTGGGACCCTTCACTCCACAGGTCAACACTCTATCCACTGAGCCAAACCAGCCAGGGCAGGATGGAAGAATTTTAAGATCCCCAGGTGGCCTGATGACTCACTGTGCCTTTCCTCTTACTGCACAGAGCCCTGGCTTGCTGCTCACGTGGTGAGTAGGTTTCCTGATGTGTCATTGTGAGGAAAACATCAGGTCCATTTGCAGCAGCGGTTAGATTGACTTTCACAGGGACCAACTACAGTCATGTGGACGGGATTCTGTAGCTTGGTTGTTTCAGGAAAGTACCTGCGAGCGTGATTTCCATACTTAGGTATCTGAGGCAGTTTTTCTTGTAGACATATATAAACTCCCCAGGTAGTATAGGATGATACCACTTGCAATTATCATTCACTTATTACAAATGAGAAGAGGGGAAAGCAGATAAAAAAGCAACTTCAAGTGACTCTGTTCTTATAAAAATAATTTGCATTTTGGCTAAAGAATATGTTTTTATTGATTTTTAGAGAGGAAGGGAGACAGAGAAACTTTGATATGAAAGAGAAACATCCATTAGTTGCCTCCAGTACATGCCCCAACTGGGGAACAAACCTGAAACCTGGGAATGTGTCCTGACTAGTTATCAAACCACAACCTTCTGTAGTATGGGATGACACTCCAACCAACTGAGCCACTCAGCTAGGGCGAGAAGAAACTTTTTTATCCCTTCTTTTTTGTTGTTGTTGTTAATCCTCACCTGAGGATGTTTTTTCCATTGATTTATTTGTTTAGAAAGAGTGGAAGGGAAGAGAGAGAGAGAGAGAGAGAGAGAAACATTGATGTGAGAGAGACACATCAATTGGTTGCTTCCCACATGCATTCTGACTGGGGCTGGGGATTAAACCTGCAACCCAGGTATATGCCTTTGACTGGGAATCAAAACTGCAACCCTTCAGTGGATGGGCCGACACTCTAACCACTGAGTAAAAGTGACCAGGGTTCCTTTTTGTAATTAAAAAAATTTTTAATTGAGGTACAATGGACAAATAACATTATGTTAGTTTCAGGTATACAACGTAATGATTCAATATTTGTATAAATGGGAAATGATCACCACAATAAGTGTGGTTAACATCTGTCACCTTACATAGCTACAAAATTTCCTTCTTTTTTTAACAAATATTTATTGAATGTTTACTCTGTGCATAACATCCTGGGTTACAAAAATGTGTAAGACACCATACCATTAGGGAGCTTAACATTTTTATCATAGGAAAAGTTAAACAGTACATAGCAAGTAGATTGATGCTATAGATAAATGTGACATTTAGGTTTAGAAAAGGGAGATAGGTCTTTAGGGTCCAAACTTTAGAAATCCATCATCATCATTGTTGTCATCGACCCATCAATATCATCACTGTCTCATTTAATCTTCAATCCCATCCCATGAGGTAGTTATTAATGCTTTTTTTTTTTTTACAGATAGTAGAATTTTTATTTCCAAGGCTTTGAAATTATATAACTTATCCAAGTTTAACCAGCTCCAAAGAAGTAGAAGGATTATTAACTCTGGGTCCTTAATCACTATCATATAGCCTAAGTTATCTCTCTAATCCATCAGCAAAGTTAAATAAAGTGTCTCTACTTTCAAAATACATCCCAAATGCTTCCATTCTCACCCACCCACAGCTAACGGCCTGGTTGTGCCACCCTTATCCAGTACCCAGTTGGTGCAGCAGCCTCATAACTACAATCACACAGTAGCCAGAGTGAATCTTTAAAAAGACAAGTCATCCCCTTCCTCAAAGCTCTCCAAAGGCTTCCCATCACACCTGGCATAAGCTCCAAAGTCATTTCTAAGATCTGCAGGGCCCTGCAGCCACCTCTTTGTCTTCAGCTTCTAGCTGTCCCTCTCTTACCTCATTTCAGCCGTATGAGGTTCTTGCTGTTGTTTCAACACACCAAGGATGTCTGCACCTCGGAGCCTTTGACCACGCTGTCATGCTTGCCAACCATCATTCTCACTTGACTCGCATTTCTGCACAAATGAAACCTGCTCACAGAGGTCTTTTCTGTTGTGTGTGATGGTGGAATGTTGAAGCGACCCCTGTGGTCATCATTAGGAGAATGAATGAGTAAAACACGGTAGCTGCATATGATGGGATTCTAAGAATCAAGAAGAAATAGAAACCTAGTTCTCCAAACAGCAACATGGAAAAAGCAAGAAAATATGGTGCTTTGTGAGAAAAGTAGGAAATAGGAAATAGCACCATATCATTTATGCAAATTAAAACCATAAGACCTAACACTTCATATTCTGTGAGGATATATACTTGCTGGAGGGCATATATCAAATATGGGAGAGGAGGAAGGGAATAGAAGAGTGAGTCACAAAAGGAAGGCCTTCTCTGGACACTCCATTGCCATTCTCTACTTCCTTAACCTGCAGAGTTCAATTTCCATATGACATTACCTAATATATTTATTGGTTAATTTGTTTATGGCTTTGCCTCCTACCTTTAGCATATAAATTGCAATGGGCAGGCTTCAGTTTACCAGAGTATCATCTGTGTCTAGGTCAGTGCTTAGCACACAGTAAGTGTTAAATAAATATTCATGACTGGATGAATTTATACCCCAAACCATCCTAGGAAGGGAGAGATTGACATCCCCCTTTTACAGATGAAGAAAACAAGGTTAAGTCACATGTACCAAAATTTGTGCCACACACAATGTACATGTTAGTTCTACTCTTAGTATTCATCTGTAATGTGCTATCCTGGCAAGGCGAAGGCCCAAAGTTTTAATAAAGATTTCTGATTTCCAGTCCTGTGCTATTTCCATTATATCACAGCACTCTCCCTAACATCACATGAAAGTACCCCACATATTGAAGAGAACAGATAGCTATATTCAATCTACAGAAGTAGCATTAAAGAATGAATTATTCCCCAAGAATTTAGCTGTGTTGTTAAAACATTACAAAAAATGTTTAAAAAAGATAATACTTGCAAATATGAGCACACCAGGGATTATTCTGCAAATGTTGTTGAGAAAGTTATTACTCATCTGAGAGTGGGCAGATAACCTTTCTTATCTGACTGGCATTAGATCACTGACATTTAAAAATCCTTGATATTTTGATCTTTTCCCATGTAAATCACAGTTTCCCAGTTTACGGTATTTTAATTAAGCTCTTTTGATAAGAGCTCCTGATTAAAGTCAGAGCATACTTTGAAGTAATCATATTGTTACCAAAAAACATATTGTGCTTGAGAGAATGATGCAGAGGAGGACCCTAAGTTACAAAAGAGCAAACTCAGGATATATTTGCCATTAAGCAGAAATATTTAAAAGATTCAAGGGATTACACTTTTTAGAAGCATTATTCTTCAGCTTTCTTTTTCTCATCATTTATGAAATTTTTGAGTTTTCCACAGGTTCTTCTAATGAGCCCAAAGATCTCCCTAATGGCCACACTGAATGTCACAGCTGACCCAGGAATAAGCCAGCTGAATAGTTGATTGACAGCCAGAACCCAAATCTGCAGAAACATTTCTTCAAACTTACAGTTGCAGACTTTTAATTTAGTAATTCTAAGTGATCTGTCTCTACCCAGATGCTTATTTCAGATTTTGTGTATAAATAGTCAAACGACGTGGATGTGATGTTTCTGTCTCCCTCCCTGCTGACAGGTCACTGTAGACATCGAAGATGAGAATGACGAGGCACCTGTCTGCACACCCTCTCTCTATAAGGCCGTCATTTTTGACAATGTCGTTGCTGGGACAAACGTCAATGGCTTCAAACTAAACTGCCACGACAGAGATTCACAAGATTTTGAAATGCGCTTTGAGATAGTTTCTGGTGGATAATTTTATTATTTCTTTTAATCATGAGCATGTCTTAAATTGACATTAGTCATATCCTCTTCGACATGATATAATCTTGGAAAGAACTATATTTATAAATGTTAAGCTATTTCATATCTATGGCATTAAGTTTCTCCAAGGAACCCTTTTCACTTCCTTATATCCAATTTAATTCCTCTTGTGGAATATCATTGATTTCTTTTTTTTTAAATCCTCACCTGAGGATATTTTTCCATTAATTTTAGAGAGAGTGGAAGAGAGAGGAAAAGACAGAGAGAAATGTCGATGTGAGAGAAATACATCGATTGGTTGCCTCCTGCACGCGCCCTGACAAGGGCACAGGCTGGTGAGGAGCCTGCAACCGAGTTATGTGTCCTTGACTGGAATCGAACCTGGGACCCTTGGGTCCACAGGCCGATGCTCTATTCACTGAGCCAAACTGGCTAGGGCGATCTATCATTGATTTCAATGACACTTGACAATGAAGAGACTTTGGACCTGCATGGGAAACACTGCTGGTTAAGTTACAAGGAACTAAAGCTGCTGTCCTTGTGCTGGCTGAAAACAGCATCCCCCTTTCCATGTGATAGTGATACAGATTCTCTAGGATAGATGTTTTCAGCTGAATTATTGTTGGATTCACAGAGGCCCATATCAACTTTGGTCATAAGATGACATATGGGAGAAACTCATTGGAGACCAAATATGTACTAAAAGATGGGGAGTTGAACCGGCAACCTCTGGTGCACAAGATGACACCCAACCAACTAAGCCACACCAGCCAGGGCACTTTTCTCTTGCTTTCACCTTTGCCCATTTGCCTCAGAGTCAGGTGGGAGGACCCAGCAGGAGCCCTAGTACCTCAGAGTACCCTTGCCCAGGCCTCAGGATTTCCATGAGATCTTCTGATTACAGCCCACCATGGTTACAGCCAAGTAATCCATCCCCCAATGGCAGCCATAGGTGTCTAGAGAGCTTAGTGAATCTAGAGAGTATGGCCTAGTAGAAGTAGCGTGAACAGATGGGTCCAGACTGAGGAAGGTTATAAAACGATTAGATGAGAGGCGTGAAAGATAGAATAAGGTTCTCAAAAGGAGAGGAAAGCTGGAGTAGGGGCATGCTCTTACATAGTAGAAAATTTGGGATATATATATCTCAAAGTGATTCCTGGATGTCAAAGTTTTCATTAATTCATTCTACTATTCAGTTACAAATCAACATTCTTTTTTATCCTTGAACTGTATGAGACTTACTGTGTAAATAAAATATTTCATTAACCCCCCCCCCCCAAAAAAAAAGAATTAGGAAAATTTGTGCCGCACAGTATGTATAGTAGTATGTTAGTTCTACTACTAGTATTTACCTGTAATGTGCTATCCTACTGCAGGGTGTAAAACTAACAAACACACACACACAAAGATGGGTACACAATAGGGTACAATATAGATATGAATCTTATATTCATAGAACTCATTGTTCACTGAATGAGTGGTAAGATCAGTAATTATAAAACTACGAAGTATGGAAAGTTCTATTAAGGAAAATTACTGGGTATCATTAGACAATATAACAAGGAGAAGTTCCTAAAGTATGGAGGTTAGACCTGCTGTCATGTACCTGAAAGAATGGGAGTGTGGATGTCAGTAATCACCTTGACAATTCATTACAAGGACTAGTTCCATGTCTGCTTCTCTTGCTAGATGGTGGGGGTACTATGTGCATGTTGTTTTACAACAGTGTCTCCAGGGCCATTGAAACTGGACTTGAAACTTGAGTAGGGGCTCAATAGATATTTGTGGTCTGACTGGCCCATTTGATATTGATCTAGACTAAGTGGACAGTGGATATAAAATTTCTCTGAGTGGGAGATAAAGGAAGGGGAAGCAATTAAGGCAGAGTAATTTGATAATAGTCTGATGCTTGCTGACCTTATATGGAGATAAGACTCATGATCTTAACCTTTAAAATTTTTCTGACCAACTGAATTTATTACTTATTTGACTTCAATTTATTATAAGCCTTGTATAGATTTAGGAATTCATAGACCAATAGAAATTTTATTTATTTATCACTATTATGTTTCAAAAGCTACCTATGACAGTTAGAGGAGACCTTTTAACATATCTCAAAATAATTTTTTAATTATCCCTTTTAAAGGAAATGAGAACAATCACTTTGGATTTGACCCAACTCGAGGTTCAAATACTCCAAAATTAATTGTGAAGAACGCTTTTCACTTTGAATCTGGAGCTGAATTGCAGCGGCAGTACCATCTCGTGGTCCACATAATTGATGACAACCTGAAATATGGCAAAGCCACCAAGCCTAAGACAGGCACTGCTATTATAGATATTTATGTGGCAAGGGCCAATGTGCCACCTCCTGCAACCACCAGTTCTGAAGTAAAGAGTTATTGAATTTAATTTGGGTCTCTGTGTGGGAAATATTCTCTTGTAAATTCAAGTTTCATCTAGAAAGGCTAGCAGGCTATGTAGGGCATCACCTTCACCCAAATGCCTTTCCACTTGCTCACTACCCCATCCACCCTACAGGCAACATTTTATAGTGTGCATCCCTGAATATAAACTGTGAGTATAAACCGTGGGTGAGAGAGACTTTTTGATAATTGCAGGTGGAGCACAGAGGACTCCCAAGGAACTAATTATGTCTACATGGTCTGAAAGTCCGGCACACCAGAAAGGCCCACTGATCAATGAAATCTACCAGTTAAATATTTCTACAAATCGGCACTTTTAAATGTTATTCTCTGTTGTTGGCCATATTATTCATAGTAATGAGCACCTACCATGTGCCAGGCACTGTAGTACATGTGTCATATTCATCATTTCATCTAATGTTTGATCAGAGCCTGTGAAGTTTAGCAGACCCTTTAGTATTTTGTTATTTCAAAAATAGAGCAGCAAAGCCTCTGCAGGATCCCAGAACAGCTTCAGAGTCACCCAAGGAGAAAGCCTGTGCAGTAGACTGTGTGGTTAGTGTATGTTATTGTCTTCTATCCTCTGAAATCCAGTCATTTTTTTTACAACATGGATGATAAATCTCTCCACCAGAATATTTGATTTTTATGAAAACACTGTTCTCTCAAGCTGCACAAAAGGGTTTTATCCTGTGTGGAGTAGATAATAGAGGCATACAAGCCTGAAAAATCTCAGATGCCATCTAGTTCAACCCCTTGATTTTCCAGATGAGAAAACTGCAGTCAAGACAGGAAATGTGATCATTGCTTACAGTTCAAGTCTGCAGATCCTTAAATTGGTGCCTTCTCTAGGCTTGAGTGTTCCTCAGTATCGCCTGTGGGTTTTACAAAAATTCACATAGCTGGGTCAATACCCCACTGTCTGTATGGGACCATGGCTCCATACTGATGCTCATTTGTAAACAGATGCCCTCTGAAAACATAAATTAATGCTCTGTTTGCTTTGAAATGCTGTTTCCCAGCAAAGAAAAGGCCTGACCATCGTGTACACAGCCATCAACACATACACATCCAGTGGCTGGTACATTCCTTTCATCTTCACTCTGATGGCTGTTTTCTTTGCCGGGTTGGTTTCCTGGGTATGTTTCCTGCTTTGGAGATATGGAAACACTATGGAATGCTGTCAGAAAACGGCCAAGGAAGTTTCCAAGCCCAAACCCAAGTATGTGGTTTTTCTTTCTAAGCTTCTGATGTAAAGAGTTGAAATCCTTTGGTGATGCTACTCTTTCTGCCTAAGAGCCCTGTAAGGGGCACAGAGGAACGTACTTGGGAAACAAAGCATGACGGTCCCTTTCCCGGCTCCAAACCTGCTCTAACTTTAAAAAACAGCAACAGCGTATCTTTGGGGTCTACCTTAGAGCCTCTGAAACACATTTTCTGTGAGAACAGATTTTAAACAAGTCAATTTGTGAGCAGACAAGCCAAACAACTCCCATATTATTTTGAGCATGCATCACGGGCAGGTGTGTGACAACCACCGGGGGACTATGGACAGGTGGTAAGTCCAGGTGCCCTCGCCACACTTGCTTTGAATCTCTGTGAAACTGGGCAGATGCCAAAGAAATGGAGAAAATGCAGATGCTTTCATCACCATCCTAAATAGTTCATCAGGGAGCAGAATACCATGGCCTCCAAAATAGAGTTGATTATGAGTTTTTATTAACTAAGCAGAGATCATTTATGACTCAGCGATGGGAGGTGGTGATGGTTAATGACATTAGTTCACCATACAGAATTGTTTTAAAAATTGGGAATAAGAGAGATGTGGTAATAGCCAGATGCTGCAAAAAATTATTTTTTTTGCCATATGGTAGCCTAATGAAGCTGATATTTTGTCAAATTTTCTTTTCATACAGGGGAATAAAGTATATTGCAGGTAAGATACAGATTGCTCATTGTCACATGATTATGATGAATTGTGTGGTTTTGAAAAGCCACTCATTAGATACCTGCCATTTATTAATTTGTTTGTTTGTTTATGTATTTGTTGAATAGGAGATAGAAATCAAATGGAAAAGATTGTCATGGAAAACAGAAATAAAAAACTAGAAGTATTAACAGTAAGTACATTTTTTATGAGCCCTCCATAGTTAGAGGAAAGAGGATTACAGTTTCTTTATAATTATTGTTCAATAAAAAGTTCTTCCATGTAAACATATGGTAAATCTACTCAGGCATCATAGAAAGGAAATAAAATTATTTCAATGTATCAGCTTCTGTTGAATTACAAAAATGGAGTTTCAGATCCAGTCTTAGAATCTCGCTTAGATCTAATTTTGCTGCTAATATTGTATGTGTATTCATCAAAAACAACATTATTTACTATTGCTTAAAAATAAGATCTGCTTTTTTACAACATGGTGGTGTTAGGTAAGTAAATAAGTACATCAAAAAAGGAAAACATCTAGATTTGAGAATAGATTACATATTTGATAAAGCCGAATAACGCCTTCAACTCTAGGGTTTCTTATCAGGTAGTAAAATCTATCCCTCGGAGTATTGAAATCTTTAAATTGGCTGATACTCACTCATTAACGGATCCATGTCAACAACTGTACAAGGGTAAGGCTGTTCCAGGAAGTAGACATGTGAAGCAGAACAAGAAGGCATTTTTTTAAAAAATATTTTTTATTGATTGCAGACAGGAAGAGAGAGAAAAACATCAATGATGAGAGAGAATCATTGACTAGCTGCCTCCTGCACACCCCACACTGGGGATTGAGCCCACAACCCAGACATGTGTCCTTGACTGGAATCAAACCCGGGACCCTTGAGTCCACAGGCTGACACTGTATCCACTGAGCCAAACCAGCCAGGGCAGGAAGACATTTCGTAGTCTCCATCTCCCTTTTCTTTTTGCACCTGCTGCCCCATTAACAACAGGCTTGTCTGCCTGAGTCCTGATTGACCATGACATTGTTTCATGAGCCTGTTCTCTTTCAGTGCTCTCTTCCCTGCGTTTTCCTTTATGAAACTGACGCCAGCCAAGCACCTCTGCTAGTGAGTGAGGGCTGGCAAAACAACACAGTGCAGACTGGGTGGCTTAAACAACAGACTTCTATTTTCTCCCAGTTCTAGAGGTTCGAAGTCTCAGGGGAAGGTCAGCAGGTTTGGTGTCTTCTGAGGTCTCTGCACGGCTTGCACATGGCTGCCTTCTCTCTGTGTCCTCACATGGTCATTTCTCAGCTCTTTGGTCTGTGTCCTAACCTCTGTTCTTATAGCGACACAAGTCATATTAGATTAAGGCCCACCAATATGACCTCATTTTACCTTAATCACCTATTTCCAGGCCCTATATTTAAATCTAGTCCCATTCTGAGGTGCTGGGTATTAGTGCTTCAACATGAAGTCTGAGGGAGCACAAGTCAGCCCTAACATTTCCCATTCAAGATAAGAGACTTCACATCAGTAAGAAGATCTGAGTTGAGGGAGGGCATGGCGGGCAGACTCATGTGGGGGCTGGGGCTGGGAGGAGACAAGAATAGCAGGACATTTTTGAACCAGGGTTGCTAGCTCTCTACATAAGAAAAACAAGGTAATTTATAAGAAGTCACCTGCTTAAAGTACTCAACACTTGTCAAAATTAATTTTATCAAGCTGGCTTTATTGCTAATATTTTGTGTGTTGTTTTTTTAAAAGGAAACCATTGTGTATGAAACTATATTTGATGGAGAAGCCATTGATCCAGGTATGGTGCTGAAGTATCTTTAAATTAAGCCACTTTTGCCTATTTGGATGCTAAGCTATGTGAATAAATTACTTATTCATTGTGCTTTGCATAATGAGACTCTGTACTAAAGCAAACCATTCAAGGTCCAGGCAGGTAAAATAAATGACCAAAAGGTGCCATATAAGACAGTTCAGTCATCAATGGCGGTTGATGCTTGGGAGCCATAACTATTATTGGGCTCCATCAAATTATTGCCCATTGGGAATGGGCCTGGAGTTGCCAGAATTCTGATGCTTAAAAAGAAGCTGGAAGTCTAAGTTTTCACATGAAATTTGCCCATTTTTAAATGTAGGTAAGTAGTTCAATTAAAACAAACTCCATTTTCCAGGCCAAATAAAACACTTTTCCCCCTCCTGGTTACTGTTATGTAAACTACCCTGAGACTTACTGGCTTAGAACAATAACCATCTTATTATATCTCAAAATTTTGTGGGTCAAGAATTTGTGCAGGTGTCACCTGGGCAATTCATTGGCTTTACTGTATTAAAAGGAACTTCATTGGCAGCTGGTGTGGTTGGTGGGCCCGAAGTGGCTTAATTACATGCCTGACAACTTGGTGGGGGTAGTTGCATGGTTAGGCTCAGGTGGGTCCCACTTACTCTTTAAAAATTAAAAAAAAATTTAATTATGGTTGGCATTCGATATTATTTTATATTAATTTCAGCTGTACAGCATAGTGGTTAGACAATTATATAATTTATGAAGTGATTCCTCTGATAATTCAAGTATCCACTTGGCATCATACATAGTTATTACAATATTATTGACTATACTAGAGGCCTGGTGCACAAAATTCGTGCATGGGGGTGTGTGTCCCTCAGCCCAGCCTGCACCCTCTCCAATATGGGATCCCTCTCATAATCCAGGACTGTTGGCTCCCAACAGCTCACCTTCCTGCCTTCCTGCTTGCCCCTAACCACTTCTGCCTGCCAGCCTGATCACCCCCTAACCACTCCCCTGACAGCCTGATTGATGCCTAACTGCTCCCATGCCAGCTTGATTGCCCCTAACTGTCCTCCCCTGCAGGCCTGGTCACCCCCAACTGCCCTTCCTGCAGGCCCAGTCGCCCCCAACTTCCCTCCTCTGCAGGCCTGGTCCCTCCCAACTGCCCTACCCTGCTGGCCATCTTGTGGTGGCCATCTTGTGTCCACATGGGGGCAGGATCTTTGACCACATGGGGGCAGCCATATTGTGTGTTGGAGTGATGGTCAATCTGCATATTACTCTTTTATTAGATAGGATAGAGACCTGGTGCATGGGTGGGGGCTGGCTGGTTTGCCCTGAAGGGTGTCCCGGATCAGGGTGGGGGTTCCCTTGGGGCATGGGCGGCCTGGGCGAGGGGCCTGTGGTAGTTTGCAGGCCGGCCACACCCCCCGGCGACCCAAGCAGAGGCCCTGGTATCTGGGATTTATTTAATCTTCTATAATTGAAACTTTGTAGCCTTGAGCAGAGGCCAAGGCAGGCCAGGGCTATGGAAAGCTTGGCTTCCTCCATTGCTGGGGAAACCCAAGCCTCCTGCTCTCTCCGTGGCTGCAGCCATCTTGGTTGGGTTAATTTGCATACTCTCTCATGATTGGCTGGTGAGAGTGGCTTGTGGGTGTAGTGGAGTGATGGTTAATTTGCATATCACTCTTTTATTAGATAGGACTAGAGGCCCAGTGCACGAAATTTGTGCATGGGGTGGGGGGTGTCCCTCAGCCCAGCCTGCACCCTCTCTAATCTGGGACCACTCGAAGGATGTCCAACTGCCCTTTTAGACCTGATCCCAGTGGGATTAGGCCTAAACAGGCAGTCGGACATCCCTCTCACAATCCAGGACTGCTGGCTCCCAACTGCTTGCCTGCCTGCCTTCCTGATTGCCCCTAACCCCTTCTGCCTGCCAGCCTGATTGATGTCTAACTGCTCCCCTGCCATCCTGTTTGCCCCCAACTTCCCTCTTCTGCCTGCCTGGTCACCCCTAACTGCCCTTCCCTGCAGGCTTGATCGACCCCAACTGCCCTCCCTTGCAGGCCTGGTTCCTCCCAACTGCCCTCCCCTGCTGGCCATCTTGTGGTGGCCATCTTGTGTCCACATGGGGGCAGGATCTTTGACCACATGGGGGCAGCCATCTTGTGTGTTGGAGTGATGGTCAATCTGCATATTACTCTTTTATTAGATAGGATAGAGGCCTGGTGCATGGGTGGGAGCTGGCTGGTTTGCCCTAAAGGGTGTCCTGGATCAGGGTGGGGGTTCCCTTGGGGTGTGGGGTGGCCTGGGCGAGGGGCCTGTGGTGGTTTGCAGGCTGGCCACGCCCCCTGGTGACTCAAGTGGAGGCCCTGGTATCTGGGATTTATTTATCTTCTACAATTGAAACTTTGTAGCCTGGAGTGGAGCCAAGCCTTCTACTTGCTCTGTGGCGGCAGCCATTTCTGTTGGGATTTATGTATCTTCTATAGTTGAAACTTTGTAGCCTTAAGCGGAGGCCAAAGCAGGCCAGGGGTGTGGAAACTTGGCTTCCTCCATCGCCAGGGGCAACTCAAGCCTCCTGCTCTCTCCAGCTGTGTGGCTGCTGCCATTTATGTTGGGATTAATTTATCTTTTATAATTGAAACTTTGTAGCCTTAAGTGGAGGCCTGGGCCAGCCAGAATGTGCGGAAAGCTTGGCTTCCTCCATTGCCGGGGAAACCCAAGCCTCCCTCCTGCTCTCTCCGTGGCTGCAGCCATCTTGGTTGGGTTAGTTTGCATACTCGCTCATGATTGGCTGGTGGGCGTGGCTTGTGGGTGTAGCGGAGTGATGGTTAATTTGCATATTACTCTTTTATTAGATAGGACTTATTTACTAGAGGCCCAGTGCCCAACTTCGTGCATGGGTAGGGTCTGGCCGGCCCGCCCTGAACGGGGCCAATCAGGGCCAGGCCGACTGGGGAGAGGGGACATGGGAGGTTGGTTGGCTGGCCCCCCAGGACACCCCACCCCCCTAACCCCCCGTCGAACTCCCAGTTGAGGGGACAATTTGCATATTTGGCTTTTATTATATAGGATTATATCCTAGACACCTAAGAAACAACAATTTGTTGAATGTTTACTCTATCAAGCCCTATTTACCTTGTTTCTTTTCTCTTGTATATTACTATATTTCATTATTATTTCTATAAAACATCAGTAGGTTAAACCTCAGACACTGTGTAAGGCACCCACCTCACTTGAGGGAAAATTTAAACAACAATTTGACTTGCTTTTTAAAATAATGTTTGAGCCAAAACCGGTTTGGCTCAGTGGATAGAGCATCGGCCTGCGGACTGAAGGGTCCCAGGTTCGATTCCGGTCAAGGGCATGTAGCTTGGTTGTGGGCACATCCCCAGTGGGAGGTGTGCAGGAGGCAGCCGATCGATGTTTCTCTCTCATCGATGTTTCTGACTATCTATCACTCTTCCTTCCTCTCTGTAAAAAATCAATAAAATATATTTAAAAAAAATAAAAATAAAAATAAATAGCAAACTTCAAAAGAGATACCAAACTATTTTAAAAAAAATAATGTTTGATTTTAAAATAATTAGGTTCCCAAGAAATTGTGTGTGCGCACTCACGTGCACGTGCGTGCATTCGCACGCGCACGCGCGCGCGCACACACACACACACACACACACACACACACACACCACAGAGAAGTACTTTATACCCATCACCTAGTTTATCTCAAAGGCAACGTTTTCTAAAGCTACAGCACCAAACCCATGAAACTGACACTGGTCAACGAACTGGACTACAGATTTTTTTTTAAAATATATTTTATTGATCTTTTACAGAGAGGAGGGAGGTGGATAGAGAGTTAGAAACATCGATGAGAGAGAAACATCGATCAGCTACCTCCTGCACACCTCCTACTGGGGATGTGCCCGCAACCAAGGTACATGCCCTTGACCGGAATCGAACCTGGGACCTTTCAGTCCGCAGGCCGACGCTCTATCCACTGAGCCAAACCAGTTAGGGCTGGACTACAGATTTGATCAGTTTGGGCATACACTTATTTTTTATGTCTGTGTGAATAGTTCTGTGACATTTAATCACCTATATAGATTCATGTGATCACTACCATGGTTAAGATGAAAAACCATTCCTCCACCAAACAAGATATCTCTAGTGCTAAAGGGGCAATTTTTAATGCATGTGAAATCACACACTGCTTCAAGTTTTGCTTCTCATTTTCCCTTTGGTAACAGAGCAAGGCTTGAAAAGACAAACAGCTTGTCACTACTGGCTATATAGCAAATGCTCAGTAAACACTTTGTGGGATGAACCAATGCTTTGTGAGTTCATTATAATCTACGTTCTTTGTGTTTTGTGTTCTCCCACAGTCTCTGGGAATGTGTATGAATATAACAGCAGAACAGGTGCACGAAAGTGGAAGAAGTCCCCCAGGCACCAGGAGGCGTCCTTGGCGAGCATGTACGCCCTCCCCGAACCCCACCCTTCTGAGGAGTCCAGGTCTTTAAGAATTCCCATGCAGGACTAGCACTTCCTGTGTGGCTCAATGGTTGCTGTTTTGGTGTGTGTCACTCTCATGGTAATTTTTTCCCTGGCTATTTAATTAAATGGCAGATGTGAGGCCAGCTGCTTTGTTTATAGCTTTCTGGAATCCTCCAGTTCAGGGCATCAGGGTGAGGACAGCAGGACTGGTTGACCCTGAATGTCTAAATAGCTTTGCTGAAAACTAGAGACTAAACTGATGCATGTTCACGGCCTGACTTTGCCCAGTGGAAGGTGTGCTTGTTACGACTGGAGCCTGTTATTCTCACTGCTACAGCCCCAGCACATGCTTGGCACAGTGGGGACTCCATACATATTTAGTGAATAAATGAATTTGAGTATATAAATCCAGATCTCTCGCCTTTAATTCAAATTGCTTATTATTCCTATGTCCCACAAAATAGAAATGGGAATTATCTTTAGAGAAGAACTTTTTTGGTTTCTAGTAGTCATAAGAAACAAAGAATTTTTTCCAGCATTTTCAAAAAGCACAATTGATCCTGCTTTTACATTGCTTTTTGTAGCACTATGAAGAACGAACCCCAGAAACTTTAATTATTATTACTGATGACTTGCCAGGGAGATGTAGGCATCCAACCTTTTGAGAACTATGTACTTAGACAAATAAGTTTTAAGTACACATGTACTCTCTGATGATCTCCCTCTTGGGTATCAGAAGACACATGGTAGCAGGAGACCAGAGCAATGTTGATGGTAGAGACTAAATCCACATTTAACCCAAAATAGAGTTCAACATGGGATATATATTTTAATTACTATTATTTTTTTGTTAATCTTTACCCAAGGATATTTTTCCATTGATTTTTAGGGAGAGTGGAAGAGAGATGGAAAGACAGAGAGAAACATCGATGTGAGAGAAACACATCAATTGGTTGCCTCCTGAATGCGACCCTGTCGGGTCTGGGGAGGAGCCTGCAACCAAGGTGCGTGCCCTTGACTAGAATTGAACCCAGGACCCTTTGGTCCACAGGCCGATGCTCTACCCACTGAGCAAACCGGCTAGGGTGACATCGGATATTTCCATAATAAATCTTATTCAAAGCAAAAACCATAAGCAATGACTTTGAGTCAGAGGATTATGGGGGCTTGGATGGTCAGAAACGTCTTGATGTTGATGCCCCTTTGCATGTGTGCACACGGATGATCCCTTCTTGGCCCTGGGACACCTCACGCCCCAAGAAGAGAGAGCACCTGGACATAAACAGGCTCATTTTCCACTTATGTCTAACCCCATGGGTCAATCCTCAGGGGCACTATGGTGTGGGGGACATCGGTGGGTTTGAAGTCGGGAGCTTTGAAAGTCGGTTTTCTTCTTCAAGACTATGTACAATCATCAATATATACAATTCCCCCCCTGCCCCATTTCTGTCTCATCATTTTGTTGTGAGAAACAACATAAAAGAATTGAGATTCTACATTTGGCAGTGCTTTTTAAACTGTAAGTATTATCTCTGTTAAACAGGATTGGTTTCATTAAGTCAAAACTGGCCAGCGAGGGAGCAGTGGCTTGGAACACAGAGAGGGTCACTCCATGGTTCTAAGCAATCTATGTTGGAATTGGTTGGTAATTAGCTTCACAGCTTTTGTGAAGGAGTAGACTACCTTGCTCCAGATGGCATGACAATTCTCCACCAGGGGAGAGACTGAAGACTGGGAAAACGCTCTCCCCTCTCCAGAAAGACTCGCTGGATCAATTACGATTAGATGGATGTAGACATGTGAGTCTCCATCTGCCACCACCTGAGCTTTTAAGAAAAAAACCCCAAAGCATTTATAAACGTCCTTCTCAAAGTCTGGATTGGATCAATTAGTATTGTATCTGCCTGTGCCAAAACCAAGAAAAATTGGTACATTGTTTTTACTTTCCGTTGTTGAATTGTTTTGGGTCTGTTTCGGATCTGGCCAAGAGATAATGTATGTGCTGGAGACAACGTGCCTGGAGGTAGGGTGGGAAAGGTAACGTGGGAGAAGGGGGTTAAGCGGGGCGGGGCGGGGGGCGGGGAGCTGAAGAAGGCTGCTGTCAGGGGCAGGACCCTGGAATTTGACCTGTCTTTTGGTTCCAAATCAATTTGCCTCCAAACTCCGATGCTCTTTACCACCAGGCTCCAATTTAACAGTAATGACTGGATGCATTTCCTGAGGCTGCCTTAACCCATAGCACAGACTTGGTGGCTTAAGCAACAGCACTTGATCCTCTCACATTTCTGGAAGCCAGAATTCTAAATGTTGGCAGGATCACACTCGCTCGGGCGGCTCTAGGGGAGAACCTGCCACTGCCCTCCTCAGCTCCTGGTGGCTGCCCTGGTGTTCCTGGGCTTGTGGCTGCCTCCCTCTAATCTCTGCCTTTCATGTCACTTTCTCCTCAATGTGTCCGTCACATGTCCCTCTACTCCACTCCTATAAAGACATGTTTCTGATACAGGCCCCCCTGGATAATTCAGGGGGATCTCCCCATTTCAAGCTGCAAAGACTTTCCAATAAGATCATGTGCCCAGGTTCCAGGGGTCCGGACACCGACATATCCTTTTTTGGGTTACCATTCTACAAACTATAGTGACTTCAAAAGTCTTTAATATAGGATATAAATTAATGCTATCTTACTACGAACAATGTGACCATTTTAGTTTGTTTAAAAATATCTATTGAGTGCCTACTCTTTGCCAAGAATATTTTAAGGCCTTTAATCAATAAAAATGCAAGTGCCTTTGACCCGGTAATTTTATTGCTTGAAATGTCCCTGTAGGTAGGTTTACAAAAGATTTATGAGATTTTTTGTGTATGATTGCTCATGGTAGTAGTTTGTAAGAGAAAAACAACTGGAATAGAATCAAAGCGTCCATTTAATAAGGGGGTTGGTTGGAAAATCACATCATGTACAAATTATAATATTAAAAAATTAGGCATATATTGATATGCAAGATATATTAAGTGATCAAGGAGGATAACCTACAGAGTTTTCATTCATATGAATAAATAAGCATCTATGTAGATATATGTGCTGGCATATGCATTGACTTGGGGGCAGTGAGAAGTCATAGGAACTGTTAAAAGCGATTACCTTTTACAGCAAGTCTGGGGAGGAAATGCAAAGGATGAAGGAAGATTTTTCCTTTTCCTTTCACTGTTTCTGAACCATTGAATTTTCCAATTTTCTTTGTACATATTTTTATTTTTAATAATATAGGTAGGTATATCTGGTGGTGAGAATTTAGGACATTTATTTCTTTTCTAATACTTTCTTTATTCTGGAATTTTGTAAGAGGTCTGAGGCTTTTCTTCAAATCAATTTGAAACTTCAGAGCTGTCTACCGCTTGGGATAGTTTCTTCCTGATTTGTATAATTATTGTTGCTTTTCCACCGGTCTCGGTTTCCCCTTTTGAAATGGAAATGGATTGTTCTCATGTTGGGTCTCCAGGATTCAGTAGCTAAATCTCTTATCTTTTCCTCTCATCATTTCTAACCTATTGAATCATCACTCTGCTGTTAGAGATTTCTTTCACTTGATATTCTGGGTCACTAACTTCGATCTCGCCAGTTTCAATTTCTCCTCATCTACTGATTTTTTAAGATCATATTTTTAGTCACAGGAAGATGTGTGTGTATGTGTGTGTGTGTGTGTGTGTGAGAGAGAGAGAGAGAGAGAGAGAGAGAGAGAGTGTGAGTGTGCATGAGTGAGTGTGTATATGTGTGATTGTGTGTGTGTGAGTGTGTGCGTGAATACTAGTATATGGTTGTGTGTGAATATATGGATGTGTGTGTGAGTGTGTGTGAGTTGTGAGTGTATGAGTTTGTGTGGTGTATAAGTGTGAATGTATGTGTGTATATATAGAATGTGTGCACACATGCACATTACACATTAATCTAAATCATCTATTCTTTTAAAAAATATATATTTTTATTGATTTCAGAGAGGAAGATAGAGGGAGAGAGAGATAGAAGCATCAATGATGAGAGAAAATCATTGATTGGCTGTTTCCTGCACACTCCCCACTGGGGATAGAGGCTGCAAACCCAGCATGTGCCCTGACCTGGACTCGAACCGTGACCCCTGGTTGATAGGTTGAAGCTCAACCACTTAGCCACGCTGGCCGGGCCATCTTATCTATTCTTGTTGAAGTTGTCCATTTCAGTAAAAGTCTGTTCCGAATATTTCATTTTCTTCTTTGGGTTCTGTGGATCCCTTAGGCTCTTGGGCCCCTTGGGCTTCCTGTAATTTTTTCTGTCAGTGTTGGGCTGAGGTCGACTTGCCATGGACATATCTGAGGCCCTGGAGGAGGCACAGCTGTCTCTCCGCATGTGGGCTGATGAGACAGCAGAGGAGCCAGGGGCTTTCTCGTGACGACAGGCCTTTGCTTGCCCTGTCAGCTCCAGGGTCAGAGGAGCCTTGCCCAACCCTGACATTGCTTCTGCACATTTTTGTGGGCCAGGGAGACATGGCATCTCCTTATTGGCTAACATCCCATCTCTCTGGCAAGGGGAAGGGTCCAGGGAGCTGGGTCTCCAGAAGTGTATCCCAGACCCATGCACTGTGGCTCTCCTATGCTGGTCTCTTCTGGTTCAGAGGGGAGGAAATCTCAGAGACTTTCAGTTGCTCTCTCCATTCGGATCTATATACCCACCTGGAGCTGCCCCAGCCAACCTACAAGTGCACGAATCCATCCTGGAAGAGCAGAATGGCCCAGCCAATGCAGCCTGTTTCAGCTGACCTTCACCTGACCCTCACACACTGAACTCCAACAATAAATGCTTGTTCGAAGCCTCTGGCTTGTTTTACAGCAGCAGCTAACTGATAACAGAAAGAAGGTGGATGCTATCCTCTTATATTTACCTCTATACTTAAAAACATATGCACAAAAGTGTTATTTAAAAAAGTGAGACACAAGAAAATATTGAAAAGATGGAAAAGAGAGAGCTAATGTAAATGTCTTTAAGATGAATTTGTAGAACCTCAGAGTTACTAGTAAAAGGATCACTGGACTGAAGATAGGAGCTGTGACCTTCTTATAGTTCCATTCCATAGTGCCTGGCCCAAGAGAAGGGGCCAACAAATACTTATTAAATAAAACACCTTTGTGATGGAGATACCTTTCACTGAAGAAGATCTGAATTTAACTCAGTCACCAAGAGGTGGTACCATATGGCTTGACACCTGGACCACCTACGCTATGCACACCTGGATAGGTTCTAGACACATTTCCATTGCTCTGTCCCTTTCAAATGTATCCCGTTCCAGTCCTCCTGAATAGAAAACCATATACATTCCTTCCTCTTTTGCCCTCTAAACATCCACATTCTTTAAATAAGAATCTTTGTGGTCAAAGATCCTGCCCCCATGTAGACACAAGATGGCCACCACAAGATGGCCAGCAGGGGAGGGCAGTTGGGAGGAACCAGGCCTGCAAGGAGGGCAGTTGGGGGCAATCAAGCCTACAGGGGAAGGCAGTTAGGGGTGACCAGGCCGGCAGAGGAGGTAAGTTGGGGCAAACAGGCTGGCAGAGGAGCAGTTAGTCATCAATCAGGCTGGCAGGGGAGTGGTTAGGGGGTGATTAGGCTGGCAGGCAGAAGGGGTTAGGGGCAATCAGGAAGGCAGGCAGGCGAGCAGTTGGGAGCCAACAGTTCTGGATTGTGAGAGGGATGTCCAACTGCGCATTTAGGTCCGATCACCGGGATTGGGTCTAAACGGGCAGTCGGACATCCCTCGAGGGGTCCCAGATTGGAGAGAGTACAGGCTGGGCTGAGGGACACCCCCATGCACGAATTTCATGCACCAGGCCTCTAGTAAATAAATAAACCACCATGAAATATTCCTAGTAAAATCCGTATTCATAGGCTAACTGAAAAGAATGTCCTCAGACAATGTTTCCAGGGTTGATCCTGGGTCTGCTTGAATATCTCATGATGGGGAGCTCCCCACACACCAGGCATCTCTTTCCACTGTGGGCAAGGATTACGGAATTATTTATCAAAGCCAAAAGGAAATCTAGTTGACAATGTGAAATCTGAGCTAAATACAGTTTTTCCTTATTAACAAGGCCTCGTGGGCAAAACAGCATATTTTCACTAGTTGATGAAGAAGCTGCTTTGGGCCAGAACATCTGCATAATCGCTTAATTCAGCATCGTTACCTTATATTTCATCCAGCTCCAAAATTATACTCCTTCATCTACACTAAATGATTTACTCTCCGTGAGGGAAAGCAAAATCATCCCTTTTGAATCAAAATTACCCAGGAATATAATTAACAGGCTCTCATTTTGTTAGCACATCATCTAACCTCTCCGAGGATGGCTTTAAATGGGAAAAAATGGCAGCTTTATTGTGTTCTTGATGTATTGCAAACATTACTTAGTAGTACAGCTGTAGGACCAGTCTACTCACTTCATTGGGTCTAAAACAAATTTAATTTATGTTTATTGTTGTGAACAATAACATTAGATTTAAACAGTCTCTTATTTAACACTATGAAGTATCTTATTTAACACTATGAAGTACGTGCACAGCAACGTACCTGATTGTAAGTAAGGCTCCAGGACAAAGACGACTGGTTGAGTTCTCTATTTCTCTCACCCTTAAATTTTAAGAATTCAACATGAAAGTCTGTATTCAATTTATATAAAGTGGTTAGCAAAATATATAATGTATAGTAAGTGTGTGAGAAAAATTATCAATTACATTTTTTAATTATACATTTACTAGAGGCCTGGTGCACAAATTCATGCACAGGTGGGATCCGGCCTGCCCACCCAGATGGGGGCTGATCAGGCTGGGACAGTGAGGGGGAGGGGCCGTGGGAGGTTGGCCAGTTGGCCCTGCCCCTGATTAGGGTTGGGGGAGTGATCGAGGGCGGGGCCAGCTGGGGGGAGGGGCCACGGGTGGTTGGGGGATGTCGATTGGCCAGTTGGCCACTGCAGTGTGCGTCACAGCAACCAGTCGTTCTGGTCGTTCCGGTCATTCCAGTCATTCCAGTTGTTCTGTCATTCAGGTCACTTGGCTTTTCTACATATAGATTATTATACAATTACAGCTACTGGTAGTATACTGTTAATGTTATCAGCTGTGTGAGCTTTCCAGCTCCTCATACAATATGCTGGATCCTCAAACTCTTCCCTGGATTGGAGTAGCCACTACAGAAAACAGTATGGTGTTACATCAAAATATTAAAAATGGAACTGCTTTATGATGCAGCAATTCCACTACTTGGAATATATATATATATATATATATATATATATATATACACAAAACACTAATTTGAAAGAATACATGCACTCCTATGTTCATTGCAGTGTTATTTACAACAGTTAAACTATGGAAACAACACAAGTGCCCATCAATAGATGAGTGGATAGAAATGTGGTGGTACATATATACATGGAATATTATTGGGCCATAAAAAATAATGAAATATTACAACAGCAATGCAACATTGGATGAAATTTGTAACAGCATGGATGGATCTAGAGAACATTATGCTAACTGAAATAAGTCAGTCAGAGAAAGACAAACACCACATAATTTCACTTATAGGTGGGATCTAGAGAACAATATACATGAACAGGCAAAATAGAAACGGATTTATAGATACAGAGAACAAACTGATGGTTGCCAGAGAGGAGGTTGGTTGGGGGACTGAGTGAAAAAGGTGGTGAAGGTATTAAGAAATACAGGTTGGTATTTACAAAATAGTCATAGGGAGGTACCCTATGAGGATAAACCCTCTTCTTACCTGACTTCCAAGATCAAAGCTAGTGGAGACTCAGCGGAGAGGGTGAGATGGAATTCCAAAGGGGCCATTATTGTAGTACTGGGCTCTTCTAGCTGGGGCTGTAGAGACTAAAGAAACCCATGGGCTAATAGCACAAACAGATCAGTTGGGTAAAAGCCACATCCATGAGGCAATAAGCGAAAGCCTTATGCGCTCAGGACTGAAATCATCCATTTCTTATGGCTCACTCTTCTCAGTCATGTCCCAACATCAAGCTCAGTGCTTGGCACATAGTGATACTTAGTAAGTCAATGTGGAATAAATTAAAGGAGGAGGAGAGATTTCTTATCAGAAAACAAAAGAATGTTTCCATGTTCAATCCAGCCCAACAGACAGTTAACTGGATGGCAGGCAGGTCCCATTCCTCATTTGATTTATATGCTTTTTGGTTTTCTTCCAGATCCAGTTTATTTTTAGGTATCAGCATGATATTGCAATTATAGGCCTTGCCCATTGGTCCCTGAGTTGCCAAATACCTGGCACAGATGGTGTCCTGAACATGGCCCATGGCAGACATGGCTAATGGATTGCAGAGTGTGGATGAATTCTGTGGTGGACATGGAGCTGTGCCACCCAGATTCCCTTTCAAGGAAGGACTTGCTGTCTAGCCTTCAGTGTCTTTGAGGGCAGCCTCGGCGGCATAGTGCCCCCTGCCTGGAAGTCATGCTCTTCCCAGGGCAGCCTTCACCTGGTGTGTGGCTAAGGAAGAGGGGCTCAGAGGGCCCTGCTATTCCAGCCCCCTGCTGGACAACTCTGCTGAGGACACTGGTTCCAGGGTCTTACCCATCCAGCCTTGTTGGAGAAGAGAAAAAGTTCGTGTACCCAGCACTAGCAGAGCCCAACACTACACGCCTCGAATCACAGTGGAGAAACATTGGCTATTTTATCATGAATGGTCCACCCAGGAGAAAGGGAAGCTAATGTCAAAGCCTGAATTCCTTGGTGGCCTGTAGGACACAGGTCATAGAGGGCAAAATCACAAGGCACCGTGGGTTAGAGGTTCGTGATGTGCTGGGAGCTGACTGCTCGGAGGTGAGGTGAGGGTGATGAATCTTCAGGTGGTGAGGACAGCTCTGAGGTCCGTTCCCTTGTTCCTCTATCTGGTTTCATGGGGAAGAAGCCAGTGGGTCGTTCCACCTTAGGGCTGAAACCTAGCCCAGGTCAGGATGTTATCTTTAGCTTAGCAGAAACCCATACCTGTGACTCTTAGTCAAGGTACGGCACTGTTTCTGCTGTCCCAGGGGGGTGATGACTAAGGGAAGCTGGATAGTGCTGGGGCTACACGTTACATCAAAGTCATACATTGACTTAGGAGCCTCGCTTTCACCCTCACCCCCTGCCAGGTTAGCTGAGGCTTTGTCAGGCCTTTGTACTTTGCCTTCTCCCTCTGCCCAACCCAGGTTTTTCTCCCTTTTCTTCACAGGTGCTGATCTCTGATAGACACCTAAGAGACAAGCCCAGGGGAGGCCGCATTAGCCATGTTCACACCAGGGAGAAGCTGCATTCTCCATGTTCACACCCAGGGAGAAGCTGCATTCCCATGCCCTTGATAGAAATGAGGGTTGATTTTCTGAAAGGGGCAAAGTCATTTACTTAAAAGCTAAAAATACAACGAAACTCCTGGGAACTTTTAAAATAGATTAGCACTTCAGTATTGTTGGAATACTTGGGATCATATGTGAATCTACATATGGGCATAGAATTATTTACTTCAAATGTTCACCTGTTTTCTTTTTTACACAAATAATACATATTCACTGAAGAAAATTCAAAACTGTTGGTCCATTAAGAGCAGAGTAAATAAAGGTTATTCACAATTTTACCACCTAATGAAACTTCTAATTAATATTTTGAAAAACAATCTTCTGGATCTCTTTCTTATAACATAGATGAAATAGAAATTTTACAATGAAAATAGGATTATACTGTGATACCATTGTGTAACTACTTTTCTTTGTTCTACTGATAAATATAGGCTGAGCCTATATTTCTTGTATCTCCACTTTCTCTCTCTTTTGGGGGTGGTTACTGTCCCTTCATTTACAATGCGGACTTCTGAAAGAGGGAGATGTATTTTTCCAAGGACTCCCCTACCTGATTTGTAGGAGTAAATAAGTCTGGGCATGAGAGAATGCTGATCATGCTCCCTGCCATCCCATTCACGCCTAGCGTCCCCACAGGCCGCTTACCCTGGGCCTGGGGAGGGCGTGCTAACTCACTAGTTCGCAGCTTCACGCAGAGATATTGAAGGTGGATCTGAAGAAATCTCAGCTGATGATACAATAGCTGCGAAGAGAGTTTCAAAACAACACAGGCAGCACCTAATGCCGCTTCCTTAATACCTGTCAATCCATAGGATTTACAAGGTAATAGAAAGGAAACTTTCCTCACAGAGCCAAACTTTCCCTGTGTTTGGAGGTAAAGTTTTGATGAAGATGCCTTGGGCTGAGCTTTGGGAGCACACAGGCACCTGGAGGCAATTAGACTGACAGATGCCTGCGCTTGCAGCAGGTGCTGGGCTGGGGGCTCAGCTGGGGGCTAGTAGCGGCTCACCTTTTATTAGTCCTGTGACTTTGGACCAACCACTTCCTCTCTAGGCCTCCATTTCCTCTGTATAAATATTGACTCTTTAAAAAATCCTCACTGGAGGATATGCTTATAGATTTTAGAGAGCGGGAAAGAAAGAGAGAGAGAGAGAACATCAATGCGAGAGAACATCTTTTGGTTGCCTTCTGTATGTGCCCCAACTGGGGATTGAACCCACAACCTATGTATGTGCTGTTTGTAAAAAATCCCAAATAGTTATTTGGCTCTTACATTGAGCCAAGCATAGTCTGGGGCTGTGGCTACAACAGTAAGGTCGTGTTCTGCCCCTCAGGGAGGTTACTGTACAGAGCTGAGCTGTCCACCATGACGGCCACCAGCCACGTGTGGCAATTGACCACTTGAAGCGTGGCTGGTCCAAGCTGAGTTGTGCTGTAGGTTAAAACACTCACTGGAGTTTGAAGACTTATGAAGAAATGTAAAGTATACCTTTCATAATCTTTATGTGGCTAATCTGTTGAAACGGTAAAAGTTTGGATATTGGGTTAAATGAAACATATTAGTAAAATTTTCATTTGCTTTTCTTCATTTTTTTTTTAAGTGGCTGCGAGAACATTTAAGATGACACCCATGACTCCCGAGGTGGTCCTACTGGGCAGTGCTGCTAAGGAGGAGATGGGCACAGGTGCTGTGCCATGTGGGGGTGCAGCTCCCTGGAGCCCCGTGCTAAGGAAGAGGAACAGGTGCACCGAGGGCAGCCAGGGGGCGCACATGGCCCTGTCTGAGGGGCTCCCGGGAAACAGTGAACCAGGTGCACAGGGAGGTGGGTGCCGGGGGAGGGGGCTTCCAGGCCAAAAGAACAGCAAGTACTGGTATGAGTTGTTGAGAGTGAGGAACAGAAGGAGGGCTGGCGTGGCTGGATTCAGAGAGGAAAGGGGAGATGGTGGAGAGGTGGTGGGGATCCATGTTGAGGATCTGGGGTTTGTCCTGAGGAATGGTTAGGAAGGATGAGCAGAGGGGTGGCCTGGCCCATGCATTTAAAAATCAAATTGTTCCATCTGAAGAACTGGGCAGAGTCCTTAGGCAAGTGGAGAGGCCCTGCTCTCTCCCTGTGGTGTTTTCAGGTGGGCTCTGCTGAAGTTCCTTCTGAGAAACTCATCTGAGAGGGCGAGACAGACCCAAATGAAGCTCCCTGCATATGCAAGGGAGTGGGATTCTGGCAAGGCGTCCAGAAGAATTTTAGAAAGGGGGCGGGGGATGGGGAGCTAAGAATGAACACGGTTCCATGAGCAGAGAAGGCAGGGAAGGACATTCTAGGTCATGGAAAATAGCTTCCATGAAACACTGTGCCATTACCATATTCCAGATTCCCTGTAAGTGCTCAATTAATCTAATTGATACTTTGTTAGGCGTTATTATCTTCATGTTGCAGATTAATTGAAGACTGGGGGTTAACATGTGTGATCTTCATATAAATGTTAATTGGATCTGTTAGTAAACAGTGGACCAAGAATTAGAAATTAGGTTGGTCTGATTTCAGAGCCCCTGTTCCCCAAATACATATTGGGAAACAGTCCAGTAGTGTGTGTGTGTGTGTGTGTGTGTGTGTGTGTGTTGTATTTTTTAATTTATTACTTTATTTTAAAATATATTTTCAGAGAGGAAGGGAAGGGGAGAGAGAGACAGGAACATCAATGATGAGAGAGAATCACCAAGGCATTTTAAACATGACATTTATCAGGTGTTTACATGTGCCAGTCTGTGTGTACAGTGGTTATGAGCCTGGAGTTGAACCCAGGCTCTGCCACTGACCTCTCTGTGTCCCTGTCCTCCCATCGCATAGAGATGATAACAGCTTCCTATTCATGGTTGTGGTGAGGATTCGGAGACTTAATTCTTTTTTATTTCACATAGCTCATTTATTCCAAATGCAGGGTAGCATAAGGACAATGAGAATCCAGCATTGTTTGGGGGTGGTCTCTAAACCGAACATTTAAAAAAGGAGGGACATTTATGAAGACATGTTTCCTGCTATAAAGGCAAGGTCTGGAACAGAGTTTTTGATATTAACTATGGCAGTGACTTGGGAAAAACCTAGGCTGTAGCACTGTCATCTCACACTAGCAGCAACAATAATGTATTTCTTATAATGGTTGTTAAATAAAAACCATCTTATTTAATTCTCACCATGACTCCATTTTGTCCATTTTCCAGATGAGTTAAGTGTGTTGCCTAAGGTTAGATGGACACTAAGTGGCAGGGCCAGGATTCAAACCATGTTCTTTCTGCCTCCAGTGCCCTGTGTTGCTCCTTCAGTTTGGGTTGGAACAATGGAAATCTATGTTCCAGGTCTGTTCTCGTGAGCTGGTTTCCTCTGCCTTCCATCAGCATGTTTACAAATCAGTTAAAAGTGCCCCGTCCCAACCTTCCTCTTCTTGCCCACGTTCATCCCTTACCTTTCCAACAAATCTGGTAGGTGATGCTTTTGCAAACCCTGACACCCCCACCAAAGCCACCCACACTTAAATTCCTTTTCCCTCCTTCTTTCTTATTCTCTTTTCCTGACATTGCCACCTGAGTATCACTACTTTCTGGGGAAGACTCTTGTGAAGCAAACTAGGGACAGTTTGAGGTGTGGAGAGACCAGGAATCTGAGCAGTTTCTCCACTTAGGTCAGTGCTGAGCTACCACAGAGACCAGAACAAAGAAGATGAGACATTTGCAAAGGAAGGCCTCCTTCTAGAACCAGTTCTATCTGACCCTCTTCCCAGAAAGGGAGGCAGCCTGGTTCGGAGGGAGGCAGGAGTAGATGTTCATTCATTTGCAAAATTTAATTGTCTAGTTGCAGAGGTCTGCAAACTTTTCCTGTAAAGGGTCAGAGAATAAGTGTTTTAGATTCTGTGGGCCAACAGTCTTTGTCATAGTTACTCAACTCTAACTTTGTAGTTAAAAAATAGCCATAGAAGATACATAAGCAAGTGTACAAGGCTCTATTAAAAATGTAGTTATGGACACTGGAATTTGAATTTCATAGAAGTTCACATGCCATAAAATAGTAGTGTTCTTTTTATTTGTTTCAACCTCTTAAAATGCGAAAAGCACCCTTAGCTTCTGGGCTGGATTTGAGTACTGGCCACAGTTTGCCAGCCCCTCCTTTACTCTGTCCCAGGCACAGTGCGAGCACATGGACATGGCCTTGACCTCACAGGGCTTGTGTGGAGCTGCTCAGTTTTTTCAGTTTGTTCCTTGGAACACACTTTAATTATTAATGGCTCACCAAAATGCTGTCCATTCTCAAGAATGTTGAGGAAATACTGATTGAAGCAAAGTTCCTTTGCTACAAGACTTCTCCGAGTCTTTAATATGGAACGGACATTGGGCCTTTCCAAGAGCTGAATATAGTAAGAGAAACCCGCTAGGTCGCATTCATCTGAGTACAGGATCTTTGTGCATTTGGAACACGTTGTACAGTTGGTGTTCCACAGAACACACTGTGAGAAAACCCTTTTCTCTTTTTAAGTAGGAAAATGAAGTCATTTGCGAAGGTCCCCCCCACTGCTGAACTGAAAGATTAGTCTGAGGTCTCCTTCTCTAGGGTCCTTGTCTCTCTCCCAAAGGCCAGGCAATGCTTCAGAATGACGTTCCCTCTTTAAAAAGATGGAAATAATTTAGAGAAAGAACTACTTTGTTATTTCTAAGGCACATGGTGTTATTTCCCATTTGATTATGTAAACCCTGGTGAATAGCTTGCCTGTGTCTGTGGCTCTCGGTTCTATGGTCCCCACGACTCCTCTCGAACTCACCCCGCCATCAGCTGCTGGATTCATTTCCAATTTCACTCTTCTCAGCTGTATAATTGCTGCTTTAATAATTAAGCTTCAAAGCCCATCTGACCCTAAGCTCTTTGGGGCAGGGCCCACAATGCTAAAAGCAGCTGAACTAAGGTTGGGAAAAGCTCCTGCACATTAAAGCAAAGTGTGAGTTGTTTAAAAGCAAACATGGATACAAGGGCTTAGTGGGACCAGTTTTGCTGTGAATCAGAGAGCCTTTCAAGAAACTCATATAATATGAATGATCTCAAGACCTCAGGTGCCAAAAGGATTTACGAGTAGAGTCATGTCTTATGTGGGAGTTAGTGTTTGAAGTTAGCACATAAGGCAAAAATTGCATAGAGTCAAAATTAGGCCTGAAAAGCCTTCAAATCGTCAATAAAGTGCCAAGTAACCATGACTTTAGGTATACTCTGCCGTCTCTCAGTAAGTTAAAAAAACACAGTTATTTTCCTCCTCCAGTGTTGTATGAGTTCCCAGTGCCTCGGTTTAGCATCGGTGGTGTAGTTGGCTTGCATTTAGGGGTCTGGCTGTATCAAAATGATCTCGCCCTCATTGGTGGTTGATTTTCCCTGAGAGATTTGTACCTCTGATATGGCCTGTTTGCCCTGAAATGTCTTATCATAAAGGACTTTAGATAAATCACATCACAAAATGTGGTTTTACTTTATCATCTGTCATACTCAGAGGGTCCCAAATTTCTTCTGAGTTTAAGTTCATTTATCACTATCATAACGTCCTTGGCATTGTTGTGACCCTATGTATTCACAGACCTGGCTGGATGCTCGACCCATCACCCAACAAAGATCCTGAAAAGACAAAACGTAAGGCTAAGGAATATTGGTAAGGTCCACTTCAGCTGAAAGGGTAAAAAGAAGGAAATAAACAAGGTGAAAGGAAGTAACATAAATATCTTAATATTCTCATTGGCCCCAGTCTCCACCCTTTCCGCACACATATGCATAGAGTAAGGGGGAGGAGAATGGTGTTTGGTTCTTACAAGGAAAAGCCATTACATGTGGGATTCAAGCCCAGGCCTTCTGACTCCAGAGTCCATACTCTGATCCCCATTCTAGTGCATGTACACAGCCTGCCTCCTGGGCTCACCAAAGGGGGTGACTAGATGCTGCTATAAGCATCTCTGGAGCTCCACCCAAATGCTCCACCACTGATGTATGGCCATCATACGTCAGTTTCTCTTACTATATTCTTGTGTAGGAGTAATGGCATCATCTCCCAGATGAGGTAGCATTTGCACAGATTTTTAGAAGAAGTAGAATTGAGCTGTGCTTACATTGTGCTGCAGGTGGGGCTTCAAAATTCTATTTCTGGAAGAGGGAACATTTTAAACAAAGGCATGGAGAAGTCCTCTAGGTAGGGACCTGCTCTAATCAGCTTTATTTCCCTGGGATCAAATAACATAGATCTTTCATCGTGTTTATTAGAATGAATGGCATTTCTAGAGGAGGACACACATTTTTGCTTGGCTGGAACACAAGGAATATAAAGATGAATCAAGGGAAAGAAGTTGAAAAACAGATGGGGTCAGATCCTGGAGGGCCTGTGGGGGGTAGAATAATGGCCCTCAGAGATAGCCACATCTTAATTCCTGGACCTTGTGACTACATTGGGTGACATGGCAAAGAGAATCAGCGCTACAAATGGTTGCTAACTGACACTGACTTGGAGATATTATCCTGAATGATTTGGGTGGGCCAGTGTAATCACATGTTCTTATGAGTGGAAGAGAGAGGCAGACAAGGGATAACCAGAGAGACGGCAGAGTGAGGAGGACTCAGCCCAATGTTGCTGGTTTCGAAGATGGAGAAAGGAGCTGCTCGCTAGCCAAGGGGTGGGGTGGCCCCTGGAAGCTGCACAAAGCAACAGAATGCATTCTCCCCCAGAGCCTCTAGAACAAACGCAGCTCTGCCGACACTGGTTCTAGCCCAGTGAGACTATTTTAGATATCTGACCTCCAGAACTGTAAGACAACAAATTGGGGGCCATGTAAGCCACCAAGATTATGATAATCTGTTACAACAGCAATAGGAAACTAATGCACTGTCTCAAGGAGACATCGTATGTCCTGAGGGGTAGCACCTGGGTAATCCCAATTCTTACTAGTCATAGAATCTTGGGTAAATTATTTCACCAACTGGAGCAATTTCACTGATTGGAACTTTCTGCAATGATGAAAATATTGTAAGTATCCACTGTCCAATATGGTAGCCACTAGCCCCCATGTGTCTGTTGGGCTTTTAAATTGTGGCTTGTGTGACCGAGGAACTGAATTTTTAATTTAATTTTAATGAATTTAGATTTAGATTCCAATAGCCTCTCTGGCTAGCGGCCATCACACTAGGGAGCATAGCGTCAGAGCCTTGACTTTCTCACATGAGTAGGAGGTAAGAACAGACCTCCCTCTTAGAGTTACTATGTATTAATAATATCCTACATAATAAAAGCCTAATATGCTAAGTGTCCAGTCATCAGGTTGTCTGTTCAACCAATCAAAGTGTAATATGTTAATGATATGCTAAGGCCACTCAACCGCTCGCTATGATGTGCACTGTCCACCAGGGGGCAGACAGTCGACCAGTAGACCAGTCACTATGATGTGCACTGACAACCAGGGGCAAACGCTCCGAATGGTAGGTTAGCTTGCTGCTGGGGTCCGGCTGATCAGAACTGAGCGAGATGGGCTGGATATGCTCTGGAGCCCTCCTGCAGTCCCTCCCTGGCTGGCCAATCTCCTGTGTCCCTCCCTGGCCCAATCATGCACTGGTGGGGTCCCTCGGCCTGGCCTGCGACCTCTTGCAATCTGGGATCCCTCGGGGCATGTCAGAGAGCCGGTTTCGACCCGATCCTGCAGGCCAGGTCGAGGGACCCCACTGGTGCATGAATTCGTGCACCGGGCCTCTAGTGTGCTAGATAATATAAAAGAATGTTTAGGCTAGCTCAGTAGGATGAAAAAATTTGCATCCATCCAGGTGGGCAAGGACATCTCAATTTTTTTAAAGGATTGGAGTTAGGTCCTGCATCCTTGGAAAACAAGACAATTTGTCATGACCTTCTATGAGTTTATCTTGAGTGGGCTGAATAAATTTGCTACTAT
The DNA here is from genome assembly GCF_963455305.1 of Plecotus auritus. Lineage (NCBI taxonomy): Eukaryota > Metazoa > Chordata > Mammalia > Chiroptera > Vespertilionidae > Plecotus > Plecotus auritus. The sequence continues at coordinate 126,338,355 of NC_137773.1, forward strand.
CTTGATGTTTTTCACAAGCTTCCCTTTCTAACCTTTTAAATAACACTTGAAGTTTTCTTCTAACCATGAGCAACATTTTGAGTTTCTCTATACCGGCCTCAGGATTGTCTGAGCGCATCTATGTTGGGTGCCTGTAACAGAAGGCAGCCGTCCACGGCTTGTGCACCAGCCCCATGGTGTGTGCAGTCTTCCCAGCTCCACCATCTCCCACACCCCATTCTTCTTTCACTCCCCAATACCTGCTGCCCCTCTGGCCTCAGAGGTCCCCGTTCTAGGCAGGAAGAAGACAGGCATTTCATTTTGAGACTTTGCCTTTTTATTTTTGGAGAAAAGCCCTTCTCAGGAGTTTTCATTTCATTTTGTGACAATTCATGTCTTTCAAAGACATGTCCTCTGGGTACCACCAGATGCTAAGGATTCTGGGAAAGTAGGCATCACACTTTCTAGCCTCTAGAGTAGAGGAAGAGAAGATGGGTTGTGTATTGAGTGAGTCAACGTACGTTATCTGGCCTAGCGTTTAAACAATTAATTCAAGCAACAACTCAAACCAAATACTTACTGTGTATCTGAATTTGCTGAGTCTAAACTTTTTAAGCCTCAGTTTATCCGTCTCAAAAAATGGAAGGACAGCACTTACTTGTTAGAGATATATGTGAAGATATTTTGCAAACTATACAGTGATGGAAAATGAAGGGAAATGAAAGGAGATGTCCATCACTTTAGTCCTATACCTTAGTCCATTATCCTCTTGGGCTTTAATTAAATTCCCTTTTACAATGGCCTCATTAACCCTACTAATAGCTAGTTTGACCTGTCAGGGGCCAGTGTTCCTTAAAAGCAGAGACTAAGTGGGGATTCGTGTGCAAATCATTCATTGAGCGGGTAACCGGCCCAGACCTGTAAGGGAGGGAGGGAAGGATGAGGAAGGGGAATAGATATATAGAGATGCATTTATCAAGTGAAGTTCAGTCTGACCCCAGAAGGAACTCTGGAATATGAAGTGCACCTCACAGGTTGTCCTGCCTGGAGGCTGGGGATCTGGGCTTTTATACTCCCTACCAGGCAGTCATTGGTCACAGACTGTTCTTGGGGGTGGGACTTATAACTCCCAGGCATCTTTACTCTCGATTCCAATAATTACAGGCTGTTGTTGTTCCTTGTGATTAAGCCCCTAAGCAGTCATCAGCCAAGGGCAAGTTTCTGGAGACAGGCACAGGTGTCAGCACCAAAAGCCAATGATGACAGGAGCTGGGGAATGGTGCAGGCCAAGTCCAGGAAGCTCCGGGTAGGCTGTCAATCACATCTATTGCAAATGATGTGGAAAGGGGAAAATTGCTTATTCTTGGGAGTTGGGAGAGCCAATCCTATCCTCATTTGTTAGAGAGCCATTTTCACCAATATTCTATTTTGGATCAAAGCTAGAGAGTGGTCTAATTGCATCAGTAAATATATAATGTGCCCCATGGCAATAATCTCTTTTTTTATTTTTGGTTTTTCCCTGACCTGTGGGATCATGTGAGACTCAGGGGGAATTTTTTTTTCTTATCAACACAGTTTTAGAGAATTGTTAGCACTTGGTGTTTAAAAGATCTGGAGCAAATGAAAGTGAAAAGTGAGGAAGTCTTTTCAATAAATACAGTGGATCTGTGAGGAGGGTGGGTGAGACATTGTTCTCACTCAGGGCTACCTGGAGTTGAACATGAAGATAATGATAACAGTATTAATAATAGTTAACGCATCTGGAACACCTGGCTGGTCCAGGCCTTGTGGGAAGTACTTTACACACCTGTTCTCATTTAATCATCACAACGACTCTACAAAGTTGGAAGCATTATTAGCCCCATTTTACAGGTGAAGAAATTGAGGCTTGGAAAGGTGAAGTTGTTTGCCTAAGCCCTAAGGTCACACATGGGTAAGAGGCATAGTTGGGACTTTAATCCAAGCTCTGAATGATTGTGTGGCAGAAGCACCAGAAGCACCTGAAAGTCTGAACAAGAGAGAAGTGTGTCATCTATGACTTCTCCGTTTACTTCTCACTCATAGCCAGCTGTTACCACCACCTGAGTCATCAGAATTTCTCTGCCCCCTCGCTATCCCGTAGGCAGCCAGCAAGTCCCTGCCACCATCATCTTTCTCCTGTCACTACTTCCCAATCGATCTTCCTGCCTTCAGTTTCAATTCCTCCCCATCCTTCATCCAGCCCTCTGTCCAAATGATCTCATTAAAATCTAAATCTTTTTGTGCTGCTTTCCTTCTTAAAACCCCCAAATAATCCCTATTTATTACATAGCACTTACCAGGGGCCAGGTTCTTCTTTGTGGGTTGATTCTTAAAACCTCACTGTGATACAGGAGCCTGTTTTTAAAAATCACAGGGTTGGCTTCTGCCAGAATTTCAGCAGGAGTCTATAGGGAAAGGTTTTTCTCTCGATATAAAAGAGAATCATAAACTTTTGAAGGCCTGCCTTAGTTAAGTTCTGTCTGGTGCATTTCAGAGGTATAAACATCAAGTCTAACCTAATTTTGTCTCCCCACTATTTGTGCCTCAGAGATTCTACAGTGCAGTTCTTCATTCTTGATAACACGTGGCCTGCTCATGTTTCTCACTCAGGTGTTCCATCTTTATTTTTCATCACATTCCTGAATTTTTAATAGAAGGGGCTGGGAAGAGAGGTGCAAATTTGGGACTGGTCCTTTGGCCTAATTACAATACAAATTGAGAGAGTATTTTTTTTTTAAGTAGTAATTTCTCTCCTGCTACACACACACACACACACACACACACACACACACACTACACATTCTGATCTTCCAACTCTTCTCATTCTCTCCTATATTAGTAGTTCCTTCAACGTATCAAATATTTATTATGTTTCTTTATTGGATGTTATTTGTAATCGCCTGAATATTTCCCTCCATGTATTTTCCTCAGAAATATTAATCTTTACATTTCCCAAGATCAATAGCCTGAAAGTTTGGGGATTTGAAATGGAACATGAGTCTAGAGCTCACCCTTGAAAAATAACTCACCTTCAGGAAGGCGGAGTTTAATTTCATTTGTCTGGGCGTGCGGGTTGGAGGACTGCGGGAAATAGTTTGGAAATTTGTTTTTCTGATTTTCTGGGGAGAGAATGTATTCTCTGGGGCCGCGTATCACAGGCAGGAGGTGGTGCTGTCTGACATGAAGACAAGTGGAGCCCTTCGTCCTGGGCAAATCACAGACAATCAGGCAGCTGTCAGCATTCAGTTAGATTGGTCGCAACTTTGGTCTAGTAAGAGAGGAGTTTGCTATACCCTGAAAGCCCTGATAAGTTGCTGGGTTTATCGAGGGCTGAGTGTTCCTGAACTTTAGGCTTAGAGACTGGTTGGCAACTTCGTTTCACATGGTAGAGCTCAACCCAACACACGGGTGGGGCCCTGAGGGGGGTGTCTTACATCCCTTGTGATGAAACAGAGGAAGGTCTTTTAAAGCAGGACCTCATCTCAGCAGTCTTTCTATTCCAATCTGTTTCTCATGGTGTGGCACATAGTGGGGACTTAGGAAGAACTTTATGTCCAGAAAGAGAGATGCTGTGCAGGAAACTGAGGCTCAGAGGGACGTGACTATTTCAGGGTTAGTTTGGGGTGCACTGGGAATTTGAACACACACTGCCTGACTCTATCCCAAGCAAGAAACTGAGGATGACATGGCGGCAGGGACCAAAGGTCAGCTTTTCTTCACCAGAGCATTGCTCTGTTTGGGGTCCAGGTATGTATCCACGGTTGGGAATATTCAACAAGGAAATGTACTGGTTCAAAAGGAAATACACTTGGGGTTTAGCTAGAAAGTCTGGAATTCTAATGAAGTTAAAAAAACAACAACACAACAAAGCAACTTTCTTTTCTTTGCTTCTTTCTGTGTATCCGAATCCTGTTCCCGGCTCAGAGTTGTAGCAGATGCTGCTGTAGCCCGCCCCTGACCTCCCAGCACTCATCACACACGGAACGACCTGCCAAGTGTCTGCAAGTCTCTGCTGGAGGGCATGTTCCTGGCAGTGGACATGCTTGGCCCAGAGCCAGCCGCCAGCACCACGGAACTCCTGTGATGGGAAGTTCTCAATCAGTGCTGGATAGGGAGCCGTGGGTGCACACTCCAGCTTCATCGCCCCTCCATAGGGACAACGGAGGCACGTTTCACACTGTATCGGATGGTTCCCAGCAGGGTAGAGCTCCAGCCACCCCTAGTGATATCTCCTTGATGACCCACTCTCCACTGCCTACTTCCCTTCCCTGTCTCACTTCCCCAGGCCCCTGCGCACCCTCGTGGGACTACTTCTCACATCAACTATTGTGCTCAAATCTTCGATGCAGGGTCTGCCTCTGGTGAGTGCAACCAAGGTGAAACCCTGAATTGCCTTTTGTACCTGAAGGGAAGTGGTTCTTATTTGCACTGACAGGTGAAGAATAGGAAGCCTAGGTGAAGTAACTTGCCCGAGGTCACCTAAGGGCTGGGGCTTGGCTTCTTACTCTGTCCTCACCCCTGGGTTGTCGTCTGGCCTGTGACCTTCGGCAGACCTGGCTGGAATCACGGTTGTGACCTTGGCATGTTACCTCAGTTTCCTGGTCTTGAAGATAAAGCTCACAATATCAACTTCAGGGGGTTTCTTTTAGGACAATGTCTCTACAGAATTTACTATCACACTAGTCACTCAGCAGCATTGCAATAAACAAGCTATATTTTTATTGTTGCAAAAGAAACAAAACAATAAAACTTCCCATGAATATTGGGAGGTCCTTGGCATTCAGACCTTGTGGTATATGTTACCAGAAACTTCAACAGGTTTTTTAGGCCAAAATGATAGATTTTCTATTGGAGGCTGTCCCCACTCAAGCATGCAATGATTGCAGCCTGCCCTCAAGATAAGCCATAAAAATGGAAACCTCTCTCTGCAGAATTCTGCCAAGTTTTGACTTCCCTCCAAAATCTGTCTGTTTCGCTCACTGTCTAGAGCTTTTAGGCAGTTGATTTTTGTATATTGTCTAAAGTTTTAGTTGGAATCTGTGGATGTTCAGTCTATTAGGAGCTTACTTAGCCGTAACAATCGTGGAATTCTGAGTAACTCTTCCTGACCGCGAATTTCAGAGTTCGCTGTTCCAAGCAAGTAGTATATGACGCTTTGTTCTTCCCTATTTTTGATTAATCCATGGAAATAGGGGAGAAAGAATATTAAATAAGCCACTTGGGTGTCGATGGTGAGAAAACAGTTGGTGGTAGAAAGGAGGGCAGCAATTTGCTTAAGTGAAATCTGTGTATTATCTCTGGATTGTGCTTTACACATACAGGCTGTCACTCCTTGCAGTTCTAAGAGACATCACCCACACTGCAGTCGATATAGAATGGGCAGTGGGCCATCTGGGTGGCTGTCTGTGGCGGCCCTGACTGTCCTTTGTTAACCACAAACTAACCAGAAGCGAGCTGCACGGAACACAGATGCACCTGATTTGTGAAGCACTAAAAGGTCTCTGCTGACCTCAAACATCTTCCTGCATGCAGGCTTGTCACTGATGCCTCACATCTACCATTCGAACAGAGGTTTTGAGCCAGGGGTCTGTGGGCCCCTATAATTATAACAAGATGTCTTGTTTTTGTACATATCTTTCTGGGAAAGTGGTCTATAATGCTTGTCAGCTCCTCAATGGTATTTGGGATGTTCCCTCAAAAAATTATTAGGTGGTTATCATTATCTTTTGTTTGAATGAAAATTTTCTGGAAGATAGGATTATAACTTGAAACCTCATTTGCTCTTCAATAATGAGACTTAACCAGGTAGTATTTTTTTTAAATTTAATTTAATTTATTTTAATTAAGGTATTATATGTGTACATATCTTACCATTGCCCCCCACCCCCACCCCACTCCCATACATGCCCTCACCCCCCAATGTTTTGCATCCATTGGTTACTCTTATATGCATGCATATAAGTCCTTCAGTTGATCTCTTATTTCCCCCACCTCTCCCTAACCTTACCGCTGTAATTTGACAGTCTGTTTGATGCTTTACTGCCTCTGTATCTATCTTTTTGTTCATCAGTTTATAATGTTTTTCATTATCCCCAAATGAGTGAGTTCATGTGGTATTTTTCTTTCATTGACTGGCTTATTTCACTTAGCATAATGTTCTCAAATTCCAACCAGGTGCCTACAAATGGTAGTACTTCCTTCTTTTTTTATGGCAGCATAGTATTCCATTGTGTAGATGTACCATAGTTTTCTGATCCAGTCATCTGATGACGGCACCTAGGCTGTTTCCAAATCTTAGCTATTGTAAATTGTGCTGCTATGAACATAGGGGTGCATATATCCTTTCTGATTGGTGTTTCTAGTTTCTTAGGATATATTCCTAGGAGTGGGACTACTGGGTCAAATGGGAGTTCCATTTTCAGTTTTTTGAGGAAACTCCATACTGTTCTCCACAGTGGCTGCACCAGTCTGCATTCCCACCAGCAGTGCACGAGGGTTCCTTTTTCTCTGCATCCTCGCCAACACTTGTCTTTGTTGATTTGTTGATGATAGCCATTCTGACAGGTGTGAGATGGTATTGCATTGTTGTTTTGATTTGCATCTCTCGGATAATTAGTGACTTTGAGCATGTTTTCATATGTCTCTTGGCCTTCCTTCTGTCTTTTTTGGAAAAGATTCTATTTAGGTCCCTAGCCCATTTTTTTTATTGGATCATTTATCTTCCTTTTATTAAGTTGTATAAGCTGCCTGTAGATGTTGGAGATTAAACCTTTATCAGTGATAACATTTGCAAATATGTTCTCCCATACAGTGGGGTTTCTTGTTGTTTTGTTGATGGTTTCTTTTGCTGTGCAAAAGCTTTTTATTTTGATGTAGTCCCATTTGTTTATTTTCTCTTTGGCTTCCATTGCCCTAGGGGCAGTATCAGTGAAGAAGTTCTTTTGGCATATGTCTGAGATTTTGCTGCCTGTGGATTCCTGTAGTATTTTTATGGTTTCCCGTCTTATATTTAAGTCCTATATCCATTTTGAGTTTATTTTTGTGTATGGTGTAAGTTGGTGATCTAGTTTCATTTTTTTGCATGTATCTGTCCAATTTTCCCAACACCATTTATTGAAGAGACTGTCTTGACTCCATTGTATGCTCATGCCTCCTTTGTCAAATATTAATTGCGCATAGTGGTTTGGGTCGATATCTGGATTCTCTATTCTATTCCATTGACCTATATGTCTGTTCTTGTGCCAGTACCAGGCTGTTTTGAGGACAGTGGCTTTGTAATACAGCTTGAAATCTGGTATTGAGATCCCTCCTACTTTATTCTTCTTTCTCAGGATTGCTGTGGCTATTCGGGGTCTTTTTTTATTCCAGATGAATTTTTGGAGAGTTCTTTCTAGGTCTGTGAAATATGCCGTTGGTATTTTAATGGGGAGTGCATTGAATCTATAGATTGCTTTGGGTAGTATGGACATTTTAATGATGTTGATTCTACCAATCCATGAACATGGTATGTTCTTCCATCTGTTTACATCTTCCTCTATCTCTTTTTTCAGTGTCCTGTAGTTTTCCGCGTATAGGTCTTTTACCTCCTTGGTTAGGTTTATTCCTAAGTATCTTAATTTTTTTGGTGCGATGGAAAATGGGATTGCTTTTTTAGTCTCTCTTTCTGTAAGTTCACTGTTGGTGTATAGAAATGCCATAGATTTCTTGGCGTTAATTTTGTATCCTGCTACATTGCCGAATTCATTTATTAAGTCTGTTAGTTTTTTGATGGAGTCTTTCGGGTTTTTTATGTACAATATCATGTCATCTGCAAATAAGGACAGCTTTACTTCTTCTTTTCCAATTTGGATGCCTTTTATTTCTTCTTCTTGTCTAATTGCAGTGGCTAATACTTCAAGTACTATGTCAAACAGGAGTGGTGAGAGTGGGCATCCCTGTCTTGTTCCTGTTCTTAGGGGAAATGGTTTTAGTTTTTGCCCATTGAGTATGATGTTAGCTGTGGGTTTATCATATATAGCTTTTATTATGTTGAGGTATGATCCTTCTATTCCCACCTTGTTGAGAGTTTTTATCAAGAAAGAGTGTTGGGACTACATCAAAATAAAAAGCTTTTGCACAGCAAAAGAAACCATCAACAAAACAACAAGAAACCCCACTGTATGGGAGAACATATTTGCAAATGGTATCACTGATAAAGGTTTAATTTTCAACATCTACAGGCAGCTTATACAACTTAATAAAAGGAAGATAAATGATCCAATAAAAAAATGGGCAACGGACCTAAATAGAATCTTTTCGAAAGAAGACAAAAGGAAGGCCAAGAGACACATGAAAACATGCTCAAAGTCACTAATTATCCGAGAGATGCAAATCAAAACAACAATGCGATACCATCTCACACCTGTCAGAATGGCTATCATCAACAAATCAACAAACAACAAGTGTTGGCGAGGAAGCGGAGAAAAAGGAACCCTCGTGCACTGCTGGTGGGAATGCAGACTGGTGCAGCCACTGTGGAGAACAGTATGGAGTTTCCTCAAAAAACTGAAAATGGAACTCCCATTTGACCCAGTAATCTCACTCCTAGGAATATATCCTAAGAAACCAGAAACACCAATCAGAAAGGATATATGCACCCCTATGTTCATAGCAGCATAATTTACAATAGCTAAGATTTGGAAACAGCCTAGGTGCCCATCAGCAGATGACTGGATCAGAAAACTATGGTACATCTACACATGGAATACTATGCTGCCATAAAAAAGAAGGAAGTACTACCATTTGTAGGCACTTGGATGGAATTAGAGAACATTATGCTAAGTGAAATAAGCCAGTCAATGAAAGAAAAATACCACATGATCCCACTCATTTGGGGATAATGAAAACATTATAAACGGATGAACAAAAAGATAGTTACAGAGGCAGTAAAGCATCAAACAGACTGTCAAATTACAGCGGTAAGGTTAGGGAGAGGTGGGGGAAATAAGAGATCAACTGAAGGACTTGTATGCATGCATATAAGAGTAACCAATGGATGCAAAACATTGGGGGGTGAGGGCATGTATGGGAGTGGGGTGGGGGTGGGAGCAATGGTAAGATATGTACACATATAATACCTTAATAAAAATTTGAAAAAAAAAATAAATAAAAAAACAAAACTCAAAAAAAAAAAGAGTGTTGGATTTTGTCAAGTGCTTTTTCTGCATCAATTGATATGACTATGTTATTTTTATCTCTCAATTTGTTTATGTGATGTATCACATTTATTGATTTGCGGATATTGTACCATCCTTGCATTCCTGGGATAAACCCTACTTGGTCATGGTGTATGATCTTTCTGATGTACTGCTGGATCCGATTTGCTAGAATTTTGTTGAGGATTTTGGCATCTACATTCGTGAGGGATATTGGCCTGTAGTTCTCCTTCATTGTGTTGTCTTTATCTGGTTTTGGTATTAGGGTGATGCTAGCTTCATAGAAGGAGCTTGAAGTGTTCCTTCCTCTTGAGTTTTTTGGAATAGTCTGAGGAGGATAGGTTTTAGTTCTTCCTTGAATGTTTGGTAAAACTCTCCTGTGAAGCTGTCTGGCCCCGGGCTTTTGTTTGCCAGAAGCTCTTTGATGACTGCTTCAATTTCTTCCATAGTTACTGGCATATTGAGCTGTTTAGATTCTTCCTGATTGAGTTTTGGAAGGTTATATTTTTCTAGGAATATGTCCATTTCCTCCAGGTTGTCCAGTTTGTTGGAATAGAGTTGTTCGTAGTATTTTTTAACAATCCTTTGTATTTTGGCAGGATCTGTTGTTATTTCACCCCTTTCATTTCTGATTTTGTTTATTTGGGTCCTCTCTCTTTGCTTCTTGGTGAGCCTGGGTAGAGGTTCATCAATCTTGTTTATCCTTTCAAAGAACCAGCTCTTGGTTTTGTTGATCTTTTGTATTGTTTCTTTGGTCTCTATGCTGTTTATCTCCGCTCTGATCTTTATTATTTCCTTCCTTCTGCTTACACTGGGCTTTTCTTGTTGCTCTTTTTCTAACTCTTTGAGTTGTAGGGTTAGGTAATTTATTACCATTGTTTCTTGTTTTTGCAGTAGGCTTGTAGAGCTATGAACTTCCCTCTCAAGACTGCTTTTGCTGTGTCCCATAGATTTTGGATTGTAGTGTTTTCATTGTCATTTGTTGCCATGATGTTTTTTTATTTCTTCTTTGATCTCTCTGGTAACCCAGTCATGGTTTAATAGCATGCTGTTTAGTCTCCATGTGTTTGATTTCTTTGGGTTGTTTTTATTGTAGTTGATTTCCAGTTTTATGCCACTGTGGTCTGAGAAGATGCTTGATATGATTTCTATCTTCTTGAATTTGAAGAGACTTTGCCTATGTCCCAATAGATGGTCTATCTTTGAAAATGACCCATGTGCACTAGAGAAGAATGTATATTCTGTGGCTTTGGGGTGAAATGTTCTGAAGATGTCAATTAATTCCATCTGGTCTAGTGAGTCATTTAGGATTGATGTTTCTTTGCTGATGTTTTGTTTAGAGGATTTGTCCAATGGTGATAGTGGGGTATTAAAGTCTCCTACTATGATTGTATTGCTGTCAATCTCTCCCTTGATATCCTCCAGGAGTTTTTTTATGTATTTGTGTGCTCCTGTATTGGGTGCATATATGTTTACCAGAGTTATTTCTTCTTGTTGGATTGCTCCCTTTAGTATTATGAAGTGGCCTTCCTTATCTCTTGTTATGTCCTTCACTTTGAGATCTAATTTGTCAGATATAAGTATTGCTACCCCAGCTTTTTTTTCAGTTCCATTTGCCTGGAAAACCCTTTTCCATCCCTTCACCCTCAGTCTGTGTGCGTCTTTTTTTCTGAGGTGGGTTTCTTGTAGACAGCAGATATATGGGTCGAGTTTTCTTATCCAATCCATTACCCTATGTCTTTTGATTGGGGCATTTAATCCATTTACATTTAAAGTTATTATTGATAGATACTTATTTGTCGCCATTCCTATTCTTTAGCCCTGTGTTCCTTCTTCGCTTCCTATTTCTTTCTTTCTTTTCTTTTTTTTTTACAGCAGACCCTTTAGCATTTCTTGCATTGCTGATTTGGTGGTAATAAATTCTCTTAGTCCTTTTTTGTCTGTGAAGCTCCTGATTTCACCTTCAATTTTGATTGACAGCCTTGCTGGGTACAGTATTCTTGGATTCAAACCCTTCCTTTGCATGACTTTGTATATTTCATTCCATTCTCTTCTGGCCTGATGAGTTTCTGTTGAGAAATCAGTTGCTAGTCTGATGGGGGTTCCTTTGTATGTAACTTTCTGTCTCTCTCTTGCCGCTTTTAAGATTCTTACTTTGTTCTTGGTGTTTGCCAATTTAATTATAATGTGCCTTGGTGTCGGTCTTTTGGGGTTCATTTTGCTTGGGACTCTGTGAGCTTCTTGGATTTGTGTGGGGTTTTTTCTTCCCTATATCAGGGAAATTTCTGTCATTATTTCTTCAAATAGGTTTTCTATTCCTTGCTCAGCTTCCTTTCCTTCTAGAACCCCTATTATGTGGATGTTGTTTTGTTTCATGTTGTCCCAAAGTTCCCTTAGGCTCTCCTCCTGCCTTTTAATGTTTTTTTCTAGAAGTTGCTCTACTTGGGTATTTTTTCCCATCTTGTCTTCTAGCTCACTGATGCGGTCCTCTGCTTCTTCTAGTCTACTCTTGATGCTTTCTATTGAGTTCTTTACAGCAGCGATGTCATTTTTCATTTCTTCTTGGTTCTTCTTCATTTCCTCTTGGTTCTTGCTCATATTGTCAAATTTGTCTTCCATTCTTTTCAGCCACCTTATGACCATTTCTCTGAATTCTTTTTCTGGAAGGTTGCTTGCCTCCATTTTGTTTACTTCTTTTTCTGGTGATGCCTGCTTTTCTTTCATATGCGGGCTGTTTCTTTGTCTCTCCATGGTCTCTCTTCTCTGGGTGTCTGGTTATGTAGTTCTCTCTCTTCTGCGTTGATTTAAAGGCACAAAATACAGCACTACCAGGTACAACACACAAGGCACTGAACAGAAATGTATTTACGATATTAATAACCTCCAATAAAGGTGATCACCAGAGAAAGGCAAATTAGGAGATAGGAGAGAAAGAAGAAGAGGAAAAAGAAAGAAAGAAGAAGAAGAAAAAAAGGAGTGTCAAAATGAAATTGGGAAAAGGGAAAAAAAAAGTAAGAGAGACAAGAAAGAGACAAAGAGAGAAAGGGGAACAGACTATAAATATTGGGGATAAAACTCCAATAGAACAATCACTAATCCCAGCAAATGCCAGCAACAAGTACCTGGTGATTAATACAAACTACAACACCAACTAATATTGAGTGAGGCAAGGGAAAACAGAAGCACAAAACAAAGAAAAAAATAAACAAAAGAAGAATAAGCAAAACAATCTCACAAAAAAGCATAAAAATTCGATATAATCTACATTCAAGCGAACAGCAACAAAAGGACAGAGAGAAAAACAATTTTTTGGATAGTTAAGACAGCGAAGAGAGAGGTGTGTATGAACTTGGAGCAGGGGATTGGAGATTAGATATGTAAGTAGGGTGAAATTTTAACAAGGGGTAAACAGAAAGAATAGGGAAAATCTAAAGCAGGAAAGGGGTAAGATAAACAGGACACCGAAAAGGGGAAGGTTAGGAAGAGAGTGATGGCATAAAGGTAAAGTTGAGATAGAGTAAAACGATGCTAAAGGAAAGATAAAAATAGAATGTAGAACACTAATCCCAAAAAAAATGAAGAGAAAATAAAATGACACTTAAAAAAAAAAAAGATCAAATAGCAGTATTAATAATATGGATTGAAAATAAAAATGTAATAATTAAAAAGGTAAAATCAAGTGAGGAAAAAGAAAAAAATTAGTTTCTTGAGTAAAAGATGCAAAAAATGAAAATAAAAAAATAAAAAAAATAAAAAATAAAAATAAAATGTGGAGTAGTGAAGGTCATTCACTTCCTCTGTTGTTCTGTTTGGCACGCCTGTTTCTCAGTCTGGACAGTATTGCAGTTCCCTGTGTTCCACTGCTCTTCAGTGTTGTAAGCCAGTCCTGATTTTAAGCAGGCAGTGTGTCTTAATTTCTTGTATTCCTTTATTTTTGATTACACAAGGGTCAATTTGTGATTCAGCCCCTGGGTGGCAGTGTTTCTGGATTGACTTCCGGGTCTATCTATGGCCTCTCTAGGCAGTGTTAGAGCCTTCTTTCCCTGTGGCACTCACTACCGGTTTGTGGGAGTGGGCTGCCTCAGAGCTGGCTCTCCGATGGTCACTCCCCGCTCCGATCCCCAGGTTCCAGAAAAACAACCTTCCCCTGCAGTCTCCCAGGGTGTCCCCAACTGGGTGATCCTATGTATTGGGCTTAGTAATCAGAAGCAAGGATTTGAAGAGGAAAAAGCCCAAGTGTGCGAACTCCGGGGCTGCGCTAAGTCTAGGCAGCTGGCATACCCCTGAAATTCTTAGGGTGACCTTGGAAGTCAGATCAAAATGGGTTGCTTTTTAGAGAGCCCTTCTGTTAGCAGCTCTGAGGACCCCCTTCCACATTCACAGATCACGCCAGCCCCAACAGCCACGGATTTTTCTAGGCACAGACTTCGCTGGTCCTCCAGCTCCCGCAAAACGCGCGTTCCTCTCTCCAGCCGGGACCAGAGACCTCACCTTATCCCAGGTGAAATCTGACCTTTCCGTGGTGGAGTGTAGAGCTCCTCTGAACCCGTGTGTTTGCGCCAGTTTGGGAGCATTGCTCTGGGGCTCGCAGCTGTTCGGTGGTTGTCGCAGTTCAGGTAGTATTTTTTTAAAGAATTGTTTTTTTAAAAATTTTTAATTACAGCTGACATACAATATTATATTTGGGTGGTCTTTAGTAATTTCCACAATATTGTTCTCCATTCTTCTTTTCCTGTGGGTCTTTATTCACCACACATATTTTATCATTTAGATATTCTGTGTTATGTAGTTCTGCAAATAAGTCATGAAATAATTAATGATTTGAAAAAAATCATTAGATATGATTTTTAAATGGCTGATAATAATCCATTTTATGAACATATCCTCACTTAGTTAACCGTTGCCCTGCTCTTTGCCCTTTAGCCTCTCTTTGCTCATCTGTAAAATGGGTACACGAATATCAATCCTTAGTTTAGTTGTGAGAATCAAATCAAATCAAACCTGTGCAAATTCTAGCAGAATTTCAGACACATGCCGTAAATGTTAATTTCCCCATCAGTGAAACAGGATGCTTCTTGGGAAGGCCCCATTTCTCTTCACTCTCCCACCCATCCTTCCCATAATCTGGGTCCCCTTGCAGGCTCCCAGCCTTCCCTACTGGGGTCAAAACTATCCTATAGCCTGTGGAAGCAGTGCAGGAGTCACAGATCAGGTTTCTTAGCTTCTCCCACAGCTAAAAGCTACCCAGACAGGGAACTTGGTAATGAGTCAACAAAGACCCAATAGGGTCTTTTCCTGTTGACATGGCAACCTGACTACCAGCTGTCAGGCAGTTGGGGGACTTCACCACCAGAACCTGATTAACAATTCTCAGCTGGGGGGAGGGGAGTGGCAGATGCATAGAAGCACTTGTTCTAGGGCCTCCTTCAATCATCCCCGGCAGCCACACCAAACAAGTCCCTCTTTGCAGCTTGATTTAGGCCTGGGTATGCTCTGTATTATCTTCCCCTAGGCCAGCAGCTTAGCTCAGGGCAGCAAATATCATCTGCTTGAAGACGGGTTTGCCTTCCAGTTTCCACCTGGCTGGCTTTCAAAAGCTTCCCCAGCTAGTGCTTCAGCCCATCCTTCACAGCACCTTCTGTATGTAGATCTACAGGAAGACACAATAGGCAAGAGACAGCCAGTTGTTAAAAGCACAAGTGATTTGAAGGCAGAAATCACTCTTAAGGAGCGCGTTATTGTCCTGGAGTCAGAGACAAGTAGTTTGGAGCCCAGGATCCTGAACACACAGCACAGTGGGCCTGGTGTCTGATGCAGGGAGAGTCAACCTCTTATTTAGTCCTTAAACAAAGGGTCTGATTTCTTTCCTGAAGGACCACACAGATGTCTCAGGGCGGCTTTGTATGGTGGTGCAGGCTGTCCACAGCACCAAGTCACCTGACAGCTGACATCACAGTAGCTGTGACAGAGGTGGCATGGCCTGCAAAGCCTAAAACATTTACAATCAGGCCCTTTACAGAAAAAGTTTGCAGAGCCCTGGGAGAGAAGGAGCTGTCTGGCCTCAAAAAGAGATCAGGGTTGCAGGGTAAACAATGGTGGGACCCTCACTCTGCATAGTGGTGGCACCTCCCAGGGTAGCCAGACATGAAAGGAGGGGCTGGACGGAAGGGACAGGGCCTTCTGCTTGAGCAAGATTGTGTGCCCACAGAAGCTGAGAGCTGAGAGCAAGGTAGGGGGACCGGCTTGGACAGTGAGGAGGTTGGTGATCATAGGGGATGGGCAGTTAGGGACCCTTTCTCTGTCATATGGGTGTGGAGGAAAAAGGGCCACATGCTAACCTGACTAACTCAGGAAAGGCCTGCGTGGTGGCCTTGCAAACTCAAGAGACCTAACGTAACCACAAGGGATAGTCTGAGATTGAAACGTTTAGTTAAAAAGCAGTTTATAGTGGGTAGTCGTGTCCTAGGCCAGTATCTTCCCTGACCAAGATCAACTTTGGATCTTTACTGAGCCTATTGTCTTTTTGCATCTAAGATAACACAGATTCCCTCATTGTTATTGTTACGTGTTAATTGTTGACTGTTAACTATCCTATACCCACCTGTGTAAAAGAAGTATATGTCTATGATTTTACATTTTATCCAATTCCAGAGGTTTCCCCAGGTTGCTTTCTCCCACCTCCCTAATCTGTTACCCACCTCCCTAATCTGTTATGTCTCCTCCTGTGATTGTAATACATAAAACAAGATGAAAAACTGCCATTCTCTGGAGCACTATCTCAATATATTGAGATTCTGTTTCCCATAAATTGTCGGCAGTTTGGCTCAAATAAACTCATACAAATCCTTTCCAGGTTTGAATGTTGTTGTTTTTGACGTTAACATGGTACCACAACAGTCTTCTGGATTCTAAAGTGACTCCCAGAGAGGTGACTAAGAGGGAATTTCTGCCCAGCCTGGACGAGGTGAGGCTTGGAGGCTGATTTAAACTGAGATGAATGAAAACAGCAATTCCTTACACATCTGAGTGTGGGGACTAAGACTGACACTGCCCAGCCTCTGGAGGATGGGTGTAGTGGGAGCCGCAATGTTGAGAACTGCAGGATCGGAATGCCTGCGGAACCCAAGTGCACCTGAGCCAGGAGGCCCGAGGGTGAGCAGCAGGAGCAGGTGTGAGAGGAGTATGGTCAGTGGCCACCAGCTTGTCACCCCTTCACCTTCCGGGACAAGTGCAAACCTGGGTCATCGTAGGTGCTGAGTACATGCATTGTGACTAAGGAGGCAAATGTTTTCTTTCTCCCTGTAGCCCTTCAGAGCCTGCTATAATCTGATATGGATCATTAATGTAAACCTAATGTGAATTCAACTAAATTGCTATCCCTCCTAGATACTTGCATTTAAGCCTTCTCTATAATAGTGTGTGTGGGGGTGGGGTGGGGGGGGGGGAGGGTGGGGAGGGCATTCTGCACTTAAAGGGATTCCAACATCAGCAAATTAGTTGAGGGAACAGGTAACTCAGACAACCTTCCAGGGCACTTGAAGTGAGAACCCCAGCTGCGGGGTGCCCATTTGGTGTCAGGTTCTAAGATAAGCACCTTAAATGGATTGTCTGGAGTCCTGGCAGAACAAAGTAGGTATTCTTACTGGGCAGATGGCAAAGTGAAGTCAGAGAGGTCAAGAACTGAACTTGGAGTCACACAGCCTCCATTCATTTTCCTTGGATTTCTAAATTCCAATGGGAGGGGTCTTGGAGGGAAATGTTGACCCACCATTGCCCAGGACAGTAACAGGCTACGAGGACAGTCTCCTGGCCTTTCTTCCACATGGCAAACATTAGCAATGAATCGGCCATAGAAAACATTGAGCTTTCTCCCAATTATTTCCCCAGTTTTTGCAGTTGATCTTTTCATCAGTCATCTTAGAAGAAACAGCTATATCTCTGCTTCGTTAAGTTCCTCTGAAGCCTGAGGAAGGTTAGCAAGAGAACTGTGTTGTTTTGAATAATCAGCTTTCTAGCTCAGGATTTCTCTGCCTGCAAGAGCTTACCGGGGTTGGAGTCCTAGGGGCCCGCCTGGCTCCTCCTGCATAGACATGAAAGTCTGTCTCATGCGGAGTCTGCCTGGCGGTCTTCCCAGCACTGAAACGTGGTGTGAATTAGGATTACTTCTCACCCTGTTACCAGACCTACGCCTGAACAGACTTCAAGATCCAATTACAATTTATAATGCAACGCAGCATAATCCCAATTCTCACAAGACCCCCGGGACTCAGAGAGATGACTTACCTGGGCTATTTCCATTTGTTGCTTCTTGTTTTCATAATGCCAAATGTCCCAGTTTGTTATTGAAAGATTCTGTATTTTGCCAAATCTTTGCTCTAGTGCTTCCTATGTTATCAGCTCATGAGAACATGGAGCTTGTTTTCTGCAAGGGGTTCTCCCAGCGAAGGTGCATCTCAGAAGGGAGTTTACAAGGGGCTTACTTTTTGGTTTTGTATTATTTTGGGATTAGTGGAACACTTCAGGCCCAGACTTTTAGAAAATTAGCCTTTTTTTTTTTCCTGAGTATAAAAAGCAAAACAAACAAAACAAGTAACTGTAGACAATTGAGAAAAATTAAAATTCATATTATTCCTCCATTCATATTTGGCATATTTACTTATACAGGCAGTGTTTCTTAAGTGCCGAGCAGTATGCTAAGTGTTTTGCATGGATCTACTTATAATCCTGTCAGCCACCTCAGGAGATAGGCAATGTTATTATCCGTATTGTACAGATGAGAGGCTGGGCACAGAGGGGGTAATTTGCAGCTGGATCTCAGACTCTTCAACACCCTCCGGGTTATATTTCCATGTAACCATCCAAAAGATTTATCAGAAGCTATACATATATCACATTAATGTTTCTTATACTGTGTATGTAGCTCAGTGTTCCATCCTTTCTTCTACTTAACATATGTCATAAACATTTCCCCTTGTCATTAAATTGTGAAAAACAACATTTTAAGTTGTGACAGGCCAACTGGTTACATTTGCAGAAAACAAAATATTGATTTCTCATTTCATATCAAGTTTCAAAATAAATTCCATGTGGATTAAAGATTTAAAAGTTCTAAAAAAATTAAGAAAGTATAAGTGAATCAGGATCACCACACCTGGAGTCATAGTTCAGTCATTTACCAGCTCTGAGAGCTGGGCAAGTTACTTAACTTCTCTGAGCCTCTGCTTCTTAATCTGTGAAAATGGAAATGAGTCCTTACGGTTGCTCAGTGGTTAGAGCATCAGACCATGCACCAAAGGTTAGAGGTCACAGGTTTGATTCCCAGTCAAGGGCACATACCTGTGTTGCAGGTCGATCCCTGGCCCCAGTGGGGCGAGTATTGGAGGCATCAAATCAGTGTCACATCAATGTTTCTCTCTCTTCCCCTTCCACCTTCCCTTCCACTCTCTCTAAAAATCAATGAAATAATATCCGCTAGTGAGGATGAACAACAACAAAAGGAATGATACAGTTTTTAAATCTGAAGGCAGGTAAAAGAATAAATAAAGGATTTAGCACTGTGCCTGGCAATATGACATGCTTTCAGAAAATGTTAGCTATTGTGACCATATGTTGGGAGAGAAAAAAATTTTGTCCAAAATTTCAGATTATCAGCCTCCACTTCCTATTCTGAAAACTGACTCTTAAAATTTTTTTAAATATTTATTTTATTGATTTTTTTTTTTTTTTTGAGAGAGGAAGGGATGGGGAAGCATTCATTGGCTGCCTCCTGCACGCCCTGTACTGGGGATCACAACTGGGGCATGTTCCCTGATCTGAATCAAATAACAACCTTTTGATGTATGGGACAATGCCCAACCAACTGAGCCACACTAGCCAGGCACGAAGAATGGCTCTTAATAACCTGTTCTATCTAAATAACCAGATTCCCCAGCTTCCACCCCATCTTGATAAGAGAGATTTATTCTAATTTGTATCTAAGGAGAAATTACTTTTATTCTTATATGTGTCTCAGAGTGAGTTCAGTCAGCCTCGAATTAAGTTCAGAAATGAGGATGTTGTCTTCCTTCCTCTTAGCTTATGTTTTCTTATTATAGAATCACAAATGAGAGGTTTGGGGTATGAGTCTGCATATTCAGAGGAGGCACAAATCTGATTTCCATAGCCAGTCTCCTCCAGTCTCCAAGGAAGAAAGCTCGCCCAATTGTTAAGCGAGCACAGAGGGTGAATCCTATCCCA
Source organism: Plecotus auritus (assembly GCF_963455305.1). Classification (NCBI taxonomy): domain Eukaryota; kingdom Metazoa; phylum Chordata; class Mammalia; order Chiroptera; family Vespertilionidae; genus Plecotus; species Plecotus auritus. The sequence goes on from NC_137773.1 coordinate 126,357,785, forward strand.
AAGGCCCGGGTGAGATTTTGTGCTACCCACTCACCCTAATGAAACCGGAGCTGTTTGCAATTCAGTATGAGGTTGTGGACACACACATTCTTCATTTGCTCTGCATCCTGGATGGTGAATGCGCATGTAAATCCAGCTAGATGCTCAGCGTGCCAAGGCCTGGATGATAAAGTGGGACAGCAGCGTTTCATCAGAAAGCACAAAACAAAATGTGGGAAATTAATAAAGCAGTTGGCACTTCCAAGAAATTCGAGACTGACTATTACATCAGCTGTGAAGTGCAGTGTCCTCGGGTTAAAAATTACCTTGGAGAAATGCACAGTGTGTGCAAGGGACTCCTCACCCATCTACTGCTAGCCTAACAGGGTAGCTGAGGAGGTAGGAAAGTCATTGTTGAGGACAGAGCAATGTGAGAACAATCTAACATGTGCTGAATATCTGTGTGACAAGATATTTAAGAGACAAACCTAAAATGGGGATAGATTTTGTTGAAGGTTATTAGCTGAAACATTTGGCTAAGAATATATGTATATTCTTATATATATATATTGTGTACATCCTATATAATAAAGAGGTAATATGCAAATTGACCATCACTCCAACACACAAGATGGCCGCCCCCATGTGGTCAAAGATGGCTGCCCCCATGTGGACACAAGATGACCACCACAAGATGGCCGGCAGGAGAGGGCAGTTGTGGGCAATCAGACCAGCAGGGGAAGGCAGTTGGGGGTGACCAGGCCTGCAGGGGAGGGCATTTAGGGGTGACCGTGCCAGCAGGGGAGGACAGTTAGGGGTGACCATGCTGGCAGGGGAGGGCAGTTAGGGGCAATCGGGCCGGCAGGGGAGTGGTTAGGGGGTGATAAGTCTGGCAGGCAGAAACAGTCAGGGGCAATCAGGCAGGCAGACAGGCGAGCGGTTGGGAGCCAGCAGTCCTGGATTGTGAGAGAGATGTCCGACTGCCAGTTTAGGTCCGATCCCACCAGGACTGGGCCTAAACGGGCAGTCAGACATCCCTCGAGGGGTCCCAGATTGGAGAGGGTGCAGACTGGGCTGAAGGACACCCCCCTCCCTGTGCACGAATTTCGTGCACCAGGCCTCAAGTATATATATACACACAAACAATACATGTACACACATATGTATAATAGATGAATATGTAAATAAATATAATGTGTAAAAATCTGGCCCCCACAGCCATATTTTAGTTTTAAATTGGCATCCTTAGTTAACTATCTAATTTGGGGAGTTGTGCAGGCCCTTTAGAAATGATGGGGTCTTGTTTGTCCTCAGATGTCTGTATAGTCTTCATACTCTTGCTGAGTGACAAGATTTTCTGCTTGAGGACACTGCAAGTCCCCTCAGTCGCCTTGCCCTAAAGAGGTTTGTCTCTTAGTTATTATGTAATTGCAGATTTATAAAATGGCACTTGTTGCTTCAACAGTTACAAAAATCAGGTGCAATGGAAGAATATTAGAAAAAGGCAAATAAAAAGACATCATAACAAAATCCCCAAAGCAAGTATCTAGTTTGTGCATCTGAGCAGACTGTGTGAGCTGTCTCCCCATGTCTATTCATCTCTGTGCTTTAGTAGGAGAATCCTTGGACTTTTAACTGGCTCATGGCTTCCTGGGATGAAGATTGCATTCTCATGCCCGGGTTGTGGGCTTGATCCCCAGTACGGGGCGTGCAGGAGGCAGATGATCAATGATTCTCATCATTGATATTTCTCTCTCTCTCTCTCCCTCTCCCTTCCCACCTTGAAATCAATAAAAACATATTTAAAAAATAAAGATTGCATTTTCCACCCTCCTTTGCAATTCAGTGTGCCCATGTGTAAGTCTGTCCAGTGGGTATGAGGAATGTCCTGGGAGTGCTTCTGGGGTGTGGTCCTTCTTCCTGCTGGCTGGAATGAGGATGTTATGATGAGCTCAAGTGCCCATATCGGACCCTGAGAAAGACTGCCTGGCGTGGAGACTGGCTCCCTGATGACTGGGAGCTGTCAAGCTGGCCATAGACTTCTCAACAATGCGCCTCTCTAGGAAAAAAAGAAAAAAACTCTATTTTGTTTAAACAATCTTTATTTTGGGCTTTCTCTCTTGCAGTTGAACTTATTCCAAACCGATATACCCTTCTTCCTGCCCTTCTCCTTTCCATCTTTCTCCTCTAACTGAACTGCTCCAAGTGTTTGGACTAGTTCAGGGTTTGTCAGTTTCTGCACTGTTGACATTTTGGGCTAGATATGCCTTTGTTGTAGGGACTGTCCTGGGCATGGTTCAGCAGCATCCTTGGCCTCTAGCTGCTCAATGCCAGAAGGGCCTGCTCCCCTGATTTGTGATAACAGGACTCTCTATGGACATTGCCAATGTTCCCTGGTGGAGGTTATGTGCAGAATTGCACCAACTGAGAACCACTGGACTAGTCCAAGCAGAGAGGGCTGCTCCTGGAACTTAGAAAAGCTTGTAAAATCTGAGTCTCTGGTCCCTTGACCTGTATCTATGAAGAAGTGTTGGGAACTCACAGAAACATCCAGTGAGATGGTCAGAGATACATCAGCTAGAGAAGACATTCTCAACAGTTGTAAGTGTTAAGTCACTGGGCCCCATTTCTTTCCATATAATATCATGGGATTGTGAATAGCTCTAAGCCACGATGAATGTGACCTTTTTTTGACCCCAAGAAATTGCAAGAACAATGTTTTGAGCAAGAATATGCAGAAAATACAAGACTAGGGAAAAATTGTTATTCTCTGATTTATCCCATTTTCAGCTGACTTTCTTTCCTTGTTATAAATGTGCTCCTTGAATACGGAACTGTGTCTAATTCACATCTGTAACTGGGACCGGGCACTAGGATATACTCAGCTAATGTTCATGGAAAGAATGAAAGAATAGGAGAGTGAATGCATCCATCAATGAGCTGTCGGTTCTCCCACCACATTGAGGTCTTTGGTATGTTTCTCCTCAACTCTTCAAAATGTTTTCAACTTTTTATTTGAAATAATTTTAATCTTGTAGAAAAATTTCAGGAATAGCACAAAGAACTCTTAAGTACCCTATACCCAGAATTGGCAGCTCTTAACATTTTACTGCAATTGCTTTATTTGCTCTATAATTTTTTCTGAACTATGAGAATAGTTGTACATATCATGCCTCTGTATCCCTAAATACTTCCTAAAAATCACAATAAAGTAAAAATGTCAAGAAATTTGACATTGACAAACTTTTATTTAGCCTGTCATCCATAGTCCATTTTTGCTTATTGATCCACTAATGTGCTTTATATTAGTTTCCCCCAATACAGAGTCCAGTCTAGGATCTGGTAGGTGTTACATTTGGATATTATATCTCTTTTAATTTGGAAGAATTTTATAACTCCCCCCCTTTTTTTTGCCTTTTATGACATTGGCATTTTAAGATACAGCACGATCCCTTTTAAAATAGGATATTTATGATTTTGAGTCGTTTTGGTGTTTCCTCACGATTGGGTTCAGGTTATGCATTCCCGGCTGGAACACTGTGGAAATGGTGTTGTGTCTTTACAGGAGTCATATCTGAATGCACATGATGTCTACTATCCTTCTTCAGTGAAATTACTTTTGATCACTAAGTCAAGGTGTTGTCTGGTTTCTCCAATATGTACTTACTATTTTTATCCCTTGCAATTTATTAGCAATCTGCAAGGATTTCTCAACTGCTGCATTACCTTGACATGTAGATGTTGGCGCTGGGAATTCTGTAAGGAGCAGTTCTCCCTTCTCCCCATCCATTATTTTTTATCAGTTTATTTTCATTGTGGACTCAAGCATTCCTTTTTTCAATTGTTGATAACTCACTACCAGCCTTAATGATTTTGGTGCTCAAATTGTCGTAGATTTGGTCACTGGAACCCAATCCAGCCAGTTTCTGTGTCCTTGTGAAATGCCCCCATTATTTTTTTGAGCATTTTCTTTCTTTCTGGCACAAGATGTTCCAGTTTCATCTTGTACCTTTCCTGGCTCTACCCTGAAGTCCACCATTTCTCCTAGGAGTCCGAGACTTTTAATCTCCAGATTCTACTAACAGTTAACTTCTGGATGATGGATTTTGCGATACTTGTTAATGTATTTTTGTGCTTTCCTGTTTTGCTTGAATCTTTAAAATAATGAGCACATATCTTTTTCCCCACAAAAGTCATAAAGGTATTAGGAAAAAACCAACAACCACTCTGAGCTAGATTGCTGCCAAAGTGAAACTTCCAATTAGTACTAACCCCTACCCCCTCCCAACCTCCCCTCCCCCCTGCTTCCCGCCCCCCCCCACCCCACACACACACATCTATGCCTACTTTCCTCTGACTGCACTTTGCAGGACAGGCAGAAATCACCCCTTGGACTCTCATCAGACTTTCAATCTTGGGAACCTCAGACAGGAACTTTACAGGGAGGTTGGGAGTTAGCACACTGCAAACATGAAAACATGAGGTCTAAAAGTGAAATGAAAAGGGAGGCCTTCTCCCTCCTTAGGGCTGCCATGGGCTGTGGGAGTCCTTGCTGTGGGCTGCACTCAGAGCTGCCTTTCCCGCAGCCCACAGGTGAGGAGGGCAGCTTCTCAGCCACTGTGAGCTCTGGGTCCTTCGCCCCCTGAAACTCATCAGAACAGCACAAAACCCAAGTATAGTCCTTTTGGGTGAAATGGGAGGGCTTTCAGTACTATGTAGAATAGAAACAGTGAGAGTGGACATCCTCACCTTGTTCTTGATCATCGAGGAAAAGCTTTCAGTTTTTCACTGTTAGGTCTGTTGTTAGCTGTGGGCTTTTCATATATGGCCTTTATTATGCTGAGGTAATTTCCCTCTATTCTAGTTTGTTCAGAGTTTTTATCACGAGAGGGCATTGAATTGTACCAAACATTTTTCTGCACCTACTGAGATGATTATATTATTTTTTTTAATTTTCCTAATGCGGTGTATCACATTAATTGATTTTCATATGTTGAATCATTCTTGTGTCCTCGAGATAAATCCCACTTGGTCATAGTGTATGATCCTTTTAATGTGCTGTTGAATTTGGTTTGCTAGTTTTTTTGTTGAGGGTTTATGTATATTTGTATACTATGTGTTTATATATTGGTCTATAGTTTTCTTTTTTTTTTTAAATATATTTTATTGATTTTTTACAGAGAGGAAGGGAGAGGGATAGAGAGTTAGAAACATCGATGAGAGAGAAACATCGATCAGCTGCCTCCTGCACACCCCCTACTGGGGATGTGCCCGCAACCAAGGTACATGCCCTTGACCGGAATCGAACCTGGGACCCTTCAGTCCGCAGGTCGACGCTCTATCCACTGAGCCAAACTGGTTTCGGCTATAGTTTTCTTTTGTTGTGGTATCTTTGTCTACCTGCTGTCGGCCAAGTCTCTCTCTGTTACCTGGGTCTTGATTTGAGCTGGGCATGGGAAGCGAAGCAGCCATGGGGGCAGGAGACCTCCCTCAGAAGGGGTGAGGGTTCAGGCCCCTGCAAAGTTGGGGGGGTGAGGTTCTGTGCCCCACCTCTCTTGACCCCCAAGTTCTCTCCTGATGGCCCCTCTGCGACTGCCTGTCTTAGGTTGTTCCTTCCCTGAGGAATCTTACCCGTCTCTGGCTAACCAGCCATCCTCCGGGGCCAAGCAGGGTGATGTGAGGTTCAGTTCTGTCTCCTTGGTAGCCTATGCCCCTGTGGCCTCCACACCCAGCACCTGCCTTGCGATCCCCTCGCCTGCTGGCGGGGCCCCCGGCACTAATCACATATCTTGGGAAACCCAGGTTTCTTCTCCAGGGAGGGCCCAGCTCACCCCACTGGGCGAGAGACAGATCCATGGTACCAGCCACCACGAGGTTTCAACCTCAGCATGAACAGAAAGCACAGGCAACAGCTGTGGGCAATTGGATTGTGAGAAGAGGGTCCCTCTTGAGAAGAGGGTCCCTCTTGGCCAAAGGGGCAAGAGGGGCCAATATAGAATGCTCAGGTGCCTCCCAGGGGGCCCTCTACACAGTGGAAGGGATTAAATCCTTTCATGTCCTTTTTAAATTGCTGCCAGACATTCAAAGAATTAGTTTGTAAGTTTGTTTGGGATAGTTGTACATTATGCTGTTGCAATTCTAAAATATCAAGAGATGTGTTACCTTTGTCTCCAAGCACCAAAAAGATGATTTTTTTTATTGATTTCCAAGGGTGCGAGGTACTATTATAGGTAATGGGGGTAATACAAATCTGGGAAAAATTATAATGACATTGTAGAATAATATCATGTAAGGATATTCTTTGCTCTAGGCCATGGCAATTCCATTTCAAACTGGTTGTCAGTTTCTTTTTGTATAGACAAGGTCTTAGTTACATTTTCTGCACCTCTCCCAGGAGCAAGCAGTGACAGTCCCTTCCTTTGGTGTCCACGCGAGCCAGAAACCTCTCTTTAATTTTACACACAAAGGAGCAGTGGTTTGATTTTGTGTCATACAAAAGGGAAGCTGGGTGGTGACCCCTGTGTAATTATACTTCCTAGCCCCACCCATGGTCCTCCTGGATGACCAAGGTGTTTGGTATTATTGGTGACTACATTAGGCGGGGGATCAGCCCACGTAAGGGCTCTTACCCATGAAGGGTCAGGAACATAAGTCCAAAATACTTCCCCATTTTCCCCAGGTAATATTACCGTACAGCTGATGACTGCTAGCATAACAAGAAAGACGTTCTCAGGCGTTCTTGGGGTTCTGGGTACCTCACAATTTATTTTCTATTTTTTTAAATTATTATTATTTTTACATGTGTGTCCTTATTCCCCCATTACCCTCCACTGCCCACTCATGCCCCACCCCCCTGTTGTCTGCGTCCATTGATTAGGCTCATATGCATGCACACAAGTCCCTTGGTTGATGTCTCCCCCTTACTCCCACCGACCCACTCCTTCCCTGAGGTTTGAGGTTCTGATCGACATTTCTCAGTCTCTTGATCTGTTCTTGTTCATCAGTCTATGCCGTTCATTATATTCCACAAGTGAGTGAGATCATGTGATATTTATCTTTCTCTGCCTGGCTTATTTCACTTAGCATAATGCTCTCCATCTCCATCCATGTTGTTGCAAATGGTAGGAACTCCTTTTTTATCGCAGCATAGTATTCCATTGTGTAGATGTACCACAGTTTTCTAATCCTCTCATCTGCTGATGAGCATTTAGGCTGTTTCCAAATCTTAGCTATGATGAATTGTGCTGCTATGAACATAGGGGTGCATATATCCTTTCTGATTCTTGTTTCTAGTTTCTTGGGATATATTCTTAGAAGTGGGATCACTGGGTCAAATGAGAGTTCCATTTTTAGTTTTTTGAGGAAACTCCATACTGTTCTCCACAGTGGCTGCACCAGTCTGCATTCCCACCAGCAGTGCAAAAGAGTTCCTTTTTCTCCGCATCCTCGCCAACATTTGTCATTTGTTGATTTGTTGATGATAGCCATTCTGACAGGTGTAAGGTGGTACCGCATTGTTGTTTTGATTTGCATCTCTCTGATGATTAGTGACTTTGAGCATGTTTTCATATGTCTCTTGGCCTTCCTTCTGTCTTCTTTCGAAAAGTGTCTATTTAGATCAGTTGCCCGTTTTTTTATTGGGTTGTTTATCTTATTTTTGTTAAGTTGTATGAGTTCTCTGTAAATGTTAGAGATTAAACCCTTATCTTGATATCATTGGCAAATATGTTCTCCCATGCAGTGGGCTTTCTTGTTGTTTTATTGATGGTTTCCTTTGCTGTGCAAAAGCTTTTTATTTTGATGTAGTTCCATTTGTTTATTTTCTCTTTAGTTTCCAATGCCCTAGGAACAGTATCAGTGAAGAAGTTCCTTTGGCATATGTGTGAGATTTTTCTGCCTGTGGATTCCTCTAGTATTTTTATGGTTTCCCATATTATGTTTAAGTCCTTGATCCATTTTGAGTTTATTTTTGTGTATGGTGAAAGTTGGTGATCTAGTTTCATTTTTTTGCATGTATCTGTCCAATTTTCCCAACACCATTTGTTGAAGAGAATGTTTTGACTCCATTGTATGTTCATGCCTCCTTTGTCAAATATTAATTGGGCATAGTGGTTTGGGTCAATTTCTGGGTTCTCTATGCTATTCCATTGATCTATATGTCTGTTCTTGTGCCAGTACCAAGCTGTTTTAAGAACAGTGGCTTTGTAATACAGCTTGATATCTGGTATTGAGATCCCCCTACTTTGTTCTTCTTTCTCAGGATTGCTGCAGCTATTCAGGGTCTTTTTTTATTCCAGATGAATTTTTTGAAGGTTTGTTCTAGGTCTGTGAAATATGCCGTTGGTATTTTAATGGGAAGTGCATTGAATTTATAGATAGATTGCTTTGGGTAGTATGGACATTTTAATGATGTTGATTCTACCAATCCATGAACATGGTATGTTCTTCCATCTTTTTATGTCTTCCTCTGTCTCTTTTTTCAGTGTCGTGTAGTTTTCTACGTATAGGTCTTTTACTTCCTTAGTTAAGTTTATTCCTAGGAATCTTAATTTTTTTGGTGCGATGGTAAATGGGATTGATTTTTTAGTCTCTCTTTCTGTAAGTTCACTGTTGGTGTATAGAAATGCCATAGATTTCTTGGCATTAATTTTGTATCCTGCTACATTGCCGAATTCATTTATTAAGTCTAATAATTTTTTGATGGAGTCTTTAGGTTTTTCTATGTACAGTATCATGTCATCTGCGAATAAGGACAGTTTTACTTCTTCTTTTCCAATTTGGATACCTTTTATTTCTTCTTCTTGTCTGATCGCAATGGCTAGTACTTCCAGCATTATGTTGAACAGGAGTGGTGAGAGTGGGCATCCCTGTCTTGTTCCTGTTCTTAGGGGAAATGGTTTTAGTTTTTGCCCATTGAGTATGATGTTGGCTGTAGGTTTGTCATATATGGCTTTTATTATGTTGAGGTATGATCCTTCTATTCCCACCTTGCTGAGAGTTTTTATCAAGAAAGGGTGTTGGATTTTGTCAAATGCTTTTTCTGCATCAATTGATATAACTATATGATTTTTATCTCTCAGTTTGTTTATGTGATGTATCACGTTTATTGATTTGCAAATATTGTACCATCCTTGCATCCCCGGGATAAATCCTACTTGGTCATGGTGTATGTTCTTTCTGATGTACTGCTGGATTTGATTTGCTAGAATTTTGTTGAGGATTTTGGCATCTACGTTCATGAGGGATATTGGCCTGTAATTCTCTTTCATTGTGTTATCTTTATCTGGTTTTGGTATTAGGGTGATGCTGGCTTCATAGAAGGAGCTTGGAAGTGTTCCTTCCTTTTGAATTTTCTGGAATAGTCTGAGAAGGATAAGTTTTAGTTCTTCCTTGAATGTTTGGTAAAACTCCCCTGTGAAGCCATCTGGCCTCAGGCTTTTGTTTGCCGGAAGCTTTTTGATGACTGCTTCAATTTCTTCCATAGTTATCAGCCTATTGAGATTTTTAGAATCTTCCTGAGTAAGTTTTGGAAGGTTGATTTTTTCTAGGAATGTGTCCATTTCCTCCAGGTTGTCTAGTTTGTTAGAATAGAGTTGTTCATAGTATTTTTTAACAATCCTTTGTATTTCTGTGGGGTCTGTTGTTATTTCACCCCTTTCATTTCTGATTTTATTTGGGTCCTCTCTCTTTGCTTCTTGATGAGCCTGGCTAGAGGTTCATCAATCTTGTTTATCCTTTCAAAGAACCAGCTCTTGGTTTCATTTATCTTTTGAATTTTTTTTTTTTTTGTCTCTATGTCATTCATTTCTGCTCTGATCTTTATTATTTCCTTCCTTCTGCTCACTGTGGGCTTTTTTGTCGCTCTCTTTCTAATTCTTTGAGTTGTTGAGTTAGATGATTTATTACCATTTTTTCTTGTTTTTTTGAGGTAGGCATGTAGAGCTATAAACTTCCCTCTCAGGACTGCTTTCATTGTGTCCCATAGGATTTGCAATGTTGTGTTGTTATTGTCATTATTCTCCAGGATGTTTTTAATTTCTTCTTTGATCTCATTGATAACCCAATCATTGTTTAGTAGCATGATATTCAGCTTCCAGATGTTTGAATTTTTTGGAATGTTTTTATTGTAGTTTATTTCTAATATTATACCATTGTGGTCTCAGAAAATGCTTGATATGATTTCAATCTTTTTGAATTTGGGGAGACTTTGCTTGTGACCCAATATGTTGTCTATTTTTGAAAATGTTTCATGTGCACTTGAGAAGAATGTATATTCCGTGGCTTTGGGGTGAAAAGCTCTGAAGATGTCAATTAGGTCCATCTGATCTAGTGTATCATTTAGAATTGCTGTTTCTTTGCTGATTTTTTTGTCTAGAGGATTTATCCAGTGATGTCAGTGGTGTATTAAAGTCTCCTACTATGATGGTATTGTTGTCGATCTCTCCCTTGATATCTTCCAGGAGATTTTTTATGTATTTGGGTGCTCCTGCATTGGGTGCATATATGTTTACCAGAGTTCTATCTTCTTGTTGAATTGCTCCCTTTAGTATTATGTAGTGGCCTTCCTTATCTCTTATTATGGCCTTTACTTTGAGGTCTATTTTATCAGATATAAATATCGCAACCCCAGCTTTTTTCTTGTTTCCATTTGCCTGAAAAATGTTTTTCCATCCCTTTGCTCTCAGTCTGTGTGAATCCTTTGCTCTGAGATGGGTCTCTTGTAGACAGCAAATATATGGGTCATGTTTTCTTATCCATTCAGCTACCCTATGTCTTTTGATTGGTGCATTTAATCCATTTATGTTTAATGTTATTATTGACAAGTACATGTTTATTGTCATATTTTCCCTTAGTGTTTGTGTTTCTTCTTGCCTTTCTCTTTCTTCTTTTTACAGCAGTCCCTTTAGCATTTCTTGCATTGCTGGCTTGGTAGTGATAAACTCTCTTAGCCCTTTTTTGTCTGTGAAGCTCCTGATTCCACCTTCAATTTTGAATAATAGCCTTGCCGGGTATAGTATTCTTGGATTCAGTCCCTTGCTTTGCATCACTTTGTATATTTCATTCCATTCCCTTCTGGTCTGGTGTGTTTCTGTTGAGAAATCAGTTGATATTCTGATAGGAAACCCCTTGTAAGTAACTTTCTGTCTCTCTCTGGCAGCCTTTAAGATTCTTACTTTGTCGTTGGTGTTCGCCAATCTAATTATGATGTGTCTTACTGTCGGTCTTTTGGGGTTCAACTTGTTTGGGACTCTATGTACTTCTTGGACTTGTATAATTTTTTTTCTTGCCAATATCAGGTAAGTTTTCTGTCATTATTTCTTCAAACAAGTTTTCTATTCCTTGCTTCTCTTTCTCTCCTTCTGGTATCCCTATTAAGCGAATGTTGTTTCGTTTTGTGTTGTCCCAAAGCTCCCTTAGGCTCTCCTCTTGCCTTTTAAGTCTTCTTTCCAGTTGCTGCTGTATTTGTGTGTTTTTTCCTACCTTGTCTTCTAATTCGCTGATGCGGTCCTCAGCCTCTTCTAGTCTACTGTTTAGGCCTTCCATTGTGTTCTTTATTGCAGCTATGTTGTTCTTCATCTCCTCTTGGTTTCTTTTCATGTTGGTGACATTCTCATTTAGCTCCTTATAGTTCTCATTTAGTTGTATTTGTCATCCATCCGTTTAAACATCCTTATAACCATTACTCTGAATCTATCTCTGATAAGGTGCTAGCCTCGAATTCATTTAACTCCCTTTCTGGTGATTTCTCTTTTTCTTTCCTTTGGGGATTGCTTTTTTGTCTTCCCATGTTTTCCTGTAATGTTTTAATTGTAGATCCAATTGCTTTGCTACCCAGGTTCTTTTGGGGATGGTGCTACTGGCATAATCTCTCAGTTCTCCTGGCCTTGTTAATCTAGTGTAGCTCCCTACTTGAGCTATTTGGGTTCTCTTGATGTAGGCCTGCGAGCTTGAGAGGCACAACTGCAGTGTCTAGAAGTCAGCCGCGTGGAGGGGAGTGTCCCAATTTTTTCTGTCTATTTTTGCTGTCTTGCACCCTTAATTGAAATCACGCGTGCCCAGCAGGGACTCACAGTGGCACCCAGGAACCATCTGTTGGGGTGATGGGGCTCAGGGCACCTGCTCTCTGGAAAGGCATGACTGTGGTGCCCAGAGTTCTGCAGTATTGGGGTGGGCAGACCCAGCTTTTGCTGTTGCACCTGTGGTGGATAGGCACTTACTCCCCAGTGGCAGCTCACAGGAGCACCCGTGGTACGTTTGCCAGCTAGACACACTGAAGGACTCTGAAGGGCCCTGGCAGTGTAGCTGCGCAATTGAGGTGCCTGTGGGCCAGTATCCAGGATGAGTGAATTCAAAACTTCTACTGCTGGGGGGGAGTGCGCCCCCGCTTGTTCAAGATCGCACCCAGGGAGAGCTCACAGTGGCTCCCACTAGCGCCCTGTGGGTAGATGGGCTCAGGGTGCCTGCCTGTTGGAACTTCGCCTCTGTGGAGGTGTGCTTGCCAGGCGCAGAGTTCTGATGCACTCTGAGGGGTCCTGGCACTGCCATTGAGCCACTGGGGTGAATGTGGGCAGTTACCCAGGAAGAGGAAATTCAGAATTTCTACTGTGGGGCTGCCCGCCCTTGTCTGTGCAGAATCACACCCTTAGGGGCTCTCAGCAGCTCCCAAGAGCTGCCTAAAGAGTGGAGTGCCCTGCCCGGCTGGAAACGCGAGAATCCGGATACTCAGGAATCCGGACTTCTGCCGCTGGGGATGGGGAGGTTGCACTTACTGCTGCCGAGCGGTGCACCTTTGGAGGTGGAGGTCCCAGGGTCCGCGGGTCTGCAGCTGGGGTAGCAGGATTTTGGCTGGAGTGGCTGCTGGGTCGCAGGGTAGTTCCAAGGCCTGTCTGGTTGGTGATGTTGATGAGTTCCTAAAAAAGGCTGTTCTCCAGGCCATGAAGTTTCAATCTCACTGTACGTGTGTGCCTGCACGTGGTATTTTGTGGAAGAGCCACACTCAAGGGGCCAAAGAGCTGCATGTGGCTCGCGAGCTGTGGTTTGCCAACGACTGACGTAGCCAATTCTGTCTAGCACAGTGTCTGGCACAAAGTGGTCATTCAATATGTGTTTATTGAATGAAGTAATGAATGCCTGGCATTCATTGGGTGGTTGGTAAAAGCAGGCTACCTACGCAGATCCAGAGGAACTGTTGTTCTAATGTCTTCAAGTGCAAAAATAAAGAAGTTGGAGCCCGATCTTGCCATCTGACTCTTCCCCTGCATCCCCCAGTCACACCTCTCCCTGATTATGTGTGGGTAAGATTTTTTTATTTTGAACTGCTATTCTATTTCTCTTCCCATGTCATGGAAAATTCTTAGTATTGGGCAGCCCCAGGGCAATACCATTTTTATTTCCCCAACAGAATTATGGATTATAGGGTCAATTGCTTTTCCCCAGCAGAGGCTGTGGGCAAAATTGGAGGAAGAGGCTGCTGCAGAGGGCTGATTGGGATGGGTTCCAGAGAGACTAGGCACATTGATCTGAAACACATTTAGCATGATCCAAATGGGGAAGAGGGAGCAAAGGCTTTGCTGAGATCAATCAGATGTCTCTGCTATGTAGGGCAACCCCAAACATGTCTTCAAATCCTAGAGCAGGATGGAGATGCAGGAATGACCTAGACCCGTAGTCAGCAAACTGCAGCTCGTGAGCCACATGCAGCTCTTTGGCCCCTTGAGTGTGGCTCTTCCACAAAATACCACGTGCAGGCGTGCACGTACAGTGCGATTGAAACTTCATGACCCATGCGCAGAAGTCGGTTTTCGGCTCTCAAAAGAAATTTCAATCGTTGTACTGTTGATATTTGGCTCTGTTGACTAATGAGTTTGTCGACCACTGACCTAGACCAAGGGTCAGCAAACTGCAGTTCACAGGCCAAATCTGGTCCGCAGTCTGATTCTTTAAATAAAATTTTATTGGAACCTGGCCATGGCCCTTCATTTGCATATTATCTGGCTGCTTTCATGATGCAACAACAAAGTTGAACTGTTGTAAAGAGACCGTGTGGCCAGCAAAGCCAAAAATATTTATTATCTGGCCCTCCATAAGCCAAGCATGTTGGCCACTGACCTGGACAAGGAATCCTCCAAATATGCTATGTGAACCTTACTAGTCCTTCTGGATGTTCTATAAAAAAGATCAAATATATTTGAAAAAAAGCACAGACTATGTCCCCTCTTGGGGCCTCACAAACCACGTTACCCTTTTGTAGCTGACCCTGCCCAAGCTCTGTCCATATATCCTGCACACTCTGCTGACTGTTAGCACTTGTGGCTTTTGCCCTGGGTTCTTGTTCTCTTTTTTTCCTTGCCCAGGGAGTACACTTGCAGGGCAAACTGGAAGCATCTGAGAGTCAATGCCCTTGAAAGCAGGCCTCAAGCAATGATGGGTAGTGGTAGAGAGAAAATTCCACACCTCCCTTGCCTATTGTTTGGGACAACTCTGAGGCATGTTCTATACTGTTTCCCAGGGCTCAACAGTGGGACCAAGCACCGGTGCCCACAGGGTCAACCTGCTCATGAATGCATCCTTTACTGATTGTTCTCACTTCCTCTAGTGGAGTTCTCTGAAGTCACTTCCCAAACAAATTATATTCTGATTCTTATCTTAAAGCGTACTTCAGGGGGAACCCAAACTAAGATACCTATCAATTAAAGGCTCTAGAAGTTCTTAATGAGGCCCTCAGGGCTTTTTATGATCTGGCCTTGATCCAACTTCCCAAATGAATTTTCCTCAAATCTCCCCCACCCATATTAAACTTTTTTTAAATTTCTTGAACCTACCCTACTCTTAATGATGTTATTATCTTTCCTCATTGCCTTGCCAATTCCTACTTATTTTTCAGGCCTTAGAAAAAATGTCATATCATCTGAAATATCATTCCCCCTAAAAACACTCCCAACACCAGGGTCAGGTGTCTCTCTGCTGGTGTGTTGGTGCTTCCCCATCATGGCACTCATTGAACCATGTAATTCCCAGTTTGTGTCTACCTTCCCTCCAAACCATGTAGCTTCATAAGAACAGGACCATGTTTGTCTTGCTTCCCCATTTATCCCAGAACCCAACAGAAGTACTTTATAAGTGGATGGATGAAGCCTTTGGGTGAGAGAGGACTAGCTCACGGATCCTGGACTGGTTTCTGGATCAGACTTTCATCAGGCTCCTTTGAGCCCTCTTCTCAGGTAGGCCTTTCCCCAGACCTGCTGAGCCCAGTTTCAGCAAGAATCTTGCTCAACCAGCTTAGTGACACTGCTCTTACCCTTGATATCTTAGTAATTTTACATCCATTCCTTCATTCTGCTCATTGACTATACACCCTCACTTGTCCTTGTTGTCTTCAAAGTTGAGTTCAATCTCTCTCCTCCATTGTAGTAGTCCTGAATAAAGTCTTCTTTGCCTGTTTAACTTGGAGTTGAGTTCTATTCTATACTGAAATCTTTCTCTCTTCTACTGCTATAACTTGAATAAAATGAGTCAAGAGGATAGATACCTATTTCCTGTCGCATTCCTCACCATTCATCTTCTACTTACCGAGTCCTAGACACACAGAGCTATGACATTTCCTTGCATTTACCATACACATTCTTGCCTTTACATACATGCTGTTCTTCTTGGAAAAAAGGGTCTATTTTATCTTTTAACCTCTAATTGTGAACAATCTCCCAACAGATTCCAAGGAATATCCAGAATTATCACTGGACAGATTTCCCAAGATGTAAGTGTTTTTTAGTTGCTTATGATGGGCCAAACACTGTTCTGGGGACCAGGGGAGGCAGTTTTCTCAGGTTGGATTCCTCCCCAAAGAAGACCCTGAAACAAGGACTTAAGTGAAGCAAGCTTATAGGAAGGCAATCATAGGAAGCAAAAGTGAGGAAACTGGGAAAGTGAATTAAGAAAATAAGAGAAGGCAATAAAGGTATGTGGGTTGACTGCCACTGTAGGTAACTGAGGCTCAATCTTGCTGGGGACCTCTGAGAATCTGTATTGGGCTTGCCTTATAATCACAGAGAGGGGAGGCTGGAGGACTTTGACTTTGGTCATTGACTTTCTCCCTTATTGGTTGAGAGTTGCTTCTGGGACTTTTATTTATTGATTGATTTTAGAGAGAGAGAGAGGAAGGAGAGGGAGAGAGAGGAAGAAAGATCAATTTGTTGTTCCACTTATTTATGCATTCATTGGTTGCCTCTTGTATGTGTCCTGACCTGAGATTGAACCCGTAACATTGACACATCGAGATATGCTCTAACTAACTGAGCTACCTGACCAGGGCTGCTTCTGGGGATTTTAGCTTTTCTCCATGCTGTGGCTTCCTCTGCCTGCTATATAGCAAACTCCCAGAGCTGCAGAGAAGAGTGAAAACGGTATGTGAGGCAGGAAGTTTTCAGTGTGATGGAAATAGTCTACTGAGGTTACAGGTGAACTCAGGTGTGCTGAGAAATACATGCTGGGCATCATCCTCATCTGCTATAGGGTGACATTTAGATCTATTTGTATGACACAAGCACAGACCAATTAGAATAGATGCTGGCTGTGAACATCTACCGCAGACCTGCCCATGAGTGCGCACATATCAGCTCTTTCAAAGACACAGACATGAATAAGGATCTCAGTTCTCAGGCTGAGATGCTCCAGGAACAACTGATACTATTTCCATGATGACATGGTCCTTTAGAGCTTTGGCATCAGCCCCAAATCAACTCAGAACAGTTGAAATGAAGATCTGAGACATTATCATAATCAGGTTGCTTTTTTTGTGCAGCCTCAAAGCACAAACAAAAGCTTCCCATTTCTCTTAGCCCAATCACCTGCCTCTATCTTAATTTCAAAGGGTTCTAAGAATCAAGAAACCCCAGCTCCTTCCTACTGGTCACCCCAGAGGTTAGAAGTGATTTCCATTCTTCACCTCTCCTCCCTTCCAGATTTCAGAGGAGGACCCGGGTGGAGGGAAATCTTGCCTGGATAGCGCATGAGCTGCCACATTTCTCTGCAATTTAATGTCTTCACGATTCCACAGGTGCTTTTCAGGGGGAATCAAAATTCTTTCCTTGAAGACCAAAGTGTCAGAAAAATCGAAGATCCTTTAGGAACTTCTTTGTGGTTCTCTTTTTCTTCTTTTAATTTCACTACTGATTTTCATTAAGCCCTTTAGTGGCCCCCAGTACCTACAGATTTCTCTCCTTCAGAAAGACAGATTTTGAGAAAGCAGCCAGTTCCAAGCATTTGTAGGCCCTTAGAGATGCGGTAGCTTTACCATCAAATAAGCCCTCATCCTGAGCCTAAGGCCTCGATCTCCCTCTGGGTGAAAGGTCCAAAGACTTCCCAGGATTCACCTGTCTGGTATCAGAATCTGTTTGAGGTCAAAGTATACCTTTAAGGTAAAAAGGAAATGAATGAAAAGCAGATGTGGCCTGTGGAGTTTGAATATAAAGACAAATCATTGAATTTTTAAATGGCTTTATCTTATAAGTAAAAAATGTGCCTTGAAAAAAATGGCTGGGCTGGCTGAGGTCCCCAAGTCAATAGGACATGTGGCTGTGCCCCAGAGAGTCACAGCTGGCCGTGGTTCCAGGTCTTGGCTCCTCTGTCCTAAGGGCTTATCCACTCTGTAAGGCCTTCATTGGCCCCTAGACAATGGGGACCCTTCCTTCTCTGTGTCTTTGATCATGAGAGTATTCTCTGTACTGCTTACCTGCTGGTTCTGAGCTAACCTGGAGTGAAAGAAATCTTTGTTTAAAGTTTAAATCTTCCCCTCACCAGTTTCATAAACTAGCACTGTCCTTGTAATGAGACCCAGCTCACTCGTCTGTCCTCAGAGCCCGCTGTGTTTTCTTTTCTCAGCATGACATTGTCCTGCTCCAAGCAAATGTCCTCATGCTTCCTTTCCCACCTCTCCTGTTGGAAAAGGACCCATTCATTCTCTTAATTGTTCATTCAGTATTCACTGAGCACTTACTATGTTCTAGGTGTTGAAATACTGTACAAGACAGCCAGGGCTCTTGCTTTTATAGATGTTACTTATAGGCCAGCATGTGACCATATGCCTTGTGTGACTTATGCGGCACTTTCAAAACAAATATAAAGCCTATCTTCAAGTTTTTAGTTTAAAAGGTCTGGAGAAATTATCAGCTTTTCTTTTTTCTTTTTATCTTCTCACTCTGCCCCCTCATTCTCTCCCTCCTCTCTTTTTCTCTAGGACACCTTCTGCTTCTTGACTGTTAGCCCTCTCTGTACTGAGCTTATGCCACAGATAGCCAAGGTCAAAAGGTAGCAAAACAGAGTAGAAGAGACAGGTTTTGAAGTGATTAAAATTTGTCCATATGCTCCCTGGCATCCTGTTATAATTTTCTTTAAAAAAATCTTGGTTTACACAAAAGAATATGAGAAGGGGGGGGGGGCGGATTGGGGGAACATCTGGTGGCTGTGCCCCCTTTTACTGAGTAAGGAAGAATCTGAGACCCTGAGAGGAGTGGAGCAGGGCAGAGCTGGGGAAGACTCAGGTTCCGACCTCCATCAGCATTTCTACCCCTCCACCCGGCACATGCCAGCCGGCCCAGGGGCTCCGCTGCCCACCTACCCGCCTCCCCTGCCTCTTTCCTGCCATTTCACTTTCTTCAAGGAAAATGTGGCTATAGGACTCACAGATTTAAACATTCTATACCCTTTCCCTAAAGAAAGAATTCCCTGGAAAATGTAAACTAAATGACATAGAAAGATAAGGAAAACACGTTATCTTGTCACTGTTTCCCCCTAACTCTTGACTCCCTTTGGGTTCTGGACATAAGAACTACTTCTTCCTTCTCCATTCTTTTCTCTTTTTCCTCCTTGTCTTCCTTCTTATTTTGGAGAATAATTTGTTGTAATAAGGTATAAACTTCAATAATGGAGAAGCTGTCCTTTGGGGAATTTTATATCCATTCATGTCATTATAGAAAGCAGCCAGACTTTGGCACAGAACTCGTGTGGGGTGGAATCCTGGTTTTATCTGCCACTTATTGCTATGTGACCCTGTAATTGCTTTATCTTTTGTGAAATAGAGATTATAATACCAATCCTAAAGTTGCCTACAAAATTAAGTAAAAGACCATGTGGCAATACTTGAGTGTACCTTATTAGGGGCAGCTATTAATATAAAATAATGATGATAATTTGTCTAGAATTTAGACAAATTAGAATGGATATGAGACATGTATATAGACCCACTTTGATTTTTTAAAAATAATTTGTTTTAGTTTTTAATTATACTTGACATACAATATTATATTAGTTTCAGGTGTACAACACAGTGATTAGAGATTCATATACCTTAAAAAGTGATCACGCTGATAACTCTAGTATCCACATGGCACCATTTTTAGTTATTACAATATTATTGACTATATTTCCTATGCTATACTACTATAATCATGTCTTGTCACTAAATGAGTATGAAAAATCTTGTGTTTATTGTTGTTAGATGAGAATGTGGATAAAGTATTGAAAGCTTGTAGCAGGAATGCATGGTGTTCTTTAAGTGTCGGAAGTGAAAAACATACTGAGTTCCTGATTTACATCGTCGGCCTTCAGAATTGGATAATTTTAAAACCATTCCCCCCAAAGGATTAAAGAGAAATATGAATCTACATGTCCTCGATTGAAATTAGAGGAAAGAAGATTGGCACAATGCACCTTAAAAAATTTTTTTTTAATCATTATTGTTGCAAGTATTACATATGTCCCCTTTTTTCTCCCATTGTCCCCTTCTAGCCTGCCCTGCCCCCGCCCCAGGCCTTCACCATTGTAGGGAGCGGTTATAGTATTAAGCCTCGGACTGACCTGCTGGCAAAGTCGCAAACAAGTCCCAGCTTGGAGGGCACAGTCCTCTAAGCATAATTAATCTTGATCTTGTGACTGCTCCCTAGATCTTTCCTGGGTAGCTAACGGGCTGTGGGAGGGGCAGCAAGTGCTGCCAAAACAAGTGAAACTTACAAGAACATTGTAAATTACCTTGTTTGCCCCTGACTATAAATAAAGCATCAGCTTTGCAGTCTGGATCTGTTCTGTGGCCTCAGCAAGGCTCCGAAGATCCACCTAGAGTCCCAGCTTATTCTCTTTGTTTTTTTCTTCATCCTTCACCAGCCCTCCCTCAGGCTCGCCCAACCCTTGGCTGTGCTGGCGGGGCTCACACCACCCTATTGTCTGTGTCCATGAGTTATACATATTTACATACAAGTTCTTTGGTTGATCTCTTCCCACACACCCACACACCCCTGCCTTCCCTCTGAGATTTGACAGTCTGTTCCATGCTTCTATGTCTCTGGATCTATTTTGATCAAATTTATTTTGTTCATTAGATTCTACACATGAGTGAGATCATGTGATACTTTCTCTGACTGGCTTATTTCACTTAGCATGATACTCTCCAGGTCCCTCCATGCTGTCTCAAAGGGTAAGAGATCTTTCTTTTTGGCTGCTGCATAGTATTCCACAGTGTAAATGTACCACAGCTTTTTCATCCACGCATCTACTGATGGGCACTTGGGCTGTTTCCAGATCTTAGCTATTGTAAATTGTGCTGCTATGAACATAGGGATACATTCTTTCTGATTGGTGTTTTGGGATTGTTAGGATATATTCCTAGAAGGGATCACTGGGGCAAATGGAAGTTCCATATTTAATTCTTTGAGGAAACTCCATACTGTTTTCCATAATGGCTGCACCAGTCTGCATTCCCACCAGCAGTGTACTAGGGTTCCCTTTCTCCAGATCCTTGCCAGCACTTGTCGTTGGGTTGGTTGATGTGTTGATGGTAGTCAGTCTGACAGGTGTGAAATGATACCTTATTGTCATTTTAATTTGCATCTCTCTGATGATCAGTGACTTTGAGCATTTGTTCATCTTTGGTCATTTGTATGTCCACTTTGGAGAAGTGTCTATTTAGGTCCTTTGCTCATTTTTTAATTGGATTGTTTGCTTTCCTCTTATTAAGTTGTATGAGTTCCTTTTTTTTTATTTTGTGGTAGTTTAGGCAGAAGCAATGGTTCAGGACTGCTAACACTACATATCCATTCACCAGCTGTCCTCCCCAGACTGGAGAGTTTAAGATTTGTGGTCTTCTCTTTGACTATCCAATGGTCTTGGCTGTTCAACTATATTTTCTCCAGGAGGATTAGTTCTGTCTGCTGCTCAGATATTTGGATTAAACAACCATTTGGTAGCAACCAAAGTGCTAGCAAGTTTATTGAACACATGGATTTCGTTGAAGCAGGCTGACAAGAAAATCTGAGAGGGAAATTTATAAGAAAAAACATCATTGCATGATTTAAAGAAGAAAAATTATAAATTTATAGTTTAGCTTCAGAAAAATCAAGCAAGATAAAAATATTTTTAAGTTAATCAGAGAAAAAAATTTATTAATAAAAAAGTGTGAGAGAGAGAGAGAGAGAAGAAAGAAGACTAACCACCGGCAGACAGAAGCAGAGATAAGAAATCAGTTTAAGATATACAAGAGTAAACCCTTGTTTGCTTTCTTTTACTATTTGCTGCAGTTGGATGTTAATTGCATTTTTTGCCTATTCATTTTGTAATATGCCCCTATACATTGTTGATAAATACGAACGCCCTTTTGTTCTTTGAATGTGTATATCTGTATATGTGCATGATTGTTATTTGAGTGGGTTTTATTCCTTGCAAACAAGAAATCCCAAGACAGCCAAGACCGGTTTGGCTCAGTGGATAGAGCGTCGGCCTGCAGACTGGGGGGTCCCGGGTTCGATTCCGGTCGGGGGCATGTGCCTTGGTTGCGGGCGCATCTCCAGTGGGAGGTGTGCAGGAGGCAGCTGGTCAATGTTTCTAGCTCTCTATTCCTCTCCCTTCCTCTCTGTAAAAAATCAAGAAAATATATTAAAAAAAAAAAAAAAGAAAAAAAAAAAGAAATCCCAAGACAGATTTGCCTTCATAATCTCACCTATGACAACCAGTAACATTTACAAGATAGCACCTTTGTTCTAAGAGTAGAGCTTATGGTTCTGGGATTAGAACCATGGCATGAGGCTTCTGTGATCTAGGGCAGTGGTTGGCAAACTGCGGCTCGCGAGCCACATGCGGCTCTTTGGCCCCTTGAGTGTGGCTCTTCCACAAAATACCATGGCCTGGGCGAGTCTATTTTGAAGAAGTGGCATTAGAAGAAGTTTAAGTTTAAAAAATTTGGCTCTCAAAAGAAATTTCAATTGTTGTACTGTTGATATTTGGCTCTGTTGACTAATGAGTTTGCCGACCACTGATCTAGGGTCTTAGCATCATGCTAATTGATTTATCTGTCACTGATGCTCTAACATGTAGACATGTATTTGTTCAGTTTTCATTCTTTGCATGAGGTAAAAATAGATTCTATAATTGATATTCTCCTCAAAAGAGTGTGACTTTCCATCTGGGGTGGAATTTCAAAGATTTTGTACTGGAAGCCCAGAGAGTTGGAATGGCTCCAAGATTTCCAATCACACCATTGGCCAGGGGCTCTTTTTTCCTTCTCCAAAAGGTGTGAATTTGACCTTTTTGTTGGGCACCAAGGTTGCCATATTCAGCTCCGTGCGACTCTGATGGAGACCAGCCCACAGAGTTCTATTTGAGGAATGCCAAATGGTTCTCCAGGACCCAGCTGGTCCCACTCTCTCCTGCACAGTGCTTGAAATGTGCACAGCTATTTTTGTTGGGTTATAATATTATTGCTCAAAACAAAGTCTAATATTAACAAAATTAGCAAGGCCTACAGAGAGGGCAGAGAACTCTCAAATCTGCCAGTTGTACAAAATCAAAACTCAGTGCTTCAGTTTCCTCATCTGTAAAATGATAACACTACTTACCAAGAGTAATTGGGGGGTTCAATGAGTTAATATTTGCAGAGCCCCTAAGGTAGTGCCTGGTGTGTAGTATGAGTCCTGTTGAACACAGGTACCTCCTGTTGAAATGGTGAGAGAGGTCAGAGTGTGGCCCTTTCCCTCAATGGTATGCAAAAGCTTGGACTTAGAATGTCTGAGGTTTGGAAAGTGAGGAGGGCCAGGGAGTCGGGTCCTGGTGGATTTGGGGCATTGTCAGGTGAGAAAGCACTTCACCAGACCAAGAGTGAAGGTCTTCCTCCTGAAAGAGTTTTCTGAACATGTGTCTGTGAGGCTCACTGTGTGGGGCAGGGAGGAAAAGGGGAGATGAGGGAGGAGACTTGGGAAGTGACAATAATTTTACAATAAATAAGAACCTTTGTGAAAATCAGTCTCAAATGTTCAGGCATTGACTTCTGTGTGTGTATGTAAACTTATATATAGATATGATTTAAACTCAGAATAGGGGCTGTGGGTCCTTAGGACATGACCACTCTTAAATCATAATCCTAAGAGGTTGTTGTCAAACTATGGTCACAGATGACAATGATGTCGTTATTGTTGTTTTTAGTTTTAAATCATGTTTACTTAAGAATAATTTACATACAATGAAATTCACCATTTTTAGAGTACAGTTCTAAGAGTTTGACAAATTATGCAGTCATGAAACCACACTACAATCAAGATGCAGACCATTTCCAACCCCCCTAAAAGTTCTCTCATGCCCATTTGTGGACAACTCCACTTACCACCTACAGCCCTGGCCACTGATTTGTTTCCCCCCTATAATTTTGTCTATTGCAAAGCTAAAGCTTCTTTGACCTTTGAACAAGGTTAGGTGGTAACAGCACTTCTAGCATCCTTTAGCCTTTATCATAATTATAATTATGCTCTATATGCAATTGATTAATACATTGTTCAGTGTCCCTTTCCTCTGCTAGACTGCTCCAGGCATGGGTGAGGGCAAGGATGCTCTGGCTGGTTCATTACTGCATCCCAGGGGTATTAAGGAGTAGATGCTCAGCAAACGTCACTTAATGAATGAATGATGAATGACTTCCTGACTATAAGGAAAGTGCTCTGTCACCAATGACTCAGCAGGAGCCATGTGGTCTTCAGTGGTAAAGCATGTTGTAAAACACCCAGAGACCATATTATTCAGGCATTCCTGAGAGCGTGCATGGAGTTTGGAGTTATATTGGGTCTGAATATTAGCAACCAGAGCCACCCAGGCTATCCCAGATGCATGCCAGGATATCAACTAATTGAAAATAAATGGAAAACACTCTTTAATCAGTTAACACTATCTTTTGTCATTACTTTGTCTCACTACATAGTGAAAGCTGTTTATTTAGTCATTTTTACATTCCATATCGTTTGTAGCAAGTCTGACATTACAGTGATGCTTAACAGTAAGATCATGAAGTCCTCAAAATCAAGCTTATTTTCTGCATGCTCGTCAAGTTCGGAAAGGAGGTCTTTGTATTTTGGTTTGGTTTCTTGTCCCTGTAAGAATAAAAAAGAAGCACAAAACTAATTTATTGTGCCACCGGGGTTTTACAGTGAAAAAGCAATAATAAACTTCTTATCCTATCTAATAAAGAGGGAATATGCTAATTAACCATCACTCCATCACAAAGATGGCTGCACCCTCAGCTGAGGCCAAGTTCCCATGAGGAGCCTTAATGAGCAATCAGCAGAGACCTGAGGCTGTGCCCTTCCCCGCCCCCGTGGGGCTTGACAGGGGACCTCAGGCCGCACCCCCTGCCCTGGCGTCAGTCTGGGGGACCTCAGACTGCATCCCCCACCCCAGTGCCAGGCCAGGGGACCTGAGGCTATGGCCCCTGCCTTGTGGGGTTTGACGGGGGACCTCAAGGTGGGCTTCCCGTCCTCGTGCTGGGCCAGGGGACCTCAAGCTGCACCCCCTGCCCAGTGGGGCTTGACAAGGGACCTCAAGGTGTACCCCCAGTGCTGGGTCGGGGGAACTCAGGTTGTGCCCCCGCCCAGCAGGGCTTGACAGGGGACCTGAGGCTGCGACCCCCTCCTGGTGCTGGGCCAGGGGACCTGAGGCTGCACCCCCCGACCTGGCAGGGCTTGATGGGGGACCTCAGGCCATGCCCCCCCACCCAGCAGGGCTTGACAGGGGATCTCAGGCTGTGTCCCCCACCCAGAGGGGCATGATGGAGGACTTCAAGGCACGCCCCCGCCCCAGTCTGGGCTGGGGGACCTCAGGCCATGCCCCCGTCCTGGCGCTGGGCCAGGGGACCTGAGGCTACGCCCCCTGCCTGGCAGGGCTTGACAAGGGTGGGACTGGCCGGGTCTGGATCTCACCCAATGGGGGTGGGGCCGGCTGGGTCTGGGTCTCATGCCATTTTGAGGTGCATGTGGGTGGGTGGGAACTTGACTCTGGGTCCCATGGTGTGCCCCAGACTCTGACAGGAGGAAGGTTTTCATATACATTTTACTAATTTTCTTTCATCTCTGACACTTCTATTATAGAGAAAGGGCAAATAGCAATATTAAATTATTTCCTCTAATTAATCCCCCTTTAATTGCATGAATTTCATGCACTGGGTCACTAGTTAACTATAATATGCCAAGTTGTTGTCGAGCACTGTGGTAAATCTTTTCATGGCTGTCTCATTGATTCCTCACAGAGACTCTATTGAATATATACAATCATTAGCCCCACTTCACAGGTGCAGTATCAGAGACTTGGCGAAATTTAAGTAACTTGCCCCCAGCCAGGCAGCTCCTGGTTTGGAGTCAGATTCATAGCTTGGCTACCTAGCCTTCACATAACTGCTAAGCCATCTTGCCTGTATCAACACAGATAGTGTTGTGTTTTCAGATTTCCAAAACATAAGCTCTTCGTTATGGAAGCTATACAACATGGGTTCCACGGAACAGTTAGATTTTCCAGAAATATGGAATAAAATATGCTAAAAGAAAATATGTGCTTTGCATGATTGTTCAGCATTTAGTTTGATCACAAATCAAATCCAAGTTCACAGTCCTCATAAACGGATTGAAGGAAACATGTGAATAGTACATACATGGAGAGGCCTTTCAGTTTCGAACCACAGCTTGTGAAATAGCTTCCACGTGGCATTAAAAACCTTAAGGTCATTTGATTCACGGGTGTACTGAGCTCTGTTTGCATTTAGCTCAACCCCAAATGCTCACACACGTGCCAGCTGTAAGGAGCCATCACAGCAGGGAATAAGGCAGGTAGGAATGACTATGTTCCCTACAGGCTTAGACCGTTACTGTTTCTCTGGGCTCATTCTCAAGAGGTCACACCTGCCAGCAAGGGCCGAGGGCGTTCTCCCAGCACCTCCGAGAGAGCCGAATGCTGTGTTGAGAGGGTCAGATTCTGGGACAGAGATGGGAGCACTTCACTAGGGGGAAGCACTTGCCTAAAGGGCAGAGGGGCAGCAGGTCTCCTGCATGGCGTGTTAGAAGGTGAAGCTGACTGAGGTCCAGCCACTTGGGCCTGACCCGCCCTGTTTGCTTTGTAAGTTCTTCGCAGAACCTTTATATGTTCAGTTTTCTCACACCTGACTGGCTATAGAATAAGATCCCCCAGGAGGCTTATGGGAAAGCAGATGTTCCCCTGGGGACCCAGGCTCAGCCACAGGGTCTAGTCCAGTTCAGCAGAGAACCCCATGCGGGGACTTAGGAGCAAGCTGCAGCAGGAGGGGCCTTTTGCCTTGGCTCAGGTGTGGGTACCTGTCTTATGGAGTCTCTTGGAGGGGCGGTTGGTCCAAGGCAGCATTATGATGTTACCCAGGCGCTTGCTCCGTGAAGTTCATCCGGCACCATTGGTACTGGGACTGCCTCGGGGCCTGCTGTCCCCAGCATCCCTGAAATATGGCCCTGCTTTCCGGCGCTGCCATCCGAGCAGAGGGCAGGACTGTGGGAGGCCCGAGAGTTTGCTGCTGGGGATCCAGAAACTGGTGGCCTTCCTCGGGGTCAGCCTACACCGAGGGGCACGAGGCTAAGGTGACCTTCTGACAGTGCTGGTTTTGGTTTGGCCTCTGATGCCCTCAGAAGACAACCCATCCCCAAGGTCCCCATTGTCATCCCGTCAGAAGCTCCCTGAGGACAGACAGGCAGCCAGGTAGGGTCCCTTTTGCTCTGAGATTTGTCACTTCTCTTGGCCTCCGAGTCAGGCAAAGGTTATAGGATTTTCTCACTCACCTTCTCTTTGAAGACTCCCCAGAACTTTTTGTCTTTTGTCAAATTCTGCCTGATATTTCTAGCTGAAAAAAACAGCTTTTCTTAAAAAAATTATTTCAAATGTAGTAACTGTTTAATATTGGACATTTAAAAAGATATTTTTCAAAAAGAGAATCTGTTCTAATAAAAGAATAACATGCTAATTAGACCGGGAGACCTTCTGGACAAAGCCAGGGACTTGGCTGGCCTGTAAACTGCCCCCAAATGGCCCTCAGCCCCTTGCCCAGGCTGGCCATGCCCCTCAGCCTCACCCCGATGGGGGTGTGGCCAGCCTGCAAACTGCCCCAGCCCCCACCCAGGCCAGCACCGCCCCAGTGGGGACCCCCACCCGTCGGGGGTGTAGCCGGCCTGCAAACCGCCTCAGGCCCCTCACCCACCCCCCAAGGGGACCCCCACCCTGATCCGGGACCCCCTTCAGGGAAGACCAGCCAGCCCCCACCCGTGCATCAGGCCTCTATCTATACTAATAAAAGGGTAATTAATATGCTAATTAGACTGGGAGACCTTCCGGATGTCCTTCCGGACAAAGCCATGGTGGTGGGACCGAGGCAGAGGTGGTTAGGGGCGATCAGGCCAGGAGGGGAGGGCAGTTGGGGATGATCAGGCCTGCGGGGGAGAGGGGCAGTTGGGAGCTAACAGGCCAGCAGTGGGGGGCAGTTGGGGGCGAGCAGGCTGGTGGGGGGGAGGCAGTTGGGGGCAAGCAGGCTGGTGTGGGGGGCAGTTGGGGGTGAGAAGGCTGGTGGGGGGGCAGGTGGGGGTGAGCAGGCCAGCAGGCAGAGTGGTTAGAGGCAATCAGGCAGGCAAGCAGGTGAGTGGTTAGGAGGCAATCAGGCAGGCAAGCAGGTGAGCAGTCCCAGATTGTGAGAGGGATGTCTGACTGCCGGTTTAGGCCCGATCCCTGTGGGATCGGGCCTAAACCGGCAGTCAGACATCCACCCAGGGGTCCCAGATTGGAGAGCGTGCAAGCCAGGCTGAGGGTCCCCCTCCCCCATGCACGAATTTCATGCACCAGGCCACTAGTCTATAATAATAAAAGGGTAATATGCTAATTAGACCAGATGTCCTTCCGAACATCTGGAGGACCTTCTGGATGAAGCAGGGGCTGCAAGTGAAGCCCAGGTCCCGGGTGCCAGCAGCTGGGGGAAGGAAGGCCTACTCTTGTATGAATTTTGTGCATTGGGCCTCTAGTGTAAAAATAAATCTTTACCCCATCACCCCAAATAGCTAGCTCTTAACATTTCCTTCCAGTCATTTTTCTGTGCATCACCTTAAAGCCTTTCTCTGTGTCCGTTTCTCACACATGCACATATACGCACTCATATGCACTCTTTCATAACTTCACTGAAGAATAATTGACAAATATAATCATATATATTTGAAGTATACAGTGTGATGATTTGACATCCACATAGCTCATGGGCATGATGACCCAGATCGAGATGATTAACATACTATCACCTCACATAGTTAAATCATTTGTGTGTGGGGAGATCGCTGAAGATCTGCTCTCAGCAACTTTCAAGTGCACAGTCCTGTGTTATCAGCTACAGTCATCATGCTGTACATTATATCCTCAGAACTTATTCTTCTTATAACTAAAGAGTTATACCCTTTGGCCTTATCACCCCACTCCTCCCCCAAAACCCTGGCAACTACTATTCTATCCTCTGTTTCTACCAAATTGGCCTTTTAAAAAAAATTATGTAGGTGGAATCTATTTTTAAAAAGCCAATTTCACAAAGCACTGTTGAACTAATCATAGATTCACAGGAAGTTGTGCCTTTGACCCAGCTCCCCCAGCAAATGATACGTTATATAGCTCTAGTGTGTCCAATCCACATATGTTTATATTTTAAGGGGATTATAATTCTTATCTTTTAAATCTCTTACACTTATCTTTTAAACCACTTATAATTCTTACTAATTTTCCCCAGGCTAATATTTCTCAAAGTATGAATGCACACTGCTGTTAATGCAATTTTAGTTGATGCAAGAATAAATCCTATCTAATAAAAGAGTAATATGCAAATTGACTGTCACTCCAACACACAAGATGGCTACCCCCATGTGGTCAAAGATGGCTGCCCCCATATGGACTCAAGATGGCTGCCACAAGATGGCCAGCAGGGGAGGGCAGTTGGGAGGGACCAGGCCTGCAAGGGAGGGCAGTTGTGGGTGATCAGGCCAGCAGGGGAGGGCAGTTGGGAGGGACCAGGCCAGCAGGGAAGGACAGTTGGGGGGGAGACCCAGGCCAGCAGGAAAGGGCAGTTGGGGAGGACCAGGCCTGCAGGGGAGGGCAGTTGGGGAGGACCAGGCCTGCAGGGGAGAGCAGTTGGGGGTGACTGGGCCTGCAGGGGAGGGCAGTTGAGGGGGACCAGGCCTGCAGGAGAGGGCAGTTGGGGGTGATCAAGCCTGCAGGGGAGGGCAGTTAGGGGTGACCAGGCAGCAGAGGAGGGAAGTTGGGGGCAACCAGGCCTGCAGGGAAGGGCAGTTGGTGGGGACCCAGGCCTGCAGGGGAGAGCAGTTGTGGGGGACCAGGCCTGCAGGGGAGGGCAGTTAGGGATGACCAGGCCTGCAGAGGAGGGCAGTTAGGGGTGACCAGCCCTGCAGGGGAGGGCAGTTAGGGGTGACCAGCCCTGCAGGGGAGCAGTTAGGCATCAATCAGGCTGTCAGGGGAGTGGTTAGGGGGTGATCAGGCTGGCAGGCAGAAGTGGTTAGGGGCAATCAGGAAGGCAGGCAGGCAAGCAGTTGGGAGCCAGCAGTCCTGAATTGTGAGAGGGATGTCCGACTGCCCGTTTAGGCCAGATCCCGGTAGGAGAGGGCGTCCCAGATTTGGAGAGGGTGCAGGCTGGGCTGAGGGACACACACCCCTGTGCATGAATTTTGTGCACCGGGCCTCTAGTATTAAATAAGAATTAATAAACTCCTTTTTTTTTTTTTAACTACCTTTTACTTAACGCACTGAATTTACGATAAAGTGTCTTTATAAAATGAACTTATTTAAGTTGAGAGCTTAACTTGAAAAAAGTTCTAAGTACATTATGATACAGGCTATAGGCAATTGTGGGGAAAATACTGAAGATGGTATTCAGCTGACTGACTTTGAGAAACATGCCTTTAGGTGACTTAGGTCACTCCCTTTCAGGTCAGTGACCCTTCATACACTGCCAGTTCTCACTTTCATATTTTGAACACAGATCTCTATTCTGACCTCCCAACTCATATATCCTGTTGCTGAGTGTTGCCTCTGTTTCTTGGACATCTTAAAACTGACACCTTCTAATGGAATTCATCGCCTCCTCCCCACCCTCACCCCACATCACATCTGCTGAGTCTTCTGTCTTTCTCTTCTCTGGGAATAGGACCACCACCCATTTTTTCCCTCCAAAGTCAGAACGGGGGCATCATAATTTGCTCTTCCTGTCCCTTAACCCTCACAGCCAATCAATGAGCAAATCCTGTTCATTCCACCTTCCAAATGTCTCGCATATTCACCACCCTAGTCCAAACCATCACATCGTCTTCCCCGTGGAGTGCTCCCCACAGTCACTCCATTCTTTTTTGTCCCACTCTCACCCCTACCCTAATCTGATCTGCAGTTGGTGACATTTCTTCTTCCTAGATTTAGAAACCATGCCTGGCTTCCTTCTGCCCTCAGGCTATGCCTCTGTGAGATCTGGCTTCTCTCCACCTTTCCAGCCTCATTGCATACTGCTTCCTACTTCCCCTTTTCCCACCACTGGCCCTCACAGGGCTCTGACATGCTTCACGGCCATTGCATCTGCCATTCCCTCTGCTTGGAACACTGTCATCCTCACCCCAGCCCTGGACTTGCTAACTCTTGCTAATTCTTTAGTTCTCAGTGATGCCTTACTTTTCCAGGAACCCCCCTTTTTTTAAAAAAAAAATATATATATATTTTTTATTGATTTTTTACAGAGAGGAAGGAAGAGGGATAGAGAGTTAGAAACATCGGTGAGAGAGAAACATCGATCAGCTGCCTCCTGCACACCCCCCCACTGGGGATGTGCCTGCAACCAAGGTACATGCCCTAGACTGGAATCGAACCTGGGACCCTTCAGTCCACAGGCCGACGCTCTATCCACTGAGCCAAACCTGTCAGGGCCAGGAACCCTTTTTGACCACACCCCAAGATGGCCCCTCTGTTTTACTCTTTCACCATCATTTGAATATTTCTAGTTACTTTTCAGCATATCTCTCTACTCTGTGGATTGTTAGCTTTTCACTGCATTGATCCCAGTGCTCAGCTCCTGATATATAGTGCTAGTAGGTGTTCAGTACATGTTTGGTGAATGAAGCAACATGATGGGGTCCTGAGCTGGAGTTGTAGGCTCTTTGGACCAGCCATTGTGTTGCTCCTGTTTTTTAAGCCCATGAATTCTCTTACCTCTGTGAAATTCCTAAATTGGGTTTGTAGCAGATTTTTGGCAGTAGCTTTTTCAAGTTTACAGTCAGTGTCGGAAGAATTTCTGAAAATCAGAGCAGCAGTGGCAATGGCTTTTTCCAGATCTGAGCCCTTCCCCAGAGCTGTGGGAGGAGAAATGCACAAAGACATAGCCCAGGTTAGAAATACTCTTTCCCCAGACATGATATTATGTCCTCCAGGGGAACTGTGTGGGGATGGGGTTAGAGAGTGTATGTCAACCTGATTCTGTTCTTGGGCTATTTGTCTTCTACTGGGAATTGGACCTGGACCTTTAAACATTGAAGAACAAAAGTTCTTTCAGGAGCAATGGAATTGGTAGAATTAGGATGAGATTTACCACCTTCTTGCTATTTGACCTTGGAAAAAAACTTACCTCTCTAAGTTTGGGTTTTCTGAACTGTAAAATATTTATGGAGCAGCTACTATGTGCTAGGCTCAGTCCCTGGCATTGAGGATACCTCACTGAATAAGACACAATCCTGCTCTTGTGGAGTTAATATTATGTCAGACAAAGCATCACCTCCTGCCAGTGTGATAAAGGAGAATGACGTCAGAACAAGCTCTTTGATGTCACGATAGATATTTCTGTAACTCACTGCTTCAAGCACAGTGACCTCCCAGTTGGTTTCTCTGGTTTAAATTCCTTGCAAGGTCAGCACTAACTCACTTCTTTCCAGCTGGTAACACGCAGTGAACACCAAGCACAAGGAATGGTGGAGAACATTCTTAAGCTCCCTGCTCTCTTAGTACCTAATAAGCCCCTATTCTAGAATTTACATTACAGGTATTGCATGTTTAACTGGCTTTCTCCCCAACTAGAATGCAAAGTCCATGAGGCCAGGGATTATCTATTTCTTTATCATTATATTCCCAGGACCAGCACAGATGCCAACTATGTAGTAGGTGTTAATACATGCTGTTGAATAATTAATAATAATAATAATTAATAATAATAATAATAATAATTCCACAGCTTTCAGCCCATGTTATGTGCAATAATCATCAATTCAAAGAATGCTGATCAGTCAGAATAATGTGGCATTTGTACTGAGCAGTCCCTGTGTTCCTGGTACTCTCCTAAGGGGCTCAGTAGGCAGAAGTGGCACAACCAGCTGTGGCCCCTGCCCTATATATCTTACAATCCAGTGGAGAAATAAATCATAATCAAGAGGATAAGTGTGTATACATGTATATTTGTTTTATATATATTTGATAGTTATTTATTTCTTTTTACATATATACAATATGCATATTTGCAACTTGCAATATATGAGGCAAAGAAGGTACAGAGAAAAAATAGAAATTACAGAGTGCGTCTAGGAGGAAAGTTACTTAGATAGGTGGTCTTGGAGGCTGCTATTAGTATATTAATATTTAAACTAAGACCCATAGGATGAGAAGGAGCCTGCCTTGTAAGAGTGTGGGGTCAGGCTGGGTTATGGCTATGCAGGGTGTTCCAGGCTCAGGGAACAACATATGCAAAGGCTTGGGAGTCATGCTCTTATATGACAGACCAGAAGCCTTAGATCTGCTGGAGCAGCTGAGATGAGACAGTGTGGCTGGAGGCTAGGAGCTGACAGGTGTTTGAGTGGGAAAGGTAGGCAGGGTCAGCCCTGCACATGGGCCATGGAAAAAAACCAAGATTTCCTTTAAAGAGTAGAGAAAAGGCATTGAAGGTTTTAAGCATCCATTTGTTTTTCAATTAAAGATGAAAGGGAAGAATGAGAGTTAAGAGGAACGGATAAGGAAGGAGTATGTGGGCCTTCTCAGTTTTTACTGTATCTCTGAACAGTATCTAAATGGTACTGTTACAATCTTTGTGTCTATGCACATCTGCCAAGCATTCTAATCAATGAGAATCTCTCCCTGTCATATGAGGAAATGTGTCCTCTCCACTCACCCAGGCTGTTTCCCCCACCATTTAGCCCGAAGCTGGAATCATTTGGGCTGCCTGGTCTTGCAAATGGATGGCCCTTCTCTTTGCCTCTTACTCGGGAGTAACTCACTTATTTATTGCAAACTAAAGCAAGTCAAGGACGTGTGTGTGTGTGTGTGTGTGTGTGTGTGTGTGTGTGTGTGCAACAATCTGGTTTGGACAGAAGGTTGGAGTTACCATTTATTGTGCATCTATTTATGTACTTTAATAACTTATAGATTTACAATCATAGGAATTATTACACCATTGAATGTGATAGTTCATGATATGTATGTACCATAGTTTGTTAACCATTCAATTTTTAGGGACATTTGGGGAGGGTTTTTGGCTATTAGAAATAAAACTTGTATGAACATTTTGTACAAATTACTGTACAAAACATGATTTTTCTTTGCTTTGGAATAAATGCCTAAGAGTATAATTGCTGGGTTATATGATAAACCTATTTTTTAAAAGAAACTATAATCTGTTTTCTACAGTGGATGTACCATCTTACAGCCCCATCAGCCATGTGTGAGAGAGCCAGTTTTCTCCAGGCGCACCCACCTTTGTATTGTCACTACTTATTTTAGTCCCTCTGATAGGTGTGTAATGACATCTCACAGTGGTTTTCATTTGTATTTCCTAGTGGCTAATGATGCTGACCAGCGTTTCATGTCCTTATTTGCATGAAAGTGTGCCTTCCTTGGTGAAATGTCTGTTCAGATCTGTTCATGTTATCATTGACTTTAAAATAATTTTTGAGGTTTGAGAATTCTGTATCAAATAAAGATTCATGTCCTTGGTAGGGTATGTGATTTGCAAATATAAGCTCCCAGTCTTTAAACTGCCATTTTATCTTCTCAATGGGTTTTTCTATGGAAGAAATGTTTTAAACTTTGATAAAGTCTAACCCTCAGTTTAGCCTCTTATGAAAGATTTTTCCTGTGCATAATTAAAAGTTTTATAACTTCATGGTCTACATTTTAATCCATGATCCATTGGATTTAATTGCTGTTTAAGGTGTGACATTAGGGTGAGGTTCATTGTGATACCTGTGATACAATTGCTTCAGCGTTAGTTGTTGAAAACTCTATCCTTCCTTCATAATTGCTTTTGCCTCTTTGTCAAAAACCAATTAAGCATATTTGTGTCAGTCAATTTATGGGTCTCCTCTTCTATTCCATTGATCTATGTGTCGAACCCTTTGTCACAGTGTTCTGATTTCTGTAAGTCTTAATATTATAAAAAATGATTCCTGACACTTTATTCTTTTTCAAAATCACTTTGGCTATTCTAAGGCCTTTCTCTTTTACATAAAAGTTTAGGATGAGCTTGACTATTTTTTGAAAAGCCTTAAATTGCACTGAGCCTAGGAAGCAGCTTGGGGAGAATTGATGTCTTTACTGCAGTGACTCTTCCAGTCCATGAACACAGTGTGTCTCTCCAGCATTATACCTTTTAATCCAGGAAGAAAGATGATCCTTCTGAGGACACACTGCTAGGAAGTGGCAGACCTTGAATTTGGATCCATGTTGAAAACATAAGACTCATTCTTTTGCATGTATCTGTCCAATTTTCCCAACACCATTTATTGAAGAGACTGTCTTGACTCCATTGTATGTTCATGCCTCCTTTGTCAAATATTATTTGACCATAGTGGTTTGGGTCGATATCTGGATTCTCTATTCTATTCCATTGGTCTATATGTCTGTTCTTGTGCCAGTACCAGGCTGTTTTGAGAACAGTGGCTTTGTAGTACAGCTTGAAATCTGGTATTGAGATCCCCCCTACTTTGTTCTTCTTTCTCAGGATTGCTGTGGCTATTCGGGGTCTTTTTTTATTCCAGATGAATTTTTGGAGAGTTCTTTCTAGGTCTGTGAAATATGTCATTGGTATTTTAATGGGGAGTGCATTGAATCTATAGATTGCTTTGGGTAGTATGGACATTTTAATGATGTTGCTTCTACCAATCCATGAACATGGTATGTTCTTCTATCTGTTTACGTCTTCCTCTATCTCTTTTTTTCAGTGTCCTGTAGTTTTCCCGTGTATAGGTCTTTTACCTCCTTAGTTAAGTTTATTCCTAGGTATCTTAATTTTTTTGGTGTGATGGTAAATGGGATTGCTTTTTCAGTCTCTCTTTCTTTAAGTTCACTATTGGTGTATAGAAATGCCATAGATTTCCAGGCAATGAAAGAAAAATACCACATGATCTCATTAATTTATGGAAAATAAAGAACATTATAACCTGATGAATAAAAAGATAGATACAGAGGCAGTAAAGCACCAAACAGACTGTCAAATTACAGCAGGAAGGCTGGGTAGTGTTGGGGAGGGAGGGAAATAGATCAACCAAGGGACTTGTATGCATGCATATAAGCACACCAATGGACACAAGACACTAGGGGGGTGGGATGAGGGCATGCGACAGGGGGTAGGGGAGGCTGGGGGAAGGTCAGTGGGGGGAAAAAAAGGAGATATATGTACTAATATATGTAATGTTTTAAACAATAAAAAAAAGAAAAGGAGAAACAAACAAACAAACAAACAAAAAAACATAAGACTCACAAAGACAGGGATTTTTTTTTTTTGCCCGTGTTGTGTTCTGTGGAATCATCAGCATTTAGAACAATGCCCAGCACATAGTAGGTGCTTCACAAATGAATGTCTGCAAAAGCTGTGTCCTTAACTTCTTCCTCCTTGATTTCCTCCCTGGTTTCTGATCCTTAGTCTCATCGTGGCCTGTGGCCTGTGCCTTATATTTCCTGCTGCTGCCTGCTTGTCCGGTGGCTGCCCTTCCACCTGGCCTACCTTGCTTTTGAATTCTGTTTTTAGCTCTTTCTTCCGCATCTCTTCAACTCTGCCACATCTGGAAATCTGCATTTAAAATTGGCGTTCTTCTCAATTACCAAGATTTTCCTGCTCATCAAAATACAGGGACACCCGGCCGGTGTGGCTCAGCTGTTGCGTGTCAACCCATGAACCTAGAGGTTGCTGGTTCTATTCCCAGTCAGGATCCCAGTAGGGGGTGTGCAGAAGGCAGCCGATCGATGATGTTTCTCTCATCATTAATGTTTCTATCTCTCTGTGTCCCTCTCCTTTCCTCCCTCTGAAGCCAATAAAAACATATTTTAAAAAATACTGGGAGATGGGCATATGTCTTTTAGCTCGTGTCTGCCTTTCCTGGGGTGTGTGTATTTGAGTTGGTTGGTTGCTGTATGGTGGTAACTTTGACTTTAAGTGGCTAAAGTTAAGGTGTTTACTGTCTTTAAGAAGCAAATTGCTTAGAACCATGGTCGGCAAACTGCGGCTCGCGAGCCACATGCGGCTCTTTGGTCCCTTGAGTGTGGCTCTTCCACAAAATACCACGGCCTGGGTGAGTCTATTTTGAAGAAGTGGCATTAGAAAAAGTTTAAGTTTAAAAAATTTGGCTCTCAAAAGAAATTTCAATCGTTGTACGGATGATATTTGGCTCTGTTGACTAATGAGTTTGCTGACCACTGGCTTAGAGGAACCACCTTAATTCCTTAGGTGGTAAATATTTCTTCTGCAACTTTGACCAGTTGATTTCTGAATTAATGACCAAGAGTAATTAGGGAGGGCTTCACAGAAGCTGCTTTCCTGGTCTGAGACTTCTCACAGGAGACCTAGCCTCTTGTCCTCCCGGCCGGGCCCTCTAGTGAGGGAGGGGTGAATTTCCAAGTTGCGAGCGAGCTTGCGAGTAGTGACAGACATGCCCTCGCTTCCTGTGTGCCAAGGGTCTTTTGTGCACCCCTGAAGGAGTGGCTGGCAGAGAGAATGAACTCTACATTCATTCACTACTACCGTCCACCAGAACCCACGCTCCAGGAAACCAAGGATTCTTCTCTCCACATTGCTCACTGCTCTGTCTCCACAGCTGGGATGGGGCCTGGCCATTAGCACTTCCCAATAAATTCTTATTTAACACCATTTTATTTAATGCTGAGTAAGACTCAGGGAGGGAGGCGCTACTTGTGTCTCAGTGTTACATCTGGAGACTGACACATGCAAAGTTCAGAATTTTAAGACCACGTTGCTCAGCAGTGACAGAGAAATGATCTGAAAGTCTGTCTGACTTCAAAGCCCATAGAGAGATCTGCCACATTGGACTATCCCGTGAGGCATCCCCATGGAGGCTGTGGAGTTGGCATTTCCAACCCTCTGTTGAAGTTCAGGTCTAGATGGAGACTCCCAGCTTCCTCTCCCTTCTCCCCCATTCTTTTAAACAGAACATGAATTTCCCCCTGACTATAAAATAGCACATGCTCGTGGTAAAAACTGAGCTGGAAAATATTCAAAAGAAAAGTTAAGGAGGAGTGCTAGTTATCCTTCCAACACTGTGCTCCTTTGTGAGGCGCTTGGTTTCCTGCTTTTATGGTTGGCTCTTCACTTACAAACCCCGCACATCGTCTCCAACCCCCGCCCTGCCTGCTTCAGTATTGCAAAGCAGATATAGGCAAAAGCATGTTGTCAAGGGCTAAGTTATTAAAACGGCAAAGGAGGGGAGGGAAAAATGGCGGCGGAATAGACAGACGTGTTCCGAGCCTTGTCCCGGAGCAGAAAGAAAGAACAGCTGAGGGTTGCACGAGGAGTGTTCGTTGGCAAGTTGGGGGACAGCTGAACTCCAGAAGAAGGTGGGGGACTGCTAGACCGGGAAGCCCCCACTGTGGCTGGGTACCCTCCCGGAGCTGCAGGCTTGGACGCAGAGTCTGCACCATCTTGAACCGGAAAGTGGAGCTTATCGGAAGCCTGAGAATCCACAACTGTGGCACCCACGGAACAGCTGCGAGCCCCAGAACAACGCTCCCCA
Organism: Plecotus auritus; assembly: GCF_963455305.1. Lineage (NCBI taxonomy): Eukaryota > Metazoa > Chordata > Mammalia > Chiroptera > Vespertilionidae > Plecotus > Plecotus auritus. The sequence continues at coordinate 126,396,091 of NC_137773.1, forward strand.
ATTGGCGCAAACACACAGGTTCAGAGGAGCTCTACACTCCACCACGGAAAGGTCAGATTTCGCCTGGGATAAGGTGAGGTCTGGTCCCGGAGGGAGAGAGGAACACGCGTTTTGCGGGAGCTGGAGGACCAGGGAAGTCTGTGCCTAGAAAAATCCGTGGCTGTTGGGGCTGGCGTGATCTGTGAATGTGGAAGGGGGTCCTTAGAGCTGCTAACAGAAGGGCTCTCTAAAAAGCAACCCATTTTGATCTGAAGTGCAGGGACACCCTAAGAATTTCAGGGGTGTGCCGGGTGCCTAGACTTACGCGCAGCCCCGGAGTTCGCACACTTGGGCTTTTTCCTCTTCAAATCCTTGCTTCTGATTACTAAGCTCAATACATAGGATCACCCAGTTGGGGACACCCTGGGAGACTGCAGGGGAAAGTTGTTTTTCTGGAACCTGAGGATCGGAGCGGGGAGTGACCATCGGAGAGCCAGCTCTGAGGCAGCCCACTCCCACAAACCGGTAGTGAGTGCCACAGGGAAAGAAGGCTCTAACACTGCCTAGAGAGGCCATAGATAGACCTGGAAGTCAATCCAGAAACACTGCCACCCAGGGGCTGAATCACAAATTGACTCTTGTGTAATCAAAAATAAAGGAATACGAGAAATTAAGACACACCGCCTGCTTAAAATCAGGATTGGCTTACAACTCTGAAGAGCAGTGGAACGGAGGGAACTGCAATACTGTCCGGACTGAGAAACAGGTGTGCCAAACAGAACAATAGAGGAAGTGAATGACCTTCACTACTCCACATTTTATTTTTATTTTTTATTTTTTTATTTTCATTTTTTGCATCTTTTACTCAAGCAACTATTTTTTTTTTCCTCACTTGATTTTACCTTTTTAATTATTACATTTTTATTTTCAATCCGTATTATTAATACTGCTATTTGATCTTTTTTTTTTTTTAAGTGTCATTTTATTTTCTCTTAATTTTATTTTGGGATTAGTGTTCTACATTCTATTTTTATCTTTCCTTTAGCATCGTTTTACTCTATCTCAACTCTACCTTTATACCATCACTCTCTTCCTAACCTTCCCCTTTTCGGTGTCCTGTTTATCTTACCCCTTTCCTGCTTTAGATTTTCCCTATTCTTTCTGTTTACCCCTTGTTAAAATTTCACCCTACTTACATATCTAATCTCCAATCCCCTGCTCCAAGTCCATACACACCTCTCTCTTCTCTGTCTTCACTATCCAAAAAATTGTTTTTCTCTCTGTCCTTTTGTTGTTGTTCACTTGAATGTAGATTATATCGAATTTTTATGCTTTTTTGTGAGATTGTTTTGCTTATTCTTCTTTTGTTTATTTTTTTGTTGGTTTTGTGCTTCTGCTTTCCCTTGCCTCACTCAATATTAGTTGGTGTTGTAGTTTATATTAATCACCAAGTACTTGTTGCTGGCATTTGCTGGGATTAGTGATTGTTCTATTGGAGTTTTATCGCCAATATATATAGACTGTTCCCCTTTCTCTCTTAGTCTCTTTCTTGTCTCTCTTACTTTTTTTTTCGTTCCCTTTTCCCAATTTCATTTTGACACTCCTTTTTTTTTTCTTTTTTTTCTTTCTTTTTCCTCTGCTTCTTTATCTCCTATCCCCTAATTTGCCTTTCTCTGGTGGTCACCTTTATTGGAGGTTATTAATATCGTGAATACATTTCTGTTCAGTGCCTTGTGAGTTGTACCTGGTAGTGCTGTATTTTGTGCCTTTAAATCAACGCAGGAGAGAGAGAACTACATAACCAGACACCCAGAGAAGAGAGACCATGGGGAGACAAAGAAACAGCCCGCATATGAAAGAAAAGCAGGCATCACCAGAAAAGGAAGTAAACAAAATGGAGGCAAGCAAACTTCCAGAGAAAGAATTCAGAGAAATGGTCATAAGGTGGCTGAAAAGAATGGAAGACAAATTTGACAATATGAGCAAGAACCAAGAGGAAATGAAGAAGAACCAAGAAGAAATGAAAAATGACATTGCTGCTGTAAAGAACTCAATAGAAAGCATCAAGAGTAGACTAGAAGAAGCAGAGGACCGCATCAATGAGCTAGAAGACAAGATGGGAAAAAATACCCAAGTAGAGCAACTTCTAGAAAAAAAAATTAAAAGGCAGGAGGAGAGCCTAAGGGAACTTTGGGACAACACGAAACAAAACAACATCCACATAATAGGGGTTCCAGAAGGAAAGGAAGCTGAGCAAGGAATAGAAAACCTCTTAGAAGAAATAATGACAGAAAATTTCTCTGATATAGGGAAGAAAAAACCCACACAAATCCAAGAAGCTCACAGAGTCCCAAGCAAAATGAACCCCAAAAGACCGACACCAAGGCACATTATAATTAAATTGGCAAACACCAACAACAAAGTAAGAATCTTAAAAGCGGCAAGAGAGAGACAGAAAGTTACATACAAAGGAACCCCCATCAGACTATCAACTGATTTCTCAACAGAAACTCATCAGGCCAGAAGGGAATGGAATGAAATATACAAAGTCATGCAAAGGAAGGGTCTGAATCCAAGAATACTGTACCCAGCAAGGCTGTCAATCAAAATTGAAGGTGAAATCAGGAGCTTCACAGACAAAAAAGGACTAAGGGAATTTATTACCACCAAACCAGCAATGCAAGAAATGCTAAAGGGTCTGCTGTAAAAAAAAAAAGAAATAGGAAACGAAGAAGGAACACAGGGCTAAAGAATAGGAATGGCGACAAATAAGTACCTATCAATAATAACTTTAAATGTAAATGGATTAAATGCCCAATCAAAAGACATAGGGTAACGGATTGGATAAGAAAACACAACCCATATATCTGCTGTCTACAAGAAACCCACCTCAGAAAAAAAGACGCACACAGACTGAGGGTGAAGGGATGGAAAAAAGTTTTCCAGGCAAATGGAACTGAAAAAAAAGCTGGGGTAGCAATACTTATATCTGACAAATTAGATCTCAAAGTGAAGGACATAACAAGAGATAAGGAAGGCCACTTCATAATACTAAAGGGAGCAATCCAACAAGAAGAAATAACTCTGGTAAACATATATGCACCCGATACAGGAGCACCCCAATACATAAAAAAACTCATGGAGGATATCAAGGGAGAGATTGACAGCAATACAATCATAGTAGGAGACTTTAATACCCCACTATCACCATTGGACAAATCCTCTAAACAAAAAATCAGCAAAGAAACATCAATCCTAAATGACTCACTAGACCAGATGGAATTAATTGACATCTTCAGAACATTTCACCCCAAAGCCACAGAATATACATTCTTCTCAAGTGCACATGAGTCATTTTCAAAGATAGATCATATATTGGGACATAGGCAAAGTCTCTTCAAATTCAAGAAGATAGAAATCATATCAAGCATCTTCTCAGACCACAGTGGCATAAAACTGGAAATCAACTACAATAAAAACAACCTAAAGAAATGAAACACATGGAGACTAAATAGCTGGTTCTTTGAAAGGATAAACAAGATTGATGAACCTCTAGCCAGGCTCACCAAGAAGCAAAGAGAGAGGACCCAAATAAACAAAATCAGAAATGAAAGGGGTGAAATAACAACAGATCCCGCCAAAATACAAAGGATTGTTAAAAAATACTACGAACAACTCTATTCCAACAAACTGGACAACCTGGAGGAAATGGACATATTCCTAGAAAAATATGACCTTCCAAAACTCAATCAGGAAGAATCTAAACAGCTCAATATGCCAGTAACTATGGAAGAAATTGAAGCAGTCATCAAAGAGCTTCCGGCAAACAAAAGCCTGGGGCCAGACGGCTTCACAGGAGAGTTTTACTAAACATTCAAGGAAGAACTAAAACCTATCCTCCTCAGACTATTCCAAAAAATTCAAGAGGAAGGAACACTTCCAAGCTCCTTCTATGAAGACAGCATCACCCTAATACCAAAACCAGATAAAGACAACACAATGAAGGAGAACTACAGGCCAATATCCCTCATGAATGTAGATGCCAAAATCCTCAACAAAATTCTAGCAAATCGGATCCAGCAGTACATCAGAAAGATCATACACCATGACCAAGTAGGGTTTATCCCAGGAATGCAAGGATGGTACAATATCCGCAAATCAATAAATGTGATACATCACATAAACAAATTGAGAGATAAAAATCACATAGTCATATCAATTGATGCAGAAAAAGCATTTGACAAAATCCAACACCCTCTTGATAAAAACTCTCAACAAGGTGGGAATAGAAGGATCATACCTCAACATAATAAAAGCTATATATGATAAACCCACAGCTAACATCATACTCAATGGGCAAAAACTAAAACCATTTCCCCTAAGAACAGGAACAAGACAGGGATGCCCACTCTCACCACTCCTGTTTGACATAGTACTGGAAGTATTAGCCACTGCAATTAGACAAGAAGAAGAAATAAAAGGCATCCAAATTGGAAAAGAAGAAGTAAAGCTGTCCTTATTTGCAGATGACATGATATTGTACATAAAAAACCCGAAAGACTCCATCAAAAAACTAACAGACTTAATAAATGAATTCAGCAATGTAGCAGGATACAAAATTAACGCCAAGAAATCTATGGCATTTCTATACACCAACAGTGAACTTACAGAAAGAGAGACTAAAAAAGCAATCCCATTTTCCATCGCACCAAAAAAATTAAGATACTTAGGAATAAACCTAACCAAGGAGGTAAAAGACCTATACGCGGAAAACTACAGGACACTGAAAAAAGAGATAGAGGAAGATGTAAACAGATGGAAGAACATACCATGTTCATGGATTGGTAGAATCAACATCATTAAAATGTCCATACTACCCAAAGCAATCTATAGATTCAATGCACTCCCCATTAAAATACCAACGGCATATTTCACAGACCTAGAAAGAACTCTCCAAAAATTCATCTGGAATAAAAAAAGACCCCGAATAGCCACAGCAATCCTGAGAAAGAAGAATAAAGTAGGAGGGATCTCAATACCAGATTTCAAGCTGTATTACAAAGCCACTGTCCTCAAAACAGCCTGGTACTGGCACAAGAACAGACATATAGACCAATGGAATAGAATAGAGAATCCAGATATCGACCCAAACCAATATGCGCAATTAATATTTGACAAAGGAGGCACGAGCATACAATGGAGTCAAGACAGTCTCTTCAATACATGGTGTTGGGAAAATTGGACAGATACATGCAAAAAAATGAAACTAGATGACCAACTTACACCATACACAAAAATAAACTCAGAATGGTTACAGGACTTAAATATAAGACGGGAAAGCATAAAAATACTAGAGGAATCCACAGGCAGCAAAATCTCAGACATATGCCAAAAGAACTTTTTCACTGATACTGCCCCTAGGGCAATGGAAGCCAAAGAGAAAAATAAACAAATGGGACTACATCAAAATAAAAAGCTTTTGCACAGCAAAAGAAACCATCAACAAAACAACAAGAAACCCCACTGTATGGGAGAACATATTTGCAAATGTTATCACTGATAAAGGTTTAATCACATCTACAGGCAGCTTATACAACTTAATAAAAGGAAGATAAACGATCCAATAAAAAAATGGGCAACGGACCTAAATAGAATCTTTTCCAAAGAAGACAGAAGGAAGGCCAAGAGACACATGAAAACATGCTCAAAGTCACTAATTATCCGAGAGATGCAAATCAAAACGACAATGCAATACCATCTCACACCTGTCAGAATGGCTATCATCAACAAATCAATAAACGACAAGTGTTGGCGAGGATGCGGAGAAAAAGGAACCCTCGTGTACTGCTGGCGGGAATGCAGACTGGTGCAGCCACTGTAGAGAACAGTATGGAGTTTCCTCAAAAAACTGAAAATGGAACTCCCATTTGACCCAGTAATCCCACTCCTAGGAATATATCCTAAGAAACTAGAAACACCAATCAGAAAGGATATATGCACCCCTATGTTCATAGCAGCACAATTTACAATAGCTAAGATTTGGAAACAGCCTAAGTGCCTGTCAGCAGATGACTGGATCAGAAAACTATGGTACATCTACACAATGGAATACTATGCTGCCATAAAAAAGAAGGAATTACTACCATTTATAGGCACCTGGATGGAATTAGAGAACATTATGCTGAGTGAAATAAGCCAGTCAATGACAGAAAAATACCACATGATCTCACTCATGTGGGGATAATGAAAAACATTATAAACTGATGAACAAAAAGATAGATACAGAGGCAGTAAAGCATCAAACAGACTGTCAAATTACAGCGGTAAAGTTAGGGAGAGGTGGGGGAGATAAGAGGTCAACTGAAGGACTTATATGCATGCATATAAGAGTAACCAACGGATGCAAAACATTGGGGGGTAAGGGCATGTATGGGAGTGGGGGGGGGGCAATGGTAAGATATGTACACATATAATACCTTAATAAAAAAATAAAAAATTAAAAATTAAAAAAAAAAGAAAATAAATGTGTTGTTTTAAGCCACCCAAAAAAAACCCACCCAAAAACAAAAACAAAAAAACGGCAAAGGATTGATGCTTCTCTTTGGGCAACGTTTACTGGCTCCCTTGCATTTGGAATGGGGGTGTAGAGAGAGCGTTAAAGCAGGCCGCTTCATGTCCACCTCTCCTGCTCTTTCCTACCTCACTATTGACGCTTTAATAATACTGAACTGTGTGTAGTTCCTTAAATGCTCTATTATCTCAACAAGAATTTATTAGGAAGTGCTAATGGCCAGGCCCCATCCCAGCTGTGGAGACAGAGCAGTGAGCAATGTGGAGAGAAGAATCCTTGGTTTCCTGGAGTGTGGGTTCTGGTGGACGGTAGTAGTGAATGAATGTAGAGCTCATTCTCTCTGCCATCCACTCCTCCAGGGGGTGCCCGAGTCAACACATTCAGTTCCTATATCAGCCTTGGAGGTAGGTTTCAGTATCATCTCCACACTATAGAGGAGAACACTGAGGCACAGAGAGGTTAAATAGCTTGTTCAAGGTCACACAGCCAGTCTGGTCCCTCACCATGTCGCATATTGCCTCTGGATGTTGTGTTTCAGGCAGTGTATTCTGTAGGACTCTTCCCCCAACTCTGACATGTCCCTGCTTTGTGCTTCTTACTTCCCTCAACATAAACTTATCACAATCTCACACTAAAACACTGTCTAAGCTGACTTGAACTTCAGAACAATTCTCTACCTCTTTCTCCTGCCCTGGACCATGGAACTAAACATTAAACATTTGATCTAGTAACTTCCTGACACTTTAGTGTAACTCTCAGTACAGCAAGCTGTCAGAATCACCTCATTTTAGAACTTTCCCTATATTTGTTAATTTTGGAAATGAAGATCTACATAAGAGTACAGGTTAATATGGGTAGCATATATATATAACAAAACTAAACACTAGGTATCTCCCATTTTCTTGCTAGATTGTTCAATATTACAGTACTCCTTAACCTTTTCCACTATAAAATGACTTTGGATGCTCCAGACAAATATGGCCTCATTCTCCATTCCCACCCTCCAAGAGATCAAGGGCATAAGCTCAAGTAGCTAGAAAAAATGTGGGTTCATACTGGCTTCTATTCCATGATCTACCCATTCTTATATCAATGAATAACATTTAGAATTACTTACAGTTGAATAAAACACATTCTGGGAAAAGAAGTCAAGGTGATCCTGTGTTTTCTTAAGGGAATAAATGTGGCTCAAATGTAAAGTCTGGTGCTAGGAATGGTGAGTGTGTGCATGTGTGTGCGTGTGTGTGTGTGTGTGTGTGTGTGTGTTTGTGTGTGAGGCAGAGAAGGTGACAGAGTTTTAATCCCCTCCTCAACCTCCCAAAGGGAGGAAGTATTAGGAAGGTCATGGATATATATCATAGACATGATGTTGTCATAGAAATTATCAATTATCAAAAAATACCTGAAATTATGTAAATTATAAAACAGAAATCATAGGTCTGGTGTTGGGAAAGTGTAAAATATTTTCATCAAGATGATTTATCTAAATTGAAAAAGTCTCCTTTGGTGACATTGGCTGGCCGTTTCGGAGGAAAAACAACTGCAATGCAGTAAAATCCAGCAGTGCCTCTTTGTGAATGTTTTAAGTCACACATTTTGGAATAAGATAATGATCCAAGTATATGAGTTTTTTAAAAATTATATTCTTATTTCCATGGCAATAGTGTTAGATATAAAGATATTTTACCTATAGAAATGGAATTCTGAGGGCAAATATTTACACTTTGGTAGTCGGCCACACTGTCAATCAGAGGCAGTTGTGGGTTGACCGCATCCTGAGTTCCACCGAACATTCATGAATTAGATATTGATGGTATTGCTCCCGATTTACTGAAGATGCCAACAGTGGAGAGACAAGGAGACCCCGGGTGGGAATCACACTGACTAGGGGTCGGGATCCATCGTGGCTTGGCCTTCGGCGGGCTAAGTTTGGGTAAGCTAATTCCTACGCCAGGATCTCAGTTCCCAAACCTTTAAAAAGAACGTCATGAATGTTTGATGATTTACCCACAAGGTCCCTTACATCTTGGACATTCTCTGATGTCCTGTTATTTTTAACTCTTGGTAAAGTGTCATAGTAGAGAAGAAGCACGGACATCTCAGTCACCCCACACCTTACCTTTTATTGAAGCCAGTTGTTTGGATATTGAAATGCTGCCAACAAAATGAAAGAAACATAATGATTCTGGGAGTTTGGGTATTGAAATAAACATCTACAGTAAAGATATACAATGGCTTAAAGATGAACTATGTTTCATAAATATTCACTGAGCATTCTGGTGGAGCAGTCATCTGTCTTTTAAAATTCTTTCTTCCTTGATGCATTTAGGTAAAGAAGTGCTTGACAATGGCTGGCCCACATATCCTAGTCTTCTGTGTATTTTTGTGACCATGTGACTAAATTACCCCCATTGGAAAAGGAGTAGAAGAGAAGTGATCATCTTCCATGTAAGCTCTTCCACGCTCTTTCCCATTCCCAAATGTAAATGAAAAACTCTCCCACCCAAATTTAAATAAAAAATGCTAAGGAAATTGGTCAGGAGGTAGAGGGAGGAGAATAAAAAAGGTAAAGAGAAGCCAGGACGATTAACATAGAAATGATCAGGGATACTTTGGAATCCACATGTTAAAAACACTTGCCACATTAGCCCGTGTCCTGTATGGTTATAGGGAGTGAAACAGCCATTGACCAGAAAGCCCCACTCTGGACTGTCACATAAAAAAAGAAAAAATAACTTCTTCTTCTGTAATTCGCTGAGAATTTAAAGTTTATTTGTTCTGACAGCTTAGCCTACCTCCCTAACATCTAGGTATTGTGCTGGGGAGTGGGGATGCACCAGTGAATGGCCGAGACAGGTTCCTACACTCTTGGGGCTTAGAGTCTAGTGCAGAAGATAGATGTTAAATGGGCAGCTCAATAAATAGTAACAACAGAGCATACATGGAGGGCAGGGAAGGACTAACCCAGTCTACAGGTCAGAGTAATGGCATTTTCTCTGAGTCCAGTGAATCAGTAGATGAAGAAGGAAGACAAATGTTCCAAGCAGGGGAAACAGTGTGTGCTGAGTCCCTGATGTGGGAGAAGCATGGTATGATTAAAGAGCCAAAGGAAGCAGAGTGTCTGGAACCTGGAGAAGGAAGGAAATAGTGGTGGAAGGTGAGGCTACAGTCAAGGGCCAGAGCCAGAGCATGCTGAGCCTTATCAAGGACTCGGATTGTTATCCTAAGGGCACTGAGAAGGAAGAGCATGCCATGATTGGATTCCCATTTTGGGAAGTTATTTCACCTGATACATGAAGAGGAGATTAGAGCAAGGCTAGATGGGAGGTGGGAAGATGGATCTTGCTCCCTTAAAAAGGCCACATCAATGTTTGCTGGATATTTCAGCCCCCAGTGGATGGAGTGGTTTTGAGAGCACCAATAAGAACAATAGAACTTGGTCATATCTTTAACATATATCCTTTGTCATATTGTATCTTTAAAGGGGATGTTTAGGTTCAAGATCTGGTTTTAGCATTAACTTGTCAATAGATCATCACCCTTGGGAACCTCATCTTTCTTACTTCCAAAACTCTATGATATCCTGGACCTTGGTTTATTTTCTGTTTCCATGGTCTCCTCCATTAGTTTCTGAGGCTCTTGAAAGCAAAGCTAGTCAGGTTATCCTGTATCTCCCACTCTAGGCTAAGTATTCAAAAAACAGTTTTTGAATTAAAGTAGCAAATACCGTTATTTATTAGTCATAATTTTACATATTTGGATGATACGAGAAAATTTCCTCTGTCATGGAAATTGTTAAAAGAATATGTCATATAGTTAATAGCACTACCAATTTTGATTTACAAATGTTTCTAAAGAGCAATCAAAGATATTTGAGTTAATAGTATCACCTTTTCAGTTTGCAAATTTGTTGTCTTTATCTTTCCAATTCAGTTTAAAATTTTTCTCTTTATTTTTCCAATTCAGTATAAAGCTGGATTGGGGTGAGTAACAGGCACCAAACCTGCAATATCTTGGCTATGAAGTTGTTCACGGGAACTTTTTGGAAATACACCTACAAGCTTAAATGAAACGCAGTAAAGGAGATCCAAGTGCCACTGACCTTTTGGGCATTTTCTTAGGTGCTAAAGTGGATGTTGGGGCTGCAGAAGAATCGGGCTCCCCTTCCAAGTGCAGAGCTTGGTCCTGGGTACTGTGCATACAGCCACACATACTCTGGCCTCCTGTTGTGTGTTGGCCCTTCCTAAGCAACAGTCACTTGCCCACTGTTACTATTGTCATTTCCTCCATAACAACTATACAGACATTAAACTGTTAATGCATTCAACAAATATTTGAGTGTCTACTGTGAGCCAGGCATCTTACAAGGTACCGGGGGCACAAGAGTGAAACAAAATCAGATACAGATCTGAATCTCAGATAGCTTAGTGAGAAAAGACTGATATTAATCAAGTAATCATGCAAACAGGGACACCTGTGAAAAATGCCAGGCAAGGGAGGGGTGCCCTGAGATTGCTGTCAGATCTGGAGGTCAGTGATACATCCCTGGTGAAAGCGCAAGGGATCCACACTGTAGGCAGACAGAGTAGCCTGTACTAAGCCCAGTGGCAGGAAGGAGTGTGATGAACAGGGGGCACTGGAAGGCCAATGTTGCTGGACCAGAGGGGTGAGGAGGACTGAGGCTCTGGCTGAGGATGAAGAGGAGGATGGAGGCTAGGCAATGCAGGAACTTGTGGGTCACCATAGGAGATTTTCACTGTATGTCAAAAGAAGAGGAAATCATTTGTGAGTATTAAACAGGGAGACTAATAAAGTTAGATGGGCATTTTGGAAAAATTACTTTAGCTTCAATGTGAGTGCTGGTTTAGAGAGGGAGCCAGAGTGAATGTAGCAAGACTGGTAGGGAGGCTACTTCACTTGTGTTAGCTTAGAGCTTTCTGTAAAAACTGGGGTGTGCCAACTGGAGGTGGGTCAGGGAAGGCATGACCAGTGATTATTTAGATCACGGGTGGGTTGATGGGTGAAAGGAGCTAGATCTCAAGAGAAGCTAAGCATAGTCATTGTTCAGCCTTTAAGTTGGCTCCAGGGACATGCTCTCTTATTACTGCATCCGGGTCACTGTTTCACCATATGGCCATGCCACTCTCATTGCTTGCTTCTTTTTACTTTTTTTTTTCCTCCTCCCTCTACCTCCAGACCAATTACCTTAGCATTTTTTTTTTTCATTTAAATTTGGGAGGGAGAGTTTCATTTGCCTCACTAATTTACTATTGCCCATACTGATCAGAGTTTTAATGCCAACCTACCACATAGGTTGTCAGCTCGCCTATGCAATTATCTTCTTTGGATCAGGTGATGCTGTGAGCCAACCTTGTTGCTCAAACTAAAACATGGAGCAGTTTCCTCAGCAGAGGGCTACGGGTAGGTGTCTCAGATCTGGATTTGTAGCACACATTCCAGGATTCTGACATGGACAGGAGAACTGTGGACATTGTAAGAAGAAGCTCCGAAGTAGAAAGATCTCAGTGTGCATTTTGACTCTGCCACTCCCTAGCTGTGTTACCTGGGATAAGGTCGTTACAAATGCCAAGTCTACTTTCTCATAAAAATAATCCATTCCTTGTTGGGTTATTGTGAAGGTGGATGTTAATGTTGGTGAAGAACTCAGCACAATGTCTGATACATGAGGAGCAATTAGTACATAATAGTCATAGAGAAGAAGATGTTAGAGATGACAGTCATTAGGGTCCTGGCAGGACACAGAATCTAATTAAATGGCACCAGAGATATCCATGAAAGGTTTACCTAGAGGGCAGGGTTAGGAAACTCAACATGGATATTGAAGCACCCAGAAGCTAACCACACTTTGTCCTGGAAGGGCAAAGAGAGGAAATTGTATGTTGGATCGAGTAAGAGCTAAATTCTTGGAGCAGGGGCCATGTGACAGAAGCTGTGGTTGAAGGGAGGCAGCCATTGCTGGAAATCAGGCAAAGCAGGGAGGAAGTGGGGGAGAAGTAGCCCAGATTCTGATCTCCAACCTGTGCCTCTCCATTGCCTCAGCCAATCAGGAAACAAGAGGAAGGGAGCCTGGGGGGTGGAATATGTAGGAATCAGCCTCCTAGGATATAGAGAAGGGCAGAGAATGGAATGAGGGGTGAACAGCAGGGTGATGATGATGATGAAAAAGATGATGGTGATGATGGTAGTGATGAAGATGTTGATGATGGAAGCAAAATACTAGGAATCAGGTTTATTGATAACCTCTTCATCAATATTGAATCAAAGCTGGGATTCTGAAAAAAGAGAGAAGCATTCACAGACAGTTTTGTGATAATACATAAATTTTTCCATACCAAGATCTCACAATATCATGAAACATTTAGGCTATTATGCACAGTGTTAAACCATCTGGAAGAAAAACTACACATTAAAAACAAAAATTCCTTAGCCAATCTGGTCCTTTGGAAATAAGAGGGTGGCATTTGAGTGTACGGAGGTGGGCATCAGTTTGGGTGTAGATGGCAAGCGGGGATTTGACAAACCACTCCATGTGGACTTATGGACAAGCACACAAGATCACCTGTCCAGAAGGGCTCTTGTATGCAGGCTAACAGCCCAAGGCAGCCCAAGATTAACATAGCATTAATGGTGCTTGAGGTGTGGTCAACTGTTTGCGTGAGAAAAATGTAGTCTCAGAAGTGTTTTTACGCAGTTTGCTCTCACATTTTGGTCACCATCCTGCTTCCTACGCAGTCAAAATGAAATAGCAGCTAACAGAGGGAGGTTCTAAGAGGCTTGCCTTGGATAGTGCTTTGTTCTGCAGCAGCTCCATGAATTCTGTTTTTGGGAGTCCTAGAACTTCTTGAAATTATGCAAAAATTGTCATGTATGTGTGCCTTTTCCTTGTTGAAAAAGCTGCTGGATTCTCTAAGTGTCTTATGACCCCTGAAAGAGTCATTGCCAAAGGCAACTGCCAGCAGGTTGGTCATGATATGGCCGTTTTGGAGAGAACCTCCAGCCTCACCCCAAGAGGAGCAGTGTGTGTGGACCTTCAGTTTCTCACAATTAATGTGATTATTAAAATTTGTGCATTGAATAATAGGTACTGACCGGGTCTTAGATAAATATGTATTTTTATTCTCAACAACCATTAGAAATAGGGGTTGTCATTATTTACAAATGATAAAGATGAAGTTTTAAAGGGGTTAAATTACTTGACCAAACTCTTATGACTAATAAATGAATGAGCCTAGATTCAAATGTAGGGCAGTAGGGTTTCAACCCTGAGGCTCTTTGATTACACAAGTTGCTTCCTCCTGTGTTGTTTCATCACTAAAATTAGAGCCGCACTTCTTGTTTCCCAAGCTGATGCCCGACTCCACAGAAAGCCTGTGAGAAATCTTAGCAGCGTTTTTTATCCCAAACTAACCTCTTCTTTCTCTCCATATCCTCAAAGTGCGTTTCACCTCTACCTTCACACCTCTGATCATTTGTTTTGTATTTATAGTTAGCTATGATATATCTTTTCTTCTCATTAGCTTGTGAAAATTATAACAGTAACAATAACAATAACAAGTAGCATCTGTTAAAACCTCCTAAGTGCCAGGCATTGTGCTATGCACTTCACTTGCCTGTTCATTCAGTTCTTAGAACACTCTTTTGGTGGCATTATTATTATTTGCGCTGTGCACATGCTAATAAGACTTGGGACTCAAGAACATTTTTTGTGGGGATAGGAACCAAGATGGGGGCATAGGTAAATACCTAAACTGCTGCCTCGCATAACAATTTCAAAACTACAACTAAAAGACAAAACGTCTATCACCCAGAACCACGGGAAAGCTGGCTGAGTGGAAGTTCTACAACTAGAAGGAAAGAGAAAGGAGCATTGAGACGTGCACAAGTGCTGAAAAGCTGAGGTACGGAGGCGCACGAATCGGGCTGGCAGCAGGCGACTGGGTGCGCTGCTTTTTTCAACCCGAAGGGAGACAAGCTCCCGATTACTCCGAACTCCAGTCTCTGGGGAGACGCTGGGGACCCAAACTCCTACAGGGAGAAGCTAGATTGTCTGCCATCAGGTCGGAAAGTGAGGGTGGCTTCCTTGCAGAGGTGCACGTAGCAATCATTGTTTACTGCGCTGGGACGCAGGACGTGGGGACTTGGAAACGCAGAGATGCAGAGACAGCTGATTGGCAGCCATTGCTGTTTGCCATGCCCTAGCCGAGTGACTCCCTGAGACCCCGCCCTGCGCAATCTACAAACCCACCCAAGCTCCATGCAGCGGCTTTTGCATATAAATGGTCTGCCCTATCGCAGCTTCACCTAACAAACTGCAGCTCTGGTCAGACAGCTCCAAAACCTCCAAACCGCAAGCAAAGAGGAGAAAACTGTAGTTCTTGCTATAGCTCCTGCTGGGTGGCCTCAGACATTAGCTGACCTGCACCCCATTGGAGATCCAGAAGCTAGTGTATCTAGTGGTCAGAGTGAGATGACACCAGATTTCAACTACTCACATCCATAAGTGACACATTCAAGAGGCAGATTCAGTGAGCACCAAAGCCCCACTGAAGCAAGTCCTGCCCCATAAGCATGTCTCCAGCACAGCAATTCTTCCATTATAGACACAGCGGGTCCTCACAGCCAATTGGCCTGGAGGTCAATTCCTCCCAGTGTACCACCAGCAATCAAGGCTTAACTACACCAAGACTTTGCACTCAGCCCACAAAGGGGTGCACCAAGAGTGTCCACCTCAGGTGATAGGCTGAACCACTGGTCACCTACCACAGAAAACCACTCCATCAACACAGGGAAGCAGCAAAATGCGGAGACAAAGAAACATGTCACAAATGAAAGAAATGGAGGAAAGCAAACTACTGGACATAGAGTTCAAAACCACATTTATAAGGTTACTCAAGAATCTTCTAAAAACCACCGAGAAACTTGATGAGACCTCCGAGGAGTTTAGTGAGACCTTCAAGGACCTTAATGAGAATGCCAAAAAATGGAAAAGGACCAGTCAGAAATTAAGCATACACTGTCTGAAATAAAGAATATACAGAAATTCAACTGTAGATCAAAGGACCCCAAGAATCAAACCAAAGATCTGAAATATGAGGAAGCAAAAAACACCCAACCAGAAAAACAAAAAGAAAAAAGAATCCAAAAATATGAAGATAGTGTAAGGAGCCTCTGGGACAACTTTAAGCGTACCAACATCTGAATTATTGGGGTGCCAGAAGAAGAGAGAGAGCAAAATATTGAAAGCCTATTAGAAGAAATAATGACAGAAAACTTTCCCTACCTGGTGAAAGAAATAGACTTACAAGTCCAGGAAGCACAGAGAACCCCAAACAAGAGGAATCCAAAGAGGACCACACCAAGACACATCATAATTAAAATGCCAAGGGCAAAAGACAAAGAGAGAATCTTGAAAGCAGCAAGAGAAAAACAGTTAGTTACCTACAAGGGAGTACCCATACGACTGTCAGCTGATTTCTCAACAGAAACTATGCAGGCCAGAAGGGAGTGGCAAGAAATATTCAAAGTGATGAACAGCAAGAACCTACAACCAAGATTACTCTACCCAGAAAAGCTATCATTCAGAATTGAAGGGCAGATAAAGAGCTTCACAGACAAGAAAAAGCTAAAGGAGTTCATCACCACCAAACCAGGATTATATGAAATGCTGAAGGGTATTCTTTAAGAAGAGGAAGAAGAAGAAAAAGGTAAAGATAAAAATTATGAACAACAAAATGACAATAAATACATACCTACCAACAAGTGAATCTAAAAATCAAGTGAATAAAAAATCTGATGAACATAATGGACTGATGAATATAATAGAATCAGGGACATAGAAAGGGAGTGGACTGACAATTCTCAGGGGGACGGGGATGTGAGGGGTGAGGGAAGAGATTGGACAAAAATCTTACACCTATGGATGAAGACAGTGGCGGGGGGTTAAGGGCATGGGATGGTGGGGGGAATCAGGTGGAGGGAAGCTATGGGGGTGGGGGGGAAAGAGGAACACCTGTAATAATCTGAACAATAAAGATTTATTTTAAAAAATTAAAAAAAAATTTGTTTTCAAATGTAAATGAAAAATATGCAATACTCAATGCTATGAAAAATAAAGTTTAGTTAATTTCAAGTGTGCTAGTTTGTTGAAATTTCCAGATGTGGTTAAAAATAAACTGTTATTTTGCTTTTTTTTAAAAAAAAAGGCCTTAGGATTCAAGCAACAGTCTTTCTGACTCCAAGATTCAAGGTTTCAACCATTATTTCCACTGCAGGGACTAGCATCTTCCTCTCAGGGTCTAGCATCATGCTAAGTAGATGTTTATGGAACTGGATGTTTGCTGAATGCTGTGCAACCCAGGATCTAGAGTGTAATATCCACGGGGGAAAGTTGAGCATCTATTTGGTCGTGGGAGATATGTAGTCTCCAATGCTCCATCCCTACTTTCCAAGGACATTGAAAATGAGTGGAATTCCCAAGAAGAGGGTGTTATGCCCACTAAAGGAGTAGAATGGCAAAACGGAAAAGTTTGTTTTACACCCAGCAGGTCCTCATTTGAATATATGATAGTTTATGTATTCATTGTCCTATTGATGGATATTTGGGTTATTTCCAGTTTGGGACCATTATAAATAAAGTGGCTTCAGATATTTTTCTACAAGTATTTCTGTGTATCCACCTGTTTCTCTTGGGTATTTATGTGGGAGTGGAATTCCTGAGTCATAGGGTAGATTATGTTTAATTTTCTTAGAATCTTCCCCATACTTTCCCAAAGGAATTGTTTTCTTTTACACTCCCACCAATAATGTATGACAGTTCTGGTTCTTCCACATCCTCACCAACACTTGGCACAGCCCAGTCTTCTTAAACTTTATTTATTCTGGTACCACAGTGTAGTTGTCATTTGCAGTTCCTTGACAACCGATGCTACTGAGTACCTTTTCATATGCTTCCTAGCTGTTTCCTTGTCCTCTTTGGAAGACGCCCCATCAATGAGAAGAACAAACAACAAATACACAAAAAGCATGAATAAACTGCAAAACCAATATGTTGAATAAAAAAGGCAGACAGAAAAAAATAATGTCTGTGCTGTATGATTCCACTTATCTGAAGTTCAAGAACAGGAAAAAAATAATCCATGGCGATGGAAGTTGAAAGAGAGGTTACCCTCTGGAAGGGACAATGACTGTGAAGCAGCGTGAGGGAACTTTCAGGGATAATGAAAGTGTTTTATATCTTGATCTGGGAGGGGTCACATACATAAACAAGTTTTACTTCAATAAAGTTTATTCAATAAAGTTTATTAAAACTTTTGCCAAATAAATTCACTTGAAGAATGAAGTTAAGGGAGCTTGGCTCCCCTCAGTTTGAGGCCACTATCAAGGAAGGTATTGATCGCACGCCCCCAGCTAAGAGAAAACACCACTGTGGTCCCCCAGCTAAGAGATAAAACACCATTCCACTCAGTGTTCTGATCTTATCTTTGAGTATTTTCTTCCACCAGGCAAGAATAGCCCTTAATCTCCGAGCTGGCTTCTCCAACTAAGTATGTCTTCAATTCTATTAGCAAAGATGCTCCTTTCCTCTACAGTGAAAACTTAAGAGGAATAATTTAGTTTACTGAGTTCTTCCTCAATTTTGTTGCCACAAATTCTGTTGAATAAACTACATAGTTGGGCTCTGGGCATTGGGATAACTTGTATTGATTTTTTTCTTAAGGCCTAATGTAATTGCTGTTCTATAGTCAGCTCTGTTCTTTTCCTACCGTAAAAGGATTCTAGAAACTTACTCTCTTTGCTGCTGAGACCATGCATTGGCAATCTAGCTTCAGCTGGAAGCTTCAGCTGACACTCCCCTTCCCAGCCCCTCACCCTTTTCTTGGTTGATCTTGCCCAGCTGGTTCAAAAGAACAACGAGGCCTACTTAGATAGCTAGATACTCTTTTCCGAGCCATAACTGTAGACAAGAAATACTATGTTGTCTGACATAAATTTGTATTCCATCTCTGTAACTTACCATTTAATTAATCTCTGCTATGCTGTTGATATAGTTCAGGTTGTTTAATTTAAAAATTATGGTCAAATCATGTGACATATTATTTACCATATTGATCATTTCAAAGTCTATAGTTAAGTGGCATTAAGCACATTCACGTTGTTGTGCAACCATCACCACCATCCATCTCTGAATCCATTAAACAATAATTGCTTATTTCCCCTTCTCCCCATTGTATGTATATACCATCTTTTGTTTATTTAATCATTGATCGACACTTGAATTACTTCTATCTTTTGGCAATTGTGAATAATGCTGCTATGGACATAAATGTACAAATATCTGTTTGAATCCTTGCTTTCAGTTCTTTTGGATATACAGTATAGCCAGAAGTAAAATTTCTGGAGCATATAGTAATTCTATTTTTAATTTTTTGAGAATCCACCATAATGTTTTCTATAGCAGCTACACCATTTTACATTTTCACCTACAGTGTATAAAGATTTCTATTTCTCACATCCTTGCCAACACTTCTTTTCTTTCTTTCTTTTTTTTTAAATAGTAGCAATTGAACTGAGATGGTACCTCATTTCTGTTTTGGTTTGCACTTCCCTAATGATGAGTGATGTTGCACATCTCTTCATGTTCTTCATGTGTCATTAGTCATTTGTGTGTCTTCTTTGGAGAAATGTTTATTCCAGTCCTTTGCTCATTTTTTAATCAGAGTTTTTATTTTAGGTGCTTTTTATATATCCTAGGAAAGTTGTGTTTTATAACATAATCTAATTTAATCTTCAATTCATATAGAAAAGAAGCATCATTAACTCAACTTTACAGCTGAGGGCCCTGCAATACCCAGAGAAATTAACTTGCAATTAATTTCCTAAACAAATATTTATTGAGCACTCACTATGAGTTTGACACTTTGAAAGCAATGAGGATACACAGTGAAAATAACTGACAAAGATCCCTGCCCTCCTACAGCATACATTCTAGTAGAAAAACACACAATAAACAAGTACATCAAATACAGAATACATTATGCTTAGAGAGCTTCCTTTAACCATTTTTAAAGGAGTAGATCTGCTGGCAACAAATTTTGTTATCAGGGATGCCAAGGGTAACTCACTACTACCAGGTGTGGGTAGAAGGCCAGGTTCCCCACATGGTCTCAGCTAACAAGATGGCAGGTAGCAGGATTCATTGCCACCTTTGGAGGATGAAAATCCTGACCTCCTTTTCAGCCTTCTCTGTCAACACCCTTATGTGGGGCCCTTCATTCCTGGCTGGAGAGGATGTGTCTAGGCTAATCACTTGATCTTGGCTGATGTGGGTGGAGGTGGGCACAGTGGTTTGTAATGGAGTTTAGCTGCAGTAGAGTAGTTATTTTCTAAATTCTCTGTTCTGCCATCCTCATCCCTTTCCTGTTCCTTGTTTAATGTCCAGAATTTTCAGTTGTACTTTACAACAGAATTAGGAAAAACAGGTCTACTCCATCGTTCTGGAAATGGAAGTCCCTGGAAAATTTTAGGAGCATTAACTTACTTATATACTTGCAATATGGCTTCGGTTAGGGTGGTGAGTAGGTAAATGCAATATCTGCCTCCCCTCATGATCACATCAAAATTACAACTAAACTACAGAGCAACCATCATTGAGAACTCCCTGAAGTCCAGCTGAACAGAAGTTCTATAATGAGCATATACAGAAGAAACCACATTGAGCCAAAAAGTACAGGAAATAAATACATATAAATAAGAAAGTACTTGCAATAATTTCATGAATGGGCTCTGAGAGCTTGAGTAACTTGCTCAAGAGCCTGTTTTCTAACCTGACACCATCCAGCTCACATGACCTCACTGTGCTTCTTTGCCAATGAGAGTTCCTCCCTGCCTTTATGGAACTGCACTGCATTCCTGTCACTGTCACAGTTGCCTTCGCCTACTGCGTAGTCAGGTGTTTATTTATTTATTCTTGCTAACAAGTTTTATATCTCCCCTTTGCTAACCCTTTTCTAATGTCCATGCTGCTGTGGTCTCACAATGGTCTGCATTAGAATGATCTTGTTTTAATAATGGGACTTTGCTATTAACCCCCTATGCTGACAGCCAGCACAGGGGTAAAGAATCAGGCTTCATGGCAATATGGTTCATTCATAGCAGAATTTGACCCTCTGATGTTACATATTTTATGCAACATTTTTGTTTGTTTGTCTGTTTTTAATCAGACAGTTCTTTTGGATTTGTTGCCCAGAAGCCAGCAGGCAGTTCTATAATGAACAAATCCAGCCCTTGTCCTCTCTGGCTGGGCACCAGCAACACCATTTGGAAAGACTGTGGCTTTGTCATGGGCCCACCCAGGGAGGGTGTCAGCAGCTGGCCTAACGCATTTAACTGCCTGTGATGTAGTGAAAATTAAATTCCTGGATAAGAGGGCTCCGAATTTTATTGGTTTGGGCTTTGATTATCTTATAATGCGATGCGGGGGTGGGGGGGGGGAGAGAACCTTTAATTTTCTAGGGGTGACTGTCATTATGGAGACCTTTCTTGATGCTTATTTGAGAGGGGGGAACTGGTTTGGGTGCTCACTGGAGCAGTCCGGTGCCTCACTCATGAATAAAACATGTCCTGTAATTGCAGTGAAGCAGCCAACACACACATATATGTAAAATTGATGCTTATTATCTTGTCAATTAACACAGAAAATTAAGCAAGATTGCAGGCTTTGTTATGGTTAGTAGTCCATCACTCACTTAAGAGGGTCTGGAATCTCTCTGGTTAATCCCAGGGTCTGAATTTAGAATTTTAATGTGCATAGGGAGAAGAAATCAGGCGACAATGCTGAGCTTTATAAAATATGCTTAAAGAGGCTTGGCGGAGAGACAGGAGAAATTGTTTACCCTGACAAGGAAATGCTCCGTGTATTTTCCCCAGAAATGGTAGCTTCTGTGAGGAAAATGCTTGCATTCAAAGTCCTCAGTTTAACTATTTATATTCAAACTTTTCATTTATTTTTGAATAAATAACATATTTTCATGGTTTAAACCACACATCTAATAGGCATATGGTGAAAAATTTTTTCCTAATCTTGGGCCCCATCTGCCTAGTTCCTTCCTTTCCCCAATTATAACAACCCTGGTCTGAATTAGTTATAAAGTCTGAATTTTTTTCTTAAGAAAATGGCATGCATAGTTTTCACATAGCATCAAGATGGTCTTAAGCCCTAGAGCACCAGGCACAGAATAAATGAAGACAAAGTCCCAACCATCACACCAGGCACCCAGGGGAAGGCGTGAGGGATGGTTTCCCTTCCCCTCTCTCTACTGCGGATCTTTCAGGAGCTGTGTGCCTGCTGTCTGATTTCTGATGAGCCACTTTCTGTGTTTCTGAGAGGGGCGAAGTCCCAGCACTGCTAAGTACCATCATTGGGAGTGTTTGAGCACCGGCCGTTGTCCTGGTGGAGTTCTTGGATGCCTCCTCCTCTCCTTGCTGCTGTTTCCTTTATGCTCATCTGCCAGGGAAAGGAGCGTCCAGCCTTCACTCAGACCTTGATGTTTCTCGTTTATGCCTCCAGTACCTGACTTTCAAACCCCGTGCTGGTGTCAGAGTGGAGATTGATCTGCACTGAAGAAGTGAGAACCCTGTGATCTAAGTCTCCACTGGTGTTCCGGTAGAGGAGGGAATGTGATTTAACCTGGAGAGGCTTGGAGTCCCAGAATACTAGCAAGATCTATTTTTATTTTTTCCACTTTTGTTTTTCTCTATTTGGAGCACATTCTCACCATAGTGTGCATATGGGGTTTAAAAATATCGTGTTGGTAAAATTGGCTTTATAAAACGTAAGACAGCTGGCAATTTGTCTTCCTGGTGGCATGTTTGGAATTGGACAGAAACAAAGATAACCAAGTTGTAAACAGGAAGATCCAATCCGGAGCCCAGCAGAGATATTAACACCCAGAAGAATCTATTTGGAGGATTCTAGCTTCCCTAACAAAATGTTCTTCTGCCTGAGCTCTGACTTAGGGAAATGGGGCATCAAAGTTGCCTTGAACTCCTCAGCACCTGTCATGAAGATAAATTGTTACATGGCACACCTGTTGGAGCAAATCCCACTACCAATTTATAATTAGTTAAACCCTTTGTAGGTTTCAGGGAGCACAAACTACCTCAAATAACATTTAAAGGAAAATTAGCTGAGACCTCAGTTGCTTCCACCTGACTTTCATTGACCGGATTCACTGATCAGCAAGAATTCTTGTCTCCTTCATATACTCTGAGATTTCTTCTTTCAAATATCCAATTTAGAACAAGTTTACTTTTGGAAGAAACACAGGGGAACACATTTTGGGACCATTTCTTCCTAGTTGCATGAGTTAGAACAGATTCTTGTTTTTATATATGTCCATCCACTTATCTATCCATTCAGAGAGTCATTCATAATTGATGTTCAATAACCAACAGTGGCTGGGTGCCAGCTGTGTCCCCACCTCATGATGCTTACATTTTAGTAGGGGAGACAGACAATAAACAAACGCAGAGGCTGATTGTGATAAGGAAATCTGACACAACATTATGAAGGAGCATGAGCTGACAAGTTTAGGTGGGGGGGCATGTTGATGCTGAAGTTTCAGGGATGGTCTCTCTGGTCCAATTTGAGCTGATTCCAAAATAACTAAAGAGTCCTTCACAATCATGCGAAGTGCTGGGGGAAGAGCCTTCCAGGCAGAGGGAAGAGCATGCAGTGGGAAAGGAAGTCCTTGGGGCTGGAGCACAATGGCCAGAAGCTGAAGGGTGGCCTTAGCTGCCATGCTTGGTGGGTTGAGTGTATCCTGCGGGCAAAGGGGAACTATGGAAACGTTTCAGGAAGTGGAGGCTGGATTATGGTGGAAAATGGGTCAGGTTGGTGTGAGGACAGGCTAGGTTGGAGGCTGTTGAAAGAGTTGAGCTTGATTCTTTATATAAGAATCACAAAACATTTATACCAGGGATTATGGGAGGGCGGGGAAGAATAAGGAAATGGATTTTATACCTTCCAGGGTGACCCTAGAGGATGTGGGGATGCCCCTTCCGAAGAAGTGACTAAAATGACCTTCGGGTGGTGGGCTTGGCTAACTGTGGAATTGTTAGAGGGTCTCTGCCATTTCCAGAAGCAGAGAAAACAGGAGGAATAGCAGGCGTGGTGAGAGATGGGGAAGTGAAAGGTAGAAGGAGGGTGGGCAAGTCAGGCGGAAAGGCCTCAGGGTCTTTCATGGAGACAGTAGACTAAAAACCTGTGACAGTTCCTCCTGATCCATGAAAGAGGCTTGGCTTGGAGACTGATTTCAGAACACATTCATTCCTGAATTCAGAATTTATTCACAGGACTCTCATTTATTTCCCACCATCACACTATAAAGTGGCTGCTATTATTATTCTTATTTAAAAAAAGAAAGGAAACCAAGACCTATACGGGTTAAATTACTTTCCCAATTTCACATATGTTGGAGCTGCGATTCAAACCCACGTAGTCTGACCCCAAGGTCAGTTTTCTTCGCCATAGTGCCCCCATGCCTCTGATCTTTGCCAAGTTTACTTAACTTCGCTGTGCCTCAGTTTCCTCCTCTATAAATTAGGATAATGCTACCTAGCTCATATGCATTTGTTCAAGGATAAAGCTCTTGACACTACCTGTCAGCCACGGTAAAGAGCAGTAAAGGGTACTTCTGTACACAGCCGTTGGGGGTACAGTTGATAGAACCTCTGAGGAAGCGGTTGGCAATATCTATGCAAATTAAGAACACATATATCGTTTGACCCAAGAAGGCCAGGGATATGCTTGCTAACATGCTGGGAGGTATGTGTTCAGGAATATTCATTGCTGTGACATGTGTCGGAACAGAAGATTGATTCAGCAGTCCGTGTGTCCTGCAGTAGGCATGGACTAGAGGAGCCATTAGGAAACTTAGCCATAGGGGCCAGAGAGGAAACATTTTAGGGTTTGCAGATCACATGGTCTCTGACCCTGGACTGTGAAAGCAACCATAGACAATACGCACAGTTGGTTTGCCCTGCATCACTGGTTCCGTCTCTCCTTCTCTTTTCCACACAAGGGACTTTCCAGACTCTTTGTTCCCCATGGGCAACTTCAAATTGGAAGAAAGAAATGAGTTCTTTAGCCCTTTGTTAGGATGTATCTCCCTCTGCCTTCATCTCTCCTGGGACCCAGAAATCCCCTCCCGGGATAACACATCTTCTTATTTATTCTTAGTTTCCCAACAAAGGAAGACCCTGCTAAATGCATATTAGGGAGTGGGGTGGGGAGGGAAGGTGCCTATCGATGGCAAAGAGAACTGGTTAGAACCAGGGGAAGAATTTTCTGCAGTCTAAGGTTGGCACATATTCACTAAACCACACCTTTGATCTGGTGTCAAACCCTGCATGTGTGTCGTGGAGAACTGGGCCCCATAATGGCCCAGTTCAACCATGGGTGACCCCTCAGTGCATGTGAATCAATGAGAGAGTGAAGGCCAACGTTGAAAACAAGTGAAGTTCAGTGGAACGGCACAGAATGGAACCTGGTGGAAGAGTGTGTCCCATGTGGTAAAGGTGAGATTGTGGAAGTCTGTGTTAGTGTCTGTGTTCACGGAGGCACATTCTAATGCATTTATTGTCAAGAGTGCTCATAACCCCCAGAACCTGTGGGTTGTAGGATATATGGCAAAGAGATGACCCCAGTGCTTCAGCTGGGCCTTGTTAATTGCCTGTAGCTTCTGTACAAATGTTCCCCCCTCTAGGTATCCTTTCCAGTGGTCAGCAAACTCATCAGTCAACAGAGCCAAATATCAACAGTACAACGATTGAAATTTCTTTTGAGAGCCGAAAACCGACTTCTGCGCATGGGCCACGAAGTTTCAATCACACTGTACATGCACGCCTGCATGTGGTATTTTCTGGAAGAGCCACACTCAAGGGGCCAAAGAGCCGCATGTGGCTCGCGAGCCGCAGTTTGCCGACCACTGCTCTATCCCATCACTCCTTTTACAGCCTCCACAGATTGTCAATATCTGAAATCAGAGGGGGAAGGTGGATAATTGGATGCACTTGAACATGATGCACAGGTGTGGGCTTTAGGTATGTCTGTACTTTGACCTGCAGATGGTGCAGTCTGAAGCAGGGTGACAAGAAAGAGTCCACGGGAAATGAGTCAGGAGGGCCAAGAGGTGCGGGCCCCACAGGGCAGGAAGGCCTTTCTGTGTTGGCATCTGGGGCTATTTGGAAACATTTTGGAAACTCTCCAAAGCAGAGTTAAGATTCCTTTTCCTCTCTGGCGCGTCAGTATGTTACATCACCTATATTACAATAGTTTGCATATTTTATGAACAATCTGCAATATAATACCTTGTATATTGTATCACATTGTATTTGTTCAACAAATATTTTTTGAGTACCTAGTATATTCCAGGTGCTGTTCCAGGTGCTGGGGATACAGGTGCAATCTGATAAAGTCCTGGCCCTTCATGGGATTTATGTTCAAGTGCGAGAGATATAAAGGACAAGCAAACAAATGAATACACAAGGTAACTTCAGGTCTATATGTGCTCTCACCCACGGGACGTAAGAACAGCGAGGCAATAGTGTTTATCCTGCTGCTTCTCCAGCCCTGTGCTGGCTGAATGAATGCTTGGTAATCGAGGGTCCCCCTGTAACAATGCATTTTCATTTGCTAGAGCACTTTAGCAGGGAATGCCATAAACTGCCCGACTGGGAGCGTCAGCCACATTGACTTCTCAATACAAGGCCATTGAAAAGCCATCAATTACCACACTTGGTGCTATAGGCTGGATCATTTTCTCACAGAAGGGTTAACACTATAGACTAGAATCACTATTAATTCTGATTGTCTTCTTCAGTTACTGAGCACTCTGACCAGGCAAATTGGCGAAGAAACTTACATTATATTATTTTATCCTTTCCTCCCATGGTAGTGTGGCAGGCAGAATAATGCGCCTCCCCCACTCTCTGCCCTAAGATGCCAACATCCTAACCCCTAGCACCTATGGATATGCTAGGTTACATGGCAAAGGGGAGCTAAGATTGCTGGTGGAATAAGGTTGCTAATCATTTAACCTGAAAGTCAGATTATCCTGGATTATCCAGGCTGGTCCAATGCAAACAAAAAAGTTCTTAAAAGTGGAAAAGGGAGGCAGGAGAGGTGGTCAGAGTGACGCAATGTGAGAAGAACTTGACCTGTTGCTACTGGCTTTGAAGATGGAGAAAGAGGCCGCAAGCCCAGGAATACAGGTGGAAATGACAATCAAGACTTGAATTCAGGTTTATGTGACTATGGATTCTGCACTAGGGCCTCCAGATTAAGCATAGCCCTGCCAACTCCCGGATTTTAGCCCAGCAAGGCCTATGTTGGACTTCCATCCGAAAGAACTGTAAGGTAATAAATCTGTGTTGGTTAAGCCACTAAGTGTTTTTTTGATTGTTTGTTTGTTTGTTTTTCAGTTAGAGAAAACTAATAGAGTTAGGTATCATTATCTCCCAACATATGGCAGAAAAGTCTGAGGCTCAGAGATGTTGAGGCACATTCTCAGAATCACACAGCCTGGTTTCAGTGATGAAATCAAGACTTGAATTCAGGTCTATGTGACTACAACCTGATGTTTATACTCTTCTGCTAGGAATTTACATGATCAATTTACACTGATAAAGCTAATGACCACCTTTACCACCATGATCAATTTACATTGATAAAGCTAATGACCACCTTTACCGATGCCTAACAATGCAACCTAGCTCCCAGCTCCCAGGCCTCTGGACCTCAGGCTTCTTCTGAAGCAATGGTCTGTGCTGATAAACGTGATCCTCATGGGTGCACGTGACACCATGCTGCCAAGGTCTGTGGAAGCTCATGCCATTACTAACTGAAATGTTAATAGAAGGTCTAAGAGCTTCCAGAGAGCCAGGTTAACAGAGGACTTCTAAGAAGGGCACTAATACTCAGAGCAACGTGTCCGCTGTGGAATGTATCATATTCTAGAAGTAAGATGACAGTGGAGGTCAGTGAGAACAGTTTTGAATGTCTGAAAAGACCAGAGCAGAAAATATCCAGGAAAAATGTCAGTTCACAGGAAAGGGGAAAATATTTGAAATAAGAAAAACTTTTGAGTTTGTATTTTGCTCTTCCTGTGTTCACCAAAGTGTCATGAAAGCAGGTAACATGTCACATGGGATTGTTTTTAGTAAGTAGGGGGATGACTTTAAGTTCACATGCGCCAGTAACTTGTTCTCAGCACAAGCCAATTAGACCCTCTTAAGCCACAAGAGGTTAGGTAATCAAAACATGAATAAAAAAGCCGAGGCCCAAAGACAACCCCTTTCTTAGCCACCGGGAAACCTGTTAGACTGATTATGACCTCCTTCAAGTGTCTTGTCCAATGACCCAGGGTACAGATTGTGGGGACTGCCTGTTAAGTGAAAATACTCAGCTAGACTTGAAATATTTTCACAGAAACACAGGACTCCCAGGAAGCCTCCTTAGCTTTTATGCCCAGTGTACATGGAAGCAAGTTCCAGTGGGCCTGGAGGGGCTGGGGCCAGGCCTACAATTACTTGCTGTCAGCCTACAGGTTTTTTGCCTTTTTTTTTTTTTTTAATATATTTTATTGATTTTTTACAGAGAGGAAGGAAGAGGGATAGATAGTCAGAAACATCGATGAGAGAGAAACATCGATCAGCTGCCTCTTGCACACCTCCCACCGGGAATGTGCCCGCAACCAAGTTACATGCCCTTGACCGGAATCGAACCTGGGACCTTCCAGTCCGCAGGCCAACGCTCTATCCACTGAGCCAAACCGGTTTTGGCGGTTTTTTGCTTTTTAATTGTTTAAGGCAGTGGTCGGCAAACTCATTAGTCAACAGAGCCAAATATCAACAGTACAACGACTGAAATTTCTTTCGAGAGCCAAATTTTTAAAACTTAAACTTCTTCTAACGACACTTCTTCAAACTAGACTCGCCCACACCGTGATATTTTGTGGAAGAGCCACACTCAAGGGGCCAAAGAGCCGCATGTGGCTCACGAGCCGCAGTTTGCCGACCACGGGTTTAAGGTATTACAAATAGTAGTACATATGTCTCCTCCCCCCCATTGACCTCCCCCCAGCATTCCCTAGCCCCTGGCATTTGCCCTCATCCCCCCCCCCCCCCCCACTCAGTGTCTCTATTGGTTGTGCTTATATGCATGCATACAAGTCCTTCGGTTGATGTCTTACCCTCGCAACCCTCACCTGCCTTCCTGCTGTAGTTTGACAATATGTTCGATACTTATTTGCCTTTATCTATTTTTGTTCAACAGTTTATAATGTTCTTTATATTCCACAAATGAGTGAGATCATGTGGTATTTGAAGAGCATTCAGCTAAGTCCTCAAACTCAGTGAAGCCTCAGGCTCTGAGTAAAACATGTTAAATCATTCTTCGTTCAACTGGACCTTTAGCAGTCTTAATAACTTGACTTCTTCAGTGAATTGGGTCTGATTTTGCTGGCAAATTATTCTGGAAAAAACAACAACAACTATCCTAACTATTAGGGACTGTGTCCCTATGGAAAGTCAAATCAAATGAAGCACTTGATAGTCTGGGTCTGTTGACTATGCCAGTGAGACAGACAAAGCACACCTGGGTTAGATGGCGCAGAGCAGAAAGGTAGCACTGTTGAGGCTTTAGAAGGTGGTTTAGAGCAAGGAGTTTTAGACACAAAAAGAACTGGATTTGAACGTGGGGGTCAACCCACTTCCAGTTCTAACCTTGAGCTAACAGGTTACCTAATCTTTAGGGATCTTAGTTTTCCCATCTGCTCAATGGGCATGAAGACACTATTTTATCTTGCATTTCCTGTGGGCATTAAATAGGAAAAGAGATAGAACTATGATATATAACCATGATAGAACATCTGCACAGAGTAGATGCTTGGTAGGTAGTAGCAACTTCGAACTATTTTTATTAGTGGAAGTGATCACAAAGATTTTTTTTAAGATATATTTTTATTGATTTTTTTACAGACAGGAAGGGAGAGGGATAGAGAGTTAGAAACATCGATGAGAGAGAAACATCGATCAGCTGCCACCTGCACACTCCCTACTGTGTATGTGCCAGCAACCAAGGTACATGCCCTTGACCGGAATCGAACCTGGGACCCTTGAGTCGGCAGGCCGACACTCTATCCACTGAGCCAAACTAACCAGTGGTTAGGGCCACAAAGATTTTTTCATGCTCTAACTTCTCTGAACTTTGGTTTTCTAAACTCGTATTTAGGGCTAATGCTAATACCTATCTCATATTGCTGTTGTGATTAAATGCAAAGTACTCAGTGGCAAGTACATTGTATGTGCTCGAAAAGTGTTAGTTATTACTTTACAGTTATAAAAATTGCTATTTTGGGCACCTAGATAAAATCACATGGCATATTGAGGTTTAAGTCATATTTATATACTATGTTGACTGGTAGTTAGTGGAAAAAATCTCATAGGACTAAAAACTAAAAAGGACTTAAGTTCTAGTCTTTTTATTGGGATTGAATTGGTGAACCTATTTCCCATAGCCTACTCAGTGTGGCAGACACTGTTGGTGTCCCATACATATCTCCTGGATTCCCTTTTGCATCCTGACTCGGTGACTCCCAGATTCTACTACCTACCTGCTCCACTGCCTGAAGCTGTCTTGTCTGCTACAGCCACCTGGTCCATGCACAGGACGGTCTCATCATCCCATCCCCACAGCAGCCATTGACTGACCAGAGTTTGTGGATAAATACTGCAGGTCCTATGCTCTTGTTGGAGCTAACAGGGAGAGGTGTTCTGCTCTGTCTCCTGTTCTCCAGAGATTTGAGGCCCAGGTGCCCACAGCTGTAAACTTGCTTCCCTTCCTTCATTCACATCCCAACCCCCTACTTGTACTTGAATTCTTATCTTAGAGTCTACTTCTGGGGGAACTCAGTTTCAAAGAAGGACAACGACATCCACCTTTTACTGGGTTGTTGAGTAGATCATATGAAATCATAGTGTTATGTATGACCTTTGGACACCAAACTACAAGTGCTACATATAAGTGAAGATGTATTCTTGTGCCAGGATCAAAGGTGTCCCTGCACCAATATTTAAGCCCTAAGAACCATCCTAAGCTGATGGAGCCTCCATCCTAACTCAGGCTGCTGTGTCCTCATTCCACGGCTCCTGCATGTCAGGCTGCAGCCACCCTCCTCCAGTCCCACGGCTTTCCTTCCTGTCTTCCTGCTTATTTTATATCTTAGCATTTATCATTGTTTGGATTTATCTTGTATCTTTACTGTCTCTATTTGCCCTCTTCACAAGCACAGGGCTCATGTCTACCTTCTTCAAATCTATATCCCCAGCAGCCTAGAACAGAGCATGGCACAGAGTAGGTACTCAACATATGGCTGTTGAATGAACTGATGGGTTCATTAATTCATTCGCAGCACCCCCACTCACAGGACATTGTAAATGTAGTACATAGAGTCTCATGAACCCTTCACTCAGCTACCCCCTGCATTGACATCTTATATAACTAAAGTATGTCCGAGTCAGGACATCCATAGAGACACCTTTTCAAACTGAAAATTAATTAAATCATGTCATTGTCCTGTTTATTTGCCTAGTGTATTCCCACTTTACTTCAAATAAAATTTGTTCCTTATGTCCTACAAGGCCCTTCATGACCTGGTTCTTTTAAACTCTAAGAGTTCTCCTGACTCTTCCTTTACGTGGCGTGTCCCAGCCCCCCTAGTTTTGCTCTTGTTAGTCCTTTAAAAGTACTTGGTGGTCTCCCAATGTGCTTGGATGTGCTCTTCTCTCTGCCTGAAATCTCCCATGACTGACTCCTCCTTCTGTAGGCCTCAGAGGGGCTTTCATCGACCACCCTATTCCGCTCTGCCCCACCATTGTGCCTCATTTCTTTTCTTCACAGCAGTAATAGAAAAGTATCCTTACATACTTCTTCTGCTTACTTGTCTATGATGTGAGCCTTTCAAACTCGAGGACAAGGTCCAAGATGTCGGAGCTATTGTTCATCTAGAAGTTAGATTTATAAAAATTCAGGCTTGTACCTCCACATCCAACAGCCAACTAGCACGTGTAGAGGGCTATAAAGTTCATCAACGTTCCCACACGTGCCCAGGTCATTCTTTGTCAGACCCTATGATGTGGGATTTTCTGCATCTCCATTGTACAGACGAAGTGATCATAGTCGTGCTTGTTGATCACTGCCATGGGTGATTTTGATGCCCTTGTTCCTTCCCTTCAGCCAGAATCTGATTTCACAGCTAAGTATAGTTCCTGCTCATGTCAACGGTGACCCCTTCATGCATGCACCTTCCAGGGCTCCCCCCTTTCTTCCTCAGGCCACTGTCCCTGGGGATGGGGGAGGGGCGGGCAGTGACAGCACTCATGTCCCTTATCCCAGCCCCACTGCCTAATAGCTGTTAGGGCTCAAGGCTTGTTTCTCTAAAATCGCAGGAGCTGCTCAGTCTATGGGCAGGTGCAGCCTGCAAATGTGGGCAAGTTACCACCCCTGTGGGCAAATTGCAGTCAACATGGGCTGGGGGTTGGTAGATAAATGCTTCAGCTCCTGCCCCTGTTACTGGAGCCATTCTGAACGTACTCTGATCCTGACGGGACTGAGCCCCTACAGCAAGCATGTCAAACTTAAAGGCTAACATGGGCCAAATAAATGAGGCATGTGGCCCGCGGGCCATGAGTTTGACATGCTTGCCCTACAGCCTTCGACAGCAACACCCCTGGTGTGACCTTTTATCAGTTTTCCCTCCTTGCCTGTCTCGCTTTCCCCTCCCTCACTCCTACCTCCTGGGATCATCTTCCCCTGCTTTCAGGGGAACCAAACTGCCTACTGTGTGCCAGAAGCTGTTTTCATGCCTTAACGTGGCTTACCTTTTCCATCCTGTTATCAACCCTACCATGCACCATTGTCTCCATTATAGACATGTGGCATGGACTGAGAAGTTAAGCATCTTGCCAAAGCCCACATCCCCCAGTGACTGAGGATGCTCCCTCCCAGGGTGTCAACTCCCCTATGTTTCCAGTCTGCGCTGGCTTCCAGGCTGTGGCTTCAGAAAAGTCCCAGGGCTTTGGTGAAGGCCTTAAGGAAGAAAAAGGAGAGTCCGGTAAATGGCAGCGCAGGGACTCCAGCCTCGCTGGCCCGATCTCAGAGCGCACCCTGCCTACTGTGCGCTTTACCTCCTCCCAAGGACAAAGGCTCAGGAAGGTGGAGTCACACCTGAAGTACAGCGAGTGAGCAGGGAAGCTGCTATTCTAAATCAGGCCTGCTGGACACAGACCAGCTCCCCTGCTGCATGGATTACTCCCCTTCTTAAAAGGCCAGATCTGCTTGCTCTTTCCTTGAAACCACAAGGAATAAAGCCAGCTTAGTGAAATCCGCGTTGGATTACAGCAGCATGGGAGCCTGCAGCAGGCTGTGGAAAAGCGTCCTATTTCCACCAAGGCAGGGAGTGCTGTCCATTTACGAGAGCCCCGATGTAGATGTGCTCAAGGCTGCTAAGAAGAACTGCTGGTTAGGGGGGTTTTCTGCTTTTGGAGAGAGCATTCATGACAGTATAAGAAGCAGAAGCCACTGTGCTCCTGGGAGGTGCTGAAGGAAGCAGTCGAGCCCAGACACCATCCCAGGAAATGAGAGGTGGATGGGGCAGAACTCGGACCAGTTCCCCCTCCCAGCCCACAGCCCAAGTGATGTTAGGAGTCAAGGCTTGTTTCCTTTTCCAGATGTCCTTTATTCTGCCCTCCTCCACTCCACTCTACCCCGCAGCCACTGAGATCTTTCCAGAATGCATCGCGTCCCTCCTCTGCTTAAAACCCTTCAATGTTCTCCCTTAGAGTTCTGGATCACAGCCCCCACATAGGGCTTCCCTCGCACACCCACCTTCTCACAAAGACCCTCATTCATGGCCCTCTTGCAACTCTACATGTCCATCCTGCCATCCAAGAGCTTAGCAAGGCTGCTCTCTGCCTGGGCCATTCCCCCCACCCGGTCCTTGTGAAACTCTATGCATCTTCAGGCCTGAAGCTCCCGGATGTTTCCCTAACTAGCTCAGGTCCCTCTGATAAATGTTCTCAGGGAATCCTTGCCTCTCTTTGTTGCACACAGCATAGTCGTGGAATGATTATTTTAATTTCTGTCTCTCTGAATAGAGTGTAAGTTTCTCAAGGTAGGGTATTTTCTGCTTTTGCTTACTTTCCTAACCCCAGTGCCTTGCATAGTGGTGGGTATATGGAAGGTTCCAGAATAGTGGAATGAATGAACACTCCTGTGCTCATGGAACAAAGACAGGGTAAGAGATTGGAAACACTGTGCATTTACTCTTTGTTCTTCCATTGTTAAAGCCAAACCAGGTTCTATTGTTGAGATTCTCCATTATCCAGCCAGCATTGTATGCAATAACTTTATTAAGGTCAAATAGATATCACAATACAGATTTATCCAACAGGATCCAGAAATTGGTTACAGATATCATCTAACATTGTTTTGTGTTTAAAGGTTTCCAACATCACAGATCACACAATGAGTTTATACACTGATACCAACTTTTGTTTAGAAATACAGCTTTCCCTCACTGTTGGGCCCTCGTGTTTCAATTGAGTTAAAACAAAGAAGCAAAGATTGGCATTTTCTTGATAATGTATTCATTCTGGGGGATCTTTCATGAGAACCCTCTTTGGGATATGGAGTGGCTTTTGGAAGTAATTTCTAATTTATGGGTAATGTTCAAATCAGAATTAGTAAATTGAGTTGAGGCTTGAGAATTTTTAATAATTGAGTTGATGAACATATTAACTTTATAAATAAATAGGTTTTAAAGTTTAGTTGGTAGTTTAGGTCCTGCAGAATATCTTCTTTAATATGTTAACACAATAGCTTCTTGACTATGGTGTTTGATATCTACATCTCTATTATTCTAAGAAAACAGCACTTTATAAACACAAAAAGTTTGTGGGCCTTTTGTTCTTGGTCCATAGGATAAGATCCACAAAATACCATAGAAAGTTACAAGAATGTAAATATTTAGCTAAGTAAATAAAATAAATATTGGGCAATCACCATATAATAACACTGAATATCTACGAATAGGGATAAAAGAACCCAGAACCTTAGTTACAATGCATTCAGAATTGCAGAAGCCGGAGAGACGAATTTACAAGTATACAAAGTATGAATATTTTTTTAAACGTCCATTTAACAAATTCATGGTGCAAACTGGAAAATTTTCATAAATACCATTGAAATGTTAATTTTGTGAGAAAAATGCCTATTCATGCACTAAATCATGTGAGTATTGATTTATCAAGTAAAAAACAACAACAGAGTAACTGTCTGGAACAGATACTTGAGACTTAATCCTATAGGGCCTACATCTCAAAATAATAATACATGCACATTGTGATACACCAAATTCTTATAGAAATCATTAAAATGACTTTTGCAGCAAAATGCATAGGAAAACTCAGTGCTATTTAATTTACTTTATGCATATTGCATACTAGAGACTTTAAACTACAACATTTCTACTATCTCAACACACATACAAAACGACCATGTATCTGTGTATATAACAAGGTACAATATCCAATTAGCCATCTTTGATGAATGACATATCTCCTCATGTCATCTTGACTCTGATTACCATTTATCATGACACAGCCTTTCTGCCTTAATGAGGATTACAGATCTCTGATTTACATTCAGCACTCTCTGCATTAATAAGTGACTGAAATGCTTAAAAAACTCTCCTGCCACTGGAAGATGGTGAGGCTATCTCCAGAGGAATGCAAATACTACCCTGTTAAATCGGATTGGTAAAGGAGGCGGGGCCACTGGACTGTTGGCCAAACTCATCAGAGGCTGGCCCCAAACTCTCCTGCTGGCTGTACCCGCCTCCGGACCCATAGCTGTCTTGGTGGTACCTGCCTTGGTTATAGCTGCTCGAGTGCTTCTCCATTGGGTCTGGAAGATACCTCTGTCCTGAGGAATGCCAGCCGGTCTCCTTGAAAACAAACCAGATGTTTCCAGCCCAGAGGATGAAGTTCAAGAATCCAAAGACCTAAAGGAGAACAAAAGAAAATCTATAATAATAAAAGGGTAATATGCTAATTAGACCAGATGTCCTTCCAGACAACCGTCCGGACGAAGCCAGGGCTGCGAGGGAAGCCCAGGTCCTGGGTGCCAGAGGGAAGCCAGTGCCAGCAGCTGGGCGAAGGAAGGCCTACTCTTGCATGAATTTCGTGCATCGGGCCTCCAGTGAATTAATAAGACGCACAAAAACCCAAGAAAAACCTCAATTTCACAATATGAAAGATCACTTTTCCCTTCAATGTTGAAGCCACCTGACTGTTGAGTGCTTAGTACATGTTAGGCACTGCGTAAAGGAGTTTATGTGTATCAATCAGCTAGTCTAAGTGGGAGGTGCCATTTTTATACCCATATTAATGATGTGAAAACTGAGGTTAAGCAAGGCTAAGAATCTTGTTCAAGGTCACATAGCTTGGTAAGTATGAGGTCTCAGATTCAAAGCCCTGTTCTGCCTGACTCCATAGACTGAGTCTTTCCCTTATATCTCCCCAAATGGGCATTCCTCACGGTGTGTAAGGGGCACAGGACTATTTTCATTTTAATGATGGTCCATTAATTTACCTTCACTTTGTGGCTAGAGGAACTCCTTTTCCGTTTGTAGTAATGATGTAAAGAAAATGAGTCCATTTAAGAAGTACGGGAGAGGCAGAGGTAAGGGGTATGCAGAGAGGTGCCTCTGGCATTCAGAAGGGAGCACTGAAACTGGAGTAGGAGCGAAATGCAGGTTTCAGAGGCAGGGATGTTTCCTCAAACACTGGGTGTAAGGCTTTGCTATGCAAATACCTCTTTTTCTCCAGGTGTGTCCTTGGGGCTGTGACCAGGTGTGAAGGGTTGGATGGGAGCAGAAGTGCTCCCGGATGCCAGGGGCCCAGACAACACAGTGGTTCTGCAGCCTTTCCCAAGGCAGACTGGCTGCCCTGGGCATTAACCACAGGCAGTCAGTTTAATGGCCCATTGGAGCCCGCGAACAATAGGAGCATACAAAACTGTGATAGCCAAAATGCACTTGAGCCGTAGCCCTGGAGTAGGGTGTTGCAAGTTGTGCTGGGTCAACATCAATCCCTTGGTTGCTGAATGGTGGGTGGTCCAGAATGCCTTGGGGCTGAGTGGGGAGCTAGTACGGTCAAGATGAGTGGTCTTCGGGGCTTGGAGCCTGACCTACTTACAAAAGTATTTCAATCTTTTAGCAGCAGGTGAATCAGGCAGACCAACTGATTATCAGCCTTTCAGGCGCCCGCAGGCTTTGGAATCAGAGGGGCCTGGGCTCAGCAATTTCTTGCTCTCTGACCTCCGACAAGGCAGTTAGCCTCCAAACCTCATCGTATGAAATGCAAACAATTATTCCTTCCTTGGGGGAAGGTTATGCATAGAGCAGCTAGTGTCCAGCACATTAGTAAATGCTGACCGATTGCTAAGCTATGCTCAGAACCACTTCCTAAAATATTTCCACGAATCGTTTTCAGTTGACTCTTCTGCGGCAGCATAAACAGAAACAGGGCTTTGACAGCGAGGCTGTATTCTTGAAGATGTCAAGAGCCCAAACTGAGTTTCTTGGCCCCTAATTGATCTAACTGAAGACTGGTTTGTCCAGACCTCCCTCCCTCCCTTCCTCGGTCCCTCGCTCCTATCCCATCCTCTTCCTTTCCTTTAACATTGACTGACATTTATTTAATATTACTTTGTGCAGTGCTCTCGGCTCCTTGCTGAGGGAGATACAAAACATAAATAAGGCACTTATACTAGTGTAATAGCTGCATCATCAAAATGAATTGTGTAATCACTGACATGACTCTAATTTAATTTAAATATAGGACTTTTTAACTATGTGTACACTAACTAGGACATTATCCATCAAAAGGGATATTTTGGTTAAATTGTACTTCTGTATGTATATGTCAACATTATATATGAGTAGAAAAAATTATCAAGGAATCTTTTCAGATATGGAGGGATGGCTCTGTGGGGGGTTGCACCTTTAACTGTTTTCTGGTTCTTGGTCTCTATCTTTCCCCTGATGCTGCTTGGTTGCTAAAAAAGGAATGCTCAAGAAGAACCTGGAAATCAGGGAAATGCACCTTAAATTAAGAATGTAATCAATGTGCCGAAACCGGTTTGGCTCAGTGGATAGAGCGTCGGCCTGCGGACTGAAGGGTCCCGGGTTCGATTCCGGTCAAGGGCATGTACCTTGGTTGCGGGCACATCCCCAGTAGGGGGTGTGCAGGAGGCAGCTGATCGATGTCTCTCTCTCATCGATGTTTCTAGCTCTCTATCCTTCTCCCTTCCTCTCTGTAAAAAATCAATAAAATATATTAAAAAAAAAAAAAAAGAATGTAATCAATGTGCCTATATCTAAAGAACAGCGATGTCTTACTCTATTTTTATCACAGACACAGCAGGCCTCGAGGCTGGCACATTTTATGGGCACACAGGCCCTTGAATATTTTCTTGCAACTGAAACTGGAGTGAGGATTTTGATTCAAGCTCAGATGTGAGGACAAGAGAGAGACACCAGGTACCATGAGAGAGAAGGGGAGATGAAATATGGATGAACTGAAATGTGTCAAGATCGCCTATAGTGAGGCTGGCAACACAGAGTGGAAATTATGGATAGAAGGGCAGTGAACCTGGTAAGGAAAGTTGAGAGAGTAAAAAACACTCTTTTCTCTCCATTGTGAGGCTCTAACACTATGCAAGATTTAAGGAAATAAATGCACTTTTTGTAGCAGCTTTCCTTGGAAACTTACTGAATCACGTGCTGGGCACGATGCTAAGTACTTAGATATTATTGCATCCTTTCAACAGTCTTGTGAGGTCTCTTTTATAATAACCCATTTTATGGATGATGAAAAACTATAGATTTTGTAGACAATGTAACTAAGTTGAGGAAGCTTACTAAATGTGCCTAAGAACAGTCAGTTATTGAGCAGTGGAGCCAGAATTCAAATGCCTGCAGATTCACTGCAAAACCCAGTCCTTCACCACGTCAGCGGCGACAGCATTAGGAGAACTTGGCTCTAGGCTGGCATTGTTGTTACTGCTTGAGAAACCTTATGCAAAGCCCTTTGCCTCAGCTCCCTGCACCTGGAATAGCTGGATGGTTCGCCTACCTATCAGTGTTATGGAGAAATTATAGATGCCAAAGTGCTTTGAAGAAAGTAAATTGTTACCCAGCTACAAAATATAGTTATTTTGGCCCAAGATGAGCTAATGAGATTCTACCAGAAATCTGGGGTTAGACCTGAGTGGCTTTTTCTCAGTCCAAGACATTTCTGTAAAAAGAAATATAAACACAGAAATTGTACAGTGGCAATCTTGTGTGAGCAGAAAAAAGAGAAAAACTCCCATCTGATAACAGGGAATCTTGTAGCAGCCATGCAGACAGCATCAGAGATGGGGGAGGGAGGATGGGAACTGTCCCATTTCCCGCCAGCCTTCCAGGGTCCTGGCCCTGGCTTCTGCCTTTGGAAGAGACATATTTAGTATTTTTTCAATTATTTTCATTTTTTGGGGTAAAAGCTAGCTCAATATGATTCGGAGTTTGCAAGGAAAAAAATGGCTGTGCTTTCCAGACTAACATACTGTCCTTCTGCTTTGGGGAGTAGAAATTTGATTGCCCTTGAGGAGCTCTTTCCCGGAACTCTGCATTTTGACAGAGCTATGCACTTTGCCATCAACAGCAACTTGATGGGACCCTTCTTCGGTCCCCGACACCTGGAGCCTTGATCCTGCCCTGGACCCTGCTTTGTTGAGAGCCTGTTTCTTCAGGTCTCATCAGTTTTCTGCGCTACTAATTTTCCTGATGAAGTAAGTCAGAGTCAGTTTCTGTTCCTTGCAACCCTAACATTCTAATGCATACAGATGTTGGTGCTAGAAGTGAAGGTGCGAAGAACAGACTGTAGGAAGATGAGGATTGTTTTTGCAGTAACCAGTGTGAATGGAGTTTTCTGTCACTAGGAACTGGAAGGCCTTAGCTGACATGGATCTATAAGTATAACAGGGTTGGATCCCCAGTCAGGGCACATACCCAGGTATCGAATTGGATCCAGGGAAGAGGGCATGTGGGAGGTAGCCAATAAAAAATTACCAATAAAAAAATTTAAAAATGACTATGAGACACTAATACATAGTCTGTTTCCATGTTCACTATTTTACCCAGGCAAGATTCACAGCCAAACCATAGGAGCTGAGGAGCAACCCTCCTCCCTTCTTATAAACCTTCTCAGATTAAATTTCAGAAAGCTGCAGGAGCATAAATTAACCTTGAAGCAAAGAGAATTATTTTCAGGGGCTGCTAAAGAATGTTGTTCCTTCAGCAAGCACTGCTGAGTCATTTTTTTTTCGATAACTACTATTTTTGTTGTTGCCATTATAGCTTCTGTCTTTCTCAGACATAGTTTCTTTCTTTACAATAACACAAGTTCTTACACTCATACAGGAAAAATCCAATTTAGCAACCTGCTGCCTGTCAGGGTTTCTGTCTTCCTGAAAGATTTATCCACTTGATAATAATATTTGACTTTGTTTAACTCACATAGTTCAGCTTTTCTGAAGTTATCAAGCAAATAAACTGGGAGCATAGAAAAGATAAAAAGTGACCGTAACATTTGTAATTTCTTTCTGTTGCCTCCAAAGTCTGGGTATTTTTCTTTAGACAATCAATTGGATGTATTCTAGCTCTGTGTGGCTTGAACAATGTTTTTCTTCCCAGGTAACCTTTATGCGATCAAATATTCATTTTTAACTTCTGGCAGGCTTCAGCCTTAATGTTCAGATTTTATATCTTCTTCGGGCTTAGAATTTTGACTTGACTGTCATCCAAGCAACAGCTGCCAATTCCTGCTGAGCTCTTATTAAGAACTTTGTAATTGGCAGCATCGAAGTCTATGGGTTCTGACAATAGTAACTTCAGGACCAAAGGATCAGCTCGCACAGGGAGTGAAATATCACCTGTTAGATTGGCCTAGTTTTGGAGGCAGGCATTTCCAAGATGACTTCTGAGGTGTTTTATTTGCTTGACAGGCAAACAAAGAATTGGGAGGTAAAGCACAGGTAGAAACATACCACAGACGTGTTTAAGCTGGACATCACGGGGCTGTGGACAGCCATGCACTTGTTGGATGGCTGTTTGCAAGCTGACATCAGTAACAACACTTCTTTGGGATCCGTTGCGACCTTGACATCAGACAGTCCTTTTGCCCACGCTGATGAACCCACCAACCACAAGAACGAAAAGACTACAGTGACAATGAAGTCCTATAGAAACAAACAGAAAGATAAAACAGTGAAAGAAATGTGAACTTTAGAAACAAATCATTTAGTTTATACAACTGTTTGATTTGTCTTTTGGAAAATTCCAAGATCC
Source organism: Plecotus auritus (assembly GCF_963455305.1). Taxonomy (NCBI): domain Eukaryota; kingdom Metazoa; phylum Chordata; class Mammalia; order Chiroptera; family Vespertilionidae; genus Plecotus; species Plecotus auritus. The sequence goes on from NC_137773.1 coordinate 126,437,173, forward strand.
CATAGCAATGAAACCAAGGAAAAGTTGAAAAACAACAAGAACAAAATTTTGTGATATTACACTTATATTTCTATAAAATCCTATATAACAAAAGGGTAATATGCAAATTGACTCTAAAGGCAGAACGACCAGAACAACTGCTCGACCAGTCACTATGAGGCACACTGACCACCTCTCCGTCCCTTTCCCCAGCTGGCAGGCTCCCATCGCCCAATGGTGAATGGGGAACAGGGGGTGGGTGGCAGCAGCGGGCGGGGCTGGCTGCGGACAGCCTGGAAAGATGGCCCTGATCGCAGGCCAGGTCTAGGGACGGTACCCTCTCAAGAATTTCGTGCGCCGGGCCTCTAGTAAGTAATAATAGTAATATTTTTCTTAAATGCTTACTATATCCCTGGAATAATGTGAAGTACTTATAACCCTCATCTAATTGCTCCCACAAGACCCCTGTAAGAAGGTTGCAATAATGATCCCATTTGCACATGGTGAACTCCCACAGAAGGACTGAACAGCTTGTCTGAGATCCGCATGGATGATGAGTGATGGTGTGAGAATTCAAATCCAGGCAACGCAACTCCTGAGCCCATGTTCTTAACTACCATGCTATGGTGATTTCAAATATTTAAAGAGATTTGCTGATTAGTAAAGACTCCTGAATGGTAATATTCATTCATTCATTCATTCTTTTTTTTAAAAAATATATTTTATTGATTTTTCACAGAGAGGAAGGGAGAAGGACAGAGAGCCAGAAACATCGATGAGAGAGAAACATCGATCAGCTGCCTCCTGCACACCCCCCACCGGGGATGTGCCCGCAACCAAGATACATGCCCTTGACCGGAATCGAACCTGGGACCCTTGAGTCCGCAGGCGGACGCTCTATTCACTGAGCCAAACTGGTGAGGGCCATTCATTCTTTTAACAAACCTCTGCATTATCTACAGCATGCTTGGGACTGTACTAAGTGGGGGACAATAATAGCTATAATGTTTTGAGTGCTTTTGAAGATTTTATATGAAATTATCTATAAAAGTGTTATGTTAAACAGCATTTTAGTGCCATTTTTAAGATGAGGAAACTGAGGCCCAGGTACATCAGGTAACACATGGAAAGTAGCAGAGCAGAATGCAAATACAGATCTGTCTGACTTAGAAAACCACCTTATACGAGTTGAGAGGAAAGAAGCTTCTTTACTCACTTCAAGCAAAATCGCTATGATATAAGAGGATGAATACTTTTAAAGAAACATCTCTAAGTTTCCAATGATATTCTCCCTTGTGATTTAGAGGTGGCAGGGGTGGGAGTCACTGCCCAAGACTTAAGCAGGGGTTAATTTACAAAATATATAAAGAAGTTATACAACTCAACAAAAGGAAGACAAATAATCCAATTAAAAATGGGCAAAGGCCCGGCTGGCGTGGCTCAGTAGTTGAGCGTTGATTTATGAACCAGGGGGTCATGGTTTGATTCCTGGTCAGGGCACATGCCCAGGTTGCAGGCTCCATTCCAATGTGCGTTGTGCAAGAGGCACCCGATCAATGATTCTCTTTCATCATTGACTAGTGGCCCGGTGCACGAAATTCTTGCATATTAAGAGGGAATTAATTAGAGAAAGTAATTTAATATTGCTATTTGCCTTTATAATAGAAGTGTCAGAGATGAAAGAAAATTAGTAAAATGTATATGAAAACCTTCCTCCTGTCAGAGTCTGGGGTGCACCAAGGGACCCAGAGTCAAGTCCCCGCCCACCCACATGGGCCTCAAAATCGAGTGAGACCCAGACCCAGCTGGCCCCCGCCCCCATTGGGCTAGATCCAGTCCTGACCAGTCCCACCCTTGTCAAGCCCCACTGGGCCAGGGGATGTAGCCTCAGGTCCCTTGGCCCGGCGCCAGGACGGGGGGGGGGGGGGGCGGCATGGCCTGAGGTCCCCCAGCCCAGACCGGGGCAGGGGGCATGCCTTGAGGTTCTCTGTCAAGCCCCGCCAGGTGGGGGACATGGCCTGAGATCCCCTGTCAAGTCCCACTGGGTGGGGGGCATGGTCTGAGGTCTCCGGTCAAGCCCCGCCAGGCAGGGGGGCCCAGCCTCAGGTCCCCTGGCTGGGCACTGGGAGGCGGGCACAGCCTCAGGTCCCCAGTCAAGCCCCACCGGCAGGGGGGTGCAACCTCAGGTCCCCCATCAAGCCCCGCTGGGCAGGGGGCATGGCCTGAGTTCCCCTGACCCAGCACTGGGGGTGCACCTTGAGGTACCCTGTCAAGCCCTGCTGGGTGGGGAGCATGGCCTGAGGTCCCCTGTTAAGCCCCTCCAGGTAGGGGGGCGCAGCCTCAGGTTCCCTGGCCCAGTGCTGGGGTGGGGGGTGCGGCCTGAGGTTCCCTGGCCTGGTGCCAGGGTGGGGGGCACTGCCTGAAATACCCTGTTAAGCCCCACTTGGTGGGGGGCATGGCCTGAGGTCCCCTAGCCCAGCACCAGGATGGGAAGCACACCTTGAGGTCCCCTGTCAAGCCCGGCCAGGCAGGGGGGGCGCAGCCTCAGGTCCCCTGGCCCGGTGCTGGGGCAGGGGGCATGGCCTGAGGTCCCCTGTCAAGCCTGGCCAGGCAGGGGGGGCGTGGCCTCAGGTTCCCTGGCCTGGCGCCGGGGCGGGGGTTGTGACCTGAGGTCCCCCAGCCTGGTGCCAGGGAAGGGGGCGAGGCCTGAGGTCCCCTGTCAAGCCCAGCCAGGCAGGGGTGTGCGGCCTCAGCTCCCCTGGCCCAATGCTGGGGCAGGGGGTGTGGCCTGAGTTCCCCCAACCCAGCACTGGGGGTGCACCTTGAGGTCCTCTGTCAAGACCCATTGGGTGGGGGGCACGACCTGAGGTCCCCTGTCAAGCCCAGCCAGAAATGGGGGCGCATCTTCAGGTCCCCTGGCCTGATGCTGGGGCGGGGGGCGTGGCCTGAGGTCCACCATCAAGCCCCTCTGGGCAGGGGGTGCAGTCTGAGGTCCCCCAACCTGGTGCTGGGGTGGGGGGAGCAGCCTGAGGTCCCCTAGCCCAGCACTAGGTCGGGAAGCGCACCTTGAGGTCCCCCGTCAAGTCCTGCTGGGCGGGGGTGGGGGGCATGGCTTCAGGTCTCCTGGCCTGGCACCAGGGTGGGGGGTGTGGCCTGAGGTCCCCTGTCAAGCCCTGCCGGGTGGGGGATGCAGTCTGAGTTCCACTGTCAAGCCCCATGGGGGCTGGGGAGGGCGTAGCCGCAGGTCCCTGCTGATTGCTCCTTAAAGCTCCTTATGGGAACTTGGCTTCAGCTGTGGGTGCAGCCATCTTTGTGACAGAGTGATGGTCAATTAGCATATTCCCTCTTTATTAGATAGGATGTTTCTATCTCTCTTTCCCTTCCTTCCTGAAATCAATAAAAAAAATATTTTTAAAAAATGTGCAAAGGACCTAAATAGTCACTTCTCCAAAGAGGACATACAGATGGCCAAGAGACATATGAAAAAATGCTAAACATCACTAATTATCAGAAAAATGCAAATTTAAACCACAATTAGCTATCACCTCATACCTGCTAGAATGGCTACCACCAGTAAATCAACAAACAAAAAGTGCTGGCGAGGATGTGAAGAAAAGGGAACCCTAGTACACTGCTGGTGGGAATACAGACTGGTGCAGCCACTGTGGAAAACAATATGGAGTTTCAAAGAATAAAAAATGGACCCACCTCTTGACCTAACAATCCCACTTCTGGGAATATATTTTAAGAATCCTGAAACACCAATTCAAAACAATCTGGAAACTTGGAGATGCTATTGAACATCTCATCCATCTCTTTTATTTTTATATATCTATTAGCTCTTCTCAAATATTTGGGGAACTACCATTGAAGCAACTAGGTGAAAATGCTAAAATCTAGGCAATTACCCACCAGCTTTGTCTACTTGACATGAAACCTCTGGGCCTTGTGAACATATCCGCAGATGAAAGGCTGTGTGCAGAGGAAAGGACTGGAGGAAGTGTGGCACACAGGGGGTGTGGCAGGAGGCTCAGAGTCAAAAGCAGCTAGATCTGAACTTCACTTTCCACAGGTACCCTGAGGTACAATGTTCTCTCATCATGTGAACAAAACTCCGCCACCACAGTCTTTTATGTATATAAAACTTGGGAGTCAGATGTATATGAGATTAACACCTCTCCCCCGCCCCCACACACACTTTTTAAGAAAGAGATAACACACAACTATCTTTTCCCTCCATACAATGGCAAAGAGTAAAGTGATGGATAATTAAAATATCAGATAATCTAAAGTCATTTCTCAATTTGTCTAACTATTTTTAAGTTGCCCCCACCACTAACCTATACTTTAAAATGGATGTGTATTATAGGAAATCAAGGAAGTTACACACGGAGAAATTTTGACTCAGAAAATGCCGGCAGACCTTCCGGGTGCCACCTTCTGAATCCGGCTCTATGCTCTCATGCCATCACCTTCCCTGAAACTGGAAAAAATGCGCATCTCCTCCTCCAGAATTACATAACCTTAGAGTGGGAGGAACTGCGGGGATAAATCTGGGCTGTCAATGACTCCTTTGAAAACATAATCCTGTTAACTTACTGTTCTGCACCACCAATTACCTCCCAGACAGGGCAGGGAAGAGTTGATTTGCGTGGCTGGAAATAATGCAGGAAAGCAAAATGGTCAAGGGTTTTACAGTTCTCTGGGCTTCAGTGTTTATATCTGTAACATGAAATAGGACTGCCTAACTCAAAGGATTGTTGTGAAACTTAAATTTAAGTAAACATGTTAAGCATGGAGACGGGAACATTCTAAGTGTTAAGTTAATGGGTGGGATGATGATGGTGGTGAAGATGATGGCTTGGCTAGATTTTCTGTGGTGAATAACGTTGGACCATAAATTCAGATGCAATGACTTGTTTTGTTTTTTTTTTTTTTTCAATCTGTATTCTGATGTTCTTTTCAAAATAGATAAATAGATTCATCTGTTGAGGTTAAATTCATATGGCCAAATTTTTGCTAATACAGTCTAAATTTTGAGCCAGTGGTTCTTTGTAGGTAGAGCTTCAATAATACTTTGCAACAACCAGGCACATGCACGTGTGTGTGTGTGTGTGTGTATGTGTGTGTGTGTGTGTGAATATTTCATTTGGCTGCAGTGCATGATTGGAAAAGAGCTGGGTGGCTGGGTTAAGACATGTAAGGCCATTTGAAGACGTTCTGCCTGGGAGAATGAGCCACTGCTCTGATCAATGCTCATTCAGGAGGCACATAGCCTGTGCTGTCTCAAGTCTGTTCCCAAGTTGGCCTCATTCACGAGACTGTAGTGTTTCCTTGGGGATGGCACAGTCTGAAGCACTTGTGTCCCTGTGCCTCGCCAAATATCTGCCACATATACAAGTTCTCATATATACCCCTGAATGGGAGGAGAAAGGATAGAGACTTCACAGTTGGCTGAGTCACTTAGAGGGAAAAGCATTTGGATTTCAAAAATTGGTCTGTTTCCTATATTATCTCAAAGATGTAAGAAACTCTAACACTGGCTGCCTATAAAAAAAAAATGAAGTGACTGAAACATAGGGATGGAAAAAGGTTTTTATTTTTTTGGGGGGGGTTGTTTTTATTATTTTTCTTTTTTTAAATATTTTTTTTATTGATTTCAGAGAGGAAGGGAGATAGAGAGATAGAAACATCAATGATGAGAGAGAATCATTGATTGGCTGCCTCCTGCCTGCCCCCTACTAGTGGGATAGAGCCTGCAACCTGGGCATGTGCCCTTGGCTGGAATCGAACCTGGGACCCTTTAGTTCGCACGCAGGCCGACGCTCTATCCACTGAGCCAAACCGGCTAGTGCTATTATTTTTCTTTATGCATACCTTTCCCCTTCGCCCTGTGTACCCTTTTAAATGACTGGATTTGAAAATGTTAGCATAATTTTAGAATAGGCATATTTTACTGGATCTGACCTTTGGCAATAGTGAGAAATCTTCTGTTTAGGGGAATGATTATGATTATATTTCACACTTCCCTCCCACAAATATTTTTTTTTGCAAGTGAGCAAGAGTTGTTAGCTCAGTTAGGTTCATGAAAAGAGCTGCTATTTTTTAAGCATTCCTTATGCCTTTCTAGAATTGAAGACCCATTATCCTGTCATGGATCAACCCATCTGTCAGCCCGCAACAGATGGTTAGAATGAAGAACTTCTAAAATACCAAGGAGGAAACCATTCTGCACTTTGCCATCCGCAGCTAAAATCCAGCCCGACTTCAGAAAAGTCCTTTGTACACCCCACTCAGCATAGGAAGTGCCAGTGAGGAGAATATTACATTTGAATTACAAATTAGATGCCATTCCTCAAAAAGGTGGCTCTTGGACCGACAGCGGTTGGCTTTCCTCTATCAGTTGGAGGGAAAGAGACCTGGTTTGAGTCTCGGTTATGCTGCTCCTTGGCTGCGTGGCCTTGGACAATTTCTTTGACCTTGTAGGCCTTTATTTCCTCGACAGAAATAGTAGAGAAGTAGTGGCTTATCTTAGATGAAAAAAAGAGGATAATTTGTGGGACAATATCTTACACAATCAGGCCCCTGATAAATGATGGACATCATTTTCACTGTCAGTTCTTCCCTTCGGTTCTTATCCCACTTCTTATGGTGTTTACTCCACCTCAAAGATTCCGCGTCTCTGACGGCAAGGTTTGGGTTGGGTGCATGGGACAGAGGAAGCACACATGTGAAAGTGCAAGGTGGGCCTGGAGCTGGGGGAGTGCCTGTCCCTCTGCAGTGTGTGTGGTGGACAGTGTCCCTCGATGAAACGATGTGTTGTTTGATGTGTGCACAGGAGGATGGGTGTGCGGACCCATGAACTACAATGTCATTGCATTCTAGGCGGTGCATGTTCTTAGAAGCTGGTGGTACGGGGGACTTCTGCTCAAACCCTCTTAGGGAGAGTGAGTGATCCTGTGTTTTCTTGGTTTTCATTTTCAGGCTGGATAAAATACACATTTGTGATTCTTGCCCTGGTAGGCATAAATATTAGTTGCATTGTAACTTAGGTTTCATGCCTTACCTGGCTGATGGCGCATAGTTTTGCCACTTTTAACCTACTTCCAACATATCACTGTGAGAATGTACCAGGCGCAGTTCTTTCCGGCGGGAGTTTTGGGAGCTCAGTGTCCCGCTCCCCTGTGTGATTTGTTACAAGTGCTCGTGTCTGTGCTGAGAAGGAGTGGCAGGCTTCGAGAAGCAAGGCGTGTCCGAGAGCAGGGCGTGCCCACTGTCTGCCAGGCCTCGTGTTGAGATGCAGATTCCCATTCAGTGGTCTGGAAGGGGGCCTGAGAGTCTGTGCTTCTGAAAAGCTTCCGAGTGACACCAGGGCTACTGGTCCGGGGACAAACTTTGAGAAGCAAGGTCCTAGCCTATGAGGAAACTCCCTCCACAAAATGTCCCCGGCCACCGGGCACCTTTGCTCTGCGTGGCCCCGCTCCAGCGGGCTTTCCGCACCACTGCACACGCTGACCGTCTGCCTCATTATCATAGGTCGGTCTCATGTTCCCAATTCTGTTTTTAGATTAGTCTCTTGTTACTTTCTGTCTTTTAACATTTATGGAGGAACGTCCACATAGCACACACTCTGCCAAGTGTTATCTTCATTTAATTCTCAGTGATAAGGTGGATGCTGTTACTACCATCGATTAACAGGGGAGGCTATAGAGGCACAGAGAGGTTAAGTAAGATACCCAAGGTCACCAGCCAGCAAGTAGCCTAACCAGGACACAAACGCAGTTTGGTTCTGGAGCCTGGGCTGTCACTCATGCAGGCTTTGCTAAGATTATGCCTCCCTGGAATGGTGTCCGATGTCTTCACGACTCCTGCAACGGCCTTCCCAGTGTTATACCTAACACGTCTGAGCTGATAGAGCTCGCATCCCTTGTACAAGCAAAGAAAACCCAGAGAAGCAGTTTCTATCTTACTTTTCCCTTTTTGAAAAATATATTTATTGATTTCAGAGAGGAAGGGAGAGGGAGAGAGAGACAGAAACATCAATGATGAGAGAGAATCGGCTGCCTCCTGCATGACCCCCACTGGGGTTCGAACCTACAACCTGGGCATGTGCCCTGACCGAGCATCGAAACATAACCTCCTGGTTCATAGATCAATGTTCATCCACTGAGCCACACTAGCCGGGCTGTTTTTATCTCTCCCTCTTACCCCCCAAACTGGCTGCTTAATAAAAGCTGTGGAGCCGAGTGTCGGGGGTTAGGACTAACAGCATCAGACAGCAGTCCAATAACACGCGCTCCACCAAACTGCACATGAGAATCTGGCTGTGAGTGGTTCTGCTGCGCAGGCACCGTTTGACCTGAGCTATATTAAAATATGCTATAATGAGATCTCATTATATGCCATATTGTATCCTGTTGATGAGAGGAGGAATTTAGCTATTACAAAAGTGAAGGTTCTACATACGATGTTCTTAATCACAATGAGGACCCTGATTCCACACAAATTTGCAGAAATTAGCTGAAGCTGTTATAACCTTGTACGAGTTGGCAGAGATGTCCTTAAGTGCTACTTATAATATCGTATCATGTCTTTAAAAAAATTTTTTTTTTTACTATCTCCAAGATGAAACCAAATAGAAAGCATTTTTTTTTTTGTTTTTAAAGAGCACAAAGCAGGCTGCACCTCATTCTGGAGGTACGCACGCACCCTCCTGGCTCAATATTGCAGGAACCACCCCCATGCTATTTATGCACCAGGGCAAACAGCATGGACTCCACTGGAAAACTCCTGGGAAATAAACATGTCACAAGGACTTTGATGATTTTGAGAGAATGCAGAATTATGGTACCTGTTAAGGTAATGGTGCCTAGCTTAAGTTAAAAAGAGATGCACCCTTGCAATAATGATAATCTTTGAAAATGTGGTGAAAGTCCGAGGATTGAATCATACACAAGTGAAGATGCGTTCTAAAACCCTTTTGTAATGAGAAAGTCATCAAGAGTCCAAATAACCTTTTAAAAATATATATTTCTATTCATTTCAGAGAGGAAGGGAGAGGGAAAGAAACAAAAATGGATGAGAGAGAATCATGATCATAAATGGATGACAGAGGGAAAGAGAGAAAGAAACATAAATGGAGAGAGACTCATGCCTCCTGCATGCCCCACATTGGGGATCCAGCCCGAAACCCGGGCATGTGCCCCAACCAGGAATCAAACTGTGACCTCCTGGTTCATAGGTCAACACTCAACCACTGAGCCACCCTGGCCTGGTTCCAAATAACCTTTGATAAACCCGTTGAGTCTCCCACAATGAATGGCGTCTTGCTTTTGTGCATACATCAGAGTGGGCTTGTGTTTGGGGCAGGGATGAAGAGCGTGGATCTTTGCACGTGGAAATGCTTCAGTGCAGGGGGCTGCTCTCACCGCGAGGACCACAGATGAGCTGAGGGGCCCGGCAGCTGTGCCGATGCTTTCCAGTGGATGGCAGGCAGACCTGCGGGCTGGAGATGTTGGTTTCCCTTTTTCTCTATATCTGTCCTGTGTGTGTGGTGTTATTTTTTGCCCTCCCCCCCCCTTTGTAAAATAAACACATATCGCTGAATGAGAATATGTCAAATGCACACAGTGTTGTGTTGGTTTGGACTGGCCTTGAGGCTTTTTGTTTTGTTTTAGTGACAACCTCCCAGCCCACCTTCCTCAAAGGTTTCACAATAATGGGTCTCAATCTAGTGCTCTGTGGGGAGCAGCCACAGTGTTTAGACAGGTTCAAGCCTCGGACTAATGAGAGGGCACAGTTCTCTGATGGCCACGTACAAGTCCCAGCTTGGAGGGCAGAGCCCTCCCAGCCCAATTATAGCCAATAGCTGTAGTTGTAAGCTTGAATCTATGGTCCAAACACGTGGTCCCACATGCCTGAGTGGGCTTGATAGAGTTCAGGTGCATGTAATTGAGTAGGGTTGAAACCCACGAGAATATTGTAAACATCTTGACCACACCCTTACTTTGCCTCGTGGCGTCTGGCTATAAAATAAAGACACGGCTTGTAGTCCGTGGCGCTGTCACTAGCTCTCCATCAGAGAGGACAGCGTCCCACCCAGACCCAGCTTTCATTCTCTTGTTTGTCTTTTCTCAATCCTTCACCGCCCCTTCTCGGGTTCACCCTTTGCCGTGCTGGCACGGCACAGTGCTCCTTTGAAGCAATTTGGAATAGAGGCTGGGGGAGCCTTCCTGCTGGTTTAGTATACAGCTCTTTTGACTGTCCTCCGGACAGCGGGAGAAAAGCCCTTGGAGACCCCTCCTCACCGCTTCCCCATCTCTCTGGTTTCCAGTCACTAGGAGGGCAGTAGAGCACAGGGATAATCGCTACAGTTCTGGGTTCTTCATCACTGACTCGCTGTATGACTTTAGCCAAGATCCCTCAACCCTCTCTACCTTAGTTCCCGCATCTGTAAACGGGGGATAATAACTATCTCATAAAATTGTCCTGAGGATTAAGTGAGATGTAATATGTAAACACTCATTCCATGCCTGGCATATGACAGATACTCAATAAATATTAGCTGTTGGCATTATTATTCTCAGGTACTAGAGACATAGGGCAGAACTGTTTAACAATGAGATTTCGTTGTTAAGAGTGAGTTTCCAAAGCAGATCTAGAATGAGAACAACCCCCTGGCTTTCAGGACTGACTGAGAGTGGTAACTAAACCTAAGTAGCTGACAACATGTTAATAAAGGCTGACATTTTCGTTGGGTTAATGCTTCAGCTTCTTGGAAGCCAAGCAGCAGCTGCCCAGCTGAGTTCCTGCCTCGGAGGCATTCATGCTGCACTGTGTGCCTGGCTCCCGTGGGCACTTCCTTCCACTGTGCTCCGGATCTACTCTGCCGTTCAACTCCCCACGGGCCACGCCTGACTTAGGGTTGTATTGCTATGAGCAAGGAATAGTTATTAAAGTATTTTTCTGAGTCACATTTTTAGTTGCCCCAGGGCACTTAATTCCATGCATTTTGGCAAAGAAATGCACTTCCCCACAAATAATGTTGTATTTACTAAATCACCTACATTTTATCAAAACAAATATATTTTCCTCTAGACAAGGGGAACTTTCTCAAAAGTGTGAGTTCTATTCTACAGAGGTTTTGATGGTTTTTACTTATTAAAAAAAGTAATAAAATAGCTTTGTTTTTCTAATATTCACTGACTTCTTTGTTTCTAAATACAAAATGGATGCGAGGACTAATTTCACCTTAGCCGTTAGCGAGCTCCTCGCTCAGCTGGGTCATATAATAGCTATTTTTAAGCATGAATGGTGCTCACTTTGGCAGCACATATACTAAAATATTAAGCATGAATGGGAAGACCTTTCAAATGAAAATTCTTAATTCATTTTTAATAATTTAAAAATAGAACAGTCCTCCACCCCACCCTTGGCATTCAAAACTAAGGCAAAATACCAGAGTGTTCTTCCTTAAAATGATAGATAACAACTTTTTTATTTATTTGTTTTTATAGCTAGATATGAGGAACCAACCTCACAAAGAATCTGAAGTTACTTATGTACTTCAAGTTAGAAGTAGGAAAATTAGTTAGATAATCCAAAATGATATGAAACACCAAAAGAAACAAATAAAAAATCAGTAAACAGCACTGGTCATACATCACTTTTAACTATGTGTCAAGTGACATTCTAGACACTGGGACACAGTAGACAAAGGCAGACAGAACCCCTGCCCCACAGCACAGACTTTCTTGTGGAATGAGCTGCCCCTGTTAAGTGCCGCTCATAATATCCTATATAATAAACAGGTAATATGCAAATTGACCCTCATGCCCTCACAAGATGGCTGCCTACGACCAGGCCTGCAGGGGGGTTAGTGAGGGATGACCAAACGACTGAACAATAGGCTGCATGGGGCAACCAGGCCAGCGGGAGGGCAGGGGGGGATGTGAGGGGCAACCAGGCTGGCAGGGGGGGCAGTTGGGGGTGACCAGGATAGCGGGGGGGGGGGGGAGGGGAGTTAGGAGTGACCAGGCCGGCAGGGGGCGAGGGGGCAGTAAAAGGCAACCAGGCTGGTGGGGGGACAGTTAGGGGCAACCAGGCCAGCGGGGGGGGGGTGCAGTTGGGGGTGATTAGGCCAGCAGGAGGGGCAGTGAGGGTCGATCAGGCTGGCGGGGGGGGGGTAAGTTAGGGGTGACTAGGCAGGCAGGCAGGTGAGCAATTAGGAGCCAGTGGTCCAGGATTGTGAGGGGGTTGGAGAGGGTGCAGGCTTATTTACCCCCCGCCCCCCATGCACAAATTTTGTGCACCGGGCCTCTAGTCATATTATAATAATAGACAACGAACAAGGTAAGTAAGTAAAGTATTAGTGGTTTGGATAGTGGTAATTGTTACATGAGAAAAAAATAACACAGGGAAAGGACAGGAACTGCTATGATGGGAGAATGAGTACTAAATTCCTAGGTGGGGTGGCCAGGGAAACCTTATTAAAAGGCAGGCTTGATGAAAGACCTGAAGACAATAAGGGAGCCAGCATGTGGCTATCTGGGTGGAGCTGTCCAGGCAGAGTGAAGAGCCCGCATGAGAGCTCTGAGGTGGGAGAGAGCCTGGCGGGTTATCAATCTAGAGAAAGGAAGGCTTAATTAATTTGCTGCAGTTCTTTATGTTTTAGGGCCAGAGACCCTTTAAAGGATGTGATGACAAAGGTATTTATCCAGCTCCAGGGAAGTTGGATTTGCAGGAAGGACTAGGAGAGAAGTAGGAGAGGGTGGTCACACTTGCACGAGGGGTGACAGTAGTCTGGATTACAGAAGCGCAGCTGGATTCAAGGAAGAGAGGATCGGGAGAGGGACTTAATGCAGGTGGGTGAGGAATTGATTTAGAGGTGGGAGGTGTCGTGTGGGACACCCAGGTCCTGGCTGGAAGTTGGTAGATCCATTTAGTGGGGCCCCAAATTGGGAACCTGGAATTCCAGCATCCCTGATGGCAGCAGTGTCCACCGGCTCAGCATCTGCTTGGTGGACCTGCCCGGAGAGCTCAGGAAGCTCAGGCACAGGCCAGCCAGGCCTTTGGATGGTTATTTTATCAAGATACAGCTCTGGGCTCTGTGTACCCATTTAAAGTATACACATGAGAAGAAGTCTCATTGTACGGTGTATTTCTAAAATCTCTTTGGTTAGGCATGGTTAAGGGAAACCTCGCCTTTGTTCTTTTTTTAATCTTTTAGATGGAAGATCTGATGGTCAGCACTACTGCCCAAGTTAAGTTCTCTTTGAGAGTCTCTTCCTGCTTATCCCTAGCACTTGGGACTTTATGAAGTCATAACCCCTCTTTTCACCCTCCCCCTCTCTCACATTCTCATCGCCCCATTACCTCATGCACATCTCACATCCACATCCCACCTCTTTGCTGCTATCTCCACATGGGTGTCCTCCACTCCTCATGTGAAAAGAGCTCCTCATCTCCAGCCCTACTCCTGCACTGGCAGGGATCAGCTTGGCTGAAAGAAACTCCCAGGTTCCACCAGGATCCTGCGTAAGCTCCCCTCCCTGCCCCGCCCTCCCACTTTGCCATGGGATAGTGTAAGGTTGCGGTTACCAGCACAGGCCTCAGATCAGACAGATCTGGTTTCCCATCTGGCTAAGCCACTACCTGTCACATTACTGACCTCAGGACTCATCTGAAATGGGAATAAAAATACATAGGATTTCTGTGAACTGTACTGAAATAATGTATGCGAAGCACTTGGTTTCATGCCTGGCATATAGAAAGTGCTCATGAAAGAGTTTGTGTAATGATTAGTCCTACTGCTTTTATTTTTAGACTATTTCAATCGTCTCCTAATCAGCCCCCTACCGCTATTCCCAGCAAATTATTTAATTAACATAAAATGTTTATTTAAAAAAATTTTTAAATTAATCCTTATCCGAGAATATGTTTCTATTGATTTTGAGAGAGAGAGAGGAAGGGAGAGACAGTGAGAGAGAGAAATGTGAGAAAAACATTGATTAGCTGCCTCCCCCATGCACCCTTGCTGGAGACCAAACCAGTAACCCAGGCATATGGCCTGACTGGGAATTGAACCTGCAATCTTTTGGTGTATGGGACTGTGCTCCAACCAACGGAGCCACCTGGCCAGGGCAACATAAACTTTTAAAAACACAGGTTTACTAATACCCCTCTCCAACTGAAAACTTCCAATTGAATAAGTAAGTGTCTTAGTATTCATCCTGCCTTGGGAATTATTAAATTTTATTTTTACTTTTGAAGAGGAAGCAAGCATCAGAGGTCTTTTTATAGGATGTAAACCTAGGCTCTTCCCACAGCCTCATCTTCCAGGGCCTTCACCTCTAAATTACACTTGCCCTTACACATTCACACCCTCACTTACACACTCATACCCACCCTCACACATACAAGTGGATGCGCACGCACACACTCATGTACTCACACTCACATATGCACACACACTCACACAGGCACACACACTCTCCCTCTGTCCTCTTCTGCACCTGGCCCCTTATTCGATGTGTTTCCTCTTGGAAGAAGCTTCCGAGTGTATTTGACTATAGAAGCCCAACCTTCATTCTCACACTTGACCATCTGTTCCTCAACCCAGTTTCTCAGGTTGGATCCATCCCTTGTTTCTCCTTTCCTTCTATATGACGATTTGCTTTTCCAGCATTCTGGCCCGTGGCACAGTGAATCACATAGCCCTAAAGCCAGGACTCTCTTATCTGAATGAATTAGTGAAGATGGTACCCTGTCTCTGGGCCTCAGAGGCTAGCCTCGAATTTCCACATGATTACTGCTCAATAGCAACTGCCTGTTGAATTCAGTAAGGAAGATCTAGAGACTAGATCCTAGTCTCTGAGATGGAACTGTAAACACGCAGGCAGCAGCGTGTAGGCTTGCGTTTATCCAGCCACCTGCTGCTCCCTGGTTCACAGTTTACAGTTCACAGTTTACCTTGCAGGGAGTGTGAGAGTGCATCTGCACAGCCATCTGTCTCGCAAAGTGCCAGCAGGCCCAGGTCCCCCCAGTCTTTGTTTCACTAACTTACACTTCCTTCTCCTCACCCGTGAGCCTTTTTGGTAGTTGCCACCTGACAGTTTAAACCAG
Organism: Plecotus auritus; assembly: GCF_963455305.1. Lineage (NCBI taxonomy): Eukaryota > Metazoa > Chordata > Mammalia > Chiroptera > Vespertilionidae > Plecotus > Plecotus auritus. The sequence continues at coordinate 126,452,275 of NC_137773.1, forward strand.
AGATTTAAAAACAGGTTCAACCAGTTTGACAAGTTAAAAAAGGAGGTGTTCAGGGGTAGAGTGAATGTGGAAATGGACTGTCAGTGGGTCAGTGGGCCACAGGTTTGGGAGGCCCACCTTTGTCCTGATAGATGATGCGTTCTCCAATGCTTGGAGGAAGATTTAGTAACACGTTCTCTCTGCATGCAATGCTGTGGTCTGGCCCGACATACTGCTAAGCAGAATGATGGCACACTTTTAAGGAAATCAAACAGCTACTTCTTGAAACTTGGAAAGTCATTCCAACTGAGAATTCCCTTCCTAGCTTTGGGTAAGAGAAATGGCCAAGAATGTTCTAAAATTAGCTCCAGTTCCCTTACCTCAGACAAATCACCATCTGGTGTTTCTTTCATGGACTCGCAGAAAGCTGGCTGGAACAGAATATCTCAAATACCAGTAGCATCTAATCTGAAAGGTTCACTTGGTATCAAACTCACAAAGCTGTGAAGTCTCTACATCTACACCCAGGTGATGGGTGCCGCTGAACTGGAGCCGAGGAGGATCTTCTTAACCTAGTCTCAGAAGAAATGTATGTTACAGTCTCAGCTGGGGATTTCTCTGCTGCAGTAGTGTGTCAGATGGGACTACAGAATGAAGAAAGTTATTTTACCTAAAATTAAACATAGTACCTTTATTGTCACTAATATTTGTTCTTAATAAAACCATGACACTTTGGATCATAAAGAAGTAGGCACTAATTTCCACAATAACTGCCCTAAAGATGATAAACAATTGTTGTTTACTGAAAAAGAGTTTAGTACAAAAGGAAAAGAACATTAACTCGAAGCCTCAGTGTTTCTTTCAAAGTCTAGGCTTGGAGAAGTCAGAACCTCACCTAGTCTTTACTTCACTCTTTAGCAAGTTTCTGCGTAAGAGCTTCCTGACCCCCTAGCAATGTATGCTCGCTGCTGAATGAAGAGAATTCCACCCGCCCAGAAAACAGGAGGCCCAGACCTTCTGTTGTGTGTCTATGGGCTCGATGGGTAAGTGTCTTTAGAGTAAACTGAGAGTCTGCTTACATATTATTTGCTCTGCGGAGCTTTGCCCACACCCCAGGTCAGATTAAGCCTGCCTTTCTGTCTGAAGCCACAGGGCAGCTGGGAGCTGTGGGAACCATGTCTGGGAAAGGCTATTTGTACCTACAATCTCTCCCTGGTTCCTGAGCAGGGAGGACCCCTTGGTGGCTTAACAAAGCTAATGGGTGTGGATATGCGAGCTAAGACAGTGTACATCTTTGTAATAAAAAAGGGAGCCGGGAGATCACGGAAGAAGGAAAATCCGGAGGCTGGAGAGTTGGTGGGTGGAGGTTCAAGAAGCAGTAGAGAAAGTTGTGATCTCGGAGCATTTAGCAGAGGGTGGGTGTGAAATCAAGGGCAGGAATGAAGAACAAATCCCTCACAAACTTTCATTTATTTATTCTTATTAGCTTTTTTTTGGCATTGCGATATGTCATGTCAACATCATCAGCCCCCAATGGAACATTCTAGATATCTCATACATAGCTCTTGGGTGTGGTGCTGAATCCCATGACCCATTGGCACCTGGTTCTGGGGGGTGTGCCGTCGTGTGTGGGCTGAGGTCAGGGTTATCAGACATGTGTCCTGGTTTGTGTGGGATGGTCTGCTGCAGGTGTCACCTGCTGTCCTGCCTTAATTATTTGAAAGAGCTCACTTTGAGTAGCAAAAGGGTATGTATCTGAATGATAAATTATAAGGCCACACAAAAGAGCTTTTGCGTTACTGTACTTTGAAGACCAGACATATTTTATCCCTGAATTGACCATTTATCTACCTCCACCCCTGGAATCATGGGCTCCCTGAGGGACCAGGTACCATCTTCACTAATTCATTCAACACTATGTACTGAGTTGTGTTATATGTGTCAGGTGCCAAGATATAGCAAAAAATAAGAAATGGTCTCTGCACTCAAAGATCTTACAATATAGTGGGGCAGGCTGATGTGTAACCAGAAATAATAATAATAATAGAGAAATAAGGCTCACACTGGGTTTCTCCACCCCCACGTGACTGACATTTGGACTGGAAAATTCTTTGTTGTGCTGGGGTATCCTGCACCTTAGAATGTTTGGCAGCATTCCGGGCCTCTACCACTAGGTGCCAGTAGTACCCCCTCCAGTAGTGACAACCAAATGTTCCCAGCCTGTGCCAGATTTCACATTCCCCCATGCCCCCCACCTCCTGTCCCCTGGTCCCTGCCATCTCCTGTCCAGTTCTAGTTAAGGCTGGATCCCAGGTGTCACGGCAGGAACATCTGGGCAGTCGTATTAATTCTTCATCCCAAACCCCTAGTTGATCCTTAGTAAACGCTTGATGAGGGAATGGGATGCATAATATCATACTGTCCTTCAGGATTCCTGAGACAAAGCCTGGTAAACTAGGGGGACCTTCAAGTCTGAGGCCACAGGCAGAATTTGGCCAATAAATTTCACTCAGAATCACTGGCCCCAACATAGTTCCCAGGAACACCCTGCGTAGCCCCAAAGGGACTTGCCCCCCAAAATGTCACAGTTCAGATTTCTTAGCAATTATTTTCATGTTCATAAACACTGACTGTCAAGCACTTTGGCAAATATCAGGTGCATGAAATGTTGAATAGTTATTATAAAGCCACATAAATATTTTAGATTTAATCATCCACAGCAGGGAAAGAAAAGAGCCCAGATTCTAAGAGGGGAAAAGAAAAATAGCCCTGACATTCAACTAATGGCTTCACCAACTAATGCACCCACCTGGGAGCTCCAAACCCAGTGCATGTTGGAAGTAAATATTCTTTGCAAAATAGAGTTAAATCTATCCCAGCTTCGGTGGAGGCATCCTGTCCCAAAGTCAGCTATTGTCTTGACGTAAATGAGGACAAGAAAATTCACAGCACAACCCATAATCCTTTTCACCCAACCTCTGCCCTGAACCAGACTGACATGGAATAATGGGATTGCAGGGTGGCAGCATGAGCCCTTTCTGCATGGCCTTGGATGTGCTACGTGATAATGGAGCTTTCTGGAACAATCTGAGTGACTGTGGGCAAGTGACAACTTCTTTGAGCCTCTATTGGTAAGACGGAGGGTGAAGAAAGGAATGATTTCAAAGCTGCTCACAGCACTCATGATTTTATCCGCAGTTTTAAATTCTTAAAAACTCATAGAATTGAGAGTGTCACAGCATTAATTTTTATTTGGGGGGGGGGCAGTTGGGGGAAATGGCATTAGAAACCAGCCTCTCAACAGCCCTGGCTTCCTTCTTTAAGAGGCTCCCTAAAGTGTGATTCAACCTGGCAGAGCAAAGTGTTGAGGTTGGCAGCCATGTGGGATGAGCAGGTGTGATCACCTGCCAGCCTGAGCTGATTCCGGCTCTCCCCTCACCTGGCTGGTTTTGTGTGGCCCATTACAGCAACTCCTCAACTGGAACCTGATCCAGCTGGTAGCCCGGGCTCTGCATTACCAAATCTATGGACAGTTCTCGGAAACACCCTCCTTTTCCCAAAAACAAGTATTCCCAGCAATTGCACAGAGACCCAGTGATGTTATTTAGAAGTTGCAATTAATAATAAGATTGTTTCCCCCTGATGGATCAGTTGTTCCCCTAATTGTCAAACCATAAGGCCTTTGCTGACGCTCCTGAGGTTCACTTCTTTTGTAGCTCTTAGAGCACACACACAACCCAGCAGAATAGCTGCCTCTTTGTCTTAATGTTGTTGCTAAGCTAAAAACAAAACAAAACACAAAAAACTCTTCCCTCATTTAATTCCTTCAGGAAGCTCCTCATTCTCAGTGCTTATTAAAAATGGGAAGGCAGTCCTGGGAGGCTTCTAGGGGTCTAAGTTCATAAAGTGAATATGCATAAAGGCAGCAGGAGATCAAGTTTTTATAATTACACCTTGTCAGGCGTACAGTTCCTGCAGTAAAATCAGCTTTGATTTGGGCTGATTTAATAAGAGCCGTTCTCATTTAAATCTATCCCTTCACTTCTACTTGGCTATTGTTCAGGTTTAGATGGGGAAAATGGCTACCTATTTCCCACTTTCACAAACCAGTGAGGATTCCACATTTCCAAACAAGAATGATGAGATAACATTTAATTTCTGACCTTTTCCCCTAATTCAAGAGCTTTGGGGGAAGGGAGTATTTCTGGTTTGGAGAGATAAAGATTAAATGAGAGAGCAAAAGAGGATGGAGAGACACAGGCTTAGGTGAGACACAGGCTACCTAACGCCTTACCTTATGTCAGCAGGCATCGAGCTTTGTTGCAAGAACAATGTTTAAGACAGAAGAGGAGAGTTTGAATAATCTCACAGCAAAAGAGGCAGTTAAGGGGATATACCAAAAAAGCATAGACAATTGGAATTTTGATGAAAAGGAAGGCCTGTTGGAAAGATTTTAAGTTGAATTACAACTGAAAGTGGACATATGTCAGCATAAAGATCTCTCAGATATATGTATGATTAGCTTAAACTAAAAGTCTGAATTATAGTTAAGGAGGCATATACAGGCAAATTGGAGCTTGGAGTTTATTCCTTTAATAAGAGTTTACTGAATTCCTATTTCCTACTTAGTGCAGCTTCTTCAGAAGCAACAAAACTAGACCTATTTTCAAGATTTTCATTTTCCAGCACAGGAAGCTGACACAGAAAAGTAAAAATGTGGCATTGTCCTGCGATCACAGATGTGGGTGGGGTCACCTGGTCCAGCCAGAAAAATATTTTCTCCAGAAAATTTCATTTGTTTTAGAGAAATAAGTTGACTTATCTTCCATCCACTTCAGGAATTCATTCATACATAGTCTATCACCAAATTACTTTATATCAGCAAGAGTTAAACATCTTTGTGAATTAACTTTATCTTATTAGACATAGTAGAAAAGAGGTTTCTGTTACTTTACAAGCATTTGGAAATTACCTGAATTTTGAAAACAGAATATTACCAATTCTCTACTGCTCTCTGGGGAAAATTCATATTCTTTAAGAGAATGGCTCTTACTCAAGAGTAATTCTTTAGTTTTCTGATTACATATTTACCTAATCACCTCCCACAACCAGGAAGCAGAGAAGCATCAGTAACCAGAGGCTGAAATGATGCTTCAGAAGTTTAAAAATTTGAATTCACCTTGATGAAGCACAATTATGAATACTTCTTTTAACTGAAAGGTATGAATTAAAGCAAATTTCACTTGTCAAAGAGGAGCAAGGATTAATACAATGCCGTGTGTACTTTGAAATAGCAAGCTCAGTTTCTTCTGAGGTGAGGCATTGTCTTAACAATGATGTTTATTGGGATTTATGAAGTTCTGTTGCTTAAAGTGTAGCAGTCCCAATGGATATCTCCAATATCTATAGACCCAGATCTAGATAGTGCATATTTGTATTTTGGGGAGTTCTTTCTTGTGCTGCACCGGCACGGCCAAGGGTGACCCTGAGTGGGGGTGGTGAAAGGCTTAGAAAAGACAGACAAGAGAATGAAAGCTGGGTCTCGATGGGACGCTACTTCTCTGAGAGACAGCGTCAACGCCCACAAGCCGTGTCTTTATTTTATAGCAGATGCCACGAGGCAAAGTAAGGGCGTGATAAAGACTTTTACAACATTCTCGTGGGTTTCAATCCCACTCAATTACATGCACCTGATCAAGCTTTGTTTACTTGCAGCCTATATCACTTAGGCACGTGGGGCCATGTGTTCAGACCATAGGTTCAAGCTTACAACTATAGCTGTTGGCTATAATTGTGCTGGGAGGGCCCTGCCCTCCAAGCTGGGATTTGCATGTGGCAATGAGAGGACTGCGCCCTCTCATTAGTCCTAGGCTTGAACCTGTCCAAACACTTTAGCTGCTCCCCACATTTTCTATGTTTCTTTTGGAATATACATTTGCTATGTACAGCCAGTGCTAACTACAGCTCCTGGCACACAGTAGGAACTTGACGAATGCTTACACATATCCTATCCTTCCTGACCAGTGTGGAAGGTCATTAATTTCACTTTTAGAACTGACTTTAGAGAACTACAATGTGTTAGAAATTGTGCTTACCCTTCAGATGTTTAATGTTTAGTGGTGGAATCAGATAAAACCACATCTAACTAAAGTACAAAGCAGGAATGGTTTACACACAAAGACTTCCACACAGAGCTGTGGAGATCTGAGGAGGGAGAATTCATATATCTTCAGAAGGAAGGATGTAGACAGTGAAGAAATTCTTCATGGAACAGATAGCTTTTGAGATGGTTCTCTGAGGATGAGTCAAATTTTGATAGGCTGAGATGGGGGAGGGAAGGAAGACCTTCAGGTGGCAGGTACTCAATAACTATGCAGAAATAGAAATGTGTGCAGCATGCTGAGGGAATGGTAAGCAGTTCAGTTTGGCTAAAACATGAGCTGTAAGGAATGGTTTAAGATGGCTCTGGAGAGTAGGTGAAGGGTCGTGGCTTAGGAGGGCCTCCAATGCTGGAGTGAGGAGTCTATTTTCTATTAAGCAGAGGTGGCTAATGCCTAAACACAGCTGCGTTTATGATGATGCAGAATGGAAGTCAGGAGGTAGGAGACCACTCCATCAAAAGTCTCCATAAATTTGACTTAATCTGAATCAGTTCTCTCCACGGCCCCTCACCCAGTCTGTTCGCTATCATTTTGCCAATCCTTAAGGCACCGGGATGTCAGAAAGCCCAGAATAGGGTCCCAAGCAGTCGGATCTTCTAATCAGGGACATTAATCCCATGTAGTTTGGTCTTGGGTTTTTTTCAATCCTGAATCAACAATTTACAGAAACAAGTCTAAAAATAAATAAATAAAAGAAAAAGAATAAAACTAAAACTAGGAAAGGCTGTGGGATACAGCTTACCTGGGGTTTGAAAGGAATCGCCACGTTTATGCAGAAGCTCTTGGGAGGCCCACTGCAGCGGGCGGGGCTGGGCCAAGACACCTACCGACCATTGCTGCTCCCTGAGCATCTGCTGGCTTGCTTGCCTCATACACTGGGGACAGCCCAGGGTGAAACTGACAAAGCATCCCATTATTTAAAAAACTCATCACATGGAATTTTTGCATGTGTGTTTACTTCTGCTTGTGCCCAGAGGAGCAATTAATGGTCTTGAACTTCACTTACTGAGCCTCAGTGAGACAGGACACTGCCAAATGTAGGGGTATGCAGAGCACAGCACTGGGCTAAGCTTTCGCTGCCATGCAGATTAATGCCTGATGTGGGGAATTCTCACTGGTGATTAAAGCCTGAGCTTCAGCATACTTAAACGTGACTTGATTGAATATTTTCTGCCCCTTAGTCTCTTAAGTTTCAAAGCAAATGTTTCAGTGGCAACCTTCTTACAACAAGTTTAAAAAAATTATGTTTCCTCTCTGGGAAGAAAATTCTTTGTAGATCTTTTTTTTTTTTTTTTTTTTTTTTTTTTTTAATTTCTCTTCTCCAGTATTGCAGGGTTTAGGGTAGAGTCAAAAGTTGAAATCCAAATTTTTCATTCAGATTGGGTGTAATCTGTTGGGATATGTTTTATAGGTGTTTAAAACAGAAACTTGAGCTTTAAAAATCAGGAAGACAATAGATTTCAGAGTTTTATCCGAAAGAAATGATTTAAAAATGTGTGTCAACAGACGATAGTGTGGTGATAGCCAGAGAGAAAGGGGGTGCGAGTAGTGGAGATGGGCAAAGAGGGGGTGTCATGGAACAGAAGGAGACTTTGCTTGGGGTAGTGGGTGCACAACACAGTGTGCAGATGATATTCTGTTGAGTTGTACACTTGAAACCTGTGTGGTTTTGCGAACCAATGTTACCCCAATAAATTCAATAAAAAATAAAATGTGTCAAAATTGAAGTGCAAGGCTGATCATAATATTGTTTATGAGAGAAAAATTCAAAGCCATGAAAAATTCAAAGTCCAACAATAAAAAAATTGACTGAATAATTCATGTTATCTCACTATAATGGGATATTATGCAGCTATTACAAATGGAAAAAAACTAGAGTTAAGAGATTAAGAAAAAAAAACACACCACAAAAAACAAAACAAATCGTATAGACAGAAAACAGTATGGTGAATGACCAGAGGGAAATAGGGAATGAGGGGAGGTAGAAGAGGGTATAGGGGAGATAAATGGTGATGGAAGGAGACTTGACGGGTGGTGAACACACAATACAATATGTAGATAATGTATTACAGAACTGTACACTTGAAACCTATATAATTTTATTAACCAACTAGAGGCCAAGTGCATGAAAATTCATGCACTCTGGCGGGGGGAGGGTGGGTCCCTCAGCCCGGCCTGCGCCCTCTCACAGTCCGGGACCTCTCGGGGGATGCCCACCTGCTGGCTTAGGCCCGCTCTCCAGGAGATTGGGCCTAAGCTGGCAGTCAGACATCCCTCTGGCAGCCCAGGAGCCCTCAGGGGATCATCCTTAGCACTGCTGCGGAGGCAGGAGAAGCTCCCACCACCACCGCTGTGCTGGCCAGCCATGAGCCAACTTCTGGCTGAGTGGCGCTCCCCCTGTGGAAGCGCATTGAGCATCTGCCCCCTGGTGGTCAGTGCGCATCATAGCAACCAGACGTTCTGCCATTAGCGTCAATTTGCATATTACTCTTTTATTATATAGGATGCCACCCCAATAAATTCAATAAAAAGAAAAAGCTAGTGTTAAAAACGAATATAGAAGTACTACCAGACTACCAGTATTTTATCTTATTCTTTCTTGGTCTTATGAATAAATAAATAAACTATTATTAAGCATTTACTATATGCTTAGCACCTAACAACAACCATACTAGAGAACTGTTATTGAATATCAGTAACTATCTTTTGATATATGGGTTCTTATAACTTTTTTTACAAAGAAGTAGAAATGATGTATTGATGACAATCATTTCATTTGGCAAGTATTAGAAACCCAATCAAACAAGCAAGCACAAAGAGAAATTCAGTAGCTCATGTAACTGGAAAGCTCTAGACTGTATGTGGCTTCAGGTATGGCCAAATCCACTGCTTATTTTTATCTTTATTTTTGTTGTTATTGGTGTGTGTTTTTTCTCTCTCCACCTTTTTTTCTCTGCATATCTAGGAGCTGTGTATCTCTGCTTAGCTTTATTATTTACAGAGTCCTTCCACACTGTGCACAATGTGGCCACCATTTAGACTCACATCTTCTACCTAGCAGTTTCAGAGGAAGAAGAACTTCACTCCAGAGATAAATCCCAGAGGAGACTTTTATGGCCTTGCTTGAGTCATTTGACCTCTTATGTTATTGATCGACAGTCCAGCAAGGCTATGCGAGAGGGAGAGGGCTGGTTATTCCAGGGAAGGAAGCCAGCAGGCCAAACTAGTGTCTATTACAATATACACCCCTATTTTTAATATGTTCAAAATACTCTCCTTTCCATCCAGCTAGTTGCTATTCTTTGTCAAGTCTTATGGACCCCATCAACTTTCTTTGACCTCACAAGCCAATCATACATGCTCTTTCCTGTGGGTTCCTACATGATGTCTCTATACTGGTAATAACAAACACACTTCTATTGTGCTTTTATATCCTGCTATGTCTTGTCTTGTCTTATTGATTTTACTTTCAGCTCCAGGGTGGACGTTCTTGAATTTTCATTTTCCTCCTCCCAGGTAAAAATGAGGTGACGGCATAGCACAGTGGGGACGAGCATGTCTGGAGGCTCACTCACTGTGCATCACCAAACAAGTTACTCAGTCTCTGTAAATCTGATTCAACATCTGTAAAATGGGCACCTTAACGGTGTTTGGAAAAATTAAACAAGGTTACTTTTATTTTATTTACTTTCTGGTCCATGAAAAGCACTCAAGAATAAATGGCAGCTGAAACAATGACATTTAAGCTCTGTTTCCTCTAGCCTCAACTGAAATCTTGCTAAAGTTCTTTTTCCATTATAATATATATTTTTTGTCTTTTAATTTCTAGGTTGTCAATATTACATAGTTTTGTGTCCATAGGTGTGGCTAGTCAATTTGCCAGTGGACTCCTAGGCCTCAAATAAAACCCATGGCAATTCAGTCTTAGCTGGCTATTTCTTGAGATAATATAGGAATCAATTCGATATTTCTTAGACAGTTGAGAACAACATGGAGGCGGATGCAAAGTTCCAGGTCTCAGAGGTAGGTGGTTGAGGGAAGGTGAGATCATATCTTGGCCAAGTTCTCAGGTATTTCCAGAAACCATTTTCCTTCATAAGGGATCAAAGCCAGTTTTACTAGTGTCACTTTCTCATCACTTCCTCCATGTTACCTAGGCAAATTTTTAAAACAAGATTTTTCAGAGAGAAACATCGATTGGTTGCTTCCTGCAAGCCCCCTACCCTGGGACCAGGAATTGAACTGGCAACCTTTCAGTGCACAGGACAACGCCCAACCAACTGAGCCACACCAGTGAGGGCACACCTGAGCAAATTTTGGAGTACTTCCTTGTGTGGCTCGTAGCTTTGATTTGGGTCCTGCTAATAAGCAATGGAAGTGAAGATGCCCAGCTGTGAGAAAGGCTGCAAAATGATCCAAGCTCTGGACTTCATGACCATTATTTGAAAGTTTAATGAACCAGGGGTCTTAGAGCGAGGTACCCTTAAACTGCTGAGGTGCCCTAGCGATCCAAAGCTGCTGTGTGAGAGTCTGCTTGTTCTGAAATCAAAGACATAAACTTAGCAAATAGTAAGGGTATTTTTGCCATCCTGGGTGGGGGAAGTGGAGTGGGAAATATCTCACCACTTTCAAAACCTGATAGGAGGAGGGTGAACGTCTGACCCAGTTTCTCAGTTGGATGCCTCCAAACAATCACATTTTCCAGTTTCTTCATGTTACACAATTGTGCTCTTCACACTCTCCTGCTATTTTCAGCTTTGCCAGTTGATAAGGGACTCAAGTTCCTGTTCTCTGGAGCCTGGTTACTTTAATGAAGCTGTGTTCATTCTCCTCCTTCCCTCAAGTATGAGGCCTGAGTGCCAGCACGCCAAAGGGGGAGCTAAAGGGAGGACACTGAGTGGTGGGGGACAGGGTGACATCGTGGGACTGATTGCATTTGTTTGTCATGACAGCAGCTTATGCTGAATTTGGAGCTCAAAGAATCAAAAATAATAAGAAAGAGTGTTTGATGTTAACCGTGCAACAAGAAACACTCCAAAGCATTTTTCAAGATGAGAAAGTCAATGGAGTTTATACTTCTCCACTTGTTTTTTAGCCAATCATTTCACAGAGATTAATAGACACCAGCTACATAAAAGCACAGTATGGACCAGGGTAATAATAATACCAGGCTGGTGGAAATAATGGCTCAAATTAATGAGCACCTGCTGTGTAACTGATGTTGTTCTAATGCTTTAGGTGCAATGCTCCTTTAATATGACTAACACATTATTGTTAGCAATCATTGTTATCTCTATTTCCCAGGCAACCCCCCCCCCCAAAAAAAAATGGAAGCACAGAGAAGTTCTATAACCTGTCTAAGGTCACACAGATGATACAAGGTGTTACTCAGATTCAGGCCCAGGCGGTCTGGATACAGAACCTGCACTCTTAAGCAGTGGCCCCTGACTCTCCATGGCAGATTTTGGTGATGGTGATGGGAATGAGGCAGGTCTGATGAGGCTGGGAGCCAGGTCTCATTCTGCTGTGTGTCCCCAGGCTGAGCACATGGCATGGGCTCAGGGGCCTAACCAGCCGTGGCTACTCTTAAGTCCAAGGCAGAGCTTTGTCTTCTGAGGAAAACGGAAGCACCACATAAATTTGTTTGATTGAAAAGCAAAAACTAAAAGCCAGTAATGTCTAAGGGTACTAGAAAAAAATATAAGACAAATTAAAAAATATATAGATAGCTATTCATTAAATAAGGAAATGCCTTTGCCCCTATCCTTGTTGTTGAAATGACTAGTAGCCCCGAGTTTTCACTAGTTCCCTGAATTGCTTGGAAACCTTCACGTTGGCTCACATTTCCTAGTTGAAGATGGAGCTGGGAGCAGTGTAGAAGTTCTCAAAGTCTTCTGGGAAAACAGAAATGTTCTTTCAGGGGTAACACCTAAAATTGGTTGAAAAACTGGGGTAGCACCATTTCCCTCTCTAGTATGTCAGCTAGAACAGAAGACAGAGTTTTGAATAAAGGCTACAAAACTGAAGTTTCAATTTTGTGTGTGTGTGTGTGTGTGTGTGTGTGTGTGTGGTGGGGGGGAGGAGGGGAGGGAAGGAGTAGGTATAGAGAGGGGAAAAAGGAGACAGGGAGCCTAAGGGTGGGTAGCCCAGACTCAGATGTGAGGTCCAAAGACCAAGAGAAATGAACTCAGTGAGGGGTAGAGAGTTCCACAACAGTGGAAGAATTCAGGAAAAAATGAAGCAGTTTCTGAGGTAAGATCAGATAGACCTGAATTGCCTCTGGGGCAAGTAACCTGAGGCAAGACTTTTAAATGTCTTCAGCCGCATTTGCTTCATCTCAAAAATGGGAATTAAAATACCAAATTCAAAAGGTTAGCTTAAGGATTTAAAAAGAAGACATGTAAAAAGTGCTGTGCAGTGCCTGGCACACAGTGGGTACTCAATGACTGCTGGTTGTTGCTGTAAACCACGTTTCTCATCCTCAGCACTGTTGACATTTGGGGCTGGGTAATTCTTTGCTGTGGTGGGTGCTCCTGTGGTCTGTGGAGGCTTAGCCAAATCTCTGGCCTCTACCAATAGATGCCAGCAACACCAGTAGTGACAGCAAACATGTCTCCAGACGTTGCCCACCAAGTGCCACCGCCCCCAGCTGAGAACACTGGTCTCTATCAGAAAGGGGGCATGGTATCTTCTGGGGGTGCTTGGCATGGAATAGGCGCATTTTGCATTGCTTTCTTTCTTTTTTTTTACATTTCACATTTTATGGTTCTTTAAATGAAAAAAGAAATACACAGGAAAGACACATGTGGGCTTTGCTAAGTTTCCACCAGGTCCTGAATTTTCTAACTGAATGATGAATTCCCTGAAATGATGAATTCCCTGAAACAAAAACGAATGGGGCTTAGAAATTCTCCACTATCCTTTGACCCACTCACTCCAATAAACTCAATAAAATTAAAAAATAGAATCTGCTAAATATAAAGAAGCTGAGGATGTAAAATCCGATAAAATGTGTTGATGGTGTGCTGGGAACACTTTAAACAGATTAATTTGCCTTCATTTGTGGTGCCAATTCTGCAAAAAATGTATTTGTTGATGCAAAATGTATAGATTATATTTAGATTAAGAATCAGTTAAAGTTAGGTCCATACCCTTTTGTAATGTCAATAGTTCTTGTTTCAGAGAGTGAGGAGGTAGAAACACACACACACACACACACACACACACACACACATCACAAGAGTGTCAGATTCGAACAGGTGTGTCTGGACTGACAAGATGTATACTTTGGGGGCTTCAAATGGTGTTATTATTTTTGGCATCAGATACACTGTACCTGGGCAGAACTTCAAGTCCGGTCTCTTTCATTCATCCTCTCGCCAACCATCAGATGCTCTGGAGCTGTCTTTAGTATTAGCATTCCCACTGGGACCTGGGGAGGGAGTGCCTGGCTTCTAGCAGGGTATGCTTCCTCCCTAGATTACCAGAGCCCAGCTACTTGCTTCCTATCACTCATTTGTGGCAGAGCCATAATTACTAATCCACCAATACTAGTATATACGCGCTGCTTTGCCTGTGGAAACATACTTATTACAAATTAAAATAAAATACACTTAGACATGAAGTAAAACTGACATGATGATGAGAGAGAGAGAGAGAGAGAGAGAGAGAGAGAGAGAGGGAGAGAGAGGAGGGGGAGATTTGAGAGGGAAGGGAGAGATTCTTCAGCAATTTACAGAAAGCTCAGAGACTGCGAAGTCTGATTTCCATCTCTGATGACAGCCAAGTAAAGATGCAGTTGATAGAAATTAGCATTCGATTCTCTGAGCACCTCTCTCGGTGCCTGCCACCTGTTTTCCTCCCCTGGTGATGGTTTTAGCCTGTACTTGAGAATGAGGAGCCTTATTTTGTTTGGGGAGGTAAAGATCCACCTTCCAGTGACCTGATGGAGTGGGGCTCCAGGAACAGAAAGGTTAATTGGATGCTCAACCTATCAACTGGGGTCTTAGAAGTCGTCCTGAGTCAAACTCTACCCTTGGGGGGGGCATGGGGGAGGCATAGCCTGGGGTGGAGAGACCGGGGAAAGCAGAACTGTGAGGCCTGCAGACAGTCACAGGAGGGTGGCTGCAATTTCCCTCCATTCAACTAAGGTACCACCCAGTGACAGGCAGGAGAATAATTAACATTAACGACAACAACAGTGTTACAATAGATGCTGCTAATTTATCACTTCCGTGCCTTTCCCTGTGCAGAGTGCTTTGCAGGCACGAGCTCTTCCTTTGCTGTCCGCAGCCCTGTGAGTGTGCACCGTTATCAGCTTCATTCCACAGATGAAGTAACAGGCTCCCACTGTTCAACAGTAGGTCATGCAGGGGGATTACAACCCTGGACTCGGAGTTGAGCCCCTGCCCTCAAGGCCATTAGCCTCAGAGTCGGAGCCCTCGCTCTGCCATTCACTTGTCCTCTGACCACAGGCGAGCTTCTCATCTCCCAAGGCCTCGTTTTCCAACGCTGGGCTCAATGAAAGTGAGTTAAAGGAAACTGCAGAAGGGGGCTGATTCTGGCTGCTCTCCTGCTCTCTCAAGACTGTGTCGAGGCTGACGGAAAACATGGAAAACTGGATATGGACTGGGCATGAGTGAATGTGGGCTGCTGTGCACTGCGCACCTGCATGGCAAATGCTGCTTGTCCATGAAATGCCTTCGCTCGGCCCGCTCTCCTTTAAGGGAAAAGCAGTTGGGAGTAACAGCTCCTTCCTTTGCTACCGTATCTTAAGGTAGGCATTGATTCTCCTTAACTCCTAGAGCAGTTGCTTTAAACCAAACTTGCTGTGACAAGGATCCACCAAAATGTGGGTTGGTGTTTACTAGATACTCCTTAAAGCATTCTGTCAGCTCTGTTAAGATATTTTTAAAAACCCACTTTACATTAATATGAACAAGAGTAACGCCTCACTGTGTCACTATTTGACACGAGATCTGAAAATGGCTCAGCATCCTTTCACAGAGATCCAGGCAGGAGATTGGCTTTAAAACTGTACTCAGAGGAACGTGACACCATGGTGTCACCAGGTGTGACATCTCAGTTCCACAGTCCTGCACCATCCAGGTGGCCTTTCTGCCTCTGGGAACTGGCATGCATTCATCTGCACAAGGAGGCACTTATGCAGCTTTTGTTTGACCCGATTTTCTTGCTATTGTGTCATTCAGCATCATTAACATTAAGTTATTTCTAAGGACATTCAGATTTTTACTTAAAAGTGTACAATCTTGTCAAGAATATTCAGTAGAAAGAGATATTTTTAAAAATAGCCATTGATAAGCTTGGCCCCAGTCTGTCTATACTTGCTCACAACTGCTTGCAAATGTGTAGGAATCATTCTCATAGTTTCTGATTTATAATACACCTCCATCCTGGGTATTTATTTATTTATTCCTCACCTGAGGATATTTTTCTATTGATTTTTAGAGAGAGTGGAAGAGAGAGGGAAAGACAGAGAGAAGCATGGATGTGAGAGAAACGCATCAATTGGTTGCCTCCTGCAAGCACTCTGACCAGGGCCCAGGCTTGGGAGAAGCCTGCAACCGAGGTAAATGCCCTTGGCTGGAATTGAACCCAGGACCCTGCAGTCTGCAGGCTGATGCTCTATGCACTGAGCCAAACCAGCTAGGGCCGTTCCAGGCATTTTAAAAGCTTCTTTCTCATCATGGACATCTTCCCTGTGCAACAGAGATAAATGGTAGCACAAGCAGGAATTCCAATTATCCTAATATCATCCATCACTCCACATGGATTTTGAAGGCAAATAAAGCTCCCCTCCCCCTTGACTATCAAATTTGAAGAGAAGTCTAGGGTTATAGGGCTTGGTTTCTCCATAGTCAGAGATAGACAGTATAGGAGTTGTCCAGGTATCTAAGCCAATCTGTCTCAGCCACCTCCATCCTCTAACTTCATAGCACACTGCCTAACACTGTGGTTCTCAACCTTTCTAATGCTGCGACCCTTTAATACAGTTCCTCATGTTGTGGTGACCCCCAACCATAAAATTATTTTCGTTGCTACTTCATAACTGTAATTTTGCTACTGTTATGAATCATAACGTAAATATCTGTGTTTTCCGATGGTCTTAGGCTCTACAGCAGCGGTTCTTAACCTGTCGCGACCCACAGGTTGAGAACCGCTAGCAGGGTCGCCTAAGACCATCGGAAAACACAGATATTTACATTACGATTCATAACAGTAGCAAAATTAGTTATGAAGTAGCAACGAAAATAATTTTATGGTTGGGGGTCACCACAACATGAGGAACTGTATTAAAGGGTCACGGCATTAGAAAAGTTGAGAACCACTGGAACAGAATTTTGGACCTTCTTGCATGGTGGTTATGAATTTGGGTCCTAGATTTGGAGAGACCTGGGTTCTAGTTCTTTACCCTTTGGCTATTAGTGATGGATGTGACCTGGGAGAGTTGGGTAACTGAGCTTCACTTTCCTCATCCAAAAATGTGAATAATAATATAAGTTATGGTTGTTATATTAAACTAGAGGCCCGATGCACAAAATTTGTGCATGGGGGCTGTGTCCCTCAGCCCAGCCTGCACCCTCTCCAATCTGGGACCCATCAAGGGATGTCCAACTGCCCGTTTAGGCCCGATCCTACTGGGATCCAACTGCTCGCCTGCCTGCCTTAATGATTGCCCCTAACCGCTTCTGCCTGCCAGCCTGATCACCCCCTAACTACTCCCCTGCCAGCCTAATTGCCCCTAACTGCCCTCCCCTGCCAGCCTGATTGCCCCTAACTGCTCTCCCCTGCTGGTCGGGTCCCCCCGCCAACTGCCCTTCCCTGCAGGCCTGGTCACCCCTAACTGCCCTCCCCTGCAGGATTGGTCCCCCCAACTGCCCTCCCCTGCAGGCCTGGTCCCCCCCAACTGCTTTCCCCTGCAGGCCTGGGACCCCCTAACTGCTCTCCCCTGCAGGCCTGGTCACCCCCAACTTCCCTCCTCTGCCATCCTGGTCACCCCTAACTGCCCTCCCCTGCAGGCTTGATCGCCCCCAACTGCCCTTCCCTGCAGGCCCTGTCACCCCCAACTTCCCTCCTCTGCCAGCCTGGTCACCCCTAACTGCACTCCCTGCAGGCTTGATTGCCCCCAACTGCCCTCCCTTACAGGCCTGGTCCCTCCCAATTGCCCTCCCCTGCTGACCATCTTGTGGTGGCCATCTTGTGTCCACATGGGGGCAGCCATCTTTGACCACACGGGGGCAGCCATCTTGTGTGTTGGAGTGACAGTCAATTTCCATATTACTCTTTTATTAGATAGGACAAGAGGCCCGATGCATGAAATTCGTGCAAGGGCCTTGGCCCTGCCCACCGCTGCCATGGCAGGGGGCCTCTGCCACCTCTGCCTTGGCCCCCACCTGCTGCGGCTTTGTCTGGAAGGAAGGCCATCTTGTCTAATTAGCATATTATGTTTTTATTATTATAGATAAGCTCAACATATAGTAGAAACTCAATCAACACTAGTTGATATTATCATTATCCTATCAACACCATGACCATCCTCATCAGTTTCCCACACATTAATCTTATCTGTGTCTGATCTGTAATTCCATGTCCTAGAGGATTACAGAGCCAGATGATAAATTAATTTTTAGCTTAGAACGATACCTGACTTCTTTAAACTGCTTGAGTTAGTTCATGTCAGCATCATATGGTAACTTTGTTGGTTCAGACTAAGAATTTGACTTGGAGAATCCTAAATTACAGAACGAAGAAAAATGAGTGTTTTGTTAAAAACAAAACAACAGCCCTGACCAGTTTGGCTCTGTGGAAAGAGCATTGTCCTGAGGACTGAGGGGTCCTGGGTTCGATTCCAGTCAAGGGCATGTACCTTGGTTTCGGGCGCATCCCCAGTGGGGGGTGTGCAGGAGGCAGCTGATGGATGTTTCTCTCTCATTGATGTTTCTAACTCTCTATCCCTCTCCCTTCCTCTCTGTAAAAAATCAATAAAATATATTTTAAAAAAACAAAACACAAAACAACAACAAAAAAGAATAGATGATAACAAGAACAGAAATGCCCAAGTAATGATCAGTAGCCCTCTTTCTGAATAAATAGGATTGGTTCAAATTGTTAACATATGAACCAATGTTTTTCTAGATTTAAAAAAAAAATGATTTTAGAGAAAAGAAGGGAGTGACAGAGAGCAACATCAATCAATTGCCTCCCACATGTGCCCCCACTGGGAATCAAACCTGCCATCTTTTGGTGTTAAGGGACAACGTTCCAACCAGCTGAATCACATTAGCCAGGGCAGTTTTTCTAGTTTTTAAGAGTTTTCTCAGGTATAAGCCACCTTTTGGAGATCTGCTCACACTGTGGATTTGCTTTAACCTGCTAACTCATAATGAAAGGTGGGTCTAATAGTCCTCTCTTCCGCCCCCAATCACAGACTGTCATGGTGGGATTGGAATTGGCAAGGCTTGCCCTGCGCAGCTGCAATGGCATCACGCGGGTCCTCACCACCTCTGTGACTTTTAGGACGTAGGCTCATTTTTAAATTATCTGTTATCTGCTAAGTAAGTTTCATCGAGGAGCCCGTCCTTTTTTATGACTAGAACTAGAGGCCCAATGTACGAAATTCATGCAGGAGTAGGCCTTCTTTCTCCCCACTGCCAGCATCGGCTTCTCTCTGGCACCAGGGACCCAGGCTTCCCTCTGGCACCTGGGACCTGGGCTTCCCCCAGCTTTGTCCGGAAGGTCGTCCAGTCTAATTAGCATATTACGCTTTTATTATTATAGACTAGTCGCCCAGTGCATGAAATTCATGCATGGGGGGGTGTCCCTCAGCCCTGCCTACACCCTCTTCAAACTGGGACCCCTTGAAGGATGTCCTACTGCCGGTTTACAGGGATCAGGCCTAAACCGCAGTTGGACATCCCTCTTGCAATCTGGGACTGCTGGCTCCTAACCGCTCACCTGCCTGCCTGCCTAATTGCCCCTAACCACTCTGTCTGCCGGCCTGCTCGCCCCTAACTGCTCCCCCTGCCAGCCTGCTCACCCCCAACTGGCCCCCCACCAGCCTGATCATCCCCAATGGCCTTCCTCACCGGCTTGATCACTCAAAACTGCCGTCCCATCCTGGCCTGATCACCCACAACTGCCCTCCCCTCTTGGCCCCTAACCGCCTCTACCTTGGCCCCACCACCATGGCTTTGTTCAGAACACCTGGAAGATCTCCTGGAAGGTCTCCCAGTCTAATTAGCATATTACCCTTTTATTAGTATAGATAGAGCCTGGTGCACGGGTGGGGGCTGGCTGGTTTGCCCTGAAGGGTGTCCCAGATCAGGGTGGGAGTTCCCTTGGGGGACAGGATGGCCTGGGCGAGGGGCCTGTGGTGGTCTGCAGGCCAGCCATGCCCCCATTGGGGTGGGGGTCTTCACTGGGGATGGTGCTGGCCTGGGCGAAGGGCTGGGGCAGTTTTCAGGCCAGCCACGCCCCCTGGGGTGAGTGTCCCCACTGGGGGGGCATGGCCAGCCTGGGTGAGGGGCTGAGGGCTATTTTCAGGCTGGCCACACCCCCTTCAGGGTAGGGGTCCCCGCTGGGGTGCCTGGCAGCCTGGGTGAGGGGCTGAGGGCCATTTTCAGGCTGGCCACACCCACTTCAGGGTAGGGGTCCCCGCTGGGGTGCCTGGCCAGCCTGGGTGAGGGGCTGATGGCTGTTTGCAGGCTGGCCACGCCCCCCAGCAGGGACCCTCACCCCATGGGGGCGTGGCCAGCCTGGGTAAGGGGTTGAGGGCCATTTTCAGGCTGGCCACACCCCCTTCAGGGTAGGGGTCCCCGCTGGGGTGCCTGGCAGCCTGGGTGAGGGGCTGAGGGCCATTTTCAGGCTGGCCACACCCACTTCAGGGTAGGGGTCCCCGCTGGGGTGCCTGGCTAGCCTGGATGAGGGGCTGATGGCTGTTTGCAGGCTGGCCACACCCCCCAGTGGGGACCCTCACCCCAAGGGGGCGTGGCCAGCCTGGGTGAGGGGCTGAGGGCTGTTTTCAGGCCCCTCCCTCAGCGGCTGGCCCCGGCGACCCAAGACTTCTGCTGGCTCCTGCCTGCTCTGTGGCCGCCGTCCACAGGCCCCTCCTTCGGCGGCTGGCCCAGGTGGGTGGGAAGCTTGGCTTCCTCCAATGCTGGGGGTGACCCAAGCCTCCTGCCCGCTCTGGCTGGCTCCGTGGCTGCCGCCATCTTTGTCCCACTAATTTGCATATTCCCTCCTGATTGGCTGTGTGCATCTCGGAGTGATGGTCAATTACCATATTTCTCTCTTATTAGTATAGATAGGGAAGGATTTAATCAGTCACCCTATTATATTTCTTTGTAACAAAAATATATACCTAAATTTGCTTGACTTTTTATTTACCAGTGACCCTAATGCTTTAAGTATCAAAATTTTCTTTTGGGTTGGGTGATCATTACAAATATTATGAATGTGTTCTTGTCCAAAACAACATAAATGTATTATAAATTTTAATAAATAATTTTAAATTTAAAAAGTTAAATTGTTATTAGGTATGTGTTGAATTAACTTCATTTATATTTGAGAGAGAAATATTATTTATGTCTGCAATAAGACATGATTCAACATAAATTCTATTCCCATTTTTCATTTTCTATATGTCTTGAGAATGCTTGCTCACATAAAAGAGTAGGTGAGAATAACTGAAATTTTGTTATAGTAATGTCATTAATTGCTTTGAATTCCATCTGAGTGACATGACTCAGCCCACCAAAAATTATTTGTAATGATATATCAGCTGAAAAGTAGATTGGGACTTTCATTTTTATTGAAAGAAAAAAAATGGAAACCTTCTTATATCAAAACAGTACATTACCCAGGCATTATAATCATTCACTTTTGTCAACACCAACACTAATACCGATATTTCAAATGGTCCTTTCTTTAGTGCCTCAAAGGTTTTTCACCCTAGCAATCTGCTGTGTGGTAATATATGGGATTAAAAAAAAGAAAGATGCTTTTCTTTCTTAAAATGGGAGCAGGTAATTAAGAAAGAAAACAGCAAGATGTTTTTTAATTAGGGAATTCTCAGTAAGGTACATTTTAGGTAAACATACATGTGAAGGTTGAGAAATTTAAATTTTGTTTTCTAAAATTATCCATGACCATGTACCTCTGAGAGTTGTTGTGTCCTCCTAAGTCTATGTGTGTCCCTGTTGGCGTATGCGGGTTTCACCCATGTGAGTTCATGAACCATTGTATAAGAAAAAGCAAATAGGAAAGAGTTGGTGGTGGGGAAGGAGAGAGAGAGAGGGAGAACTCCATTTTCAAACTAAACAGCTCTGTGCCCAGTATGCCACATACTAAGGGAATATGCAATTCAAATAAGCAGAAGTCACACCATCTAAATAACCAGTGAGAAAAATGGTCTACCACCTCCATAATGCTGGAATTATAAATACACCTGCAGCAAGCCTCGCTACGCTTTCCTTGATCTCACGAGATTTCCAATTATTTATTTCAGATGAGTTGGTAGCAAGTCTTGTAATACTTTCAGGGGCACAAAAGAATGACAGACATCATGTTTTAGTATAGATCCAGGAGATCTGGATGAAAAAGAAAGGGATTCCCTTTAAAATACATGCCCTGAGGGCTCAGATAACCCCGAAGCCCCTCAAGCACTGGAAAAAGAAATTAGAGGGGACAGAAACACGTTATTGCAGAAAGCAAACCACTTACAATGAGCGGACCCCGGTTGTTCTCCCGATACTTGTTCTGGAAGAAAATGTAAACGACGGTGGCGGCCAAGGAGTAGAGGAAGGCAAAGACGGCTACGGTGACGAAGAACTCTGCCGAAGAGGAGGAGTCCCCAGTCAGCGCCAGCTTCTCCCGCTCCTTTCCCTCGCAGGTCGGCACCTCGAATGCCACCTGGTGCAACCTAGGGACAGATTTAAGCACACTCTCTAAGATGCTATGGCGAGAAAACCGGAACCATGTCTGTTAGGCATACTTGGTGCCTTTCCCCTGCGCTCAGCACTTTCCATTGTGCCCATCGGGCTCCTGCCCGCTCTGTGGCTTTCACATTTCAGGTGTCACAAGAGACAGCTCAGCGGCCAAGGAGAACAGCTCTAGACCCGGCTTCCTGCAACTGCCTGCACCTGGTTCTGCCTAACTATTTGCCCCAACCCGCATAAGAGACAAATAAACACCCCGCCCTCCCTGCTCTTGCTGGCTGACACCAATATACTGGTCTCAGCCTGATGGGAGAGAATCCTATATAATAAAAGGCTAATATGCAAATCAACCGAACAGCGGAATGACCGGTCTCTATAACGCGCACTGACCACCAGGGGGCAGATGCTCAACACAGGAGCTGTCCCCTGGTCTTCAGTGCACTCCCATAGGGGGAGCGCCACTCAGCCAGAAGCTGGGCTCACAACTGGCGAGCGGAGTGGCAGTGGCGGGAGCCTCTCCTGCCTCTGAGCAGCGCTAAGGATGGGCTCTCGGACTGCAAGAGGGTGCAGGCTGGGCTGAGGGACATCCCCCCGCTCCGAGCGCATGAATTTTGTGTACTGGGCCTTCATATTTCTTAAACTCTCACAAAGTCTCTTGGCCTGGCTTCTGTGGGCACGGACCTAACCATATCCACATGTTCTAAAGCAAAGTGGGGAGTGACTGGGGAGTTGTATGGCCTGCCTATGAGACAAGTTCGCTAATGAAATGACAGAGATCATAGCTGCAAACGTGGAAGTCAATGTTGCAGTTAAATACCATGCCATCGGGTTTCACAATAGCTGTCCATGGAGAGAGAGGGGAAGGAAAAGGAGGGGCACCTGAAATGATGACAAATTAGACTATTGACATCTCCTCCTTAAATTCTCCTGGGCTTTCTCATCTGAACTTGGACTCAAAACCTGACTCCTGAACTCGATCCTACCTGATGGTCATGGTCTTGGCTTAGGGTCTTTTCTCTGACAGTTCCCTTTCCCTACATTATTCTGCGCCCTGTTATTGCCATTCAGGTGTGAGCTCAAATGCCTTCTCCTGGAATAGCCTTTTCCTGTCCATTAATCTGAAATAGCTCCCTTTCCTTAGACATTTCTGTCACATCACCCTGTTTTATGTCACTCAGAGCACTCCTCACCAGCCTCACTGTCTTGGTAACATATTTAATTATTCATTTTTTTTCTGTCTCCACTGCCCCCTGCATTATCATGAGGATCTTAATATTCTTCTCTGTGTATCCAAAGTCCTGACACTTGTTAGCCACACACTAATTAGGACTTGGACAAGTCAATGAACACTTCTGATTCTGTAAGATAACTGATAGATCCTAATTGACTGAACTTCTGGTTTAGACAGTAAATTCTATCAGGATAGCATCCAGGCTCAATATATTACTTAATAGAGAAAATAAGATTTGGGGGGTGGGGAATGTGTGCAATACTTCCTGCTCAATAGATGACACCTAAGGAAGAAGTGTGAACTAGATGGTAAACTGTAATTCAATACAGGACCCCAAATTCTGCTTCTTTGGAAATGACCTAATTACCCCTTGATTGTGGAAATAGGCATAAACGAAGTTTAACAATGTCAGTAAAGTAAGTTCCATCTGGAAAATTATCTCTAAAAGTAACAATGATGATACTTTTGTATAACTGATGAACCTTTTAAATTCCTAACTTATGCTTAGGAAGTATTTTTCTTACTAAGCAAAACTTGAGCCCTTTGAAAAAGATTGGTTGTGCACATTCTCTTATAGTTTAGAAATAATATACTGTAGTGATGAAATACAGCAAATAATATATTGGAGCATTTCACAAGTGTCAGATACTGTGCTTTATAGGCATTCATTGATTTAATTTCCATGGCAACTGTATAATGTAGGTACTTTATTGCCCTCTCCCCCTTTGCAGATTAAGAATTAGGCTTAGAAAGATTAAGTAATTTGTCTAAGACAGATGACTTCTTGGGCCAGGGATTAAATTGTGTCAGACTCAAGAGCTTCATTTTTTTTAAAAAATATATTTTATTGATATTTTACAGAGAGGAAAGGAGAGGGATAGAAAGCTAGAAACATCGATGAGAGAGAAACATCGATCAGCTGCCTCCTGCACACCTCCCACTGAGGATGTGCCCGCAACCAAGGTACATGCTCTTGACCGGAATCGAACCCGGGACCCTTCAGTCCGAAGGCCGACGCTCTATCCACTGAGCCAAACCGGTTTCGGCTTGATTTTTTTTTTTTTTTTTTTTAACTCCGGCATTAACTGTTTCTGTTAAATAATGAGAATATTAACTGGATGAATGTTGTTTTTTTCAAAGTGAAGCCCATGCACCACTAGCATCAGAACCATTAGGGTCTTGGTAAAAGCATATATTCCAGGGCCTTGTCCAGATCCACTGAGTGGAAATCTCTAGGGGTGTAGCCCTGTTAATGGCCAAGCAGAACAGCCCAGTCCTCCCTCCCCCGAGCTCCTACGTCTCAGAAACCTGTTCTTTTCCATTCACTGATTGATTTGAGAGAGGACTGTTATGTTACACAGTCCACTTGACTTTGCTTGTGTCCCTCAGCCTCCTCCTGTTTCTCATCAAACAGAAGTGTGTGCACCTTCAGCAAAGCAGGGAAATAGAAGCATTCATCATCGTTTTATTGTAGAACCCCTTCCTCCCCTAGCAGAGATATTGAAATATTTGTTTCTCAATAGTTTGGTCTGTGGGAAGTCAGAAAAATGAAATTGATTTAAGAAGTAATCATGCCAACTGTTCTGACAGAGGTGATTCTCAGATAATGTATACTTTTTTTTCCTCATTGTTTTGTAATATGTTATTCACTCAACAAATGTTTAACAAGCAGATATGTAGTTCACAGGATGGCTAGATGCTGTGCAAAGAGTGGAAAACAAAGATGAGGCAGGATGGTTCCTGCCCATGTTGAACTTCAAGTTTAGAGGGAAAAGAAAGGTTTTATGTAAGGAGCCTTGGCCAGTGAAGGTGGGATGATCAAGACAAATTCCCTACAGAAGTGATTTTTAAGCTGCAGCTTGAAAAATGAGTAGAAATTATCCCAATGTTGGTGACTTCGCATCTCCTTGAACAGCTTTATTCCAAAAGATTATAAAATTGGAATAAAAGTGTTAGTGAGATTAGATTGGAGAAACAAGAGTAATTAGAATAACACGAAAATGGGAATTTTCAAACAAATTCAGCAGGTGGAAATGAAAATGGGGCAGCCACTTCGGAAAACAGTCTGGCAGTTTTTTAGATAGTTTAATGTAGAGCCATCCTATAATCCAACAATTCCTCGCCTAGATCCGTACCCAAGAGAAATAACACTTTTCTGCACAAAAAACTTGCACAAGAATGTTCACGGCAGCCCCGAAGTGGAAACAGTGAGATGTCTATCAGCTGGTGAATGGTTAAGCGACATGTGGCACAGCCACAGGATGGAATATTATTTCATGCATCAGCATTAATGAACCTTGAAAACCTTATGCTAGTGAAAGAAACAGACACAAAGGACCCTTTGTCTGATTACATGCATAGGAGATGTTCAGAATAGGCAAATTTATGGAGATAAACAGAGGTTAGGGCTGGGGGCTGGGGAGGATGGGAGAATTGGAGAGGGTGGCTGAGTGTTAGAGGATTTCCTTTGGGGTAATAAAAATGCCCTAGAACTGATTGTGATGATGGATGCACAACTCCACAAATATACTTGAATTGTACATTTAAAATGAATGGATTGTATGGTATGTGAACTACATCTCATAAAGCTGCTAAAAAATAGGCAGGAAATAGTATGTACCAAGATCCTTCAGAGGCAAGTTGCAGAGCACATGGGAGGAGAGAACTATGGGGTGGGAATTGGAATATTGCAGGAAAGGGGGTGGTGCAGGATGAGATGGAGAAGTAGCCAGGAGTCCCCATTGTGGGGTCCTGTGGGCCAGGTTATAGATCTGCATCTTTATCTTAAGACAAACACTGAGAAAATTTTCTTAAAATAAACAATGTCTAAACAAAAATAGCAAGCAGAGCAGTGCCACCTGCCACAACCATTCGGCTGCATACACACCTGCTTTCCAGGTGCTAGGACGCACTTCAGATCAGCCATGCCCCCAGCGGCCAGCTCCCTCAGCTAACTACACAGACTAGGTCTGCAGTTGTGTGTGCTGGGGGCAGAGTGGAGGGGTAGAATAAAACAATTGTTTATTTTCGTATGCAATCAGCTGAATAGCAACATTTCCCCCGTTGCTAACTAATTATATTGATTTACAGTAAATGTTAATTGTGCTTATCGGCACAAGGAGATAAAAATCACTGACAAATCTGCTCTGCTTGTGAACACCAATGATCTATAGCTTGGTATTTGGCCCATGAGCCACACTGGGCTGCAAGCAGGAGAAAGAGGAGAAATGGGAGTGAAGCTTTAAGCTCGTTCCCTACTGTGTGGAAGGAAGGAGGGGTCATTTATAAAGAAAAAGCACGTCAACTCAAAGTAGTCTGAGCATGATAATTCATATCACTGAATATTTGAATGCTGTATGAAGGTACATATAACAGAAAGGTTCCTTTAAGTAACAGTTGCATACATATGGATAAATACATATGTCTTACTTTGGAGGGAGAGATTTTATAGCCAGCATGTGTCTAGTAGCTGTACTAACTTTGGAAGCAAATATCATTCATTTAGAACCTAAACAAGGAAAAAACTGTTCTGTACAGAGAGAGCATGTCAGTTGGTAGCATCAGGAAGCCAGCAGGGCCGCCTCGGATCTTGTGAGGAGCTAGTCAGGGAGCAATTGCTGAGCCTGCAAAAGAGACCAAATCCAATTTGTTGATTTCAAATGCCTAACTCCCTTCTTGGCTGGCCCCGCTCAATCAAGGGGTAATTGAATGTCGCTGGGTTTTATTGCATAATGTCAATCAATGAAAAGACTCCATGTTATAGTTATTTTTCCAATTTTTACCAGTGCTGAAACACAGCCCTTTAAACAATTCACTGCTGCTTCCTTTAAACTGAAGGAACTACTTGGTACCCCACAAACCTTAGTTCTGTTGGTAGGGCCTAGAAAAATATGAAGCAAGTTGATGTTGTTTTGTTAATAAAAATATTTACAAGAACGATGGCCCTCATTTTTCAATCCCCAGGCATTGTGCTAGGTTCTTTACCGACTGCTTCTCACTTAATGTTCATAGCAACTTTCTTAGGTAGATGCTGTTGCCACCATCATTATACAGATGAGGAAATTGAGGCTTGGGTGGGTGCTGAACTTGCCTGATGTCCCGTGGCCAGGGGAGGGCAGAGATGCATCTGGAATGCAAGCAGATTGGGAGGAGCCTACACGAGTAACCACTTCTTCCTCTGTTTCAAAAGTTACAGTATCTCTAG
This sequence comes from Plecotus auritus, assembly GCF_963455305.1. Taxonomy (NCBI): domain Eukaryota; kingdom Metazoa; phylum Chordata; class Mammalia; order Chiroptera; family Vespertilionidae; genus Plecotus; species Plecotus auritus. The sequence continues at coordinate 126,479,806 of NC_137773.1, forward strand.
GTTCCCAGCTGAATGTGTGCATGAAAATGACCAAGCCAGCTTTCCCAGGCCATCTCATCTAAGGGGAGACTGACAGTTTATGTTGAATAGGATTCTAAATCAATACTAATCCACTTCCACCTTGAAATTTGTGCATCGGGCATTGTACAAGGTGCCCAACAATGACAAGGTTGAATCCCTGTGTAGACCAACCAACAGGAAGTCATTAAGAGCTTCCTAGTTTCCAAATGTTGTCCTGGATTACTCTAATATCTGCCTCAGAAGCGAGCAGAGGGCAAATGACCTGACTGCAGCAGGTACTGAAACTGTGGTCATCATAGTGTTGGTAGTTCTGTTTAGAAAGTGAGATTCTGGGGTAAAGGAAAGCACAGATTCACCGTTAGTAGCACCTTGCCATTATGGGCATCTGTCAATAACACTTTCGAAATTATTGAAATACTAGAGGCCCGGTGCATGAAAATTCATGCACTGGAGTGGGGGGGGGGTCCCCTTAGCCTGGCCTGCCCCCTCTCACAGTCCGGGAGCCCTCAGGGGCAGGAGGTGACCTGGCGATCAGGGGAAGGTGACGGCCCTATCACACCTCTGCTGCTGCCACTGCTGGCAGCACAAGCCTCAGCCGGCCCTGGTTACCGAGCCTCAGGCGGCACTGGGAGGCTGGGCAGCTGCCATCCAAGGCTTGCCTGTGCCTTGGGTGTCGGCTGGGCAGCCGCCATCCAAGGCTTGCCTGTGCCTCGGGCCAGCCCTGGGTGGCTGGGTGGCTGAGGGGACTGGGCACTGCCATCTTGTGGCTCTGGGCACCACCATCTTTGAGGGCATGGCAGTCAATTAGCACATTCCCTCCTTATTGGCTGTGGGTGCCACCATCTTTGTGAGGGCATGATGGTCAATTAGCATATTCCCTCTTTATTAGATATGATCTTTTACCAGATGTGAAAGAAAACAGGACTAAAGCTACCAACAGTAGATCTCGGGGAGGCTCAGTGCAGGACAGTAAGGACATGTCCCAACGGGGTGATCCTGACCAGGAGCAAGTGTGGATAGCATTCAGGGTGCTGGGGAGCAGGCTGCTGCCACTGAATTCTGAGAGCCAGGGTTCAAGTGGCCAAGGGAAGATCAGACAGCAGACTGGTGGAAGCACATTTCTCTCGACTATTTTCTACAGCCCCTGTTCAATCCTTTGTACCAGTTGACAGACATTAATCCTCCTGCTCCATTTTCTTCTCTCTCTTCCCAATATGAAATATTGGCATTTATCTTCTTTTAGATGGCTGTTTCTTTGGCTAGCCATATGTGTGATTCACAACACACAAATCACTACAAAATCTTGGGAGTTTATAAACACTTTCTGTCACTGCATTTTATTTTTTTTCTCCCCAGCAAACTCCCCCGTTTGACAGAGGAGGATGTTGGAGCTCAGTCATTGTGAAAGAATCACCAAAGATCACCCATTGAGCCCTGGCTGGTGTTTCCAGTGGTTAGAGCATCAACCTTCACACTGAAGGGCCACAGGTTCGATTCCCCATCAAGGGCACGTACCTGGCCCCAGTTGAGGTTTGTGTGTGGGAGACAACCAATCGATGTGTCTCTCTCACATTGATGATTCTGTCTCTCCCTCCCTCCCTTCAACTCTCTCTAAAAATCATTGGGAAAAAATATCCTCAGGTAAGGATTAAAAAAAAATCACACAGTTGGCAGAGAAAAGGCAAACTTAGAACCCAGGCTTTCTGATACCCAGCTGTAAGATTTTTACTTATGATCCAAATCCCATTTCTAAGTTTTTCCGACCACCAAACTCTACATTATGATCAAGTCCTTCATTCATTCCAAAGGGATTTATTGGGCCCAAGTGCCAGTCATCAGAGAAGCTGACAGGAAGGCAATGAGCTGTGAGAAACAGAAATAGAGATTATCGAGGAGGTTGAGAAGGACACACCCCCTCTGTCTGTCATTTCTCTGGTTTTCTGACTGTACCTGGAGCATGGCATTTGCTGATGCTATTTAGGATAATGAGAGTGATTCCACTTCTACTCCTGGCTGCCAATCACCAACTGGCGTTTATTGAGCACATTGTAGGCCAGGAACCCTGCCAACTGTTTTCACATGTTATCTCACTTAGATTTTCACACTTGATCAGGTGGGCAGTATTACGCTTGTTTAGGGACAAGGAAAGTGAGAAGCAGAGTAGGGAAGTGACTTGTTGAAGTTAGAGCCTTGAGACAGTCTACATGGCCCCAAAGCTCTTACTTATAACCTCTCATGTGAAAAATTTCCCCCACTTTAAATATTTTTTCTTTATCATAATAATTTTCACAATTTTGTTCCTTTATATGCATACTTTTTTCACATATTAGAATTTTGTGACTGAAGAGTTTTAGGTTAAAATGTAGAGAAATAGCACAAAGATTGAGACTAATAGTGAACTTTGAAAATTGAGCTAAAATTCACATAAAAGGTAAAGTTATAGAAGACTTTTTATTATTTATTTATAAATTTATTTTCTTAATCCTCACCTGAGGCTATTTTTTCCATTGGTTTCTTTTAGAGAGTGGAAGGGAGGGCAGGAGGGGGAGTGAAAGAGAGAGAGAGAAACATTGATGTGAGAGAGACATTGATTGGTTGCCTCCCGCATGCAGCCCGGCCCTGACCTGGGTCAGGGATCGAACCTGCAACCCAGGTATGTGCCCTTGACAGGGAACTGAACCCACAACCAACAGTTAGGTGCATGGGCTGACGTTCCAACCACTGAGCAGCACTGGCCAGGGCCAGTCATTTTTTACGTAACCTTGGTTGAATCAAAACCAGCTTCATTTCTCAGACTTGCAGCAACATGTATTCACTGAAAATACTTTCTTAAAGAGAAACCAAGATGGTGGCATAGGTAAGCACCTAAACTGCTGCCTTGCACAACAATTTCAAAACTACAACTAAAAGACAGAACGGACACCATCCAGAACCACAGGAAAGCTGGCTGAGTGAAAATTCTACAACTAGAAGGAAAGAGAAAAGCTCACAGAGAATTGGAGGTACGGCAAAGGGTCTTTGTGCGCGCAGAGAGGAAGGGCGGCTGAGAGCCTGGCTGACTTTCTCTGGCAGAAGGGGGAAGGAAGCCCCCGACTGCACTGAACCCCAGTTCCGGGCAAGCCCCTGGGGACCCACGCTCTTATGGGGGAGTCTGGACTCTCGGGCAGAGACTCGGGAGCCGGGGAAGGCAGAGGTCTGAAGGAGCACGCGTGCCAGTGCGCACAAAGGCTGCGGAGGTTGCCACAGGCTTTCCCTAGTGGAAGGGAGTCGGAGGCTCCTGACTGCACTGGGCCCCAGTTCTGACTGCACTGAACCCCGGTTCCAGGCGAGCCCCTGGGGACCCACGCTCTTGTGGGGGGAGTCTGGACTCTCGGGAGGAGACTCAGGAGCCGGGGAAGGCAGAGGTCTGAAGGCGCGCACGTGCGCAGGAGGGCAAGGCTGACAGGAAGCCAAGACTGAGACTCCACCCCATCCAAGCTGAGCACAGAGGCTATTGCAATTTGGCAAGTCTAATCCTATAAGGCTGTCTCCAGCACCGAACTTCTCCCAGCATAGACACAGCTGATCCTTACAGCCAACTGGCCTGGAGGTCAATTCTTCCCAGTGATACCAACAACAATCAAGACTTAATTACAACAAGGCTGTACACACAGTCCACAAAGGGGTGCACCAAGAGTGTCCACCTCAGGTTAACTGGGGAGGCAGACCCACTGGGCCATATTGGAAACCTAGCACACAAATCTACCGTACCAACTCAGGGAAGCAGTGAAAATGCGGCGTCAAAGAATCAGATCACAAACGAAAGAAATGGAGGAAAACAAACGACTGGATATAGAATTAAAAACCACGGTTATAAGGCTTTTCAAGAATATCCTAGAAAAGGCCGATAAATATAACGAGACCCTCGAAGATATGAAAAAGGACCAACTAGAAATTAAACATACACTGACTGAAATAAAAAATATTATACAGAGACCCAACAACAGACTAGAGGAACACAAAAATCAAGTCAAAGAATTGAAATACAAAGAAGCAAAAAACACTCAACGCAAAAAGCAAAAAAAAAAAAAAAAAATCCAAAAAGTTGAAGATGGTGTAATAAGACTCTGGGACAACTTCAAGCGTACCAACATCAGAATTATGGGGGTGCCAGAAGAAGAGAGAGAGCAAGATACTGAAAACCTATTTGAAGAAATAATGACTGAAAACTTCCCCCACCTGGTGAAAGAAATAGACTTACAAGTCCAGGAAGCACACAGAACCCCAAACAAAAGGAATCTAAAGAGGACCACACCAAGACACATCATAATTAAAATGCCAAGAGCAAAAGACAAAGAGAGAATATTAAAAGCAGCAAGAGAAAAACAGTTAGTTACCTACAAGGGAGCACCCATACGACTGTCAGCTGATTTCTCAACAGAAACTATGCAGGCCAGACGGGAGTGGCAAGAAATTTTCAATGTGATGAATAGCAAGAACCTACAACCAAGATTACTCTACCCAGCAAAGCTATCATTCAGAATTGAAGGGCAGATAAAGAGCTTCACAGATAAGAAAAAGCTAAAGGAGTTCATCACCACCAAACCAGTATTATATGAAATGCTGAAAGGTATTCTTAAAGAAGAGGAAGAAGAAAAAATAAAGATAAAAATTATGAACAACAAATACATATCTATCAACAAGTGAACCTAAAAATCAAGTGAATTAAAAACCTGAGGAACAGAATAATCTGGTGACTATAATAGAATCAGGGGCATAGAAAGGGAGTGGACTGATAATTCTCAGGGGGAAAGGGGTATGGGGGGTTCATGAAGAGACTGGACAAAAATCATACACCTATGGATGAGGACATTGGGGGGGAGGTAAGGGCAGAAGGTGGGGTGGGAACTGGGTGGAGGGGAGCTATGGGGGGAAAAAGGAGAAACAATTGTAATAATCTGAATAAAGATTTATTAAAATAAAAAAAAGAAAAAAAAAGAAAAAAAAGAAAATACTTTCTTAAAAAATGAATATAAAACTAAGTGAAAGACAAAATGCTGTACTTCTGCTCTTAAACACAATAGGGGCATTTCTCCCTGATGCGATTATGCACTAAATACATTAAAGTTTATTGTCTCCCAAAGGAATTTTCCATTGCGTTTTTGTGCTCCCTACTTTGCCAAAAGAAAAGATCATCTTTCAAAGGAGAGGAATAATAAATATCAAGCAGAGGGAACTGAGCTAGACTGGAAAATGCAGTCAAGGTTTCTGCCAACAATATCCTTCCACAGGATTCACTGTGTGTGCGCACGTGAGGATAGGCTAGGAAGGGGCTGCCCCTCCCCCAGCCCGCCACTTTCATCTCCATGGGCCAGAAAGACATTTATCCAATTGTTGGAAACTATATTATGCTAAGAGGGATCTTATCAAATCTCAGCTTCCTCCACACAAGTTTGTAATTATGTAGATAAACATCTCTTATATAAAAGGCCTGTGGCCGGGATGCCGTCACGACCAAATGAGCAGCGGCTCTCCCAGTGGGAGGGGTGGAGAGCTACGAGCAGGGGAGGGCTATGAGCGTGATGGGTGGGGCGGCCAGCTGTGGCAAGCGGAAGTGAGCTACTCATGCACGCTGGGCCTCTAGTTTTAAAATAAAAAAGTAGACTTCCATGCGATTCAAAAGGAGTGGTTGGTGGAGACCAGAGCTTGAAGGGAACCTGAGAGAAGGGAAACTCTATAGAACCCATGCAATGGCTGCAAAGAAGCCTGGCCATTCTCACCATGCTGTCACTTGTGACTTTCAGATTCTTTAAATAGAACTTGAGTCATCCAGAACTCAGCCTGCCCCCACATTGTCAAATTAAAATAGATAATGAGGTCATTATCTGTTGTTTTAGGGAACATCCTTTTTTCTCTCTTGTTCGTCTTCCCTGAACTGTGCTCTACTCAAGTGAATCATGAAACAAAACCAATCCCAGAGCTTTTTCTTCTTAAACTTGAATGTCCAGATAACTGCCTGTCTGTCCTTTTTATTTGATTAGTATAGAAATGCTTCACAAATAAACAACATAAAATATTTGAACAGAAGTTATTTATAACATTCAAAAAACATATATAGGTATCATGAGAGAGGGCAGCAAAAATCTGAACTGACCTTTTGCTTAGAATTTAGATCAAATTGACTCATTAATTCAGTCAAAATATACTATTTGTAAAAATTCAGTCAATAGAAAAATGTTTAGAGGAAGCAAATGTAAGTTTCCTTATAATTCCATCTCCAGTATTAACAATTAAAAAATGGAAATCAAGCAGGGTCTTCACTCTGCTGTTTATTCCCTAACTAGGGGCCTGGTGTACAAAATTCATGCACTGGGGAGGGGGTCCCTCAGCCCAGCATGCCCCCTCTCACATACTGGGAGCCCTCAGGGGATGTCCTACTGATGGCTTAGGCCCGCTCCTCGTTAGGAGTGGGCCTAAGCTGCAGCCTGGCCTCCCTTTGCGGGAGGTGACTGGGCTGATCAGGGGAAGGTGCCAGCCCCATCACCCCGCTGCTGCAGCCACTGCCAGTCACCGCAGCTGCCAAGGTATTTTCATCAACACGGACTCCGGTCCCTTCACCATGAAAAAATGACAACTTTCTTTAAGCATTTTCAAGATGTGTCTTTCATAGGATATGACATTTCTTTGATCCCAGGCTCAGCCCCTGCCCAAGCCTAAAGCCCTAGGCTTTAGTCTTGGAAAGGGGGACCCCCTGCACCTCCAATCGCAGGCTCGGCCCCTTCCCAAGCCTAAAGCCTCCACCCGATGGCCGGCTGGGAGTGACCTGGGTGCTGAGGAGGTTCCTGGGACCCAGGTAGGTATGCAAATTAACCTCCATCTTTGTTGGGTTAATTTGCATACTCACTCTGATTGGCTGTGGGTGTAGCGGAGGTATAGTCAATTTACATGTTTCTCTATTACTAGGTAAGACTAGAGGCCTGGTGCATGAAATCATGCACAGGTGGGGTCCCTTGGCCTGCCCTGTGGGATCCTGCTGAAACTGGCTCTCTGACATCCCCTGAGGGGTCCCAGATTGCGAGAGGGTGCAGGCCAGGCTGAGGGACCCCAACAGTGCATGATCAGAACCGGGGAAGGATACGGGAGGTTGGCCAGCCAAAGAGGGACCACAGGAGGGCTCCAGGGTGTGTCTGGCCCATCTCGCTCAGTTCTGATCAGCCAGACCCCAGCAACAAGCTAACCTACCAGTCAGAGCATCTGCCCCCTGGTGGTCAGTGCACATCATAGCAACTGGTCGACTAGTCGACTGTCTGCCCCCTGGTGGTCATTGCATGTCATAGCAAGCGGTTGAGCAGCCTTAGCATATCTTTAGCATATTATGCTTTGATTGGTTGAACAGCCAACTGGTCGACCGCACACTTAGCATGTCAGGCTTTTATTATATAGGATAATATGACTACTACACATCTCATTATTTTAGGAAGATCTACCTTATTCCTTTTAACACTCCTATAATACACCCGCAGGATGTATGAATTATCATGTTGTGCAGAATGTTCTGTGGAGCCACACAGTCCACTGGTGGGCTTTTGCTTGTTTCCTATCTTTACCTATTAAAACAATGGCTTGAACATGTGTCTTTGGCTATTTGTGTGATAACTTTCTTTGGGTAAATTTCTAGAAGCAGAACTCCTGGGTAAAGGAATGTATTGGTCAGGGTTCTCCAATAAAGCAGAGCTCATAGGATCTACATTTTAAGGAATTTCTTTTGAGGACTTGGCGCATGTGACTGTAGGGTTGGCAAGTCTGAATGGCATAGGGCAAACCAGCGTCTGGAGACTCAGGTAAGAGTTTACGTTACAGTCTTGAGTCCAAAGCCCGGAAAACCAGAATTTCTATGTTGCAGACTGAAGGCAGAATTCCCTCCTTTACAGGAAACTTCATCAGACCTTCACCGGGTTGGTTCCACTTTGCGGAATAATGGAATACACTGCATTTACATATCGTAGTGCTTGCATGTAAGTGGCAATTACAGTTACTATTATTAGGTAAACTGCAAACAGCTTCCCACGTTCAAAATTCAAGTTGTAAGTCTAATAACTAAAGTTGATTTTTAAAAATCCAAATGCTTTCAAAAAGTAGGTTTCAAAGACCTGGAAACCTGGCATCATCTATTACTACATTGCTCTGTCAAAAGTCCACCCTATTAGCAGTTATTTGGTCATTTTCTGTTGCTGCTTGCTGTCATTTCATTCTTCACAAAATAACTGGTCTTGTGGAATGTTCAATATAAAGAACCTAACAGAACCCTTGTTGGCTAAGAAACTCAATTTATCTGAATTTCAATATACCAAATTATAATGAAATCAGCAATAATCACATGTATAGAACAAAACACAATCTCCTTTAAAGCCATTAAAAAGCTGTTGCCCTATCAAGTGGCTATGAAATTGTAAATTTCTAATTTTCAGTTATTAATATCATCATAAATACAGAAATCCTTCTTGTAAAAAAGTCTAAGACACAAGGAAAGATTGTTCATTTTAGAGTTAACTAGGAACAGCTTCTTTAACATATTTATCAGCTCCGGATAGGAAAAGTGCCCTTTATTGTCAGCAGATATAATGTCACCCATGTTCCCAATGAGTTGTCAGCAACCAGGGGATTAATCATATGATCTTCAAATTGTATTCAGAACATGACATGTAAGAATTCATTTTCCACACAGCAATCAGAAATCGCTTAAAAACCTAAATCAGAGCATGTCATTCCCCTGCATAAAATTCCCTTCCAATGTTCCCCCTGGCACTCAGGGCCAAATCCAAACTCTGACCCTGGCCCACAGGACCGACATCCCCTGGATCTTGCCTAATTACTTGTTATTATCATACTTGCTACTTGCTACTTTCTCTTTCTAAAACTCAACTTTCCCCTGCCCCCAGGGCCTTCGAACCTGCTTCCATGTTGCCCATGGTCCATTTCATCTTTTCATTCAGGTCTCAGTCCAAATGTGACCACTTCTGGGAGGCCTCCCTTGACCAACCAATCTAAAAGGCATGTCCCACCCCTAGTCACATGTTGCTTTGTTTTATTTATTGTTCCTATTGCCTGTCTGAAGTTATTCTATTTGTGAACCTCTGCTTTGCCCACCATAAGCAGCATGAAGGCAGGGATCCTGTTTGTTTTGTCTACCTCTCTATTACTGAGCATCAGGTCAAATCTGGATCACAGTAAATACCCAATACTTCCTTGTTAAATAGAACAATAAACGAGGGAAGGAGGGAGAAAAAAACGAATAGAAAGAGAATGGATTGATCTCAATGAGTTCTTAAATGTTTTCTGGAAGCTGAGCCTGCTGTTACCCCATGGGATTGTGGAAAGAGATGCCTCACTGTCTTGTCAGAAGAAACCAGACTCAAAGAGGTGAAGGCCTTGACCAAAGTCACATAGTGTGAGGGTCACAACTCAAGCCTTCTGCTCCTAGACCAAGGAACCTTACTCTGCTCTGCAATTCCTACAAGAAAGAAACTCTCTGATAACCCAGAGAGGCCATACCTGGAAACTGGAATGACCCAAGGGACAAGGAGTCAAAAATGGAAGTCACCCTTCTGGGGCCTGCTAGAGAAGCTCAACAAAGAGCCCTCCCCCCAGGCCTTCTCAGTCGGGCATTTCTCATAGACCCATGTCTCTAAGCCACAGCTGTGCATTTGTGTGCAGGCTTTGCCCCAGTGTCAGGGCCAGGCCCATGCCTCACTCATTCATTCATCCCGTCATCTCCGGCAAGCCAAGCACTGTGCTCAGGATTATGGATGTCAGAGTAAACGACACGGAGATGGTCTCTGCTCTCAGAATCTTTGCTCTTATAAAAAGCAGACAACTGAACAACCTGTTTCAATAAATGGCAATGAGGGTTAAGACCAGGACATGGAGGGTTCTAAGCTGTTCTAGGGAACCAGGGAAGGCTTCCTGGGGGAGGTGAGCTTAAGTGAAGTCTGGAAAGTGAAGAGAGACAGGGAAGGGAGGGGAGGAGGACAAATGAGACTTCGTCCTTTAAGGAATGAGAGGGATCTGTCCCTCGCCCATTTAAACCTACATACTAGTACATGTTTCAGGCTCAGCTTCCAGAAAACATCTAATGAGTGAGGCATAGGCCTGGCCCTGAAGGTGAGAAAGTGTGTAATTTGAGGAAGTTTTCTTTTAGAAAGTGGAAAAAAATGGCATAACTTCTGTCATGAACAATGCTGGTAAGTATTGAACCCTGACTTTGTGCTTCCCATGCCGTGTTTCCTTTAGTGTTTACCAGAGCCCTGAGAGGTATAATGAAACAATCCCGGTTCCACAGATGGGGAGACAGAGGCTGAACATAGGCTCATAGAGGAATGGGATGGCTTCCTTCCCTCGCCCATTCTAGTCTGATACAACTGCTGCATTGGAGATTCCAGCTGTACTGCGCAGTCTTCTTCCGTTTGCCTCCTCCATGCATGCTTCCTGCTGCCCCTGCAGACTGGATGTTCCCTCGGCCACTCTCAGGTGCTCATCGAAGCCAGCTGCCTACACACTGCAGAGGGGAGTTGCAGTGCACATTTTCAGAATGGTTGATACAGGAGAAACTAGCTTGTTAAAAATTAATTGGCTAAAAGCCAATTTGCCAAAAAATCAATTAACCTGAAACTGTCAGGGAGATTTTTACCACAACTATTTTGCCACCATATGTGAGATTGAAGTTGCTCCTCAATTTGAAGGCCAATTTGAGGATGTAGATGAGTGTGTGCAGTGTGTATGTGTGCGTGTGTGTGTGTGTGTATTGGGTGTTAGAGGTGTTGTAGAGGGTTTGGCCCAATGCAGCTAATACATTGGATATATTTTAGAAGAGAAAAACATCATTCAGAAAAATGATTATTTGGAAAATGGCCTTGAGGGAAACTGCTTTCCTGCATATTTACTTAAGGTGGGAATTAACCTAGAGACCCTCAGGGACACCCACACTTCCCTGAAAAAGAATTCTTAGGGAATAACTTGGTGCCTTCGAAATCAGTGTCATCTTCCTCTTGCCAACAGAGGTGAAGCTAGCATTGAGAATGAGACTTTGTCCTTTAAGGAATGAGATGGCTCTGTCCCTCGCCCATTCGAACCTACATACTAGTACATGTTTCAGGTGATCTTCCAGCTTCAACCACTTCTTCCTTGTCCACGCCAGCCTCCTGAACTCTGTTTCCAAATAAACCACCCTAATGTGGACCAATCTGAGTGAAAAGCAATTTTATGCAATGTCTACCAGGGATTTGATTGGAAAGACTTTGACTTTTTTAGGGAGGCCAGTGACACCAACCTATTCATAGGAGGATCAAAAAAGTCTTTTTCTGAGACTTGTGGGTATATCTGAAACCCTCCCAGGAGGTCCACAAGATCAAATTTATTTCCATAATAATACTAATACATTAATTATTATTTTCACTCTCATTCTCTCACAAGTTCATAGTCAGATTTTCCAGAGATACATGTTGTGGGAGAAAGCCATTTTTCTGAGGGCTAATGGGTGTGTATTTGCCTGGCCTTATATTTTATACATTTTATGACTTTGCTTTCTAATATGGTAAATGTTCATAGACCTAGTCCACATAAATAAAAAGTTGGTCCTCAATCATTTTTAGGATTGTGGAAGGGCCATGGGATTTAACATCTGAGAACTACTGTTCTAGATGATGATTTCTTACTTCTCCCAAATTACTTTTTTCTTATGTCCATTTTTGATAATTCAAGTAATATGGGCATACAAGGCATAATTCACCACTTTACACAGGTTTTCCTTTTATTCAACAGATATTTACTGAGTACCTATTACATGCAAGTCATCACACTAAGCAATCGTTGTATTGTCATCAGTCAGAGTGTATCAGCTCCCTATCCTTGGAAAATGCTGACTAAAGGGCTCTTGTATTTGAACTGTAAGTATTCTCTACCCAGCTGATCATCCATGCTTGCCCAGAGGATAAGCCTTCATACCAGGTTGATGGATGCTCCTTGGTCTTTGACATTTCACTTTTCCAGGTATCTCAGGCTAGAGGTAGGAAAAGGGAGGTTAGACTTAGATGTTCCATTATTATGATTATCTAATGTACTCATTAACTCTCCACCCTTTATCTCATTCCTGCAAGAAAGTCACAGACTGAAGCCTAAAGATGAGGACATTTGCAAAATGAGAGCAAAGCTTCTTAATCTTAGCATCCCCATGTAATGGACATCTGTTGTTTTGCTTACCTGGCATCTATTTTTCCTTTCTGAATGTTTCCTTGATTTCAGGTTTGAACATCAGATCTAGACCTGATTAATTGCCATGTTTCATCCCCTAGGCTTAAAAATCAAAGATAAGCATATTGGGTCTTACTCCAGGATAATGAGGCCTATATAGAAGATAACATGAGAAGAGAGAGAGATTCTAGTCCCTTGTTGTGTCTCTAGCATGCAGCACAGTGCCTGGCACATAGCAGATGCTCAGAAATATTTATTGATTCCTTTAACTTTAAGTTAGCATCTTTACAAATGATTGGAGCATCTCAGATAAAAATGGAGGCCCATTTAATCCTTTATCTCCAATGGGCATCACCACAGAAATACCCATTAGCATCTCAAAGTTTAATAAAATCCATTTTCTCCTTCCTTTTATTTACCCTCTATTTTGTTGCTACCTTGTATCACTTCTTTAGCTTTTTATTTTTACCTCAAGTGTCCTCTTGAGAAGGTAGTTGTCTTATATCAGGACACTGACTATGTTGCATGATTCAAAATCATTATTTTCTGAAAGTATTTTTAGCTTTGCATTTCTCTATTTTGGCTTCTCTGGCTCCTAAATCTTGTGAAAAAATTTCACATGTGGCTAATATATGCCAACATTCACAGTCTGGATATCAAGCCAAGGCATGTGAACAAAAGTGGATTAGGAGAGTGAATGAGGAGAGACAGGGTTTCAAAAAAGGAGGATTATAATTAGCAGGATTTTATAGTCAGCTTTGGCTCCTTCAATCAAGAAAAGCTTAACCAAAAGTTTAAATTTCTATCTGAAATCTATACCACTATTCCAGAACCCCACCTACATAAATATTCCGTGGTTTCTAATGACTCAGGTCAGTAGAAAAAACAAGTGCATTCTGGTGTCCAAAAGACCAACTAGGCCAATAGAATGTAATTCAGCATCTTTGGTTGGTTAAGTTTTATAAAGAGCCATGTTAAAAAAAAATTACCTAACCAACCTTTCTTCCCTCCATCTATACTAAAGGGGTTTCTTCTAAGAAATTAAAGATAAGATTTATCTCTTGTTTACTGTCAAGACTGAACCCAAGAGCTCAAAAAAAAAAAAAAAAAAAAAAAAAAAAAAAAGGTCAGGACACTGCATTTCCATTTCTCAAATCTGCTTGCCTCTTCTTGGCTTTACGCTTTCTCTATGTGGTAGGCAAAGTGGCAGCCTCACACCCACATCTCACCAGCTCAGTAGCCCTAATCATCCAAGGCCAACTTCCCTCCCAACTCCGGTAGAAAATTAGGTCATGTGTCCACCTCTGAAACAATCACTGCAGCCAAGGGACTCAGTTCTCTAATTGGCCAGGTTATGGCCAGGTGTCCAGTGTGTGAAAGTGTATGTGTATATGTGTGCATGTGTGTGCATGTACTAATATGTGTGGTATGTGTAGAGAGTTTGAGGGGGTGGAACTTCATGTGAATTTCACTGAATGGGCTCTTCACTAAAAGAAAGACTTCCAGTATCAGAAAACAGAAACAACACATGTTTATTTTATGGTCTTTTCCCTAGAAGATCATGTCTAGGTGTTTTTTTTTTAAACTCTATACCTCCAATGCTGAGTAAGAAGTAGATTCATATTTGTTGAATGAACATTGAGTTAACAATATGACATGCGTTACTCTGTTCAAGGACCGACTCTGTGCTGTCCAATGTGGATATTTTGCTGAATTCATGGCTGTTATGGTACAGCCTCCTCCCAATCTCTTCCTTCCCCATCCATACCATGCACAGGCTCATTTATTTTTCTGCAGTTTTCCATGTAATTAATCTGAAAATACTATTCAAGTATAATTTCTCCATAAAGCTTTCTCTGAGCATGACCAGCTTCATTATCTTACCCACCTTTGAGTTACTGATGCCATTGTGTTAAGCACTTACCCCTCCATGAGTGAAGTGTTGTTTAGACCATGGCTCTAGAGTCAGACTACCCACATTCAAATCTCCATTTACTTTTTCCATTACCTCCAGTTTCTTAATTTTATGTCTGTAGAGGATGACAATAACAGTATCTACCTCACAGGGTTGTTGCAAGGATTAAATAATATGGTATCTGTAAAAAGTATAGCATTGTGCCTGGCACAGAGTAAGTGCCCAGTAAATATTGACTATTGTTATTAAGTGTGTTCCTGTAGCAGACACAGATGCTGCCAGCACCATGTTTCCTTGGCCCTCCTGAGTTCGTCAGGTGCTGTAGATGTTGATCAACCCCCCACCTTACACTCTCCGCTCTGTCCGAGGAAGCTTGCTCTGCTGCAAGAATGCCCAGCTGGAGGGGTAGGGAGTTGATCCTCTTGCATGCAGCCTTCCAACACTGGGAGTGACAGCCAGTGGGTAAAATGCCCAGCCTTCCTGCCCTCTGGTCCTAAGATTCTTGGGTGTGTTCCAGTTTCTCAGAGGAGCCCCAGCAGTTGTCCACTAGTTGACCCTAGTGATAATTGCTCATTAATAAATATGGAATTGGCTTTTCTCCCTTCTCTGTCCCAGTTCCCCCACTTCTTGGCTTGAGCTTCATGGAATCACCTCACACATAAGCTCCCTGTGCCAAAGTCTTTGTTTCTAGGTCCGCCTTGGGGGAACCCCAAATTAAGACAGGTTCCAATAGTTTCAATCGTTCGAGTCATTCCTCAGGATGCATTCCTTTAGGACAGGGCTCATGCCCAGTTTTGGTAGCTCTGCATTGCAGGCCAGTTTTGTGGACTGATACCAATAACCACTTGCTGAATAAATGATATATTCTGAGAAAATTTTCAGTATTTAGGTTCAAGAGAAGGAAGTCCTATGATATATCTCACCACAGCTGACAAGATTAATTTTCCATTTGCATTCCTAAAAGGTTCAGGCTGGGATATTCAAGCATGAATGCCTGAACTCTTTCGAAAAATTTAGCCTAGGAACGATTACTTGTGAAAATTAGCACAAATTGGGTTTATTTATAAAAATAACTTCACACTTCACTCGGTGGATTTCACTTGATTGAGGAATCACATCTATTAAATGACTCAGACTGACACACAAAGATGCCAAACTATAAACTACAAGCGACAGAGCTGTGTATTTTTTTCAGTAACGCAAAAGCTGCAAACTATGGAACTGGAAGAACAGATGTCCCGGTGCAGAGGAGGAAACAGAAGTGGGAAAGAGAAAGGGCCTTTGCTTTCTGTCCACTAAACAAATGGCTAGAACCTATCAGAATCCGGCCAGATGAGACTTCTTCTTTCCACACGTAGATAGCTAGGCTCAGGTTTATTTTATTGATAGTTTACAAACAACCTGCTACTTCCAGAAATGATTTGGCAAGTGGAGACTGTATAAACAGTAAAATATTATTTAAAAAGTGAAAAAAGAGAAAGGTAGACAAATATTGTGTGAGATTAGTATTGAAGACCACCAGTTAACTACTGTCATGATAAGGCAGCATAATAAACCCCCTCCAAACTCATGGCTTAAAACAGTCGCATCCATTCTTGCACTTGTGTCTGTAGGTTGGTCTGAGTAGCTCTGTTTCATGCATGTTCACTCTGGGCTCAGGATAGAGTGGGTAGATGTACATGGATGAGGCCTTTTCTTGATGATAGCAGAGGTGCAGGAAGGCAAACAGGACTAGCCATGCCCATCAAAGGCCTCCTCTGGGAAATTACATGCTATCATGTCTGCCCACCATCCATTGACCAAAACAAGTCATCTGCCAAGCCCATCACTGGGGCTGGGAAATGTACTCTGCCTCTGTTTGACCATGACAAAGTTGGCTTTGCAAACTATGAGTTGAGGGAAGGAGATGAAGAATTGTGGCCAATAAGTGTGTCTACCACAGGGAATAATATTAATTATTAAACTGCTGTCTAATGTTCGTTATGCTCCAGTCACCCTGGGCCCCTTCAATTCACCAAATATATTCTCTGCTTGAAATTATTTTCCTTTATATATCTTCCTCTTCTGTAATATAAAGTATATAATTCACTGTAAATACTTAATCTTTCTCTCCATGTGATAATCTTGTTCAGATGTTTCAAACCACAGTGTGCTTAAGAGAGGAGGACAATCTCATTGGATTCTTATAAATATTAAACAAAAATGCATGTAAAGATCTTAGCAGAGCATTTGATACACAGGAGCACTGAAAAAGCTTAGACTATTAGTAGGATATATGCAATGAGCATCTACTGACAATATGTAATTTTCATGGCTAATTAAAGTGAGAAACTAGAAATGGACAATAGTGTAATTTTTAGAGTTCTATTTCACTAAATAAACTCAGAGTTCGTTTTTCCTCCTAGCTATAAGTAGAGGTTCCACACCCACATGAGAAAGTAGAAAAGGATTGACAGAAATTCAGTTAACTTAATGTTCTCATTAATTCTAATTTCTAATTTAAGTCATTATTATATGATATCTTCCAGGATTGGTCCTTTCATCTTTTTCTTAGAAAGATGGCTTTCTAAGCAACTTAACAGTACAAAAAATCTCTTGATGTATGTGGGCAACATTAATGGTGGATAAACTATTTTCTAGCACTGGTCCAAATGTGTTATACTTGAATTTCAAGTCTAATACACTAGTACTTAATAAATAAAATTTCTAGTATCTCTACTTTCCCATTAGCTATAAGAGTAGTTTTCTGATTTGAATATTTTCTAAAATAAGACTATAATAGACATTATCTGTGTCTTGGTTGCCAAGCACCAATTTTCCCTTCTCTTGATTTCTTTTGGGGAATTGCATCTCTCAGGAAATTGCATCCCTTCTATAGAAGGGACATTCTCAAGCCTAGAGGTAGGTGTGTGACCCAACTTAGACCAACTAGATTATTTTTCTGGTTTTTGGACCTTTGAGGGGCATGATGGAATGATGGAATGAGGGGTTGAGTTGAATCATTCCTATGGAGTGCATGTATTTCACTATGAGTTGAAGCCATTCTTTAGTTTCTACTGTATATGTGCCTTGAGCTTCCCCATTTCCTGTATTTTTTGGAGTTCAGTTTTTCATTGTTCCTTTTCATTATGTGAGCATCCCTATATCCTTCCAATATGTTACTTCACTTTTGTTACTTGCAGCGTCAAGAACTCTTAGCAATACAAAGTTTGCCTCCATCCTTGCCCATTCCCAGACCCTCCAAAAGAAGTAGGGCTGTGTTAAGTGAGTTTTCCGTATGCATTTGTTTGTTGACTCATTTAACCTCCTAAGAGGTTTAACCCTAAATTTCTTACTCATTTTAGGTTCCAGAATTTAAGTGTTTCAGAACTCTTTTTCAAAAAATTTGATTGAGACCATGTATGATAGGAGAAAGTGACATTTGATAATGACAGAGAAAACCACAACATTTTTTTTCATCTCCATCCTTCAGATCTTCAGTAAATATCTATTGAGGTCATACCATGCTCTGTCCTAGATTCTAGAAATACAAAAATGACTAGGACAGAGTCTTGTTGCTCAGAGAGCTTGGAGTCTAGCAGGGGAGATAAGACACGTAGAAATAACGGGAATGTCACTAAGATGGTGATAAGAACTATAATTGAGGTACAGATCAAGTGCTATAGGAGCACAAAGGAGAGGAGATTAATTCAGGCTGGAAGGATTGGGGAAGATTTCAGGGGAGGAGATGAAACTTCAAGAACACTAATCATCCTGTAAGTGCCCAGTGGCCAATTATCTCCAGGAAATGGAGTTTGCAAAATTAAGCCTGACCTGTAAAGAATAGTTTATCTTCTCTTAGCACGACATCTTACAGTTTCTAAGGTTTCTGCCTTCTTGGGCAATGTACTAAATTGCTTAGGACAGGACTGAGAAAATAGAGCTGTCAAACCTTGCTGGCCTGTGCCTAATATGTCTGGGGTTTGGTGTTTGCATCCTTTTAGTCAGTAGGACTAAAAGACAACTGACTGTGGCTTGGATTGAGGCCAGTGTGTTTCTTAGCAGTCTTTAAATATGGTTTAAAATGAATTACCAGATCCAACTAGTCTCTTGAGCTTATTTTATTCAACTGGAGACAGCAGCCTGGGCAGAGCCTGTGACTGGCTCTCAGACATCTTGAAAATAGATACTCATTTCATGTTCTTTTATTTCCACATCCTCCTTTTTTCTGCCCACACAGGGCAGCCAACTTACTTCTTCATTTTAGCAGAATGAAGAATGCTCTGAATTAATCTAGGATGGACAATCAGTCTGACAGAATGGGCTTGAAAAGCTTATTATTGCTCATGGCCATCCTTGCAGAGTTTTGCGTAAAATGCCTCTTTCATGTCCGTGACCTCTAAGACATTAAGAAGCAGCGTTATTTGGCACATAAGACGTTGTGTACCTAGGTGACAATGAATTTATCTGTCTATCCAGAGAGCATATAATTGAAAGAGAGAACACTGATTATTTTTTAAAAGTTCCATTTTTTCCAAGAGGATAGTTTAATTTGATAAAATAGTAGCCCAATGTCCCTTCCACCACCTACAAAATTCACATTCTGGACAGTGTTTCCACTCATCGTCCACTAGGCAAGAACAAAGGGAAGAATGGAAGGCCATGGCTTCTCATAGAGTCTGGGAAGGAAGACACTGTAAGTCATCATTTTACTGACCCCTGCTGTGTGAAAACATTAGGGGGAGCTGTTGGGGCTCACATTCCCAGAGGCTCCTGGGCAATAACATAATGTCCCTATAGAAGTTGGTGGAAAGGAGAGAAAGCTTCAGTGTGAATTCTAATGCTGCCCTGTTTTTCCCAATATCAGTGTCCTCAATGTTCGACTTGGTTCGGTGACCTCCAGAATGTCCTAAAGATCCTTTTATAGTTGGAAAGGGGCGAATATAGAGAAAGCAGAGGATCTTCAGACCTATGGCCCTTCATTCGCTCCCAGTGCTCACTGGGAAAAGGCTACTTCCCAAGTTCATTGGATAGGGCACGTGAGATGCTTCGGCACAATGAGTGCAAACAGATTGCTGTTAAGGGCTGAACTGTATTCTACAAAAAAGATGTGCTGAAGTCTTAACACCTGCTTCCTTAGAATGTGACCTTATTTGAAAATAGGGTCATTGCAGATGTAACTAGTTAAGATGGTCATACTGGAGTAGGGTGGGCCCACAACCCAATATGACTAGTGCCCTCATAAGAAGATGGTCATGTAAAAACAGAGACGCACAGGGAGAATGCCTTGTGAAGACGAAGGTAGAGACTGGAGCCATGCAGCTGCATTTCCAGGAATACCAAGGACTGCTGGCAATCCACCAGAAACTGGAGAGAGGCAAGAAAGGTCTCCTCTGCAGTTTTCAGAGGGAGCATGACCCTGCTAACACTCTGAACTCAGACTCTGGCCTCCAGAACTGTGAGACAATACAATTCTGCTGCTTTAATCCACCCCATTTGTGGTAGTTTGTCATGATAGTTTGTGGCAGCCCTAAGAAACTGATGCTTTTGCTTAAAACTACTCTAGACTGCTTTGTTGATACCTGTGACAGACATCCAGGTTCATGGTCCACTATATACCTACCCCCTCCTCATCAACACATCTTAGCCTTTGGGCTCTCTAGGACTCTGAGCATTGCCTACGTCCCCCATCTCCTTTTTCACTTCTGTGAATGTGTTTCCTTCCTGGCATAGCCAGAAGCCTGGATTCCAAGTCCACTCCTCATTCAAAGTGAAAACTCCCCCATAAAACCGGGGTGAGAATGACTGTCTTCCCAAGTGGTTTGTTTGTACAGCACTCTGCTTGCCACTGGGCTAACTGCATGCGTAGTTGCTCTCCATATCTTAGCACTCTTTAAAAGTGGAGACTGTGTCTTGTTCATTTTGCATCTCTGAGAGTCTTGCTTCTCAAAGTACCATTCTCAAAGTAGGACATAAGATCACAGACTCTCAGTCTCCATCCCAGTTCTTCTGAATCAGAATCTGCATTGTAACCAGGAAGCTCCCGTGGGATCCTATACACAGTAAAATTTTAGAAGCACTAAGAGTATCTTAAAATACCAGCCACTATTACTTGAATGCACGCTTCACCTCTACTACTTCGCATTTTTACTTAGGTTATTTGAAATTAGTCATCTCGAAGAGTCTAAGCATTCCACAAGGTAGGAATTATTTCTCTCCATTATACAGATGAGAAAACTGGAGCAAAGCTAGCCTGGAAACTGCAGGGAATCCTCCTACTTCACCTCCCAGTCGAACACGGCTCCCATGACTGCCTGTGACTGGCCCGTGACCCAGTATCTGTTCAGGCTGCCACGGGAACCACCCTGGGAGCCAGGATTTCAGGGAGACATTTGAACTTCTATTGCAGAGCTAACCTCTTTTTATTTTTAAGATTTATTTGTGCTATTTTAACACTAGTTGAAGAACTTATGTCTCTCCAGATAACACATGAAAACAGGGCTCTCCTTAGAAACACTAAATTTGGGAAATAACACAGCCCTGTTGAATATTAACAGTGCAGAGCCACCTATTATTAGAGGCCTCACTATAGGACCTTATGACCTAAGTAGGTGAGTATACCTACTTAATACTGTTTAACTCAAGTTTTCCCTGAAGTTTATTTGACTCCAAATTGAGGTTGCATACCAGCAATTAAAATTCTGTGAAACACACTTTGGTTTAAAATGAGATGTTAATGACAAAGGGCGATCAAGAGGGAGAGGAAGAGGGAGAGGGAGAGGGAGAGGGAGAGGGAGAGGGAGAGGGAGAGGGAGAGGGAGAGGGAGAGGGAGAGGGAGAGGGAGAGGGAGAGGGAGAGGGAGAGGGAGAGGGAGAGGGAGAGGGAGAAGGAGCTGTGTTTCAAGTAGAAATTTTCTCAAAATCAGATATTAGCGTGTGGGAAGTGACTAGGGACCAGCAGGAGCTTCTGAGCCACTGGGAAGAGTGGCACATTTCTCTATGCATTATTAAATGTCATTATATCTTCCCTAGAATCGTCTGTTCCATGCTGTAGCTCAAGACAAAGACCTATGATAAAATTAAGTAGGACGTTAACTGAAGCACGTTGGGAAGACAAAGTGCCCCATTAAATCATACTAATTTTTAATAAATGAACACCGAGGTCATAAGCTTGACACGTGGGGGCACGGCATTGCAAAGTCGCAGGATAAAGCCATGCACAGGACATTAATTACCCATCAGGGGGCTGCTGTGGAGAGGGATCAGGGAGGCTCACATACTTGGCTGTCAGGGGAAATCTCTTTTCAAGATGAAGAACTTTGTTAAGAGATTTTTTGCTTGGGCTGGACTCTTGATAGTGCTGAGGGCAGATTTATTTGGTTGGATTCCTGGTGCTGATGGAAAGCAGCTCTCAGTCCACAGATCTAATCAGGGTGCTGGCAAGCAATGCCACCATTCCCCAGGTGTTTTTTTTTTTTTTAAATCTAGGTTTGGCATCCCTTTCATGCAAAACTAGGGCATCGGTGGATTGCTGCCTGCTTGTTTACAATGGAAATGACAAGATGGGGCTTTCCAGATGTTTTCTTTAGAGAAGAAGAAGGAGGGTTTGAGGTTGGTTTTTTTGAAAGCAGAGACACCTTCTTGAAGCCCAGTGAGGACAGGGACACAGTAATCTGGAATCAGAATGCTGTTTATATGAAGAGGCCAGGGAGGGGATCTCTGAGGAGGTGATAGGAGCAGAGACTCTGAAGAGCAAACTGTGTGATCGTCTGGAGGCAGGGATTTACGGTTTACAGGCTCGGGGAATGGCAGGGGGCAGGGCCTAGAGAAGAGACTTGCTCTTTTTTTTCTTTTCTTTTAAAAATTTATCTTTATTGTTGAAAGTATTACAGGTGTCTCCCTTTCCCCCACCATTAACCCCCTATTGTCTGTATCCATGGGTTATGCATATATGCATGTAAGTTCTAATTCCTCTCCAGGTCTTTGCTCTGCTTCATTTGCTTGATAGCATTTATTATACATACACTTATTGTTCAGCCATTCATGTCTATGACTGCACTATTGTCTGTGTCCAGGGATTATGCATATATGCATATGAGTTCTTTGGTTAATCTCAGGAATACTGTGCAGCTGACACTTGTTCTTGGTGTTGTCTAAAGACCCATGAGAAGGCCAGTGAGGCTGGCGTATACTGAGTGAAGGGAGGAGCTCGAGGAAACAAAGTCTGAGTAAGAAGCAAGGACAAGATCATGCCAAGGCTCAAGGATTAAGGCAATGCCTCTCATAACCTAAAAGGGGTGCAATTCTAGAATGTGCTATCACACTTGGGGAAATAACTTCATTGGTTAAGTGAAGATCTGAGGAAAGTCTCCTTTGGGCTTCTAATTAGAACATCCTACTTGGTTCATGACCAAACCCTACAGTCAAGCAGTCTTATCTCTATGAGATGATCATATTTCAGGGGCCCAAAGGGTACAATGCCAAACATTCTTTGTGTTTCCCTAAACTCAGAACCCTTTTGGAGAGTGGCTGGCACAGAGTAGATATACCTTAATCCTTCATGGAATGAAGAAATGTATATTGCTTCTGCCTTCCACACTGTATCTTGTGGTTTTGAGCTTGTCTAATCCTATGCCCCCAATCCTGTTACTCACCACCACTCTGAGAGCAAGCAAGGAGGGGGTAATGCCCTTGCCTTCTTCTAAAGCATCCTTCTCAACCAGGGCTGCCCATGAGACAGATCTGAGGGGCTTTGTAAAGACCCGACACTGCCTGGGCCCCACCCACAGATGTCACCCACCTGAGGTAAGGCCTGGGCATTCGTGGTTTCAAAAGCTCCACAGGTGATTCTAATGTGAGCCAGGCTGAAAACCATTGCTTGAAGGTAAGTAAGCATTTTCACTTCGATTTTTGCAGAAAAAGAAATCAAGAGTTTTATTTTCCAGAATCACATGAAAACTAGTATTTTGATGTTACGTAGATAATGGATGGACATGGCACAGAAATAAACTGAGGTTAGATTCTCTGTGGTAGGCATAGATATTGAACAAGGCAGTAGGCAATGTGCTATCAAACAGACCAACAAGGATGCGATCCCAGTGAGCAACTGCTGAGCAGGTGTATATGTGGGGGTGGCTGCGGTGGCATGGATGGGGCAGTCGGGGCGAGAACTGCACTAGAGAGGTCAGACTATCTGTAAGAGGGATTATTTGAACTGAAAGGTAAAAGACAAACAGAACCAGCTAAGGAAAGATTTTAGTTTGTAACACACCTGGGTCTAGAGACATCAGAATTCTTCTTCTATTTATTATTATTATTTTTAATCTTTATTGTTGAAAGTATTTCATATGTCCCCTTTTTCCCCCCATTGACCCCTTCTAGCCCATCCCCACTCCCCACCTCACCCCACCCCACTGCCTCCACAACCTATTATCTGTGTCCATGGCTTATGCAAATATGCATACAAGTTCTTTGGTTGATCTCTTCCCCCCCTTCCACCCACTCCTGCCTTCCCTCTGAGATTTGACAGTCTGTTCCATGCTTCTAGAGATGTCAAAATTCTTCTTAATCATTTAGTCAATACCATGTGTAGAGGGATCACTCTGAGGCCCACAGGTTATATTCCCTTTAAGTCAGAATATTACTGTCCCTGAATAAGCAAGTCTTGCTTTTGTAAACAAAATTTGCAAGGCAGATTACATGACATACTACATACACTATTCAAAGGCTTCCTGAATATATATTCCATTTTTAGGTAAAGAGAGAAGAGAATACTTTAATACATCAAAGATTCTAATGAAAACATGAACATTTAAAACAAGAGAAGTTGCTTTCTAACACTTGGAAAGGCAAATGCATGTTCAAGAAATGTTAAAGGGAGTGCTTTCAGAAGAAGAAATAGAGAGAGGGAGGAACATAGGTATTTAAAAATGGCTATAAACAAGTACCTATCAAGAATAACCTTAAATGTAAATGGACAAAACACTCTAATCAAAGCACATAGGGTAGCTGGATGGACAAGAAGACATGATTCATATATGTGCTATCTACAAGAGACCCACCTCAGAACAAAAGATACATACACGATGCGAGTGAAGGGATAGAAAAAAAAATATTCCATGGAAATGGAATAATAAAAAAAGCAGGGGTATCAATACTCATATCTGACAAAATAGACTTCAAAACAAAGGCCATAACAAAAGACAAAGAATGTCACTACATAATACTAAAGGGATCGATCCTAGAAGAGGATATAACATATATGTAAACATATATGCATACAATATGAAAGCACCTAACTATATATTAAAATACTCAAATTAAAATTTAAAAAGAAAGAAAAAGTTGACAGAAGATAAATAGAGCTAAGTTAGATGCAGATGCATATTGGCTTTGGAACTGGGCTCTGAGAAGTTAAACTGCAAAGCTAAGCTTTAGAGGAAATGGAAGGCCAGGGTCTTTGGCTTAAGTAAACATGGATTTGACTCTAGCTAGCTCAACTAAAATGAAGGTGAGGCTTCACATATCTTTCAAGATTGTCAAGAGAATGGAATGTCAATACTATATAGGTGGTCAATAAGCTTTAGTTTCTTCCTTCCTTAGAATTTCTCTTCTAATTTGGCATAAAACCAGAGTCACTGTTGCCAGTGGGCAGTTCTTTTAACATGAAGAACTTGCTCCAGATACAAACTGATGTCCCCAAAATCAGGACCTTGCTGACAAGTCACAAGGAGACCCACAGCATCCTTCAGAACCACTCTAAAAACCCAACTGGCCTTTCCAAAGCATGCCCAGGCAGAAAGAAGATGAATACAGTGTTGTCCAAGATGAGCAAAGACCAGGAAAGAGCCTTGCTGACAGGGGGTGTCCCCTTCTGATCCAAACCAAGATGGGAGGAATGCGTTAGTCCATGCTTCTGACTGTCTTTCTGAATACCCAGTGCTCACTAACATCTAATATCTTTGAACAGCAAATCTAACTTCAGGAGTTTTTGTTGAAGAAGTAATTCATTACAAAAAAAAAAAAAAAAGATCGTAGCTATGTGAAAAGGATATTGATTGCAGTGTTCCTTATATTATTAGTCCAATTAATTGTTGGATCAGTTGTTAATTGTTTAACTGTATCAAACTGGTTAGATAATTTGTGGTCCATCTGTGTAAGAGGGGCTCTGTAGTCATGATAATGTGAGGAAAATTTAATTTAAATGTCCAGATTGCATTATGTTCAAGTTGTACGTTAGAAAACATCATGTTTAAGTTCCGACTAGATTAATATGAATATATCTACATACACAAAATTTGAAGGTGAAAACACATGTGATGTATCTTTTCATCTGTGTACTTTTCTGAATTATCTAAATTCTTGACAACAATTTTGTATTGCTTTGGTAATAAAAACAGAAGTCATTCAAAATACGCATTGCCATACCTTCACATCCCCTGTTCCTTTTCTCAGGCCTAAAGCACAGGGGTGTGCCTCAACTTCCATTAAACAATAAACTTGGGGAAAGAAATCAACTATATTTCTATTTTCCATTTAAGGAAAGACTGTTTCCATTATTCATACCCATCGAACTAGGAGAGAGAAAAGAATAAGAGAAGCTGATTATGATGACATGAGGCTTTGAGATCACAATTACAGCAATCCTGTTTAGCTGTAGTGAAGATACCTAGTGTCTTCAAAGCTGTCTCAGATATTATCTAATTAAGCAAAGTGAGGAGGAAAAGGACAAGAGTGGAAATCTGATCTAAGAGGCATTAGGAGGCCTTTAGAAACTGAGGAGATGAAAACAGCTGGACAGAGGCAAGAGTGGCCAAATGGTAAATTCAGTGTAAAGTCTGAGATATCATAAGCTCACGGAGATTTTGAGGGCTGAAAGCAAAAATCAGAAATTGAAAAGACAAAGAAGGTGGAAAAAGAATAATGAAACTAGTGGAAATGGAGGAAAGGTTTGCTGCTGGAGAATTTAACAAAACTATATATTTTTCTAGAACCCACATCACTAATCCCTTCAATTCTACTTTGTAAATATTTGACTATAGAACCACTCTTGTGACCCTGGGACTCACTTAATTCCAAAGCCTTAAACATTGGGCCTTCCCATCAGAATTACTGATGATATTTATCTCTGTAACAATGGAAAATATTAAACATACATCACAGAGGCACATTCTTCAGGGAAGGCTTAGAGGACAGCCTGATTCTGCCCGTGACCACATTTAAATTCACGAGAAAACAAGCACATGAGAGGCAATCGAAAGAGCTGGTTACAGACATCCTAAGAGTAGAAAGTTATTTATCAGGAGCTCAGAGGAAACACTATTTTTTTTTAAACAAATGCTAACTTGGGAACCTGAAGTTCTTGGTTGATCCAATTCTTGTTAACACTGGTTTACTTCCTCACTCAATTATTGGCCTCAAGTGTCCTTATCCTATAATATATATTAATTATTCCAATTTAGCCAGATCTGTGATCTATGCCATTGAAGATCTTCCCAGGGTAGAAAAAGAGAAGGTGGCTTTGGCCATGTGCCTTGATGAAGGGCAGGGAATCCAGGAGAGGGAGTGGTAGGAGCCAAGGCCATCTGGGCCAAAAGCCGAAGCTGGACACAGGCTTTGTACTCTGTGCCTGTGCTTGCAGGTGCAGCATGCAGACATTTCTTAGAGTTGCTCCACTTTCCAGGACTTTCCTTGACTTGCTTCATCTCCTTCAGCAGGTTTAAGGATGTACAGTGATACACTACCCATCCCGAAAACAAAAAATTCAACATCTAGTCTTTTTTTCCCCTTTTTTTTTCAAAACATTCAAGCCTGCAGTGAAAATACAGCTGCCAAGTACCAAGCATACGCTTCCTGGACCGATGTGATTCACATGTGCTAGAAGCCAGATGAGGAAAAGCCCAGTGCAGTCAGCACGCCTGTGTACTTTGATTATACCTGCAAGCCTCATGGGCTTTTTTTTTTTTTTTTTCTTTTGGTCCTTCCTGATCAAAAAGGATCAGATTCCTGGTCTCTGCTTGGAATATTGCTCACCACATTTTTGATCTGTGACTGGTGGTGTGGTGGGTGAGATGGAGGGATGGCCAGCTTGTGTCATTGTATTGCACACCAAGCACATTTATGAATATTTCCAGTCTTGTTTATGAATTAAATATAAAGCTTCATTTTCTCAAGATTCCCTACTGGGCACTCAGTTTCCTCACTTGCATAATCACAGTCTATTTTATGTGTCCTCCCTCCCTCTCTCCTTCATTTGTTTCTTTACTCATTCCTCTAATGCACACCCACCAAAGATCGTGATGCGTGAACCACTGGAGAGGAATATTCCACTCAGCCTTTACTTTGCCTTGCTCCTCAGGTCACACTTGGTCTGCTTCTCCTCCATATACCCCTTGGGAGCTGCTCTGAAGTGTAAACTAATTGTGTCATTTGTTTGTGCAAAATGGCACTAGAAAATAAAAACCACAAAGTGCATTCACAAGTCAATCGGAAATGACTCTTGCATGCCACATGGCTTTATATGACCTGACCACCATGTCTCTGTCTTCCCAGGTGAGTAGGCGTTGACCACAAGCCAAACGGAGAAGTACAGGGAAACCAGTTGTTTTGCATAACCTGCTGTACTAGTTTCCGAGGGCTGCCATAGCACAGTACCATAAACTGGGCAGCTTAAAACAACGGACATTTATTGTCACAATTCTGGAGGTCAGAAATCAGAAATCAAGGTGTCAGCAGGGTTGATTGCTTCCAGAGGCTCTGAGAATCCATTCCATGTTTCTCCCCTGGCTTCTGGTGGCTGCCAGCAATTCCTAGCATTCCATGCCTTGTAGGGGCATCATTCCAACCTCTGCCTTCGTCCTCACATGGTCTTCCCCTGTGCCTCCCTCTATGTCCTCATTTTCTGAATCTTACAAGGACACTCGTTGTTGGATTTAGGACCCATCCTAAGTCCAGGATTATTTAAAGACCCTTAACTTAATTACATCTGAAAAGACTCTATTTCCAGTAAGGTCACATTCACAGCTACCAGGGGATTTAACATATTTTGTTGAGACTCGGGGGACAGAGGGGCTTATTCAACTATGCTTGTCCTTTTTTGTTCTATTTTCCCTCATATTACCAATGTTGAGAAAAAAATCAAAAGTAAGTACTATAACATGCAGAGATACAATCTTCTTTTTTTGTTTTTGTTTTTTGTTAATCCTCACCTGAGGATATTTTTTCCATTGATTTTTAGAGATAGTAGAAGAGAGGTAGGTTGGTTGGGAGGGAAGGAGGAGAGAGAGAGAGAGAGAGAGAGAGAGAGAGAGAGAGAGAGATTGGTTGCCTTCTGAACATGTCCCAACCAGGGTGGATATCAAACCTGCAACCCAGGTACGTGCCCTTGACTGTGAATGGAACCCATGACCCTTTGGTGACTGGCTGGGCACTCTAACCACTGAGCACACTGGCCAGGGCCAATCTTCTTGATAAGCAAAGACTAGAAACATCCTAAATGTCTACCAACAGGAGACTTGGTTAAATTAATTTGGTTCATCTACATAATGGAATACCAAGCAGCTACTAAATAAACAAAGTAGGCTCTATATGAGTTGAAATGAAAATATCTCCAAAATAAGTTGTAAAGAGGATTAAGGAAATTTTAGAACAAAATATATGTCACAAAACCATTAAAATAAAAAGTATGAACAACAAACCAACACAATCTTCCTTTTGGGGAATTTCTCTTTTCTCATGCCAGTTATGCGATTCTGGGGAGAATGCTGCCCATCACTGTCTGCTGACCCCTTTCCCGGCCATAACGACTACTTAGGGTACAGTATCCTGTTCTGTCAACCATTGTACTGAAATGAGATTGAGTTGAAAACCCAGCTAGGCTAGTCAGAAGCCTCCCAGGGATTTTTAAAATTTGGATTGGGAGGAGAAAAGGTGTCTTGCCTTTTATGCTCTGATTAGTTTACTATGGCTGATAGAACAAATGATCACAAATTTGGTGGCTGAAAGGAACACAAATTTATTATCTTATCATGTTGTATGTCAAAAATGTGACATATCTCAAAGTGCTGGAGCCTCCATGGGAGAATCCATTTCCTTGCCGTTTCAAAATTCAAGGGCCACGCACATTCCTTGGATTGTGCCTCTTCCTCCATCTTCAAGTCCAATAACGACGGTTTAAGTCTTTCTCACATTATCTCTCTGACCTTGCTTGTATCACCACATCTCTTTCTGACTTTAACTCTTCTGCCTATTTTGCTCATCTTTAAGGGCACTTGTGATTACCGTGGGCCCACCCACATAATCCAGGACAGTATCCCTATTTTAAGGTCAGTTGATTAACAATTTTAATTCCTTCTGCAATCTTAATTCTCCATGTCAAGCAACTTATTTATATATTCTGGGGATTACAATATAGACATTGGGGGGCATTATTCTGTCTTGAATCTGGAGTGAATCCAGGACTGTGGGCAGCCATCCTCTCTAACACATGGAGAAAGCCTACTGAGGAGGGACAATGAGGCAGTGCCAAGGGATAGAGAGAGGAGAGAAAGAGAAGCTACGCTGTGGGAGCCCCTGGATCCAGCCATTCCTGAAGCTAAGGCACTTCACTTCAGAATGATTATGAAACCCAATTGATTCTTCCCACTTGTTTAAAAAAAACTGAATTGGGTTTCTCTTGTTTACAATTTAAAGAGTCCTAATTACTTGTGTGTGTGTGTGTGTGTGTGTGTGTTTGTCTAGAAAAATCTAGAAAAAAAATAGCAGGGAATACAATTAGAATGGCTGATATGAAGTAGCTTTCATTTTGACTTAATTGTATTATGAGAATATTGTACAATGGCATGGGTTACTTTTGTAATTTGAAAATGAAGAAAAAATAAGAGATCATAACATAAAAAGTAAGTTCATCCAGGGCTCCAAGGCCTTGTTTAAGTGGCGAAACCTCATATGTTTCCTTTTATTAGGTATTTTTAAATAGTACATGAGTCCATTTGAGAGTCCATAATTACAAGTTGCTTCTTAGGCCCTGGTAAGAGGCTTATGCTTTAAGAAAAGCTATTTAGATGGGACCACAGATGATAAAAGGCCTATGCTCAGAGGGACTAAGAAGTTGCTGGCTCCTGGTCCCTGCTCAGGTTCCCGAGGCAGGCTGTGACAGCACAAGCTTGTCCCAGCTCCTTTTCCTGCCACCTTGTACTAAAAATACACACGTCATAGGAATCCAAGTTAAAAGGAAA
This sequence comes from Plecotus auritus, assembly GCF_963455305.1. Taxonomy (NCBI): domain Eukaryota; kingdom Metazoa; phylum Chordata; class Mammalia; order Chiroptera; family Vespertilionidae; genus Plecotus; species Plecotus auritus. The sequence continues at coordinate 126,510,181 of NC_137773.1, forward strand.
GAAGCAAAACACATGCCTGCATTTCCCTTGGTAAAACAAAAGATAAAAGCAGCCTCGACTCCCACTGCATAGGAAATGGGAGCAGAACACTGTGGAAATGTCACAGGTCAGAGCACCGAAGAATCCTCTGCTGGGCTCGGCACAGTGGGATGCAGTGGCTGGATCAGAATTCCAAGTTTTCTCCTTGTTACAAGGCCTGATAGACAGAAAACCCGCCACCAGGCATGGGAACTCAGTGTCACTTCCTCAGGGAGAGCCTCTGAGCCCCCAGCCAGTGAGCAGAAGCAACAGGATTCAAACCTGGGCCTTTCTGGGGTCAGGGTCCGTGGTTCTCGATACCCAAAGAGCATAAGATTCACTCAGGTACCTTATTAACCTCCCAGGTTCTCAGGCTCCACCTCCCACCCTAAAGATTGGGACTCTGGAGATTTGGGGCTAAGCCCGAGAATCTGCATTCCAGCAAGTACTCAGCATAATCAGATGCAGTACACACACACACACACACACACACACACACACACACACACACACACTTTGTACTTCCTCTATTTTAACTTGTTTAAGGTATCTCAGACTCCGAAAAGCAGAGGTGCAAAATTACTCACACATATTTCTGGCTGCCACTCTTTTCTCACATCCCAGAGCATAAGGAACTGGGATTGGGAGGTTTTTCAATATGAAGAGCTATTCTTGAGCTAAGTTTAAAAAAACAAATATGAAAACTCATACTCTATTACAATCCTCTAGAGAGTAATCAGTTTTTAAAATATGTTAAATCCACCAGGCTGTAGATAAATTATTCAAATCTCAGGGAAATAAAAGAATTAAGCCTTTCTGGGCCCTGTCAAGAAACTGCAGTGGCTGCATAAACCAAAACCCTCTGTGATAGCCTTGTCCTCACAGGTGCCTCTTCCCTGTTTTTGCTTTGCTCACCTGGAGGGCTGGCCACTCAGAGTGCTGCCACCTCCTGCAAACCAGAGCTTGAAACGGCAGTCAAGTCTCTGCCTGGGGCCTGGGCTCCATTAAGTGCTCAATAAGTCAAAGCAGAGCATTGTCTTTGCTTTCCCATTGTTCTTTCCATCCAAGAGTCTGTTGAAACTAAAGTATGGAAAGTACCAGAATGAAGGGACGGGTGATCTGGGCTTGGATTCAGGTCCTGCCTCTTTTAGCTTTCTTACCCCCAGTATCGCTGAGTCACCTACCCAGCTCTGGCCCCACCCATCCCACCTCACCCTACTCCACCCCACCCCACAACACATACTATTTCCCACTTACTATATCATCTACTTATTTACTATAGCTACTACTTATGTCAATCACTATCTATTCAGAGTGGGAGATCAAGGAGTTGGGAGATTTTTGTCAGTTCTGTGCAGAAAACACCTGGAAAACTGAAATGCTCACAAGTGAATAAAGAAAGGAAAGAGGAGTCTATAGTAGGAAAGAACAAGACCCTCTTAGAAAGAAGCAGAAGAAAAGATGCAGAGAGAATGTGTCTTGGCCGTGGGTGGGGTTGGAGTTGTGCTGTCCAATATGGTAGCCACCAGCCACTCGTGGCGACTGAGAAGTGGAAAAGTGGTTAGTCCAAATTGAGACTGGATTTTGAAGACTTAGGGCAAAAAAATATAAAAGATCCCATTAGTAATTTTCTATATCGAGTCCATGTTGAAAGGTAATATTTTGGATATTATTAAAAATTAATTTTACCCATTTCATTTGGCTACTAGAAAATTTTAAATGATGTATGTGACTCATGTGCATGTATTTCTATCAGCTGCGCTGGAGTTTCTTAACCTCATTACTTCTTTTTCTTTGTTTTTCTGCCATCTTTATTTTTTTAACTTTTGATTTTGAACTAATTTTAGAGGGACAGAAAATTTGCAAAAAAACCTAGTATAGAGAGTTCATGTATATCCTTTGCCCAACTTCTCCTAATGTTAATATCTCATTATACTTTAAACTATAGATCATACTCAAATTTCAACAGTTTTCCTTTTAATGTACTTTTTCTGTTCCAGAATCCACATTGCATTTAAGTTGTTATGCCTCTTTGGTCTCCTTCAATTTGTGACAGTTCCTAGTTTTCCTTGGCTGTGGCACTTCAGATAAGTACCTAGTTAGTTTCACAGACTATCTCATTTTGGATTTGTCTGATTTTTTTCTCATTATTAAAGTTATGCATCTGTAGCAAGAAGACCACAGAAGACTTTTGTGATCACAATGCATCATATCAAGGGTTCCATGATGTCAATATGCCTTAATCCTGGTGACATCAACTTTGATCACTTGGTTAAGGTGGTGTCTGCTGGGTTCTCCACTATAAAGTTTGTTTTCCTTTTTAAATTATAAATATCTTAGGAGAGATACTTTGAAATTATACAAATATCCAGTTTCTCCTATAATTTCCCTGCACTGTTGTTGGCATCTGAGGCCAGTTCCTCATGGAGCTGAGCGGCAGTGGCTGTCGATCATTCCCTTTGCTCTGTGGCATTTTCCCACCCTGCCTGCTTCGTCAGCAATGTCACTTGCGTGGCCCTGCTGGATTTGAGTTTGTAGCCTCCTTGGAATTGGCTCATTATCTATCAAGCCGGGGTTCTCATAGCCCAGTGATCATGAACTGTCATATACAGGGTGGAACAAAAGTAGATTTACAGTAGTGAGTATTCAAGACACAGTTTATTCTTATATTATTATTTATTAATTAGTGTGCAATTTTCCATACAAACAACTATTATTCTACTTTTGCCCCACACTGTGTAATAGAGTGTAGCTTACTTTAAATCCCAGTCATTACACTTGATTCTCTTAAACATTAAATGGGTTCTACAACAGTAACTCTTAATACAGCTTCCAATTCTCTCTCACCCTTGGGAACATTCATTTGACTGCCTTGGAAGAGCTCAAGCTCATCCATGTTGTTTTGTCTGCACCATCTTGGTCATTATCCAGATTCTGTACTTTCTCTCTTCAGTGAGCAGGAGAGGGGAGCCAGCAAAACAGGCAATGCCTAGTGGGTGAGGTGCTGGGGTGTAAGATTGAGAAATCCACTCATTAATAAATTTCGTCTAGCCACATATTCATGAATGATCTATTTACAATTAAGAAAAAAAAGGAGCATAATTAAGACACACATTCAATTTATAATCTGCTAATTACTTAGTCACCCAAGATAAAATTATAGGAGTCATTCTTGACCCTTTCCTCCCATCCATTTTCATATGATCAACATTGCTATCTCATTAGACACTAACTCTTAGATCTTTATCTCAGCATTAGATTGTCTAAGTTAAGATACCAGCCCTCGCAGGTTTGGCTCAGTGGATAGAGTGTTGGCCTATGGACTGGAGGGTCCTGAGTTTCATTCCAGTCAAGGGCAATGCCTGGGTTGCGGGCTTGGTCCCTAGTGGGGGATCTGCAGGAGGCAGCTGATCAGTGGTTCTCTCTCATCATTGATGTTTCTATCTCTCTCCCTTCCTCTCTGAAATCAAGAAAAACATATTTTTTAAAAAGATATCATAGTGATCAATATATAGGAGCTCAACTGATGATTCTTTTCAGATTTAACCCATTGGAATTAATAATTATTCAAAAGGTTTGTATACATTTTTTTCTGGAACTACCTGTACACTATATGTATATATGCACACATACATACCGTGTTTATTAGAATACATTTCATTTTCAAAATGGAGCTATCAGCTGTTAAAGTGTGTATACATTTTTGGGGACACCCTGTATATATACTGACTGATGAATGGACATAACACATTTGAATGTATTAACTCATATAACATCATTTCTACCCCTGTCAAAGACTGGTCCATGAATTAAAAAAATTCATGTGTTGGAAGCAGCATGAAAGCTTTTAATTTTTATTTTTAAATGATCCTTTTAAGAGATAGAGCTCTTCTTTTACAGTTAGAATGAAAATATTCTAGTGTCAAATTCAACATTTCCAAAATGTGTTCTATGGAAGACTACTATGTGATATTAGTAAATGTTAGATTTGAAGAAAGGTTTTATGATCAAATGACTATGGGAAATGGTAGATTAACAGATTTATCTATCTATGCATGACTGCTCAGAGCATTTACTATTACAAAGTACATTGTAAAGGTGGCCAATAAATGGTATTCCTCAACAGCATTTAAATTCTTTTTTTCAGTCTTTCATAATGTATTTATTTTTCAGATTTATCGAGATATAATTGACTTATAACACTGTAAGCTTAAGATGTATAACATGATGATTTGATATATTATAAAAATAATTACCACCATTTGGTAAGTTAATACCTTCATCATCTCATGTATTTTTTGTGTGTGTGTTTGTGGTGATAATATTTAAGATGCACTTTCTTAGCAACTTCGAAGTATAAAATACAGTATTGTTGACTATAATCACCATGATGTACATTAGATCCCCATAACTTATTCATTTATAACTGGAAGTTTATACCTTTGATCAACATCTCTCCATTTGCCCAACCCTAGCCCCTGAAAAGTACGATTCTATTCTGCTTTTATGAATTCCACTTTTTTAGATTCCACATAAAAATGAAATCATACCTATTATATATTCTGTCTGATTTATTTAACTTTCCTTAATCCCTTCAAAGTCCATTCATGTTCTTGCAAATGGTAGGATTTTCTTCTTTTTATGGCTAAGTAATATTCCATCACACACACATTTTCTTTATCCATTTCTCTGTTGATGTCTTAGCTATTGGGAATAATGCTGCAACAAACATAGGAATGCAGATGTCTCTTTGAAATAGTATGAATACTCTCTTTAAAACCAGAAGGAAGGGGGCCAGGTAGAAGAGAGTAAATGTGGGTAAATGGTGATGGAAAAAGACTAGACTTTGGGTGGTGAACACACAATACAATATTCAGATATATTATAGAATTGTACACTAGAAACCTATATAATTTTATTAACCAATGTAACCCCAATAAAGTCAATAAAAAAGAAATGTTAATAAATAAATAGAATACACGTAAAATAATAAAAAATAAGAAGTATTTCATAGGACTAATGTTTCTCAAAAACCATTTTGAGGCTCACTGACCTAACTAATCCACCTAATGGGGACAAAACAGTTTTTCTCAAAATATTTGAGAAAGGATATAGGGATATTTGTAGCATGCAATTGGTAAATTTTGTTTTTGTGGCACACTGCTGAGAAGTAGGAATTACAAACTTGAAAAGAAGCATACTTCCTCCACCAGCACCCCCAGGCCTATCTTACTGCCAATTTAGGGTACAAAGACCTGTTCCATCGACAATTTCTCTCAGATTTGCTCTACAAGGCTGAATCCTGAAGAGGAAAAAAGAAAGGAGGGATGGAGAGAAGAGTAAAGGGAAGAAGGAAGGAAGAAAAATGGAAGGAAGGAAGAAAGGAAGGAAAGAAGGGAGGGAGGGAGGGAGGGAGGAAGGGAGGAAGGAAAGAAGAAGGGTCTAAGATTGAGGGCAACAATGTGCACTGGAATAATGTCTGTGTTGCCTTAATATCCAGCAAGAATGAAAAATAAGTCCAGGACAGCAGAGGGAGATGCATTTATTGATGGGAAGAGGTTTCAGCTCAGGGATAAAATCTTTAGGGACATGAAAATATAAAAACTAATAAAAGGATCTACAGGGGCCCTCTACAGGGCATCAATGTCATCGATTGAACTCATCTCGCTGTTAGAATGCTGTTGACAACATAGAACCGATTGGAATGGAGCAATAGACACAGCTATTAATAACCAATAAAATCATGCTCTTACAAAGTGAGGGTGGTTAAATGTCTATGGTGTATCTAAATCGCATTACAACATACACACATGTTATTGTAGATATGGCCTTCACTATATGAATTAACGTTTTTATACATACCGTGTATTTAATATAGGCAAGTTTTGAGCTACAAATAGTAGACATGGAAAAAAACACCTGTGCATTCGAATGGGTGTCCCGATCCATACGCTGACCTCTACATTGCTCTGAAAAGCTGTCCACCATTTCTTCCCTGTGGCCACTGCGTAATTACATGGGGTCCCGTTGATGCAAGTGTCTGCCCTAACATGTGTTTTTTTTCTTCCCTGCATTTTGTGTGAATAAGTGTGGAAAGAATCCGTGTTGTGGAGCCAGGTATAGATGCATTTGAAACCTCACTTCAAAATGTGCTCTGTGTCCTTGAGCAAGATTTTACTTTGAACCACATGAAATTGCTGATATTCACCTACTGTTGATTACTAAATATGGCAATTTCATATAGTTCAACCTCAACTTCTGAGCCTTGGTTTTCTCATTTATAAATGGGACTAATAGTGCTTTTAATTGTGACATGATGTGTGTGTATAAAGAATGTGGCCTGGTCCTGGGACAGAATGGGGGCTCAGTAAATGGGAGCTGTTATCACGGATCACTTATCGTATGCCCCACACTCTCTCTTCCCCTCTGTTCCCAGTTCATTATTGGATTTCACTCAGCCTAAATCTCTTCAATAATCTATTTTCTTTTTCCACCTTTCACCTCTTTCTCAGTTATCTCAGAAATCTCTCTATGCTGTCTCACTCTGTCTCATCCCCCACAAACTTCTGTCCATAGGAGCCCCAAAAGGACTCCTTCCTCCTCCCCCCCCCCCCCCCCCCCCCGTTCCCAACCCTTGGCTGACTGTACAGGTGATGAGGTCAGGCTCTTGTCAACGAAAAGACAAATATTCAGAAAGCCAATGAGACGCTGTACAGAACTTTTCCATTAACTTCTATGATCCTAAACATTCCCAAAGCAACTTTCAGGATGCACACAGAAGCCTCTCTCACCCTTGTCTCTGTTGCGAATGAAAAACTGCTTTTCTTCAAGCCTCGATAGTCAAGACACACTGTTAAGATTCTATTCCGTTTTGTAGCAGTCTCTGTTAATTACTAACCTTGCATCTGTGCTGTTCATTTCAAACAGATGCCATGTTAGCAGGACGTGGAGTTCATGGGCTAGTCTTTGAATCTAACACTGTTTACACTTCAAGAGGAAAATGAATTTTGGAGAAAGCCCTTCATTTTATTATATTCTCAAAGGCCTAAATACTCAGACCGACACATAGCCAAAATACATGCATGCATATAAGATTTAAAACATTGCCAACACATTATTTTGTAAAATAGTTTTGAACAAAAATAACTTGTTGAAAGGTCACCTTGTTAGACATACTGTCTATTCTATGGAGGTCTGGGATAGTACATGTTATAGAAGAATATTACTTAGGACATGATAATCTACATTATTGCTGGACATGCTGGAGTTATTGGATGCAATATTCTACTCATATAAATTAATCAAAATACTATTGATATCTAAACAATCCATTATTGTTTTCAGACTTGTCACCTGATTTGAGCCACCGACTTCCCTTTAAGATTATTTGTAGAATTAAAACATTATTGGTTTGTGTCAGGCACCATGATAAGCAATTAACTGCCATTGCTTCACTAAATTTCACAAACAAACTTACTAAATAGTGGTTATTAGGTCCATTTCCCAAATTAGGAAGTAGATGCACAGAGTTGACTTATCTTAGACGAAACTGCAGTCCATAAGGGGCACTAACCTTTGCTCATGCCACACTGTCATCATGTACAGTCTGTTTCATAATTCACACATTTGACGAAAAGGTGCCTTTCCTGGGGATGCCATTAGACACTTGCTATAAATAATTGGAAATTATTCTGAGCACAGTCTAACTTGTGTGTTTTCTGATAATAAGGGAAGGCAAGCTTAGAGAAGATTAAAAGGCGCTGAAGCATTCTGGAACACAGTTTAGAGGAGAAAATATTTCTTTGGGCTTTTAAATGCCAGCATTGCCCAACAGTCACCCATAGAGCTTTCTGCAACAGGTGGTTCATACATTTGTTTAAAAAATAAACAACTAATACATCTATTAAGTATCTCAACTTTATTTATCCCATTGATCCTTGCCCCACAAACCTCCCACCATACTCTTCTCAGTTCTTAATTTGCTTTACCTTCTCTCCATAATCCTTTCTGTCAGCCAATTCTATGGACCATACCTTTAAGTATATCCCAAATCTTTCCAGGTTTCTCCCTCTCAACCACTGAAACCCTTATTTAAGGCATCATCATCTTTTGCCTGGATTAACTCATAGTCATTTAACTGTTCTCCTTGTCCCACTAAAATAAATATTTTTTTCACAGAGCAGCTAAAATAATTTTTAAAATATGTAAATCAAACCTTGTCATTTTCCTACTTTTAAGCAAAGAATTTCCATTGCATCTAGAATAAAACTCAAGGGTCTTAGATAGCTCATGAGGCCCTGATACTGGCTCCTACCTGCCTTGCTGCATCCCACTCTTCTCCTTATCCTGTGTTCTTGTTGTGCTATTCCTCCATCTATTCCTTTACCACAGCTGGTTCCCCTCCTCTACCCCGCCCGTCTCTGCACCTGCTGTTCTGTCTGCACAAATCTCTTTCCAGATCTTTGCATGGTTCATCTTTCAGGTCTGAGATCAAATGTCCCCTCCTGCAAGGGACTTGCATGCATACCCCTTCCCAGTTATTCTCCATCATGTCACTGTTTAATTTTTGTTTATTGCCTCTGTTTTCTGACATGATCTTGGTCTTTTGCTTGTTTACTTGTTTCTTTCCTCTCTTCCTTCCCCTCATTACCACCAATCTATCTTGTCCTCCACTGGAACTCCAGCACCAAGAACAGTTCCTTGCACAAGGCAGGAATTCTAAAAAAAACAAAACTATGCTAAATGAATGAATGAGTATTTCTTTGTCCCAGCAACCATTCATAGATTGTTGAACAACTAACAAATGGGGCCAACTAACTAATGTTGACCAACTAACTAATGTGGCCCAATTAACTAAGATGGGTGGGGCCACAAGGACCCAAACAATGCTGAGTATGGACTAGAGTTGTAGCAGAGGGCAAGCACCCTATGCTCTTCTGGTCACATGCTCAGCACATTTACTGATCAAATGGGTAAATAGTTAAGTCAAAAGTTCAACAAGTCTCTGAGGACTCCTGGTGATGTTCAGTGGTACTTTGAAAAGACAGCTGCGTGTTCTTTGCTTTTTTTCAGACTGTCCATATTTCTCTTCCTGAAAGCATTATAAAAATTGCTAGCTACACACTGTTTATTGGCTAGAGGCATTTAGTTGAAAATTGAAATGATTTTTAAAAATATAGAAACACAGTCATCTGGGCGCTAGTGATGAGCCTGAGCAAGAAAGTAATTCACTTTACGTTTTCATTTAGTCTTGCACGACATAAGGCATTTATGTTCATTTTCTTCTATGGTACTTGTTCTTCCAATATGGGATCTTTATGCTTCACTTTTTTTGTCTGAAAAAGGGGAACATTAAACTTTATCATTCTTTAGACAACGCTCACTCTGTGGAGAGACTGAATTCCATGTTAGAGACCATGGTAATCAGAGTAGTAATTTCAGGTTTGAAAATGGTAAAGGCCACATCAGTCTAAGATGATGGCAAAAAATCATATTTAATTGTGCATTCTCTATAGCATTTACTCGTAAAAATTGCTTGTGGTGACTTGCAAAAAGTTGAGAGAAAGCAGTCCCTTCTCATTTTGGTGAGGAATAAACTAAACATAGAGATAAATAAAAATAAATTATTGAAAATTAACCCAAAGACAAGCTCTTTCATGATATTTTGTATCTGTGAGAGAACAGGAGTTGGCAAGTGAGTTCTCTTTGCAACCACTATTGAGCAATGTCAACATTTAATGAGGGCTTATTGAGCACCATGATGTAAATTAATTTGGTATATGAATTCCTCAAATGTCCTATCATACTGTGTAAACATTCATTTGTTAATTTAGGCAATTTGTTATAGGCCTCCTTTTAAATAGTAGAGATTAATAAGTCTTCATTCTAATTATCTGCATTGTGACTGTGTGTGATGGTCATATTGGATAAGGATTTCAAGGACATTAGTGCAAATTTCTGCATAACCGAGGACTTGCTGTGGGTCCTGGATGAGCCATATAACCTCTCTGTGTCTCAATTTCATCAGTGTTTAGTATTCTTTTATTTTGCTTTGATGGGTGACTCAAAAGAAGGAATTTTCTTCTGCTCTTTTGTGAGAATGTGATGAATAGAGCTGTTATCTTACTCTTTTCTTTTTCTTTTTCTTTTTTTTAGTCCTCACTGGAAGATATTTTTCCCATTGATTTTTAGAAAGTGGAGAGGAGAGAGGGAGCGTGAAAGATAGACAGGTAGGTAGGTAGATAGATAGAGAAACATTGATGTGAGAAAGACACATTGGTTGCCTCCCACACATTCCCCGACTGGTGCCAGGGATCGAACCTACAACCCAGCTATATGCCCTTGACAGGAATCAAACTTGAGACCCTTCAGTGTGGCAGGCTTATGCTCTAACCACTGCACACATTGGCCAGAGCGTGTATTAGTATTATTTTAAAAGACTAAGCTCCATGAAAAGATAACCTATTCTTTTTTTCATTTTTAAATTTCAGTCATTGCCAAGCACAGTACCTGGCACCATATTGAATATTTGTTGCATTAATTAATAAATCTCAAAGGAGTGTATTGAATAATGTTGACTTAATAAAGGAACTGGGGTGGGAGAAAGTGATAAGGTTCATATGCCAGAAGTCAGATATAAAGAAAAATGGACCCAGATGGCATTGCTCAGTGGTTGAATGCCAACCTATAAACCATGAAGTTGCCATTCGATTTCTGGGCTGGGCACTTGCCCAGGTTGCAGGCTCAATCTCCAGTAGGATGCATGCAGGAGGCAGCCTGTGGATGATTCTCTCTCATCATTGATGTTTCTATCTCTTTCTTCCTCTCCCTTCTTCTCTCTGAAATCAATAAAAACAAATGTATTTTTTAAATGGGCATACTGTTTTAAAAAAAATTTTCCAGGAATATAAATGTTTAATAATTATATTATAAAACATGTTCATTCTCATTGATAAATAAATGTACTTATAGTATTCCATTTTGGGAAGATTGTGGAGAACTAGGCACCTTTATACGTCGATTGTGGTAATATAAATTGCTTTCTGGGGAGGAATTTGACAAATTCTATAAAAATTTAAGACTTATATACCTTTTGTCCCAGAAACTTATCTTAGAATGAAATTATGAAGCTAAGTTAGTTGTAGCATTGTTTATAAGTGAAAACACTGAGCCTAAATTTCCACCAGTAGGTGATTGGCTTAGTAAATTACGGTCTTGCTATGCAATAAGTTATAGTCTTGCTACGCAATAAATTATGGTCTAGCTATGAGGCCAAAAAATGTGGTGGATCTATTAAGGCTGGCATGGAAAGTTATCTATAATTTTGTAAAATTAAGAATTTGAAAAATCGTGTTTACACCAGAAACAGTTTGCATTAAAAAATGAGTATGTGCAAAGAAAATGTCTAAAATGATAGACCTCAAAACTTTAGATAGTGATTATCTCTGAGAAATTACATTAATGGGGATTCTGGTATTTTGCTTCATTCATTTCTGCATAATGGGATTTTTAGAACAAAAATATGTTCTTTTTTCTAATAAAAATATATTCTAAGAAGTATAACTGTTTTAGATGATGGAATGTAAGGTGGTGAAAGAAATGATGGAAAATGATCCCTTGGTGGGTACGCTAAAATAAAACATAAATGTAGGTTGTTAAGCTTAATTCTCAGGTAGCTTCTAACGAGTTCAAGAGCTGATTGAGTACAGGGAAGTCTCAACTCTGCAATTAAGAAAAGTGGTTCTCTGTACTGTCCACTGATTTCTGATATCTCAGAGTCAGACGAGCATTTTAACTAAAGCTCTTTCATCGTAATGAAGGATGTTCAAGACTCCTGATTAGTATCTGAGGCCTCTTGACTCCAATTCCTGCTTCCCTCTCCATTCACCTCCTTGCCAGGGAACTGAGAAACGACAGTAGCACTAAACCCTTTGGAAGAACTTTATTCTTTGAAAACCCTGTCATTTATGTGACTCCTTAACACTCAGTCTCCAAGTGACAGCTGCTGCTTTAGCACAAAATCTTTTAAAATAAAAAGTAAAGAGTTCTACAAACTGTATCAGCAACAGGTAATTTATTTCAAATTCTAAATAGCTGCAAGAAGGAAATGGGTGATCGTAACAGATGCAGTCTGGAATTACTTTTCCTTCAAGGTTTATTGCTGGACTTGGGAAATCAACTGGAAAAGCAATTCTGAGTCCCAAGGAACATGATGTCCCCGAAAACCATTCCCTAAATCCCTCCCGCCTGCCCAGCTCTCCTATCTGTGGGGTGCAGGCTATATATCTAGGAGTGATGAAAGAAGTCTCTGCAATTGTGGGGGTTTGTCAACTCAAAGACCTCACTGCCGCTGGTGAAGAGCCTGGTGTTAGCAAAACACAGATATTCAAAGTCCAGCCTTGCCACTTGGCAGATGCATGACCTTGGGCAAGTCACTCGACCTCCATGAGCCTTAGTTTTGTCACCTGTCAGGTGAAGTTCAGAGAAGCTATTTCATAGAGATGTTGTCTCATATGGATGTTATCCTATATAATAAAAGCCCAGTGACCATAACGGCAGAATGACCAGAACGACCACTCAACCAGTCACTATGAGATGCACTGACCACCTCTCAGTCCCTCCCCCACTACCCTGGCCAGCAGGCTCCAATCACTAGATGGTGAACAGGGAACTGGGGTGAGTGGCAGGGGATGCAGGCAGTGCCAGGCCAAGGCCCCCACCACACACACAGAGGCCAACTTGCAGTGGGGGTGGGGCCAGCAAGTGGGCAGAAAAGCCGGCCTCTCGGTCCCTCCCTCTGGCCCACAGGCTCCTGCTGGATGGTGAATGGGGAACCAGGGTGGGGGTTAGGGGATGTGAGGCATCAGGTCAAGGCCCTGGCCCTGATGGTCGCCCCCACACAGAGGGTGACCTGCGGTGGGGGCGGGGCCACAAGCAAGAAGGACCAGTCGACCTCTTGGTCCCTCCCTCCCCCCAATCAGGCTCCCATCACCCGATGGCAAACTGGGAACCCGGGTGGGTGGCGTCAGGGGGTGAGAACGGCTGTCGGCAGCCAGGGAAGATGGCTCTGATCACAGGCTAGGCCTAGGGACCGTACTGTGCATGCATTAGTGCACCAGGCCTCTAGTGATATAATAATGTGGGATATGTTTTGCACAATTCTTCTTAGATGGTAAAATTATCAATAAATAGTGGTTTTTACTTGATGATGATGATAGTGATTATTGTCATCACCTTCATCATCTTCTTCATGATTTTCATTATTATTAAAAGGGAGTTTGGGATGGGAGTGAACAACTCCATTGACACACCCATGGAAGCCAGAAGATGTGGATAGGTTCCAGGTTGAAATTTACTAGCTGTATGACCTTGAGTAAAGTGTAAGCCTCTGTGCTGCTCCATATAAAGGGAAATAAAATAGTCTGGCTCTGCCTATTACAGCGTTGTGACGAGGGGATAATGATCGTAACAATAACTGTCAATCATTACACACACACACACACACACACACACACACACACACACACACTAAAAGAATTGACATATTTATCCCACTTCCTGATTTCTACCTTCATTTCCATTTGACCTGGAGGGAAAGGCCACTACCATTTCCACCTTTTTGAGAGGGACATGCTCAAAAGCATATTATGAGTTGTGGGGGGAGGTAGTAAAATTGATGTAGGTTTCTCATTACTATCCAGCTTAAATTACCATTTGCTTTTTTTTTTTTTTTTCTTTTTGGCTATTTATTCTTTTCCATTCTAAGAGTAACATATGCCCCAACTAGTAATCTGGGAATAACAGAAAATAGAAACATCCATTTGCTATTCACACACTTGTCTTTTATCAGACAATTGTAGCTTGAAGTTGTACCTATTTCTCCTTAAGTCACCAGTTCTCTAATTTCCGTGTGTCTAAGGATCATTTGGGGACTTCGGTAAATGCCAATCCTGGGCCCCAGGGCAGTAATGCTGACCGGGTAGGTCTGGGGCAGGATACTGGCATCTCCATTTTTCACAAGCATTCTCTCTACTTGATACAAATGCAGGTAGGGGCACATGGAGAGTCTCAAGTCCTGACTCCCATGCAGGCCCCTGAGTGCCCAAAGCTGGATCCTGGGCGGGGAATCAGGAATGTGAATCCCAGCCTTACAGATGTCACTTCCTGAATCCCAGGCTCTGAGGCTTTTACTTTTCAGTTCTGACTGGTAAGCATCTGGCAAGCCACCAGCTTGAACTCTTGCCTCCTTTTTGTTTGACCTGTGGTCCCAAGAGAAGCCATTCTCTCAGGGATGGTGGGATGGGGAAGAAGAGGGAACACAGGTCTCTGCCACTCAACTGACACCTACTTGATAAGCTCCAGGGACCACAAAGGATGTTCCAACATTTCTCTGGTTCCGGAAGAGAAGGAAACAGAAGGGGGTTCATGGGACCAGGGATCAGGCATCTAACAGTTTCAAGGGATTGGACATACATGTAGCTGTGAGTGGGATGCTTCCTTCTGGGCTGTTCAAATAGCCAAATCCCTTTGTCCTTTGCTGGGAAACTCACAGTCAGTCTCTCGTCTCTCTTTCTCTCTCTCCCACCTCCATTCTAGAAATGATAACAGATGTAAGGAAGAATGAATTTTTATACCTTTCAAAAAGGTATAAAATTTTGCAATCTAGGGTGTGGATCCTCTCCCAGGTAATGAGGTGCTGCCTACGATGCTCAGCCAGGCCCTCCCTGTAACACTGCAGAGTGTGACTGAGAACTGCAGTGAGGCTCATTCGGCACCCACTGATTTCATCTCTGCCGCTTGCCACTTCCCCAGGAGAGCTCCACAAACAACCGCCTTGGTTATATAACATACAATCATCTTCAAGACGTGCCCCAACCCTGGTCTTTAGAAGCCTGTCCAGATTTTATGCAAATAGAACAAATATCAGAGCAAGCCCTATGAAGTTGAAAGAAAGAGACCTGTATAAAGTACTTCTGTTGAATTTTTACATTTCTTTCTGTTCTCTCTGAAGTAGCAGTGGCTGGGGCACTCCAGCCTCTCTGGCTGAGGGCAAGTACAACTGTGCTTCTAGTTTCATGTAGTTAGAGGTCTCATTCTCTCTTAAGAAAACTTCAACCAGTTTTCTCATTTTGTAGATGAAGAAACTGAGGCTCTGAGAGGAACTCTGTGCTAGTCATTGCTTGTCTGTTCTCAGTTCCATGCTTTGCTCCTCTCCTGCTCTGCTCTGCACTTCTGGGGCCTGATTCCCTTAACAACTGCTTTCCAGGTAGGTTTGCCCAGTGGGAGCTCTGGTGGGGGATGGAGGGAAGGAGCAAGGGAGAAGCCAGGGTATTTCTCCGCCTCTTCCTCTTGCTCTTTGGGCAGCATCTCCAGCAGTGGCTGCATCTTTTCCTTGGTTCGTACTCCTCCTGGAAGCCTCTGTGGACCCAGCTTCTACCACACAGGCCCATCTGTGCTTCCAATAAGACCATCTCCTCCCTTTATGTGTCTTGCCCAGAAGTCAGTAAACTTATTTTTTTAAAGGGCTTTATGAGCCAGCAGACAAAACCGAGGATATTGTGTTGGTAGTTATGTAGTATTTACAATGTAATCACTTGAAGATTCTTAGCTTGTGAACTATAACACCAGGCAGTGGGCTGGCTGAATTTGGCTCATGGTCGGTACTTGCCAACCACTGCGCTAGCCGTCAGGGTGTGGGCAGCTCCCCACAGGTGCTAACCTCTGGATTGCCTCTTGGTCTCCTTTCTGATCATCAAAGCTCTGTCTACCTAGTTCCTTCCTTGTATTACTTTAAAAAACTGAGCCACCTAACATGAGCTCTCTTTTAAATGGACCCTGACTGATACAGATATGACTTGTTTACGTCCCCAAACTCAGAGATTGGGTCTCTGCACCTGCCCTCTCCTCTCTGGAATATTCCGCCCCGATATCTCCCAGGCACCATTCTCTGACTCTCCCGCTCTTACTTCTTGCAGGTCTGCGCTGCAATGTCACTTTTCCCAGCAGCTCATCTAAAATGGGCTTCGCCCGCTGGCCCCTTCCTGTCCTCTTGATTTGTCCATGTCGCTCCCTTTGTTTGGGACTTTCCACTTCTCTTTTGAATGGCTTATATGCCATCTCTTCAGGGAAGCCCTGCTGGAGTGTTTATATAGCTGGGTGTCCTTTAACCCTCAACACCCAGCAACACCCACTTTCCATCTCTGAACTATGTTCACCCTCTTCTTAGAAATAACCACTACCGCATGTGTGTGTGTGTATCTTTACTGCCTTTCTCTCATCCCCATATGATTATAAATCTTACCAGGGAAGGGTCCTGTACACATTACCAACCAATATAAACCAAGCCTTACATAGTTCAGGGCCTTGTACACTGTAGGTGCTCAATAAATATTTATTGAGAGAATGAATAAATGATCCAACATAGGGTCACTCACTGATGTAGGGAAAATGATTAGAGAATCTCCCCGTTGTATTAGAGGCCATCGGTTGACCACCCGAATCTCTCTGGCACCCACCAGTTTTGTATACGATGATGGTCTTAGGTGAGCATCCAAGATCTCTGCCTGAAGGCTTTCTTGGGCTGCAAGCACATGCTTGGTTGGCCATTGGTCAGAAGCAACTTTTGACCAATGGCCAACAGGAGTAGGTAGATAATTACCACAGCTTCATCGCCTGCCTAATAGAATTACTGTAAAGCATGTTACCCACAGTTTCGAGAAGTCTCAGTTTCCCCAGTTGCTCACAGTGGTACCTTGCCCATTAATCCACTTTTTATTGGTTTTCTTCCGTTCCCTGTCTCACTCCCAACACTTTACTGGTATTTCCAGGGATCACCTGTCAAGAAAATTACAAATGTTTGTATCCGGGTGAGCTTCTGGGAGAACCCAAACCAAGACATCCTTCTATCTAATTCTCCACCACTACTCTTTTTTGGGGGAAGTATTGCAACAAAAGAGTTCCAAACTAGCAGTTACATATGTTGGGCAGCAAACAGTAGAGTGGAGTGAAAGTAGAATAATTTGCCATTTATTATTTTTTTCGTTGGACCCAAATCACGCCAGCAGCCATTTTGTCCCATTTTCTGTGATCTCTGCAGACATTCTCTACAAATGATAGCTCCTCTCTTCATTGCAGAAATTGCTGTCCTTGTCTTTGGCCACAGCTGTCGTCTGGTACCAGCTCCCTGCTCTAGGTGCTATTAACGATGTCAACAACCAGGATAATACAACTGATGAACACTTGATGTGTGCCAGACTCTGAATTACACAATTAACTTAGATGACTTATTTGAACTGTCACAACCATACTCTGAGGAAAGTGATACTATTTTCTTCTCATAATAAGGGAAGCTAAAGCCAGGGAGGTTATCATTTGCTCGTCTGCTGGATGGCAGAACTGGGATTTGAAGCCAGAGGTTTGGCAAGAGTTCCACCATTAGCCCTTTAGCTGCTCTACCTTCAAATCTCCCCAACTCTGGGCCCCATGGAATCACCGGGTCTCATCACACACAAAATTTACTTTAAAGCACATTGAAATGAGATACTGTGGTAATGAAGTTTCTAAAACTTTAGCCAAAAAGAGTGAAATCCTTTGGTTATGAGAAACAATAAAGGAATGCTTAAATGTAATTGCAAATGAAGCATTTTCTGGACACAGTATATTTAAAAAAATTGCAGCCCTTAACATATTTACTTTCCCCGAATTGGCCCTTATGGTAAAATAAAAAATATTGTTCATTATCACCGCTGTAGGGTGTGGATCTTAAGGAAAAAATGCTTCCCCCCCAACAGAGCCAGCATTTCTAGATAATGGCCCGAACTCCACAGCTCACCTGGCATCAACCTCCACCTGTGCCCATGTTCTAAACAGGCGGAGAGGGATTCTAACTCAGGATAGGTGGCTGGAGTCATAAAAGAAGAACTTTGCACAGTGGTGCCCAGATAAGCAGCCCCAGCTCATCTTTCCCCTCAACACGGAGGCTAATCCTTCGAATTTTCTATTTCAAGAATCACAAGACTCACAGTTTCATTCTTCCATCCCACTAATTCCAACAACCAACCAGGATCACGCTGATGGCACCCAGCACCCTCAGTCCTGTCACTTTGGGAGGTTTCCATTTTCCCAATAGTTTAATGAGAAAAAAACAAAAACAAAACGAACAATGAGCCTGATAATAATACTTTCAAAGACCCAAATAAGTTTTAAAGATAAGAACTAAGAGCAAGTTAATAAATGTAAGACAGTTAAATATGTACACACCTTTCAATGTCTGCATATTGGGACAGAGAGGGTTGGGAAGCTCCCATTCTGGGTGAAATATCACATAATAAAGGGATTATTTTTGTTGTCTTCAGAGTAATTTTGCTATTTAAGTGGAATAATGATCTCTTTTAGTTCTCTAATTTTAATTACCCTTTCTTGATTATGAAAATAATAATAATATTCTAAAAGAGACCTTATTGAATGCTATACCTTGGGTTAAGCATTTTGCATATATTGCTCTTTTACTACAACACTACTATGAAATAGGTGACATTGTATCTGTTTTACAGATAAGGAACAGAAACGGTAATTAATTTTCTTAATATCACACAGCTATGCCAGTAAATAGTAGCTCCATGGGGATTTGAACCCAGGCAGTTTGTCTCTATAGTTCAAGCTATACTATGTTGCTTCAGTACATTCACAGTGTGGAAAATCTCAAAAACTTATTGTAGAATATCTGCAAAAACTAGACAAATGTAAAAACAATATTTGATTCACTCATAATCTCACCACCTAGAAATCCAGAAGTCCTCCCCAATAACTTTTTGGTCAAAAGTTTTTACCAGATTAGTACATTTTAGCAGATGAGAAAACATCTAATGTTACTTGTTCATTTTAACCACAAATCAAAAAGAAGGTCAGTCTGGGAAACCAAGATGGCGGCATAGGTAAGCACCTAAACTGCTGCCTCGCACAACAATTTCAAAACTACAACTAAAAGACAGAACGTCTATCACCCAGAACCACGGGAAAGCTGGCTGAGTGGAAGTTCTACAACTAGAAGGAAAGAGCAAACAGCATTGAGGGGTGCACAAGTGCTGAAAAGCTGAGGTACGGAGACGCGCGAATGGGGCTGGCGAAGGGTGACTGAAAGCGCTGCTGTTTTCAACCCAAAGGGAGATAAGCTCCTGATTACTCCGAACTCGTTTCTGGGGAGACGCGGGGGACCCAAACTCCTACAGGGAGAAGCTGGACTGTCTGCCGTGGGGTTGGAAAGTGAGGGAGGCTTGCTTGCAGGGCTGCGCGCAGGAACAATTGTTTATTGTGCTGGGGCGCAGGACGCGGGGACACGGTCCAAGACGCAGAGCCACAGAGCTGGCTGACTGGCAGCCATTGCTGTTTGCCACGCCCTAGCCTAGTCACGCCCTGAGACCCCGCCCTGCACAATCTAGGAACCCACCCAAGCTCCAAGCAGTGGCTTTAGCATATGAATGGTCTGCCCTATTGCAGCTTAACCTAGCAAACTTGCAGCCCCGGTCAGACAGCTCCAAAACCTCCAAACTCCAAGCAAAGAGGAGAAAACTGTAGTTCTTGCTGTAGCTCCTGCTGGGTGGACTCAGACAGTAGCTGACCTGCACCCCATTGGAGATCCAGAAGCCAGTGTACCTAGTGGTCAGTGTGAGACACCAGATTTCAACTCCTCACATCCATAAGTGATACATTCAAGAGGCAGACTCAGTGAGCACCAAAGCCCCACTGAAACAAGTCCTGCACCATAAGCGTGTCTCCATCGCAGCAGTTCTTCCATTATAGACACAGTGGGTCCTCACAGCCAATTGGCCTGGAGGTCAATTCCTCCCAGTGTACCACCAGCAATCAAGGCTTAACTACACCAAGACTTTGCACTGAGCCCACAAAGGGGTGTACCAAAGGCGTCCACCTCAGGTGATTGGGGAGGCTGAGCTACTGGCCCCTATAGGTCACCTACCACACAAAGCCACTCCATCAACATAAGGAAGCAGCAAAATGCGGAGACAAAGAAACATGTCACGGATGAGAGAAATGGAGGAAAGCAAACTACTGGACGACATAGAGTTCAGAACCACATTTATAAGGTTACTCAAGAATCTTCTAAAAACCGCTGAGAAACTTGATGAGACCTCCGAGGAGCTTAGTGAGACCTTCAAGGACCTTAATGAGAATGCCAAAAAAATGGAAAAGGACCAGTCAGAAATTAAGCATACACCGTCTGAAATAAAGAATATACAGAAACTCAACTGTAGATCAACGTACCCCAAGAATCAAACCAAAGATCTGAAATATGAGGAAACAAAAAACACCCAACCAGAAAAACAAAAAGAAAAAAGAATCCAAAAATATGAAGATAGTGTAAGGAGCCTCTGGGACAACTTTAAGCGTACCAACATCCGAATTTTTGGGGTGCCAGAAGAAGAGAAAGAGCAAAATATTGAAAACCTATTAAAAGAAATAATGACAGAAAACTTTCCCTACCCGGTGAAAGAAATAGACTTACAAGTTCAGGAAGCACACAGAACCCCATACAAGAGGAATCCAAAGAGGACCACACCAAGACACATCATAATTAAAATGCCAAGGGAAAAAGACAAAGAGAGAATCTTGAAAGCAGCAAGAGAAAAACGGTTAGTTACCTACAAGGGAGCACCCATACGACTGTCAGCTGATTTCTCGGCAGAAACTATGCAGGCCAGAAGGGAGTAGCAAGAAATATTAAAAGTGATGAACAGCAAGAACCTACAACCAAGATTACTCTACCTAGCAAAGTTATCATTCAGAGTTGAAGGTCAGATAAAGAGCTTCACAGACAAGAAAAAGCTAAAGGAGTTCATCACCACCAAACCAGTATTACATGAAATGCTGAAGGGTGTTCTTTAAGAAGAGGAAGAAGAAGAAAAAGGTAAAGATAAAAATTATGAACAACAAAATGATATCAAATACATACCTACCAACAAGTGAATCTAAAAGTCAAGTGAATAAAAAATCTGAAGAACAGAATGGACTGGTGAATATAATAGAATCAGGGACATAGAAAGGGAGTGGACTGACAATTCTCAGGGGGGAGGGGGTGTGAGGGGTGCGGGAAGAGACTGGACAAAAAGCTTACACCTATGGATGAAGACAGTGGCGGGGGGTAAGGGCATGGGGTGGGGTGGGGAATCAGGTGGAGGGGAGCTAGGAGGGAAATAAGAGGAACACCTGTAATAACCTGAACAATAAAGATTTATTTAAAAAAAAAAAAAAAGAAGGTCAGGTGAGAAATATTTCATTCCCATAATAAAATGATATATTGCTGAATGTAAATTCCTTTTGATATGAGTACATGTAGTGGTGTGAAGGAGTCACATAGTTTGGCATATTTATCGGAAGCAGCTCATATTTATAAAAATTAACTAGCATTCACTTAATTGACATTAGCCTGCATGATCATCTGATAAAAAAGTTAAGTAACTTCCTTTGATGTCATTTACAAGCTATAGCCATCCCCCCTTATCAGAAATTTTGCTTTCTTTTTTTTTTTTTGATTTTTGAATATTTTTTTTTCTTAAGGTATTATATGTGTACATATCTTACCATTGCCTCCCCACCCCACTCCCATACATGCCTCACCCCCCAATGTTTTGCATCCGTTGGTTACTCTTATATACATGCATATAAGTCCTTCAGTTGATCTCTTATTTCCCCCAACTCTCCCTAACCTTACTGCTGTAATTTGACAGTCTGTTTGATGCTTTACTGCCTCTGTATCTATCTTTTTGTTCATCAGATTATAAATGTTTTTCATTATCCCCAAATGAGTGAGATCATGTGGTATTTTTCTTTCATTGACTGGCTTATTTCACTTAGCATAATGTTCTCTAATTCCATCCAGATGCCTACAAATGGTAGTAATTCCTTCTTTTTTATGGCAGCATAGTATTCCATTGTGTAGATGTACCATAGTTTTCTGATCCAGTCATCTGCTGACGGGCACTTAGGCTGTTTCCAAATCTTAGCTATGGTAAATTGTGCTGCTATGAACATAGGGGTGCATATATCCTTTCTGATTGGTGTTTCTAATTTCTTAGGATATATTCCCAGGAGTGGGATTACTGGGTCAAATGGGAGTTCCATTTTCAGTTTTTTGAGGAAACTCCATACTGTTCTCCACAGTGGCTGCACCAGTCTGCATTCCCACCAGCAGTGCACGAGGGTTCCTTTTTCTCCGCATCCTCGCCAACACTTGTCGTTTGTTGATTTGTTGATGATAGCCATTCTGACAGGTGTGAGATGGTATCGCATTGTCGTTTTGATTTGCATCTCTCGGATAATTAGTGACTTTGAGCATGTTTTCATGTGTCTCTTGGCCTTCCTTCTGTCTTCTTTCGAAAAGATTCTATTTAGGTCCGTTGCCCATTTTTTTATTGGATCATTTATCTTCCTTTTATTAAGTTGTATAAGCTGCCTGTAGATGTTGGAGATTAAACCTTTATCAGTGATAACATTTGCAAATATGTTCTCCCATACAGTGGGGTTTCTTGTTGTTTTGTTGATGGTTTCTTTTGCTGTGCAAAAGCTTTTTATTTTGATGTAGTCCCATTTGTTTATTTTCTCTTTGGCTTCCATTGCCCTAGGGGCAGTATCAGTGAAAAAGTTCTTTTGGCATATGTCTGAGATTTTGCTGCCTGTGGATTCCTCCAGTATTTTTATGGTTTCCCGTCTTATATTTAAGTCCTGTACCCATTTTGAGTTTATTTTTGTGTATGGTGTAAGTTGGTCATCTAGTTTCATTTTTATGCATGTATCTGTCCAATTTTCCCAACACCATTTATTAAAGAGACTGTCTTGACTCCATTGTATGTTCATGCCTCCTTTGTCAAATATTAAATGCGCATATTGGTTTGGGTCGACATCTGGATTCTCTATTCTATTCCATTGATCTATATGTCTGTTTTTGTGCCAGTACCAGGCTGTTTTGAGGACAGTGGCTTTGTAATACAGCTTGAAATCTGGTATTGAGATCCCTCCTACTTTATTCTTCTTTCTCAGGATTGCTGTGGCTATTCGGGGTCTTTTTTTATTCCAGATGAATTTTTGGAGAGTTCTTTATAGGTCTGTGAAATACGCCGTTGGTATTTTAATGGGGAGTGCATTGAATCTATAGATTGCTTTGGGTAGTATGGACATTTTAATGATGTTGATTCTACCAATCCATGAACATGGTATGTTCTTCCATCTGTTTATATCTTCCTCTATCTCTTTTTTCAGTGTCCTGTAGTTTTCCGCATATAGGTCTTTTACCTCCTTGGTTAGGTTTATTCCTAAGTATCTTAATTTTTTTGGTGCGATGGAAAATGGGATTGCTTTTTTAGTCTCTCTTTCTGTAAGTTCACTGTTGGTGTATAGAAATGCCATAGATTTCTTGGTGTTAATTTTGTATCCTGCTACATTGCCGAATTCATTTATTAAGTCTGTTAGTTTTTTGATGGATTCTTTCGGTTTTTTTATGTACAATATCATGTCATCTGCAAATAAGGACAGCTTTACTTCTTCTTTTCCAATTTGGATGCCTTTTATTTCTTCTTCTTGTCTAATTGCAGTGGCTAATACTTCCAGTACTATGTCAAACAGGAGTGGTGAGAGTGGGCATCCCTGTCTTGTTCCTGTTCTTAGGGGAAATGGTTTTAGTTTTTGCCCATTGAGTATGATGTTAGCTGTGGGTTTATCATATATAGCTTTTATTATGTTGAGGTATGATCCTTCTATTCCCACCTTGTTGAGAGTTTTTATCAAGAAAGGGTGTTGGATTTTGTCAAATGCTTTTTCTGCATCAATTGATATGACTATGTGATTTTTATCTCTCAATTTGTTTATGTGATGTATCACATTTATTGATTTGCGGATATTGAACCATCCTTGCATTCCTGGGATAAACCCTACTTGGTCAAGGTGTATGATCTTTCTGATGTACTGCTGGATCCTATTTGCTAGAATTTTGTTGAGGATTTTGGCATCTACATTCATGAGGGATATTGGCCTGTAATTCTCCTTCATTGTGTTGTCTTTATCTGGTTTTGGTATTAGGGTGATGCTGGCTTCATAGAAGGAGGTTGGAAGTGTTCCTTCCTCTTGAATTTTTTGAAATAGTCTGAGGAGGTTTTAGTTCTTCCTTGAATGTTTGGTAAAACTCTCCTGTGAAGCCGTCTGGCCCCGGGCTTTTGTTTGCCGGAAGCTCTTTGATGACTGCTTCAATTTCTTTCATAGTTACTGGCATGTTGAGCTGTTTAGATTCTTCTTGATTGAGTTTTGGAAGGTTATATTTTTCTAGGAATATGTCCATTTCCTCCAGGTTGTCCAGTTTGTTGGAATAGAGTTGTTCATAGTATTTTTTAACAATCCTTTGTATTTCGGCGGGATCTGTTGTTATTTCACCTCTTTCATTTCTGATCTTGTTTATTTGGGTCCTCTCTCTTTGCTTCTTGGTGAGCCTGGCTAGAGGTTCATCAATCTTGTTTATCCTTTCAAAGAACCAGCTCTTGGTTTTGTTGATCTTTTGTATTGTTTCTTTGGTCTCTATGTCGTTTATCTGTGCTCTGATCTTTATTATTTCCTTCCTTCTGTTTACACTGGGCTTTTCTTGTTGCTCTTTTTCTAACTCTTTGAGTTGTTGGGTTAGGTAATTTATTACCCCTGTTTCTTGTTTTTTTGCAGTAGGCTTGTAGAGCTATGAACTTCCCTCTCAAGACTGCTTTCGCTGTGTCCCATAGATTTTGGATTGTAGTGTTTTCATTGTCATTTGTTGTCATGATGTTTTTTATTTCTTCTTTGATCTCTCTGGTAACCCAGTCATGGTTTAATAGTATGCTGTTTAGTCTCCATGTGTTTGATTTCTTTGGGTTGTTTTTATTGTAGTTGATTTCCTGTTTTATGCCACTGTGGTCTGAGAAGATGCTTGATATGATTTCTATCTTCTTGAATTTGAAGAGACTTTGCCTATGTCCCAATAGATGGTCTATCTTTGAAAATGACCCATGTGCACTTGAGAAGAATGTATATTCTGTGGCTTTGGGGTGAAATGTTCTGAAGATGTCAATTAATTCCATCTGGTCTAGTGAGTCATTTAGGATTGATGTTTCTTTACTGATGTTTTGTTTAGAGCATTTGTCCAATGGTGATAGTGGGGTATTAAAGTCTCCTACTATGATTGTATTGCTGTCAATCTCTCCCTTGATATCCTCCAGGAGTTTTTTTATGTATTTGGGTGCTCCTGTATCGGGTGCATATATGTTTACCAGAGTTATTTCTTCTTGTTGGATTGCTCCCTTTAGTATTATGAAATGGCCTTCCTTATCTCTTGTTATGTCCTTCAGTTTGAGATCTAATTTGTCAGAAATAAGTATTGCTACCCCAGCTTTTTTTTCAGTTCCATTTGCCTGGAAAACCTTTTTCCATCCCTTCACCCTCAGTCTGTGTGCGTCTTTTTTTCTGAGGTGGGTTTCTTGTAGACAGCAGATATGTGGGTCGTGTTTTCTTATCCAATCCGTTACCCTATGTCTTTTGATTGGGGCATTTAATCCATTTACATTTAAAGTTATTATTGATAGGTACTTATTTGTCGCCATTCCTATTCTTTACCCCAGTGTTACTTCTTCGCTTCCTGTTTCTTTCTTTCTTTCTTTTTTTTTTTTTTTTTTTTACAGCAGACCCTTTAGCATTTCTTGCATTGCTGGTTTGGTGGTAATCAATTCCCTTAGTCCTTTTTTGTCTGTGAAGCTCCTGATTTCACCTTCAATTTTGATTGACAGCCTTGCTGGGTACAGTATTCTTGGATTCATACGCTTCCTTTGCATGACTTTGTATATTTCATTCCATTCCCTTCTGGCCTGATGAGTTTCTGTTGAGAAATCAGTTGCTAGTCTGATGGGGGTTCCTTTGTATGTAACTTTCTGTCTCTCTCTTGCTGCTTTTAAGATTCTTACTTTGTCATTGGTGTTTGCCAATTTAATTATAATGTGCCTTGGCGTCGGTCTTTTGGGGTTCATTTTGCTTGGGACTCTGTGAGCTTCTTGGATTTGTGTGGGTTTTTTCTTCCCTATATCAGGGAAATTTTCTGTTATTATTTCTTCAAAGAGGTTTTCTATTCCTTGCTCAGCTTCCTTTCCTTCTGGAACCCCTATTATGCGGATGTTATTTTGTTTCGTGTTGTCCCAAAGTTCCCTTAGACTCTCCTCCTGCCTTTTAATTTTTTTTTCTAGAAGTTGCTCTACTTGGGTATTTTTTTCTATCTTGTCTTCTAGCTCACTGATGCGGTCCTCTGCTTCTTCTAGTCTACTCTTGATGCTTTCTATTGAGTTCTTTACAGCAGCGATGTCATTTTTCATTTCTTCTTGGTTCTTCTTCATTTCCTCTTGGTTCTTGCTCATATTGTCGAATTTGTCTTCCATTCTTTTCAGCCACCTTATGACCATTTCTCTGAATTCTTTTTCTGGAAGGTTGCTTGCCTCCATTTCGTTTACTTCCTTTTCTGGTGATGCCTGCTTTTCTTTCATATGCGGGCTGCTTCTTTGTCTCCCCATGGTCTCTCTTCTCTGGGTGTCTGGTTATGTAGTTCTCTCTCTCCTTTCCGTGGTGGAGTGTAGAGCTCCTCTGAACCCGTGTGCTTGCGCCAATTGGGGAGCGTTGTTCTGGGGCTCGCAGTCGTTCCTTGGGTGCCGCAGTTGTGGATTCTCAGGCTTCCGATAAGCTCCACTTTCCGGATCAAGATGGCGCAGACTCCGCGTCCAAGCCCGCAGCTCCGGGAGGGGACCCAGTCGCAGTAGGTGCTGCCAGGTCAGGGGAACCCCATTTAGCAGTCCCCCACCTCCTTCTGGAATTCAGCTGTCTCCCAACCAGCCAACAAACACTCCTTGTGCGACCCTCAGCTGTTCCTTCTTTCTGCTCCGGGACAAGGCTCTGAACACGTCTGTCTATTCCGCCGCCATTATTCCCTCCTGAGAAATTTTGCTTTCTACTTTTCAGTTCCCTGTGGCCAACCACGGTCGGAAAATATTAAATGGGAAATTCCAGGAATAAATAATTCATAGGCATTAATCTGCGTGCTGCTCTAGGTAGCGCAATGCAATTCCATGCCATCGGTCTCCGTCCTGCTCAAAATGTGAAGCATCACTTTGTCCAGCATCTCCACGCTGTAGATGCTCCCAGCTACCTAGCAGCCAATTTGGTTATTAGATTGACTGCAGCAATATGGCAGTGGCTGTATTCAGGCCAGCCTCACTTTACTCAATAAAGCTTCATTCACCTCAGTTCATCTCATCACATGGGCATTGTATCATCTCACATCCTCACAAGAAGCGGGAGTACAGTGCAACTCACGCAACTTTTATCACACCACGTTGTTATAATCATTCCATTTTATTGTTGTTAATCTCTTACTGTGCCTCAATTAAATCTTGTCATAGGTATTTATGTATAGGAAAAACATAGTATTTATCTCTGAAGTTTCATGCATCCATCGGTGTCTTGGAATGTATCCCCTGAGGATAAGGGAGAACTACTGTAATTGTTTTTGTTCCAATGGCTTGGCATTAGAGTTTATTGTGTTCCTTATGTTTGCAATAAACTGAATAGTTTGAAGCAAATGAATGCTTTTATTTTATTTCAAGATTATGATCAAATCATTGATAATGGCTTATGAAGTTTGAGGAGAAAATAAACTTTTTTATGACTTACCTCACTACCATCTTGCTAACCCAACTTCTTCTGAAACTAATGACTTCAAAATAATCTGCATAAATTCCAGATGCCATTGCTTACCACTCAGATCTTCTCCAACAAGATAATGGCACAACATTTTAAAATGTCCAAATGTATAAGTGAAATTGCACCTCTAGTGAAACCTAGCCTCTTTGGACTGGTATGTGTATTTCTTAGATGGCATTAATTGGACAAACCTGCAAGGCACTCTGTGGGCTGAGTAGGTTCCTGAATAGTAGGCAGTAAATGTTGTATAGTTGTGGTAAGCACAGTGGCAAAAGTTTTCTTGCTTTTTAGAACAGTGGTTTCAATTACTTCTAGGAGATCTAGGGTTCTGAGGAGATTTCATAGGAATAGCACAGCAGGGTAGGGATGGGTGGAGGGTGAGGGAGTGTAATGGGGGAGGGTGCTCTGTGCGTGGCAGGAAGAGGGCTGAGAAAAAATAGCTGGATGCTTCAAGCCCCTTTCTTCCCCTGCTCCAACTTTCTCGATAACTCATTTTTGTTCTCTATGCAAAGCTTTTGAGCAAGGTAATGTTTGGAAGAAAAGTTCTGATACTGGAAAAAAACCCCAATGGTTGATCATCTTTGTTTCAGAACCCAAGTAAAATTCTTTCAAATGAGTGGACCACTATATTTACAGATGGCAATAAACATTTTCATACAATGTCTTCAGTTGCCTTTAATTGTAGTTTGTCCTGGGAAGAAAATGAAGAAGCCCAGTGCTGGAAAGTGTTACCTTGAAGGATCTTTTCAAATGGTACACTTAGCCAGGGATTGCATGAAATTAAATATCACCTTGCCCTCTCTCTACACCCCAACCCAGACTGGCCTCCTGCCTTGACGGGTCTTTTGATTAGTCTCTTCTAGTTTGAGAGACAGACAGAGAGGCCTGTGCTCCATGTTTAGTGACCTGCTCTTTATATCTTAAGGGTTTGACTTTCAAGTCATCTGCTCCTTCCACACCTCTTGGTGAGAAATCAATCTAGAAGGCAATGCAGATCTCACAATTTCATGAGGAATGTTACTAAGCATCCCACCCCAGCCATTGGTGATTCTTATCTCCTATGCTAGATTCCACATGCAGACCAGTGAGCTTGCATTGACTTGGCCTTTCTCCAATGAAGTCAAGGAGCTCATGAAGGACTCCAGTGTCAAGCACTCTTATTCCCCCTTCTATCAGTGCAGGAAGTTCTTCTTACCAAATTGCCAGGGGTTCTTTGTTTAATATTTGCTTAATTTATTTTAATTTGCTTAATTAATTAATCTGAACTTCGGATTCTCTTATTAGTTAGGAGAGTATCTACTTGAGTAGAGGTATTTGCAGTTTTTATCAGCTTTACTCTTAAAAACTATTAAGTACAAACTGTTTGGTATAAATGCCACTTTCCTGTGCTTTGTTGCTTGTGAACTAAGGCACTTTTTTTTGGGATTAGGAAAAGTCCCTGGATCAGTATATTAAGATGTGTTCATGAGATACAAATCTCCCGAGATGCTCAATTAGAAAGGTTTTCTGTGGTCAGACACATTTGGGAAGCACTGTGCTTCTCTCGGTGACTCAAAGCATTAGAAGGGTGAAGTGCTAAGAAGTCTTCTTAAACTTAATTGACTATATAATTTTTAAATTCTCCTTCCCTCCCGCTTGGTCACCCTCCTTCTTTTATTCCTTCCTTAGAAACATGAAGTATCCAGGGCTCCATGGAGAGACTTGGGAAAGTGCTGCACTTGCCCAATTAAGAAAAGTGTTGAGGGTCTATCTTTACCTTTCTCTGCAATTCCAGGGCCAGTGCCGTGTCTGGCTCAATGTGGTTACTCCATACATGTTTGTTAAATTGAAGTAAGCAAGAGAGTGCGTTAATAAGATGCAAACATATTGAGAGTTGTTTTAAAAACATCACACTACTTATCTGGTGCCAAAAATTTGTGAGTAAATTATTTCAAAATTAAATTTAATTAATCCCCACTGGATCTGGATTGGAATCACAACATATCTGATTCAAGACAAGCCCTGGCACATATTTTATGAATAAGGCATTAACTTCAGACTGAATTTATAAAGATATTGAAGAAATTATCTCAAGCTAAGTATAGCAATAGATACATGAGCTCTGGTCTCAACCCAGGTGGGCTCAAACCCTGACTCTGCCATTTACTGGCCGAGGGAATGTGAGCAAACATATCTGTGCTTCAGTTTCCTCATTTTATTTTTATTTTTTATTTTAAATATATTTTATTGATTTTTTACAGAGAAGAAGGGAGAGGGATAGAGAGTTAGAAACATCGATGGGAGAGAAACATCTATCAGCTGCCTCCTGCACACCTCCTACTGGGGATGTGCCCACAACCAAGGTAAGGAATTGAACCTGGGACCTTTCAGTCCGCAGGCGGATGCTCTGTCCACTGAGCCAAACCAGTTAGGGCATCCTCATTTTAAATGGTGATGGTAATTGTGCTCCTCTCAAAGGTCATTGTGATGACCAAATGAACTTAACAGGTAAACAGCAAGTAAAGTGACTGACACATGGAATCTTATTAGATACATTATCAGCCAATATTACATAGTCAATATGAAGTTAGAGATGACATTAATCCTATTTAGAACTTGGGAGGCCTTAAGATGGAAGAAAGGATTGTATAACTGAGGTCTCCATGTTGATAGCCCCCAATACTGGACTACTTGTAGCAGTTTTTTGGAGGAGAATCAGTTCTGGTTTGAAGGTACAACTCACACATCCTCTCAGGATAGTAGAAAGGGGTAGTAGGTGGGCATTTTACTTGTTTGGGTATTTTATGGGCTCAGGCAGAATTCTTTCTGTTTACCCAGAAGTCCCTGGGAGATTGAATTACTTTTTGAGAAACGATGAAAGGAAGATAATGCCCTTTCTGCATGGCCAGCGGGCATGAGCCACCATGCCTTACCTGAATGGGTAGGCAAACGCTATGTCAATGCTGAGGTCACTGTCCGTCTTGTTGACACAGTCCACACTCAGCCGCAGGCCTCCAGAATAGCCACCGCATGTTGCAAATGCAAAGATTGCAAAAAGCTGTGAAGAACAAAATAAAAACTATTAGAGTGATGCTGATCCAATGAGAAATATCAACAGGAGCTTCGTGGTGGATTGAGAGAGGTTATGGTTCTGCTAACGTTTGGTTCAGGCTGGAAGATGAAGACAATGATGGTGGAGAACAGGGAGGTGGCATCTGCAGAAATAGTCTGGCAAGCTGGAGCCACTTCATCTGAGATAAACTGAACACAAGGACAAACGTGTGTTTGAGTGTGTAAAGGCTGCCAGGCCTCAGAAGGTGGAGATATTATTTCACACCAAAGAGTGTGGAAAGCGTTGCACACCATGGGGTTAATGATGGACGCCTCCAGGTGGGAAGAATTTGGGGTGTCCCCTGGCTTTCTTCTTTTTGTTTATCTGTATTTTTCTACAATAAACATGTTTATCTTTGGAAAAAAATAATTATTAAAAAGACATGATCAAAATTTTTTTGTTATGATAGTTTTAATCAAGATAAAGCACGTGAAAACAATGCTTTGCATTATTTTGACAATAACTCATAATCCTATATAATAAAAGCCTAATATGCAAATCAACTGAACGGTGGAACCACTGGCGGAACGACTGGTTGCTATGCCGTGCACTGACCACCAGGGGGCAGACGCTCAACGCAGGAGCTGCCACCAGCTCGCAGGCCCCAGGCCAGCCAAGGCAGGTGCCAGCGGGGGCCCCTTGATCGCCCCACTGTAGAACCACAGAGGGAGGTGACCGGCAGCGGAGGGCGGTGCCGGTGAGCAGGCAGTGCTAGGCCAGCCAAGGTGGGTGCCAATGGGGGCTCCCCCCGATCGCCCCGCAGATCACTGGCCATGCCTAGGGACCCTACCCATGTACGAATTTTGTGCACTGGGCCTCTAGTCCTATATAATAAAAGGCTAATATGCAAATTGACCAAACAGCAGAACGACTGGCCGCTATGATGCACACTGACTATCAGGGGGAAGATGCTCAATGCAGGAGCTGCCCCGATGGTCAGTGCGCTCCCACGGGAGAGCACCACTCAGCCAGAAGCCCTGAGCCAGGCTCACAGCTGGCAAACATAGCAGCAGTGGCAGGAGCCTTTTCCGCCTCCACAGCAGCGCTAAGGCTGTCCAGAGCAGGCTAAGCCATCAGTTGGACATCCCCCGAGGACTCCTGGACTGCAAGAGGGTGCAGGCCTGGCTGAGAGACCCCATGAGTACACGAATCTCATGCACTGGGCCTCTAGTTTATAATAAGAATGGATCTTTTCCAGTTGTTCAGAAAACAAACTCAGTATATGCATTTAAGAGCAATTACCATAATGTATTTATAACTGCAGCTTACTTATGACTTACATCATCAGTTTGTTTTAATCCTTAAAAGCACCAACACCAGAAACACCTTGATCTGTATTTACTGTTGACATGTTTTTGTTTACTGATTTTAAATAGAAAAATATTTTTAATCCCTCTTTCTCTTTACATCTTTAATATAAAGCCTTTTAGAGATATGTTATTGGTGTGTTTTTTCATTATACCCTTCCATTCAGACATTTCATATCACTGCTAGAAAGTATGAAGAAAAAGAAAGGATAGTAAAAGTATTAAGTGAAAAATAGTGAGTTTGGAGACTGTTGAGATGCTCAGGATGATGTTTATATGTAGATTTAAATATAGATTTTTCAATAATACCACTAAAAGCTTTGAGAGCAAAGAAAGATTTGCAGCCTCCCTGGGGGTTTCCTCTAACAAATGCATTAGTTCTTCCATTGCATCTGCCCACTCCATTTCGGTTTGCACTCCACTCCTGCATGTGCCTCAGGTTTAAGTGAGATGCCCGGTCTTCACGTGTGGTGAGGAGACACTCACAGAGCTGGGGCTGAGGTGATGAGCACAGATAATCCACTTGGACCATGTGGGCTATTGCAGAACCCTTTGAGATGTGCACAAATCTTGTGGGGGCTTCTAAGTCATTATGATTTGTACTGAGACAAAAAAAAAAAAAAAAAGAAAAGATTTTTTTTTCCCCCTCAACTTGATAGTTTGACAAAGCTTTCAGTTCCCAATATATAAATCATAAGTCAATCCTTTAGTTGGGTTCAACATTAGCTGTAAAGAGAATAGGAATTTTGAATTAATAAATATTTGAATTTTTCTTATGACCAGAGAATTTTAGAGCTAAAGGGTTGGGGATGAGTAGGTATCTGAGAAGTGCCATTTCAGAGCACCAGGTCTCAGTGTGTGTGAGCCTCATCCCTAACCAATCTATACAACCACCAACCACAGTGAAGCAAGACCCAGGTGCTCCAAGAAAAACTGATCATTTTTGCTTTTACTGCTTTTCTTCCTAGTTTGACTCACTGGTGGACTTGGGAGGTATTCAGAAGCTACTGCAACGCACTCTGCACTCTGGGGATGATGCCCGTGAATGTCAGGGCCACAGGGAATGTCAGGGCCACATGTGCTTACTTCTCATGACCAAGTGCTCCTCTGGCAGCTCTTTGTATTGGTAGGAATAAAAAGGAAGGGAGTTTAATTGTTCAATGCTTAAGCCTAGACTTCATCAGATAATACTGGGTGTCTCAGCCCTTGGTGCCATGTCAGGATGGCACCTCTGGCATGTCTTCCAGAGGTGGGAATGGAGTGGGGGAACCCAAGCCCTGTGGTGTGGCTGTGGAGAAAGCACTCCCTGTCCACGCTTCTTCACCTCAAAACAGGGAAACCCTCTGTCTCCCTGAATCAAGGAGATAATTAAATGAGATGGAGTACGTACTCAAGTGCAGCCCCCTCTCAATTCATGCAGAGATTCATGTGGTATTTACACATGTGTAAGGGTTGTGTGTGTGATTAGTATTATATTCCTCTATTAAAGATGTGGCCCAATAAATAGTATAATGTCTTTCAACTTTTCATGTTTTAAAAATTCCTTGAAATACTGAAGTGTAGTGAGTTAGAGTAGAGGGTAGAAAGACAAATCCTGGTAATTTCAGCACTTAATGGCTAAAAGAAATTGCCCTTACCATTCTGTCTTATTTTAAAGTGCTTTATATATAGTAAGATATTATCAACACCACCATGTAATGAACTTAAGATGGAGTGATAATTATGTATTTAATTAGTTCACAATGTTAAATGTATAGAAGGCAGGCATCAGACTATTGAAACCACATACATCACTGTGGTTTTATTTTTAAATTCTATTGAGTTCTGAGAACAAGACATTGTATGGGAGTTAAATATGATGCCCTTGGGATTTCTGGTTAACTTTCTCCTTTCCCCACAGTCCTCACTGATTAAAGAGAAACCATACTGTGTGACCAATACCAAATTCAATAATATCATGAGGTGAGGATTAAACAGATAATATCTGTACAACACGGCAGAGTCGGGTCCTGCTGAGTGAGGAACATATTACAGGGATGGTTGATTCCGTACTTGGGAATGTGAAATCAACTCCTTCAGAGTATATCAGCCAAGCATGGTCTGATAACTAGAATACATTAAGACCGAGTGGGGAGAGGGAACTGCTAATTCTTTGGGGTCAACATTCTCTTGTTGTTGAATGGAAACCTAGAGTGGAATGGACCTTTGGAAATCCTCCCACCAATTTCCCTGCCCAGTCACCCACCCCAGGTGGTGACATGAGAAGTCCTGGCATCAGCAGACCAGAGCTCAGGTCCAATTCCTGGCCGTCTACACTAGTGAGTTCACTTCTCCACCCTCACCTCTCACATCTGCCAAGTCAGGTCCCAGGTCACACTCACTACTTCATTCAGCACCTGGGTTTTGGTTTGTTTGCTTGTTTTATTTTTTGAGAAGGAGGAAGGGAGAGGAGAGAGAGAGAAACATCAATGTGAGAGAAACATTGATCCATTGCCTCCAGCATGCACCCTTCAGTAGGGCCATTCAGTAGATGTCTAATGGTGGACATACTAGGTGCCAGCTGATCAGAAACAGAAGCATACAAAGGTAGAGAAAAGACAAAGAAGGTACCTGCCCACTATGGAGCTTAATGCTGGATGCAGAACCAAAAAGAGCATACAAATGAAGTAATTACAAACTGTGTTACACATTTTGAGGGGAAGCTCATCTAATAGGGCGTTACACCTGCAGATGTCGCATTTAAATTAAAACTTGAGGCTGAAGGAGGGGGAACTTTGGGAAAAAGGGCTGGGGTGGAGGAAAGTGCTCTGGGCAGAGGGAACAGCATGAGTGAAAGCTGGGGAGGAAAAGCCCAAGAGGTTGAGAATAATAGTATTTATGTCACGTGCCTGTATGTCCATAAAGCAGCAGGGTAGTGGCCTTCCATACATGTTAAAACTCCTACACTGTTGAAGAGGCTGAGAACTAGAGAGGAATGTTCATTTGTCCTGACTCAGCTAAAGCACAGTTAGAACTAGAATCCTGGTCTCCAGATTCCCTGTGTTAGCATTCTTCTAATCTGCTCTAAAACAACAGAAAGAATACTTGTTGGCCATGTGGGCAGAAGGCAGGTCTTAGGCGACCCTGCTAGCGGTTCTCAACCTGTGGGTCGCGACCTGTGGGCCATTGCTGTAGAGCCTAAGACCAACGGAAAACACAGATATTTACATTATGATTCATTAACAGTAGTAAAATTATAGTTATGAAGTAGCAACGAAAATAATTTTATGGTTGGGGTCACCACAACCTTAGGAACTGTATTAAAGGGTCGCGACATTAGAAAGGTTGAAAACCACTGCTCTAAATGGACAGAATTGGCTGGTGAAGACCCTCCTTGCTTGTAGCCTGATTAGAAATACACTCACGTGGATAAGAACAGAAGAATTGCCTTGCATTTTCTGGCTTAATAAGTATCCACAAGTCAAAATCGCCCACAGCAGGAATATCTTTGCACAGTTAATGAAACTAAAGATTTTCCTCTGGAAAGAGGGCAAGCAGCTCCCTCCTTGGAACTGATTGACCCACATAAGGAAAATCAATGAAAGCTGCTATTACTACTTCTGGTTAATTTGCAAGGCATAGTTGAAAGCAAAAGGTTGGAGGAGGACAGGCAATCAAGCTGATTAATGGCTCTCCTAGGAACCTGTGGTCTGTAGTGATGTCAAGGAGGGGTCATCTTCCAAGGCCTGATACACCACCTCAGGCATGAAAGATGTCTTAGAACAGTGGTTGGCAAACTGTGGCTCGCGAGCCACATGCGGCTCTTGGGCCCCTTGAGTGTGGCTCTTCCACAAAATACCACGGCCTGGGCGAGTCTATTTTGAAAAAGTGACGTTAGAAGAAGTTTAAAAAATTTGGCTCTCAAAAGAAATTTCAATTGTTGTACTGTTGATATTTGGCTCTGTTGACTAATGAGTTTGCCGACCACTGTCTTAGAATAAGTAAGTGGGAGTAAGGAGACTGGTTACAAAAGGTATTGGGAGATTGGGACCAAGTACTGGTACTCATATTACCACCAAGCAGTGTGTGCTGACAATCAGATATCCAGAGAGCAAAGCTTTTATTTATAGCATTTACCAATTGCCATGGTGTAAATATACTCACCATGGCCAATTCTCAACATAATACTTCTGAACCTTGATTGGGAAGAGAGCTGCACAATCCACTGGGTTCCAACACACTACTGCCACCAGGGGACTTTCCCTGACTCTCCCCTGTGGACAAGAACCCTGGGCTATTTCATTGAGTCACTCCTATTATGTCATACTAGAGGCCCAGGGCATGAAATTCCTGCATGGGGGGGGCGGGGTCCCCCTCAGTCCAGCATGCACCCTTTCCAATCCGGGACCCCTTGGGGGATGTCCGACTGCCAGTTTAGTCCCGATCCTAAACCAGCAGTCGGACATCCCTCTCACAATCCTGGACCGCTGGCTCCTAATTTCTCACCTGCCTGCCTACCTGGTTGCCCCTAACTGTCCACCCCCCCACCCCCATCACCCCTCACTGCCTCTGTGTGCCGGCCTGATCACCTCTAACTGCCTCCCCTGCCGGCCTGGTCACCCCTAACTGCCCCCCGCTGCCAGCCAGGTTGCCCCCAACTGCCCCCCCAACCAGCCTGGTCACCCTCAACTGCCCCCCCCCTGCTGGCCTGGTTGCCCCCAACTGCCCCCCCCGCCAGCCTGGTCACCCCCAACTGCCCCCCTGCTGGCCTGGTTGCACCCAAGTGCCCTCCCCTGCTGGCCTGGTTGCCCACACTGCCTGCTTGTTCAGTCATTTGGTCATCCCTCACTAACCCCCCTGCTGGCCTGGTCATAGGCAGCCATCTTATGAGGGTGTGAGGGTCAATTTGCATATTACCTCTTTATTATATAGGATACTCACCTTGAGGTACAATTATTCATTCATTGACCCCTTTACCCACTCAATCCCTCATTCACTTCTTTATTGTAGCAGAGGTTGTTGATGTTTCGCCTAAACCCCCTTGCTCACCCTAGAGGCCACCTGCAGCCTTAGGAGGACAGTCCTTATACACACCAAAGAGTCTCCCTTTAAACACCCGAGTCTCTTTACTGAGGGCTTTCTCAGGGAGCAGGAATGTGCTCAGCCTGTGACTGAGGCATCAGGGAAGTTCCTGGGAGTTAAGTCCATGGCAGCTTCCAACTAATGTGTCATGAAAATTGGTGGATAAAACTCCAGTGCCCTGGCACCTATATGGGGAAATTTTCAGGTGTGTTCAATAGTTTCTCATAGGATTCCCCCGAGGTTGAGCAACAGTTGCCTGCAGCAACATCTGCTCATTTACATGCTTTTGTTTGGCTTCCCTTCTTTCTCTGTCCCATTTCTCCACTCAGGGTCGTGCTTCCTGGCATCGCCTCTCCAATATAGCTCTTGAGCCAAAGTTCTCATCTCAGGATCTGCTTTTGGAAAATCCATCTGAGATAGTTATTGAACATTGACCGACTACCTGTTACTTTGCAGGCATTGCAATGGGCTTTAAGATATATTTATAAAGGTAGCAGTATCTATCTCCTTATCTCACCTCTCTCAGCATCTAACTTAACTAGTAGCACACTCTCAGCTCTTTCTAAATAAGCTGCTTTCCTTGTAAATAGGAAGTCTTCTTTGACTACACTGTCTTGAGTGGGCCCTCTGACTCCAGCCCACCCCTACTCTGGTCCCATTATTTCCTGATGTGTTGGGGGTTTTTTTGTGTTTTTTTGTTCTGTTTTGTTTTGTTTTTACATGAGCAGACTTCCTAATATCTCTATTTGTTTGGCATTATTTCTTCTCCTGTTTGTTTTGTTTGACCACTTCCCTGAAGAAAGGTAATACTCTTGTCTTTGTTTCTTGCTGACTCTGTCATTATGTGCAGTGCTCGGTATGAGGTAGGTGTTCCCTAAATACTTGTTGACTAAATAAATAAATACATCCTTCCCACACCTCCAAGGAACTTGCTGTCTATTTGGGGATACAGACAAGTGAATGAACAGGCAGTAATTGGAGCATGTTAGAGGAAAACATGGTACATATTTGTAGAGGATTAGAGGAGACATGAAGAATAGGTGTCTGGAGAAATGGATAGCTAAGCAGAAACCAGGAAAGCATGTAGGTTCTATCCAGGTAAGAGGGAGAAGAAGAGTATTCTAAGCAGAGAGAGTAGCAAGTCAAGTTATACTCAAATAAACAAGTAAGGCACATTTGGACTATGCAGTTAGTATCACTGAAGCAGACATCTGTAGGGTAGAAAGAAGGGAGTGACTGCTCAAGATGCAGGCAGGGATCCATCAGGTATGGTCTAAACTACGGCCCCTGTGCCATATCCAGCCACATCCAATCATCTATGGCTGCTTTCATGCCACACAAAGCCAAGCATATTTACTGTCTGCCCCTTACAGAAAGTTTCTCAATGTGAAGAAACCTGGGTCTCATGGAGGCACTGAATTTTCAGCAGGGGAGGGGCAAGACCAAATACTAGTATGTATTTCAGAAAGGTCACACTAGTTGCAGTGGAGAATGGACTGAGAGGAGGGGTGCGAGATACTGGAAGATGACCAAGTGTCTGACTTCCCCAGATGGTCTGCAAACATTTTGCCAACACGACCACATCTCAGGTATCTTTGTGTTCTCAAAACATCATAGGTGATTCGTAAATTTTAATCAAGTAAATGAATATAGGGTGGGGCAAACTTAGTTTACAGTTGACCTCATAGAAAATAATACAATAATTAATAAATGATAATACAAGAATAAACTCTGTGTTTAGCATACTCAAAATTGTAAATCTATTTTTGCCACACCTGCATATGCATGAAGATGAGATGAAATGCTTGGAAAAGTATATTCTGGCTCTGGAGAACAAAATAAAAAACATTGTGTGATAGTGATGATGATGATGATGATGATGATGATGATGATGATAGTAATAATAAACAACCGCATTTGGTTTTCTGTACCACTCTCTTCAGTAAGTACATTATTTACATGAACTCAATCTTCTCAACACTCCCTTAAAACATAAACACATCCCCTTGTTTTACAATTGAGGAAACTGAATTCAAACAGCATGCCAAGGTCACAGGGTTTATTAGTACATAAAGTAGTCATGGTTCGAACACGGATCTGCCTTTCTCTGAAGTTTATCTTCCTTATTCCCAACTCTCCCTGGGCTGTGAAGGGGTCCCTCTTGGCTGCAGCATGTTATGGAAAGACTAATACAGAAACACCAATCATGGGCTTGTTAAGGTTTCTCTGTCACATCAATGCTCCGAAAGCCAGGTGAGCACTAACTGAAGCATCTGTAAGACAAAGCCCTGATCTTAACTGGATGTTAGTGGCAGCTTTTGTATTTTGCATCAGCAACACAAGCCTTTACTCTGCAGCCTCACAGGCCTTCGGGGTGGGGGGAGTTAGGGTCTGACATGATAGGAACATTGAAAGAGCCTGATGTAAATTGGTTATGCCAATTACACGTGACAAGTCCCTCCTGTCAGCCACTCACAGTGGGGATGGGGTGGCTTTCTCATTTTCAGACATCTCAAACATTCAACAGTTTATAGGCTAAAGAGACCCAGTTTCCGTCCTTTACCTCCTGTGATGAGTCCCCTTGTCCCTTCTCCTTGTATGACTTGCTTGGGGCTGATGAACCATTTGTCCTCAGCTCCCCTGAAGGCCATTTCTGGAAGCACGGTTGTTTATAGATGCTGATTACCTCAATTATCCCCAGAAAAGTGAGGAATACCTCCTGTCAGGATATTTTCTGGTGCAGAAAGAGTTTTTTATTAACTGTGGCTTCCCTCATACCCCACTTACTCCCTAGGAGGCCCCCAGCTGACTGACAAACACCCCTAAAACTTAATGTTCCATTTCTACTCATCTTTGTCCAATTCTTCTCTCCCTTAGTGTTTCTGCTCCTGCTGATAATTGGATTTTTCCAAGGAAATTGACCAAGCACCTTCTTGGCCATCAGTTTATGGTTATTGCAACACTGACCCAGAAGGCTTTGTGAACAATCTTATAAAACCTGGGGTGGGACCTTCATGTGAAGATTTAAAACTGCAAGTTGTCCCTGGAAGGCAATAGAATTGTATCTGATTGGGAACCACTGAAAACCATTGTCCAAAGCTCTCCCCATAGAGCCGTGTGTTTTTTCCTGTCATTGTATATACCTATCTGTGTTCTTAACTAGCGCCAGTGCCCTCCACACTGCATTCCATCTCCTGCTGCCTGTTAAAACTGGGATACTGTGCTCTTCTGTCTGCCTGATGATTTGTGTGAAATCTTCCCAGACAAAAGCAGCCTTACAGAATTGGTACTTCACCCCATCACCTGAGGAATTCTAACCAAGCACAGCAGAAAAAGAATTCCAATTACTTACATAACAAAAGTTCCATTTTCATTTTCTTAAACCTGCAGCTTGGAGATGGAAAGCTTGACCTACAGTGGCTTGAATAAGGGGTTTGTGCTTCATACACACCGAGAACCAAGTGGCTACTGGTATTGATGATGACTAGGCCACCATCTCTTTGGTCATTATGGTCTTTGCCTCATAGTCACAAAAGGGCTGCTGTGTCCATGGACACCCTTAGCTGGCATGGGAGGCTGGGAAGTAAACATTCGGCTTTCCTAGGCTTTATAGGGGAGGTAGGCAAGAGCACAAGTCCCAGGAATGATTGTTGAGTCACTCAGTCCCCAAAGTGCCACAGACACTTGTGGGAGAAAGGGGCAGATGTGAAATAAGCATCCATGACATTTTATAAAGTCAAGACAGGGTCACCAAGCCCATTCAATATCTGGCCATTTCCTTTTCCCTGGAGAGTACCTAGAAACTCCTGTGCCTTAACACTTGTCCATAAATTGAAATGTAAATTTCTGCTCAAATTTTATTTTCCAGCATAAGCCTGACACAAATCTTTAAAGTAAAATGCATGGTTGAAATAATACAAATAGCCTAACTGGTGTGGCTCCATGCTTGAGCATCGACCTATGAACCAGGAGGTCAAGGTTCGATTCCTGGTCAGGGCACATGCCCCGGTTGTGGGCTTGATCCCCAGTACAGATGCAGGAGCAGCCGATCAATGATTTTCCCTCATCATTGATGTTTCTCTCTCTCTCTTACTCTCTGAAATCAATAAAAAAAATATTTAAAAAACAAATAGTAAAAATAAATTTATAACAATCTTCATGTCTATAGAAAATATAGAGTAATCAAATGAATTCTGAGGTAACCAATGGAATATTATACAACAGTTAAAAAATAAATAGCAATCTAGAAAGTTGTAATCTTTTACAAAGCAAAAAAAAAAAAAAAAAAAAAAGCAAATTGCCAAGTATCACATA
Organism: Plecotus auritus; assembly: GCF_963455305.1. NCBI lineage: Eukaryota > Metazoa > Chordata > Mammalia > Chiroptera > Vespertilionidae > Plecotus > Plecotus auritus. The sequence goes on from NC_137773.1 coordinate 126,551,731, forward strand.
CATGCATTGCATTTCTGTAAAAGGAATATTTATACATATATATATAAACACATTTTTTTATAGACTTGAAAAGGTCTACAGAGGTAGCATTGAAAAATTATCAGTTATTATGATCAAAGAAAAAACTTTCCAGGCAGAATCTCAGTTTATAATTATTTTCTATATTATTTCAATTCCTTCCAGTAAGCATGAATAACTTAAAAGAAGTTTTCTTAAAATTGCCAATTTAGACAACCTCTGAGTGACTTGAGCAAAGTAAATTCAGGCCTGCCAATAAATGGTGTGCTGTTTTTAACTTTCTTTTGGATAAAATATGTAAAATCAAAGAAACCCCACTCACTTCCAGAATCATCTTCAATAGTATCTTTGAATTACTTATATTTGCAGAGAATGTAAACAGAGTAATATTTTTTGCCCTGCTTATTTATTAAAGTATTTTGGCAAAATCACTCTTTAGAATCAAGGTAAAAATATTTCACAATATGCCATGGCACATGTGTCAATCATAAGTTGAGTAAAAAGTATGACTAATCTTTCATCAGATTCAATGACAGTAACTTTTTAAAGGAATCAGCTCCAACTCTCAATTCTCCTATCTGTCATAATGCAATAACAAGAAAAACTAAAAATTCAATAGGGCTGACACCTGATTAGACAGTCTTGTGAATTAATTTCTTGCTTATCATACTGTTTTTGAACTTGCCATTTTTTCAGGGTAAACTTATGATATGGACTTTCTGAATTTTCTTACCTACCATAACCATCTCTTAGAGCACTAAGAAAATTACTGGTGATAGATATCTTACGAACATACTTCTGTTTGAAAGAAAAATTAGAGCAAGACACGCTCACGTACCAGAGCCATGCTCTACACCTCAGTAATACACATTGAGTAAGCTGGCATGAATTATTTCTTTCCAGAAGCAATGTTTTCATGATAATGTAGATGATTAGATTTTTTACCTGAAGCTAAGTTACAACCCTAAACCCCATTAAAAAAAAAAATATATATATATATATATCTCCTATCTAATAAAGAGGGAATATACTAATTGACCATCACTCCATCACAAAGATGGCTGCATCCACAGCTGAAGCCAAGTTCCCATAAGGAGCCTTAATGAGCAATCAGCAGGGACCTGAGGCTACACCTTCCCCACCCCTGTAGGGCTTGACAGGGGACCTTAGGCCGCATCCCCCACCTGGCAGGGCTTGATAGGGGACCTCAGGGTGCACCCCCAGTGCTGGGTTGGGGGGAACTCTGGCTGTGCCCCCCACCCCAGCACCAGGCTGGGGAACCTCAGACCGCACCCCCAGCCCGGTAGGGCTTGATGGGGGACCTCAGGCCACGACCCCCGCCCTGGCGCCAGGCCAGGGGACCTGAGGCCACGCCCCCCGCCTGGCGGGGCTTGATGGGGGACCTCAAGGTGTGCTTCCCGTCCTGGTGCTGGGATAGGGGACCTCAGGCCACGCCCCCCACCAGGTGGGGCTTCACAGGGGACTTCAGGGTGTGCCTCCCACCCTGGCACCAGGCCGGGGGACCTCAGACCGCACCCCTCTGCCCCAGCACCAGGCCAGGAGACCTGAGGCTGTGCCCCCTTGCCTGGTGGGGCTTGACAGGGAACTTCAAGGTGCACCCCCAGTGCTGGGTTGGAGGAACTCTGGACACGCCCCCTGCCCAGCATCCCCCTGCTGGTGGGGCTTGACAGGGGACCTGAGGCTGTGCCCCCCTCCCAGCGGGGCTTGACAGGGGATCTCAGGCCATGTCTCCCACCTGGCAGGGCTTGACGGGGGACCTCAAGGCACACCCCCTGCCCTGGTCTGGGCTGGGGGACCTCAGGCCACGTTCCCCATCCTGGCATCAGGCCAGGGGACCTGCAGGGCTTGACAAGGGTGGGACTGGCCAGGTCTGGATCTAGTCCAGTGGGGGTGGGGGCCGCCGGGTCTGGGTCTCATGCGATTTTGAGGTGCATGTGGGTGGGCGGGGACTTGACTCTGGGTCCCATGGTGCGCCCCAGACTGTGACAGGAGGAAGGTTTTCATATACATTTTACTAATTTTCTTTCATCTCTGACACTTCTATTATAGAGAAAGGGCAAATAACAATATTAAATTATTTCCTCTAATTAATCCCCTTTTAATGTGCACGAATTTCGAGCACCGGGCCACTAGTGTGTGTGTGTGTGTGTGTGTGTGTGTATATATATATATATATATATATATATATATATATATATAGTTTTCAGATAAAAGAGAATCATTGATTGGCTGCCTCCTGCAGGCCCCCTACTGGGGATTGAGCCTGCAACCCGGGCATGTGCCCTGACCATGACCTCCTGGTTCATGGGTTGACACTCAAGCACTGAGCCACACAGGCCAAGCTAAACCCCCTTTTTTAAAAAAAGAGTAGGCCTCAGAATACCACATCAAATCTTTTTTGAATAGATAAAAAAGTCAAATTGGGATTGTATTATGATTGAATTTCAATATTTTTGGTAGGTTTCCTTTAAGATTTAAATATTTCATGAACTAGAGTTGTAGTTATATCCATAAAGCAAATTAGAATAACATAATACTCCTTTGGAAAAAATACTGATCAACAACAAATTGACCACATTCAATTAATGTATTTTTACTAGATGGCCAGGGTCATTAAACAGAGAAGCTTATTTCATTCTCCATTCTTTTTTTCTAAGATTTGTTTTGCTTAAAATTTAGCAGCGCCTTGATGAAAGACTAGCTCTAGATCCTATGAAAAGAACAGTAGGAATTAGTCATAACTATTTATTGTCAGAAGAATTTTGAAATATGCAATAGCTATGTATAGGGAGTTGAAGGCCTTTTATATTCTGCTTCTTTTGAACACTGCACTGGCAAGCTGAAGCTCTGCACTGCTCATACTCCAAGACGTTCATGAAGTTGTTTTGATCATTCTGATTCTTGACCTGGAAATCAATGCCTGTATCTCTCAAACATGACGACTGGTCATCAAATCACCTCTATAATGACAGGGAATTTACTACCATCTATTATTTAATTATGTAATAAAGAAAGAAGCAAACCTCAAACAGGCAGTTACAGGTAGCATGTCATTCATATTGAAAAATACTCAAAGTACTAGAGAAAGTTCTACAGGAACATTTTCAGTATATGCTAAAGTAATCTTTTCTGATTACAATTCTAATCATAATAGTAACAAACAGTTGCTGCTACTTAGTGAGATTTACTTGTGTCCTACAATGCAGTAGCTGTTTTACAGATATTATCCCTTTGAAATCTCATTGCTCTGTAAGGTTGGGACCATAACCATCACCATTTCAGAGCCATAGAAAACTATGGCTTAGAGGGGTTGAATGATTTGTCCAAGGCAAAACAGACAAAGAATGATAGCTTGAATTCATGACTATACTAAACATCCTATATAACTAAGAGGTAATATGCAAATTGACCCTCACACCCTTGCACAAGATGGCCGCCCCATGTGGTCAAAGATGGACGCCCCCATGTGGTCAAAGATGGCCACCACAAGATGGCCAGCAGGAGAGAGTAGTTGTGGGTGATCAGGCCAGCAGGGGAGGGCAGTTGGGGGCAACCGGGCCAGCAGGGGAAGGCAGTTGGGGGCGATCGTGCTGGCAGGGGAGCAGTTAGGCATTGGTCAGGTTGGCAGGGGAGTGGTTAGGGGGTGATCATGCAGGCAGGCAGGCGAGTGGTTGGGAGCCAGCAGTCCCAGATTGTGAGAGGGATGTCCGACTGCCGGTTTAGGCCCCATTCCACCATGATCAGGCCTAAACTGGCAGTCGGACATCCCCCGAGGGGTCCCAGATTGGAGAGGGTGCAGGCTGGGCTGAGGGACCCCCCCCCCCCAAGTGGACCAATTTCGTGCACCGGGCCTCTAGTAAAATCATAAAAATCTTTTGGTAACTGTTAGAGAATATGAGTGAACAAACCCATTATTTTAACAATTACAAAATAAAAAGGAAGAATCAATTATTTGTCTTGCCTTTTCTTTACAAGTGCTACCAGTAAGTGACTAAACAGTGGAGAGGAAGTGCTCCTCTGTTGAACTTCTCAATAATAAAGAAGAAATGATAGAATTGAAACCTGTTATGGACTGAATACTTGCTCCTCCAATTCATTTGTTAAGGTCCTAACCCCCAGTGTGGCTATATTTGGAGATGTTGCCTCTATAAGGAAGTAATTAAGGTTAAGCAAGGTCATAAAGGTAGGTCCCTGATCCCATAAGACTAGTGTCCTCATAAGAATAAAGAGCAGAGTGCTCCTCCCTTCCCCGCTCCATGTGCACCCCCTAAGGAAAAGCCGTGTGAACATACAGCAAGGTGGTGGTCTCCTAGAAGCCAAGAGGAGAGGACTCAGAAAGAAACTGTTGACATCCTGAACTTGAACTTCTCAGCCTTCAGATTGTGAGAAATAAATTTCTGTTGTGTAAGCCACTCAGTCTGTTGTACTTTGTTATGGAAGCCCAAACTGACTAAGACACAACCTTAATTTAAAGGCTGATGGCTGATCCACAAAAAGAGAGACAAGCAGATATTATGTGCTTCTAAGGGGAGAAGACCTCACAAAATTTTAAGTATTCTTGGCCAAAAGAAAAAAAAATAATTAAAAAAAAATTGATCAAGCTTCTGTGTCCAACTGCAGATTTACAAAATATACAAAAGAGAGAGGATGATGTCAAATGATAGCACAGGGAAGAAATCAGCAAAATTCAGACCATGAGAAACTCTCCAGAGAAAACCTTTGTTTATTCAAGAACAACAACAAAAACATCAAAAATATACAGGAGAGAGAAGAAAATAAGGGGATATTGAAACATAAGTGCTTACAGATTAAAAAGTTTTTAAAGATATATCGATTCAATGATAAACTTTTTAAAAAATCCAGATTCAAGAAAACTAAAAAATATTATGAGATTGAATGAAACATTTAAAAATTTGTAGATATATGATGGCACTAAATTATTGCTAATTTCTGAATGTGTGATATAATATTGTAGTGTTTTTTCTTTCAATACTTTTCAGAGATACAGATGAATTTATGGGAGAAATATATAGTATGATGCTAGGGGAGAGGTTAACATGGGATAACAGAAGCAGCATTGGTTAGGAGTCGATTATCGTTGGAGCCAGGCAATAAGGAAACAGAGGCTCATTATATTATTCAGTGTTTCTTTCTAAATGTTGGAAATTTTCTATTACTAAAAGTTTTTAAAAATTGAGATCATATTATAAACCAATGTAGATATGAGTGTATATGTATAAACAAAATTAAATAGTTTTTTTCATTTAATAAATATATAAACAATTTCTATGTTTTTTAAATAGATATTAAAAAGTTGTCTTAATCAAAATTCCTGAGAGGAACATTCTTTTTTCTTTTTAAATTCTCACTGAAGGATATGTTCTTACTGATTTTTTTCTCTTTCTTTCTTTCTTTCTTTCTTTCTTTCTTTCTTTCTTTCTTTCTTTCTTTTTTTTCTTTAGAGAGAGGAAGGAAGAGAGAGAGAGATGAGAAAGAAACATTGATCAGTTGCCTCCCACACTCATCCCTTTTGGGGATCAGACATGTAACCTAGGTGTGTGTGCCCTGACAGGGAATCAAACCTGCAACCTTTTATGGTGTACAGGATGATGCTCACACCAACAGAGCCACCTGGCCAGGGCCTGAGAGGAACACCTTTTAAAGTGAGAAAGTCTCATTCTGTTCCATTAATACTGCAGGACTAAGAAGAAAATACATTCTCTCTTCTTTAACAAAAAATTTCTTTCTTAATAATCTATTGATTGTTCAAAGAATCCATTTAGTTCTGCCTCATTACGAGAGAGAAGCCTTTTCTCGTTATGTTGTAATGAGATGAAAAATCACTATAGCCTAAAGGACTATACATTCCATGTAAAAGGACATTATTTCCTAGGCAATAAGACAAAAATTCCCACCATCATTCGATAATGTCTTTCTATTGATTCACTTCAAGGAGTGATCAAATGCGTCAAATTGCTTAATATTTAATATATTGGTTTTCATTTCTGAGTATAATGCTGTCAAGTGCAGTGCAGGTACACTATACTGATAAACACAGACATAAAAATAAGCCATCAAATCTAGCACCACAGAAGAGACCAAAAATAGGGAACCATCTAGTGATTGAAACTAAAAGCAGAATGACCTTTTAGCTTCTGGCTCTCAAATTAAACTTACCCCTGTCTTTAAACATCTAGCTGATGTGTTAAAATACTATCAGAGTCACCTTATTTGTTCGCGGGAATCAGAGACAATCATTCAAGAAATAGTGACATCACTTCCCCCTCTAGTCTCATCTTGTATGGTCTCCAGTGAATAACAAACTATTTACAACCCTCCCCTCCTCCAAACCATCTTGGCCATTCTTTGCCTATAAGCCCTCACACATGCTGCTGCCTTCTGCTGGAGTGCCTTCTCCGTCTCTCTGTTTTAAGACTCAGTGCTATTGCCACTTTCTCTATGAGATTATTCTTATATCATTCCTTTATAATTTTGTGGCAGGCAGAATAATGACCTGCCCAAAGATGCCCATGAACTAATCTCCTTCCATGTAAATACCTTGTACAATAAGCCCTTGATTTTGCAGAGCTTGATTTAACAGACAAAATTTCCAGTCTGTATGTTATATGTGAAAATTAACACCCTGTTAATTAAAAAATGCTTTTAACCAAGATTTGCTTATAACTAAATTAACAGGTTATTTTTTGTTATGTTATTTTTTGGTGTTTTTTTTTTCCCCCCAGTTAATCCTTATCTGAGGATATTTTCCCACTGATTTTTAGAGACAGTAGAAAAGAGGGGAGAGATAGAGAGACAGTGAAACATCAATGTGAGAGAGACACATCAATTGGTTGCAGGCTCACTCCCTGGCCTTAGCTACGTGTCCTTGACAGGAATTGAACTCAGAACCCTTCAGTCCACGGGCTGACGCTCTATCCACTGAGCCAAACTGGCTAGGGTTCACTGTAATTTTTAACAAATTTTAGTGAATAGGCCACATGTTGGAAAAACAATTGTAGTAATTTCACGAGATAAACAAATATTACATATCTACAAATATAATCTACAAATTTAAATCCAAGAGTCACCACGGGTAAACAATGTTCAGTGAATGACTAGCATATATCACATCGATTCACTCGCAGTACTTGGTTCTGTTGTTGTGTGGCATGACTTTCTGCAGCAGTTTTAAGGCCTTCTCACCCATGTTCCCACATGCACTAAGTCATGCCCAACTGTGTGCATTAGTTTATTCGCAGTGACTGGTGAATGCATGCATTTACTAGACCTAGTCAGTATAAATTTAAAATTACAGTAATACATATAGAAAACCTTTCTGTGAAATTAGACTTTCTATACATACTTAATTTTAATTATACAAACATGTCCACATAAGTTAAAACAGGTGAACTAATTTGTCAAATTTTTTAACATATGCATTCAGAAAACCTACTTTATTATATAACAGGCTTTCTGCTTTAATGGAAACCCCCTCACCTGAATTAGCCATTACAATCGAGGTTTTACTGTCTGGTGAAAATGACCTGGCAGAATAATTACATTAAGGACCTGGAGCTGGGGAGATAAACTGGGTGGATCCAAAGAGATTACAAGGGTCCTTAAAAGAGGGAGATAGATAGGTCAGAGTCAGAACCACAGAAAGAGATTTGATGACAGAAGTTTCAGGAGAGAGCCCTGGCCCATGTGGCTTGGTTGGTTGGAGCATTGTCCCTTACACCAGAAGGTGGCGGTTCAATTGCCTGTCAGGATGCAATGTGTATGGGAGGCAACTGATAAATGTTTCTCTCCCTCCCTTCCTTTCTCTAAAAATCCAATTTAAAAAAGTACAGGAGAGAAAGGATATCAAGAAATAGAAAAGCAGAGGGCAGTGCTAAATGAATCATATGAATTCAAAGAAGAATTAACCTAGTTAGCAGATTTTGCTAGACATTATTAATGCAGCAATTAAAGTACCTTATCATATATAAAAACAAATTTCAATGCCCTAAATAGTCTGTTTTTCACAAAAGCTGCATGCATAGCTAAAATTAGGAGGAGACAGGTAAGAAAAAGGTGAATTGAGGTTAAGAAGAGAAAATGGTTCATAAGAAGTAGGTTGAAAATTCCACCATTCGGAGTGAACAAAGGCAAGAGGAGAAAGTCAGTACCAAGTGCATCATGTCTGATGTTATCAGTAAATACTGGTACCCAGAGCATCCTCCAGGAATAAGGGAGGTATGGAACCTTCCACGTGCCAGGCACAGACCCAGTGCAGGCAGTGGAGACTTCCGCCCTACTGGACTGATGCTCGCCAAATATCCAGTGTGTCCCTGATAAGGTTTGAGCTCTGCCGGCCTGTGCATTTCTCCAGGGGACTTTTTCCCTCTTTCTTTGGTTGTACAAATTAGAAATTGCTCCACTGAGACTTTTGACCTTTATTAAGTACAGGAGTTTAATGACTTTCTTATTCTGCAGCTTTTTCTCACTTTTCCTGTTTTCTAGCTAATAAAGCCCATTTGTTAGATGTGGAAGCACTGGAAGCTCTCTTCAATCTTATTTTGACCTAATTTATTTTAGAAGATGTAAGGAACAACACCGAAGAGCTCGTTAAAGTGTTCCTTCTATGCTTCTCCTGCTCTGCCTGTTGGTGAGTTCTTAATTGTCCTTAAGTTCCAGGGGAAAGACAATGACCTGTTAGGACCTTAAGGAAGAAAAATGAAATAATAAAAAGAACCATTCTAAGTGGAAATATCAATTCAATGGAAGAAGAACATAACTAATTGGAATTGAAAACTATCCTTGGAAAGTCAGAATTGACTCAAAGGGAAAGCACCAAATTTGCCAGGAAGCTAATTCTTACCTTGGGAAAGAGGACAGGCGATGAGCGGGCCTCCAAGTGCTACTCCTCAGCTAATTCCCAGAGTAGTACTTGGAGGCAAGCTAGAGAAGGTATTCTTAGCTTGGAAAGTGATGAGTGCATGTAGGGAGAAACAAGCAAAGGCCCAGGGCTTTAAGCCCCCCCGACCCGCCCCCTTAACACCCAGCTGAGCTGCCCTGGCAAGATAGTCCAGGTGAGTGCATTGTTGAGGGGATGACTCAGCAGACAGTGGAGTTTCCACGATCTACCAATTATGGCAGAAGATAAAAGGCAGTTTTTATTGGTATTGAGTGTTCATTTGAGGTGGATGGTTCCAATTTTATAAAAGCTGAGAGGGGTCCTAGGATGGATTTGAGGAAAAGGACTTCAAGGCCAGGCTGGGCGGGGGGGGGGGGGGGGGGGGTGAAGTGGGGAGAGGATTAACAAAAAACAAAAAAAAACAAAACAAAGAGAAATTGGCTAGATGGAGAGTGGGCTCCCCAAGAGGAGGGGGAACAGCAGCAAGACTCTAGGGAGTGAGCCATAATCGTGTATGAGACCTCCTTTCCCAACAGCCTGTGCAGAAGTTAAGGGCAAAGGCTGTGGATTCAGGCCAACCTGTAGGTGATGCTCATACTTTCAGTTCCTAGTTCTTTGTCCTTGAACAAATTCCCAAATCTATCAAGCCTTGCATTTTCTCCTCTGTAAACAGAGGGTGATATCCCCCACCTTACAGGACTGCTGTGAGATCCAGTCATTAAATGTATCTAATACAGCCTGCCTCCTGCCTGGTCCTCAGTAAGGGCTTGAAAAAAGAGGAGTTATAATTCTAACCCCCATTTCCCATTCTTATATCTTCCGGTAAATTTCATGAAACGATTTACTCTTCATCTGGCAGGTTGGCCTGAGGGGCCTAACGGAACTGATTTAACAGAATGCCTCTGCTAGAAAAGCAAATTCTACATGGCTGTCATTTATTCATTCAACAAACATTTACTGAGGGTCCACTCCATGTCAAGCACCGTGACTTAGACACTGGGAGTGACAGCAAAAGGAGGAGGGTTTGATATTTGAGGTCTTTTTCAGAGTCAACAATTTAATGGGAATAGGATAAAATAATTGATATTAGGCATTGAGAACATTTGAATATACACATACACACACAACAAAGGCAAAATGTGAGGGAAATGGGAGCATGCTTTTGAGGTTTCATATAAGTAGGACTGTATGAGCAAATACTCAACCGGTAAAATCATCAGGGTTGGAATACCAACTTTCTATAGCCATTCAATATGCTCTGGGTATTGACAATTTTTTTTTAAACTGAGTGACTAAAGAACAGTGATTAATCCAACAAGTACAATGAGTAAAGTTTTCTAAAGAACTTCAATTATGTTTGCAAATAATAAAATAGTAATATTTTTTAATGTCATCAGGTCCCTCTGGACTTTTTTAAAAGAAAGTTGTGGAGTCTGGCTGGCATGGCTCCATGGTTGAGCATCAACCTATGAACCAGGAGGTCACTATTCAATTCCCAGTCAGGGTACATGCTGGTTGTGGGTTCCATCCCCAGTGTGGGGTGTGCAGGAGGCAGCCGATCAATGAATAATTCTCTCATCATTGATGTTTCTATCTCTTTCCCTCTCCCTTCCTCTCTGAAAAAACATTTTTTAAAAAAAGTTGTGGAAAGAGCTTTCAATTTGAGATCTACCCACTTTAAAAAATATTTTTAAAAATTTAAATTGATTTGAAACAGAGAAACATTGATTTACTGTTACATTTAATTATGCATTCATTGGTTGCTTCTTGTATGTGCCCTGACCGGAGATCGAACCCGAAACCTTAGCATATCTGAGCTAACCGGCCAGGACTACCCAATTAACAAAAGTTTAAGTGTACACTGTATCATTATTGATGGTAAGTACAATGTGGTACAGCAACTCTCTAGAGCTTATTCATCTCACGTGACTGAAACTTTTTGCTCAGGTCCCTCTACTCTTGATTCTGGCTCCAACCCATCTGCACCCCTGATGAACTACAGCTTTGAGAACCCAGAAGATGAGGCTACAGAAAGATGCTTTCAGAATGTTATTACTTTAAGTAATCACAAAGGGAAACTGCCCTTTGACTGTGCTGTTTTATTTATGAACTAATTTTTTTAACTGACAATCTTTTTTTTTTTCAAAAGGAGCTATATTTTATTATCAAATAGAAAAAACATTTTAAGTCATAGGCAGATGTTACACCTATGTGTACCAAACAGTTAAACTGTCAGGAACAAATCTGTAGGTGGAGTTTTTAAAAAATTTGTCTGTATTGTTGAAACTATTATGGATGTCCTCCCTTTTTTTCCCATTGACCCCCTCTACCCTACCCTGACCCCTTCCAGGCCTTCACCACACTATTGTTTCAGTCCATGAAAGCCAAGAGACATATGAAAAAATGCTCAATGTCAGTGATCATCAGAGAGATGCAAATTAAAACTACAATGAGGTCACACCTCACTCCTGTCAGAATAGCTACTATCAACAAATCTACAAATGACAAGTGCTGGTGAGGATGTGGAGAAAAGGGAACCCTCGTGCACTGCTGGTGGGAATGCAGACTGGTGCAGCCATTATGGAGTTTCCTCAAAAATTAAATATGAAACTGCCATTTGATCCCACTTCTAGGAATATATCCTAAGAAATCCGAAACATCAATCAGAAAGAATACATGACAAGATCTAAATGCTAAATTAAATTAAAAGTTACATCTAAAACATTCAGACAAAGTAGGTTTCTATTTATAACAACTGATCTATAATTTCATGATTATGTCATGATAGTGATAATTTGAGAGTAGTAATTTTGTACAATTCCATTCTATTTAATAATCCATCATACTGTTATGATTGATTTAATATAATACTATGTGCCATATATGTATATACACTATTGAGAACCTTTCAACAGACCCACCCTCCCCTCAATGGTTAGAATTCTTTTCTCTTTAGCAAATAAGAAAATTGAGGTTCAAAATGTAAATCACTTAATTAAAAGTCACACAGCTAGTGGGGAATGGAAGTCAGAATTGGAATCCAAGGTACACAATCCACAGTGATAGTCCAACCTTAAAATGGGATTAGTTAAATGTTAAAAATTAAATGTGACTTAATGTTTGTCTAAAAAATTTTTTATTGCATCCTTGTTCTGACAAATACCTTAGGAGAAATATTTCAATTTTAGTCTGACAGTCATTTTCTATTAATGTTTGAAAACATACTATATTTTGGCTTTTAGTGGTATTTTCCAAGAAGTCTGCTTTTGATTTAAACATCACTTTTAATAAATTCCCCCAGGTGATTCTGATATAGGTGGTCCATGGACCACACTAGGAGAAACGGATTCTGGTGTAAAAGAGACTGAGAGCTTCTACATAACCTCTCTCCCCAACAGCTCTAGGGTCTTTATGGGGGTTGCGGGGAGAGAAGAGGGGACTCAGTTGCATCCAGGAGGAGGGTTGAGGTCATCACCATTGCAGAAGCTGAGCAGAGACAATCTGGAGAGATTAAACAACCTGTTAGTTAGCATTACCACCAGAGCTGGGAGCCCAATCTTTTAACTTGTTCTGAGCTGAGCTTCTAAAACTTGACTGTGTGTGTGAGTCAGCTGGAGATCATCTAAAAGTAGCACAGATATTTAGCAGGTCTGGCTGGGACCGGAGATTCTGCATCTCTAACAAGCTCCCAAGTGATGCCCACCTGTTGGTCCTCAGCCCTCCCTTTGACGAGGAAGCTGGAGAAGCCGGTTGTCTCCCTTGACATATGCTTGAAGGCTAAGAACTTGGCACTCCCAGTCTCAGAAAGTTCCATTTTACTCAACAGGGACCACTGTAGTTCTTACTCAGATACACATTCAAAGGATCCTCTTTTCCTCCATGCTACCAGTACTTTCCAAAAAATAAACCAAATAAGAAGCCTTCTACTCAACTTTTCACAGGTTAACATAGCATATAAGGGCCTGGGCTTGCATCATTCACACCAATGCTACAGTGTCAGAATCACCACTTACAAAATGTGTGACCTGGACAAGTGGTTCCGGCTCTATATCTCCCTTCCCCATCCCTAAAATAGTAATAGTGACGCCTCATGGTGCTGCTGGGAAGAAACTGACGCTGTGAGGTGCAGAACACAGTGCCCGGTAAACAGTGAGTGCTGCATAAATGTCAGCTACCTGACCTCTTAGCAACTTGTCCTGTTGGATGACCCTCATTCCAGTATTTCTAAAGTTATTAATAGACCTCCCCATGACCTTCAGGATTGTATGGGGTCCCATCCGTTCTCTTCTAAATCCCTCAAAGGGATGTTAGGATTAAGTGAATTAATATGCTTCAAACACTTGGAACAGTGCCTGTCACATAATTAGGACCCAAGATGGCTTGGCTTTTATCTTCAGCACTTACTACAATAATAATTAAATCACTTGTGAGGGATTTTTAAATTGACTGTTCCCTTATTAGGCTGCAGGGACTATATCTGGTTCAGCCACCTCTAGATGCCCAATCTTTCCGCCGGGCCTGGGACACTTGCTGCTCAATAACCCGGTGGAAAGCGTGATGAATGAACGTATGAACAAATCAGCGACTGACCGAGTGAGAAAACATGCTTGCCTTCAGAAGAGAGCCTCAGAAGTGAGAGTTTGAGAAACACTCTCAGAGAGTGGAGTCAGAGGAGAGGGAGAAAAAGATGATATCAGGGAGCTAACAGGCTGGGGAGGTTCAGAGGGCGCGTCCTCCAAATTTGCCAGCACCAGGAGTTTATAAATACCGCGGGAGTGAGCAGGAGCCAAGTCTGGGAGAGAATTGCCAGTTGATAACAGTCTTGGAAAAAATATGAGCTAACCAAGTTTTCTGAACAGATGTGTCAGGAAATGCTTGGAGGTAAATAAAACATGAGAAATGAGAAACCTTTGAATTTCCTGCACCAGAGCTAATGAGGAATCCGGGGCTTTCCCGAGCTTCAGTCCCCAGCGAGAACAGCAGGGTTTGCCAGGAGAGGAGAGGATGAGGGTTGCACAGTTTTAGAACGTGATGGGCCCAGGTCAGAGGTCATGTCAATCTCACATCCCACCCCCCACCGCAACAAATAGGTTATGCCTGGACAGCTGAGGGAGGGAGGGTTCCAAGGAGCAGAACGCAAAGTTGAGATGCACTCCTGAAGATGAGCTGATCATAGGGAATTGCTTTATCCATGCTGCATTTTTTATTATAGTTGCTCTTCAGTGATGATACTCTGTCTCTGAAATTTATAATATTGACTTAATTCTCCCCTGGAGATGGAATTACCCATCAAAGCATTTCCAGGCTACTTTAGACCCATCTCATAACGACAGTCATTTTCCTGGTAGATGGGGAAACATTCCCCCTGACCTGGTGCACACATCGAGGGCACAGAATGAAAACCGGTAGCAGAATGGACTTTAACTCCACAGGGAAGAAAATAATAATACTGTTGTCTAGGCTGGCATGATTTCTAAAGGATTTTCCCATATCTTCTAGGACAGCAATCCTCTCTGTAACTGTGGGGTGGAGATGCATCATTTCCATTTTGCTGATGAAGAGATTGAGATCCAGAGAGGGCAAATGACATGTTTAAGGCCATGCATACTTATAAGTGGCAGAGTCAGGATTTGGACCTATTTCCTCTCATTCCAATTCAGTTCTTCAAGACAATGCAGACAGAAAATAATTTTCTTAATGAGCATTCTGCCAAAGCAATGTGCTTGGAAGGCCTTTTATCTTGGCCAATGCACCAAGGGTTTAAATAGTTACATGTAGCCCTGGCCAGGGTTGCTCAATTGGTTGAGGGTTGTCCCATGCACTAAAAGGACACCAGTTCGATTCCCAGGCAGGGAACATACTGAGGTTGCAGGTTCACTCCGTAGTTAGGGTGTGTACGGGAGGCAACCAATTGATGTTTCTCTCTCTCTCCTTCTCTTTCTAAAATCAATAGAAACATATTTTTAAAAAATTAAAATTTAATAACAGTTACATATAACTTTTAATAGCTCACCAGATGATCAAGGGTAGGTATAGTGTGAGCATCTCTCCTGGGAAAGCCCTGCATCTTTCCAAGCTCAGAGGCACATGAGATGAGTAACATTCAAACCACCTCCTGCCTTTGACGTGTTCTCCACGTCTACCACTCTTCCAGGACCCATCTAGGAGCCCATGTCTCTGTAGCCTCCAATGAGGCTGAAATTTGGCTAAACTAACACCAAAGATTCTTGCATGTATCCAATTAAAAACCAGGGGCCTATCTCAGGCCCCTACATATCTGGTAATAACCTGAAACATGTGCGTTTCTGGCCTGTGCCGGATCCATAGTTGGCCTTCCTCCATTTGAAGTAATTCCTCAGTTCATTGGGCTTGAAGAACATTGAGCCCTGCTTGTCTCCCTTCTGCAATGAATTCATCATAAGGACTTGGGAAACTCAACTGACCTTGAGGGGCTTCAATTTTCTGACTTACAGAAATTAAGTTTTAATGTTTTATAGTCACCAGCAAGAGGTCAGATGGGTTGAGGGTGTCATTTGTTTCCTGCTGATGCTGATTCATACAGTAAGTTCATCTGACTTCAAAACCTGTGCTCTATCCACTCTACTAGACTCATCTCTAGGGCTTCCTGTGGCTTTTGCAATGTATCCCTTAACTACTAAGGAAACTCTAAGATTCTACGTTGAACTGCCCAAACCCACCCAGCTAGTAAGTACTGAGTAGGGAGGCCTAGTCAGTGGACCTCCTGTGCCCTGGCCTCCATCCACTGCTACACTGCCTTCATTTCCAAAACAACTCCAAGAGAAAAGGTATCCTTCAAACATACATTTTTTTCTTCATTCAACATAATTTTGTAGAAAAATACTGCATATTTTAATCAGGACATATGAGTTTGAATCAGTTTCTATCCATTATCAGTTTCAAGAATTTAGACATGTAACCATTCTAAATGTCCATTTATTCACGTGTTAAAAGGTTTAATAGTGTAATATTGTTTCACTTGTTGATTGCTGGAGTAATATAAGACACTGGAAGCCAAGTGAATGTGGTAAAGTATTATACAGAAGTAAGGAATAATAATAGCAAAAAACCTTGTATTTGGAGAAAGAAACTTAAAAATCCATGGATCGGAGTATCTGAAAATAAGAAAAGTAGAAATACAATGGAAATATTTGGTCAAAGCTGGTGTTATTACTAAGTTTATCGCAGTGGCTCTAAACCAGGGGTTATCTGGCATTGTCTAGAGAGAATTTTATACAACTTGGGGGGAGGTTGCTACTGACATCTAGTGGGTAGAGGCCAGGGATGCTACTAAACATCCTATAGTACATAAAACAGTCCTCTACATAATGAACTATCTGGGCCAAAATTGTAATAGTGTTGAGGCTGAAAAATCCTGGCTTATTAGAAGTTCCATGAGTTCAGAAACTAGTATCTTTGTGTATTCCGGTGCCTTGGCATCTAGCACTGTATTCAGGTTAAAGTGGACACCTCATGTATATGTTTGTTGAGTAGATGAACAAGTGAATGAACACCCACAGAGAATCAGATCTAATTCATATTTCCCGCGGAAAGCTTAGGCCCTCTCAGTTTACTCTTCTATCTCCTTTTCTGTCCTGTTGAAGCGTCTTCCCTTCCTTTCCTCATCCAACATCCAGCAAGAATGAGACTAGCCCAGCAAATCTGAGAATGCCTGGGAGCAACACATAATGCTTATAAGACACAAGCACTGCAAGGCCTCTTCCAGCTGCCCCTTCAAACCATTCCATGTCAGCTAGACAGTCATCACAGTAAATAAATGGGTTCGCGCTTATTCCTTCACTGAGCATGAATAGCCAGGACCTAAAGCACATGTTTCCCGCAAATCTCACTAGAACAATTCACAATTATGTTTTTAAGAAGAGACATCCTGGGCCATGAAAAAGAAGCTAGGTTTAGGTGAGAAAATGGAAATTGAAGGCACTTAGTTCTGGGAGTGCAGCTATGATCTGTTCATCACTGTGTCTCCCATGCCTAACATGGTGCCTGGCACATGGTAAGCATCCTTAAATCTTTAATAGATAAAGAAACAGCCTGGTGAAGTCAATGCACTAACCCTTTTCTCAAATGTATCCCCAGTAGAAATGTTTTGTCTCAACCATTCAATTTCATAGGAAGGCAATTTGCATGCATACAATTTGAAAAATTGTATACATTTTCCTCCCTTATGGAGATCCAAAGCCAGATAAAGATATATGGGTTCATCATTGAGAAGTGGATGTAAACATAGTGAATTAAAATGTCCTCGTAGTAATAATTCAGATGCAAGCATCCTTAAAGCGACATTTTACCAGAAATAAAATAAGTCTAAAATATTTGTCATATCTTTTGCCAGCAGATCTACACTGAGATAATGTGTGGTAATTTGGGTGGAATTAAAAATTCTGTAAGTAGAACTAAAGAAGTCACATGGGGACTATCAATAGAAGTCTTTTATGCTCAACACGTCAGTCTCCAAAGGACCACAATGACATGACTATACCCATATATTGGCCATCCCTCAGTCCCACGGTGCATTGATGGCCCTGTGTTGGGAATAAGCTTTCCAAAAACTATAGTGGGATGTGTTTCAAGTTGACGCAGGACAATTTTCTATTACTACTTTTGGCTACAATCTGTGTTAAAAAATGATCACTGTAAAATATATTAATTATGCAGATCCATTAGTCTGCAGAGTAGAGAAACTGAGGTGTTTCCATTTTCAACTCATCGCTATTTATTTATTTATTTATTTAAAATATATTTTATTGATTTTTACAGAGAGGAAGGGAGAGGAATAGAGGGTTAGAAACATCGATGAGAGAGAGACATCGATCAGCTGCCTCCTGCATACCCCCTATTGGGGATGTGCCCTCAACCAAGGTACATGCCCTTGACTGGAATCGAACTTGGGACCCTTCAGTCCACAGGCGGACACTCTATCCACTGAGCCAATCCAGTTAGGGCTCAACTCATCGCTATTTAAACATTTAAGGACACGCCAATGACCAAGAGCCTCTTCTAGAGGAGTTAATACTTCACGTGCCCTTCCTGGCTCAAACCCTCACTGATTCCATTTTCTTAGCCAAATACGAACAGGAAACCAGCTCTATTTGTACACCAGTTGAGAATGTTTTATAACGAACTCAAGACTAGTCCAACACTCATTATGTCTTAACACCAGCTGCTTTCTCCATACTTAATAGATGATTTTTAAGCTCTTAATAATCAGCACATCCACAGCCAAAGAAAGGGCGAAGGAAACATAGGTAAAACGAAGTACAATCTCTACTATTTACTAGTACTTTGGATTTGGCCCACCGCTCTGAGGAAAGCTGTGTCGTGTGGATGGAGACTGAAGTATGATGCCATTTATAAAATTATCTCTAACTTTAGTTTTATGGGATCGCCTATATTTGATGCACTGTGGCTGAGCACAACATATATCATTAAAGTAAAAGTGCTCATTTTAGGACTCAATGCTTTTAGAACTCTCATAAATGCTTATGGGAAAAGCAGATAGATTTAAATTCCTTGATCCTGACTGGCTCTAATATCACACTTTCTGATTAAACCACCCAATTATTTTTTTAAGAGCAAGAAAAAGGTACAATATAGAATCAATTGCCTCTGATAAATATGACTACCATTTTGGAAACATATTTTATTGTGTACTGCCTTTGAACTCTTTTTAATTAATTGGGTGTCTACACTGGGGGTAGCTCAAAAGCTATTGCTTCATGGACAGAAAAGATCACGCCAAGAAATCAATATTGTGTCAACACTTCAAAACTTGCCTCTTAGTGCTCCCAATTTGTGGTGGGCTGTTTTTGCTTTTTGGTCATTCGTCCTTCTGTTGTTTGGTGCAATGCAAGGCTGTCCTGAGCTAAGTCTATCACCCAGCAGCATGTCCATCACTCAGAATCCTTTCCCTCACTGGAGGGAAGCAAAGGCAGCATTTCACACACTCGCCTCCCGACTGGTGTGCCCTGCCTCTCTTCTGAAACTGCTAGCCGAGGAGAAATTGCAAGCATATTGATTCTGTGTCAAGTGCATTTTCTCTCTATAAGACTCATCTGAATTTTATTCATTTAAATGGATTTCAAATAGGGAGCTCGGTGCGCAGGTACAAAAGAATGCATCGGGGGCTCTGGATTTCCACTTGGCCACGCTGCTCAGCACACTCACCCGCAGCAATGCTCATAACTTTAACTACCCAGGTGCTGTCGGTGCTTTGCACTAGTCTACCTGAAGTGCCACCTGAGCCCTTCCAGCTAGTCCAATAGTGAAAGGAAATCAGGCTGGGGCGGGAGGTTGCGGGGGTGGTGGTGGTGGCACAAGGAAGGTGAGAATTCTACAAAGTTTTCCACAAATATATCAATTCAGTTGCAACTGCTTTTTATAGTTTGCATCAGTGACAAATCAGATCCCTTGAGATATTGGTATTTCTAAGTTATGGTCACCTCTTTATTTTTACTCTATGTTCAACACATTGAAAGTTAAAGAGATGAATTTCTTTTCATCAATTGAAAAAGCTACCTTAATTTAGCCACTTCTGCATATATCTCTCCCCAGGCTGGCTCCCTTTGGTCATTGCCATATCTTTGTAGCTGCAAAGTTGAGTGGAGATAAAACACACATTCTCCAGTTTCAAACACATAATTAGCTTGGTGTCACAAAAGCAGTCTGAGAAGAAGTGGGGTACGTAGTGTCAGCAGGGAGAAAAACTAACGAAGATCTGCTGTGTTACTGTAAGGCCCTGATATCATCCCAACCTAGGCGTTGGTTATAGATTGTAGACCAGTGGTTCTCAACCTTCCTAATGTTATGACCCTTTAATACAGTTCCTCATGTTGTGGTGACCCCCAACCATAAAATTATTTTCGTTGCTACTTCATAACTGTAATTTTGCTACTGTTATGAATCGTAATGTAAATATCTGTGTTTTCCGATGGTCTTAGGCGACCCTGCTAGCGGTTCTCAACCTGGGGGTCACGATGTAAACGAACTGACACCCTGACAGAGGGCAGAGAGAAAACACGTGGCTGGGAAGGAGGCTGCCTGTTGAGTGTCACTGTCATCACTACGTTGCCTCAAGCATACACGCTACATACTTGCCGTAGGCCTCCACTGTCTCACCTGTAAACTGGGAGGTAAAGTTACTGCCCTCGTGGAATGGTTGTGAAGATCAGAGGAAATAAGCCATATAAATACTGAGCACAGTGCCGGGCACATAGAAGGTACTTACTCAATGAACACGTGTCACTGTTGCCATCTTCATTTTGCTAAAAATAATCAATAATCTCATTATGAAATAAAAATTCCCTTTATTATTCCCCCCACCTTGGCACAGAATTTTATTTCTTGGACCAGATTACAGCAGTGTTTTGGCTATGACATTCTGGACTTTTCCAAAGTGATGCTTTTAAAGGCAGCTGTGCACACTCACCCTAAGTCAATCTAAAGGTCCTGACCTTTTTCAGATACAAATGCCCATTGTCCTTCCTGTGTCACTGGGTCTGAACACACTGGGAGCACTAACACTTTTGTGAGCTGGTGACCTGTTCACCCATAGGATGTCATCCTCACATTTTCATTAATTTATGTTACCGAACAGCCTCGGATGATCATAAACTCCCTCATGACTCTAAACATAACCTGTTACAATAGCCATGAAAGGAGAGTGATGACAAAAACATTAAGGGCTGTTGGGGAGGGAGAGGGATGCTTACTGCTGTTGAGTTTACTCTGCAGTCATTGCCAACAGCCAAATGCTAAAGTTTCATTTGTTTTTCCAACAAACTCTCTGCTAAAGAACTCTTTGTTCTGGGAGGGTTTATGGCATTGAAGGCTGTTATGGGAACACTAGAAGCCCGGTGCATTTGTGCACGGGTGGGGTCCCTAGGCCTGGCCGGCGATCAGGGCCGATCAGGGCCTTCCGGCTGCCAGCCGGGGCATTCCTTCTCTGGTTACCGCTGCCAGCCACTGGCCAGAGCCTTCATTCATTCCACGCTGCCCCCTGGTGGTCAGCACACATCATAGCAAGCAATCGAACTCCCGGTAGGTCGAACTCCCAAGGGGACACTTTGCATATTAGGCTTTTATATATATACTAGAGGCCTGGCGCACGAAATTTGTGCATGGGTAGGGTCCCAAGGCCTGGCCAGTGATAAGGGCTGATTGGGGCGTTCCTTCCCTTGGCTGCCAGCTGGGGCCTTCCTTCATTCTGTGCTGCCCCCTGTTGGTCAGCGCACGTCATAGCAAGCAGTTGAACTCCTGGTCAAACTCCCAAAGGGACAATTTGCATATTAGCCTTTTATTATATAGAATAGATGCTTATTGTGACACAGAATGAGGCAACATAATAAGTTCCTGTGGATTTGGAGGATTTGTCTATTTTTGAGGCTGAACTAGATTAATCAAAATTCAGAACTCTGTTTGTCAGAACAAAGAGTTTCATTCCAGCATACAAAGAATGTGTGAAGGGCGGGATGCCCGAAAGCAAGCAGACACAGGATCATGGGAGCATTGGAAAGCTCATTACTGTCTCTAGGAGCTGCCCTTAGCCTGCCTCGGGATCTGAAGAATTGTTATTCTGGGAAAGATTCCATGCCCGAGAGGTCTAGATATGCGTGATGTTCCCAACTTTCAAAATCTCTGAAAAATAAAGTCATTTCTCCTCTTACTTCTCATCAACGATACCTTTAACTCTCATTATAAATAAATATATAATATGTAGGGTGTCCCAAAAAATATATACACACTTTGAATAATTATTAATTCCAATGTTTCTTTCTTTTCAGATTTAACCCATTGGAATTAATAATTATTCAAAGTATGTATACATTTTTTGGGACACCCTGTATATTCTTTAGTTCATTTCATGAAAAAGATTATGCAGATTTGTTGATTGTGTGACAAAATAAAGAAGATATTAAAGCAAATAACAGTTTTTTCCATTAGAGCAATTACTTAATCATCTTATCATCTTTGTCTAGGATAATTATATTAATAGACTGTCTCCCAGATTTCTGAATTAACAACGAAGAACTCAGACCCTCTCAATACTGTCTAGAAAAGAAGCACTAGCAGTTAACCAGGTAATGCACTTAAGAATCATCACTAGCATTGTGCAATGGCTCGATAGACATTTTGCACTGTTTTGAATTTAATCACAGCAACTTTTCTCTTCGTCAGCTTCCGATACAGAAACACGAGAGCCAGGGCTAGGTATCTGACAGATGGTGACACAAATGCAAAGAAAGGCAGAGGAGAAGTGGCAGCCACTGGAGACACTGGAGATCGTGTCTCTTCACGGAATGCTAGCGATTGACTTTAATGATCTCAATACTGCTCATAAATTCCTGTCTTTTAAAGGTGCATGCACCCAGTCTCAGAGAAGACCCATTTGTTCACCCTGCTGAGGGAGAGGACCTCCTGAGATCAGCACACCCCTGTCGGCACAGCACACAGTATTTGGCACTACCTATGGAGTTTAAGAAATTCCTGCTCTGACACCGACGAAGAAACTTTAATGGAAACAGTAAGCAGGTTGTAGCACAATGAACATACTCAGGATGTTAAACTCTCCAAAGGGAGTTGGGGAGAACGACATTACATTTTTATAAAGCCAAATATAAGTTTGCTTAGTTTCCTTACTATGTTAAAAGAAAACCACCACATCCTCCAACAACTAAGGTAGGCATCACACTATCACAGCACAGCCTCTCCAGTTTAAACAGAGGCATACAAGAAAGCAAAGTGAACAAAAAAGACGTTATCACCAAAGATTTGAAAATGCTATTGGAAAGAAAAGTGACTGTTCAGCCCAAATGTATCTAACACACACACACACACACACACACACACACACACACACACACACACGTAAATCAAAAGAGATAAGAACTTACCGGAGCAAATATCACCATACACATTTACAAAAGAATTGATAATCCAACTTCCCTCTCCTGAAAGAAAATAGAGGCTGTCTCATACTAAAAATAAAGCTTCTCCGTCCACAGCACCAGCCACTTGTCCCTCTTTTTTTATGAAGCAGAGGAGGGGAACAGGAAAATCAATGAGGAGGGAAAGTGAGATGCTATACCAATCAGGTAGCAGCTTCTGTCTTATTTGCAGAGAGATGGCAAAACGGTCATATTATTAGACAGTGACAACCACAGGCAAAGTACAGCAACCTGATACCTCCCTCTGGGGAGGCTGCCTGCTTGTGGGGAGGAGGTTGCCCTCCGTCCGGGGGAGTGCCCACCCTGGGCTCTGCTCACCACGGCTGCTCTGCGCAGAAGCTGCATGTGAAGAGAGCCCACCTCCCCGCTTCTCTGTGAGCCCCTTCCTCCCTCAAACAGGCGCTTAAAAACAAACTGGGAAAGAAGAGAGAGCTGGGGTTCTGTGTGCTGGGTGTGAGAGTGGGAAGTGGTGGTTTTATAAAATCATTAGGAATCGATTTGCATAGATTAGGTCACCGTTTATATGTTTGTTTTTTAAAAACTGCCCTCGTTTTTATGGAGATGCCTGGGTGTTATGCCTGACCCCCATTCGGGAAATGTGTACACCCCATGCATAACCTGGTTAGGGTGATGGTAAGGAAGAGGGGCTGTGGGGGCTCTGGCAACTGTGGGAGAGATCACAACTGGGTTGCTCGTTCCTTGCAGGAGTGTCACTGAGCCTTCTCCTGCACAGTCTTAACCGGAACCGGTTTCTAGGTGTGAGGTGCCCTGGCTCTGCTGCAAATGGGCCTCCTCAGGAAGGAGCTGAGCTCGACTCACTCAAGGGGTTGACATCTGGCACCGAGCAACTTGGTTTTGTGGGACTGACACTGAATTCATGCAGAGGCTGCATAAGGCTCCGTGCTCTCCTCACACTGGCTTCCTGAGGGCAAGCCCTCACCCTGTGCTACAGCCAAGGAGGAAGAATCCTGTGCGCCTCTTCTCCCCGTGGTCCCCCCTCCAAGACCTCACTGCGTACAGGAATAGCACTGGGTGGGCTCAGGTGTGTCTGTTTTTATCTTCTAGGCAGTTGGTGATGGCCCAGCTGAAAGCTCACGTTGGCTGGCCATGGTTTTTTGTTTGAGGTTATTAATTTAGCATTGGCCCTGAGTCTGTTTTGGGGACCCTCTTTCTGTCTCTAACATACACACACATACACCACCACCACCACCCAATCATTATTATTACCATCTCCCTTTCTTCCTTTTCCCTTTTGTCCCTCTCCACACACATAGCAACCACTCAGTGGAGGTGAAGGGGAGGGGATGAGTCAGACCACCTGGGGTCTAACCTGGCTCTTCACTTACTAGCCATGGGTCTTGGAAAGTCCAGTAAGGTCTCTGAGCCATAGTTTGCTCTCTGTGAAATGGGCATACTAACACCTCATAGAGCTGCCGGTGGGGAGGTGTGGGGAACAAAAGAAAGATGACTAAGGCAGCACTTTCAAAGCCACAGTAGGCACATGCACCCGGGCTCCCTCCTCAGCTGCCTTCCTCCTGCTCCTGTTCCTCCTCCTGTTCCTCCTCCTCCTCCTCTTCTTCCTCCTCTTGCTCTTCCTGCTCCCCCTCTTCCTCCCACCTCCTCCTCCT
The DNA here is from genome assembly GCF_963455305.1 of Plecotus auritus. NCBI lineage: Eukaryota > Metazoa > Chordata > Mammalia > Chiroptera > Vespertilionidae > Plecotus > Plecotus auritus. The sequence continues at coordinate 126,576,276 of NC_137773.1, forward strand.
CCTCCTCCCGCTGTGATCCGCTTGTTCCTTACACACAACCCTTCAGGGTACTTATGGAAGCTTCATACTCTTTATACACACACACCTGGCGATTGAAAACTCACTGCATTTCAAGGAGAGCAGTTACTCAAGGAAGTAAATTAAGCAACTGAACAAGCACAGTTCAAGCAGGGGGAAAGGCTTAGAGCCACCAGGCGTTGTCAGCACTCAGGAAGCACTTGCTGAATAAATGCCCAAAGGACTGGCTGAGGCCACGCTCGGGCGCAGGGCTGATGAGGAGCAGAGTCAAGGCAGAGTCAGAGGTGCTGTCCCAGCCATGCACCCACAGGGGGACCATATTAATAGTTTCTCCAGGGTGGAGAGTGACTCATGCTCATCAGCCTTGAATACTAAGAGCCCCATTTCAAGTAAAAGAAAAAAAGTTATGTCTTCCACATAATAACAGGGAACATTCCTGAACCTGTGCTCCGTGCCAGGTGCTGTGCTAGGTGTGTTTATGTGTAATTAAGTGAATTAACTTAGGTGGGCCTCACAATATTAGGAAGAGTTGCTATTTTTACTCCAGTTTACCCAGGAGGGAACCAAGGTCCAAAGAGTGCAGCAACTTATCCAAAGGTAAATGGTCGATAATTGGTAAAACCAAGATGTGAACTTAGATGGATGCCAGGCTCCAAGATGCTGCCCACTCCGCTCCAGATGCCACATGATGGTACTTACACTTGCATGTATCCAGCCTCCAGGGCACGAGTAATCCACCAAGGGATATACAGACGCTGCCATAACCTGACAGCTCTCCCCACTGTGTGGATTCACACACAGAGACGGGAACCCCTGGATTGACCGAGGGTTTACCAGGCCCACAAGGACCATGACTGGGATCTACTGCATTTCTATGGATTTGGACACATTATTGAAGCCCCTGAAGGTAAGGGGTGTGAGGTTCAGTCTTGGGATATCAAGCAGTCTGCTCAGGGTCCCTGAGGGCATCCCTTAATTTGTCCTTGACTCAGTTTCTCCCATGTTCAAATTGAAGGTTTTCTACCAAATGATCTCCAACGGACATTTTGGATCAACTTTGACTAAATAAGGTTCTAAGATTAGTTCAATTCTAATCTGCTGGTTGGATTAGCTTTCCCTGCCTCACATTTCATTCCAGATACAGTGTTAGCATCTCTATGTCTCCTGCTATCATCCCACCCCTGTCATCTCCCACCCGCATCCTGAATTTACCCCAACAGGTCTCCCTGCATTTACCCTTATTCCTAGAAGTCATTTTTCCATATATTATCCTAATTGAGCTGGTTAAAGTATAAATTAGACCATATCACTTATCTGAGAAATACATTTCAATAGCTGTCCAGTAAGTTTAAAGTAAAACTCAAACTCTTTACCATGCCTTCAAAGCCTTACATGACCTGACTCCTATCTACTGCTTTGTTTTTATCTAATTCCAGCCCTCTCCTTCCCTACTCTTCAGCCACATGGGCCCTCTGTGCCTTTGCACTTGCTTTTCCTTCCGCCCAAAACTGTTTCCTCTGATTTTTGCCTACGGTCTCTTCCTTTGTCGTTGAATTCTCAGTGCTACTGTCTGCTCTTCCCAGACCACCTAACCTGATAAAAACACTTTCTCTGCCCCATTACTGTTATTCCCTTTCACATTACCCTGTGTTTACTTGTTGTTGATGTGGTGGTGCTGTGTGTGTGATGTGGGGTTTTTGTACTTCTCATTGCCTGATATGTTCTTACTTATTCACTTGTTTATTTAATTATTGCTTATCTTCCTTCACTGGGAGATAACCTCTCAGAAAGTAGGAATTTTGTTTGTTTTGCACATCACCATATCTTTAGTGTTTAAGACTACTTGGCACACAGTAGATGCTTAATCACATTTAACGAATGAATGAATAAATCAACAGAAAACAAATTAGGCTTCAAACAAAGGCACAAAAACCTAAGTTTATCACAGGAACTTAGCCTTGAAATGCAGGGCAGGTGAACAAGGGTGATTGATTCATTCATATTAATGGACACAGACTATTTTCACTTCCTTATTCAGGGGATGTTCTTGAAATGCTGCATCATATTGATTTAAGTGGAGGACATGTCAAAGATAGTGGGGAGCTCCTGTTGTAGATCATACTGACCAAATACTGTACAGGAGCTTGGGTTCCTAGGGTCCAGTTCACCAGGACCACAAAGAGCAGCTGATACTTGGACACTTGACTGTACATTTGTCATTACAGAGCAAATGGTCTTGTCAGCTAGCCACTTAGACTGTCTGACCTTCCAATTTATCAGACAGTTCAGAAAGGTGGCTACCATTCTCTAACATGCTATTGGAACTGACAAAAATAAAGCAATAATATGCCATTATTTGATGGTTCTTGTTTGAAAAAATGATATAACCTTGAACCTTAAAAATAGCATTTGTCCATTATTAGGTTATTAAAAATAGAAGTACAGTGTTTTCTAAATTGAGTATTTATAGAGGTTCAGTAGATTAGAATAATCTATGAGTCTGTGCAAACCTCATTAGCAATGCTAATGTCCAGTATGGTCAGATCTTCAACTCTGACCTTTCAACTGAGCATGGCCTTCAGACAACTTCAAATGAGGTGTTTTTTTTTTCTCTGTAGTGTAAAGCTCATCTCCGCTTGAACATACCTCCTCATGTAAATGCCATAGTTCCTTTCCCTTACAGCTTCTATTCCTAAACATGTGGCTTCTCACAAGGGGTCCTCTCAGGCCTGCCTGCTCAGGGGCTGAACAGTGGGAGGCCCAGCTTTCTAAGCATTTGGCAAAGACTGAGAGGAAAATTCCAGTGCCATGAGATCTCTCCATTGCTGTGGGGGAAGGGAAGTATTGAAGACAAGAAGATTACTCTGGCCACACTAATAAATGACCAATGGAGTTAGCTAAGGTTCTTCCATTTTGCTGCAAAAACAATTTCAACTCTTTCAAGCTCTAGCAATGAGAGCACTTACATCCAATCCACTCAGGCACAAGCTGCATCTATAACGGTGCCTTCCTGCTCTGGCTGGGCTCAGCTCTTAGCAGGGCGAAAATGCAATTTAGTTTGATTTGGGTGGATAGGAGATATTGAGTCAGGGCAGAACTTTCGAGATCTCTTGTTTTCTATTTCCCTCATAGGGGAAATATGTTTTTTCCAACTCTCTTTTTCTTTTCAAATACATTGCACTACCTCTTGGTGCTTTACTTAAATCCTGTCCCCTTTCATCTGTCCCTCTTTATACTCCCTCCATTACCCAGGTTGGAATGTGCCAGCTCTTTCCTACCTGACTGTCCTACAGGTGGACTCGAGTTCCACTTTGTCCTTTGCTACTTATGTAGTCTTGTCACACTCACGTGCCCTCATCTACAGAACTGGGTAGGTGGAAAGTAATGATTGCTAAATACATAGCAAACACTGATGAATAACAGCAACAGTGATCATTCTAATCTTGATAGCGATGCTCTTCACCAGCTCATGTTGGCTTTACAGAGATAACGAGTGGCTCTTTCATTTCTTCTTTAGAGGGAAGAGTCTCTTGTGTCTTGGAAAAGAAAGGAAAACCCACGTCCTATTCAGAAAGATTTAGCAATTTTCCCCCACTGGAATATGAGGGAGTATAGAAAAGACCAAATTGAGGCATCTGACTGAAAGCAAATATTTGTTGAAAGTGGTTTTGAGTGTTGGCATTTCTGAATATTCATAGTTCACTGGTCAATGGACTCAGAGCAGGTCTGTGAGAAGTTGCATCTTGCTGACACTTAATGGAGGGCAGTTGACAGATTCCTGGGGTCTACACAGGACCCCCTGGGCCTCAGGCAATAGCTGATTAACCTTCTGCTTTCATGTGTGCTCTAAATAAATACTGCAAACAACAGAGGACTGAGTGCCTTTAGAATCTCCCTCAGTATCCCAGAAAGACTTTGACTCCAGAAGGAAGGGCACTTGGGTTTTCTACTCAGGGCTCATGTTCTCAACAAGGAAGAGCAGTTCTCAAATCCATTATAACTTTGTTACTATACTACATGAAAAGACAGTCGTTCATGAGACTTAATTTCACTTTAGTAATTGTTTAGGGAGTGTGTGCTGTATGCCAGGCACATGCTAAGTTCTGTGGATACTGCAGAGAAAGAGATAAACATGGTCCCTGTCCAAAAGGAACTTAGGATGCTTCTGATTTATTTGCACAAGGAAGGAACATGCTAGTGCCTGGTGTATAAATAATGATCATTACATATTTGTTGAATTATTGGATGAAGTAAACATGTGAACATGTTGTAGCCTCACAATTTTTAAAATGTAAAATAGAACCATCCTATCTAATAAAGAGGGAATATGCTAATTGACCATCATGCTCTCACAAAGATAGTGGCACCCACAGCCAATAGGAGGGAATATGCTAATTGACTACCACGCCCTCAAAGAGGGCGGTGCCCACAGCCACAAGATGGCGGCGCCCAATCCCCTCAGCCCCGCTGGGGTGCCTGCCTCTGGAGTCCCACAGTCCCCTCAACCTCCCAGCCGCCCAGGGCCAGCCCAAGGCACAGGCAAGCCTAAGATGATGGCTGCCCAGCCAACGCCCAAGGTGCAGGCAAGCCTCAGATGGTGGCTGCCCAGCCACCCAGGGCCGCCTGAGACTCAGATAACCAGGGCCAACTGAGGTTTGCACTGCCAGCAGTGGCAGCAACAGAGGTATGATGGGGCGTTGCCTTCCCCTGATCGACAGGTCGCCTCCTGCCCCTGAGGGTTCCTGGACTGTGAGAGGGGGCAGGCCAGGCTGAGGGACCCTTCCCTCCAGTGCATGAATTTTCATGCACTGGGCCTCTAGTAAAACAAATATTTGGGTAAAATTCTTATACATATATGTACTAGAGTATACATGGCACATTCAAATGACCAAATCATCTCAGGCCCTAATCTAATTAAAAATGATCTTTACTATCCTAGCATTTAAGCTGAGCACCAGGAATTCCATGGAAATGCTCCTTGGCACACAAAGGAAATGGTGCTTGGGCTGCATACCCTCTCTGCTCCACCCCACTCCTCAGCACTGTTTTCTGTCCTATATTCCAGGCTTCCATGCCTGGTTTCACTTGAACAGAAAGTTTTAAGTCTTAAATGAAAAGGAATGGCAAACCACTGATCTAACAGATGAATGTGGCAATTGCCATTTTCTGCAGAGGATCTTCCTGTTAGCAATAACAGTGCTAATATTTTTTCCTGGGTATTATTTCTAGCCTAAGCTCTGTTGATGCATTAGCTCATTTGATTAATATTCAACCCAATCATCTAGAATCTATTGTTACATTCATTTTACAAGTGAGGAAGCTAAGGTATTGTGTGGTTCAGTAAGTTGCCCAAATTTGCACAGCTAAAAAGAAAGAGACCTGGGTTTTGAACCAGGTTGTCGGATGCAAAAGTCCACTCTATAAGGCTCCATATTGCCAGCCTTGCTACTGTGTGCAAGTTTCGCATTTACCAGGTAGGCAACTGGACATGGCCTTGGACTGACCTTATAGTTACTGGAAAGCAAAAGACATATGTATTTCAACCGCATAATTTTTGGTGATTACATCTGCTATTCTGGTGTAGGGAGTTAAAAGTGGTCCTACCATAAGCCTCTGAGCAGTAGAATCATTCTTCCTGCTATTTTTCACAGTACCCAAAGTTGCTTTGCATGTAGTAAGTATTAAATAAGTCTTTGCTAAATAATTAAAGAAGAGAAAATAAATTACCTTTATTAAGCTCACTCACATTCATAATTCTAATAAGAAATAGCAAAGACACAGCTCTGTTTTCCACCTATCCTATCTAATAAAGAGGGAGTATGCAAATTGCCCATCATGCCGTGACAAAGATGGCAGCACCCATAGCCACAAGATGGCGGCGCCCAGTCCCTTCAGCCCCGCTGGAGTCCCACAGTCCTTCCAGTCCAGCCAGAGGTGCGGCAGGCGCACAGTGCGGCTGGACCTGCCCTCAGCCCGCCAGCCGCCCAGGGCTGGCCCAAGGCACAGGCAAGCCTCGGATGTCGGCTGCCCAGCTGCCCAGGGCCGCCCGAGGCTCAGGTAACCACGGTCAGTTGAGGCTTGCGCTGCCAGCAGTGGCAGCAGCAGAGGTGTGATGGGGGCATCGCCCTCCCCTGATTGCTGGGTTGCCTCCTGCCCCTGAGGGCTCCCGGACTGTGAGAGGTGGCAGGCCAGGCTGAGGGACACCCCTCTTCTTCCAGTGCATAAATTTTCATGCACCGGGCCTCTAGTCTCTTTATAATAGAGAGAGTTCTATCAGCAAGTAGATGGCTTATAAGTTGACTGTTTCTGATACATGTCTTTCTTAAAGACTGGTGTGAAATTGGAGATGAGTAGTTGTTATTATGATTAAGGATGAAGACTTTATGTCAGAAAGAATCCATAAGGTCTATTTTTACATGAATCTTGTTAGTGCTGTAATGAGAGGGAGAAAAGGAAAACGCAGAGACCGTTTTCAACAACCTTGCCTAGTACACAGAAATGAACAGTAAATTAGACCAAGAGCTGTGTGACTTTTTCATTGATCATTTCCCCATGAAGGGCCCTGTCATATCGAACTATATATACTTGCGTGACTCTGTTAGCCTTTCTAAACTTCAGTTTTTTTCACCAGTAAAATGGGAATGATAATGCTGAGTTTTACAAATAACACACAGTAGCTTAGTGCTTATTGTAACAACACAAGTGACATGTGTTCTCTCTCCCTGCTGATGCTCAAGGCAAGATAGATTTAAGAAACAAACGCTCACAAAATGGCTTTCTGGTTTGCCTTTTCTTCCTGACAAATTGTGTTAAAAATCCTTCTGTTACACAAACATGTCTCCAAAACCCAGACCAAATTATGGCTCTTAATAAACAGGACGTAGGTGGAAAAAAAGGATGAAAGTCTGTTTCCTCCCATGTAGTTTACAAACTGTAGAATTTTTATAACATTCGAGTGCTTTCATGGTGCTCCAAGGACTCTAACCCTGGTCTATGTGGTTATGATTCCATCTGAAAGCATTCTGCCCACTGGGCTCCCAGCCCAGTCTTAGGAATGTGTATGGTTATGATGCTGTGCCCCAATAGAATGGAGTCGGTCAAAAGGACCTGGGGCATTATTTTAATTCGAGGGCTTTTGAAATGTTTGTAAAACCTCTCTCTTTTGCCTGAGTATGTCTTATGCCAGAGGCGTTTCTGGATCCCTCTGATAAGGGATTTGGCCATTTGGCTTAAAGCAAATAAATCTTTGTTGGCCAGTGAAATCCATTCAGCCAATCTATTTGGCCAATAACTTCTCTATAATTTTACTAACCAAAAAAAAAAAAAAAATCCCTCCTACCTGTGGGATGCTTCCTGCATTCTTATTTTACATTTTTCCCAAACCCTTGGATTCAGGGCTACAAGGAGAGATGCTGCAGCCTTGGCCATCTCACAGGGCAGCTGTGATGCCAACCAGAGACAGCTCCTGCGAAGGTACTTTGAGAAGTGAAATTTGCAATCTAAACAGTTCCTGTTAGTTTCTGTGCTCAGTGTCTCCCCCCACAAACATAAGATAGAACTATTCTTCCTCAGAGAGTTGGTTATTTATCACCGCAGGCCTGCTTAGAAGTTCAAAATGCCATGTGCACTCACACGGAGAGAAACCAGTTTTCCTGTTCAGCTGTGCATCTATTTTTAAAATAGAATCCTTTACTAGTGTCTTCCTTAAAATGTTAGTTCCTTCTTAAACCATCCCCAAGTTGTTAAATGATACAAATTAAGAGAGTGATCTGAAGAACAGGACATTCTGATATTTGCAGAATGTCACTTATCTCAATGCCAAGAGCAACCTTTTTCCTCTCATCTCCATGAAAGTGTGGAGACAAGCACTCCCTATAAAAGGCCAAAACAAGACATGAGTTGCAGTCTGAGGAGAGTGAGTCTTGGATTCTGTTTCGAGGGAAAAAGTTCACACTTCTGTTATGGTACCACAATCAATGCTCTGTGGATCAAAGCCACTTCCCAGTGTCAGTATACTTGGCTGCAAATCCTGGGGATCAAAGCCACTTAGCAACATGCTTCTCAAACCTGACTGCACATCTGAATCCCCTGGGCAGCTTATAAGAACCCCGAATTGCCTGTTTCAAACCCAGACCACCCGAATGATAGGCCAGGAGGGTCTTCAAACCCCTCTTCTCACAGTGAATTTGCCAAGGCCCGGTACGAGGGCAGCACTTGGATTAAGTTATACTCAACAAGGCCCCCGTGGCTGGTCACACAAAGGAAGGTCTGTAGTCAACAAAGTCTCTGAGTAAGAAGAGGAGTCTCATCCAAAGGGAGAAAGGCTGCCTCCTGGAATCTGTGTCATGAGGTAGATGATAATGTGTCCCCATGCCCACCTCCCCTTCTCACACTTCTGTTGTGTCTTGGGTCTTCCTCTTCTAGTAAGCATGCTCTCACTCACAAAAACAAGAGAAGAAAGCAATGAAAATATGATATCAGCAATGACCTTAGCTGATATTTACACAACAGGCTCTTGTCTAAACACTTTATAGGAACTAACTCATTTCATCCTCCTTAAAATACAACTCACTAAAAAATCAAAGCCCAAAGACCAACAGAAAGGCACCTCGAACCATTTCTAGAATCAGCTTGGATTCTGCTCTCTTGCCTCAAACCAGTGCCGACTCTTCCCAAGTCAGCTGCTCTGACAGTGTGTTCTCGGTTGTCCTCTCCTTGAGACAAGGATTTAAGTGCCAGCAGTTTATTTGAAATGTGATTCCAGGAAAGGAAGTGGGGGATTTCAGTAGGGAAGCAAAGGATGCTAGCATAAAATGTCTAGATGCACAGGTTACCAAGGTGCAGGAAGCTGGTTCATTTATGCTCCAATTTCCTTCCCTTCTTGGCTCCTGGAAGCATTAAATCTCTTGCACGTCCTGCCTATACTGCTTGACAGCCTAAGGTCTTCAGGCTGAGAGACCCAGTCCCAAGAGAAGGACGCTGAAGGCCTGTGCTGAAGCCCTAAGTGCTGGGGGATACGCACACCAGTGGCATTAAAAGCTGTGATGCCTCAGGCGCCTTGGAAAGGCCTAAGTCATAGCAGAGAAGGGAACATGGAAAGAAAACCATAAACTTTTTTTAACTATGACTTTTTAATGAGGGCTCCAAGGAAAGATGGTGTTGGTCTGGCTCTACCTCTCCTGTGTGACGTTTACTTTGTGCTTGATTTGTTTTTAATGGGCTTGTTGATTCATGTAACAGATCAGGCTTCTCTCTCCAGCCATTTGCTTTAGTGCCTTGGCCCCTTTGCTTCCACTGTTCCCGCCAATAGACCCTACTGGCTCTTCAAAGACCAAGTAAATTGTCACTGCCATCCATTTTTGGTTTTTCTTGTATTAACCCTATCTCCTTCTCTTTGGGTCATAGTTAGCCATCTTTATGTTTGTCTCCCCCTTTAACCCAATATATTGCAAGTGACTGGTGCTCAATAAATGGATGGATAGAGCCCTTCTAAACACAGCAGTTCTCTCTTATCCATGATTTCACTTTCTGCAGTTTCAGTTACCCATGGTCAACCATGTTTCAAAAATATTATATGGAAAATTCCAGAAATAAACAATTCATCAATTTTAAGTTGTGTGCCATTCTGAGTAGTGTGAAGAAATCTCGGGAGAACTGCTCTGTCCCCCCACCCCCACCCCCACACCCCCCAGGACATGAATCATCTTCTTTTCCAGTGTATCCACACTTGTATATGCCACCTGCCCATTAGTCACTTAATAGCCCCTCGGTTATCAGATTGACTGTGGTGGTATCAGAGTGCTTGTGTTCAAGAATGCTTATTTTACTTAGCAATGGCCACAAAGCACAAGAAAAGTGATGGCAATTCAGACATGCCAAAGAGAAGACATAAAGTGCTCCCTTTCATTAAAAAGGTGAGTACAGTGCAATATTTTTAGAGAAAGGGCACATTCACATAGTTTTTATTACAATACATTGTTATAACTGTTCTATGTTACTATTAGTTATTGTTGTTAATCCTTCAATGTGCCTAATTTATAAATTAAACCTTATCAGAGGTATGTACTAGTATGTATGGAAAAAACAGTACATACAGGGTTCGCTACTATCTGTGGTTTCAGACATCTACTGGGGGTCTTGGAAGGTCCCCTGTGTGTAAGAGGGGACTAATTTAAAGGTATGTCAAGCTTCTTCCATATAATTTTCAAACCCTGGGCATATGGCTGTGGAAGGGAAATCCTGTTTCTCCTTGATGTGAAAGAGAAACATTAATCAGCTGCCTCCTGCATATCCTCTACTGGGGATCGAGTTTGCCACCCCAGCATATGCCCTGACTGGGAATTGAACCTGTGACCTTTTGGTGCGTGGGACGACGCTTAACCAACTGAGCCACACTGGCCAGGGCTCATTCAGTATTATTGACTTCTACTGTTTTCCTCTCCTTCATAAGTGCCATATCATAGTTTGATTTTAATGAGGGCTCAAATATATTTTATTAGTGAGGTGATACCAGTTAAGTTGACAAATCCACCAGAAATTAGCATTATTGAAGACAAAAAAAGAGAGAAGGTATATTGGGTCTGCTGGGCAGGGTCAACAGCTTCACAAATCATCTTTCATTTTTGGAAGCAAATCTCCACATTTTCTTTGTTTAAGTCTCTTTCTCTGTTAGGGATTTATTATTTGGTTTTTGAACTTCTACTCATCTTCCAAAACCCATTGCATGTATCGCCTCTGTAAAAAGATGGAGCACCTACTCTTTTGCAGGCACTATATGAGGCACTCTAATTATATTCTTTTATTTTCTTACCCCAGCAATGCAGCAAGGCAGGAATTAACCCCAGGAAAAAAAAGTGGAGCTAAGTAAAATCCTAGCTAATATGCGATGGAATCAAGATTTGAATTCAAGTCTCTTAGATAGTAGAGTGCACATACTTTCTGTCAGTCCTTACATATAATTATTTATATAATAAACTTTTAAAAGATACATATCATTATTCAGGGTCCTAATAAATCCTTATAATAAACCTGTTAGTAGAATATTATCAACCGCATTTTACATGGATAGAGAGGTCTGGGGGTGTCTTTTTCTGCCTCCATTTTCTGTTCTTCCATATCTCACTTATAGTATTTGTGTTAATATTTTACAATTATGTGCTTATATTTCTATCTTCCAAATATGACTATAATTTCCATGAGGACAGGTTTTCTATCACTATGTGTGTGTTTGTGTACACGCATGTGCATGCTCAGTGTATGAGCAAATGAATGAAGGTGGGGAATGAATGAACAAATTCACCCTGCACTCTAAAATACACTGTAAAAATAAGTCAGTACTTTGAAAAAGTCCATAATTTATTTGAACAATCTAACCTTTGACAAAATAAGGTTATGGAATGCTTAACCCCCTGAGCACAGTGAGCCCATCTGTAATGTATTTATTCTATTTGTTAATTCAGGCCACTCATACCTTTACATTCTTGACACCTGGTAGTGAGTCAAGGCTTTGGATTCCCAACAAGCTGGCTCTGGCTCTGGATATTGGCAAGAATCAGGAAATAATCAGATAAAGGATGTGAAACCAAGCTTCATACAATAAAGGTTATGCACCTAACTCAGATTAGAGGTTCCCTGAACTGTATTCAGAGAATAATTACTCTTACTTTCCAAATAATCCTAATATAGTTGGTTTTTCTAAGATGACAACATATGAGAAGAAGCCAAGTAAAACAGATCAGACTGTCAGAGGCAGACATAACTTTGAGCCCATGGGAGAAGCGAGAGCACAGAAACAATAAAAAGGACATAAATAAGAACTTGAAAGCATACCATTCTCAGAAAATGTAATGTAAGGGGGGTGGGGAATAAAACCTGCTTTGCTCCCTGGACTGTGAGGAGATCATTGTATTATGCCAAAGAACAATACGGTCAAAAATGATTAAAATGTTTTCTATCAACTCTATTTTAAAACACAAGGAGATGAACAACTTTTACTTTTAAAGAATGACTTTTATTAAAAATAGTTACAATCCTTTTTTAAAAAAACTAAGATTTTGGTTCTTAAATGGGCAATTCAACTATTGAAAATCGTGGCTATTAAGTAGGAATTGTTCCCTAGAGGTTCCTGAGATTGCTGAAGTGTTACAGCCCTGAGACGGTGCCAGCCCTCATAACATGCAGAGTGTGCAGAAGTGCTAAGAATTAGTGGGTATCTCACAGTTAAAGTCCACTTAAGATCCAAGGACACTGGATCTATCTTAAGAGAGCTACAGCTCCAGCAATTTGAGAAACCTTCCATTGTTATCCATCTGCATGCACTACAGAACAGAAGGCTATGTTGGTTTATGACATGCAAATTATTGATACAATTCTTTCAGTATACTGAGTAATGGAGTTGTTGATCTTATTCTCACCAATAATAATATTACTATTATTATTACTGCTTTCAATCATTGTTTATTGCACAATGTTACAGCTACCTACACGAAACAATAAAAGTAAAAAGGAAAAGGGAAAAAATACTCAAAGCTCTAAGACCCCTTGCCTTGACAATACATGAACTTTTTGCATTTTTATATGTCTTTAAGTTCTTGTTCATCTACAGGGTAAAATAATTGCAGAGAGAGAGAGAGAGAGAGAGAGAGAGAGAGAGAGAGAGAGAGGACCTTCTTATTCCTTTTCCTGAATCCACCTTCACTCAGTGTGACTTTGCAGCTCTTCTTATGCAAGAAGTAGAGTCTACTTCTGGACTCTTGAACCTGGGCTCACCTTGTATCTTTTTTTTTTTTTTAATATATTTTTTATTGATTTTTTACAGAGAGGAAGAGAGAGGGATAGAAAGCTAGAAACATCGATGAGAGAGAGACATCGATCAGCTGCCTCCTGCACACCTCCCACCGGGGATGTGCCCGCAACCCAGGCACATGCCCTTGACCGGAATCGAACCTGGGACCCCCCAGTCCGCAGGCCGACGCTCTATCCACTGAGCCAAACCGGTCAGGGCTCACCTTGTATCTTGCTTTGGCCATAAAAATGTGGCAGAAGTGAACATGTGCCTATTCTGAGTCTAGGTTCAAAGTTTCCTTGCAGTTTCTGCTCTTTCTTGCAACTTTTCCAAGCAAATGTGAGAATAAGCTGGGCTAGCCTGCTGAATGAACTAAAAGACACATGGTGTACTCACCCCCATCGCCCAACCAACAGCCAACAGACCACTAACCATGTTGATGAGGTCATCTAGGTTAGTCAGTGTCTGGCTGACTTGACAGCAGACTACAGACAAAAGAGCAAGCCCAGCTGGTCCACAAGCCCGTTTACCCACAGAGCAATGAGAAATAGTAAGTGCCTATTGTTGGAAGCACTGAGTTTTATGTGGTTTGTTATGCAGCAATAGCTGGCACAGTGTGCATGCATACAGTTGACATAGTGAAACATGTGCTATAAATCATGCTGTTTAGTGGCTATCTAATACGTCATACAGTGGGTATTGCAATAACTTATTTAAATGTTCCCTCTATTGATGGATATTTAAATTGTCGACAGTTTTTAGGAGGAGCAATGATGCAATGTAAAAGCACAAGTTATCTGTCTTCTCATTTGCCATAATGGCTCACAGAACTTTTTTACTTACTGTAGCAGTATTATTATAAAGAATATTATAAAGGGTTCAAATGAACAGTCACATGAAAAGATAACATAGGTAGAGGTTGGAAGTGCCCTATGCACAGGAGCTTCTATCCCTGTGGAATTGGCGTGTGACACTCTCCCAACATGTGGGTGGGTTCATAAATCCAGAAGCTCCTTGAACCCCACCATTTAGGAGTTTTATGGAGATTTCATCACTTAGGTATGATGGATTATTAACTCAATCTCCAGCCCCTTTTCACTTCCCAGAGGTTGGGGGTGGGCTGAAAGTTCCAACCTTCTAATCAAGGTTTGTTCTTTCTGGCAACCAGGACCAGCCCCCATCCTGAATCTACCTCAGGGCCTGCCAAGAGTTACCTAATAAGAGCAAAAGACATGCTTATTGCCCAGGACATTCCGAGAGATTTAATAGCTCTGTTTAAGATGCCATCACCTCCATCACTCGGGAATTTACAAGGTTTTAGGATCTCTGTTTAAGGAACTGGGGACGAAGAAGAAATATATATATCTTGTGAGATCACAGTGTCACAGACTATATATAAATACACAGACAGATAACAATAGATCTGAAGAAACCAATGCTTAGAGGCAATTATGGATTTACTCAGCTTCCATTTCTTGAGGTGAGAAGCACTGAATCAGTGCCCTAAACAGTAGAATTGACTTCGACCTTGGATATCAGAAATCATCAGTGTGTGTGTGTAGGGGGTGGAGGGGTAGTTTTGAAGGGGACCTAATATATGGTGACAGTAGAAGATTTGACTTGGGGTGGTGGGCACACAGTGCAATATACAGATCTTGTATCATAGAAATCTACATCTAAAACCTATATGATCCTATAAGTCACCCTAATAAATTTAATTTAAAAAGGAAAGAAAAAGAAAACATCAGTCTGGTTGTTACCACACACCAGTGCATGGCAAAAATTAAATGGCTGTACACAAATGAGCTAATGAGCATGATTAATATACAGATTCTCAAGCCACAAAGCCTCGAGTTCTGATTCAGTAGATCTGGAGTTGGGCCCAAGAATCTGTACAGTTTAAGATTTCCCGCAGGAGATTCTGATGTAGTCATTTTGGAGAACCACTGCCTTATTATCTGCACCCCACCCCGCTCTCACTTTTTAGGTGGGAGAGCAAGACTAAGCTGGATTAAATAAGAAGCTCAAATCTCCTTAGGGAGTCCATCAATAGCTGAGCTGAGACTAGAACCCAGTTCTTGGGATTTCTGAGACATGACTCCATATGGCTTCCAACTGGGAGAGTTATGCTGAGTTCATCAAAGGAAAGAAATCTTCTAGGACTTTCGTTCTAAGTACTTACTTTTCTTCCCAAGGGCAGCCTTTACCTCATCCCAGTCAATACACACACTGTACACGGGACATGATTACTGTGAATGCATCTTTTATTCTTCACTGAGAACATGTCCTTTGAAGTGTAACCAAAGAAACTGACTTTCAGACAAGTTGAAATACACCAAGAAATGGCTTATCTTGTATGTCAATATAAAGCTCAGTGCTAGCTTTAAAAAAAAAAAAAGTAGTAAATAAAATCAGAGTAATAGATTCTTTTAAATTGTATTGTTTCCTTGAGGCTTTGGAATATGTATTTTAAGACAAAAAATTTACCACTCTATATAACTTATCCTTTCAAACAAATAGCATAAAAAAATTTTTTTTTTTTTGGCTTCCAAATTCAAGGTTTGGGAGGACACTTTTCTCTCATATGATTTCTTCAAGAAATGTTGCCATCAAGGTAGATATACCCAACAGGTATATTTATTTTGGTAGTCCTGGATGGCTTATTAGAGTTATTTAAAAGTTATCTTAAATAAATTGGGAAGCTGAATTCAAGCTCAAAGCAGCTGAATATTTTTTACAGAGACAAAAGAAAAATTCCAGCTCAAGTTAATTGTCTGTATTAAGCTGCATGTGGTTTAGTGATAAAAGTAATTCCTGGTATAATGATTGAAAGCTTGACTCTTGAGTAAGACAGAGGTTTGGATGCTTTCCCACTTACAGACCTGTGACCTTAGACAATAACAGCCTTATCATATTCCTCCACATAATGGGGATAATTATAGCACAATTTTGTTGAACATTAAACATTTACTACATACCAAGATATTTTAAGGACTCTGTTTTCATTATTTCATTTAGTACTTATAATAACTCCACTTGACAGAGGCAGACACTGAGGCTCAGAGGGGTTAAATAACTTGCCCAGGTCACATATATAGTCAGGGATAAAGCCTGAATGTGAACCAGGGCAGGCTGATCCCAGAGCCTAAGCTTGTAGCAACTAGGCTAGAGTACAAAGGTCTTTATGCAGTTGCTGGATTAAATAAAATATTAAATAAGGATTAAATAAAATATTCTCTGTCAAGTACTTGGAAATATGCTTAGAAATTCTGAGAGCTCAAAAAACGGTGGCTCTAATGCCATATTTTGGCAGAGGATCACCTTGAGGCACATACTTATGCGAGGCATCCTCTGCTGGGCTTTAAACTACTTTCATACCATCATTGCCTTTCATGATTCCTAGTGCCTGTACCCATAATAATAAGTTAACTTATACCTGCTTTATCTCCTTTTGTTCTCCCTTAAATAATGTCAATTATGGTCTGGAAAATACAGGAAACTATAAAGACCAAAGTAAAGAATTCTCCCATTCAGAAGACCATTCTCTGTGTAAAGTATATTTTTCTAGTCTTTTCTATATGCAACTGTGTATTTGCTCATCCCCCCCCCCTCCAATTTGAATTACACTATAAATAAGGTTTAATCCTGCATTTTCCCCTGCTGATTGTACCATGAGCATTTTACCCATCCTATGTACTATTCTGTGAGAACAGGATTTCTTATGTCAGCACAGCATTCCAGGTTATAAATTGTGCATAAACTGTAGGCAGGCTCTGCCCTTTCCCTTTCCTCCCCCTGAGAGGATGGATCTAATGTGACTGGATCAGGCACATACACTAGTAAGATTACTAGGTTAAAAACTTTACACACAGTGGTCTTGCTTTCTCTTTGGTCCCCTCTCTTAATTTGGCTGAAGGAGGAAGATCATCATTATATACACTTTTTCCTTTGTGTTCTCTCTTTTAATTGGACAGAAAGTGGTGTACTGAGATTTTGGATGGGACTTATGAAGAGTGGGAAAAAAAATTCTCCTACGTAAGCATAATCTTCAGTATAACTTATTAATATGCCCCCCTTTTCCAAAGTGCCCCATATCGTCCAAGGGACTGTTAACATCATGCACATTTTTTAATGTTTGTTAATAAAGTGATTATAAACCTGTCCTGGGGCACTGATAGATTAAAATCAGATAACTCAAACTTTTTAAAAACTAAATAAATACAGATGCTGGGTACCATGCTTTTCTTATCTGACACAAAGACATCCTAGGCAATAGTAATATAAAAATTATAATGGTAGTGATAAGTAATTGTTATTCAGCCATTACTGTATACTAAATGTTTTACACAGTTGCCTCCTTCAATGTCTCAATGAATCTGTAAGTTAGGGATTATTCATATTTTGCAAAAGAGAAAATGAAAGCTGGAAGTAGTCATATGACTGATCAAAGGCAACAAGGCTAGTGGGTAGTAGAGCCAGGATTTCAATGCAAACTTGTTAGCCTTCAGAGCAGCACTTCTCCAACAAACCCCCATCCCATGCTGTTTTCTTGGTGCTATAGATAATACTTAAAAAACACGACAACGTTTCATTTTAGAATAGTTTTAGATTTACAGAAAAGTTGCAAGAATATTATAGAGAGTTCTGTACACCTTGTACTTGGTTTCCCCTATTGTTGACATCCCTAGGATACATTTCTCAAAATTAATGAATCAATATTGATATATTATTACTAAGTAAATTTCATTCTTTATTCCAATTTCCTTAGTTTTTAACTTAATGTCCTTTTATATAGATATTATCATAATGAACAATCATTCTGCAACTTGCTTTCTTTAAACAACATTAGACATTTGGGGTCTATGTTGATATATACGGACCTAATTCGTTCATTTATAAAAACTCCTTCATAATGTTTCATTTTATGAATAGGCTATGTTTATACATTTTTCTGATTATGGACACTTGAGTTGTTTTCCATTTTTGTTACTAAAACAGTGCACAATGAACAGTGTATTCTTGGTGAAAATAGGTGAGTTGCTTTAGAGTACCTATCTAGCAGGGCAATTCTGGGGTCTTGAGATATGGTCATATTAATCTTTTTTTCCTCTCCAGTTTACACTCCTCTGTCCCATCACTGTATGTGTGTCTCAATTATGCCACATTAGTGCTTATACTTGTTACTTTTAGACTTTCAATAATTTGGCAATCTGATGAATGAAAAATTTTTTTCTTAATTTACAAATTTATTGAGGCATAATTGACATATAATAATTTGCACATATTTAATGGTACAAGTTGATGAATTATGAGAGGTGTATATACCCCTGATACTAGCACCACAATCAAGATATTGAATATTTCCATTACCACCAATAGTTTCCTCACACTTCTTTGCAAATAATCTGACCCCTGTTGTAGTATACTACGGTGACTAAATTACATTATGTGGCAAAGATGAAGGGATTTCATAAATGTAATTAAGTTGACTTAAGGTTCCTAATCAAGTTATTTTGATTAATTTAATCAAAGAGAGGTCCATAAGATGGGGCCTGATCTAAATTCATTCACGCCCTTTAATAGAGGTTCTAAAGGTCAGAGAAAAATGCCATAAAGATTTGAAAAAGCAGACCAACTCACCTGTTGGCCTTGAAGAACCAAATTGACATGTTGTGGGGTAGGGCACTGCAGCAGAGAATAAGACGTGCCTGAAAAGTTTAGGGCCTTAATCCTACAATTGCAAGGAACTGAATATTGCCAGCAACTCAAGAGTTTGAAAGAGGACCCAGAGCCTCAGAAGAGTTCGCAGCCCAGATTTCAACCTGAGCAGATACTCCAGCTAACCCTGCCTCAGGGAAACTGTGAGATCATGGATGTGTATTCCTTTAGGTCTTTAAGTATGTTGTAATTTTCCATGTAGCAATAGGAAATTAATACACCAGAAATAATCTGCTGTCTTTCACCATAGATAAATAAATGTCATATATTTGATTTTGGGGCCAAATTTTTTTCATTCAGCATAATGATAAGATTCATCCATGTTGTTGTGTATCAGTACTTAGTTTCTGTCTATTCAGTGCATGGATATACCACATATTATCTATACATTGTCCAATGTTAATGGACTTTTAGGTGGTTTCCAGGTTTTTTAGCAATTACAAATAAAACCAGGTTTGTATGGCATATCTATTCATTTCTCTTAATTTAAATTTTCTGAGTACTAGTAAGATTGGTTATATTTTCATATTTTATTGCCTACTTGGGTTATCCTCTTCCATCTTAGTATTTATCTCCTGCCCATTTCTTTATTTGGTTATTTGTAATTTTCCCTCACTGAATGTAGGGGTCTTTCTATATTCTGAATACAACTTATTTGCCTGTTATTGTTAATTGTCTAAGATATCTTTTGCCATATGAAAATTTAAATTTTAATAAAGTCTAAGTAATTTATCTTTTTAAGAAACGTTTGCTTTTATTACTTGTTTTAAGAAACCACTCCAAGACCTGAGATTATAAAGTTATTTTCCTATTTTTTATCATAGTTTAAGCATTTTGTTTTTTCCATGGAGAGAAGTAGCAATACAATTAGTTTTTCTATAAAGAAAGCAAATTTACTTAACTCTACATGTCAAATAATTCATCCTTATTCCACTGATTTTCAATGTCAGGAATAGAAATTCCCATAGATGCACGGATCTGTTTCTCAGCTTTCTATTATGATTCACTGGTGTATTTGATTATTACTGAACCAATACCATGCGGTTTTAATTATAATATATTTGCAATGAGTCTCATATGCTTTATGACATTTCCTCTTCTTCTATCTTCCCTTTCAGAATTATTTTGGCCTTTCCTGGATTTTACTCCTTTACATAAAATTGAGAGTAAATTTACCTGCAAATTGGTGATGCTTTTTAAAATTAGAATTGCATTAAATTTGTAGACTAATTTGGAAGAAAATTTATATCTGTCTTCTCATCCACAAGTGTATTATATATACGTATATCTAACCCATTTTTCTTGTCTTCTTTTAAATATCATAACATTTTACAATTATTTTTTCTCACAAAGAGTTTGCACTTCCTTTGTTAGATTTATTCCTAGGTAGTTATGGTCTTGAAATTTATGCAAACCATCATAGCTATTTTGGAAAGTTATAATGTGAAGAAATTGGAATCTCACCAAGTGGACTCTTTCAATAGAGAAAATAAACCTATTTCTACATTGTTTATGAGCTGATGTCTACAGTGGTATTTTATCTATTCTGTGATTAGAAAGCAGAGTTCACTATGGTCCCTCACAGGAGAGTGTCACGTGCCTTTCCTGGAAAATCGTCTGTATTCAAGGTACGGATATTCTACCAGCTTTATGTGGATGCGGCTACTCAGCTCCAGATCATTGCAATGAGGAAATGTGGGGACCTAGACAAAAGCTGACAATCCAAATTTTATGACATTTTATGACTTAAATATTAAGAAATAATTTTTAAAAACTAACATTTTATGGGCCCAATGAAACAGGCCTGAGACTTGATGTGCCACAAGGGCTGCCAGTGTCCACTCTGTGGGGTAATCTGTCCCCACAAAGCTTTCCATTCAAGTTCTCTGCCTCATGCCACACTCCGTCAGCCCAAAGTGTGAGCAGGACAGTAACGCTGTGCCTGAGATGTACTTTCTAGCTCTAAATATCTGGTATCACAAAATATGAGCTATAAGGGAGGTTAGAGTTAGTCTAATTCTTATGCAGTTTTGACTTTTGGGGTGATTCAGGGAAGCAAGTACCCCAGAGACAAGGTCAGGCCTGGAATGCAGGTGGGTTGAGGCCATGTCTAGCAGCTTTGGCATTAGGCCACTGTGGGATTATTTAGAGAGCCTTCAGGGACCGGTGGGATCCTTCCCACAAGGCCTGAAATAAGTGAGAATCTGACAGGTGAGAGGACTGCTCCTTTTCAGGGTGCATGTGGAGGAGCAGCACTAGAGCAAGAGGAAAGAATGTATCCAGGCACATATATGTTGCCTTCCGAGAAGAAATTAATATACATACAAACTATTACGGCGCAATTAAACTGACTACTATACATTTATGTGCTGCATAAACATGTTTTGGTCAACAGCAGACTACATATACTATGGTGGTAGAGCTGAAAAATCTTCAGCTCTGGTGACATTGAAGCCATCATAAAGTTCTGTGCACGGCATTACTCAGGTTTTTATGGTGATGCTGGTATAAACAAACCTACTGTGCTGGCAGACATACAAAAGTACAGCACAGCCCAGACAGTGTGGCCCAGTGGTTGAATGTTGATCTATGAACTAGAAGGTCACAGGTCAATTCCTGGTCAGGGTGCATGCCTGGACTACAGGCTTGATCCCCCGTAGGGGGCATGCAGGAGGCAGCCAATCAATAATTCTCTCTCATCATTGATGTTTCTATCTCTCTGTCCCTCTTCCTTCCTCTCTGAAATCAATTGAAAATATATATATGTATCCTATATAATAAGAGAGGAATATGCTAATTACCTGTTATGTCATAACCAATCTACAAGTGTGGAGAGCTACAGGAGGGCTGGGCAGTGAGCTACAAGTGGAGAGAGCTACAGGAGGGCGGAACAGCCAGCTATGAGCAGCGGAGAGCTACCAGCAGCCTGAGGCAAGCGGCAGCAAGCTACTCGTGCATGGATTCATGTGCAGGGCTACTAGTGTGTGTATATATGTGTGTATATATATATATATATATGTGTATATATATATATATATATATATACACACACACATATATATGTGTATATATATAATGATAATAATAAGCGACTATGTTACTGGCTTATGTATTTACTACACTTCTAATTATTATTTTAGAGTGTACTCTTACCACTTATAAAAAAAGGTTTGCTGTAAAATAGTACACGGTGTTACACCACAGTTGCCTCATCTTGTGTTTGCTGAGTCTCTGGATTGCATCATTTTCTCTTGTGCTTGATTTAATCTTGTATTGTTCCATACAGGCTTGCAGCTTAGGGGTCCAGGCTATACCATTTAGTCTAGGGGCTTACTAGACTATCCCACCTAAGTTTGTGTAAGTTCACACAACAAAATCACCTAACTATTCAGTTCTCTAACATATTCCTATTATTAAGCAGCACATGACTGTATTCTATTAATTCTTAGTGGCTCATGGACGTAAAATCTGGGCAACTGTGACCAGATTATTGGAAGAGATTGAACACAGCAATAACAGTTGTGCTTTAGGCATGTTTAATACAGATCCTGTGTATGGGTATTTGTATGTGGCTACACATCAGCACACTCATATACAGTAGAATGAAATACCGCCATCTATAAGGCCAACATTCCTACTGCAGATCGCCCTGTAAAATGAAATGTAATGTCCAATAGTTCAACAGGAAAGAGGCTCAGTAAAGTTAAGTGCACACCCCAAACATTTGCCTTTAGATTACTTACAAGATCAGTGAGTTGAATGAGTGTATCTGTGTCTTACTTGTAAACTTCCAGTGCTTGAGAGTTCCCTGTGTGGCTTAGTGAATCAGGCACATTTAAAGGGCTTTAAACCATAAAACTTCATTTCACAACTGTCATTTCATAATTTACCAATGAGCCTTCAGAGATGGAATTTTCCTTTAATGGAAATGTGGAGTAAATCAAACTAACTGTGTTGCAAGTTGTTGCAGCAAAAGATCACTGATACTTTAATTCCTTAAGGGCATTACCTAGATTCAAATATTATTATCACAGTTATTATTTGTTGATTAGAAGGACACTTTCAGAACATGAACTTAATTATTCCTGTTTAGAACTTACACCAGTAGTTGGAAAGCTATGGCCTGTGAGTCAAATCAGGCCACACACTGTTTTTGTGAATACATTTTTATTGGAATACAGCCATGTCCATTTGTTTACATATTGCCTGTGGCTGCTTCTGTGCTAGAATGGCAGAATTGAGTAGTTCTGACAGAGGCTTGCTGGCCCTCAAAACCTAATACATTTACTACCAGCCCTTTACAGAAAAAGCTTGCCACTTATAGTCTGTCACATATTTTTCCTTTTTTTAAAAAAACACACACACAAAACAACAAGTCTTGAGAACCAAGATGGCAGCATTGGTAAATGCCAGTACTCGCCACCTCTCACAAATACATCAAAATTACAACTAAAATACAAAACAGCCATCATTCAGAACCACCTAAAATCTGGATGAATGGAAGTCCTACAGCTAGGATAGTAAAGATGAAAGCACCCTGAAACTGGTAGGAGGGGTGGAGGGCAGAGGCACGGAACAGGCTGATCTGACATCCACATGTGCCATTTTTTTTTTAAATCAGCAGAAGTCCCTGATGAGGAGCAAAGGTTCACAGCCCCACACCAGATCCCCCTGCACAGGGCTCCAAAGCTTGGAAGAGAAGTCCCTATATCTTTGGGTTGTAAAAGCCAGTGGGAATTGTGGCTGAATGACCTGGAGGCTGCTGGAAATCTAGGCAGTTCCTCTTAAAGGGACTGTATATGATCCATCTGAGCTCCAGCGCTGGGGCACTGGCTTTGGGGACTCTAGGGACATATAGGGAGAAACTGGATTGTATGACATTAGAGCGAGAACTTGGGGGCAGCTTTCTCCCAGACAGGGAAACTTGCAGGGGTAATTCTTCCTATGCTGAGACCCATCACAGAGCTGACTGGCAGCCATACATGAGTTTCCATCAGCCTGTATCACACTGTTTGCTTTGCTTTGGTGATTCCCTAAGACCTCATCCCACTCAATCCATTTGCAGCAGCTTTTCCACAGAAATGGCCTGTCCTGGCTCAGGCTTCACATTTTGCTAAAATCTCTCTAACAAGCAGCAGCTGGCACCAGTGTGTGCCTAACCTATCAATAAAAGGCACAAGAACAGGCACTAGCACCAGCCTGCCTTGTTTCACAGCTGGACCTTGCATGGGTACTTCCAAGCCCAATACAAGTAGCAGCCATCTGCAGACCTCTTTGTAGCTCCTGCTGGGTAGCCCCAGGCAGTGGCTGACTTTGCACAGCCCAGAAGGCCCCAGAGCCAATGCACCCAGTGGACAGCTTCAGATCATACCAAATTATAACTCTACACATCCGCAAGTGACACACTCAAGGGTCAGAATAAGTAATCTAATGAACAAAATAAACTGGTGAATAAAATAGAATCAGAGGCATGGGGATATGGAACAGATTGACAAATCTCAGAAGGAAGGGGGGAAGAAATTAACCAAAGATCTTATACTCATACATGCATTACTTATGGACACAGGCAATAGAGAGTGGAGGCCTGGGAACCAAGTGGAAGGCGCAATTGGGAAGGAAAAAGGTGGACATCTGTAATACTCTCCACAATAAAGATTTAAAAAACAGCAACAAAACTTTTAAAATGTATAAAACATTCTTAATTCTTTGGGACACAAATTGTCTTTTAGGATGTAGTTTGCCAATCTCTGGTCTAGACAATCAAGAAAACAATAAATCAAACTCCCATGTCTAGCATTTGCCTATTTCCATGGTGTAAATACTGACCAATTTCAAGCTACCAACATGCATCTTCAAACACTGTGCTGGGAAGAGATGTGTATTGGCATGCCATTTCAGAGTATTTTCTCCACACAGATACAATATACCCTAATAACCTCGGGGGCACAGATACCAGTAAGATGTAGTAAACTAATTAGGAGATGATGTATTTTAAGTGTTTATCATTATTTTTAAATATCACTTATTCAACTATAAGTTTGTATGTTTTAATTTTCAATAACGACCACGTTTAACAACCAGCACACAAAATATTTGAAAATTTAAAAACTGGCTCTAGTGAGCCAGTACAAACCTCCTACAGCACATCACTGAATTTAAGGAAACTTTTCCCCACTTAGAGATAAAGAGAAAGTACTTTACTACCATACTGTAAGTTCAAAAGTGGTAAACTTCAAAGTATGTACATACACTTGAGGGGAAGACTTAAGCAAGGTATATCTACACAATGGAATACTATGCTGCAGTAAAAAAGAAGGAACTCTTACCATTTGCAACAGCATGAATAGAACTGGAGAGCATTATGCTAAGAGAAATAAGCTAGTCAGAGAAAGATAAATATCACATGATCTCACTCATTTGTGGAATATAATGAACAACATAAACTGATGAACAAAAGTAGATCCAGAGACACAGAAGCATGAAACAGACTATCCAACCTCAGAGGGAAGGAGGGGGTGAGGGGGTTAAGAGATCAACCAAAGGACTTGTATGCATGCATATAAGCATAACCCATGGACACAGACAGTGGAGGGGTGAGGGCATGTGCTGAGGGGTGGGAACAGCTGGGGAGAGGTCAACAGGGGAAAAGGAGACATGTAATACTTTAAGCAATAAAGAATTTAAATTTAAAAACAGACATATTAGCTATGGAACAGACTATCCAACCTCAGAGGGAAGGCGGTGGTGAGGGGGTAAGAGGTCAACCAAAGGACTTGTATGCATGCATATAAGCATAACCCATGGACACAGACAGTGGAGGGGTGAGGGCATGTGCCGAGGGGTGGGAACAGCTGGGGAGAGGTCAATAGGGGAAAAGGAGACATGTAATACTTTAAGCAATAAAGAATTTAAATTTAAAAATAGACATATTAGCTAATTAACTTCATTGTATGTGCAAATGATATTGGTTGTAATTAGCATATATCTAAGCAGAAAAGTTGCAGGTCATATAGTAAGTCGACAATCAGACTCACATATTCTCCACCCTCAAATAAATTTTCTTTTAACTTCAAGAAAATAAACTCAGTAGCAGGTGGATTAGATCTTGATTGTGTCAAAATATTTAGTGGATAAAATTTCCAGTCTTTTCATTAGTGCAGGTTGTTTTTTAAAGTTTTTGTGATCAATGTGAATATGCACAATATATCTGAATTGCAGTAATGAAGAGGCAGGGGTAGTTTTTTTGGTTTTGTTCTTTTTGCAGCATCTCACTATCACTGTTCCCATGGAGAAAGCTCCTGGCTGATTTGCTATGCAAAGTCTCTTTTCCCATTTCTTCCAGTTCAGTAGACTTGGAACCAGGGCTAAGGTGAAACACTCACAGCCTCATAAAATTCCAAAGACCAAGGAATTCATCAAATGGGTCTCTACTGTGTATGGGTTTTTAAAAAAGATGTTTTATGTTTTTAAGAAAAAAGAAACACAAAACTAATTACTGTCAACTAGATTTTAAGTTTTCAGCTATCCAGCCAGCAGAAAGCCATTATTAAACCACTGTAAGCCTGCTTTGCTGTTGTTCCCACTTAAGAACCATTATTCTATCCACATATTGGCTTCATAACAGAGATTGTCAATCAAGACACACAAGTTACTGCCTGAAAAAGAAATGACCAAGATTCTTTGTTTTTGTTTCAAGTATATATATATTCCTCTTAGGGTTTCTTAGTCTCACCTCCATTGTTACTAAGAAAATAAATGGAGAAAGGCTCCTGACTTAATGACATGGCGGCTCCTAGCTTTCAGGTCATTTCTTTTGTTAATGTTCAACTCCCCCTATTATACTATTCTTCCAGAGCACTAGAAACTTTACCATCTGGGAAGCATTGAAAACACAGTTGGTGGGGGATTTTTCTTCCCAATCCCTCTTCCCCAAGCAGCCATTACCATTAGCAGTGACTGCCAGCAACTTACACATAACAGACAATAGCTCACAGTGATTTTGAATGGGGAAGCCAAAAGCATCCCATAGCATTGCTATGTAAAGTTCTAGCTTAGTATAGCTTTCCCTGCTGAAGTGGTACTTAGCACTCTGTTTGTTCTAAGGGCCTTGTCTTGATTTCTTGTCCTCATCATCTTTGTTAATGAAGGAAAATAAAATGGCTTTAGTCTAATTAGCAAAACTTACTTTTCTATCTTGCTTTATTTGTGGACCAAATAAGCCATTATATAAGCCTTCAGGGACACCTTCTTAGAATTCAATTATTTACTCATTATTTAAATTAACACCAAGTAAACCCAAACTTTTACCTCAATATTCTCATTGACAGCTTCCTTCTGAGCCTTTGGAAATTGTGGCAGAAAGATAAAAGACCATTTTAGCTCAAGTAACCTATAGTTAAGACATGGTGAGCCATGGAATGTGATTGAAGCTAATGCATATCAAATAGAGATTAAAGACACACTGTACCTGGTTCAAATTTACTTTGTGATAAGAAAATGTTCCTTAATGAGGAAGGTTATTTGACGGCTTCTAACAAGTGAGCAAACCAACGCCGCTTGAGCTCATTATCTAATCTAACCATGAAAAGGATCAAGTATAACAGCACAGTGATTTGTAGCATTTCCCAGTGCAGCACTTCAAATGAGATAAGATAATGACATGAACATCTGGAACCCTAAGGGCACTCACAAATGTAAAGTCCACCTACTCTGCAGATAGCAAGCCTGGACACTGGATATTGATCCTCATTAAAGCCATCCACCATGACTCCAGCAGAGTTATCTAATCTGCATGAAACACAAATCTGACTCCATTCTCCCACTGCATAAAATGCTTCAGTGATTCCAGGCAATCTTTTTTTTTTTTTTAATATATTTTATTGATATTTTACAGAGAGAAAGGGAGAGGGACAGAGAGTCAGAAACATCGATGAGAGAGAAACATCGATCAGCTGCCTCCTGCACACCCCCCGCTGGGGATGTGCCCGCAACCAAGGTACGCGCCCCTGACCGGAATCGAACCTGGGACCCTTCAGTCCGCAGGCTGACGCTCCATCCACTGAGCCAAACCGGTTTTGGCCCAGGCAATCTTTTTTTAAAAAATTTTAAAACTTTTCAACTACAGTTGACATTCAACATTATATAAAATTCAGGAGTACAGAATAGTGGCTTAGATATTTATACAATTTACAAAGTGATTCCCTGAGAAATCTAGTACCCACCTGTCACCATACATAGTTATTACAATATTATTGACTAGATTCCCTATGTTGTACTTTACATTATAGAGGTACCAGAAAGAGAAGAGAAAGCACAAGGAATTGCAAACATGTTTGAAAAAATAACAACTGAAAACTTCCCCAACATGGTGAAGGAAATAGACATACAAGTCCAGGAAGCACAGGGAGTTCCAAACCAAATGAATACAAAGAGGCCCACAGCAAGACACATCATAATTAAAATGCCAAAGGTTAAAGACAAAGAGAAAATCTTAAAAGCAGCAAGAGAAAAGCAGTTAGTTACCTACAAGGGAGGTTGTTGTATGACTGTCAGCTGATTTCTCAATAGTAACTTTGCAGGCCATAAGGGATTGGTACAAAATATTCCTGGTTAAAGTTCAAAGTGCTTATAGGATTACTAATACCAGCCTTCTGCTTAAATCTGCAGCCCCATCAACTACTGTCCAGTTTCCAATTTCCTGCTCCAGCCATATCTGATATTGGTGATTCCTTGTGAACGATGTACTGTTCCATACTATCCCTAAGCCTTGGCAGTACTATCCCCCCTTCCTAGAACACAGCTCATATCTATACCTCCATTCTAAAAAATACTCCAAAATGTGCCTTTTAAAGGAAGCCTATACATGGTTCCATTACTAACAATGTATTGTTTGTGTGTTCCTCTGCACCATAAGCTTCTCCTGGTCAGTGTCCCCTTCTTGACTCTGTACCCCCAGGGCTTGTTGCAATATAATTGATAGAACTGAATTGAATAAATGGATAAATGTACCAAACTTAGGTTTCTTGAATCTGGATTTAGTCAGATCCCAGCTTCACAAGATTCATTTTTAATATCAATAGAGAGACATCTCTAGCACAAAACTCCCCATAGAGCTTTAGACCCTCATATCCAACTGTCTACTTATTGTCTTCTCTTAAATGCTATGGAGACACCCTAATTTCAGTATGTACAAGACTGAAGATATCATCCCAACTCTTTTGCTGTCCCATTTGATGTTATCCCAATGGCCCTTGCATAAGTTGCTCAAGTCAGAAACGTGGAAGTCACCACACATTCCATATTTCACTTGTGAAGTTCATTAACTTTCCTCGTCTCCATTTCTCCTATCGCCCTACCCCCCTTTATCTCTCCTGCCAATGCTCCAGCCTGGTCTAGTAACCCAACTGTGCCTGGACTATTGCAATAGCCCCCTAATCCACTTTTTTTTTTGTTTTTTTTTAATCCACTTTTTTGTATTCATTCCACTCTCCTACCTCATCCTTTGACCCCACTGTAGTCAGCATGGCATTTCGGAATGCAAATCTAACAGTGAAATTGCCAGGCTTAAAATTCCTCAATGATCTATTGATTTTAGGGGAAAAAAATCAGAATCCTTAATAGAGCTCCCAGGCTCTGCATGAGCTTCTCTGACGCCCCACTACCATTGCAGCCTTATGTCACTCCATTTTCACCTTTCCCTTCACTTCAATCTCATCAGCTCTACCATTCTTCAAATGTGCCACGTTCAGTCTCCAGTCTTTGCACATGCTGTTCACGTCTCTGGAATGCTCTTCTGCTCTCTCCTGTCCCCTGCTTCTCTTACCCTTCAGTGATCAGCTCCAAAACACTTCCTAGGAAGGCTTCCTGATCTTCCACACTTGGTCATGTCATTCTATCATATGCACTTAGAATACAACTTCTTTTATTATCAATTCATAATTATGTATTTGTTCATTGCGGTGATCATTTGATTATGATAAGCCTTTCCATTACATAAAACTACTGGAAGTATTGTATAGCTTGTTCATCATTACATGCCACATTGGCTAGGCATGTCATAGGCGCTCTGTACATATCTGTTATGACTGAGACCACATCTAATAGGACAAGGGCCTGAAGATGGATGCTGCCACACCAATATGTCCAAGGTGGATCTGAAGCTCAACTCATTTTCAGCCCTTACCACCTTTGATTTCAGATTTCTCAGATTTTAATTCTCCACCCACCCACTCTCCTTTAGGTTAGACATTTGCTGTTCTCTTTTCCTAAGACTTGGCTCAAAACTTTTCTGACTCAGACTCCACATTCCATCAGTTGGGGTTCTTACTTGCAAGAAGCAGAACTGACTGTGGGTGGTTAAGCAGAAAACACATTCATTAAAGGAGAGCAGGTAGCTCACAGATTTATTGGGAGGTTTAGAGAACTGGGCTAATGCCAGATTTCAGAAATAATCCCTAAATCATGTTCCCAAACTAGCCTGATAAGAAGACCGCTGCTCCCTCCCAGCACTGGTACTATTGAATGAGCTCCTTGTAACACTGCAGCCTCATTACAGACACCCCTGCGTGCCAGGCACTCAGCTCTGCCATCACTGTTCTTAGAGCCAGGGGCCCCTGCTTCCCCCAGCACACGGCACTTGACAGCAAGCCTTTTCCCTCAGATTGCTCATTTCTGAACTGGAGTCTAGAGAGTGAAATTGATCAGTGAAGGATGAACGCTTGTCTGTTTAGCTGCAAAGAAGGGTGGAAGTGAGTTTTCAGGTTCCGACATTGAGGAAGGGGAACCCATCAAATGGAAAAATCCAGCAAACATAACACGGTATTTAATAATGCTGGTCATCCAGAAAACATGACGATGCCCACCCCATAAATCACTGTCAACATTTTAGCATCTTGTTCAACCTCTCTTTGGTGGTAAGGCTCGGCCAGTTTACATTGCCCATCACAACTGAACTGACAACTCATAAGGAATTTAGCCTGCTATGCTGTCTGAGATAGATCAGACCCAGAACCTGGAAGATTGTTAAAACCAATTTCAACTATTCTAGAAATCTCTATTTGAGATCAGCGAATGCAGCACTTCAGAGCACAAACTGTGAAATATGAAGGTCTGAGTTAGAAACCCAACTCCATCATTTATTTAAGTGTATGACTTTGGCAGACAAATTATAGCGGCTATAAAAACAGGTATAATGACTTGCACTAAGATATGGTAGTACCTAGCCCACATCTGGCACACAATAACTATTAATTGACTAAATAAATGGATAAATAATTGCATGAATGAGTGACTTCTGTATTAATTGGGGTGAGCAAGGTTAAGCTGTGCTTACAAACAACTAGCCCAACCTGGTGGCTTAAAACAACAAAGTTGTCCTTCTTACGTGTTGTTACCTGTGCACTAAGGTGGGGCAGGGCTCTTTCCATGTCACCCTATTACAGGTTGCAAGCAAATGAAGTTTTCAGCACCTTGGGACATCACTGAGACTCGGGGACAGAGAGCATGCTGAATTGTGCAGTGGCTCCAGAAGGGACATGTGCCACTTCTACCACTTCTACTCATTTTTTATTTTGCAAAACAAACTATATGGGCACACTTAACTCCAAGAGGGCATCAGTGCTCAAAGGGGGAGCTGAAATTACATGACAAACAGCAAAAATGATGGCCTCCACTTTTCTGAATCTCAGTTCCCTCATCTGTAAGATAAAGACAATAATAGCATCTACCTCCTAGGTTCATTGTAAAGGCTAAATGAGACACATATAGTAAGCACCCAATACATATCTTAGGAACGGTATTTAAACATTGAAAAATTCTTACAATGAACGATATGAAGGAATGTGAATTTCAGGAGAACCTCACCAGCAGTCGTCACTTTACATCTTCATAGGGGCAAGCCAGAAGGCCCAGGGATCAGTGTCAGCAATGTGTCCAAGACGGAGCCAACTTGCTGACCCTTGAAAATAGGATTCAAGAGTGGATGTGATACAGTAAGATAGGATCCTGAGGCATCAACCTCTGCCTTTCTGTCCCCTCCTGGATCCACAGTCTCCTCCTGTCAATCAGAAGCATCACATTGCTTCAAGAAAAACTGGAGTGGTTAAAGCAGAAATGTAAGGAGAACCAAAAAATCGATGTTTAGTATTTCTGAATTCCAAAATACATTGTTGAAGCCCACATCAGAAACAATGGCTTTGATAGCCATGGCCTTTGATGTACCAGGAGTTTTATCCAGAGAAGAACGGGCTTTTGAGAATCAAAATGGAAGACCCTGAGGAATAAATAAGAGATTCAGGGTTTATGCTATGATTCTATGAGCTCAAGAAGAAAGAAAGCTGCAGGCCAATCAATCTGTAGGCAGAAAAGACCTGCTCTGTAGGGTAGATAAGAGAGGAAGAGAGTAGGGAGCTCAGAATCTTGGGGGAGGTTGGTTGGGTCAGAGTGAGAGCCCTCATGAAGAGGAGTGGAGGTAGAGCCAGCGTGGTGATGAGGGCTCTCTGTGAGCAGCCCCAGGGAAGCCATGCCAGAACCTGAGGCCTCCCACTGCCACTTGAGTGAGCACTACATGTCCACATACTGAGGAGCCATGTTGGTCAGTTTTCTAAAGACACCTGTGAACTAATCAATACAGAGATGCCTTCAGTATGTCTAGGATTTTGGCTGAGCCCCACCCAAGTGGGCATTCTCACCCTTCAAACGTACCTGGGCACTCTAACCTTCTGAAAGGCAGGCCATCAGTGTCAACAGGTGGTGTGGGAGGGAAAGCCCTAGCAACTGTACTTGGATGGGAAAGTGAAGACACTGCTCTGGGTTACAGCCCAACTTCTAGTACCCTTTCTACTCACTCACTATTTGTCTTGCTCCCAAACAAGACTGGATTGCACCTCTGGATCCAACTCTCAAATTAATGATTTCTGGGTGTGTATTTCTTTTTCTCTTGAGCAAAGGTATCTTTGGGAAATGATATAAGATTACAAAGTAAGGCACTTAGCTTGTAAGTTATTAATGCTGATAGATAAGTAACAGCTAATACTTATCGAGTACTTCCTATACATCAGTCCCTATTAACCACTTTAAGTGGAATGAATACCTTACAACAGTATTTTCTCCATTTGATATATGGGGAAATTGAAGGTAAGAGAGCTAAATGTCAAAGATGTAGCCAGAGTGCTTTTTTTTTTTTTTAAATAAATCTTTATTCAGATTATTACAATTGTTTCTCCTTTTTCCCCCCACAGCTCCCCTACACCCGGTTCCCACCCCACCTTCTGCCCTTACCTCCCCCCCACCACCACTGTCCTCATCCATAGGTGTATGATTTTTGTCCAGTCTCTTCCTGAACCCCCCCCCAAACCCCTTTCCCCTTGAAAATTATCAGTCCACTCCCTTTCTATGCCCCTGATTCTATTATATTCACCAGATTATTCTGTTCCTCAGGTTTTTAATTCACTTGATTTTTAGGTTCACTTGTTGATAGATATGTATTTGTTGTTCATAATTTTTTTCTTTACTTTTTTCTTCTTCCTCCTCTTCTTAAAGAATACCCTTCAGCATTTCATGCAATCCTGGTTTGGTGGTGATGAACTCCTTTAGCTTTTTCTTATCTGTGAAGCTCTTTATCTGACCTTCAATTCTGAATGATAGCTTTGCTGGGTAGAGTAATCTTGGTTGTAGGTTCTTGCTATTCATCACTTTGAAAATTTCTTGCCACTCCCATCTGGCCTGCATAGTTTCTGTTGAGAAATCAGCTGACAATCATATGGGTGCTCCCTTGTAGGTAATTAACTGTTTTTCTCTTGCTGCTTTTAATATTCTCTCTTTGTCTTTTGGTCTTGGCATTTTAATTATGATGTGTCTTGGTGTGGTCCTCTTTGGATTCCTTTTGTTTGGGGTTTTGTGTGCTTCCTGGACTTGTAAGTCTATTTCTTTCACCAAGTGGGGGAAGTTTTCTGTCATTATTTCTTCAAATAGGTTTTCAGTATGTTGCTCTCTCTCTTCTTCTGGCACCCCCATAATTCTGTTGTTGGTACGCTTGAAGTTGTCCCAGAGTCTTCTTACACTATCTTCAACTTTTTGGATTTTTTTTTCTTTTTGCTTTTTTCAGTTGAGTGTTTTTTTGCTTCTTTGTATTTCAATTCTTTGACTTGATTCTTGTGTTCCTCTAGTCTGTTGTTGGGTCTCTGTATAATATTTTTTATTTCTGTCAGTGTATGTTTAATTTCTAGTTGGTCCTTTTTCATATCTCCAAGGGTCTCGTTATATTTATCGGCCTTTTCTAGGATATTCTTGAAAAGCCTTATAACCGTGGTTTTGAATTCTATATCCAGTCATTTGTTTTCCTCCATTTCTTTCGTTTGTGATCTGTTTCTTTGACGCTGCATTTTCACTGCTTTCCTGAGTTGGTAGATTTGTGTGCTAGGTTTCCTATATGGCCCAATGGGTCGGCCTCCCCAGTTAACCTGAGGTGGACACTCTTAGTGCACCCCTTTGTGGACTGTGTGTACAGCCTTGTTGTAGTTAAGTCTTGATTGTTGTTGGTATCACTGGGAGGAACTGACCTCCAGGCCAGTTGGCTGTAAGGATCAGCTGTGTCTACGCTGGGAGAAGTTCGGTGCTGGAGACAGCCTTATAGGATTAGACTTGCCAAATTGCAATACCCTCTGTGCTCAGCTTGGATGGGGTGGAGTCTCAGGGCGGAGCAGACAGTCTTGGCTTCCAGTCAGCCTTGCCCTTGCGTGCGTGCACCTCCAGACCTCTGCCTTCCCCGGCTCCCGAGTCTCTGCCCAAGAGTCCAGATTCCCCCCACAAGAGCGTGGGTCCCCAGGGGCTCGCCTGGAACTGGAGTTCAGTGCAGTCAGAACTGGGGCTCAGTGCAGTCAGGAGCTTCGGACTCCCTTCCACTAGGGAAAACCTGTGCCAACCTCCGCAGCCTTTGTGCGCACTGGCGCGCGCGCCTCCAGTCCCCTGCCTTTCCCGGCTCCCGAGTCTCTGCCCGAGAGTCCAGATTCCCCCCACAAGAGCGTGGATCCCCAGGGGCTCGCCTGGAACTGGGGTTCAGTGCAGTCAGAACTGGGGCTCAGTGCAGTCAGGAGCTTCGGACTCCCTTCTGCTAGGGAAAGCCTGTGGCAACCTCCGCAGCCTTTGTGCACACTGGCGCGCGCGCCTCCAGTCCCCTGCCTGCCGGGGCTCCCCCGGGTCTCCCCCGGGTCTTCGAGTCTCCGGGTGCCTTTCTCTCTACCTGACAGTCCAGACTCCCCCTGTATGAGCCTGGGTCCATGGGGTTTCGCTCGGGAATGGGGTTCAGTGCAGTCAGAACTGGGGTTCAGTGCTGTCGGGGGCTTCCTTCCCCCTTCCGCCAGAGAAAGTCAGCCAGGCTCTCAGCCACCCTTCCTCTCTGTGTGCACAAAGACCCTTTGCCGTACCTCCAATTCTCTGTGAGCTTTTCTCTTTCCTTCTAGTTGTAGAATTTTCACTCAGCCAGCTTTCCTGTGGTTCTGGATGGTGTCCGTTCTGTCTTTTAGTTGTAGTTTTGAAATTGTTGTGCGAGGCAGCAGTTTAGGTGCTTACCTATGCCGCCATCTTGGTTTCTCCAGAGTGCTTTTAACCCAGGCAGACTGAGCTCAACATTCATAGGCTTGGCCACTATTCTATGTTGCCCCTTTATTATACATAAACTAGAGGCCCAGTGCAAGAAATGCATGCACTGGTAGGGTCCCTAGCAGCTGCTGGCTGCCAAACACAGCCTCCCTCCCTTCCCCTGGCTGGCCCCACCCCCTGGTCGAACTCCTGGACAACTCCTGGTCTAGGGGACAATTTGCATAGTACACTTTTATTATATAGGATAAGTTGCTCATAACTCTTGCTATCCTACATTCATTTAGGCATTTTTTTGAGAGTTTATTATAAATTAGGTACTGTGTTAATCACAGGGATAAAGAAGCCAGTTGGACCCAGCAAGAGTACTCCTGGTCTATCCTGCAATGGTTCATTACTGCCACAGTCCTGGACTCTTAGTGTGATTTCTTCATGAGCAACCAAGATGCAATGAAAATAACTCTGTAAGCTTTGCCACCAGGTAGATGTGGAACTCACAGCAAGTAAATAAATCATTTAAACTGCCTGTGCTTTGTTACCAGTTTCAGGGGTCCTCAAACTACGGCCTGCGGGCCACATGCGGCCTGCCAAGGACATTTATCCGGCCCGCCGGGTGCCGCTGCCTGTCCTGCTTAGCAGCCAACTCATCCCGGGCCCACAGTGCGCATAGAAATTTGTTCATAGTTTTTTTGTGTTTTTTTTTTTTAACTATAGTCCAGCCTTCCAACGGTCTGAGGGACAGTGAACTGGCCCCCTGTTTAAAAAGTTTGAGGACCCCTGAATTGTTAGATATTTTCAGTCCTCCAATTACACGGTCCTAGGATAGGATAGATAGACTGTGAGTCCAAGGTATCATCTATTCCAAGAAAATTCAGATGCCAACTAACGTTCCTAGGAGTCTCAGGTACTCAGCCTGGACTGATCTGTGACAATCCAAAGGGCACCAAGTCACTTCTACCAGCAGTAAAAGTATCTAGACTGGAACTTATGTTCTGGTCCTGCCTTCTAATTGTTGTGGAGTCAAAGTGGGACACTAAAGTTAATCGAACCCATTCCTGCTATCAAGGAACTTGGCAAAATGAAGAGACTCCTGTTATTCTAAGAAATGAGAAGTGCGTATAAGATTGCCCAGATCCAAATTCTACACACTTCTTTCCCGCTTTTGTAATCCTTGTTTCTTTGTGCCTAAATGTCTACCTGACTCAGACATCTCCGTCTTCCTCCTCTCTGTGAGAAGCAGCAGTACTCTCTGAAAAGAGAGCAGGAGCCAGGTGGGGCTCTGCCCTGTCCTCACGGATGACCTTGGGCATAAAGCTAAACCTCTCTCCATCTCAGGTTCTGAATTCATCAAACGGAACCATACCACCTGCCTTCGAGATGCTTGGAAGATTAAAAATAACACATCCTCTGCACACAGCACAGCAAGGAATAAAAATAGGAGAGTGCCTGGTATAGAGAAGGTACAGGATACCTAGCCCATGGTTTTCTATTAATTATTTAATTTCTTCCTTATTTTTCCACTTTCTTACCCTAAACCTAGGTTTTCTCTATAGCAAAAGGAACAAATCTCAGTGAAAATACAAGCATGTTGGTCCAAGTACACATTATATTGGTGGTAAAAAGCTGCACTCTTATCCTACACACCCCAAGACTCAGATTAACACCAATCCCATTATTGTTCTCCAACATTCATTCACAGCAAGAACATGGGCCCTGGGGTCAACTGCCAATTCCTGGCTCTGCCAACTACCAGCAGGGTGATCCTGGGTAAGAAATTCAACTTCTCTGATTTCCAGTTTTCTCTCTATGGGACAGGAAGAACAACATACATATGTCTAATTCGTGGTGGTGCTAGGAAGATGAAATGAGAAGCGTAATCAAGTGCCTACCATAGAGCAAATGCCCAATAAGTGCTATTATTTGATTGCTGTTATTATTTCATTGTTATTAAAACCTGCATATTAAAATATTCTCCATTAACACAGAATTCAAGCTACAAAAACAACAAGTTCTACAGATTCTATTACTTCATCTTCAGTTCAATTGCATTTATTTGTTTCTATCTCCTAGCACAATCCACCCCTATCTCTTTCCTTGACTCTTACTCCCAACTGCTCTCCCTATGGCCAACTTTGGTCTCACCAACCACTCTCCACATGACAGCCTAAAGGATCCTTCTCAAAGGTAATATAATCATTTCACTCTCTTGCTCCACACCCTTTATCTGCTTCTGATTGCTCTCAAATCCTGTCTTTAACATGGTCCACAGGCCCAGAACTGATCTAGATTCAACACTAATCCAGCTTCAACACTACACACAGCCTTCTCCATCCTTTATGACCTGGCCATCCACAACTATTTTCCCTTCCTTAAATGTGTGCAGCACTCCTTTGCCTTCAGGACTCTGTGTTTGCTCTTCACTTGTACCTTACCTCTGCATTTGCTACACCTTCCTAGAAGATTATATAATACTAGTGGCCCAGTGCATGAAATTCATGCACATTAAAAGGGGATTAATTAGAGGAAAAATTTAATATTGCTATTTGCCCTTCCTCTATAATAGAAGTGTCAGAGGTGAAAGAAAATTAGTAAAATGTATCTGAAAACCTTCCTCCTGTTGGAGTCTGGGCGCACCATGGGACCCAGAGTCAAATCCCCGCCCACCCACATGCGCCTCAAAATCACAGGAGACCCAGACCCAGCAGGCCCCCTACCCTCATTGGGCTAGATCCAGACCTGGCCAGTCCCACCCTTGTCAAGCCCCGCTGGGCAGGGGACGTAGCCGCAGGTCCCCTGGCCCAGATCCAGGATGGGGGGGGGGGGCATGGCCTGAGGTCCCCCAGCCCAGACCAAGGCGGGTGGGTGTGCCTTGAGGTCCCCCATCAAGCCCTGCCAGGTGGGGGACATGGCCTGAGATCCCTGTCAAGCACCGCTGGGTGGGGGGCATGGCATGAGGTCCCCTGTCAAGCCCCGCCAGGCAGGGGGGCGCAGCCTCAGGTCCCCCGTCAAGCCCTGCTGGGCAGGGGGTACAGCCTGAGTTCCCCTGACCCAGCCCTGGGGGTGCACCGTGAGGTCCCCCGTCAAGCCCTGCTGGGTGGGAGCATGGCCTGAGGTCCTCTGTCAAGCCCTGCCAGGCAAGGGGGTGCAGCCTCAGGTCCCCTGGCCCGGTGCTGGGATGGGGGGTGCGGCCTGAGGTCCCCCGTCCTGCTGCCGGGGTGGGGGGCACAGCCTGAAGTCCCCTGTCAAGCCCCACCTGGTGGGGAGCGTGGCCTGAGGTCCACCAGCCTGGCGCTGGGGCGGGGGGAGCAGCCTGAGATCCTCTAGCCCGGTACCAGGATGGGAAGTGCACCTTGAGGTCCCCCATCAAGCCCCACTGGGTGTGAGGCGTGGCCTGAGGTCCTCTGTCAAGCCCTGCCAGGCAAGGGGGCGCAGCCTCAGGTCCCCTGGCACAGTGCTGGGGCGGGGAGCGCGGCCTGAGGTTCCCCGTCAAGCCCCGCCAGGCGGGGGGTTCAGTCTGAGGTTCCCCAGCCTGGTGCTGTGATGGGGCGCGCGGCCTGAGTTCCCCCGACCCAGCACTGGGTGTGCACCTTGAGGTCCTCTGTCAAGCCCCACTGGGTGGGGGTCACGGCCTGAGGTCCCCTGTCAAGCCCAGCCAGGCAGGGGGGCTCAGCCTCAGGTTCCCTGGCCCGATTCTGGGGTGGGGGGTGCAGCCTGAGGTCCCCCGTCAAGACCCACTGGGCAAGGGGTGCGGTCTGAAGTCCCCTGGCCTGGTGCTAGGGTGGGGGCCATGGCCTGAAGTCCCCTGTCAAGCCCCACTTGGTGGGGGGGGGGGTGGCCTAAGGTTCCCCAGCCTGGCGCTGGGGCTGGGGGAGCAGCCTGAGGTCCCCTAGCCCAGCACCAGGACGGGAAGCGCACCTTAAGGTTCCCCATCAAGCCCCGCTGGGCGGGGGGCATGGCCTCAGGTCCCCTGGCCTGGTGCCAGGGTGGGGGGTGTGGCCTGAGGTCCCCCAGCCTGACACCAGGGCAGGGGGTGTGGCCTGAGGTCCCCTGTCAAGCCCTACGGGGCGGGGGAGGGTGTAGCCTCAGGTCCCTGCTGATTTCACGTTAAGGTTCTTTATGGGAACTTGGCTTCAGCTGTGGGTGTAGCCATCTTTGTGACGGAGTGATGGTCAATTAGCATATTCCCTCTTTATTAGATAGGATTTCTTACAAAAGTTTTCTAAGTTGTGCTGTATGCTTCCCTAAGGAATATGATCTCACAGCTTCATGTATTTATCATGTTAGAGGATCTATCACATTGCTTACTGTTTGCCCACTGAACACTGAAGACCTCCCATAGGAAGCTATGAACAGGGACTGAGCCTGTCATGTTCATCATTGTACATCAGTCACATTTCTCAGCTGGAAGGGGTTGGGACAGAGACCACTTGGGTTACAGTAGTTGAGGTAGGAGCCCCTAATACTGATGGAAATATGTTCTTTCCATTAGGAAGGTCACCAGATACTGGTGCGGATTACTGCCCACTCATCTCATGGTGACACGTAGTAAGTACTCAACAAATATTTGTTGAATGAATGATTAAATAAATGCTAGTATGCTCATGTCCACTGCAGGCTTGTAATTTGTGATTACAAAGAGTTAGGGTAATGCCTCTCCCTTCTGTAGATTTCTCAATTCTGGCTGAGAGGGCAGGTTAATCTTACCTTAGCCCTGAGATTTCTATTAAATATGTTAAATGCATATTTAAAAGAATCATATGACTTTTTTATAAAAAGAAAGGCTTGGGTGGGGGGGGTGGAAAGGTAATGGGGGGAATGAGGACATATGTAATACCTTAATCAATAAAGAAATTAAAAAAAGAAAGACTCCTTCAGTATAAAAATAGGATGTCTGCCTTCAATATCAATACTCCAAATTGTGATTCTTATTGAAAATAAATTAATTCAATAAAAATGTCTCATGAAGTAGATGATCATACAAGTTATTACAGTACCAGAGTCTCTGTAATAGATGAAAAGCATGTAATTAAAATATCATTAAAATGATGTTTATAAAAACTGTTATCTGACCCAATTCTAAGAAAGATCAGAAAGATATTTACATCCTAAAACATGCCGGTGAAACCTTGAGGCAAAGATTTAAGACAATTGGTTTTCTTTTAAATAAGGGATCCTGTCCCAAAACATTTTTCCATGATTTCCCTCAATATATAGTATACATACAAGTGTGGCTATTATTGTTCTTGTTCTTTGTTAAGAAATCTATTTTACTATACTTTTATTCACTGTAATTTTCTTAGTAACAGGCTGCTCTGATTTTTTCTTTTAAAAACTATTAAAATGTCATTCACATCACATTCTAGATGGGAATCCAGCCATTCCCAATAGCTATTCAAAAAACATAATCACCATAATTACCGTTGACATCTAATTAACATTCAGCTTCCTTTCTACAGCAACTACAGCTGGACAAACCATCTATTTCAGGATCAAAACTAATGCTCTGTTGCCTTTTCTTCAAAATAAAATAAACCAGGATGCTAAACACCTGGGCTCAGTGTTTTTGTTATCCCTATAAGTGGTGACTGGAGATAGAACAGCTACTAGGAACACTTTTCTAAATATTACCAACTGATGAATTGAACCAGGTCACAAGAAATTAAATCCATCCTATGGTTTACTGGATCACCAATGTAAGAACTGCGGTCAATTATGGATCCATCCCAGAGCTTGCTCATGCTTGATTTTTTTATGAGCTCTTCCCTGATCTGGCTCCTTTCTATCTGACTTACTTCATCACTCGCCCCATCCTCTTCTTTGTTCTCTCTGTATAATACATCCTGGACTCCTTCTAGCCTCCTGGCCTCTCTCTCCTCTAGGACATTAACCATGCTACTTCTCTGTCTTTCTTCATTTGTGTAATGGTTAGGGGTATGGGCTCTCAAACTAGAACATCTAATTCCATACCTGGGCTCTCCAAACTACGCACAGTATGACCTTGAGCAAGTTAGCTTAGCCTCTGGGTACCTGTTTTCCCATTTTTTAAACAGTGATGGTGATGGTGGTCAATGGTGACCCAACAAATGTACCTACTTCATGGGGTTATTGTAAGGACTAAATATGTTAATATACACATTGATAAAGTATATGTACAGGGTGTCCCCACAAAAGTATATACACACTTTAATAGCTGATAGATCCATTGATGTTTCTTTTCAGATTTAACTCATTGGAATTAATAATTGTTTAATTGTTCAAAGTGTGTATACATTTTTGGGGAATATATATATATATATATTATGCTCTCTGAATGCATAATAATCTGGCCACTCAGTGTATATCCTATATAATAAAAGGCTAATATGCAAATTGTCCCCTCGACCAGGAGTTTGACCAGCAGGCAGGCCGGCCAACTGGAGGGGCCAACCATGTCCCCTCCCCCTGGCCAGGCTGGCCGGATCCCACCCATGCACAAATTCATGCACCAGGCCTCT
The DNA here is from genome assembly GCF_963455305.1 of Plecotus auritus. NCBI lineage: Eukaryota > Metazoa > Chordata > Mammalia > Chiroptera > Vespertilionidae > Plecotus > Plecotus auritus. Next base: position 126,617,883 of record NC_137773.1, read on the forward strand.
AATATAAATACACACACACACACACACACTGAGTGGCCAGATTATTATGCATTCAGAGATCATAATAATCTGTCCACTCAGTGTATATATATCTCCCATGTTTTGGTCTCTTCTCCCAGACAGAGAATTATGGTCTCATATTTGAGGCCACTTTTCTAGAAAAGCTTCCTTCCTTCATGTAATGGGACTTGTAGGTCTCCATGCTGTGTGCTCCCACAAGCCCCCTGTACTTCCACATTTGTGTTACCATCACAATTATAAATTGTAATGAATATGTCAAGTACACCATGCTTTTGTGCAACAAATATCCCTTGAGCTGCCACTCGGTAGCAGGCATGGTGATACAGCAATAAGTGAAAAAAGATTAGATCCTTGCTCCAGTTGAGCTCATACTCTGGTGAGTGTCTAGAGATATAAAATACTCATATCCTAAAACTAAGAAAACAAATTCAAAGGTTAATTATTATAAAGAAAATGTAACAGTATAATGGGATAAGCATGACTGAAGGGGCGCACTGTCTTCAGTTGGGTGGTCTATGAAATAGTGACATTTGAACTGAGCCCTGTTTGATAAAAAACAAACAAATAAAAACATAGCCATACCAAAATCTGAGGGAAGACAGTTCCAGGCTAGAGCAAAGACTTGTAGGTGTGACTGACCTGCGGCCCACTTCTTCCCCTCTCCTTCAGTGAGTGCACAATCCATACTCCATCTACGTCCGCTATCTCTCAATTACTATGGGAAGGTGTCTCCCGAGATAGGCCCACGAATAGACTGGCTCTTTCCTGTTAAGGTTTTGCCATAAAAAGGGGTGGTGTTATATATAAAATGGTAAAAGGACAGAATTTCTATAATTCCTCCGGGTTCTTATCATCATGGCCCCTGAGTTATAAAATATTATTTTGTTTTATTGATTGACTTGAGAGAAAGAGTAAAGGGGGGAAGACAGAGAGACATCGATTTTGTTGTTCCACTTATTTATGCATTCATTTGTTGCTTCTTGTAGGTGCGCTGAATGGGGATCAAACCCACAACCTTGACATATCAGGACAACTCTCTAACCAACTGAGCTATCTGGCGAGGACAATACTAGCTTATGTTTTTAGAGAGAAACTGGAATTCATGTTGGATTTCTACTCTGTTGTTTTTATCATCTAGAGCAGTGGTTCTCAATGGGGGTGGATTCTAAACCACATTCCCACCACGCCTACCCTGGGAAATTTGACAGTGTCTGGAGACATCTTATTGTCACAGATATATGGCATTTAGAGAGTAAGATGCTGCTAAATATCCCACAGTGCCAGGGATAGCCCTTACAACAACATTATCCAGCCCTAAATGCAAAGATTACCTTATCTAGAAAGTGGCCTTCTTCAAACCCTCCCCCCGCTTCTGACTCCATCTTCACTGGGGACAGTAGGGTCCCTTCTTCTGCAATGGTGCTCTTCCTTTGTGGGCAGATAGGCTTGAAAACATGAAATTAATGATGAAACGCAGGAACCTCTTTGTTTCAGGGGAGCAATCTGTGCCTCTGAGGATCAGCGGACTGGAAAATACTTGGTTCTCTAGGTGTCCCTTTGCCAAGGACACTGCTGGCCAACAATCCCTCAACTCTCGGTGGTTGGCCCTGGGAAGTGCAAATTGGGCTCAACTGCACTGCAGCTCTGACCCACTGGTAGCAGATGTTTGGAGCACTGTTTTCATTCCCGTAAGGATTCCCAAGGCTATGCTCAGACTTTGCAAGAAAGAGTAGTCAACTAGTAATGCCCACATGGATTCAGGCTCAGCACCAGGTATGTGCTGTCCTTCATAATAGAATGAATACGGTTGCTTTCGTTCTTTCACTAACCTGATCCACAGCTTGTCTTCTCCTCTGGGCTAGATGCATGACTCTCTAAAAGTCTGCAGTTAATGACATTCAAACTTTGCACAGACAAGTTGGCTAAGTCCGTGCTCAGATAACAAGGCTTTATTGCGTTTTCTCCTGCCCTCTTGCTGTTTTTCTTTTCGCTAGTTCACCTGAAGCATGGTGGGAGATGGGAGGGCTGACCATCCACGGCTGGTGACTGGGGTAGAGCTTCCTGGCCTCACCCTCACCGAGATACAGTTCTACTTGGCAGTAATCATGATGAGCATCACCACCATTTTCTTCTTACTTCTCATTGATGACAACGATCGCATGCTCTTAACTGAATGGCTCTCATCAAGCATCTATTTGGTCCCTGGCCAGTCTGTTGAGTGCACACCTGCAGGCCACTCATCAGCAAATCCAATTATCTTCTTCGATACTTGCTTTGTTTTTTCACTTGTAACTCCCTTAACAGATTTCCTCATAATACCTTTATGAGTACATGAATTCCATCTCTCTCTTCTTTTATCCATCTGCACTATAGGTTTTGAGCACTGTGGGTTTTATAAACCTCTGCCTCTCAAAACGGGTCCTTTTTAGGCAGCATCATGTTTAACCCTTTTGTGTGTATTACATCTAGTTCCTGCATCCCCACCTTGTCTCTCCCATTGGCCACTCTACCACCAATTCTGCTTTCCTTCTGGACAGCCTCAGGCTCTTTCATCACACACATCAAGCCATCTGTCTTACTCTAGCTCTTACCCCCCTGGCCCTGGCCTTTCCCTGTGGCCACACCAAATGAGTCTAAGCCTACTTCAAGTGGAGAGTTCCTCCTTTTCTATTTATTTTATTTTAATTTTTTACGACTCTGCTTCTACTTCGCACAGCATTTTATTTTGGGAAATTCTTCAAATATGTTATTGGGGGGGGGGGAGATTATCTTATTTTATTTTGGGAAACTACCTCTCTTCCATTTTGTTCAATTCCATGATCACTTGAGCTGGTACCTGCCTGTGGTGATTTTAAAATATGTCACAAATTCTTTGACACGCCTACTTTTGAATGGCAGGCTCTGATTCTCCTCCCTGTGAGTGTGAGCTGACCTTAGTGACTCTCTTCAAATAGAAGGTTCCAACAACGATGGTGTGTGGCCTCCCAGATGATCTCATAAAAGGCACTGTAGCTTCTCCCTTAATCTCTCCCTTAGGAACTCTCTCGCTGTGGGGGATGCCAGCTGCCTTGTCCTGAGAACACACAAGCAGCCTATGGAGAAGTCCACGTGCAAGGAAATGAAGCATTCAGCCCACAGACAGTTCCTACGCACCATCCAGGTGAGAAAGCCATCTGGAAGTGAACCATCCAGCCCTTCAGGTAATAGCAGCCCTGCCTGCCGCCTGGACTGTGGCCGCATGTGAAACCCCGAGGCAGGCCCTCTCAGCTAAGCTGCTGCCGAATTCCCCACCCACATAATGAGTGCAGGGTGGGACAAAAGTAGCTTACAGTTGTTCATGTGGATAATAATAGAGTAACTGATAAATAATGACACAACAGTAAACTGTGTTTTGTGTACTCACAACTGTAAACCTTCTTTTGCCTCGGCCTGTATTTATTATTCTTTTAAGCCTTAAAGTTTTGGTGCAATTTGTAATGCAGCAATAGATAACCAGTACACTGTATCTCACTGAGAAAACAAGCTATTGCTGTGTAAGACTCCAAAAATCTTATTCGCATCTAAGTATTAGCATTCTTTTCCTCATGCATCCATCTACTACGCAGCTGGGATGGCTCTGAAGACCCTGGCTGAGCTCACTCATTCTTCCTCAGAAGTGAGTTGGGGGTTGGCACAGCTACATGGTTCTGCTTCGTGTTATTTATTTCCATTGAACAACAGAGTGGGTTAGGCATTGTCTTTTCATGAAAATGGCAGGATCACAAAAGAATGAGCAAAAATATGGGAAACCTTTTAAGGCCTAGACTAAGAACTGACACACTTGCACTTCTACCTCAATTGGCCAAAGCAAGTTACATAGTTGAATACAAAGTCAAGATGCAACCGAAGAAACTTTAGTGTGAGGGACTACAAAGTCACATGGCAAAGACGTGGATGTTTAATTCTGCTCCTGGGAAGCCGGGCATGATGGTCTGGTCCACCACAGCTAGATCCTCTTTACTCTTGGGGCAGCAGCCATTGTACACTAAGCTGACCAGTCCATGGTCTCCTCCAGGGCTCAGATCTCGAGCTGAATGGTGCCAGGCTGGAGAAACGTTATCCAACATTGTGTATCTGATTCTGGCTGTAGGTCCTGATGAGTCTTTTCCCACCCTGAGAGCAGCCATGTGTTTCTGTTTCCTAGCCCAAAAGTGTCTTACTCTCTTCCTTGTTTCTTCTATTGGTTCTCCAGTCCCTTCAATCATTCCTCATAGAATGTGGTTTTAATTCCCTCATCACTTAGTGGCTATCAGCTGATAGTTTCCTCTGAGAGCATACTCTAAAGTGGTCAGATTCAAATGCACTACCTCATGGGTGCTTGAAGTGGCAGAGGGGAAAGAGCCCATCTTTGCCATGGAGAATGGTCTTCTGTTAATGGAGCCTAAGATTCCAGTTGGTTTACCACTAATTCAAAATCTTTTCTTAAGCCACTTCTAAGACACTTCCCCCAGACTTCAATGATGCAGTCATTCTGTCATCTTTTGAATTGTGGAGTCCTTACAGAAGGGAGTTGAATTCATTTATAGAAGGTGATGAAGAGTAATCAAATGTGGGGTGAGTCATATTCCCAAAAGCAAATTGGTCACTTGATTCTTCTTTTTCCCCCCTCAGGTTTTCTAAGAAAACGTTCACCTCTCCTCTTAATCACATCTTCCCAGAACAGTGAGCAGCTCCTCCCTCCTCTGCCACCCCTGTGAGTAATGGGAGATGCTGTTTTCCATTATGTTCTGAGTATGTTACATACCCCAAAATAATCTCTTTGCTGAAGCTATCTGAATGCCTGTCTCCATGTCACTTTTTATTTTCTTCAAAGGCAATTCTCAGGATACAGAAGAGAATTAATATCTCTTGAACATCACTCATGGCAATTACCATATTCATAGGAAGCTATCATCTTCCTGAGATGAGAAAAGGACTTTTGTAAAGGTAGCTGATGTGTCCCAAGTCCTACAGCTAGCCAGGGCAGAGCTTGTATTGGAAACCATCTGCCTAATTCTCCACTCAGCAGGCTTTTCTCTTCGACATGCTTCATGGCCTAGTATTTAGTGTTGACCTGGCTCCTGACACCCTGGACCTTCAGAGCTAGTAAGGAATTGCTGAAAGCAGTGACTCTGGAACTGTGATCCTCGACGCCCAAGAGCTATTCAAAGGTGCCTTGGAAGCTGCTAAAAGGAGAATAGGAAGGAGCTGGAGGGGAGGAAAAGAAGAGAAAAATAAGTGAAATAGAAGCCAAATGCTTTGGACCCCTCAGATCTATTTTAACCAAAGTAGATAGAATTCTGTTTTATACATCAGAGTTCCAACTAAGATTTTCTTAAAAGGCTCTACTGCACCAGAAGTTTAAAAAACTAGCAATGTGAATTAACTCTCTCATCTTCTAGACCTATGATCTGGAGTTAGGTTAGGTAGTTGGCTCCGGGTCTCAGTAAGTAGCAATGCCGAGACTATTACTCCAGCCGCCTGGCCACCCAGGAGGCCTTTCTCTTTTCTCCCTCCTGTAGAGCCGTCCAAAGCTGACCCATGCATCGTATCGAAGTCCTTAAGGCTTCAGACTGTTCCCTTCAGAATATTCCCTAGAGAAGCCTGAAATTACAGCAGAAAGTTCCCACTGGAAGTAAAGCAAAATAACACACAGGTATGAAATATTTACATTTTACTGTTTGCCTTTTTGTCAAGTTTTGAGTTTTGATGGTCCCTGAGTTGGAGGGAGAACTTGGCCAGCCATGACACATCTTTTCAGAGACTTACACAGGAGTGTTCTCGACATGTTAAGAAAAAAGGATGTTGTCAATCTTGGGATGAAGATGGTGGCTGAACAGAGGCCATACCTGAACTTGTAGTTTCCAAATGAGAAACTGAAGCGATACTGATTTTGGATGTCTGGGGAAGGAGGAATTGGAAACTTCTCCCTCCCTCTAGACATGAGATACCGACTTTCCCAGAGTTGTCTTTATAATTTTCTTCCTCAGGTTTGACTGTACTTCTATAAAGCTTGTTTTGTCAGAAAGGGGGCCCTCAAAGTTTCATTTTTAGGCTAATAGCTTTTCTTAGAAAAAGGTCTTGGGGAGCCATGTGATGAGCTTAATCACTGAATTGAAGGCCAATTGGAGTCCTTGGGGTCATGCCAGCTCCAGAAGGAATTTTTAGTTGTGGTGCTGACGTCACACAAGGAACTACCCAGCTTGCAGGTGAAGTCACCCCAGGGAGGCAAGGATGCAACCAGCAGTAGCTGGTCCCTCTGAGCAGGAGTTCAAATGTAAATGGTGGGTTACGCTTGTGTGGTTATTCCTCATCAGGTGGTGGCCCTCCTACTGGCTGCTTAGTGTAACCAGGAACTGCTCAAATGCTCGACATGCTTTTCCACTGGTTTAGTCCTCACAAGAGATGAGAAAATCAAGGTAAAGAGAGATTAAGTAACACAGGGAGCTGGGCTTTAGATAGATGCAATGCATCTCTAGGGTTTTCATTCAAGTTGTAAAACAGAAAAGATGCTCATCTTTACAATTAACTAAAAGAAAAAATTATTAAATCCCAATGGACAATTTTGTACCCACTAAATAAGAAAAAAAGAAGGAAAAAGAGAAAATTTGAAGTACGACACCCAATGCAGCTAAAGTTATAGTGATAACTCTACATACACTGAAAGAGATAATGTACACATCTATACTAATAAAAGGGTATATGCTAATTAGAGTGGACTTGTTCAGGACGACCTTCAGGACAAAGCCGCAGCGGCTGCGAAGGGCTGAGACGTGGCTGCAAAGGGCCCAGGCTCAGGCTGGCAGTGGCAGCAGCACTGGGGTAATGGGGGCAGCGCCTTCCCTGATCCGCCAGATCACCTCCCGCAGAGGGAGGCCAGACTGTGGCTTAGGCCAGGGGCTGAGGCAGAGGCAGTTAGGGGTGATCAGGCCGGCAGGGGGACAAGTTTGGGTGAATCAGGCTGGCAAGGGGGCAAGGTAGGAGCAATCAGGCCAGCAGGGGAGCAAGTTAGGGTCGATCAGGCCAGCAGGGGAGCAAGTTAGGTTTGATCAGGCTGGCAGGGGGGCAAGGTAGGGGAGATCAGGCCATCAGGGGGGCAAGGTAGAGGTGATCAGGCTGGCAGGGGGGCAAGTTAGGGGCAATCAGGCCAGCAGGCAGAGGCAGTTAGGGGTGATCAGGCAGGCAGGCAGAGGGGTTAGGGGTGATCAGGCAGACAGGCAGGTGAGCAGTTAAGAACCAGTGGTCCCAGATTGTGAGGGATGTCCCAGATTGGAGAGGGTGCAGGCCAGGTTGAGGGACCCCTCCCCCATACAGGAATTTCGTGCACCGGGCCTCTAGTCTTTATAATAATAAAAGCATAATATGCTAATTAGACCAGACATCCTTCCAGACGAAGCCGGGGCTGCAGCTGCGGGATCAAGGCAGCTACTGCAGCTGTGAGGGAGGGATCCAGAAGCCACTGTGGCTGTGAAGGCCTACTCTTGCATGAATTTCACGCATTGGGCCTCTAGTAATATATAATATACTGTGTGTACATACAATATCCATTATACATTAAATATGTGATGCTTGTTATCTGCTGTTGCTAGTTAGTGCTATTTTACTTCACATGTGATGGAAAGGCAACACTCATGAGCTGTGTAACCCTAGGCAACTTGCTTAGCCTCTCTGATTCTCACTATCTCCATCTGGAAATAGGCATCATCATTGTTCCTACTGCACAGGGTTGTTGTGAGGTTCATACAAGATATTGTGTGTAAAGTGTTTAGCACAGTGCCTGGCACATAACAACAACCCCACACACAGAAGCCAGCCATTTGATTATGTTGTTGTTACTACACATATTCTGATAGCAGCACTGAAAATGTGTGCGCCCTTCTGGAGAAACACTAGAATCAATTCACGTATTATGAGTCACAAAGAGGTTTATTTACATTTTTGGGAAGTTTATTATTAATAAACTAGAGGCCTGGTGCATGGATTCATGCACTGGGGGGGTCCCTCAGTCTGGCCTGTGCCCTCTTGCAATCTGGGACCCGCTGGGTGATGTCGGACAGCCAGTTCCGGCCTGATTCCTGCAGGCCAGGCCAAGCAACCCCACCAGTACACAAATTCATGCACTGAGCCTCTAGTATGCATATAAGATCTTCGGTTAATCTCTTCCTGCCCACCCCCCTCCTCCCTTACCTCTGAGATTCATCAGTCTGTTCCATGTTTCCATGCCTGTGGTTTCTGTTCGTGCATTGATCATCTGCCCCCTGGTGGTCAGTGTGCATCAAAGCTACCAGACAGTCGGCCAGTTGGCCGGCTGCTTAGGCTTTTATATATATAGATAGTTCAACAGAGTCAAGAAGAGATGTGTACACTGCCTTTGGCAGCATTTTCTCCAATTATCTGTGGTTTAGGCAAAGAAATATGGCCATCTATCAACTCTCTGAATAACATGAAAACTGGAACCAGAAACCAGCACCAGTGTGATTTTCCCCTCAAACATCAAAACTGTTTGATAATCAGTGGTCAGGCCTCAAGTGAATTGATTTAGAGCTTTTAAGTCTGTTATTCCCCAGCACATGTGGGTTAAATAACACACTGCTTCTCATAGGGTGGGATGGAATAATAGATCTATATTTCGATGATGTGCCTATTTGTACTAATGATTTCTATTACATAAAATTTCCCCATAAATATGAGATAATTGCAAACTTTATCTGATGCTAATGTTCAAAATAGCTTTAGTGGTTAATATTGGCTTTTGGTTAAAAAATTGTTTAAAGCATGATTACTTAAGGCATTTTTGTATCTTTAAACATATTCCTATTTCCTAGTGCTAAAATTCTGGAGAAGTGATTCTGAACAGAATGAGACTTGGTGTTTTAACTCATTTGCTTATGTCTTGGCAGCGCAGCCATAACAACTTAACATACTTACTGCCCAGGGAAATCTGGGAGCATTTTTTCTATAAAAGAAAGCTCAATGGCTTCTTTGATCTAGAAAGGTTGAGAATGATTTGTTTTAAAGGTAAGAAATGTTGCCATGATAAAGTATACTTGTAAATGCAACTGCCCAATTTTTAGGACAGCAAGAATAAGAAGTTAAGTACACTTAGAATCTCATATAGTGTTGTCTTCAGGGACTAAACCAGGAGATCCTCAATGTGAGGATCGTTTTTCTAATAATAATCCAGATTTGATAATAACAGAGTCAAAACAAGATTTTATTTACACCAAATGTAGGGTTAGAATAAATACAGTAAAAGCTAGATTTCAATATCAAATTTTTTAAAAAGGAAGAATAAGCAGATAACAGATTTATAAATGTGTTATAGTTAAGAAAATTTAGGCTAAGGGGTTTAAGAGATTTGTTCCAAGTCACACAGGTAGGAAAGGGGAAGAGCTAAGATTTGAATTCAGGTCTATTCAATTCCAAAAAAGGTTGGCTAAGATTAAACACGATCCTGACCTTGGGTAGATTACATTCTGACTTGGGAAATAGATATAAAAATAATTATTAGGCAGGTAATTACATAGCATTATGACAGATGCAATAAAGGAAAGGCATACTGTGACATGAAGTGGTATAACAAGGAACCTCATCTGATCTGGGAAGTCAAAGATCTCCCTGAGGAAAAGATATTCACATTGGGGCATGAAGGAAGAAAAGAAGTTACCCATGCTATATTATAATCTGCCAAATTCTTTTTATATAGACATTTATATGGGTGTTAAAATTTTATTTTTTTTTCATGTTTTTCCCTCCTATACTGATTATTTTTTTTTTATTTTTTGGGGGTTGAGGGGGTGTTAAAATTTTAACTGCTTAGCTCAGCCAGGGTGGCTCAGTGGGTGAGCATCCACACATGAAGCAGGAGGTCACAGTTCCATTCCCAGTCAGGGGACATGCCTGGGTTTAGAGCTCGATCCCCAGTGGGGGATGTGCAGGAAGCAGTTGATCACTGATTCTCTCTCATCATTGATGTTTATCTATCTTTCTCCTTCTCATGTCCTCTCTGAAATCAATAAAAAAAAAAGAATTAAAAAATTGTTTCTTAAAAATAAATTATAACTGCTTAGAAAATGTTACAATGACAAATAGTTATTAGCTATAATATGTAAAGAGCTTCTACAAATCAATATGAAAAAGTTCAGTAGACAAATAAATATAAGTTATTAATAGAAAAGTCTCTCTACCAACAAGGAGATAACAGAATATTATTTATTATTTATTAAATTAGCAACATGAAGAAGTTTGGCAATAGTTCCATGCTAATGTGGAGAAATAGTCACTCTCTAAGACTAGAGAAAGGAGTAAATATAAAATATGCATCCATTGGGAGATTCATATATTGTGTGACCCAATGATTATATTTTTTAGTATTTATCTTAAGAAAAATGCTCAGATCCCTGGCCAGGGTTGCTCAGTTAGTTACAGCACTCAGGTTTAATTCCTGGTCATGGCATATACTGAGGTTGCAAATTCAATGTTTTTCTCTCTCTTTCTCCCTCTCTCTTTCTCTCTCTCTAAAATCAATAAAAACATATCCTTGGGTGAGGATTAAAAAAGACTCACTCAGAAACATGCCAGGAAGACATGTATGAGACTGTTTATTTTAGCCAGATCATCATTATTAGGAAGATGGGTAAGATATATTTTGGTGTATTTGATCCAGTTCAATATCACACATTTTTCCAATGATTGGTGTAGGTCTATATATGACTAATAAGTAAATATCCAATACTTATTTTCAGTAATTTATGGTGGAGCCTACGTTGCAGAATGATAAACACAGAATGATATCATTTATGCTAAAGACTCCCAACCACACCATTTAGCTTTCTACGGCCATATGCATTTATAGGAAAGCATTAAAAATGTATAGAAAGCCTTGGCCAGTGGGGCTTAGTTGGCTGGACATCGTCTCATGCACCTAAAGGTTGACAGTTTGATTCTAGTCAAGGCACATGCCCAGGTTTTGAGTTGATCCCTAGTAGGGAGCATGCAGGAGGCAGCAAATCCATTTTCCTATCTCACATCGATATTTTTTTCCTCTCTATCTAAAATCAATTTTTAAAAATCTTTAAAAGTAATAATAAATATTAGGAGGCTTTTGGAAATTTTATAATATAGTCTTGATAGCTTTTAAATTTTAATTTTTTGCACTAAAATATGACTGCTTTAGGTTCATTACATGTTATGTAATTTTACCATGAGATGAACTACCAATAAAAATTTTAATTAACACTTTAGGAACAGCTTTTTGTCCAGTACCATTAATTTTTCTAGAATATTTGCTTATTTCACTTAGCCAATTTAAATAAAAAAAAGGGGGGGATAGTAGAAGAATGTCATGTAAGGAAAAATATCCTGTAAGTAAATTACATCTAGAAAATTTTTACTTTAGAAAATTAACTTTCATTTGTAATGCTAACAGCAAGACACCCATGAAAAACACACATGGTGTCAAAACAAGCCAAAGGAAAATCGTTTGGGCAAAAAATGAAAAAGGATCCCAAGTCAAATTTATAGAAAAGATTCCTTTATTAACTTTTGATCGAGAATATGTTTGTATATTTTCAGAAAACACCTCCAAGAGCATGTGGATTCCTGCAGCAGAGAGGAATTGACAGGACTGCTCCAGCCATGAAGACAGAAGAGAAACCATCCAGAGATGGAAGACGCTGACGACGCCTTGCCATACTAGCAGTCAGCAGCCGTGCGTCGCTGCAGGTTGCCCAGGACCAAACCAGAGAGGGTCGGACCTGCATTACCACCATTTGTCCACCATCCAGAACTGAAATATCATTGCTGACATGTACACATAAGGAACTGCTTGACATTGAAATTGGGACTCAAAAGAACTGTTGGCCCAAAAAGAAACTCACTACAGACTGATTCATTTGCCTCCCAGAATAACCATTATTGCTTGTCTCATTTTCGGTTCTTATAAGTGTATTTCTAGTATCACATGATCTCACTCATCTAGGGGAAATAATGAACAACATAAACTGATGAACAAAAACAGACCCGGAGACAGGGAAGCATCGATCAGACTGTCAAACCTCAGAGGGAAGGTAGGGGAGGATGGGGGTAAGGGGGAGAGATCAACCAAAGGACTTGTATGCATGCATATAAGCCTAACCAGTGGTCATGGACAACAGGGGGGTGGGGGCATGACTGGGGAGGGGTTTGGGATGGGAATGGGGGGATGAGGACAAATATGTGATACCTTAATCAATAAAAAAATTAATAAAAAAAGAAATAAGCTAAGCCAAAAAAGAAAATAATAATAATAAAAATGAAACTTTATCTTTCAAAATATATATATATAGAAGATTCACAATATATTCACTACAGTGCTTGCCTCTGAGGAAGGAGGGCAGATGAAAATTGGGGTGTGATTCAAGAAAAACTGGAAATTTACCTGTGATACTTTAGTAGTTTTCTTCCCTCAGAAATGAAAAAAATTAAAAAATTTTCCCATAATAAAAAGTGGAATTTCTGGCATATAAATTCATTCATAAATTACTTGTATAAACATAAGCTAATAAAAAATGCTGCTTATTGAATGGCAGCATTCTCAATAAAAAAGTGGAGACCTGGTTCTGAAAAAGAAGAAAAAGAAGTTTCCACTTGGGTTGGATATTAGGGCTGAACCATCAGACACCTGAGGTGTAACTGAATTCCAGGGACGATGATAATACCACTCTCCATTTGTTCAGCACTTTGCCATTTTCAAAGCACTTTTCCAACACGTTATTTCCCTGGATTCTCACAACGGCCTTATGAGAATGCAGCTCTAGTCCCCTGATGATGCTCAAGAGCACACAAAATATAACAGGTTTCCAAGAGTCCATAAACGAGCATACACATACACAAAATGGCATTTCCTCGAGCATCTTGAATAACCTTATTTTAGGGGTCCTTTGTGTATGCAGCCATCTCTGGTTGAGCAAATGTGGACTGGAAAATGGTAATTTGGAGAGTTTGTGCACAATGATGTAACCTGAGAATCTGTTCGATTTTTGCCTCTGAAACCAGAGAGCAGTATCATTTCTGAAAGCTTGACCCTGACTGCCTGGAATTAAGCAATCTATTATTCCACTTTGAGTATATTAATGGAAGACTTTGAAGAAGGAGGCTCATGTGGTACCATTTCTGGGGCTCATTCTCGTGTCTTCTTCTCCATGGTACATTTATGATCACACAGATATTAATTATTGGTAGTGAGTTTTAGTTGGGCAATAGAGTTGCTGGTCCTAATGGAGTTGGAGATTACTTATAACATAAGTCACACTCAGAAGGCTCTGCTCACCACTCAGGACTGACAAAAGGCAGCATACTGGGAGCTTAGAAAAGGGTGACACATGGTCATCAAGGACCAAGTGCTAGAGACGGCCACACCTGCTGCTGACTAGCCACAAGATTATGGATATGTTAAATTACCTCTGTAATATCAGTTTCCTCATCTGTAAAATGGGGTTAGCATAGGAATTAAAAAAGCAGACTCTGAATCCACTCATCTTGGTTCATGTCTCAGCTTTACCACTGTCTGCCTATATGACCATGGACAAGCTACTTAATCTTTCTTTGTCTCACTTTTCTCATCTGTATGAGAGGTAATAATTGTGCCACCTTATAGGGTTCTTGAGAGAATTAAATGAGGTAATATGTATGATATATATATACTATATATATATATAGTATCTTTGTATATTGTCTCACCCATACATTCACATGTCAGCAACTATTATTATTGCCTTAACATAGTATGCAGCATATAGTAAATATAGTAGGTCCTCAATAAGTGGTAGTAGATGCTAATGGTGCTATTGATAATACCCAGGGAGGAACTGAGAAAGATGCCTAGAGCCCCATTAGACCACTTTCAAGTCCAGCTAGAGCTCTGAATAGAGATGGAGCGAATTCTAGAACAAAGCATCCTCAATGTTCTTCCCCGTAAGTAAGCCAAAACCTTATTTTTGGAAGCAGGGGGGTTGTGGTGAAATCCAGTATATCTCATTTTAATGATATAATCCATTCAAAAGATATTGAGGACTAACTATGGTCCAGCACTGTCCCTGGCGCTGGGCAAACGACGGGGAGCATAGCAGATATGGCCCCAGTGTTACAGGACTGAAGGTCTAAGGGGAGACACAGAAGAGAGGGCCGAGGGCTCTAGAGGAGAACAATGAGCTGCCAGGGCATGAGGAAACCCAGGCGATCAGAGAGAACTTCCAAGAAAGAGAAGGTGTTGGCTGAGAAGCCAGGAGAAGTCAGGGATGAAGGTTCTAGGCAGAGGGAACATTTTGGAAGAAAGCTCTGGGGAGGAGTTCATTTTTAAGAGTTAAAAAGTATAATTAGGCTGGAGTCAGAGCTCCACAAGGAATGCTTGCTGAAGGGAGGAGGATCTGAGGCCTAGGGCATTAAAACTTGTTGCCTAAATTCCCCAAACAGGAAACATGCCCTGTCTGTCTGGCCACAGGCTGCTCCATCTCCTGGCACGTGGTGCTGCGGACACTGCCTTCCCACAGTGGCACATGTCCCCAGGAGCAATCAGTGATGACACTGATCCTCTTTTAGGGATCAGCCCAGGTCCCGCTCTTTTAGCTAGACAGACTCCTTTATCTCTAACCTTTCAGTTACTCACTTCAAAACACCATCACACTTGAAATTCATAGCCATTCATCTCTCCTGGGCTTCCCGCTTTGATGTATTTAACAGCCACCAGGGTGCCATTTGGAGGATGTATTCTTGCTTCTCGCATTTGCTAAAATGTACCCTCAAAAGAAAGGCCAGACTGGAGATCTATCTACTCCTGTTCAATCTTTGAATTAAAATTCAAAATTAGGCTGAAAAACACATTTATTTATCACGATCTTTAGAGAGAACAATATCCCCCATTGCCAATTAGTGTGCTGCGTGAAAAATGCTGAGATACCATAAGTTTTTCTCTTCATGGCTCAGACAATATTCAATAGCCTGTGAAAAGGTGGAAGTCATTAGAGTTTGGCCCAATTTAAAGGCTCTCACAGGTTCTTAACTGAAAGTGAGATAACATTTGCAAAAATGCTAGTACAGAGCCCAGAGTGTGCTTGCTACTAACTAGAATGATAGTTTAACTAGGGAGCACCTCCTATGTACCGATCCCACCAATTCAGAATTATCAGCTGCATTTTATATATGGGTAGTGAGCAAAAGAGAACGAAGGTAACTCGTGAAATGAAAGTGGCAGAGGCAGAAATTTCACTTTGGTCTGAAAGGTTGGTATATGTCATGTGTTTTTGTCTGGCACTCATACAGCTGTTTTTGTTTTTGTTGTTAACTGCATGTTGATTTCCCTTCAGGGAATCACCCCTACCACATTCTCAATCCACACGGCTCCTGAGGAGCTCATAGGATGTCCTGGCTTCCCACGTAACACCCAATGAGGAAACCCTACCCCCAAACCACAGTGATTGGTTCAGAAATGGGTACATGACCTAAATGAGCCAATCAGAACCTAAGAGCATCAGTCCCACTGAGTTGGCTGGAACCATTGGTGGGAAAGACACTTTCTGCTCAGTAGTTGAACTGGGATGATGTAAGCCCTGGACCACCAGCAGCCATCATGGAAGAGCCTGTGCCAGAACAAAGCCAATCTGGTATCATCTGGACCTTGTCCCAGTCATGCTGAGTCTAACAATCTCCTCTTCCCTCTTTGGGATGCTTAAGGTGTATTTTGGTAATTTGGAACCAAAAGTACATCTCTGAAAATGGAGCCCAAACACACTCAATACACTTAATACACTGTTCCCCAATGCACTATGTACAGGGGGCTCAACAAAACATATTTTTCCCCTAATTTCTCTGACAGCAGTTGCAAAAGAGACCACCACGCTTACTCTTGCTGATCATATTTGATAAGAATAAAAGCCCAGATGTAGCTGAAATTCCTAATTTTCTCATGCAAAGGCCAAAAAGATCTAATTTTGGAGGTTAGGACAACTGTTTTATTAACATACTAGGGGCCCAGAGCACGAATTCGTGCACCTTGAAAGGAACTGTGGGCTGCAAGGCTGTGGTAGGCACAGGGGTGGGTCTCGGCCCATCCTCTGCTCCCCTGCCTGGCCCCTCCCTCCACGGCCCCAGGTCCCCTGTCTGCCAGCAACCCGATCCCACGGCCACCACTCCCATGCACTGCCGACGCCAGTCCTGCTTGCACCTACTGATGGCGCAGAGCGATTGGGGCCGGTGCCAGTGGCTTGTGCAAGTGGGGCCGGCGCCGTCAGTGGGTGTGAGTGGCATCTGCTGCCCCGATTGCCCCTCAGGAGCAGGGGGAGGTGGAGAAACCCTCAGGGGTGTTCAGGGCCGGCAGCCGCTGCTCGCACCTGCTGATGGCGCTGAGTGATTGGGACCAGCGCCAGGCATCTGCAGCGGGTGCGAGCAGTGGCTCTGGAGCCGGCTGCAGGTGCGAGCAGAGCCGGCACTGGCAGTAGGTGCAAGCAGCAGCTCCGGCATTGGCAGCGGGTGTGAGCGCTGGGCGGGACCACAGCACATGGGGAGCAAAGAATTTTCAGTAACCACCAGAGGCTCACCCCAATGACAGTGACTGGCACCCTGCCTTGGTCTGATGCCCCTGCTCACCTGCTCCACCATCCTGCCACGGCCAACACCCTCCATGTTCCGCACACACACCCTGGTGGTCAGCGCACATCATAGCGACTGGTTGTTCCAGTTGTTCTGCCATGCAGTCTATTTGCATATTAGAGGCCCAGTGCACGAATTCGTGCACAGGTGGGGTCAGGGCGGCTGGCTGGGGGGAGGGCACACGGGAGGTTGGCCAGCCAGCCTGTCCCCATCAGGCTGTTTGGCCGGCTGCAGTGCGCATCATAGTGATATTTATATATATAGATAATAAAAACCACTTCTCCCTACGCCCCCCCCTTTTTTTTTCTATTCATGGGAATTTGTGTTTTGTGAGCAGGTATTTGTTAATAGTTTTGGCAATCTTATATCAAGTTTCTGGGTATAAATCTAATAACTCCTGGGATCTGATCTGTGGGTCTCAGTCTCTATAGTCACACTTTAAATGTATCATTAAAAAAAAATAAAATATATATATATATGTACTAGAGGCCCAATGCATGAAATTTGTGTGAGGGGCTCGGCCCTCGCAGCCCTGGCTTCATCCAGAAAGTCGTCTGGAAGGACGTCCGGAAGTTTGTTCGACTGTCCAGTCTAATTATCATATTACACTTTTATTAGTATAGATATATGTGTATATATATGTGTGTATATGCAGTATATTGCTTAAAAAGTAAGTCCAGGCTTTAGTTGGGCTCATTAAAAATATTAAATGGAATCCAGTTCATCATGCACAGTGTTGTGGATGCTGTGAGATGCCACCTGATACCCCTTCAGGTATAAGGAACATGCCACCTTAGCTATGATGCAGGTCATGCTGCTGGCAGACCTTACCCAAACTCTTACCCTCTTCCTGGAACAACCCATATTAAGTGACTAATTATGGGCACAATGGCCTGGGCCCCTCAACCCAATTGGGGACAGTTCTGAAGGGTCATCCTGACTTCAGAACTCCCTATGGAGTCAGTGGAAGTCTTTCTTATGACCACACTGCATGGTCTTTCTCTGCCCGATCCTGCTTCCTCTCCCCAGGTGTTATCCAGGTCCTCACTGAGAAATGTCCTGAGCACTAGTCTCTGACTCATGGTCAGCTTCCTGGTAAACCCAACCTATAACACCCAGCAGTATAGCCCCAAAGCTTTTTCCCTTCCTTGACCACTCACACCTACATCTGCTTCAGAACCTCCCACTTCACACCCCCAAATCCCTCAGTAGCCCCCACCCTACAAGCTTTTCTTCCTGTTTCCCCCACCATCCTCTGGCCCAGCTCTTTGACAAACCTAGCCTCTTTGACTATGACTGGGTTCCCACCTTCTTTCCCTACCCCCATCTTTCTCTACCCCCATCCACGCTCTGAATCTGGTAAAGTTCAGTCTTTGGCTGGCTGGAGGGATGAGAAAAACTTACCAAGTACATTCAGACTTTTTCCAATCACATAGTTCTTAGCGATGCTAAAGTTCTCTCCACATAGCACTGAACTCCAGAATGGAAGGGGATGGAGGCTGTGGGGACTGGTGGCGTTTGCAGATCAGCAAATTGAAAATGCCAATGGGAAACTCTAAAGGTTAAGAGATGTGAAGCCCATTTACAGAAAAATCACAGATTCATACCCTCCCTTCTAAATATTCTGGAGTGATGTACATTTATTTAAAAAACAGTGATTCAAAGAAAAATATAAAAGTAGTACAGGGATGTGGTGAAAATTATAAAGATGGTTTTCAAACAACTAATGTATTGGAAAGTCTTTCTTATGGGTTTTCATGGGGATCAAGTCAGATCACTATGCAAGCATAAATTGTGTGTGTGTGTGTGTGTGTGTGTGTGTGTGAAGACATTTGTTTTCCTCCATGAAACATTGCATGATCATTAAAGGACAGTTCTGATTTAAAGAGATGGCAGTTCTCCTAGGACAGTGGTCGGCAAACTCATTAGTCAACAGAGCGGCAAACCGTGGCTTTTGAGCTGCATGTGGCTCGCGAGCCGCGGTTTGCTGACCACTGTCCTAGGAGGACTACCAAGCCAAGTAAAAGCTGACACCAGAGAAATGGGATTCTTAAGGGACAAGGCCATTTGTTCAGAAAAATCCTAATTATTTGGAAAGAACAGCAAAGACCACTTGGCAGGTTCCCCACTGTCTTGTGGAGGTTCTCCTGTGACCTGAGACACACCATCAGTGCCAAGGCTGGTGGGGTCCTTGTGGCGCGGCCGATGTGCTGAGGGCAGAAACACACCAAGTCTGCAGGGCCAGCTTCTGGCTCCCACCAGGTGGACCTGGCTGGCTGCACAGCCACATCCTTTAAGGCTGATCCCAGGTCAGTCACCCAGAAAGGAGGCTCAGCGGGACACAGTGACTCATAGTCAGATTTGCATGTTTAGGAAAAGAGTCAAGAAAGGAGGTAAATATAATCCAACTCTGCTCTTACTCTCATAGAAGATAATTACAACCAAACAAGAAAATTAAATGTCAAAGTGCCAGACTGTATTATAATTAAACAAACACAAAGCAGGTTTCAGGAACATTCAGAATGCCACCTAAATGATTCAGACAAAGCCTGTGAACGAGGCAAGCGGACACCTTGTCATTACTCCAGAACTCGGCACTGCCCCGCGCCTGCTAAGTCGGCAGGCGCGATGTAATGGTGGACTCCCACAGTGTAGAGGGCATTTATTTCTTTATTTTTGGAATGAGATAATCAAGCTTAGTAGCTCAGGCAGAAGCTGTGAGGTCAATTAAACCTGAGTTCAACTCGCACTCAGCCACTTGGCATATGCATGCTCTGAGACCCATTTCCTATCTATAAAATAAGGGTTGATAACACAGTTATGAGAAATGTGCAGAGCTGTCCACTGTGAGCCTCATTTGTAGTAAGCACTCTGCATACAGTAGCTGTGTGCATCAAAATAATTAGCACTGACCATAGGCCCGATGCATGTTTAAGGGCCCAGTTGATATTGGATGAGATGAAATAAAGGTAATCTAGCTACTTCCCCAGATATTCTTCAGCATTCGTGCAGCAAGGTCTTGGCAGGGATAACCTTTGGTCTAGAGTCGCTCAGCTTTGACAGAGTATGCCAAGACTTTGAGCTCTATGAGGTGAAGAATCGCATTTGATTTTTCTCTGTGGAGGGACTTACACGGGCCATATGCTTCAAAACAGCTGATGACTGACTGGATCATTAAAAGAGTAAAGGGCACATCATATATATTCCTCCAAATTTGCAACAAGAGGTTTTCTTCTACTTGGTCTTATATAAAGTCTCATCATATACCTACAGTCCTCAGCTACTTAATCATTTGAAAGCATTTTCTAAATGATTTTTGAAAAAAAACAACAACAAAACATTAGTGGTAGCAGGGAGAAGAGCTAGAGGTGCCATTAATGTTACAGCCAAATTATGAGTTTATGTTTCTTCAGTCCAAAGGGAAGAGCAGTAGAACTTTCCAGTGTATGAATGATTCCATAGGCACTCCTCTATTCGATTTCACAATAATTCTCAAAGAGTTTAAGCCAGTGATTCTCAAATTGTGGGGTATATTCTTAGAACAAGAGGTGATACTAGACAATATACAATATTAAATGACACTGAATCATACCATCTAAAAAGTATTCCCTTTTCAATTATCTTTTAACTAGACGCCCAGTACATGACATTCATGCACTGGGGGAAGGGGGGTTCTTCAGCTCGGCCTGCGCCCTCTCACTGTCTGGCTGTCCGGGACCCCTTGGGGATGTGAAAGGCTCCCACCACCATTACTGTGCTCGCCAACCATGAGCCTGGCTTCTGGCTGAGCTGCACTCCCCCTGTGGGAGCGCGCTGACCACCAGGGGCAGCTCCTGCCTTGAGCGTCTGCCCCCTGGTGGTCAGTGTGCATCATAGTGACTGGTCGTTCCACCGTTTGGTCAATTTGCATATTAGGTTCGGTCAATTTGCCTATTAGGGTTTTATTACCCAGGATATTTCTTATTACATCCAGGAAAAGTCTCCATTGGACACTAGCACTTTCTTAACACCTCAATAATAGTTGCTACAAATCTCTGAGAGAAAAGAAGTGAGGAAAGAAGGGAGAGAGGAGGAAGAAAAGTCAATGGAGTGGTCAGGTAGCATGTAATTGTCTACTTCTAAGCATTTTGAAGTATTGAGGAAAAATTTAACAACATTGTTTTCTTCATTGTATTATCTTCATAGTTATCTACTCCAAGAAGAGTATCAAGTACATATTAAGTAAATGATCATATAAGAGGTATCAATGTAATAATAAAACTAAGGAAGTAGTTTTAAATGACCGAAATGTATATTCATATTTTGCATCAGGACATAAAGCTATAAATCTGAAAGCTGGAGCCAAGGGGTCCTCAAACTCTCTATCTTCTGCTCTTTCTACCTCAGAACATCTCCTAAATTATTAAATTATTTCAAGGATAAATTTGAGTAGAGGTTAAGAGCTCTCATCTCTAGCTAGGAAAATCTGAAATTGAGTCCACCTTCAACACCACTAGCTATGCTTTATTGGATGAGTTATTTAACATCTCTAACCCTGCCCTATCTTTTAGAAAAGGAAATAATAATGGCACCTAACTCATAGGGTAGTTATGGTGTATCAATGAAAAAAATTGCTATCCAGCATTAGCATGGTTGCACAAACATAGGAGCTCCATAAATGTCTGCTCAAAATATTGATTACAAAGTTGGAGGCATCATACTTATTTCAAACTATATTACAAAACTATAGTAACCAAAACAGTATAGTAAGGCATAAAAATGGACACGTAGACAAATAAAACAGAACCAAGAGCCAAGAAACAAACCCATGCATACTGTGGTCAATGAATATTTGACAAAGGAGGCAAGAGCATACAATGGAGTAAAGACAGTTTCTTCAATAAATGGTTGGGAGAATTACACAGGTATATGGAAAAAATGAAACTACACCACCAACTTACACCATACACAAGAATAAAGTCAAAATGGATAAAAGACATAAATGTAAGTTGCAGAACCATAAACATCTTAGCAGAAAACATAGGCTGTAAAATCTCAGACATCTCATGTAGCAGTATTTTCACTGATACATCTCCTAGGGCAAGGGAAACAAAGGAAAAAATAAACAAATGATGTTGGAAGCTGCCCATTGCCTTCACTAGCAGAAAGGGGTGGACAAGGAGTCCGGAAGGCTGATAGCTAAGATCTGGAAACAGCCCAAGAGCCCATCAGTAGATGAGTGGATAACAAAGCTGTGACACATTGACACAATGGAATACTATACAGCAGTAAAAATAGAAAAAAAGAAAGGATCACTTACCCTTTGTGACAGGGTGGACCTGAAGATCATTATGCTAAGTCAGTGGTCGGCAAACTCATTAGTCAACAGAGCCAAATATCAACAGTACAACGATTGAAATTTCTTTTGAGAGCCAAATTTTTTAAACTTAAACTTCTTCTAATGCCACTACTTCAAAATAGACTTGCCCAGGCCGTGGTATTTTGTGGAAGAGCCACACTCAAGGGGCCAAAGAGCCGCATGTGGCTCGCGAGCCGCAGTTTGCCGACCACGGTGCTAAGTGAAACAAGCTAGTCAGAGAAAGACAAATAGCACATGATCTCACTTACATGTGGAATCTAATGAACAAAGTAAACTGATGAATAAGATAGAATCAAAGGCATGGAAACATGGAACAGACTGACAGAACTCAGAGGGGAGGGTGGTGGACAGGAAGAGATTAACCGAAGAACTTGTATGCATACATGCACAGCCCATGGACACAGATAATAGTGCAGTGAAGGCCTGGGGCGTGATAAGGGCTGGGTGGAGGGAGGCAAATGGGGGGTATATGGGGACATGTGTCATACTGTCAACAATAAAAAATAAATGTAAAAAAGAGTAAATAAAAAATATGAAAAACCAAAAAAGGAAAATCATCTTGGCAGTAAGGGAAACAAATTGCGAAATGAAACATTCTGTATATTAACTCTCCAAAGTATATAACCATGTAATTAGTGTTTTTGTTTAATAACATAAATTCCAATTTTCTGGAGCACTGTGTTTTCTTGAAAAGGTTTTTTTTTTTTTTTTTTTTTTTTAAAGCATCTAAAATTACCTCAGTTGGTTTGCTTCATCCTTGCTGTTGAGTCCTTCATTTTTCCCCCCTTTTGTTTTAGAGTATGCTAAGACAAAGGCTTTAACTCAAGGCCAGTGAGTTCATTAAAGATGATAGGTTGGCATTTCCTTACTCAAATTTGCTATTGTCCTAAAGCTATTTTATTGTACCTTTCCAGGCTGTCAGTTTCACTTAAACCTTGTTAATTTACTTATAAAATGAGACTTCTTTTCTTGCCTGAAAGTGACTTCTAACATTGGAGCAAGTTTCTTTTTAAACCTAAAATTGTAAAATTTGTCTGTTTATGCCTCAGGAGACTAGAGAACCCACTGGCTGAAAAGCTGGTAATAAAGTGCCACATCCTTTTGAGATATTTCAAATAGAAAACATTTTTTTTTCCTGGTGCCTTAAGTAAACGGAATTATTTTATCATGTGCTCTCTACGAAACAAATATTTACCTCATTTAACAGCATATGTGTTTCATAAATGCTACCTTAATAAAAATACAGCAATAGAATATATCAAATTGATCACATTATTTTTGTCATTTTTCTCTTAATGTTATGCTGTCAGTTTAAAAATGAAACAGTCACCTCAACATATATAAAGTTAAGTCAGTTTTACTTGGTAAAATGAATTTTTAAGAAAAAATGTTAAGGAAGGAGATTAGTCTGAGGTATGACTTTGTGAAAAATTCGATAATGAGAATACAATACTGACATGACTCTTCACCAGGAGCTGTTTTGTGCATTAGGAATATACTAGCAAATCAAACAGGTATGTCCCTTGCTTTTGTAAAGCTCACACTGTAATGGAGAAGTCAATAAACAAGTAAATAAAGCAATCATTTCAGACAGTAACTAGTACCATAAATCAAACAAAAGGGAAGTAAGAGAAGGATAAAGTGATGTATGTGGCTACTTTGGATGCGATGATCACAAAAGGTCACTCTTTTAAGTTGGCATTTGAGCTAAAGCCTGAGTAAGGAGAAAGTCCCAATCTTGTCAAGTTCTGGGAGGAGAAGGGGATGGTGGCAGGGCATGTGTGAGACTGAGAGATCAGGAAGTGCAAAGGCACTGGGGTGAGTGCCCCTTTACAGAAACAGCAAAAAGCTCAGGGTGGTGGGAAAATAGTAACTAACACAGAGGAGGTCTACTAGTATAATGAGGAAGGGAGATGGGCAAGTGATTATATAATGTAGGCCTTTGTAGGCCATAAAAAGTTTGTATTTTACTCAAAGTGTAAGGAGAGTCATATGTGAACTGATTAAAATTGCAACAAGATGGTTTTTGCAGCTGTGTGGAGAACAGATTTTTAGAAGGGCAAACTAGAAGGTTCAAGTGAGAAGATCTTGCAGGAATTCTCTTGAAAGATGGTGATGGTTTGGATTAGGGTAGGAGTAGTGAAGATGCAGAGAAGTGGATGGATTTGAGATATGGCCGAAAGGTGCTACTGATAGATCTTGCTGACAAATTTGAAAGGGAAGGAGGGGTGGGGGAGGGAGGGGAGGGGAGAGGAGGGGAGGGGAGGGGAGGAACCACGGTTGACTCCCAGGTTTTGGGCTTGTTCACTGGGTGGTTAGTGGTGCTATTCATTGACAGGAGAAGAATTCTGGAGGAGCAGGTTTCATGGTAGAAACCAAGGGTTCCTTTGGATGTGTTAATTACTAGATGCCTTTAGACTTCCAAGTGGATATGTCTGATGATTAATTCCATACTCAAGTTTGTAGTTTAAAAAGCAGATCAAGGCTGGAGGTATGGATTTGGAACATGTTGGTATTTAGGATAATATATTTTTAGAGTAGTATTAAGTGAAATAACTACACTGACACTAAATATCGTTTCAGAGAGTCTATGTAGAATAGAATTTAATTATAATTCCAAGGCCTCAGTGAAAACTTACGTTATGCTCCATTTTCATAAACTATAATCAAAATATCATATAACTTGTCAATTATACTTCAATAAAAAATAAATAAAATTTGTATGTATATGTATACGTATAACTGAAAACCCTGAAGGACTTGAAGACTCCTAGTCTAAACATGATTTAATCATACAATCAAAATGCGATTTTTTAAATTCTAATTCAACAATGGGAATTGGAGAATATTTTCTGAGCTTCTGAATGCACTTTATTTATATGAGTCTCTAAGTCAACACTCAAAAATTTTATAAGGCCTGGCCGGCATGGCTCAGTGGTTGAGCACCAATAAATGGGTTCAATTCCGGTCAGGGCACATGCCCAGTTTGCGGGGCTCAATCCCCAGTGTGGGGCATGCAGAAGGCAGCCTTTCAATGATTCTTTCTCATCACTGATATTTCTCTCTCTCCTCTCTCTCTCTTCCTCTTTCTCTTTCTCTCCATCTCTGAAATCAAAAAAATATTTTAAAAAATTTTATAAGGTCTCACTCATGAATTCAAAGCTCAATCTGAGAATATAAAATATCCAATTCCTCCTTGTTTTCCTAATGGCTCTGAATAAAATCCAAGCAATTTCTAAATTGCTAGAGAGTAGAAGATGTTTTTATTTTGAAACTCAAAAAATGGTATGTGACCTCAAGCCTAGAAACTCCCAACTATGCCCACAAACCATATACAAAGACCATGTGGTATTGGTCCATTTTAAATATCACAGCGGGAACTGGTCACAGTTGAATTCCAGGACAATTTTTTGGATGAGCACTAATTCCATTTTCACACCTCTGCAAAAGAGAGCTTATCAAGCTCTATTAAAGGGAAGTATCCAATAGATTCTTTATTGGCACACTAGGCATCTTGTCAATATATATATTTTTAATTCACCTTGAAGATGATCAAAGGATTCAAGAAATCTCAGACCATGGCAGTCTATCCTCTCAAAACTCCCTCAAGGGCCTGGTTTTCTACATGAAATTTTGTCAAGTATTTTTAAATATTGTTGTTCTCATCTTGGGCTAGATTTGGAAGAAGCTTCTTCCAGAGGGCAGGGAACTCAGAGAGTGGAGGAGGATTAACTCGTCCTCTTCCTGTGGACATCTCCATCTACCTAGCCACTGGCCGATCATTTGGATTTTCAAAAATTCAGAAAAATTGTGCCTAATCCACAAGGATGGAGCCACACGAAGTGTGTTTTGTTCTCTGCTTTAGATAGTAAGATTCAAATGAGTTAACTTGAAGGGGTTCATGACCTTCATCACAAAATGGTCAAGGGATAAGGAAGGGACTTGAAGAAGCTCTGAGTTTCTGAATCTTTAGATTTCACAAGTGGGGAATGGAATTCTTCTTAGTGTTCACTAGCCCAACTCAATCTCAGAATTCCATACAGTGGTAAAGAAACAAGAAGGGAATCCAGAACTGTTTTTTTAAAAAATATATTTTTATTGATTTCAGAGAGGAAGGGAGAGGGGAATAGAGATAGAAACATCAATGATGAAAGAGAATCATTGGTCAGCTGCCTCCTGCATGCCCCCCACCAGGGAATCGAGCCCACTACCTGGGCATGTGCCCTTGACCAGAATCAAACCCAGGACCTTTCAGTTCATAGGCTGATGCTCTATCCATTGAGCCAAACCAGCTAGGGCAAGAACTGTTTTAAAGCAATAAGTAGCCCAGCTGGTGTGGCTAAATGGTTGAGCATTGACCTATGAACCAGGAGGTCATAATTCAATTCCTGGTCAAGGCACATGCCCAGGTTTCGGGCTCGATCCCCAAAAGGGGATGTGCAGGAGGCAGCCAATCAGTGATTCTCTCCCATCATTGATGTTTCTGTCTTCCTCTCCCTCTCCCTTCCTCTCTGAAATCAATAAAAATATATATTTTTTAAAAAAGCAATAACTAAGACAGTATTAGATAACTGATGACCAATATCGCAATTATGAGCAAGTAAAAAATAATGACATGGTTGACATGGAAGGCCTTGAGAGCAACGTACTCTCTGTCCTTCACCTTCCCATCAGTAGGTGGTGACTTATTAAATGAACAACAGCCACTACAGGCAGCAGAATGGAAAAACAGGTTACACCTTAGGGAGCTTGAACACCAGGTTTCAAATTTCAAAGGATTGAACTGGTATATTCAGTGGGAAAGGCAAATATTGAAATATTTTAAAAGTAAATGAGTAAGAAATATAATGTAGGTTAGATTATTTGGTAATAAGCACTTAATCATTTTAATTGCTTGACTGGCTATGTTGTTTTTGCATGCTCATATATTCTTCGTGGTCCATTTCCCCTACACTGTCTGTCCCTCTTTCCACACTTAGCCTCACCCTCCAGCTCACAGACTGCCTTAGTGGTGGTGGCTGCCATAACAGAACACAACAGACTGGGGAGTTTAAACAACAGAAATTTATTTTCTCACAGTTCTGGGGACTGGAAGTCCAAGGTCAAGGTGTTGGTGGGTTTGGTTTCTCCTGAGGCCTCACACTGTAGCCTGCAGATGACCATCCTCTTACTGCCTCTTCACATGGTCTTCTTCTATGTACACACACCCCTGGTGTCTCTTTCTCTTCTTACAAGGGCACCAATCATATTAGATTTGGTCCCCATAACAATGCTCATTTTAATTTAATCACCTCTTTAAAGAACTTATTTCCAAATATGATTACATTCTGAGTTACTGGGGTTGAGACATCATGTAAATTCTGTGACACATAATTCAGCCCATAACATAGACCATAAGCATGGATAATTTGTTTTTCCTAATCATGCAAATAACATCACCTTCACATAATACTTACTTCTCCACTCTAAGAACCACTGGCTCAGGTCTGACTTGAACATCTATTAACGAGTGCTCTTCATTTTCTCACCACAATCATTGCATCAACTCTTTGCAATCTGACTTGGAGCAACACCAGATAGCTAACAAGCTCTTTCCGAAGCTGTAGGTAAATTCCTTTGGCCACTTCAAGGAGAATCTCTCCATTCTACTTCCCCTGGTCCGGTACACAGCACTGGACACCCTTACACTGCCACCTTTCGGAAATGCACTGCTTCCTGGTGGACCATGACTTTACATCCTAAGGGGCTCCTTCCTGTTATCCCTTCCTGGTACTTCCTTCCGTCTTGGCTCCTGTCTCCAGAGTTTCCTTAAGAAAACTCTTCCTTTGGACTATTCAACCATCACCTCCTTCCCAGGGAGCTGAACTGCCTGCCCTGAACTGCCTGAGAACTGGGTCTCTCACATTCAATTCCAGGTTCTTTGCAATTTTTCAGCTCAAAGTCATCACATGCAAAATCACATTCCTTGAACCCGGTGTTTTCAACCCTCCACGCGCAGGTGCGAGAGTGAACCCTGCTGAGGCCGTGAAGGTGCCCAAGGCCCTGGAGGTGGCCCGGCAGAGCCCAGCCCTTTGGCACCAGCCCTGGTTCCCCCGGGGCAGCCCGTAAGCAAGGCCCATCCCAGCACAGAGACCATGCTGTTCCGGGGGCACCAGGCCGTGTTGTCGGTGGGGAGGCTGAAGAAGCAGTTACTCAGAGCCAGCCAGCTAATTAGTGAAAAAATAAGTGGCATTGAAGTCACAAAACTAGATGACCACTTTCTTGACATGGAAAGGATGGCGGCAGAATAGACAGACGTGTCCCAAGCCTTGTCCTGGAGCAGACAGAAAGAACAGCTGAGGGTCGCATGGGGAGTGTCTGTTGGTGAGTTAAGGGACAGCTATACTCCAGGAGAAGATGGGGGACTGCTGGACAGGGCTCCCCTGATAGGGCAGCCCCCACTGCTGCTGGGTTCCCTCGCGGAGCCACCAGCTCAGACATGGAGACCACGCCATCTTGAAGGGGAAAGTGGATGTTATTGGAACCCTGAAAAGCTACAACTGTGGCACCCACTGAACAGCTGCGAACCCCAGGGCACCGGTCCCCACTTGGCGCAAACACGCGGATTCAGAGGAGCTCTACACTCCACCACGGAAAGGTCAGATTTTGCCTGGGATAAGGTGAGGTCTCTGGTCCCAGCAGGACAGAGAAACACGTGCGCTGCGGGAGCTGGAGGACCAGGGGAAGTCTGCACCTAGAAAAATCCGTGGCTGTTGGGGCTGGCGTGATCCGTGAATGTGGAAGGGGGTCCTCAGAGCTGCTAACAGAGGGGATCTCTAAAAAGCAACCCATTTTGATCTGGCACAGAAGGACAGTCTAAAAATTTTAAAAGTGTGCCAGCTGCTTGGACACAAGGGGGAAGGAAGGACTGCGCAGACGTGTGCGGCCCCGGAGTTCGCACACTTGCGCTATTTCCTCTTTGAATCCTTGCTGCTGATTGCTAAGCCCGGTGCATGGGATTGCCAAGTTGGGGACACCCTAGGAGACTGCAGGAGAAGGTTGTTTTTCTGGAGCCTGGGGTTCAGAGCGGGGAGTGACAGTCAGAAACCAGCTCTGGGGCAGCCCGCTCCCACAAACCAGTATTGAGTGCCACAGGGAAAACAGGATCTAAGCACAGGCTAGAGAGGACCTATAGACCCAGAGGTCAATCCAGAAACACTGCCACCCAGGGGTTGAATCACAAATTGACTCTTGTGTAATCAGAAATAAAGGAATATAAGAAATTAAGACACACTGCCTGCTTAAAAATCAGGACTGGCTTACAACACTGAGGAGCAGTGGAATGCAGAGAACTGCAATACTGTCCTGACTGGGAAACAGGCATGCGAAACAGAACAATAGAGGAAATGAATGACCTTCACCACTGCACATTTTATTTTTATTTTATTTTTTCTTTTTTTCATGTTTTACATAAGAAACTAATTTTTTTCTTTTTTCCTCACTTTATTTTACCTTTTTAATTATTACATTTTTATTTTCAATCAGTATTATTACTACTACTATTTTTCCTTTTTTAAAAAGTGTCATTTTATTTTCTCTTTATTTGACTTTGAGATTAGTGTTCTACATTCTATTTTCATCTTTCCTTTAGCATCATTCTACTCTATCTCAACTCTACCTTTATGTCATCACTCTCTTCCTAACTTTTCCCCTTTTGTTGTCCTGTTTATCTTACCCTTTTCCTGCTTTAGATTTTCTCTATTCTTTCTTTTTACCCCCTGTTAAAATTTCACCCTACTTATATATCTAATTTCCCATACCCTGCTCCAAGTCCATACACACCTCTCTCTTCTCTGTCTTCACTATCCAAAAAATTGTTTTTCTCTCTGTCCTTTTGTTGATGTTTGCTTGAATGTTGATTATATCGATTTTTTATGCTTTTTGTGAGATTGTTTTGCTTATTCTTTTGTTTTGTTTTGTTTTTTGTTTACTTTGTTTTTGTTTGTTTTTTGCTTCTGTTTTCCCTCACCTCGCTTGATATTAGTTGTTGTTTGTAGTTTGTATTCATCTCCAGGTACTTGTTCCTGGCATTTGCTGGGATTAGTGGCTGTTCTATTGGAGTTTTCTCCCCATGTATATAGTTTGTTTCCCTTTTCTTTCTTATTCTCTTTCTTTTCTCTCTTACTTTTTTTTTCCTTTTTCCAATTTCATTTTGGCACTCCTTTCTTTTTTTTTTCCTTTTTCTTTTCTTCTTTCTCTCCTATCCCCTAATTTGTCTTTCTCTGGTGGTCACCTTTACTTGGGGTTATTAATAACGTGAATACATTTCTGTTCAGTGCCTTGTGGGTTGTACCTGGTTGTGTTGTATTTTGTGCCTTTAAATCAACGCAGGAGAGAGAGAACTACATAACCAGGCACCCGGAGAAGAGAGACCATGGGGAGACAAAGAAACAACCCACATATAAAAGAAAAGCAGGCATCACCAGAAAAAGAAGTAAATGAAATGGAGGCAAGCAACCTGTCAGAGAAACAATTCAGAGAAATGGTCATAAGGTGGCTGAAAAGAATGGAAGACAAATTCAACAATATGAGTAAGAACCAAGAGGAAATGAAGAAGAATCAAGAAGAAATGAAAAATGACATCGCTGCTGTAAAGAACTCAATAGAAAGCATCAAGAGTAGACTAGAAGAAGCAGAGGACCACATCAGTGAGCTAGAAGACAAGGTAGGAAAAAATACCCAAGTAGAGCAGCTTCTAGAAAAAAAAAATTAAAAAGCAGGAGGAGAGCCTAAGGGAACTTTGGGACAAAACGGAACAAAACAACATCCACATATAATAGGGGATCCAGAAGGAGAGGAAACTGAGCAAAAAATAGAAAACCTGTTTGAAGAAATAATGACAGAAAACTTCCCTGATGTAGGGAAGAAAAAACCCACACAAATCCAAGAAGCTCACAGAGTCCCAAGCAAAATGAACCCCAAAAGACCGATGCCAAGGCACATTATAATTAAATTGGCAAACTCCAACGACAAAGTAAGAATCTTAAAAGTGCCCAGAGAGAGACAGAAAGTTACCTACAAAGGAACCCCCATCAGACTAGCAACTGATTTCTCAACAGAAACTCATCAAGCCAGAAGGGAATGGAATGAAATATACGAAGTCATGCAAAGGAAGGGTCTGAATCCAAGAATACTGTTCCTAGCAAGGCTATCAATCAAAATTGAAGGTGAAATCAGGAGCTTCACAGATAAAAAAGGACTAAGGGAATTTATTACCACCAAACCAGCAATGCAAGAAATGCTAAAGGGTCTGCTGTAAAAAAAAAAAAAAAAAAAAAAAAAAAATAGAAATAGGAAGCGAAGAAGGAACACAGGGGTAAAGAATAAAAATGGCGACAAATAAGTACCTATCAATAATAACTTTAAATGTAAATGGATTAAATGCCCCAATCAAAAGACATAGAGTAACAGATTGGATAAGAAAACACAACCCATATATCTGCTGTCTACAAGAAACCCACCTCAGAAAAAAAGACACACACAGACTGAGGGTGAAGGGATGGAAAAAGGTTTTTCAGGCGAATGGAAATGAAAAAAAAAAGCTGGGGTAGCAATACTTATATCTGACAAATTAGATCTCAAAGTGAAGGACATAACAAGAGATAAGGAAGGCCGCTTCATAATACTAAAGGGAAAAATCCAACAAGAAGATATAACTCTGGTAAACATATACGCACCCAATACAGGAGCACCCAAATACATAAAAAAAACTCCTGGAGGATATCAAGGGAGAGATTGACAGCAATACAATCATAGTAGGAGACTTTAATACCCCACTATCACCATTGGACAAATCCTCTAAACAAAAAATCAGCAAAGAAACATCAATCCTAAATGACTCACTAGACCAGATGGAATTAATTGACATCTTCAGAACGTTTCACCCCAAAGCCACAGAATATACATTCTTCTCAAGTGCACATGGGTCATTTTCAAAGATAGACCGTATGTTGGGTCATAGGCAAAGTTTCTTCAAACTCAAGAAGATAGAAATCATATCAAGCATCTTCTCAGACCACAGTGGCATAAAACTGGAAATCAACTACAATAAAAATAATCCAAAAAAATCAAACACATGGAGACTAAACAGCATGCTATGAAACAATGACTGGGTTACCAGAGAGATCAAAGAAGAAATAAAAAACATCATGGCAACAAATGACAATAAAAACACAATAATCCACAATCTATGGGACACAGCGAAAGCAGTCCTGAGAGGGAAGTTCATAGCTCTACAAGCCTAATGCAAAAAAAAACAAGAAACAATGGCAATAAATTACCTAACCCTACAACTCAAAGAGTTAGAAAGAGAGCAACAAGAAAAGCCCAGTGTAAGCAGAAGGAAGGAAATAAGAAAGATCAGAGCGGAGATAAACGACATTGAGACAAAAAAAAAAATACAAAAGATCAACAAAACCAAGAGCTGGTTCTTTGAAAGGATAAACAAGATTGATGAACCTCTAGCCAGGCTCACCAAGAAGCAAAGAGAGAGGACCCAAATAAACAAAATCAGAAATGAAAGAGGTGAAATAACAACAGACCCCACTGAAATACTAAGGATTGTTAAAAAAAATACTATGAACAACTCTATTCCAACAAACTGGACAACCTGGAGGAAATGGACATATTCCTAGAAACATACAACCTTCCAAAACTTACTCAGGAAGATTCTAAAAATCTCAATAAGCTGATAACTATGGAAGAAATTGAAGCATTCATCAAAAAGCTTCCAGCAAACAAAAGCCTGGGGCCAGATGGCTTCACAGGGGAGTTTTACCAAACATTCAAGGAAGAACTAAAACCTATCCTCCTCAGACTATTCCAAAATATTCAAGAGGAAGGAACACTTCCAAGCTCCTTCTATGAAGCCAGCATCACCCTAATACCAAAACCAGATAAAGACAACACAATGAAAGAGAATTACAGGCCAATATCTCTCATGAACATAGATGCCAAAATCCTCAACAAAATTCTAGCAAATCGGATCCAGCACTACATCAGAAAGATCATACACCATGACCAAGTAGGATTTATCCCAGGAATGCAAGGATGGTACAATATCTGCAAATCAATAAATGTGATACATCACATAAACAAATTGAGAGATAAAAATCACATAGTCGTATCAAATGATGCAGAAAAAGCATTTGACAAAATCCAATACCCTTTCTTGATAAAAACTCTCAACAAGGTGGGAATAAAAGGATCATACCTCAACATAATGAAAGCTATATATGATAAACCCACAGCTAACATCATACTCAATGGGCAAAAACTAAAACCATTTCCCCTTAGAACAGGAACAAGACAGGGATGCCCACTCTCACCACTCCTGTTTGATATAGTACTGGAAGTATTAGCTACTGCAATTAGACAAGAAGAAGAAATAAAAGGCATCCAAATTGGAAAAGAAGAAGTAAAGCTGTCCTTATTTGCAGATGACATGATATTGTACATAAAAAACCCAAAAGACTCCATCAAAAAACTAATAGACTTAATAAATGAATTTGGCAATGTAGCAGGATACAAAATTAATGCCAAGAAATCTATGGCATTTCTATACACCAATAGTGAACTTAAAGAAAGAGAGGCTAAAAAAGCATTCCCATTTACCATCGCACCAAAAAAATTAAGATACCTAGGAATAAACTTAACTAAGGAGGTAAAAGACCTATACGCGGAAAACTACAGGACACTGAAAAAAGAGATAGAGGAAGATGTAAACAGATGAAAGAACATACCATGTTCATGGATTGGGAGAATCAACATCATTAAAATGTCCATACTACCCAAAGCAATCTATAGATTCAATGCACTCCCCATTAAAATACCAACGGCCTATTTCACAGACCTAGAAGGAACTCTCCAAAAATTCATCTGGAATGAAAAAAGACCCTGAATAGCCACAGCAATCCTCAGAAAGAAGAACAAAGTAGGTGGGATCTCAATACCAGGTTTCAAGCTGTATTACAAAGCCATTGTTCTCAAAACTGCCTGGTACTGGCACAAGAACAGACATATAGATCAATGGAATAGAATAGAGAACCCAGAAATCGACCCAAATCACTATGCTTAATTACTATTTGACAAAGGAGGCATGAACATACAATGGAGTCAAGACAGTCTCTTCAATAAATGGTGTTGGGATAATTGGACAGATACATGCAAAAAAATGAAACTAGACCACCAACTTACACCATATACAAAAATAAACTCAAAATGGATAAAGGACTTAAACATACGACCATAAACCATAAAAATACTAGAGGAATCCACAGGCAGAAAAATCTCTGACATATGCCGAAGCAATTTCTTCATTGATACTGCTCCTAGGGCAATGGAAACTAAAGAGAAAATAAACAAATGGGACTACATCAAAATAAAAAGGTTTTGCACAGCAAAGGAGACCATCAATAAAACAACAAGAAAGCCCACTGCATGGGAGAACATATTGCCAATGATATCAACGATAAGGGCTTAATCTCCAACATTTACAGGGAACTCATGCAGCTTAACAAAAAGAAGATAAACAACCCAATCAAAAAATGGGCAAATGATCTAAATAGACACTTTTTGAAAGAAGACAGAAAGAAGGCCAAGAGACATATGAAAACATGCTCAAAGTCACTAATCATCAGAGAGATGCAAATCAAAACAACAATGTGGTACGATCTCACACCTGTTAGAATGGCTATTATCAACAAATCAACAAATGACAAGTGCTGGAGAGGATGCGGAGAAAAAGGAACCCTCGTGCACTGCTGGTGGGAATGCAGACTGGTGCAGCCACTCTGGAGAACAGTATGGAGTTTCCTCAAAAAACTAAAAATGGAACTCCTATTTGACCCAGTGATCCCACTTCTAGGAATATATCCCAAGAAACTAGAAACATGAATCAGAAAGGATATATGCACCCCTATGTTCATAGCAGCACAATTCACCATAGCTAAGATTTGGAAACAGCCTAAATGCCCATCAGCAGATGAGTGGATTAAAAAACTGTGGTATATCTACACAATGGAATACTACGCTGCGGTAAAAAAGAAGGAGTTCTTACCATTTGCAACAACATGGATGGAGATGGAGAGCATTATGCTAAGTGAAATACCCAGGCAGAGAAAGATAAATATCACATGATCTCACTCTTTTGTGGACTATAATGAACAACATAAACTGATGAACAAAAATAGATCCAGAGACAGAACGTCAAACCCCAGGGAAGGTATGGGATGGTGGGGGAGAGATCAACCAAAGGACTTATATGCATGCATATAAGCCTAATCAATGGACACAGACAATAGGGGGGTGGGGGCA
Source organism: Plecotus auritus (assembly GCF_963455305.1). NCBI lineage: Eukaryota > Metazoa > Chordata > Mammalia > Chiroptera > Vespertilionidae > Plecotus > Plecotus auritus. The sequence goes on from NC_137773.1 coordinate 126,653,257, forward strand.
TGAATGGGAGGTGGGGGGTAATGGGGGAATAAGGACACATATGTAATACCTTAATCAATAAAGAAATAAAAATTTTAAAAAATCACATTCCTCTTTTTCTCAAATTAGAGCCCTTTCTTGTGCTCTCTTTGCTTCAGTGCAGGGCACAAGCTTTACGCCTGGCATTATCTCTGGTCATTGATTAATGTATTCTGCAGTGTTTGTAGAGCCCTCCTGGGAGGCACATGCTGAGCTAAGCAATACAGGTACCAGGTGAATGAGAAAGATACAGTCTCAGCATTGCATTGCTGTTGGTCCAGGTGAACTCTCCCTTTCATGCCCCGTAGCCTGTCACTAAATCCCATGCATCTCTCTCTCTCTCTCTCTCTCTCTCTCTCTCTCTCTCTCTCTCTCTCTCAGCCAAAATCTTCTTTCTCATTACATTGATTTTATCCCACTTGAATTGATGTGAGAACTTCCAAACTGAAACTGATTCTATGCCTCCAATCTCTCCCTTCCTGGTTCCTCCCACCCCATCTCTCCTGAATATCACTGCAGCCCCAGCCTTTAACAGCCAGCACTATCATTGTCACTCCCTGCAGACATTTTTCAGCGAGTATACTGGCCCTCTGAAAAATAAAATCTAAACTCCAGAGCTGGGAATGCTGGGAGAAAATTACAGATTTGAATTCCTGCTTTGTCACGTCAATGCTTGGTGCCCCCAAGCAAGTCATTCACACTTTTTGAACCCGTTTCTCAATGGAAATATCAGAATTAAAAATGGTAACTTGCTCATGGGCTTGTGACGAAGGACACTGACACACTGTTATTTCTGCCACTGCCACTGCCACTGCCACCGCCCGATCTACGAGCTAATGCTCATGAAGCACTTCGGACGCCTGGCACTATCATTATTGCTTACTATTCAGTAGCTCCTTTAATCCCCCCCTCTACGTACTAGCTGTGTGGCTATGGGGAAAGTTTCTTAACCACTCTATGGCTCTTTTTTTTCCAATTTCCAAAATAGGTGTTGTGAGGAGGGAATGTGATAATACATGCCAATTGCAGCACCAGCACGGAGGACGTTCTCAGCAGCAGTCCTGGGACCTTCACCTGCAGCATGCACTGCAGCTTCTGGATGGAGACTGTAAAGGGACTGTAAAACTAAGTCTATTACACCAGATCCAGCTCCTATTTCTTAACCTAAATTGATAACCTTCCAGAGAGAAGAAACTCTGTCTTGTGTTTCCTCTGTTTTCCTAACAGTTTATAAAAACCAGAGCAAACAGTTGCTCTGTGAACGTAATGAATGAATAACCAGGTAACACTCTAATCTCTAAAGGTACACACCCTGTACTTGAAGTTGTGATCCAGATGGTTTCTGAGACTGGTCTTCCTTCTGTGGTTTATACCATCCTTAGCCTCCCCACCCTCCTCCCATTTTTCCTCTCACAGCTTTGTGAAGTTACTGTCTTCCAGCTCTGTAATTATAGCAATAGAGACTGTCTAAATGTATCTAATGCCATAAGTATTCCTCTTCTCACCCCCACAAAAAATTAGCATTTTAGAGGAAAAACAAATCTATAAGGGGTGGGGAGGACTGAATTTTATACCAAGAAAATCTTGAAAAGATTTAAATTCTACTTGAATTTAATACATAACCAGAGATTATATGTAGGTTAATGAGTCCAAAAGCAAAGCTAATTAAGATTCTGTTGCTTTTGCAGAAAATAAAATTGATTCAGCATAATTATGTCTTTTATTAATATAATAACTAAATGTGAATATTTGTACATTGTACAGACAACGTCCAGTGTAATTTAAAATAGCAAAAAGTAATTGTAACAAAGGAAATAAAAAAATACATCAAAAACTTCCCACAGATCATTTGCTCACTGCTTTTTTGTGAGAAATGATTAGAATATTATAATATGAGGTGTGTTCCTATTAATAGACTCATCATACTAAAGTGGTACCAAGGTCAAAATGTATTCATTGCTTTTGAGCTGCATAGAAAATGTAATAAAAGAATAATTTTCAACGTGGTGATTTTTGGAGGGGAGGGGGGATGGGAAGGTGGAGGAGGGTATGGGGGGATAAATGGTGATGGAAGGAGATTTGACTTGGGTTGGTTGGTGAACACACAATACAGTATACAGATGATGTATTATAGCATTTTAAAAAAATGAGAATGTTTTCATATACATATATTTCTCTTCTTAAAAATCTTTATTGTTGAAAGTATTACATAGCTCCTCCTTTTTCCCCCATTAACCTCTTCCAGCCTGCTCCTGTACCCCCACCCCAACCCCAGGCCCTCACCACCCCATTGTCTGTGTCCACAGGTTATGCATGTATGCATACGCATTCATGATCTCTTCCCACCCACCCTCCCGTCAGGTTCAACAGTCTGTTTATGCTTCTGTGTCTCTGGATAATCTCCTTTGAATAAACACAGGCCCTTCTTGCTCTTGGTAACAGTTTTCCCTCAGATTAATGGAAAAAGCACTGATGTTCCTCTTTCATCATCTTTTGAAGAAATATACCATGATGATACTTTGACAGCAAATTTTAAGCCTGACATACCTTACACAATTCTTCAGCTTTGTTTGATATGTGAAATTTTAGTCAGCCATACTTAAAATTAAATTCTGCATATGAACCTCTATGTGGACACCTAGGATGTAAAACAGACAACAGCAGAGCTACTGAGCTTCCTTGTGGGTGAGTGCTGAGCTCCACCCACTGCCTCCCCGACCCAATCTCTTCCCATGCCCAGGCAGGAAGACTTGCTCTGGAACCCTGGGCACCCATAGAACCCTGTCTGCATACCTCTGGACTAGATGGACCAGTATGTAAATCATTCTAAGCTGTAAATTCTATTTTTCCTAGCCATTCTGGTTGTTGAACACAACCTTCAAAGATAGTGGAATCTGCGGGGTGAATTATAAGTTATGCAGTTCCTCTCAGCCCTTTGCCGACACCCTGTGCTTCAGCTCACATGAGCTCTGCTGCAGGCCACCCTCTGCTGGTGCATGTCTACTTAGCAGTCAGCTGACTGCTCCTAAAAGTTTTCTGTAATTACTGATCAGAAGCTATCACTCCCCCTTCATGTGCTTGTTTACTCTCCAAAGTAAACCTTTACATTACTTCTTGTTTTTAAAAAATGCCATTTCATTAAACTTGGTCCTTGTTTTAGTATATTTAGGTCACTTGATACCATCATTCAGTCACCTAATGTATTAATTTACCCTCCGACTATTGTCATTTACAAATGGATGGAGGTAACCTGTGTAAAGCAGAGCATCCCAGGTCCCATCTTGTGCCTAGTAAAGCACATTCTCCAGCAGCAGACCCAAGCCACTCCGTTTTCCCAGGTGATTTGGCTGGTTGGGAACCACTCCAACAGGTCTTAATATGTTGTCCCTACCAGTGAGTCAGGACCAAGGACAGAGACCAACTGAGCTCTGGTTGGTTTTAATCCAAACTCTGCTTGACAGTTCAACCAATTAGGAATTCACTGACTCTGTCCTCGTCTAAATTACTTTTATCTGAACTGGAAACAAAATTTTCTTGAGTGACTCTGAAAAACCTTACTTACATCTATATCTATCTATTCAAAATGTTTTTCTGGTACAACCCTTTTTAAAAAAAAAAAAAAAAAGAGACAGTGATGTTAATACTTGCAGTGTGTGCCTTTTTCCTTTCCTATGGTCACATAGCCATCCACCTATTTGACACTGAGTTGACATGAAGCTCTTGAATCTATACTACTGACCTCTCCCCATTTTTTAAAGTATCACCAATGTCCAAGCAAATTGAGCTTTTTTAATACTTTGCACAAAAGTGTAATTCATCTGGAACAGGACAAGTGGATCTTTAGATGCCCTCAATATCCTTATCAGTGACATGTTTACATTTCTAGACCGATGGAGAGATAAAATGGGGGGGGGGAGGGGGGAAACTAGGAACTGAGTGTGGGAAAGCTTTTGCAGATGGTAATTCTAATATTAATTAGAATTAGTTAATCAGTATTATTTGTTAGCATTTTCTCATCATTCCAAATCAAGGGACCTACATCTTTAGGAATAATAGTGGCAATAGTAGTAGTAAGCAGTGGGATCAATTTCCTTTTAATATTTAATGCTCCTCCTCATTATCATGCACATTATCATACTTATTGCTGCCTATGAGTCTATGCAGGAGATTATTCAAAGAGTCTGTGCAAAAGGAAGTACTATCATGTGAGCTTTATAGCACCTTCACTGTTAAATGCTAGTGTGGACGCTAGATAAAGGCCAACTTTCAGGTCTGTATTCTGAGTATCTAGGCAGTACCTGGAACTGAGTGGGGTTCAATTAATATCTAAGTGAATAAGTAGGTAAATAAGTACATGAATACAGAGCAGCTTATCTTGCTAAATGCCTACAATAGCCCCATGAATTAGTTGTCATTCTCTACCTCAGAGATGAGGAAAATGAAGCTCAGATGGTTAAGTCTAAGATCACAGTCAGTATAAAAAGAGCAACCCAAGCCCATACATTTCAACTGCCAGGTTAGGAACACACCTCACCTGTTTCAGCCATGCCATCAAGAGCTGAGTTTGCTTTTATGTTCAGTCACCCACCAGCTATAGCCACTAGGAAAATCTCACAAACCTTCAGAGTCACAGTATTCTCATTCAAAATAAATATTGCTGGCCGTGCTCACCTTGAAAGGCTGTTTTAATACTCAAAAGAAACACTGTAGTTTAACAGGAGAAATTATCATCATCATCATCATCATTTCTCAAATATTTCCTAGAAGAAAATGATTAAATACCTAAATGTGGAAAGGCTGATATTTCTACTGTAACATTGAAGTTGTGCAAAGGAAAAATTTTAAATTGCATTATCAGATAGCAATAAGACAAGAAATAAATAATGACGCTGGCTTCCAATAATTAAATGCACAAGAACATTATACTCTGGATGGCATAAACACGGAAAGTTGTATTTGCTACCATGCAGATTATGAATATTATAGAAATCCTTGTGCTATACTTACTACTGTCCAGTCACCATACTCAGGGAACTCTTTAGATAATTCTATTGGTGTTGACAACCACTTTCCTCAGGAAGCTTTGTCTCTCTACAAAATGTCTTATTATGTGTCTAGCAAGAAGCTGAAGGTAGAGAGCAATTTTAGAATGAAAGGGGTAGAGGCCGAGAAATCTCTGCTCATTATTTGAGTCTCAGCATGAATGTCACCTCCTTATGGAAGCCTTCCTTGGCAGTCCCACCCCTTTAACAACACTAGATTACTCCCCACCTCAAATCTAGTTCTCCCCATATCATTCATCACAACTGTGATAACAGTTATTTTTGTGTGATTATTCAGTGTGAGTCCCACCAAACTATAAGGTCCTTAAAGGTAAACACAAGTCTCTTTGTTTACTTCTACTCTCCCAGGGCTTATCTTCGGGCTTGGGAACATAGTGGGCTCCTAATATATATTTAATAAACCCATCCATGAAGCTACAGGGGAGAGAAAACTATCCTGTTAATCTTGGTGCCTCTCGTGTAGAGGTTGCTCAGCTAATGGGAGCAAAGAGAAAGCCAAGCTCGCATTTGGGTCAGAGTACACTTGATTATACTGCAGTAACAGACAACCGCCAATCTGAAAAGTTTTCTAACACAAAGGTTTACTCCTTACAGATGTTATATGTCCACCGTATGTTGGGGGTTTCTGCTTCACGCACTCAGGGATAGTCTGACTGTGGCTCACCGTCTGGCTGTGCAGCAGGGGTGATGACAGGGAGAGCTTGCAGCAGCCCCTACAGGCTTCTGTCACAGGGCATGCAGCACCCTCCCTCACATTTTATTGGCCATACTGGCCGATAAACTATGCCTAAGTTCAAAGGGATAAGGAAAAGAATGCCTCCTGTATGCAATATTAACGAATTACGTATGGGGAACATTAATAATATCTCATCTACCCCCAAAACAATTGTGGAACATATCCCAATAATATCTGCTGTTTTTCTTGAGTTGCCCCACAGGGCACCAATTTCTTATTTTATGAAACAATGTAAAGTTTGTTATATATGTAAAGATACAGCTCAAGTTTCAAGTTAGTGGTGCCCCATTATAACCACAACTACAAACAAAGCTACCACCCCCGTGTAACCCTCAAATAATCCTGTGAGAAGGTAATGTGGACTGAATACCAGCTCCCATGGCCTGGTGTTCCCTCTGCCTCCTTTTGGTAAGGCCATGCCAATGTGCCTTCAGGGAACCACAGGTCCTGCATTGTACACAGCCTTGCCGGTGTGACTGTAACAGAAACTTGTCTTCCTGAGACCAAGGGATAGCCATACAACCCAGATTAGGCCTCTGAGGCTCTTGGAGATTTGAAAATCTCCAAGGGGTAGAATGGAAAAATGGTTGGAGTTATATACCCCGGTAGTGGCACTCTAATGCATTCACTAGTTTACTCTAATACTTAATGAATGACCATTAGATGCCAGGAAGCCTCCTGGTACTTTCTGCCTTCATGGAATTTGCAGAAAATACAGTGCAAGTAGGGGAGCTGTTTTCCATAAGATAGTCTAGTGGTCGGCAAACTCATTAGTCAACAGAGCCAAATATCAACAATACAACGATTGAAATTTCTTTTGAGAGCCGAAAACCAACTTCTGCACATGGGCCATGAAGTTTCAATCGCACTGTACGTGCGCGCCCGCATGTGGTGTTTTGTGGCAGAGCCACACTCAAGGGGCCAAAGAGCCATATGTGGCTCGCGAGCCGCAGTTTGCTGACCACTGGGATAGTCAGTAGTGCTTCAGAAGAGGGTGACTCTGCACATGAATGAAGTAGGCAGTCAGCCATGTGACTATCAGAGTATGGCATTGCAGGCCAAGCAAAGGTAACAAGTACCAAGACCCCAAGATAGAGAAGACTTAGTCTGTGCAAGGAATAGCAAGGAGGCTTAAGTGCTAAGCAAGGGCAGGATGCTACACAGTGAATTTAAAGATGTAGCCTTAAGTCTTGTAGGTCAAAATCTAAATAAAAGCAATTGGATTTTACTTTTAATGCAATGGAATGCCATTGGAGAGTACATGTCTTGATTTTGTTTTTAAAATAGTTAATCTGGCCATTGTGTGTAGAATACAACTGGGATGGGAATAACGTGAAGTGGGAAGAAGAGAAAAGGTCATTGAAATAGTCCAGTGAAGACAGGAGGGCGTCTTGGTCTGTGGGCAACGTGTGGGAAGTGAGAGGTGTTCAGAATTAGGGTATAGGTCGAAGGCATAAGTGAAAGAACTTGCTGATGGACCCAATGTGGGGTGTGAGTAAAAGATGGCAAAGATGGTTACAAGAATTTTGGCTAGAGTAATGGGACGGGAGGGGGTACATTTATAAAAATAGATTGTCAAAATTGGGGGGAATAATTAAGTTTTATTTTGTAAATATTACTCTTGAGATGCCTATTATACCTCCAGGTGGAAATGTCACAGGTAGTTGGATATATGAGTCTGGATTTCAGAAGAGAGGTAGAGGCTGGGATGTGTATTTGAGAGTCTGATGAGAGTGGCTACTCATTCCTAATTCATAAATCCCCCAGGCCTGCTTGATTCAGCTTCTTTCTGAATCCATTTCTTTATATCTCCACTGAATCTACAAGTTACCACAAAATTTTCAAATAAATTCTACATCTTGTGTCCCCAAATAAGTTTCTGTTGCTTGCAACCAAAGACTCCGGTTACATATTATTATTATCTCCACTCTACAAGTATGGCTCCTGGAGTTCAGAAAGGTTAATCAGAAACTGGACTAAAATCACAATGATCATAGGGGCAGAGCTGGACTTAGAGCCAGGTGTATTTATAAGGTACCACCCCTCTAAAGTCAGACCATCACGCGGGTGCTACTGGCATGGTCTCATTAGCAAGAAAAAGCCTGGGGCTCCGGTGCTGTTCACAGTGACTTCACCGTGGTGAGGTGAGGCACAGCTTCAATCAGAAAAGGGCAGCTCTCTGGGAGACCTGGAAATTGCCAGCCTGAATTTCAGGAGGCATCTGAAAGCAACAGGTGATTGTTTTTGTAGTACACTGTGATTTTATACCAGTCTCTATTACAATGTGCAAAAACTCAACTCATGGCTGAGTTCTCCCAACAGAAGAGCAGTTGGGTTGACAAGGAAAGGGAAAGTTATCCTATGGCCAGATATGGAAATTAGATTCATACTGAAATTCTCAGACGCTGGTGTACCGTCTTGTTTGGAGTCTCTGATAAGCTTTATCTATGAAGCAGGAAATAAGGTCCTGTGGATTCCTTAGGTTGTTAGCTTATTACCTGGAAGAAGGAGAGAGGTGCTTCTCTTGCTCACTCAAGTGCTTCCCAGAGCCCAGCACAGTGTCTGGTACTCAGTAGAACTTTGAGTTTATTTTAAACAAAAATATGAAAAATACTGGAATTTCTTAATAAAAATCGAAGGCTTTCAACATTCTTAGTATCATAAAAAGTCAGTGAAATATCATTAAATGGTACCATAGGAGTTTTATTGTAGACTCTTGGGGAAGGAGAGATAGATGGCAAAGTGCTTCTGCTCAATGTGCTCGATGGTCCTCATGTCAGACTGCCTGGGTCCCCATCCTGGCTCAGGCACCAGCCAGCATGCCAGCCTCCAGGGTATAGATGTAGATCCCAGAGAGGTTGGTAAGAGGCACAGCAAGTGGGAGGGACCTTTGGGTCTCGGATAGGAAAGCACCTCCCCATTGGGCCAGGGCACAGAGATGGTGTGACAGTCCCAGGACTGCAGTAAAGCTGAGGGCTACTCCCCCAACAGACATAGCCAGAGACAGAGCTAACTCTGCCAAGCCAGGAAAGCAGTTCCTATTCAGAGATGTGAGAAACTAGGGACTAACACTTAGCATTTGGGCCAAGTCACAAAGGTTTGTAATTATGATAATGACTGTTCGTAGAGCTTGCTTATTGTGTGAAAAGCATGGTTCTAAGTATTTTTACACGTTAAATCATTTCAGTGTTACAACAATTCTACAGGAGTATAGAGAGTATTATACTCCCAGTTTTCAGATGGGGAATTCGAGGCACACAGTGGAAAAATATCTTGCCAACATTCACGTAGCTAGGAGAAAGAGGCAAGATTGAAACAGATCTTTTGGTTGTAGAGCTAGCGGCTTAACCCCTACATGAAAGCCCCTGACTTTTCTGCTTTGACATGGACTGGTCTTGTTGCTTAGTTTTATTTTCCTGAATCTATTAGGAAAATCCTTCTTTTTCCAGTTCTGAAACTGCTTATGGGTTTATATCAGGACAAATACATTTCATAGTCAATGAACAGTACTTATCTAATATGTGCTAGGCACACAGACCTGGGGACTAGAAAGGCGAGCGAGACCACTTGGCTCTCACAGTCTCACGAGAAGAGGCCACAGTGACAATGATAAACGCAGTGGGTCCTTCTGGAGCACGGGTTGGGGATCGGTAAGATGCCACTCCCTATTGGCCTTGAACAAACTGTTTAACTTGTCTCTCATGACAACAGAACCCTGTCAGATTTTATTCTGAGGATTACATGAGCTAATGTTTGTAAAGCATTCAGCACAGTGTCTAACTTGTAGTGTCTTATAAATGCCATGTTTCTATTGTATTCCTTGAACAAAGTTTCTGGGAATATCATAGAAGTTAACCAGAGAGCAGAGGACAACACAGTCTTTTTTTAAAAAAAACAAAAAACAAAACATTTTTATTGATTTCAGAGAGGAAAGGAGATGGAGAGAGTCTACCCACTTTCCATTGATTGAAACATCAATGATGAGATAGAATCATCAATCGGTCACCTCCTGCACACCACCACCTCCCACCCCACCCCCACTGGGGACCAAGCCCGCAACCTGGGCATGTGCCCTGACTGGGAATTGAACCATGACCTCCTGGTTCATAGGTCTATGCTCAACCACTAAGCCACACCGGCCGGGCACAACACAGTCTTGATGCCCTGTGATCCCAGTGTCATTTGCTTAGACAACTTCTGTCCCAGCTTCCTTACCAGGCCCTGTGTTAGGTGCTGGAAGACAATGACCATGGCAGTCACTGCTGGTTTCATGGAGCTTGCAGACTTCCACAGAAGACAGATATGGCACAAAAACATTACAAGTATGTAAAGTGCTACAGAGGATGAGGATGAGGTGTCACAGGACCAGCAGTGACCTGTGCTGAGACCAAGGATGGGGAGGAGGGAATCTAGGGTCCTGAGGCCGGTGGGTGAAGAGGGGCCCATCATACCTGTGCTAAAGCCCCTGAAGCAGGGATGTGGGATTTCAAAGTACTCAGAACCATGTAATTACCAACACAGGGTCACAGCTTTGACCAGTGCCATTAAGGAGGGTGGACAGCACTGAAAAAGTGTGCCCAGAGGAACCGACCTTCAGGGAGGTCAGGGCAGCCTTCCCAGAGGAAGTGGTTCCAAATTAAACATGAATTAAACATGGGGAACAAGTCAAAGTTAACCAGGTGGAGAGCCGGGGAAGAGAGAGAGAGAGAGAGAGAGAGAGAGAGAGAGAGAGAGAGAGAGAGAGAGAGAGAGAGAGAAAGAGAGACCCAGACCCAGGCAGGGGAAGGAACATTTGCAAAGGTCCTTGCTAGGAAAGGCACTGAGGGCTGGGCAGGCCAGGACACCGAGAGGGGAGGGGAGAGGGGCGGGGGTGCAGATGAAGAGGACAGCAGTGCTGGCACATCAGGATCTTGCAGGATATGTTAAGAACCTAGTGTAGAATGGACAGGAAAGTGGGCCAGTGAAGACGTGTGGGGAAGTCATTGCCAGGGCAGCCATCCCAGAAATCTGAGTGGTGGGGGAGGTGGGCCAGGGTTTGCAACAGATGCTCTTCTCCTGCAGCAGGCTTTTAAGTCAGACAAACCTTAAGTGAAACCCAAGGTCTATTGTCCTGTGATTTGGGCTAAGTCACTCTGCATTTGTGAGCTTCTACTGCTTTACCTGCAAAACGTAAAGTCTACCCACTCCCCAGCTTTGCTGTGAAGGTTAAATTAGATAATAGATATACTAGCACTAAACAAACACCGATGGTGATTATTAGACACATGCATGTCAACATCTTATAAAGCCTCAAAATGCTAGCGGTGACATTTGGAAAAGAATAATGATAAAACCAAGTACTGATGAGGTATTTACTATGCACCCGGAGTCTAAGCACTTAACATACATAAATGTATTTAACTCTCACAGTAATGCTGTGTGTTGTGTTCATTACTTGCCTCTATTATTCACTCCTCCAGTAGCCACACCTGTGTGATGGGGCTTTTTAGTTTCACTAATGGGGCAGAGCACATTTCTCTGCCTCTGGACTTTGGGTTTGACCATGTGACTCGCTTTGGTCAATAGGACAAGAAATTACGGTGTGCTGATTCCAAGCCCATGTCTTAATAGGCCACATGCTGCCACATGCTTTGGTCATGAGCATGAGAAGAGCATCCCCTGCTGGTCTGCCGGCCGATCCAAGGAGAATGAGAGCCACGTGGAGCACAGCCTCACCTGCAGGTGGAGCAGGCCCAGCCCAGCCATGCTTAGCGTAACCCCCTGACCTCCAACCGTGCCTGTGTCAGCAAGAGCAAAGGACCACTGGTGAAAACCTCTGCGTTTCAGGGTAGCTTATTATGCAGCATGTTTGTGGCAATTGCTAACTGGTGCAGTCTTTAAGATGATTATCACTATGAGCGCTCATGTTACAGGTGGGGACGCTAAAGCTTAGTTCTAGAAGCTCAGCAACTCACCTAAGTTCTTGCTGAGGTTAGAATCCAGGGTGTTTGACTTCAGAATCTGGCTCTTGCCTTTTATACATACAAGCCACAGAAAAAAGCCAAACGCTTCACATTTAGAGTGTTATTGGTCTTTCTAAATGTCACACAGAGCAAAGAAGTGAAAAAAGAGGATCTGACAGCGCTATCCTTTTGTGCATTAAAATTCCCACAAAATTAGATACCTTCATACTAAGAAAAACTCCTGTTCATGGAATCCCATCCCATCACCACTGCCAGCGTTAGGCAGCTTGCCTCAGTCACCTGGCTGCCCATGGTAGCAGCTCAGAGAGGCCTAGCACTTACGTTTCATAAGTGGAGGGGATGGCAGAGGAGGATCGGAGTCACCAGTGAGTCAGGCAGGAGCGTCACTGCAAAGCCTGAATCATCCCGCTGATGCGTGCACATTGTGACCCCGCCGCTGGCTAATTCCCAAATCTCCACTCCAGGGCCGTGTGGGATGTCAGATAAGCCCACTGTATGTCAATTATTTCTCAATAAAACTGGGAAAAATAAGCCTGGAATGTGCTACTTAAAGCACAGTAGGTTCGAGGTCAAAGTGAGAGGCTCCAGTTTCGCAGGTAGCCATGGCCTTCCTAATTCCAGGCCACCTCACGGAAGCTCCCACTGGCAAGGAGGATGAATGGGGATGATCCATCTTATTCCTGGGGAGACATCTCAGTTCCCATAGGCCAGTGGTCGGCAAACTGCGACTCGCGAGCCACATGCAGCTCTTTGGCCCCTTGAATGTGGCTCTTCCACAAAATACCACGTGTGGGCGATTGAAACTTCGTGGCCCATGCGCAGAAGTCAGTTTTTGGCTCTCTAAAGAAATTTCAATCGTTGTACTGTTGATATTTGGCTCTGTTGACTAATGAGTTTGCCGACCACTGCCATAGGCTGACAGCGACCTCCTTCTCCTCTGAATCCCAGTAACAGTCCATTTCTACCTCTCTTACCAGATTATACGTTTCCTGAAGATGAAGTCTATTGTGTGGATTTCTGCTTCACCTACTGCACTTTGCGTAAGTTTGCTCACGAAATAAATAAATAAATGTGGAGAAAGGAAGATATGGTTTTAAAAGGGCACAAGATCCGGCCTTTCTTGTTCATCACTGCACCACCAGGTCTAGCACGCTGCCTGGCAGCCAGTGGACACCTGGCAACTGTGTGGGAATGAGTGAGTGAATAGTCTGCACTGGGAGGCAGAGGGGCCTGGGCTGGAGTTGATCTCTAGATGATAGTGCCCTGAAAAATTCCCCACTGCTTTTGCAAATCTGGATGCCTGGAGCATCCGGAGCATCTTGGGTCTTGTTGATGATCAAATGTTCCTTTGTTCCATTAACTTCCCAGCTGCCTTTCGGTAAACTCTCTGTTTGCTTCAGTTGGCTGGAGTTGAATTCTATTGCTTGCGACCATCGACCCCTAACTGATAAACCAGTATTTTCTCAGAATGTGGTCCATGGATGCTCACACCTCTGAACCTGGAGCTTGAAGATGCGGATCCCCAGGCTCACCTTAGACATGGCGCCGCAGGCCTCATGCTGACCTCCGCATCTGAATCTCTGCAAGAGCCTGCCCATCGAACAAGCTCCCCAGTAGATTCTCTTCATGCTTTGAGAGCGACTGAATGGGATGATTTCCAAGGTCCCTTCCAACATCAAAATTCTACAGTTTTATGAGACAAAGCGGCAGCTCCTTGCCAAGGCCACACAAGTCTTGATTGGCTCCTGAAAAGGTGACCAACCTTTCCCAGCACATGTCATTCCCTCTCCTCTCAGCCTCACTGACATTCCCGCTCCAGCTTCACTGACATTCCTTCTGTCATTCCCACCCTAGGACCCTCAGACTGGGACACCATCCCCTAAGTCTTCCCACGGCTGGCTCCTCATCCCCCTGAGGTCTGTTCCAACGCCACCTCCTCAGAGAGCACAGCTCGTAGCACGGTCTCACACTCTCCTCCCCAAACTGCCTGTCACCCGTCCTAGCAGGTGGCTGTCTGGACCAATCATCCCTTTGTTTGGTGGCTTGTTTCACGCCCTCCCCCCCCCCTTAGAATGTAAGTTCCATGGCTGCACGGATGAGCTCACTTGTCTCTGCAGTACCCCAGGGTCGAGAACTGCAGCACACAGCAAATTCTTAGTGTACATTGCTGAATAAATGGTACCCACAAATATCAGGTAATGTTTGAACTCTATTCTACAGATGCTATTACTCTAAAAACAGCCTGGGATTAATAAAACCAAATGTCACATTTACCTTTAGATATTTGTCATCTCAGATAATATTCCTCAGCGAACTCCCACTGTCCCCCAATTTAATCTTTATCACCTGAAATCACACAGACACACGCCATTCTCCTACTTTAAATTGCCTCAGCTAAGAAAAACCTGGCCTAAATTCCCGTAAAGCAACAAATAACCAGGAATTCTTGTTTCCGCAATTACTAGTGTTAGAGGAAAGCCAACTGAAGTATTTCCCATCTACAACCCAGGCACGCTTGATTTGAAAAGCACAAGCGCCCTCTACTGGAAGTATGCAATATTGCAGCTTGAACTCAAACTGTCAAAAGCATGAGGCAAGGATTGTCCGTTAGCCCTGAAACCAGATGAAGTAAGCAATGAAAAGAGCAATATCCACAACAAATAAATGAATGTGCTCTCTGTGCTTACCTGTTCTGAGAGACCAAGTGGGCCAATCACTAAGTATTCTGGCCTTTCAGACACTGAGTACATTTCTTCCTACCGTAAGGCAAAGAACATCAGGATGACTGGTCACTTTAGGGCAATCTAAGAAACCAATAGGATAAATAGAGGAAAATGTATGCAAGAAGGAAGCAGAGCATCTCAGAAGGGCCACGGAGTCAAGAGAGCTGAGGATGTGACCTAATGCAATCCCAGTGGAGGTCAAATTCTTCATTGGTGACATAAGTAAGGACAAAGAAGTGACCATGGAGCAGGTGCACCTTGAGGAAAGGTCAAGAAATCACTGATGGGCTCTAGAGCAGGTGCAAGCTACAGACGTAGTTTGGTCACCAACAGTGTAATGCTGGTTACACTGTTAATCAGGAGAGAAAAGGGCTCTTCCATTTGCCTGTCTGTCTATCTCTTATGCACGCACACACACACATGCACACACACTTCTGGTCTTCTGAGTGTGCTGTCAGTACTGAGCGCACATGTCATTTCCATTTGCACACTGATGATTCTAACAGCCAGTCTGCTTTATGCATTCATGAGACTTACCTGCCCTGCAGGTATTTGATATTACCCTACTGCCTAACCCATTTGAGATGTTCTGCATTATGTTGCAACATGTCTGTCCTCTTTACCCCAACACACACACACACACACACACACACACACACACACACACACGGCATTATGGATTTTCTTTCTCCCTCCTTCATGATACATTCTGAAGTCCTCATTTGCCAAAAAAAAAAAAAAAAAAAAAAAATGAACAAAGCAGGGTTCCCCTATTCCTGTCTCCCAGCCCCGCACAGAGCTTGCAGTGAATCCAGCTTGAAAAGCTAGGGTGATACAGTGCTTGTGGTGAGGAAGAAGCCCCCCTCCACTCAGAAGTTCTGTGTGTGCGTGTGTGTGTGTAGGGGGTGATACGCCTACATATTTTTCCTTCCCCTTAATATTTGGAAATACTCAGTATAATTGTAAATGTGCAAAGTATCTTCTGAAAATTAAGATTCCTTCCCTAAAATGCTGTAGGTAAGATGCCTAAGTTTAGTCATGATAGGTGAGCTTTTCTTCCCAGTTTCAGTGTGAAGTGACTACAAAGGCCTACATTTTAGAAATGTCATGCCAGGCATTAACAACAGCTTAATATCCTGACATATTTAAAAGCTTAAATTAATTGGACAAACTCAATGGATTATTCTAAATTTTTTTGCATTTTACTTTTATGAGAAATACAAGAAAAGGAAGCAAAGTTAAAATTAAAAGACAAATATCAAAGTGAAACCCAAACAGCAATGTTTGGTACCCAAGACAGGTACAGCTGAATAGTCTATGCTTTTTTTTTTTTTTTTTTTTTTTTTTTAATATATTTTATTGATTTTTTACAGAGAGGAAGGAAGAGGGATAGAGAGCTAGAAACATCGATGAGAGAGAAACATCGATCAGCTGCCTCTTGCACACCTCCTACTGGGGATGTGCCCGCAACCAAGTTACGTGCCCTTGACCGGAATCGAACCTGGGACCCTTCAGTCCGCAGGCTGACGCTCTATCCACTGAGCCAAACCGGTTTTGGCTGAATAGTCTATGCTTTTGCTACTTACTGGACAATTGCTCAAAATGAGGCAGAAGGTCCTTCAGCTCTCAAACCAACAGAAAAAGATCCCAATAGATTCAGCAATAGTGCACTTTAACTAAAGGAAATGGTTGGGGTGGAATTCAAGCAGAGGATAGACAGGTCTTCATAAACTATGTCCATGGTCCAGAAAGTAGCCTGCCTCCTGCAGAACATCAAACTGGAAATGCTGGAGTTTATCCACAGCAATCAGATGAAACATTCTTCAACCAGACAATCGCATTTCATTATTGCCAAGATGCCATTAATCTATTACCTACTAGTCTAAATGAGAAAAGAGTAAGCCTCAGTTAGAAAGATAGTTCTTTAAAGAAATGGATTATTTAGGGCCATTTTAGAAAACATAAATAATTAACATAAACTAAATGAAGTTGAGCACTTATGTCCCAAATTTTGTGTTCATTGCATTACATATTTTTTCTCAATAATTCTGAGGTAAGTACTAGTATTATTTTGATTCCACAGATGAGGAAACTGAAGTCAAGATAGTTTTAGGAGAATGAATGCCTGAAGAAAAGAATGTTTTCCTCCACAACAATCATTCCTGAAGTAAAGATACGTAGCCTTCTATTCATTTCATTACAGACTCTCAAATGACAGGGTACTCCCCCACCAAGTGCCTTGGAGAAGATAAGCATTTCTGAAGTGACCTCAATCAATGCTACCTTTGGATGTTTATTAAGGTAAGCTGATACAATTGGTCAAAAAAGACACAAAGAAATCTAGTACATATTTCATCACACTTACTATTAATTAATACGACCTCTCAATTGCAAGCAACAACTACCATTATAAATAATCTTTTTAAATCATTTTAAGAAGTTACACTGTAAAGTATATAAATACCTATCTGCAAAAAGAGTAAAAAAATGTCATAATAATATATAATGTGTATATATGACTTGTGTAAAATTTCTAGTAATGGGATCATAGAAATATTTAAAACATCTATATTGAAAAAGTGAAGATGTCTTAAAACTGTATTAAGTGACTCAAAGATAGCTCTAGTGATTAAAATAAAGTGGATGTAGGAAAAGAGTTCAGTAGACAAAGGCAACATTACAACATTAATATATTGTATTAGGATATACATCTTTAAAATCAGGAACTTGTCCCTCCAAGGTCTGGCCCATTTACTTGGTCTGGCCCTGCCAAGGCATTAGGGGTGAGTTAATTAAATGTTTGACCAAATATGGCAGGCTAATTTTTAAGTTGATAATTTTGTATGGCCCGTGAATGATGCTATAAATACCCAAATGGCCCTGGGCAGAAAAAGGTTCCCCACTTTCCCCCTTTCTGTCCCCTCTTGACCTCCAGGAGGTGCCCTGGATAGATCACACCCATGGGCTCCCTTGGGCTCTGGTTTGGGTTGGATTCAGCCAATGGAAACCCAGCAGATGAGAATATGAGGGGATGGGGGAAAGTGAGGTCAGGGTATCGATTCTTTGTCTTCTCCCTGCAAAGTCACCTCCGCTGGCCGTGCCCCTCACTGAAGGCCGCCACTCTCTCATGACTGCCCCTCCTTCCAGGTTCCTCAGGTGCTTCTTCCTGCCTCCCTAGGCCCCAGGGTTGGCAGACTCTGCTGGTGTTTACCCCCAGGTAACTGCACCCCCTGTGGCTTTCCCAAGCCACAGTGGTATTAATGTGCCCCTTTTAAATAAAACTTATTTGACTATGCCTGTTTCCCACTGGGATCCAAACACATTAACTCAGGGATCAACTGAATAGTTATATTATAATATTTAATATTAAATTTACATATTGATTATCTCTCTATATTATAGTGGATGAAAAAGGAGCCACACACTAAACCTGACAAGCTCAGGGGAGGCCCACATGGTGGCCTCACAAACTCAGAGACCCAGAGAAACCACACGGGGTGGCCTGACCATAAAACTTCTGAACTAAAAGCCAGTCATAGTGGGTAGTCCTGTCCGATGCTGGTAGCTTCCTCGACAAAGGTCACTCTGGACCTTAACTGAGCCTGTCTATTTTCTTTTTGCTTCTAAGGTAACATACCGTTGGAATGTCAGAGTGACCCCTTTTTCCCAGACCCCTCAGGGCACACCCATGTATGAGAGCGGAGACCGCAGAGCCCTCATTGTTACCTTCTTCCCCGAACACCATCGCTGTGTGTGTCAAGGTGAAGTGTTACCTATCCTGTACCCACCAACGTAAAAGACGCATGTGTCTCTCTGTTTTATTCTTTATCCAATCCCAGAGACTTCCCCACTTTGCTTTCTGTCACCTCCCTAATCTCCCACAGTGGGTTTCATGTAGCCCCTTATGATTTCCTTTGATTCTAGAGTGCAAAATAAACTGCAAAACTGTCATTTACCAGAGCATTTTCTCAGTCCCTTGAGATTTTGCTTCCCAGCAGTTGTCATCCGTTTGGCTGAAATAAAGCCCCGTGGACTTTTTCTTAGGCGGGACATCCTTTCCTGGAGATCACTAAAGGTTTATACGCTGAGGTAGACCAGAACTTTTTTTTTTTTTACTTTTCCGTGAGGAAAAATGCAAAGCTTCTAAAAACCTGTGCCCAGCAGGGCCTCCTGCCTCTCCAGCCCTGGGCTCCTCCTGACTAGTCAGGAACTGGAAGGAAAGAGGAGGGGCTGCCCACAGCTGGCCGATGGGTCAGATGGAAACTGGTGTGTTGCATTTCTGAAGGACTGTTGATGCTTTGGGTTTTTTTAAATTATCAATACCATGCTTGTTACATGCACATTCTGTCAAACACAAAAGGTTTGGTGATTACCTTTTATCAAAATGTCAGGAGGGCAGGTTTTAAAGTGAGCTAAATGACAAGAGAGAACATTCCTCCGGTCCACAGAGCCTTAGAAATTGATTGCAAATGAATCGCCTCTGAAGGCACAGGAGAAGGGAGAGCTCTCTGAGGACGTGCATCTGTGAGCCGCACCAGGGCTCGGCTGCATTTACATCACTATAAACTGCAATTACAGCTCCGAGCTTCCGGCAGACACAGAGAATGTGGATTCCAACAGCAGGTTTACTGCCCCGAGTTCTGCCAGGAGCCTGAGTCACGGGCCAGACATCTGTAGCGCATTAAACTGTACTCTTGTTATCTCTCAACATGCTGAACACTGGCCGGAACCTGACAGATCAAGCAGCTTGACACCTTTTCAAGAAACCTAAAGTTAGGCGGTGATTCATGACCTGCAAAAAAAACACTTCCAGGGTAATTTCTAGAGTAAAGGAAAAGCCAAAATATAGCTGAGATGATTTTTGTAGTCTGAACTTTATTTGAACTTCATGGATTTACATGATCTGTGCTATAGACTAAATGAGTCCCCCAAAATGTATATGTTAAATCCTACTCTCCAGTGTGATGGCATTTGGAAATGGGGTCCTGGGGAGGTGATTAGGTCAAGAGTGGGATGAATAATCTTAGAAAGAGGCACCAGAGAGCTTCCCCATCCCTTCCGCCACGTGAGGACAGGAGGATCTATAAACCAGGAGGTGGGCTCTCACCACACACGGAATCTGCTAGTGCCCTGACCTGGACTTCCCAGTCTCCAAAACAGGGAGGAACACAGGGCTAATGTTTATAAGCCACCAGTGTGTGGTGTATTTGTTGTAACAGTCTGAATGGACTCAACGGAAGAAAAGTCAAATGTAACTGATGTCAAGGTACAGAAAGTCCAAATCTGTAGAGAATTGTTCTGAGTTTATTGGAGCCAAACTGATGACAACTGTTGGTAAGCAAACTCTCAAAGGATTGAGAAAATGTACCAAAGAATGGCAGGTTTGCACCCTATTTTATATGTTATGGTCAAAAGAGGAGGGGTTACATGAATTCCTTTGGTGATAGATTAGGGAGGCAGGAGAAAGCAAAGCTGGGAAATCTCTGGGATTGGATAAAAAGTAAAGGAATAGACACATACTTCTTTACATTGGTGGGTACAGCATAGCTGACAGTTAACAAGTAACATGATAACAATCACAGTGATGGGTTCTGTGGTCTCCTGCTCTGGTGCGAGACTGTGCCCTGAGGGTCTGGAAAAAGAAGATTTCTCAGACATTCCAGAGGTATGTTATCTTAGATTCAAAAAGACAAAAGACAGTGAGCAATGACCTTTGTCAGGGAAGTTACCACCCAGGACAGGGCTACCTACCGTGACTTGCTTTTAGTTAGAAAGTATTGAAAAGGGCATCACTTAGTATAACTCCAGCTTTACATTGCATTGCTATTTCTGGGAGCCCACATTGCTGCTCTGTTTTATCATTTATAAAGCTTTACACTTGACTACCTAATTCCACAACTACGTGCGATTGCTAAGGTCCACACTTACTCAAACCTATACTCCTGTGGATGAAAAAAGGGCCACATGCTAACCTGACTAACCTGCAAGGCGGTTTTGTAAACTCTGGGACCTAGGGTAATCACAAAGGATGGTCTGAAAAAGCAGTTTATGGTGGGTAGTCATGTCCTAGACCTAGACCAATATCTTCCCTGGTAAAGGTCAATCTTGACCTTAACTGAGGCTATTGTCTTTTTGCATCTAAGATAACATCCTTGTGAAATGTCAGGGTAACTTGTAACTTCCCTTTTTCCAGACCCCTCAGGGCACAACTTACTACCTGGGTGCCAGGACAGAGACCATAAATTTCTTCATTGTTATTGTTATCATGTTAATTGTTGACTGTTAACTATCCTGCACCCACCTAAGTGAAAGAAGTATGTGTCTATCATTTTACCTTTATCCAATCCCAGAGGTCCCCCCGCCCACTCCTGATTTGCTTTCTCCTGCCTCCCTAACTATCACCAGTGGATTCCATGTAACCCACTTAGGTCTCCTTCTTTGATTGTAACGTGTAAAACAAAGTGAAGAACTGTTATTCTCTGGAGCATTATCCCAATCCACTGAGATTCTGCTTCCAGGCAACTGTCAACAGTTTAGCTCAAATAAACTCACAAAAATTCTTTACAGGTTTCAATGTTTTTTTTACGTTAACACTCCTTTGAACAAGATTCCTAGAGTGTGTGTGTGTGTGTGTATGATTTGTTTACAAAAGGCAACTTGTCTACACAGACTAATAAAGGAAATACACAAAAAAAGAAGAAGTTTTAATTTCAGACCATTCATGGTCTCTGAGTTTGTGAGGCCGCCATGTAGGCCTCCCCTGAGCTTGTCTGGTTTAGGGTGTGGCTCCTTTTTATCCACACTGAAGTGATATTTGATAGTCTGAACTTTATGTAAACTTCATGGACTAAATGGTCTGAGTAAAAGTGAGAGTGCTGTAAGCTCAAAAAAGGATGGTTGTTCTTAGTCCTTAAAAGGTATAGAGGCCAGTAGGGCCAAGAGAGAGGGACAGAGTCAGTAAGTTCACATACACACTGTGAGTCCACTCTGCTTCCTACTCTCCATCTTCCAACCTGTGGACTCCAAGCCACCATCATCTTATAGAGAAGACCGCAAACTCTTTTTTTTTTAATTGTACAGAATTTATTTTTTTTTTTAAATATATTCTATTGATTCTTTACAGAGAGGAAGGGAGAGGGAGAGAGAGCCAGAAACATCAATGAGAGAGAAACATCAATCAGCTGCCTCCTGCACACCCACCACTGGGGACGTGCCCGCAACCAAGGCACACGCCCCTGACCAGAATCGAACCCGGGACCCCTGAGTCCGCAGGCCAACGCTCCATCCACTGAGCCAAACCGGCCAGGGCAGGACCACAAACTCTTCATCACTTGTCTTCTGACTCTTGGCTCTTATAATTTATTCACCACACAGCGACCATGGTGATCTTTCATAAATATAAATTCAGGCATAATTTTCCTGCTTTAAGCCATCCAATGATGTCTTGTAACTGTAACCCAAGTTCGCCTGCCTGCCACTAAAAAAAACCAAATTCATGAGGAAGATGCTGGTGAAAAAGGAAAAAGGTTCATTCAAGTGCCGGTCACTTCGGAAGATGAGGGATTCTTGTCACAAAGCCCATCTCCCCTCTCAGTGCAAGCAGGGGTTTTATAAGGAGAGAGAGGGAAAGCCAAACAAAGAAAACAAGGGGAGGGGGTTGAATAGTTTTCTATGTGCAGACCGGCACAGTCCATTCTGATTAGGACCTTGAAACTGGTCAAGCGATGGTCTGGTATGTGTCATCCTGGTCTTCGTCATCCTGGTTCTACGGTTAAAGGTCAGCAAATCTCCCAGAATGGGGATGACTGAAGGTCTCAGACTGCATCTTCTGAAGTTAGTTCCTAGGATTCTTATACAAACAGGCTGTTTATCTACAAGTTATATATTAGTCAGAGTCAGCATTTACAGAAACAATGTCAAAAGAATGGTGGGGTGGGTTACAATTCCCACTGTGACAGTCTCACTTCCCCAACAATGACATCCAAGCTCCTTCCCATGGCCAAAGGCACCACAGTCTCTGGCCCCTGCCGTCCTCTCCAGGTTCAACTCCAACCATTCTCCTTCTAGCTTTTTCTGCTCAAACTCTTCTTTTCTTCTTCAAACATGCCAAGCTCATCTCCTCCTCTGGGCCTTTACACTAACTTCTCCCTCTGCCTAGAATGCTCTTTCTCCAATTTTTCATGGTTGGCTCCTTCAGATCTCAAGCTCACATATCACCTCTTGAGAGGCCTTTCCTTATCAGTTTTGTTTTATTTTATCCATAGCACTTACCATTATTTAAAAGTACATGCAGAAAAATAATCAGGGAATGCTACAAATAACTTTACAGTCATAAATTCTTCAGCTTAGACAAAATGGACCAATTCCTCTAAAACAGCAAATTAGTAATACTCAATTAACATGAAATAAACAATCTGGATTGCACTGTAACCATTAAAGAAATTGCATCTGTAATTAAAGAGCTCCCAATAAAGAAATCTCTAGTCCCAGATGGCTTTACTACAAATTCTACCAAACATTTAAAAAATAATTAACACCAACTTTACACAGTCTCTTCCAACTCACTTCATAAAGAGTTGAAAAATGTTCCCGCCTCTTCTGAGGTCAGCATTACCCTGATACAAAGACATCACAAAAATGAAAAACTGACTACCAATGTCTCTCATAAACTGAGGCATAAAATCATCAACAAAACATTAGCAAACTAGGTACAAAAATGTAGAAAAATAATTATATACCATGACTAAGTGTATTGCTGGTCATTACTTGAGCCTATCCATCTGTACATCTTCCTGGTTAGGTATCTCTATAGTCTTTAATTGGGTTGTTTTTTCCTTGTTCAGTTTTAAAAGTACTTAATATGTATCTTTGATACAAGTCCTTTATCAAATATAGGTTTTACAAATATTTCCTCCCAGTCTCTGTCTTGTCTTTTCATTATCTTAACAGTGTCCTTTGCAGAGCGGAGATTTAAATTTTAATAAAGTCCACCTATCAATTATTTTTTCTTTCATAGGTCAAGTTTTTTTTTTATCTTGGAGCTAAAACTCAAGGTCACCTAGATTTCCTCCTGTGTTATCTTCCAGAAGTTATATAATTTTCATTTTACATTTAGGTCTCTAATTAATTTCTTGTTAAATTTTATGAAAGGTATATGTCATTGTCTAGATTCATAATATTTTTTGCAAGTCAATGTCCAGTTGTTCCAGCACTATTTGCCAAATAGACTATCCTTTCTCTATTTGAGGCAAGAATATACAAATCAAATAGTTGTTATAAAATAATATATGTTTATGACTACCCAGAAATGATCGCTGTTAACATTTCTTGTGTGTGTGTGTGTGTGTGTGTGTGTGTGTGTGTGTGTGTTTGATTAATCCTCACATCCTCACGCAAGGATATTTTTTTCCCATTCATTTTCAGAAAGAGTAGAAGAGAAGGGAGGAGAGGGGGGAGAGAGAGAGAGAGAGAGAGAGAGAGAGAGAGAGAGAGAGAGAGAGAGAGAGAGAAACATCAATGTGAGAAAGACACATCAATTGCTTGCCTCCTGTAGGTGCCCCAACCAGGGCCAGGGATTGAACCTACAACCCAGGCATACGCCCTTGACCGGGAACTGAACCCAAGACCCTTCTGTGTGTGGGCTGACTAACCATTGAACCATGCTACCAGGCCATTTCTTCCAATTTTCTAAGTCATCATTTTTTGTCACTGCATATTAGTCATGATATATTTAACCATATATATACATATATGGATATATATATATATATATGTGTGTGTGTGTGTGTGTGTGTGTGTATATATATATATATATATATATATATATATATATATATACATGTGCCTAAGTGACTGTTATGACTGAACGATCAGAATGACCAGTTGACCGGTTGCTATGACACACACTGACCACCAGGGGGCAGATGCTCAATGCAGGAGCTGCCCCCTGGTGGTCAGTGTGTTCCCACAGCGGGAGTGCCGCTCAGCCAGAAGCCAGGCTCACAGCTGGCAAGCGCGGCTGCAGTGTCGGGAGCCTCTCCCGCATCCACAGCAGCACTACTGGGTGGCGGTGGCGCAATGGCAGCGGCAGGCACAGTGGGGCAGGGATAAGCAGCAGTGGAGCTGCGCCTGGCCCTGGCTGGGGCTTTTCCCTGGCCGCCTGCCACTTTGGCACTGCTACATTCCCCAAGAGGTCCTAGATTGCGAGAGGGTGCAGGCCAGGCTGAGGACCACCCGTACACAAATCCATGCACTGGGCCTCTAGTATTCTAATGATCAGTCATCTAGATTGCTTGCAATATTTCTGGTTGTTGCTAAAAGAGAAGCTATCAAGGATATGAGTGGGGTCAGGAAAGTGGCCTTTAAAAAATGAAGACTAGGAGAGAGGCAAGCAAAGGGTGTGGAAAGAACAATAGCCCAGACAGAAGACAAAGGCCAGGAGAGTGAGGGAGTGTTAAAGCTACTGCAATCAGAATTAGCCTTCAGATGAACAGTTTTGCAAAGATCTGACTACTTCTAAACACTGGTTAAACCTGTGGTCGGCAAACTGCGGCTCGCAAGCCACATGCGGCTCTTTGGCCCCTTGAGTGTGGCTTTTCCACAAAATACCACGGCCTGGGCGAGTCTATTTTGAAAAGTGGTGTTAGAAGAAGTTTAAGTTTAAAAAATTTGACTCTCAAAAGAAATTTCAATCATTTTACTGTTGATATTTGGCTCTGTTGACTAATGAGTTTGCCGACCACTGGAACCAATCTCGAGGAAATGGAAAGGAACCTCATGGACTTCCAGGTGTGGTGGGTTCTACGGTCCCTGACTCCTCACACCCACTTGCACTTTGTGCTCTGTCTCCATAACACCAAATCCAACACTTACATGATTACTATCTTCTCCTGGGCTCTGAACCCCTGAGGACAGGGTTGTGTCTAGATTGCCTTTACCTTCCAGTGCAGGGTGCATGTTAGGGGTTCAGTCCCTCTTCCTGATTTCAACCATCTTTCAGTAGCAGGTTTTCTAAGCACCTCTTAATTTCAGCAGCTACAAGAATCAAAGGAAACACTCCTCAGCTGGAGGCGCGGTCGGGCATGACTGCAGTGGAGTGTCAATCATCTGTGGGCCCCAGATTCAAAATCTGCACAGTGATTTGTAAAAGCAACAGGAGCATGTCCCTCTGAGGACGTCAGCTTGCATTATGAGTGCCTGAGACTGTGAAGTGGCCTCTATTCACCATCATCTTGCAAGTACACACACACACACACACACACACACACACACACACACACATTTCAAAAAAAAAGTGTGTGCCAGGATAGACATACTGGCTTCAGAATCTTCCACCCTCAGTTTCCAGCTCATAGACTGGACTGTAAACACTCAGTAGACATTTGTTGACTTATTGCCAGTAGCCTGAGGTCCACAACACAATTCAGCGACTTCCAGCTGTATGACTTTACAAAGTCTCTTAACCTCTTTGAGTTTCAGTTTCCTTATAAATAGCAGTGTACTACCATGTTTCCCCGAAAATAAGACATCCTCCGAAAATAAGACCTGCTTATATGTTTCCTTCTGAGTGAAATATAAGGCATCCCCCGAAAATAAGGCCTCCAGGCTCTGTCTCAGAATGAAAATTAATTTACCGTAAACTGGTCGCTAGGGCCACCCCGACTGGCATCTAGCAACCAGTGACGTTACGCGGAATCCTGACGTCACTGCTGTGTGGAGGCGGAGTGGAGGTCGGAGTGAGCGGTGAGCGTGGGGCGGGAGAGAGTAGGAGACTTTCGCAGATGCGTGTAGAAGAACAGGAGGATTAGAGCGGACGGGACGCGGCGAAGGTGGTGAGTGCTGGTCTGTCTCTGGTGACACTACCTGATGCTCACGGCTGCCTTCATGATGACTGAAGGTTCTCAGTCAGTGGCAGACCCTGCTCCAGCCCAGATCCAGGCCCCAGCAAGCTCAGTGACAGTCCCCAGGCAGGCCCCAGGGGGTAAATGTCTGATAAAGGGGTAGGGGGGATGTCTGGTGAAGGTGTTCAGTGGCACAGGGGTGGGGGGAGGGGGATCACTTAAAATGACACAGGAGGATCAGAGGGGGCAATCAAAATGACACAGGAGGATCAAAAGGGGTTACTAAAATGGTAACCCCCCTCTGATTCTCCTGTGCCATTTTGATTCCCGCCTCTGATCCCCCCTGTGTCATTTTGAGTGATCCCCCTCCCCCCACCTTGATACCCCAATTCCTTTTTTTTTTACCCCTAGAAATGAGCGCAAAAAGAAAAAGCTACTCCGTGGAGTACAAGAAAGGAATCGTGGAAGACTCTTGGGGCCAAAATCTTACTGCTTTCTGCAAAGAGAAGATGTTGAGTATCCGATTGGTCCGAAAATGGTGAGCAGAGTATGGTAACCTCATTGAACAAGTGGACAAGGGAAATGCTAAAAAGCGCAAGTGTGGATCAGGTCAGCAACCATTATTTTCTGAGCTGGAAGACCTGATCTGTGAATGGGTTGTTGACAGGAGAGCAAAGGCTTTGGTTGTGAAATAGGGCTCAGATTCAAGAATTTGCCCTTGCAATGGCACTACAGTTTGACATAGCCCCCGAAGACTTCAAAGCATCACAACACTGGCTGGATAATTTCCTTCAGTGAAGTAAACTGTCTTTAAGAAGATCTACAACATTGTTTAGGTTGGAAGATACTCAAGTTATTAAGCGAGCACTTGCATTCAAGTCCTTTATTGATGATGCTGACTTCTCTAAATACAATCTTTCCAACATGATTGCTATGGATGAAACTGCAGTGTTTATGGGCCAATCATCTCAAACAACAATTGAACAGCGGGGAGCCTCCTTAGCGTACATTCCCTCCACTGCTTACGAAAGTGCACGTGTTTCCTGTATTTTGGCAATTCGTCTGGATGGCACTAAAATCCCACCTTTAATCATTTCTAAGGGCAAGAAGGAAAAGATTGAACGTGTTTTGGGCGTTTTTATTCTTGAAACTGAAAAAGCCTGGGCCACACAAGCAGTTATAAGGAAGTGGGTCGATTTAATGCTGCCACTTGTTATGCGAGGGAGCCAAAGAGGTCTGCTAGTCTGGGATGCAGCCAGCACTCACGGCGCTAAAGACATGAAGACATTTCTTCACAAAAGAAAAATAGATCAGATAATGATTCCCGCAGGAATGACGGCCTATCTCCAGACTCTTGATATTGCAATAAACAAGCCATTCAAAGACAATTTGCGCATGGAAATTAATGACTACATTGAAAATAGAACGGAGAGAAATCAGCGTGGAAACTTTGTGAAACCTAAACTGCAAGAAGTTGTGACTTGGGTGAAGAATTCATGGGAGAAAATCACTGACAGTTGCATTGCAAATGCACTGCGAGCAGGCTACCTTGACAAGAAGTACTCATTTAAAGACAGTGCTATTGCTAAACATGAGAGATTTGGTCCACTGATTCTGAAAGAAATGGAGTCACAAGAAATTCACCAGGAAATTCAGGAATTGGATTGTTATGATGATGTTCTAGAAGATGATGACATGATTGTCATTGAATAAATGAGTAAATTCTTGATACTGTAGGATTCACGGTTTGTCTGGTTTGTGTTGACAACTACCGTACTACCGTACCGTATACAGGTAATAAATTTCCTTTATTTTCATTTAACAATAAATGTGTACCGTATTCTTCTTCATGGAAAAATAAGACATCCCCTGAAAATAAGACCTAGCGTGTCTTTGGGGGCAAAAATTAATATAAGACACTGTCTTATTTTCGGGGAAACACGGTAGTGAGGGATACGGAGGACAGTTTCAGACCTATAAAGAAATTTTTTTTATGCTCTCCAGGTAAAAATATTTAATAGATTTATATTTGAGCCCCAGGCTTCTTCTAGAGTTGGTGTAAATATATTTGAGCGTGTAAGAAGAAAGGTTCATAGGATGTTATCACTTTTATGCTGTTAGTGTTAGAAAATGAGGAAGAAAAAGCATAGAACCAGCCAATCAGATCAGCAGGAGAATTCTTAAAGAAATCTTAGGACTGTCCTTGCTCATGAGCATCTAACCAACTCTTGTCATCCTGCTTTATCTAAAAGCCTTTCATTACATTCCTCAAAGGAATACTGAAACATTGGCCTCAGATTCCTCTTTAGAGATCTTTCAATCCTAGGCTGGCAACAGGTTTCATTTTCACCTATAAACTCTGTCCGCTTAGTAAGGTTTTCCAGATCAGTGTGTCAAGAAGACTCCTGAGGCTTCATCCAGATCAGTGTGGCGATCAATTAGCAATGTCTGCTGGGGGAACAACATGGGCATAATGGTGGTGGTAGCATGCGTGTTGTGTGTTTCTGACCTTAACCTAGACCAGTGGTCGGCACACTCATTAGTCAACAGAGCCAAATATCAACAGTACAACGATAGAAATTTCTTTTGAGAGCCAAATTTTTTAAACTTAAACTTCTTCTAACGCCACTTCTTCAAAACAGAATTGCCCAGGCCGTGGTATTTTGTGGAAGAGCCACCCTCAAGGGGCCAAAGAGCCTCATGTGGCTTGCGAGCCGCAGTTTGCTGACCTAAGACCTAGACCAATACCTTTCTTTTTTTTCTTTTTTTAAATTTAATAAATCTTTATTGTTCAAATTATTACAATTGTTTCTCCTTTTTTCCCCCATAGCTCCCCTCCACCCGGTTCCCACCCCACCCACTGCCCTTACCTCCCCCACACTGTCCTCATCCATAGGTGTATGATTTTTGTCCAGTCTCTTCCTGCACCCCCCATACCCCTTTCCCCCTAAGAATTATCAGTCCACTCCCTTTCTATGCCCCTGATTCTATTATATTCACCAGTTTATTCTGTTCCTCAGATTTTTAATTCACTTGATTTTTAGGTTCACTTGTTGATAGATATGTATTTGTTGTTCATAATTTTTCTCTTTACTTTTTTCTTCTTCCTCTTCTTAAAGAATACCTTTCAGCATTTCATATAATACTGGTTTGGTGGTGATGAACTCCTTTAGCTTTTTCTTATCTGTGAAGTTCTTTATCTGACCTTCCATTCTGAATAATAACTTTGCTGGGTATAGTAATCTTGGTTGTAGGTTCTTGCTATTCATCACTTTGAATATATCTTGCCACTCCTGTCTGGCCTGCATAGTTTCTGTTGAGAAATCAGCTGACAATCATATGGGTGCTCCCTTGTAGGTAACTAACTGTTTTTCTCTTGCTGCTTTTAATATTCTCTCTTTGTTTTTTGCTCTTGGCATTTTAATTATAATGTGTCTTGGTGTGGTCCTCTTTGGATTTGGGGTTCTGTGTGCTTCCTGGACTTGTAAGTCTATTTCTTTCACCAGGTGGGGGAAGTTTTCTGTCATTATTTCTTCAAATAGGTTTTCTGTATCTTGCTCTCTCTCTTCTTCTGGCACCCCCATAATTCTGTTGTTGGTACACTTGAAGTTGTCCCAGAGGCTTCTTACACTATCTTCAACTTTTTGGATTCTTTTTTCTTTTTGCTTTTCCGGTTGAGTGTTTTTTGCTTCTTTGTATTTCAAATCTTTGACTTGATTCTTGCGTTCCTCTAGTCTGCTGTTGGGTCTCTGTATAATATTTTTTATTTCAGTCAGTGTATGTTTAATTTCTAGTTGGTCCTTTTTCATAACTTCGAGGGTCTCGCTAAATTTATCAGCCTTTTCTAGGATATTCTTGAAAAGCCTTATAACCGTGGTTTTGAATTCTATATCCAGTCATTTGTTTCCCTCCATTTCTTTAGTTTGTGATCTGTTTCTTTGTCTCCGCATTTTCACTGATTCCCTGAGTTGGTAGGGTAGCTTTGTGTGCTAGGTTTCCTATATGGCCCAGTGGGTCGGCCTCCCCAGTTAACCTGAGGTGGACACTCTTGGTGCACCCCTTTGTGGACTGTGTGTACAGCCTTGTTGTAGTTAAGTCTTGATTGTTGTTGGTATCACTGGGAGGTATTGACCTCCAGGCCAGTTAGCTGTGAGGATCAGCTGTGTCTATGCTGGCTAGACCAATACCTTTCTTATGATGATGGAGGATCAGAGTTCAGTTACCTGTGATCTAGGTCTGGAGGACAACACAGGGTGGGGCAAAAGGAGGTTTGCAGTTGAGAGTATGAGAAACAGAGTTTATTCTTGTATTATTATTTATTAACTAGAGACCTGGTGCATGAATTCATGCACGGGGATGGAGGGGGACCAAAGAAGGTTGGCTGGCAGGCCGCGATCTAGTTGTGTAGATGTGCTGAGGTAGTGGCAAGCAAAGACCACAGACAGAGCACCCCAAAATGGCCTGAACACCAGCTACACTCTGAGGTGGAAATACAGCTCTACTTCGCTGCCCATGCTCGGGCTGCCTCACTCTCCCCGGGGCAGAATTGCTGACAGACAGACAGGTTGTCTCTCCTATCTCAGCCACACATTTTTTAGGGTCTCCACCCCCAAGCACGATAGGTAGCTAACTTTGGCCAATGGTGGCACACCACCATAGGAGCACTAGCCAATCAGTGGGTGGGAGCCCAGAAAGGCGTGGGGTGAGCTAGAAGTGGCTGACGTGGGGGTGGGGAGGGGCAGAAGGGTGAATGGCTCGCGTGGTGCAGTGGCAGAGGTAAGATGGTGGTGGTGCTTACTTTACGTCTTTGCATTTAGGTTGTTTCCTTGCCTCTTCTGCCCCCTCCGAGCTGCTACTCTGTCTCAATCAGTGTCAGGGTCA
Organism: Plecotus auritus; assembly: GCF_963455305.1. NCBI lineage: Eukaryota > Metazoa > Chordata > Mammalia > Chiroptera > Vespertilionidae > Plecotus > Plecotus auritus. The sequence continues at coordinate 126,684,481 of NC_137773.1, forward strand.
CTCTCTCCTACAGGCTTCCCAGACCCAGATTCTCCAGTGCCCGGAGCCTTAGCTGGGGGAGGCGCTAGCCAGAAGGAGGGACTGCAGGAGGTTGGCCAGCCGCCAGCCATGGGAGGTTGGCTGTGGGAGCACACTGACCACCAGGGGGCAGCTCCTGCATTGAGTGTCTGCCCCCTGGTGATCAGTGTGTGTCATAGTGACTGGTTGTTCTGGTAGTAACAGTTGTTTAGGCTTATATATATATAGACTAGTGGCCCAGTGCACAAAATTCATGCACGGGGGGTGGGGAGGTGTTCCTCAGCCCGGCCTGCACCCTCTCCAAACTGGGACCCCTCAAAGGATGTCCTACTGCTGGTTTACAGGGATCTGGCCTAAACTGGCAGTCGGACATCCCTCTCACAATCCAGGACTGCTGGCTCCAGCCGCTCACCTGCCTGCCTGACTGCATGATTGCCCCTAACCACTCTGTCTGTTGGCCTGCTCGCCCCCAACTGCCCCCCGCCACCAGCCTGCTCACCCCCAAAATCCCTCCCCGCTAGCCAAATTACCCCCAACTGCCCCCATGCCAGCCTGCTCACCCCCAACTGCCCCCTCCTGCTGGCCTGCTCGCCCCCACCTTCCCTCCCCACTGGCCTTGTCATCCCCAACTGCCACCCTGCTGACCTGCTCACTCCAAACTGCCCCCCCCCACGCTGTCCTGATCACCTCCAACTGACCCCCCACTGATGGCCTGCTCACCTCCAACTGGCCCCCCTGCTGGTCTGCTTACCCCCAATGGCCCCTGTCATCCCATCCTGGCCTGACCACCCCCCAGCAACCCAAGGTCCCAGCCACTCCTTTTTTTCTTTTTCTTTTCTTTTTTTTTTTCAGCGTTTCCTTGAGCAGAGGCCAGGGCCGGCTGGAAGCAAGTATTTAGGATTTATTTATCTTCTATAATTGAAACTTTGTAGCCTTGAGCAGAGGCCAGGGCCGGCCAGGGCCAGCCAGGGCGGGTGGGAAGTTTGGCTTCCTCCATCGCCGGGGGCAACCAAGGCTTCTGCTTGTTCCAGCTCCGTGGCTGGCCGCCATCTTGGTGGGGTTAATTTGCATACTCGCTCCTTATTGGCTGGTGGGCGTGGCTTGTGGGTGTAGTGGAGTGATGGTTAATTTGCATGTTTCTCTTTCATTAGTGTAGACTAGAAGCCTGATGCACGAAGATTCATGCTACAATGGGCTTTCCTTTCCCTGGCTGCCAGCACTGCCTTTCCACTCCAGCCCAGCCCCTTTCCACTCAGGCCCCGGAGCCGCCTCTTTCTGCTCCGGCCCCACCTTCCCATGCTGCCCAGAGACCCTGAGAGACCGAGGATGGGACAGAATGCCTGTGTCGTTGCCATGGCAATGATGCAAGCATTCCGCCCCCATCACTCAGCGCCTATGTATGCAAATTAACCGCCATCTTTGTTGGGTTAATTTGCATATCATTTCTGATTGGCTGGGGGGGGCATAGCGGAGGTATGGTCAATTTACATGTTTGTCTATTATTAGGTAAGATGATTGTACTATTTTCCATATGAGCAACTACAAACCTACTTTTGCCCGCCCTGTATTAGTGGAATTCTATTACTGTCAATTTTTTCTCTGAACAAGTTCCATTTCAAAAGACTGCTTCTTCCCCATCTAGTGGGGTTACCTTACTTGCCTTGTGGTCCAGCCAGGTGTCCAGAGCATGTTCCATTTGTTACAAAGTAAGGTTTACTTAAAGCTATCTAGGGTTTAAATTTTATTTCCAGTTGGCACTATATATGATACGAAGCTGCTCTTTTCTGTGTGTGTGAAAGGATTTGGATATTTCTTAGTTTTTGTAAAGAAAAGTTTGTTTACGTGATGTTGCCAAATCCACCTTTCCAATTACTATGCATTTACTTATTTGCCTCTGAATCAAAACCACTGGAACGTGGCCTCTCCCAGAACTGCTGCCTACTATTCTCAGTCCCAGCAATTTTGCTGCTCAGCTCATTCTCTTGTCCATTTTAAAGGCACGTGAGCGTGAGTCAAAGCCAGCGAGGACAGGCATGTTAGGGGACTGGAGCCTGGAGCTCCAACCCAGTGATTAAGCTCCTGGGTCATGATGGTACATATTAATTCCTTCTTTTAAATATAGACCAGTTTTCATTTAATATCAACTGGGTGACTCAGGCTGCTCATGCTGAACAGGCCACCTAATTATGGTGGGATGTGCAGCCTGAATAAAAGATTCTGGGCAAATCCAGAGAGGGGGAGGGCTCTGAGCTTCTGGAAGCCGATGATAAAGGGAAATATCAAACTCTTATTCTGCTTATGGCACAGTTTTTCTGAAGGTGTGTTGTATATTTTTATTTTTTATGGCTTAATATTGAGCATCTTGAATGCAACTGGTCTTATGAAAGATTTGAGATTTGTGGAATTTCTTATAAGTAATGTTAAAACATAGTGATGGGACCACTAAAATCTGTTTTAGATTCAGCATATGTGATATTCCATGTTTGAATGACATGTGCAATTTATAGCCTAATTAATTTAATAATATTTATTTTAAAAAATAATATATTTTTTATCACTTTCAGAGAGGAAGAGAGAGGCAGAAACACCAATGACGCGAGAGAATCATTGATTAGCTGCCTCCTCCATGTCCCTCACTGGGGATCAAGCCTGCAACCTGGGCATGTGCCCTGACCTGGAATCGAAGCATGACCTCCTGGTTCAGAGGTCGACACTCAACCACTGTGCAGGTCAGGCTGTTAACAATATTTAGTTTGTCCTGCTTTTAATCTATCTGGGCCCCTCCTTGTCCTTTTCACACACTGCCTTTTCTCAAGCCAATTTCTTGACATATTACATACCTACAGAAGAGTGCAAAGCAGTTCAATAATTTCTTACGAGCAAACACACTCATCTACTCAGCTCCTAGATCAAGAAACAAAATGTTATCAGAACCCAGGAAGTCCCTTCCTACCCTCTTCCCACCCAAGTTAGCTACTTTTCTGACACCTAAAATCATACATTATTTTTAACTGTTTTAAAGAAATGGAATTGTTTACTATACTTTATTTTGTATCTTCTTTCTTTTCTTCAATGTTTTATTTGCATGTGAAATTCATCTGTGTGTGAATTCATAGTTTGTTCATTCTTCTTGCCATAAGTATTCAATTGTTACTTGTATATCATACTGCTAATGAGCATTTGTAGTTTTATAAGTAGTCTGTTATGAACATACTTATTTGTGTCTTTTGGGAAATATATACCAATAGAATATAGAACTGCATATATACACTGAGTGGCCAGATTATTATGATCTCTGAACGCATAATAATCTGGCCACTCAGTGTATATCCTATATAATAAAAGGCTAATATGCAAATTGTCCTCTCGACCAGGAGTTCAACCAGCAGGCAGGCCAGCAAACCGCCCATGTCCCCTCCCCCTGGCCAGGCTGGCCAGACCCCACCCATGCACGAATTCATGCACCAGGCCTCTAATATATATATATATTGAGTGGCCAGATTATTATGCATTCAGAGATCATAATAATCTGACCACTCAGTATGTGTATATATAGATATATATATACATATAGATATATTGCATTAATAATATATAATGTATACACATCTACACATCTACATAATTACATGTGCGTTTATCACATATATATGGTATTTGTACATATATTCCATAGGAACCAGCATATACACTCACTTCAGTAAATATTGCTAAACAGTTGTCCAAAGTTATATCCATTTACACTCCCACCAGCAGTGTGAGAACGTTCTAGCTCTTCTATATCCTTGCCATATCTTGGTATTGTCTTTTTCATTTTAGTCACTTTGGTGGGGGCACATTTCCTTTTATAATATGTATATTTAATTCGTCTCCATTCTCCATTCTTCATTTGTCATAGCCAGTGACTACTTTTCCCCCTCTTAATTTGCACTAATGATTGTACTTAAGCATAACGAGTAATTAATGTATATCTAGACACTAAAAAAAATAAAAAGCTAAAAATGAAGTATTAGTGGTTCATTTTATTTCTACATATAAGGAATTTAGTCTTCTAATGGACTGAGAAAATGTTGCTGTTAATTTTAGTAAAAATTTAGGAGCAGGGAAATTAACCTGATGACGATTTAAATCCAAGATATTTTCATACTATACCTCCTAAAAGGAGCCCAACATAAATTTAATAAGAAACAGTACAAGCACAACCCTCCAATTATGTCCGCAAGTTATTAAGTCTTGCCATAAACTTCTGCTTTCTTCTCAGACCTTGAAGTAACAACCACAACTCCCTTTCCCAGTGCTGTTTAGCAGAGTAAAACTGACAGATGAGATGATAAAGATTCTGGTTCCCAGGCATCCCTGTGGGAAGGTGACCAAGAACCAATATCTAGGCCTCCAGCCTTCCCGGCTCATCATGACAGGATAACAGATTTAGGACAGGGCTGTCCACTTAGTGGTGTGAAAGAAACATGCAGTCTCAACCAGTGGCCTCTGGAGTTCCATTTAGTCCCTGAGAAATGGTGATATCCATTGGAATCTCAGTATATTCCCACTTGTAATGAAGGAGATCTTCACAATGCAGACATGGCTGAACTATTGCCCCTAATATCAGTAATGGGAGAATAAAGTAGGCCCATCGCAAGGTATTTTGATTCACACGCTGTCCCAAAAATTACCGAGAGCTAAATTCTGAGATCCTGTAAGCCAGCCTCAGCCTCTGCTATTGGAGTGATGAGTAAGACCTCCCCACTGCAGGTAGACAGATGAGTCCAAACTCCTGCACTGCCCTTGGCTTCAGTGGAACCTCTAACATGCCCCTTACCTTCCCAAGCCGCATTTTTCTCATGGTTCAAGTTACCATTCCTATTACCATGAGGGGCTGTGAAGATTAGAGATCGTGTGTGGCAGAACCATAATTTGAGGTATCAACCAATTGCTCCTTTTATTCTCCCCATCTCATCCCCATTCAGGTGAGGGGACCTGAGTTACCATTTGTCCTAGGGCTGGATTCCTCAAAAATGGACCAATGAATAAAAATGATAATTTCTTAGCTTCTGGTTCCATCTCAAGACACACAGGGGTGTAGAGACAAAATGAATCTACTTCTACCTCTTGTCCTGGAGTGCTCCCATGGGTGAGTGGGAGTGGAAGTTGGCTGAGGAGGAAAGAGGCGTGCATCCATACCGGGTCCTGTGGTGGGCACAGGAGCCAAGTGTCAGATGTCATCTGTGTGAGCAGTTTCTTCTGGGAATAAGGAAAGAACTAACTTCACCTCAACGCGTTGTGTGAGCCAGGAGTCTACTGGGGACCATTCAGAACTGGTATATTGTTCAGTCTTCATCACAGGTGCACCAGGTCTGACTACATAAATTTACACTGAGTGTAGGAGGCCAACAAAGGGCCACCAGGTCCAGAGAGAGAAGTGGGCACCCACTCCCTACTGTCACCAAGTTGGCACCTCAGTGAGGCCTCCCTGGATGGAAAGGGGTAATAAATTGGAGGAGGGATGCTTCTGAACATGACTGAATTCTAAACCAGGACTGACCAACCCATTTCTGGGTCAGAACTTTCCTTGGAAGTGTATAGATGATGTTCTGACCACTATGTAGATTGTGAGATCAAATTGTTTTATTAAAGAAACTATTAAAATTATGTTTCTTGTACATGGGGGAAATTCCCGGTACAAGTAAATGGCCATTACTGTTACCTGGAAGTTCTAATTAGCATGCTGTCTCTTGTCACCCAAGAATTAAGTTGTAATTGCAGCGGCTGTCTACCATTATAGTTTCCACTAATACTGTAGAGTTTTTCAGCTTCTAACCTGCTGGGAGGGCTTCCTGGATATCAGAAAATAAATGTGGACAACTCACCAGATGGCCATACATATATATATATATATATATATATATATATATATATATATATATATATATGATTTGTGCAAAGCATTCTTCACCATTACCAGCCTGCCTTGATGTAACTGAGACATAAGAAGAAAATACCTTGAGAGAATCAGCAATTCACAAAGCAAGTTTTCTGTGTTCACAGAAAGCCTTGTGATGTTCACTTGTAATATGTGCTGTGCTCTCTGAGGTCTGTGGAGAACAGCCAGTCACCCACCACCATCTGGTCAGGCTAATTCTGGGCGGCTGCAGCTGCAACCCAGCGTCTGGTAATCACAGCTTCAGGTCCTGTCCATACTAAATAGCTGGCTCAAGTGGCTGCCTGGCTGGCAGATTTCATGACAGCACCTCCCTCTCTAGCAACACATCCAGATTTCAAAGCGCCAATGAGCACCCTAGCCATTCACAAACCCAATACCTTTCTCTCTTCCTTTGGGGTCTATATTGAGCTTTCAGAATCACTCACCTGAACCACACATCTCATCTGGATAGGACCTCTGACAGGGGCTGTGATAGCAGTCCCATAATTGGCCCCCCTGTTCTGATTTTCCATTCTATAATCTATCTGTAATCGATCTAATGCCAATTCCAGGTGAATCATCTGAAAGCCCACATCAAGCTCCAGCACCTCCCAGCTCACATGGGTCAGTCTATAATACTGCATCTGGCCCTTTCTCATTTCCTCTGAAGCCAGTTTTGAGCATTTTGCCCTCAAGAGAAAGCATTATTGATGATTCAAAGGCTCTGTTGTTGCTTCAAAAGAAACCAACGTCAAAAGCCCTGCCCTGACAAATGCCATAGTCAGTCCCTCTCAGCTAGAGCCCTAGCTGTTGAGGTGCTTAAGCAGTCCTTTAGTTTGAGTATTTCCTGGATCTTGCAAAGAGGCCTCTTGGGTTTAAGGTCTTACCTCCCACTCCTATCTTTGCATGGCCTACCTGCGACACCTCTCAGTGACAATCCCCCATGACAAGCCCTTTCCTGTCCCTTCAGGGGAGGCTTATGCAGGAGAAATGCCCTGTGGCACAGGTGATCTTTACATGACTTTGTAACTTCCTCTGTAAAATATCACTTTTAATGAGCAAGTCAGTCTTAGGCGGGGACTTGTCAGTCTCTATATCTGTGTATATTCCGTCAATGCTGAGCTTCTCAAGGGCTGGGGAGACGTTGGGATTGAATGAAAGAGCATGGCTTTGGGCCCAGTCAGGTCAAAGCGCTAACACTGAAAGGCTGAGTGATCTTGAGCAAGTGACTCGGTCGATCGGAGTTTTAGTTTTTCATTTGTAAAATGGGAAAGGGCCACCTAGCTCACAGAATCATCATGAGGATTCAAGGCCTAGAGACCACTATATAAAAGCCTCTGTTATAGTCTTCAACACATTTATATGTGTGGAGGCCGTGCAGACCAGTGGTCAAGCACACAGGCTTTGGGACCAGGCAGATGTGGACTCAATACCCCCTTCCCCACTTCCAGCTGTGTGACCTCAGGAGAGTGCCTCACCTCCCCATCTTTGTTTCCTCATCTGCAAAGTGGCAATAACACCATGACCTGGGAACCTATGTGAAATCAATGAGCTACAGAAAGAGAAGCGCCCAGCAGCACGGTATGTGACACTCAAAAGTGTGTCAATGCCCAGCCTTGGCACTGACCTGGGAACCAGGAGGTCACAGTTCTATTCCCTGTCAGGGCACATGCCCAGGTTGCAGCCTCAGTCCCCATTAGGGAGCATGCAAGAGGCAGTCAATTAATGATTCTCTCTCATCATTGATGTTTCTATCTCTCTCTCCTCCCTTCCTCTCTCTGAAATCAGTAAAAACATTTTTTTTAAAGTGTGTCCCCCTGCTCTGTTTACATGTGCTCATATCTCCAGCATTTACATTGCACTTGACAAACAGTATGCCCAGGACCAAGGTCTGTGATATTATGAAAACCCTAGGCGTCACATGCAGAGATCGCTGTGAACTTCGGCTGGTGTTGGTCTCACTAGGGAGCCTTCCCTAACATTTGACACTGCAGGGCAACATGGCTCCTCACTGACTGTTTAACAGCCCTGATTGAGTTAGTGACAACAGTGACTCCCATGGTGACAGGAGAGCTGTAAACACCCTAGAGAAACAGCCACCACGTCAGCCTGCTCAGAGCTGAGAACTGTAATTCCCTGCCCGCCAGCCTGACATGCTGCTTTGTAGCTCCCCCTTCACAGAAACTTCAGGGGCTCCCTGGTGCTTCCTAAGGTGAGTGCAGAGAAGCCTCGGCTGGCTATATCGAAGGGCATGTGCTTGTGTTCCCTTTGGCTCCCCACATGGGTAGGTGTGTGAAAACACATGAAACTTCCATGCACATACACAGGGCCAGAAATTTAGATGCTTCTCCCTAGAAGAGAAGCAGAGAGAGGTTTCCCCTTCCCTAGATGAGTCTGAATAAGCACTACTAGGGGCTAAGCAACAAACTGGTTATTGGGGCCTCAGAGAAAATAAAGTGGTCCTCAATTTAAGGAACCAGCACACTGGCAGGGATTTGCACACACACCACTCATCCTTCAAGGCCTCAAAGTTAATTTCTCCTTTATCTGTGCCCACATATAGCTTGACTTTCATAACCTTTACAGCAGTAATCACATTAGTCTATTCCAAAAATAGACACGGAAATACTTGATCCCCACAATTCTCAACAAAGGAAGATTAGGGAGAGACTAAAACACCTTCCCTCTTTTAACTTTTCTCTGGGACCCACGTTTTCTACAATTAAATATGCTTTACTTTTATACTAAGACAATAAAGAAAGCATGTTCAAGTATTTAAAGGTCAGAATGGCCTATGCCTCTTGAAATCATTTTTTGTCAAAATGAAAATACTGTGATAAAATATTGATATTTTCTCAAAATGAGTTCCAAGATATGTGGTTTTTTTTAAATATATATTTTATTGATTTTAGAAAAGAAAGGAGAGGGAAAGAGAGAGCTAGAAACATCAATGCTAAGAGAGAATCATTTATCAGCTGCCTCTTGCATGCCACTACTGGGGATCAAGCCCACAACCCAGGCATGTGCCCTGACTGGGAATTGAATCATGACCTCCTGGTTCATAGGTCAATGCTCAACCACTGACCATACCAGCTGGACTGTAAGGTGTGTTTTTTACATATTTGAAAGAAATATATGGGTGAGGGGTCATATAAGCTTCAAAAGTGCAGTCTAAGTAACTAGGTTATCCTGAGCTAAGAATCCAATCCACTTCTAGTATGCCTATCCAAGCAATGCTCTTGTTCTCCCGGCTTTTCTGTAATACGTGTTTTCTAGCACTGTTAATGCTCTTGGCTTTCAAAATTAATACACTGAGTGGCCAGATTATTATGATCTCTGAACGCATAATAATCTGGCCACTCAGTGTGTGTATATGTGTGTGTGTGTGTGTGTGTGTGTGTGTGTGTGTGTATGTGTATATATATATATATATATATATATATATATATATATATATATTAGAGGCCCGGTGCATGAATTTGTGCATGGGTGGTGTCCGGCCAGCCTGGCCACCAGGGGGAGGGGACATGGGTAGTTGGCCAGCCTGTCTGCTGGTCGAACTCCTGGTCGAGGGGACAATTTGCATATTAGCTTTTTATTATATAGGATATACACTGAGTGGCCAGATTATTATGCGTTCAGAGATCATAATAATCTGGCCACTCAGTGTACGTTGATTTAATGAGAGGAGGGGAAAAAGAGAACAGATTTTGGATTACAATTTTTTTTTGGAAATGCAGAAATTTCAGGAAAACTGTACTGCAGCCTCATTTACAGAAGAGACTGAGAACAAGGTCACAGAGTACAACACAAAACTGAGATTAAAATTGTATCTGCCTCTCAAGGTGATGCATTTTCCATGCAAAAAGGCCATAAACAAAGTAGGATTCTTAGTTCTTGAAAGGCCTGGATGAGCTGGTAGGGTCTAAAAGTTCTGTTACACCAGTTAATAATGGTTCATTCTCTCACTTGGTCATTCACTAGCTCTCTCCTAACTCACTGCTATGTGCCAGGCAGTTTTCTAAAGTCTGTGGACACAGAGTGGGGAGCTATACCCGGTCCCTACCTTCCCGGTCCAGCAGTGCAGAACTAGAGCCTAAGTCCTTAGATCTCAACGGTCTCTATATCGAGTTGTTTTCCTTTAGTACAGTGCTCCACCAGAAACTTGAATATAGCTTTCTTCAGCTTAGTCTGCAAATAGCTACTAAAAGGAATAAGGCTATTTTCAAAAGATATGGTGGCCATACAATGAGATTCTTCTTCATCTATTTTACCTTGACATCCTTGTAAAACAGCTAAGCCTAGGTGTGCTGACTTCCCCTTGACTCATTAAAACAGTGCATAGAGATGTTATCTAAAGATGTTCACTACTGCATTATAGCAAAAGTAAAAATATGACCTAATATCCCTGTAACTGGAAACTGATTCAAACTATGATACAACAATATGTTGTAGTCCTATGCCATTAGTAGAAGTAACCTTTTAGAAAAGTTTCTAATGAAAAAGAAAATAATTTACAATATAATGAAAAAATGGTTATAAAACAATATTTATATCTATATAATTCTAATTATATAGAGCATATATACACAGTATGTTCTAAAAATAGGCATTACCTATAGGTATTGTAGTTATGAGTGATGTTTATTCCCTGCTTTTTGTTTTCCTGTATTTTCCAAATTTTAACAAAGACTGTCATTTTGGTAAATGAAAAAGAAAAGCTGTCATTTAAATTATGCCAACTTGCTTTCTATAATAAAAATTATTTCAATAGAAGCTAAAAGTATTTAACAGGAGATGCAGATGACTTAATCATTTCACTTTTTTGTAATTCTTCAGCTAAATGTCAGACAGCAGCTCATCAGTCATTGCCAGGTGTGAGAACTGCATTGCTGTGTACTAGCGGGACCACTATAAAAATGCAAACTACAAGGAAACGTATTCCTTCCTTATTCAGTAACTGAATTATGTGCCAGTGTTTACTTGGGACATTTTCTGAGTAATGTGCTTTTCAAATACATGTTTCATTGTTGATCTCAACAGATTGGGAAATAAAAATTGTAACATGTGTAACAGAAATAATGTGGCCTTACACAATTAAGTAATTTTTGCCAAATCACAAATTCACATGCTGTGAAAATGTGCTATTCCTGGCCTCTTGTAACAGACTGCAGCAAGCCTGACTGCAGATCCCCAGTCAACAGAATTTTCAATGTTCTATCATATCCATGAAATAAGGGCAATTTCATAAGAAAATTTTTCCACATTAATTTTTCAACACATAAGTAAGGAAAAGGACTAAATTCATAAAACATATTAAAATGTCTATTCATATCTTACTTTTCATGTGAACCTATATGTAATAATTCACTGGCTATGAGAGACAGTTCAAAAAGACCCAGAGTAGAATTAGAAGACTTTGAAGCAAAATTTAACCTCTAAATGTTTGCAAGTCTGGCCTAGATAAAAAATCGGGTCAGGTCTTCTTCAACTGAAATGTTATTTGTTCACTCATTCATTCATTCATTCATTCATTCAATAAATGGTAACAGTAGTTGGTACTCTGCTAGGCTCTGAGGATACCTTAGTGTTAAAACTGAGTTTCTGCCCTAATGCAGGTCATGGCCCTCAGGTTGAGAACTGCTGCTGTAGAGCCTAAGACCATCGGAAAATACAGATATTTACATTACGATTCATAACAGTAGCAAAATTACAGTTATGAAGTAGCAACGAAAATATTTTATGGTTGGGGGTCACCACAACATGAGGAACTGTATTAAAGGGTCGCAGCATTAGAAAGGTTGAGAACCACTGCTATAGAGAATCTGCACTTGTAAAGGAAGGTTATCTAGATGAAGATCTGAAAGATGGGAGTGGCCAGCTGTGGGAAGAGTAGAAAAAAGAACATTCCAGGAACAGGGACAAGAGCAAAAGTCCAAGACAGGAAAGAGGTTGGTCTGTTCAAAGAACTGAGATGAAGTAAGTGGCCTTGGAGTGCTGAGCTTTTGGGAGTTCAGTACAACAGCCTTGGATGGGGCTGTGCCACTTTGGGAGAGGCAGGGGTCCAGGGCATAGGTGGAAAGATCAGTCATGAGCAAGACAGGAACATCTTTCATCTGGACAGGAAGGAGAAAGGAAGGATGTATATGAACACAGGTAAGTTATAATAGTAGGTTTGGCCACAGAAAGTTGAAGGAAATGGCTTCTCTCTTCTCTGGAAGTGTCCATCTGCTGATAGGGAAGGGAGAGATGGGGGTAGCTATGGCCCAGTTTGAAAGAGCCCCTCTGAATATGAGGAGAGAGAGAGAGAGAGAGAGAGAGAGAGAGAGAGAAAGAGAGAGAGAGAGAGAGAGAGAGAGAGAGAGAGAGAGAGAGAGCTAAAGAAACAGAGATTGTGGGGCAGCACCTAGATCCCAGATGGTAGGACACTGCAAATTTATAGTTTTAATAAAAGTAAATTAAATCTTTGGCCAGCAAGTTACAGAATACCAAGTATAGCCTATCTTGTTTACATAATATACATATATCTTTGGGCAAATAGGCAAAGAAAATTCTAGAAGAAATTTCATCAACATGTCAAACACTACCTACATATGGTGTGAGTAATTTTTATATAGTCTTTATTGTTTGAATTATTTAGTATGATGCATTTCATTGTTAGATTCATTTCATATTTCACAGAATTAGAGTTTATTGAATTGCCAATGGGGGCATTTAGAGAATTACAAATCTAAATCTAAACAGGGCCATCTTGTCCCACCTTCTCCTTTTAAAAAGGAGGAAAGTGAGGCCCAGAAAGAGCAAGTTTTTCTTTAAAATCTTGTAAGGATTTAACTATAGAAATGGGTATGTCCCAGCCCAGCCAGCATGTCTCAGTGGTTGAGTGTGGGCCTATGAACCAGGAGGTCAGGGTTCGATTCCCGGTCAGAGCACATGCCTGGGTTGTGGGCTTGATCCCCAGTGTGGAGTGTGCAGGAGGAAATGGTCAATGATTCTCTCTCATCATTGATGTTTCTATCTCTCTCTCCATCATCCTTCCTCTCTGAAATCAATAAAAATATATTTTTTAAAAGAAATGGGTATATCCAGGCTTCCTAACTCCTATACAAGGGTCTCCTCTATGCTAAGTTCAGATAAAGCATTAAATTAAAAATAATGTGTGAAGACTGTCTTTAACATGGACTTTGAAGCTACTTTTTAGATAAGGATATATCCTGTCTGATGACAATACTTCAAAGTATGCACATATGTATGTGTCTATATTTGTACAGATATATGTACACACATACACACAGCTTGCATTGCCCACATTACCTACTTTTATCTTAGAGACTACATCTCTCTACGGATACACACTGGACACACCCATGGAGAAGCCAATCAGGTGAATTCTTCACTACTATCATTCCCACTGTTAGTTAGTGATTGTAAACCAGCAACTGAGATTCATAAAATATAATCACATCTCATCTCTTTTTATAGTGAGACTAGAGGCCCAGTGCATGAAATTCTTGCACTGAGAGGGTCCCTAGCAGTTGCTGGCTGCCAGCCGGGGCCTCCCTCCCTTCCCCCGGCTGGCCCCACCCCCTGGTCGAACTCCTGGACAACTTTCGGTTGAGGGGACAATTTGCATGCTACACTTTTGTTATAGAGGATATTAAGGGGGAAAGCAGAAGTTAATTTAAAACCCTAAGAAAGCAAATATATTTTTACATAAACACAATCACAAAAATACTACCACGGTGTCTTGGCTTCTGTTCAGGTGCACATTCAACTTTACGTCTGATTTAAGAAAGAATGTGGGAAGGACACCTGCATAAATGGCACTTACGTGTTTTATGGATTGCCTTGAGCTAGCTAGGCAAGAGAGTACAGGGAACAGTTCATCAGTATTCCCTCTAACACGCTGGTTTGAACGTTTAAGTAAAGGCATCCAAAGCAAGATACTCTCATGTTCCAAGCATGTTCCGTGGGTCTTTTCCTGCTTTCTCTGGTAGAAACCAGCCCTCCTGACACTCATGCCATGTGGTTCAGGAAGGGCACCACTGCTTGTTCTAAAAGCTGGAACACAGCCTAAGCCAGCCGTGCCCCACAGTGGCCTCAGGATTGGCTCAGCGTTGGGCACATGATTCCATCAGAACCAATGGCGGAATGAACAGTTCACTGAGAACTTAGAGCAAGAGCAGAACAGTTTCCAGTGGACTTGTATCTGAGAAGACAGAGGCTGGGGCTGCAAAGCCATCGCGACAACGTGAGTTGAGCATGGCATTTGTGAAGGGAGCCCACAGAGGTGAAAGCAGAGCTGAGAGACAGAGAGGAAAAAGTTTGAAGTTTCCTTTTTTGAAAGTCAAATATGTCAAATAGTTTTAAGTTCATATGGTTCAGCCTCATCGATTTTGATAGTTGAACATCTGATCTGAAGCCAGTTATCACCCTGGGTTCAGTCACATAAGCCAATAAATTCCTTTTTTTATGAGCAGGGTTATGACTTACTTTTTTTCAACTGTAAAAAGCAGTGAATTCATCTTCCTCTTCAAAGCTGAGATTTTCTGTGATGAAGCCAAATAAAAGAAACTGACAGAGAGATGACACTGCCTCCAACTCAAGGACACCCAGGGGAAAAGACTATGGGGAAGTGAGCGCAGGAATGAGGGGATGGAGAGGGGTGGTGGGGAGGAGTGCCTCCCTAAAGCCAGCTGGGCACTGGCTCTTTACTTCAGAAAACATTTTCCCATCAGAGCAGGCCTGAGGGCTGGGAGTGGTACCTGTAACAGGGCTTTAAGAGAGTCTTTTGTCATGCAAATGCCATCTCAGTCAGAAAACCAGAAGAACAAGCCATCAGGCAGACCATACACTGAGTGTGAGAGTCTAGGGGACCCACTGGAGCCCCATCCTTTGCAGGATAGAGCTCTGTGTGGAAGAGAGCATCACAGAGAGAGGTCAGGAGGGAATCTGCAGGGGGCTCTCCATGAGGGTTCAGGAGTCAGGTCAGTGCAGGCAGGTGAGGAAGCTGTCCGTGGCCAGGAGAGGACCACAGGAAGGTTAGAGGCAAGAGTACCTATGTTCACACAGGGATGGGAACTGGCCCAGCCCGGGCCCACCAACTGAAACGGAAAACCTTAATTCATATGCATTGTGTAGAAGACTAAGAGGGGTCTTGCTTCAGAATGGGAAGTATTAGCTATAAACTAAACAACTCTCTGGTCCAACCTAACAAGCCCTACAATCAAGACCTAAACGGATCAAAGTGTTTCCAAGCAACTTAATTGATTCCTAGAATAAGGCTGTATAATATTTATAGAAATAAAAATAAAAATCCATCATCAAGCAAGGTAAAATTCACAAGTATCTGGTATTTACTCAAAGATTACCAAGCATGCAAACAGAAAAATACAATCCACAATGAGGAAAAAGAATCAATTGACATTGACTTAGAAGTGACACAGTATTACCAGGTAAGGACATTAAAGCAGCTGTAAGTGCATTACAGACTTTCAAGAAATTAAGTATAGACACAGAGTTGTTGTTTTTTTAAGACCCAAACTGAACTTTTACGATGAAAATTGCAATGTCTGAAATTATATCTCTATCTATCTATCTATCTATCTATCTATCTATCTATCTATCTATCTATATCTATCCATCCTATCTAATAAAGAGGGAATATGCTAATTGACCATCACTCCATCACAAAGATGGCTGCACCCACAGTTGAGGCCAAGTTCCCATCAGGAGCCTTAACGAGCAATCAGCAGGGACCTGACGCTATGCCCTTCCCTGCCCCTGTAGGGCTTGACAGGGGACCTCAGGCTGCTCCCCCAGCCCCAGCGTCAGGTTGAGAGACCTCAGGCCTTGCCCCCCACCCAGCGGGGCTTGACAGGGAACCTCAAGGTGCACCCCCAGTGCTGCGTCGGGAGAACTCAGGCCATGTCCCCTACCCCAGCACCAGGCCAGGGGACCTCAGACCGCACCCCCAGCCCAGCAGGGCTTGATGGGGGACCTCAGGCCACGCCCCCTGCCCCAGAACCAGGCCAGGAGACCTGAGGCCATGCCCCCCACCCAGTGGGGCTTGATGGGGGACCTCAAAGTGCACTTCCCATCCTGGTGCTGGGCTAGAGACCTCAGGCTGCTACCCCACCCCAGCGCCAGGCCAGGGGACCTCAGGCCATGCCCCCACCTGGCGGGGCTTGACAGGGGACTTCAGGCCGCGCCCCCCACCCCAGCACCAGGCTGGGGGACCTCAGGCCACACCTCCGCCCCAGCACCGAGCCAGGGCACCTGAGGCTGCACCCCCTGCCTGGCGGGGCTTGACAGAGGACCTCAGGCCATGCTCCCCACCCAGTGGGGCTTGACGGGGGACCTCAAGGTGCAACCCCAGTGCTGGGTCGGTGGAACTCAGGCCACACACCCCCTCCCAGCAGGGCTTGACAGGGGACCTGAGGCTGCAACCCCCTGACAGTGGGGCTTGATAGGGGACCTGAGGCTGTGCTCCCCTCCCGGTGCCAGGCCGGGGAACCTGAGGCTGTGCCCCCCCGCCTGGCGAGACTTGACGGGGGACCTCAGGCCATGGCCCCCACCTGGCGGGGCTTGACGGGGGACCTCAAGGCATGCCCCCTGGCCCTGTCTGGGCTGGGGGACCTCAGGCCACACCCCCCGTCCTGGCGCCAGGCCAGGGGATCTGAGGCTACGTCCCCTACCCGGTGGGGCTTGACAAGGGTGGAACTGGCCAGGTCTGGATCTAGCCCAATGGGGGCGGGGGCCGGCTGGTTCTCACGCTATTTTGAGGCCCATGTGGGTGGGCGGGGACTTGACTCTGGTCCCGTGGTGTGCCCCAGACTCTGACAGGAGGAAGGTTTTCATACACATTTTACTAAGTTTCTTTAATCTCTGACACTTCTATTATAGAGAAAGGGCAAATAGCAATATTAAATTATTTCCTCTAATTGATCCCCTTTTAATGTGTACGAATTTCATGCACCGGGCCACTAGTCCTATATAATAAAAGAGTAATATGCAAATTAACCATCACTCAGCTACACCCACAAGCCACGCCCACCAGCCACACCCACCAGCCAATCAGGAGCGAATATGCAAATAAACCCAACCAAAATGGCTATGGCCACAGAGAGCAGGAGGGAGGCTTGGGTTTCCCTGGCAATGGAGGAAGCCAAGCTTTCCGCCTGCCCTTGCCAGCCTAGGCCTCCACTCAAGGATAAAAGATACATAAATCCAAACAGAAATGGCGGCAGCCATGGAGCTGGAAAGAGCAGGAAGCTAGGGTTGCCCCGGTGATGGAGGAAGCCAAGCTTTCCGCACACCCTGGCCGGCCCAGGCCTCCATTTAAGGCTACAAAGTTTCAATTATAGAAGATAAATTAAGCCCCCCAAAAATGGCTGCCCCACGGAGCAAGCAGAAGACTTGGCTCTGCTCCAGGCTACAAAGTTTCAATTGTAGAAGATAAATAAACCCCAGATACCAGGGCCTCCGCTTGGGTTGCCAGGGGGCATGGCCAGCCTGCAAACCACCACAGGCCCCTCACCCAGGCTGCCTCATGCCCCAAGGGAACCCCCACCCTGATCCGGGGCACCCTTCAGGACAAACCAGCTGGCCCCCACCCATGCACCAGGCCTCTATCCTATCTAATAAAAGAGTAATATGCAGGTTGACCATCACTCCAACACACAAGATGGCTGCCCCCATGTGGTCAAAGATCCTGCCCCCATGTGGACACAAGATGGCCACTACAAGATGGCCAGCAAGGGCAGGCAGTTGGGAGGGACCAGGCCTGCAAGGGAGGGCAGTTGGGGGTGATCAAGCCTGCAGAGGAGGGCAGTTAGGGGTGACCAACTCGGCAGAGGAGGGAAGTTGGGAGCGACCAGGCCTGCAGGGAAAGGCAGTTGGGAGGGACCCAGGCCTGCAGGGGAGGGCAGTTAGGGGCAAACAGGCTGACAGGGAAGCAGTTAGGCATCAATCAGGCTGGCAGGGGAGTGGTTAGGGGGTGATCAGGCTGGCAGGCAGAAGCGGTTAGGGGCAATCAGGAAGGCAGGCAGGCGAGCAGTTGGGAGCCAGCAGTCCTGGATTGTGAGAGGGATATCCAACTGCCTGTTTAGGCCCGATCCCACTAGGATCGGGCCTAAACGGGCAGTCGGACATCCCTTGAGGGGTCCCAGATTGGAGAGGGTGCAGGCTGGACTCAGGGACACCCTCCTCCCCCATGAACGAATTTCATGCACCGGCCCTCTAGTGTATATATATATATATATATATATATATATATATATATACACACATATATATATATATATTTAATAATAATAATGGCAGGTTAAATTTGTAGAGAAAAAGTTGATGACCTTGAAGGCATAGCAATAGAAACTATCCAAATGAAACATGAATGGAATAACAAATTTTAAAAGTGGACAGAGCATCTGTGATCTGTGGGACTACTTCAAAAGGCCTAACATAAGAACTAGAGTCCCCAGAGGAGAGCAGAAAAGAGCAGGAAACAAAAAGAAAAAGAAGAACAATGATTGAAATGTTTCCAAATTTGGTGAAAACTATGGATTTAAGAAGCTAAATGAATCCCCAAGCACAATACACATGGAGTAATATACACCAAAGTACATCAAAATTAAGTTGCTTAAAACACATATAAAGAGAAAATATTAAATGCAGCCAGGGAGAAAAGATATTATATAAGAGAAATGAAGATAAAAAGTACAGAAAACCTCTTGTTAGAAGCAAAGCAAGTGAGGGGATAGTGGAGTAGCATTTTTTAAATATTAAAAGCAAAAACCCAATCAACAAATAGAATTTTATATCCAGCAAGTATGTCTTTCAAAAACAAAGGTGACATAAATACTTTTTCGGACATAATAAAATTGAAAACATTTATCACCAGTTGACATGTACTCCTAAAAAATGTTAAAGGAAGTCTTTCAAATAGAAGGGAAATGATCCAGACGGAAATGTGAATGTATGCACAGGAATAAGGAGTGTTGGAAATGGTAACTACATGATATATTACATGCCCATTATACTTAACTAAAGTATTAAAAAATAAAATATGAGTAGGTAAATAAAATTTGCTTAAGGAAATAGTCATTGAATGCTTGCTACATGTTTGATATTTTGCTATGCTAAGAATATCAACATTGATTAGATATATTCTGTTCTAGAATGTCTTGCCAACTACGATGAGATGAGATCACAATGAAATTTCTAATAATTTAAAAACAAACAAAATAAAAAAATAGGTTCCTCTTTATCGCTTAACTGAAATGCCAACACAAAATAAGAATTTGGTTCTATGTCTTATATTTAATAAATACTAAGACCTTCCTCCTTCCTTTTCCTTAATATTTCCTAATATTATCAAAGATAATATTTTCTTCTTTGTCCTTCAAAGTCCTTTACTTTGATGAAAATCCTTATTCATTACTTTTTCCTAATTTGAGCAAGATTAAAAGCCATGAACTATGTGCTTCTCGAGTCTGATATCAGATTTCTATTAGTCCCTTAATACCAACTGCAATTAGACCAGAGTCAATGTCCTTTGTCTTGAAAGTGAAGTTTCTGAATAGGCTTCTTCCTAGGAATCTTATCAACACAAGGTTTCTCACTTTAGCTCAATTCATGACCTCTTTGAAGACAACTTAATAAATGAACATCAAAATGTACAGAACACATAAATTGAAGGCTGATTAGCTGCATATAGAAAAGATTTTTCAAGAAGAATTCCTTCAGCTTAAAAAAACAAGATTATTTGACAGAAAGGCTGAGTAGAGGAGATGTCAGGGAAAGGAAAGACGTTGAAATGCCAGCTAAAGGCTGATGAGGCTGCTAATTAAAGGGTGGAGAGACCAGAGGAGGAAACATTTCAGAAATGACAATGGCCATCAAAGAGAAAATATGAATATTAGTTAGCACACAACTTCTGGAGAACAAACATATAGTAAGGAATGAAGGACTTCAAGTAAACATGGCACTTGGATAACATATTAGTAATCATTTTTAAAATGATTTTTCAAGAATAAAATTGGTTTCAATAGAAACCTCTTCTGTAAGAAGGTGGTGGGGGTGGGGAGTAATATTGTTGTAGAAGTCTAGGGAAAAAACAAGCAACACTTAGAGAAATGGAGTTACACAGCTTTATTACACCAGCGGACTCAGTGGAGGTTGCCTCTCAAATTCTGAGCAAACCAATATGGTGGAAGCCCCTCTTTTATCCCCTTTTGGTGTCTTTGTCCCCAAATATGGATTATACTTCCAGACCTTTTGCAGGCTTTGCAAAAAGCCCCAGGTGTTGGGGGTCTTGAGACCATACCTAAAGGCCTGGCCTGGCGCCAGCACTGATAACCCCCCTCCAGGGGCTGTGTCATGGTTTATGGCATCTGTAAGATGTGAGCATTTAGGTAACAGTTCTTGTAAGACCAGTTTGTGGAGGAAAGGGGCAGTGAGTGACTTAATTATAGGTTATCAAGAATGTACACTGGGCTTGCTGGCACAAATTCAGATTGCTAGCCCCCCCAAATATCAGGATTACATTGGAATTAGCCTTTTAGCCTTCTCATTATAGTAGTTACAAACTTGAGATTGGAGGTCAGACTGTCCGGGTGTGAAGCCTGGCTTCTTCGTGCAACTTGTGTGTAACCCAGGGAGTCACTTAGCTCGGAGCCTCTATCTCTTCATCTGTAAAATGGAAATAATAATAACATCTCATTCTTTGTATTATTGGGAAAACCGAGTTGGGTAATGCCATATCCAACACCGGATAAAGCACAGATGACGTTAAATTCACACATGCGGACAAGGAGCCTACTGAGGAACCTCACTGAGAGAGGCACACAGCCCAGCACACATGGAGTAGTTTATCAGGGGCAGGGTGCCTGAAAGGTGGTGTAGGGGTGGGTGGCCTGCAGCTCCAACTGCTACTGTTCAGACACTTCCTCCAGTTATTGAGTGTAAATTTTATAATTTAGAGGGTCACAAGCACAGTAAAAATAATAACAATTGAAAAGGAAAACACTCCTAGAGCAACTGAATGAATTTACCTTCCTCATGTCTAAATCAAATTGACGTCAAAACCATGATTAAAATCACCTGTTTTCCAAGAGCACTCTCCATTTGCATAAAATCCACCTGAAAGTGGACAAAGAAAACATAATCCTTCTCAAAGATGAAGGAGAGAGAGCTTTTCTTTGCATTTTGAAGTCATAATTAAGCATATTGAGTTTCCTGTAACTTGATCTTTATCGTTATAAGAAACTCTTGGGCAAATTTTAATGGGCCATCTGCAAACTAATTTGATATTCTTTTCCATCACTGGCAAAAGTGATAGAAGAGGGCGGGTTGGATAAGTGAGTCCTAGGAAGCTGTCAGTCTGCTCTGCCCGTTGAAATGCCTGTTGTCAGGAGAGAAGTCATCTGCCTTCATGCAGTGTGCTACTTAGAATGGAAACCTATTTAATGTTGCAGGAGTAAGGAATCCAAGATTGCTCTACATTCAAACATCGTGAAAGGGAACATATTGAAAAAACGGTAGTAAAGACAGGTGCTTTCTTCCTTTCCCCAAAGGCTTGCTCCTGGGGGCTGCACCTGAACTTGAATAGCCATCTCAAATCAAGGAGCCTGACATTCATCTAGACATGAATAAGAAAGCAGTCCTTGCCTCCAGGGATTCACAGAGGATAAAGAGGTACAAATGTTACTCTTATGGGGTGCTGTAAAAGAAAGTGTGCTTTGAGACCCCAAAGACCCTCAGGATAATGGAGAAAAATGTGAAAGGTTGTCTGGGATGGAGACGTGGCATCTGAAGTGAGACTTCAGTGTTGGGTTCAACATTGCAGCGGCTGTCCTCCCAGTGTGCCCAGGACTGCGGGATTTTCCCGGGACACAGGTGTTAGAACTGGGAAAGTCCAGGCCAACTAGATGAGTTGTCATTTTAGGAAATGCAAGTCGGGCTGGAACTGGTTCTGAGAGTAACAGCTCGTTTATCAGGGGCAGGGTGCCTGAAAGGTGGTGTAGGGGTGGGTGGCCTGCAGCTCAAACACCCAGTTTGCTTGTTAAAAAAAAAAAAAAAAGATGCCTAGCCCCTACCACTGATTTACAAAAGCAGAATTTCTGATGATGAGACCTAGGTGTGTGTCTTTTTAAACAAATTATCCAGGTGGTTATAAATACCAATATAGTTTGAAAACTGGCAGAAAACATAGGATTTGTGTAAGGAAAAAAAATCTTCAAATCCAAATCTCATATACTCACTACTTATTCAATAAGCTTTCAGTTTTTTAGAGTATCAGGAATAAAGTATTTTCCCTGCTGTATATCGAGTTAGCTCAAAAATTAGCCACATAAAGCAGCAAACATTTACTATCGCACATAACTTCTGAAGGTCAGGAACCCAGAAGAGCTTAGTTGGGTGGATCTTGCTCAGGGTATCTCATGAGATTGCAGTCGAATTGTCATTCAGGTCTACAGTCATCTCAAGGGCTGGAGAACATACTGTCAAGACCACTTGTTCACTGGTTTGCAGGCTCATTTCCTCCCTGGCTATTGGTGGGAGGCTTCAAGTTCCTGCCACATGGGCCTCTCTGCTGGGCAGACCAACTCAGCGTAAATGTGAGAGGGGACTGCATACAGATGTGACCACTGGGAGGGGCGGGTCAATGGGGACCACCTTGTAGGTTAAGCAGTACATAAACTCATTCCCAAATTGGATCCATTGTAGAGACCTAGAAACTGAGGCTCAGAAAGAATATAACTTTCCTTATTGTTCTCTAGGTACCATGGTGGGATCAGGACTGAAATCAAGATCTCTCTGACCCTGAACTTCAGCAAAATCTTTTAACCACTACACTGGTCTTCACAAAAAGCAAATAAAATTATCATATGAAGTCATATTTACTGGGACACTGATTTGTATTACCACCAAATAATACAATTATACATTTAATACTAAATTTAATATTAATCTACCTAATAAAAGAGTAACATGGTAATTGACCATACCTTCATGACACCCACCAGCCAATCAGGAGTGAGTATGCACATTAACCCCAACAAAGATGGCGGGCTAATTTGCATACACAGGTGCCGAGCGGCTGGGGGTGGGGCGGGATGCTTGCATTGTCGCCACCCCAGCCGCTCCAGGCCTCTGGGCAGCGTGGGAAGGCAGAAAGGTGGCTTCAGCCAGAGCAAAGGTGGTGCCAACAGCCAGGGGAAGGAAGGCCCATTCTTGCACGAATCTTAGTGCATTGGGCCTCTAGTATTAAATAAAATTAATGAGTAAAATTAAATAGCATAAATTGAACTTCCAGAAAGGCCAACTTTTCATTACAAATCCTTTGTTTTTGTTCTAGTAAGACACACATGATGTATTTGGGAAAAGACATAAATACTGTGATACAGTCCCAAGAGGAAGAACATGTTGAGTATTTTTCATGAGTCATTTATATGATTCTCACCTGTGATATTTTTAAATCACAGAATTCCACCTGGGAGGCTCTGAGAGAAAGACAAAATCTTTTACCAAGAAATGAAAGGTTGTAGCATCCCTGTAACTTAGAGGGTCAATTCCCTTGGAAGTTAAGCCACTTCTTTGGCCTGCTCTTCGCTTTGCTCTTAGCAACTCTGATATTATTTAAAGAGAAAATCTGCATCTAGATGACCAGTAATTTAACATTTCTTTTACACACACACACACACACACACACACACACACACAACCTTTTTTACTCACCTGATTCTCAAGGTGATTAAAGATCTTATGGTTTTGGAATTGGACCGGCATCAGTGATGCCATTCTCTCTCCCCTTCATCCCCAAATGCTTTCCCTATATGAGAACCCACTTGCAGAAGAGGATCTGAGCAGCCATTTACCACACAATATGAAATTAACCCAGCTCTTACTTTTTCCAAAAAAAATTTGCCATTTACATGTTGTTACTAACTGCAGATGAACAGCTTTTTTGAACAATCCTCAAAGAGGAAAAGGAATGAAGAAAAGCCGAAAGCACTCATTGGAGAATGCATGTGCTGTTTCAAAGTAAAGTTGGAGCAGGTTTATATGCTGCAGCAATTGTACGGCCCTTGGCAACAACCTATATTTGCTCCTCAACTGCCCAAAATTACCCACTGGGAGGATTTCATGAGCTCTATGGGACCTCATCGGGTCATGACCCCCATTGCCCTTAACCTCACAGGAGATCTTGATGGGCAGGGCAGTGTCTCCAGAAAACTCAGCTTTCTCTGGGTAAAACTCAAAATGACCATTCTGCTTTATGGGCCAAGGCACAGTAACACCAAACAATGATGTAGCTCCTTTATAAATCCCATCAAACACTGCTGACAGAGTCTACAAAAGATCATGTCTGTGAAGTGATAATACATTTTTAAAACTGGGGAATAGAAGAAATTGAAGTCCACATTCAGTGCTTTTTATAACTCTTCATAATACTTATTGAGAGCCAGCCTTCTCCTAACTATTTTACATACATTTTAAAATTTCATGATTACAAAACATGTATGAGGTGAGTATACCTATCCCAACTTTACAGGTAAAATAATTAAAAACTGTTCCATGGCCCTAACCGGTTTGGCTCAGTGGATAAAGTGTTGGCCTGCAGACTGAAGGGCCCCAGGTTCAATTCTGGTCAAGGGCATGTACCTTGGTTGCGGGCACATCCCCAGTAGGGGGTGTGCAGGAGACAGCTGATCAATGTTTCTCTCTCATCGATGTTTCTAACTCTCTATCCCTCTCTCTTCCTCTCTGTAAAAAACAATCAATAAAATATATTTTTTAAAAAACTGTTCCATGGTGGCTGTTAAATATTACTAATGCTTTATTTCAATAATGGAAATAAATACTTTAAATTTTTTGATAAAAAATTATATTTTACTGATGAGTGTACTATATCATATGCCTAGATCATTTGCAGATGATTGAAATAAAGCAGTGTAGAGGAAAGCACAATAAACTTCGAGTCAGGCTTGCTCAGATTTAAATCCTCTTCCTACAAGTTATTAGTCATGTGGCTTTGGACATAATGGTATTTCCAAAACTCAGTTTATCAATCTCTGAAATATCAGCAACCTTATAGGTAGTGATGAGGAGACATAAAGTCCATCACATGCCTAGCATGAAGGAAATAAAAAAAAGTTTTGTTTCCTTCCTATGTACCTGTTTGAATGGTAACAGGAATGCCTAGTTTATGTTGGCCAACACCAGCCCAATTCACTAGGACAGAGAAGGAAACCACGAGTCTCCCAAAACAAAGGGAGAAATTTCATTTATGAAAGTTCAAATAAGTGAAGGAACAATGTGGGAGTCTGAGATGGTTCTAGATAGAAGGATGGGCAACATTTCAACAGGGGATAAAATGATTAAACCAGAGATGTTGAAGAGGAATGGCATTCCAGGTGGGAAAAGGACCGATTCATTTATTCATACATCCATTCACTTGGGAAATGATGGGTGTCTACCATGAAATAGGCCCCATCTTATGTCAGTAAAGCTGTGGCAACATTTAGTACTAAAGTGAAATTAATTCATTAGACAACAGGTGAGCACTTGAATCTGTGGGCTGCAGAGGATGGACATGTTAAAAAATCCACAAGTGTCAAGAAGTGACACACAGAGAACCAAGATGGCGGCATAGGTAAACATCTAAACTGCTGCCTCGCACAACAATATCAAAACTACAACTAAAAGACAAAACAGACACCATTCAGAACCACAGGAAAGCTGGCTGGATGGAAATTCTACAACTAGAAGGAAAGAGGAAAGCACATTGAGACTCAGAGGAGCTGCAAAAGGCTGAGGTATGGAGACGTGAGCATGGAGAGGACAAGTGGCTGAGTGCACGGGTGGCTGAGTGCGTGGCTGGCTTTCCCAAGCGGGAGGGAGACGGAAGCTCTCGACTGTGCTGAACTCCAGTCCCAGACGAGACTCTGGGAATCCAGACTCATTCAGGGGGAATCTGGACTGTCAGAAAAAGAGAAAGCACACTGAGACTCAGGGGAGCTGCGGAAGGTAGAGGTCCGGAGGCGCGCGCATGCAGAGAGGACTGACTGCTGAGTGCACAGGCAGCTGAGTGCACAGCTGGCTTTCTAAAGCGGGAGGGAGACAGAAGCTCCTGACTGCGCTGAACTCCAGTTCCGGGCGAGTTTCTGGGAACCCAAACTCATTCGGGGAGAAACTGGACTGTCTGGCAGCAGGCGAAACTCGAGGGCGGCTTTCTCTCAGAGGTGCTTGCAGCGATTACCACGGGACACTGAGACATAGGGGCCTCATAGAGCAGGGCTACGGGAGGCCAAGGCTGTCTGCTCAGCCCTGAGACTCCGCCCCATCCAAGCTGAGCACAGAGGCTTTTGCAATTTTGCAAGTCTTGTCTCATAAGCGTGTCTCCAGCACAGAAGTTCTCCCAGCATAGACACAGCTGATCCTCACAGCCAATTGGCCTGGAGGTCAATTCCTCCTAGTGATACCAACAACAATCAAGACTTAACTACAACAAGGCTGTACACACAGTCCACAAAGGGGTGCACCAAAAGTGTCCACCTCAGGTAACTGGAGGAGGCTGAGCCACTGGGCCATATAGGACACCTACCACACAAAGCTACTTTACCAACTCAGGGAAGCAGCAAAAATGTGGAGACAAAGAAACAGATCACAAATGAAAGAAATGGAGGAAAACAAACGACTGGATATAGAGTTCAAAACCAGGGTTATACAGTTTTTCAAGAATTTCCTAGAAAAGGCCGATAAATTTAGCGAGACCCTCAAAGATATGAAAAAGAACCAACTAGAAATTAAACATACACTGACTGAAATAAAAAATATTATACAGAGACCTAACAGCAGACTAGAGGACCGCAAGAATCAAGTCAAAGACTTGAAATACAAAGAAGCAAAAAACACTCAACCGGAAAAGCAAAAAGAAAAAAGAATCCAAAAAGTTGAAGATAGTGTAAGGAGCCTCTGGGACAACCTCAAGTGTACCAACATCCAAATTATGGGGGTGCCAGAAGAAGAGAGAGAGTAAGATACTGAAAACCTATTTGATGAAATAATGACAGAAAACTTCCCCCACCTGGTGAAAGAAATAGACTTACAAGTCCAGGAAGCACACAGAACCCCAAACAAAAGCAATCCAAAGAGGACCACACCAAGACACATCATAATTAAAATGCCAAGAGCAAAAGACTAAGAGAGAATATTAAAAGCAGCAAGAGAAAAACAGTTAGTTACCTACAAGGGAGCACCCATATGATTGTCAGCTGATTTCTCAACAGAAACTGTGCAGGCCAGACAGGAGTGGCAAGAAATATTCAAAGTGATGAATAGCAAGAACCTACAACCAAGATTACTCTACCCAGCAAAGCTATCATTCAGAATTGAAGGCCAGATAAAGAGCTTCACAGATAAGAAAAAGCTAAAGGAGTTCATCACCACCAAACCAGTATTATATGAAATGCTGAAAGTTATTCTTTAAGAAGAGGAAGAAGAAGAAAAAGGTAAAGATAAAAATTATGAACAACAAATACATGTCTATCAACAAGTGAATCTAAAAATCAAGTGAATAAAAAATCTGATGAACATAATAAACTGGTGAATATAATAGAATCAGGGGCATAGAAAGGGAGTGGACTGACAATTCTCGGGTGGAAAGGGGTGTGGTGGGTGCGGGAAGAGACTGGACAAAAATCGTACACCTATGGATGAGGACAGTGCGGCGGGCGGTAAGGGCAGAGGGTGGGGTGGGAACCGGGTGGAGGGGAACTATGGGGGAAAAAGAGGAACAATTGTAATAATCTGAACAATAAAGATTTATTAAATTTAAAAAAAAGAATGCAAAAAAAAAGAAGTGACACAGATTAATGTCATAAGCATCCACCTGCTAGTTACTGCTAAGTTTCTACAGAGAATGTTCTAAAATAGTTAAGTTCTCCTCATTAAGTCATGTGTATTTAAGCACAAGCCTGCTACAATATACTTGGAAGAACTATATAAATTACAATCTGTCATTTTCAGGAGATTCACATCACATCCTCAGGACAGAAAATCATTCACTTCGGTGAAGGAATACTGTAGGAAATTTAGGTTGTTCATACACTTTAGTTACAAAAATAAATTTCTCAAAATAGTGAATGTTGGTATATGCATCAAACTCAAAATGAGGTGATAAACAATGCCCTCCACTTGTTTCTTCCATACCAATCCAACCTAAAAATAAACTAAGTCCTTGGAGTTTTTCTACATGTTGTTCTATGGCTTTTAAGCTGGCCAATAGTTACAACTGTATGTCTTTTAAGTATAAAAATGTTTAAATAACTGCTCAAAATTCACAACCCTTTCCGAGGGCCCACTAAGCACTTTCATACCTTAAGGTCATCCAAAACATTATCTAAATATCCAGATTTATTTCTCCAACTTATCACAGTAACACAATTGAAAAGAAAGGCTGTGTCCGCAAAACACCAGCTTAATAGGAAACATTATTTAAAATGCTATCATGAAGGAAAGATTAGTATTCCCATTTTTCCAATGAGGGACCTGAGGCTCAGGAAGTGACTTGTTTAAGGTCACATGGGGGAACAAAGATTCAAGCCTGGATTTTTAAATCCAGCTCTTTTCAATAAACCATATTTCACTGCATTTAACAGGACTATTTCACAGAAAAGAATCCTCCACAGCTTCCCTTGCCAATGTGCTTTGTGAAAAATAAGTTCTAACTGCAGTAACATTCCTATCTTTGATCAGGTTTCCTAGAGACCGAGCCTGAGACGGAGGTTCAGGTGGTCTCGATGTATTGGGTAGTGCTCTCCAGGAATCAATGGAGAGAGAAGGAGAGAGAGCAGGGAGAGGAACCGAACAAGGATATGGTGTCAGCTGGAGGCTAGCTTCAGCCTGATGCCACCAGGTGCTCTAAAGTATGAATTGCACCAGGGGTGGTTCCACCTTGAGGCAAGGGAACAGTCTTGTGTATCCCAGGAAGTTTCCCCCTGGGAAGAGTGTAAGGCCCTGGGTGAGGTGCCCTGCATTCAACCAAAGGCAATTCTCTCAAGAAGAGGCAGCTCTGACCTGGTGGCAATCAACATTCACAAAAGCTGAGAGATGGGGAGAGGGCTGTGCACTGGCTGATAAAGGGGATATGGAGAGGGGACCAGCAGAGTCCATCATAATTGCTTTATCTTTAAATCAAACCTGAAGGTTTGCACCAGGCTGGCGAATACCCACACCATGCTACACTTCGTTAACTAAAACATTTGATTTACAAGTTCCATGAGTACACTATGGAGATCGATAGGTAGGTAGATGATAGATAGATAAATAGATAGATAGATGATAGATAGATAGATAGATAGATAGATAGATAGATAGATAGATGATAGACAGATACATGCAATGTACTTTCTAGAATTCACACTCATAGATCAGAACACAAGCAGATTTTAAAATGGGCTCTGGGTAACAAATTGCCAAAGTAAGAGTTTGCAAGGCATCATTTGGAGATGAGTACTATTTCCTCCTTCTCCCTCTCCCCGTCTTTGTACCCCCACCAGCTCTTCTGTGAAGTGTTCTTCTGACACTGGCAGGGAAACTTGGAACATTTGTCAAAAACATATCCAAGTCACTCTTGAGCAGCACACGTGAAAAACATATCCCAATTCTGCAATCAAGGACACTCATCATTTGCTGCTCATTTTAATACTAAGCACCTCTAATGATTAATGAATTCAATACTGCTACGTTCAACGCATGGATATGCCTCATCCTGCCTCACAGGAGACAGAATGCAGATTAGCATCCTCAACATCTAAGCGACGGTCACCACCCACAGAGATACCTCGTTTGTGCTAGCTTCTCAATTATTGTGCAAGTGCTACCACCCCTCTCCTGGGAGGTTGTGGTTCAGCATTGATTACCACCTGCCTGGGACTCTGATTTCTTATAAACTTCATATTTCCTCACACTTGAAAAAAGTTACTACCAGTGAAATAGAGATAACAACCATCTCTCCCACTCATTGCCCTTTCT
The DNA here is from genome assembly GCF_963455305.1 of Plecotus auritus. NCBI lineage: Eukaryota > Metazoa > Chordata > Mammalia > Chiroptera > Vespertilionidae > Plecotus > Plecotus auritus. The sequence continues at coordinate 126,714,458 of NC_137773.1, forward strand.
AGAAGAATCTCCCTCCCCCCACCATTAGCTGGCCTCTGTATACTATGGGGTCCTGCTCCTCTCCCCAAATCTGGCAAAAGGACCCGCCACAAGGGAGGCCGAGTCAGCCACTTTCCCTCTCTGGAGAATGTGTACATGAGGAACCCTATTAGACACTTGAACTGTGCGGTTAGATATTGTCTTGTTTGAATACAAAAATATTTACAGTAAAAGACAGTTTGAATGGGTTACTGTTCCTTGCAACCAAATGATTTCCACTTAATGATCTCTGATCCATTGAATGAGCAAATGAATTCTTTAAAAAAAAAAGTTTAGTCAAAGCTTAGTGAAGAATGCAGCAACTTTTTGAAGAAAACTTGTTGTGTGTCTGTGCCAAAGACTAGTAACTCCCCCCAAGATTCACTCTCTCCTCAACCTTAGTAATAGTTCCGTTGGAGGTATCCACATGCCCAACTACAAACTACATTTCTCAGCTTCTCTGGCAGGTGACACAGTTATAGCCAATGGGTGTTCTGGTTCCCAGAGTCTCCCAGGAGGATTAAGTGGCCGTTGCCAATCATGACAGCATTTTAAATAATGTACTCTATTTGCCTTACTTCCATCCATCCCATTCTCCACCACTTACCTGTGTTTCCTGGGACTTCCTCCCAAATCAGCTACTACTACAACCCTTACCTGCTTTGGGGGAACTCAAACTAAAACAGGAGTCAACTTCCATGAGGTCACTCTTCACTAATTGGGGGCAGGTGCCAAAAGGTTACTGTTTCACCCTTTTGTCCCCAAGGCAGACAGTTCTGAGATATGTCACAGGATGCCCTATGAGTTTGAGTAACAGTCTCCAGCAGGGATGACCAACTCCATAACATACCCTCATATTGTTTTTGCCTCCTTGTCCGTCAGCATTTCACTTCCCTGGGCCCTCATTCCTGGCTGCCTAGGATCACTTCCCAGGAAGTTAGCCTCACCGAGGCTGCTTTTGACTTAGGTGCTGCTCTCAAGAGAATCCAAACTAGACACTGCCTCACTAGGACAATTGGGCCATCTCCAAATTCCATATTATTTATGGGCGATCTAACCAGGTGGGCGTGAGAAACATTCCCAGTTGTTTCTAAGGCTGACATGCTGACACCACAATCGTACACATCTCTACCACCATTCCTTTCTTCCTCTGATTACCATGCTCTTGTTCCTCTCTAATGGACATTTGCAAGCTAATGATACACCACATAGGGTCACTGTCACAACATTGCCAGACTACCTCGCTAATCATAAAATAAATAAATATCTCAGGATGATTTCCTGATAGCTGAACCTTGAAGAAACTGTAATTTCTCCTTATCACATAATATTGAGCAATCATTGTTGCTTTCAGTCTACTTCCCAAATAAATGCATATCCTCATTACAAACTAATAGCTACTATTATGAGATATTCTTGTGCTAACAAATTAGTGCAGACTTTAACAACTGTCATCTTGCTTCATATTGGGGGCAAACATAAGAGGTTTTTAATGTGTTTTATATTTTATTTCAATGTATAAAATTCATACACAGATGGAAATACATAAAACAAAAAGCATAAACTAAAGAACTGATAACGTCTGAAAATTGTGTCTATTAAATTTCTGGACATTGGTTAAAAAACTTCCTGCCACCAACTATGTGATGTGTTGAAAAATAAATGTAAAAGTGAATATTTTACAGAACAGACCACTTTAGTCCCTACCTAAGTCATTTGCTGAAGCTTAGCACAGGGTCCTTGCAAACTAGTTAAATAACTCTCTGCACTTGTGTTGTCCAATATGGTAGCCACTAGCTATTTAAATTAAAAATGATTGCCCTAATGGGTTTGGCTTGGTGGATAGAGCATCGGCCTGCGGACTGAAGGGTCCCAGGTTTGATTCCGGTCAAGGGCATGTACCTTGGTTGCAGGCACATCCCCAGTGGGGAGTGTGTAGGAGGCAACTGAATCAATGTTTCTCTCTCATTGATGTTTCTAACTCTCTATCCCTCTCCCGCTCCATTCCTCTCTGTAAAAAAATCAATAAAATATATATTTAAAAAAATTAAAAAATGATTAAAAATAAGTAAAATGAAAAATTTGGTTCCTCAATTTTAAGTGTTCAATGGCCACATGTAGCTAATGACTACTGCCTTAAACAGTAAAGACACAGACATTTCCATTATTGCAGAATGTTCTGTTGTACTATCCTACTGTAGATAAATATTCAGAATTCTCCCCCATTAGACTTCATTTATTCATTGATTCTTTAACTATAAATAATTAAATTGTACTTTTTATGAAAAGAGTTCTTTGATGTTTCACTGGTTAATTAAGAAATTTTTTCTCAGTGCATTAACTGGTACCCAGGGCTGGATCACAAACTTACCTACATTGCTAATATGAGCCACTACCTCCATCCCTGTTAAATTTTGTCCCAAGAAGACATAGTCCCTATAATTTTATGCTTCCTAGATATTTAGTGAAAATTTTTTATTTTATCTGAAAGGCAAAAGAGACCTTTGGACTCGCTATTTCATCATTTCAAAAACCAAGCTGGGGTTAATTTCTAACACGAAGGTTCCCATCATCCATCCATCAGACAAATGGCTCCTCAGCGTATCCTGAGCCAGAAGAACTGGGTCAGGCCCTTGAGGTACAGAGACAAAGCCCCTGAGGCCTGGCGCGTGAGTGCTGGGAACAGCTGGAGACTGTGGGCCATACTCAGAAGTCAGCCGTGCTTTGCTTATTCTACAAAGGATGGGCCTCACAATGTTCAAAAAATAAGCCATTTCTTCCAACATTAAAAACTCTCAAGATTAGCACCAAAATTATTATTTCTGTTTCTCAAGGAAAAAAAAAAAAGGACATATCTGGACATACAGGGTTGGAGCAGAAGTAGCGAGTCTTATAGGCAAAAATCCCTGTTTCCACATGCCAACATCTCTGTAGCCAGTACTGCCTCATACTGCGGCCTGCTTCCTGCGTCCTCACAGTATCTGCCTTGCCCGCTGGTAGGCATTCTGATCACAGCATCCTCCCAGGTTCTTCAAAGGCAGCCTGACCAAGACAGGAGAGGAAACTGAGTGCCTCCCAAACAAATCAATAAAACTGGAGATGGACAAGCTCCAGGGTCGGCATTTCAGAAGCAGATGTGGACGGGTTGAAGGGCAACAGCTCAAGAAGGCTGGGAACGCCAGGACCACGCCTCTAAGTATTTCCCAGCATTTGCCTAGGTAACCGTGGTCCTGACTCATACAGATGAAATATCAATTCAAATGAAATCAAAACCATCCTTTCATCTACTGTCTCACCAAGTGGACTCATAAGAAAATTTAAAAAGTACTTGGCTTTGAACTATAAAGAGAACGGAAGAATCTGCTCTGCCTGCTACCGACAGAATTCACTGCCTGAGATAAATCAGTAGCTTCGCTCCCCCACCTCAGTGTATTTTGCCCTGACCGGTACCACTTGCCTGGCTAAATGTTGGGCTTGTCCCTCCATGATAGCAGGCCTTTTGGCTAGGATGGTTCTTCCCTAGGAATCTGATCTCTGGGAGAGAATCAGAACTTTGCTTCCTTTCCAACTGTTAGATTAAGTACATGAAGTCTTTTTGAAGAACAGAAGACCTAAATTCTAATCTCAGCTCTGTGATTATAGACTGTGCACACTTAAACATTACTTATTTTTCTAAGCCTCAAATTCCTTGCCTATAGAGAGGGGAAATAATGATGCGTACATGCTAAGAGAGATGCTAGAATTAAATGGCATAATGTAGAAAGCACTCGGCACAATGCCTGCGGCTCCATAAGTACACAATAAATGTCAATTCACAGATAGGCCAAAGTGCTCCAAACAACCATATGTGCGCAAAGGCAGGGTGCATCCATAATGTAGTCTCTGTTGTGGCAAGGGTGGTCAGGCGTGTGATCCAAGAAAGACAGGAAATGCCCTTGGCATGGGGCAGCTGCTGAATTTATTCTACTGGTAGGGTGTTCCACAGTCATGAGCCACATAAGCCCCAGGAGTCCTCAGATGGTGCAAGAGCACCCCACCCACTCTGCTTTTCCATCAAAAAGTTATTCAAGCTCCAAGTGTCTCACACCTGAGGTAGGTGTAGTACAAATTTGTGCAAGTGTGTCTCTACATACAGATACACCAGATTCACATTTCAGAAAGGTAGTAACTATAGATCAACACTAATGAGAATCATCTAATGTAAAATAATAAGTAACTTATGATAAGTTTAATCTACACTAATAAAAGAGAAACATGCAAATTAACCATCACTCCACTATGCCAAGCCATGCCCACCAGCCAATCAGGAGCAAGTATGCAAATTAACCCAACCAAGATGGCAGCTGGCCACAGAGCTGGAGCAAGCAGAAGTCTTGGGTTGCCCCAGCAATGGAGGAAGCCAAGCTTCCTGCCTGCCCTGGCTGGCCCTAGCCTCCGCTCAAGGCTACAAAGTTTCAATTATAGAAGATAAATAAATCCCAACAAAAATGGCGGCGGCCACGGAGCTGGAGCAAGCAGGAGGCTTGGGTTGCCCCCGGCGATGGAGGAAGCCAAGCTTCCTGCCCGCCCTGGCCAGCCCTGGCCTCCACTCAAGGCTACAAAGTTTTAATTATAGAAGATAAATAAATCCTAGATACTTGTTTCCAGCCGTCCCTGGCCTCCATTCAAGGAGGCACTGAAAAAATAAAAAAAAGAAAGAAAAAGAAATAAAGGAGGGGCTGGGACCTTGGGCTGTCGGGGGGTGATCAGGCCAGGATGGGATGGCAGGGGCCGTTGGGGGTAAGCAGACCAGCAGGGGGGCCAGTTGGGGGTGAGCAGGTCATCAGTGGGGGTCAGTTGGAGGTGATCAGGACAGCGGGGGATGGGGGAGTTTGGAGTGAGCAGGTCAGCAGGGGGGCAGTTGGGGGTGAGCAGGCCAGTGTGGAGGGGGGGTGGGGGGCAAGCAGGCCAGCAGGGGGGGCAATTGGGGGCGAGCAGGCCAGCAGGGGGGGCAGTTGGGGTGATCAGGCTGGCGGGGGGGCATTTGGGGGCGAGCAGGCAGGCAGCGGGGGGCAGTTGGGGGTGAGCAGGCTGGCAGGCAGAGTGGTTAGGGGCAATCAGGCAGGCAGGCAGGTGAGTGGCTGGAGCCAGCAGTCCCGGATTGTGAGAGGGATGTCCAACTGCCAGTGTAGGCCTGATCCCTGTAAACCGGCAGTAGGACATCCTTCGAGGGGTCCCAGATTGGAGAGGGTGCAGGCCGGGCTGAGGAACAAGCCCCCACCCCGTGCACGAATTTCGTGCAGTGGGCCACTAGTATATAATATAATTAAAATATAAATAAAATGGTAAACAGAAAAAGTATTTATATTGTAAAAGATTTATAACAATTGTAATTATCTTATGTAATGATTCAGAGAAAGGAAGGCTCATATTTGTCTTCCCAAGTCAAAGTACATCAATCTAAATAATTTCCCAAACAGTGGAGTAGTACATTGGCCTAGAAAGATTAAGGCAGTAGCTTATCTAAAAGTCCATGTGAACAGCATCATGAGTTGGCAGCCTTGGCTGTTGCCTTACAAATCCATTCTATTCATTAAAACATTTCCAAAATAAAATAAGAATATAAACAATTTTATGAAAAAAAGTGCAATCTCATTGCAAAGTTAAAAAGTGTACAAATTCAATCAAGGTTTCATTTTCATCTGTGAAAATGGAAAATATGATAATGCTCAGAGTGGTACCTTCTCATTGGAGGGCAATTTGGCAATTGTTTCAAACCCCCTAAAAATGTATAACCTTTTGAACCAGCAATTCTACATCTCAAAACTAAGTAAACAGTAATAGAGGTACAGTAACCATTTATCATAAAGGAGGGACTTTTTTTTGCGGGTTTTAAATATATATAATATACATCTGGAAACTACTTAAAGTAAATAATTTCCAAGACAGGCATACAGTGTAATAATACATAGCCAGAAAAATTATGGAGAAAGTTATTTAATCTAGTGGCATGGAAATACAATCATAATGTATTAAGGAGAACAAGCCAGGTGACAAAGCAGTGTGTATTCTAAGAACCCATTTGCTATGGGTTGAATTGTGCCCCCCCACCCAAGATTTGTATGTTGAAGTCCTTACTCCTAGAATGTGACTTTATTTGGGAATAGGGTCACTGTCGATGTAATTAGTTGATGAAGTTACATTGCAGCCAGGTGGGCCCTAATCTCACATGCCTGGTGCCACATTAAAAGGGGAAATTTGGACACAAACACACCCACAGGGAGAACACCATGTGGAGACAGAAACAGAATTGGACGCTACATCATCTACAAGCTAAAGAACTGCAATGACTCAGCTTGGAGACCCCTTCACACCCCACAGAAGAAGCCAAACCTGCCCATGCCTTCTCTCAGACTTCCAGCCTCCAGACTGGTGGACAATAAATTTCTATTGTTTGGTGGTACTTTGTTATAGCAGCCCCAGCATCCAACACATCATTTTTTTTTCCCCAGTAGAAAATGCTGCTTGAGCATAACAAACAAAAAACCCACCTTCATGTTTTAGGAATGCTTCATTGTATTTGTAGACATCACACCATCATCTTGAACAAACTCTTCCTTAGTTATACTTACCAGACACTCTGCTGGGGTTTTATAGGCACCATTTTACTCAACCCTTAAGCAACCAAAAGACATGACTCCCACGACCTTCCTTTGTTGCCTGCAGACCTGAGCACCAGCATGATCATGAAACCTGCTTCATATCCCCCAGCTGGAAAGAAGGGTCAGGGTTCTAGCCAGACGCTCATTCCAAAGCCCACACTCCTTCAAGCTCCGCACTCTCTCTCAGTGATTGCTGCTCGTCAACCAATTCCTCACCTCCCCTGCCTCGAACACACAGCACCATTCACTCCAGGCAAGCTAATGACTTTTTCATGAGTAAATATTCAGGACAAAAGCATTTAATTTGGATACTAATATTAAATTTTAAACAAACAAAAACCCACCTTCATGTTTTACTGTTTTCTACCACATTAATAAACACAAGAACACAATTGATGTACTCTTCCCATGTAGTCTTCTAACATGAACAGCCAGAGATGAATTAACCTAACAATATGTGAACAAAAAGGAAGAGTATGTGGTTTGGGGAAATGCTTGTTGCCTGGGCTATCTCATCGCCAGGCAAAGCCCCATCATTTCCTTCAGGAAGAGGCTTTCCAAGTGATGGACCAGATGGTACAGGCTGGTGGAGCCCATGTGCCGAAGGACCCAGGGTACACCCCTCATGTGACCATCCATGTGACTCCACCAGTGATCCCCTCAGCAGAGAGGTTCCAGGAGCGCCGCCCCCCAATCTCAAAGATGCCACATCTCCTTGACAAAAGTGCCAGTGCTGCCGTAATGGAGGAAATGTTGGTGAAAAGAATAATTTGTTCTTCCACCAGCCACATAAAGCTCTGCTCAGCCTAACGTGCACATGCCTTGAAGAACTGCCCCTCCCACTGCTCCAGATCCAAGAACAGTCCAGGGAGCATGATTTGAATCCCATGATGCTTTTTATTCCGGCCACAAGACAGGACCACTGTGCATCTGACGTGTGGGCAGCCCACCCATAGCCTGATACAGCCTGGGGCTAAGAGTTGTGTACAAACTGAAAAAAGGATTAGCTGAACCTATCATATGCCTTTCTTAGGACATTAGCTTAGAATCACAGGAAGAATAAACTAAATGAGAAGCAGAAAGGGGACACACAAAGAGGGCACACGGGATGGTGGCCGAGCCACAGTCCTGCAGCGCTTCTCCTAAGTCCGCTCTACTCACTGCCCGGACTCAGGGTGTGCGGCCTGGCCAGATGCAGTCCTCCCACTTTTATTTCTGTAGGACAGTTCCTCCCTTATGTGCAGCTAGATAGTTAGAATGTACTGATGAGCAAGACAAACAAGATCCCTGCCCTCACGCAGCATGTAGTCTGGTTGAGAAGCTGAAATGTAAACAAATCATTAAAGAGTGTGCTATGGCCCTTGCTGGTTTTGTTCAGTGATAAGACTGTAGGTCCATGGACCGAAGAGTTGCGGGTTCGATTCCTGGTCAAGAGCATGTACCTCAGTTGCAGGTTCCATCCTGGACCCCAGTAGGGGATGTACAGGAGGCAACCAGTCAACGTGTCTCCCCAACATTGATGTTTTTCTTTCTCTCTCTCCCCCACTCCCTCCCTCCTTTCCATTCTCTCTAAAAAAATCAATGGAAAAAAATATCCTCAGGAGAGGACTAAAAAAATAAAATAAAAAAGTGTGTTCTGGGAGCCATCAGGAAGTTGACTTCATCTAGTGACAACACCCTCCTCAGAGAGCTCCTTCCAAAAGAAATGACATCTAAGCTGACAACTGAAGACACAAGATGAATTTGCCAGCTAAAAGGGTTTTGGTGAAGAGAGGGAGAGTATTCTAGGCAGAGGAAGTAGCTTGTGCAAAAGTCCATCAGATCAGCAGGAAACCATCACCAGGGCCCCCAAACATCTAAGAAATGTGAAATGTGTACAGAGCAAGAAATTGGCTTTCTGTATGAGAGCTAAAAGGGATAAAGGTGGACTTCCCCAAATTTTGATGGTGCATCTGTTTCAACCAGCAAATCAGTCTTTCTTGTGGGTTCCAAAGAGACCACACAGATTGGGATATAGGCAAGAGGGTAGACAGTGATTAGGAAGGACTTAGCCCCTCAGTGAGCAGAGATCAGGACTTAAACTTCATGCCTCACCCTACTCCCCGGGCAATTATCTTATGATATTCAGAGTCACTTAGACTGGAAAAAAAAGTATTCATCATCACTATCATCATGATCACAATGATCTTTTACTTTTGGAAGACATTTAATAGTTTACAAAGTGTTTTACATGCTTTATCTCTCTTAAAATTTCCAACACTATGGTAGCCAAAGAGTATTATCCCCAATATTCAGATGAGAAACTGAGGTTCTCAAAGGAAGGCTAAGATAATAGAATGAACAAAAATAACTACCAATACAACCCAGGTTAAATACATGCCTACTGAAGATGATGACTCAAAAGCAGGTAGTGGTTCTGTACGAACATTCCTTAGAGACTTTCTAGTATTCTTTTCTACTAACACAGGATTATTTTTCTTAACTGGATCAGGGAAAAATGTGAATCCTCTGGGGAACAGAGAAGCTAAGAATGATGCCTCTACTTAAATGAGTCCAGAGTGATTAGAATATTCCTATTAGGAGACTCCCAAGAGCCAAGTGCACCTGGGCATTAGGGTGTGGTTCTAAGTGCCCATGATTGACTCTGTGAGGACCTTCATCTGGAGAATTCGGCTGGACATACCGTAAATCTTTCAAGGGTAAGGAATGTTTGTGGATTATGATTTGAGAAAGATCAGGAAAATTCTTACCCCACAACTCAAGAAAAAATTCCCAAGAACCAAGTGCCTGTAATTCTTCCATTAGAACTTTTCCCTTAGGCTCAACTCTGGGTTCTCTAGCATGTCCTTCAAAATGAGAATATTTGAAGGAGCAAGTCTCTGGTGTCACTCATGCTATGGTAAAAATAACCATGGAAGCATGATTTAGAGGTAGAGGGGCTCAAAAGAGGAACTAGCAAGAGTGAAGACAGATTTTCTGCTTCAGAATTTTGCCAAGACACCACAATTTGCAACAAGTTAGCCATAATGTTCTAAATTACCCACTGGTAGATTTCTATTTTCTTTTTTTCCATCATCACCAGAATCATCCAAATCATCATCATCACCTTCATAGTTATTTGTTGAGCACTTATAGCTCAGGCACTGCACAAGGTTGTTTACTTGGGTTAAGTCATTGAAGCATTTACAGCAATCTTTTGAAGTAGGAACTATTATCAGTCCCATTTTATAGACGATAAAAATGAAACCTAGTGAAATTAAATAATTTGCCCAAGGTTCCCAAGCTAGTAAAGAATAAAATTGGTATGCAAATTCCTAAGAAATATTTTTCTCTTTTTTTCTGTACTTGTTAAGCCAAACACCAACTGTCTTAAGAAACCCAGAAAAGCATTAAGTGATGAATCTGTTAGCACACTGGGGAGTTGCTCTTCTAAGAAAAGTGTATTTATTGATTCATATTCCAATTGTACATAATTTTTGTCATTAATTGTAAGACTAGAAAGTTATAATTAAATCCACATTAGTATAGCTTTGAAACTGCATCGGACCTCCAGTAGCAGATTGCTGCTCATAATTTAGATAAACTGTATGTTGGAATTTCCTGTTTATACTTAGAGAGAAAAAAAGTTGTTTGACTCATGCACACAGATTTTTTTAAGAAAATAGAAAAAAAGACCAGAAAATAAGATGAAATCATTTGATATATAATCAAAGTCTTTTTATACATATTTAACATGAAAAGACACTGTATTTTAATGAGAACCTACTCTACCTTGGTTAATAGCCAACAGAAAATAAAACTATATAAACGACCATTGCTGTTTGTTGAGTTTGTGTCTAAATACAAACACTGCCTGGCACTTCCAGAGGAGGGTTCAAATATACACATCTAACTGGGTAAGATAAACACTACAAAATAGGATAGTATCTGCCCTTTAAAGTTTCTTTGAGGAGCAGAGATAAAGATGTCAGCTGCCTGTCACCTTGAAGGAAGCAGAAGACTGTTGCACTTAAGAGAACACGGTTTGGAGGGAGAATGCCCAAGTCGTGGCTTTGCCATTTTCTCCAATTTTGTCCTTGATGAGTAAGTTAACATCCCTGAGCTTCAAGGTGAAATGGGGATGTTGGAGCCATACAGATTCAACAGGAGGATATATGGAAAGCACTGAAATATAGTGCCTCATCTGAAGCCGGCAAAACAAAGGCAGCCATCGTTACTTCTCTCATTAGGGGTTCAAAATGTTGGCTAATATTAGATTAGAGGAGACTCGATTAGATTAGGTTTAATGCTTTACTTTGTTATTACCAATAGCATAATTATACATGCTATTAATATCAAGTAAGCAGTATAATGTTTGCTTGGAAAATAGCTCAGAATTTAGATTAAGAAATGAAGATTATGTAAAGCAGGTGCCACCATTTAAATCAAGTAGAGCAATACCTCATATATCAGACACACTATGTCTCTGAAGTAGCTGGCCTTCCTTGGAAAGGCAGAAAAGAAAGGCATCATGGAAATGTGAAGTCCAGGAGTTGTAGCAGAAATGGTCCAGCAAAATTAGAGGTGGGTGTCAAGAATTAGAATGAGAGGGGAATTGGGCAAGTTGACTCAGCCGTTAATTCTGTAGCAACAGAGTCTGGACCTACAGCTTTGTGTGGGAGGACCAAGCAAATATCATGTTGAAGAGCTGAAGATCTTTTGATGCCCTAAAGTCTGCACAGTTTTGCTCCTGGACAATGTGATGTGTTGGGTCCCGCACATCCCATTACACATAAAATCACAGGTGCAGATCCAGAGCCTTGTAAATAGTAGAGAAAATAAAGAGAGTGCTAACAAAATCTTTTAAGGGAGGGGGGAAACCCCCACAGATCAAAGTCCTACTGGCAATGTACTCAAGTAGCAAAATAAGAATGACCAGTGGAATAAAAGGGGACATCAGTAATCCTATCTAATAAAACAGTAATATGCAAATTGACCATCACTCCAACACACAAGATGGCTGCCCCCATGTGGAGACAAGATGGCCACCACAAGGTGGCCGGCAGGGGAGGGCAGTTAGGGGCGACTGGGCCGGCAGGGGAGGGCAGTTGGGGAGAACCAGGCCAGCAGAGGAGGGCAGTTGGGGGGGACCAGGCCTGCAAGGGAGGGCAGTTGGGGTCGACCAGGCCAGCAGGGGAGGGCAGTTGGGGTGACCAGGCCTGCAGAGGAGGATAGATAGGGGCAACCAGGCCGGCAGGGGAGGGCAGTTAGGGGCAACCAGGCTGGCAAGGGAGGGCAGTTAGGGGCAATTGGGCCAGCAGGGGAGGGCAGTTGGGGGTGATCAGGCCTGCAGGGAAGAACAGTTAGGGGTGACCAGGCTGGCAGGGGAGGGCAGTTAGGGGCAATCGGGCCAGCCGGGGAGCAGTTAGGTGTCGATCAGGCTGGCAGGGGAGTGGTTGGGGGTGATCAGGCTGGCAAGCAGAAGCAGTTAGGGGCAATCAGGCAGGCAGGCAGGTGAGCAGTTGGGAGCCAGCAATCCTGGATTGTGAGAGGGATGTCCGACTGCCCGATCAGGCCTAAATGGGCAGTCGGACATCCCTTGAGGGGTCCCAGATTGGAGAGGGTGCAGGCTGGGCTGAGGGACACACACCCCCATGCACGAATTTCATGCACTGGGCCTCTAGATCAACAATAAAGATACATGAAAAAAAGAATAACCAGTGGAATGCAGGATTATACCAACTTCTTTTTTCAGAGTAATTCTGAGAAATGGGGTAAATTCAATATATATAGTATATAATGATTTCCAATGATGGTTTAAAAGATTTGTTGGTCCTATTTTATCATCAGGAAATAAATGAAACAGATCACAAGAGTCAGTGCTGTGCCCTGAGTTTTGGTTTTGATCCAAAATATCGTGAAAAATCCCCTGACCTGGAAGCATTGAACAGCGTGTGGAATCTTGGTGGGAAGGGGTGTGTGTGGGGGGGGGAGTAATCAACCAAGAACTTTATATGCATATATGCATGGCCCATGGGCATAGACAATGGGGTGGTGAGGGCCTGGGCAGGGAGAGTTGGGGGGGGGGGGGCTGGAGGGGGTAAATGGGAGGGGATAAGGGGGACACTTAATACTCTCAACAATAAAGAATTATTTTTTAAAAAATAATAATATAAGTCCCCTGACCTTATTTAAGTGGATATTAAGGAGTTGGGAGTTTGACCTCAAAATTTTTGAAAGTGGCTAAAGCCTCTCCCTGAAGGCTTGGCATTATGTTATGTAGACTTTAGATCTACAGTAGCCATGAGCCCTTCCTAAGCAAAACACACATAAATAAAGTGCATTTTTCCCTAAGTTTACAAATCCCAAAATGGAGGATGCCTTTGGAAGCAATACCACTTCATATGGCCAATCCATAGGAAATCATTAAAAATATGAATTATTTAAAGAATTACTCATGTGCACAACTGTGGACAAGTGATATGCCTATGATTCTTCCAGAATACCACTGCTTTCCTCCACCCTCTCCTCTTCTCTCCCCTCTACACTTCAAATTACTTCAGAAAAAAATCAATTCTAACAATTCAGTGTATATAGCTATACTTTATACTTATACAAATCACACACATGCACACACCCACCAAATTATTTTCTTTTTACAAAAATAGTACTGCAATCTATACATTAGTTTAATTAAATTAATTAATTAATAAATTTTCCACATGTTGATTAAAAGAATGAAAATCCCTTTTTTCATCCCTTTAAAATTTTATCATTACTAAGAATAAAACTCACTTTTTCTCACTTAACTTTCTCAAACACAATTACATATATTGACTTCCAAGTCAATGTTTATTAACTCATTCTTTTCAATGGCAATATAATATTTCACATGTTTGAATCATACTTTTATGATTGTCTTATTAATGGACTTACTAATTGTTTCCTCTACAAATGATGTTGCAGTAAATACCCTTGTACATATATCTTTACATAAACTTTGATTTCTACAGCGTAAGTACTGAAAGTAGTTTAAAGATGACCGGCTTTAAAGCGGAGCAGGAGAAACTGGGATACTTTCAGTGCTCTGTCATTATACATTTGCATTTGTTGTTGATCACTTACTGTTCACCAAGCACCATAAAAGGCTCTAGTGAGAAACACAGAAAAATGGAACAATTTCCTGCCATCCAAGAGCTCACACTCATTGCAACATTTCCTACCGAATGGGATCTCAGAGTGGCTCCTCAGGCCACTGCATGTGCATGGAACATGTTTTCTTTCCCCTCCCAGCCCTTCCAACCCCCCCACCCCCCCACACACCCCTCCACCCCTGCCACCCCCATCACTGCAGGAGACTTTCTCAGCAAATAACCTTCTATCTCTGCTCTTAGGTCTATACTTTAGCTCTTTTAAAATGTAGATCACCTAACTTACTCATTTTTAAGTGTGTTTTTTTGTCCATTATTTGATTTCTCTTCTTGAGAGGCTAATAACATTTAAAAGCCAAAGCCCTTCCTGCTTGGAGCCTTAGAGGCCAAAAGAGAGAGAGGAAGGACTGTAAATATTTTAAATGTAATAACCTTTCTCCTCTCTCTCTCTCTCTCATCAAGGGGCAAAAACAACTATAATTCAGTATGATAAATTCTCATGAATGAATGAATGAATGAATGAATGAATGAATGCATACATGCATGCATGCATGCAATGGAAACACAAAGAATGGGGTGAATCACTCAGTTTGGGGTGAGGAAAGCGGAAGGAGTAAATATGAAAGAACTCTTCACTGAGGGGGTAACATTTTAGCTGAGGTTAATAGACAAACATTTTTTTCTAGGCATAGAGTGTGAGGGAATTATACACAGTAGCAACAGAAATAGCAAGAGCTTTAAGGTAAAAGTGCTTTTGAGTTTTGGAGGGAGCTGAGGGCGGCCATCCTTCAAGTTTAATGGGCATGAGCTATACCCAGGGAACTTATTTAAAACGCAAATTCATGAGCAGGCACCCATCTTTTCAATATTTTTATTGATGTCCAGAAATCTGCATTTTAAACAAATTCATCCAGGTTTACCAGTCTTTGGAATATATCAGTATGGGCTGTGTGGTGAGTTGTGGCATGAAATAATGTTGCAACAGGATTGAAGAGAATAAAAAGGAATGTTTCAGGTAAGTGACAATGTGAGACAATAAGGGAGTGTATCAGAAAAATAATGTCAGGTCTTTGATTTTGTTTTGAGAGACAATGGCTTGGCAATGGAGCTATTATTTTGGTCAAAAACACCACGGTTTCACAGAGGACTTTACTGAGTGGCTGAATGAATGAATGAATTCTGAGAAAGCCAACTGCAAGTTTCCTGCTCTGTGAGCACTGCTTGGTTGGTTTAACTTGCTTGTACAGAACACAGTTGTAGAATAGCCATCCCAGAACCTTTAGTTCAAGCTTTCCAAACGCTGTCTTGACGTATGTCAAATTGATAAAGGCATGCATTGCTATGCACGTCTGCAAACCAAGCAGATGCGATTATCCTGCAGATCATCCATGTGAACAGGCTCCACAGTCGTGCAGCCAGAGCCAGATCCCAGGCCCGGGAGCTAAGATCTGGGAGGACAACGCCTCTTACATAATTTCCCAGCTCGTCCGAGGTTGGGCCTGTGATTAATGCTACATGACGGGCTTTGAACTTTCTGTTCCCATAGGTTCCCTTGCCTTCCAGACCTCCTAGCAGAGGGAACGTGTGACCTACAGATTTCACTCTGAATAACCGTCATCCAAGCTAACAACACTCTCATTGCTCTGTGGCCCCGGAGTTTCTCGGCCTCACTCCTCTGTCATTAGGCAAGTTGCCATTGGACTGTGGGAGTGTTTTTAAAGGGGGACAAGTAATAGAACTTCCCACAGACCAGTCGGTGAAGAAAGCTGCACAGGGAGGCTGAGGGATCTCCCGGGGAAAGTCAGAAGAGCCCTCGAGGATGACCAAGGTAGAGAAACTAACGGAAGGAAAGAGACCCGCTCTGTGCGCGGCATCTTTTCTAGCCTCGCAGCTTCTCTGCCCCTGGAGCTGGCGGAGCAGGTGCCACAGCGCTTCTAGCACCCACGCCAGGCAAAGACCTATCCCCGGGCGGCCAAGTCCTCCCAGATGCCCCGCTCAGCCCCACGTCCCTACTCGCAGGCCCGCACCCCCGCGGAGCCCAGGTGAGCAGCCAGCCCAGCAGCAGCGCCTCCATCTGCCCGCTCCATCCCCGTCTTTCCTGAGCCCCGCGCGTTTGCAACCTAGTCTAAGCGCCTGCGAAAATTCGTGCACACTCCCGCCTTCGAGCGGCCCCTCGGTCCCGTCTGCCATCCGGAATTGCACCTGGGCACGGGGAGGATTGGAGTGGGAGGGTGGAAGCCGGGCTTTGAGCAGAACCGAGCAGGGAGCACCCCACGGACCACTCCTCACCCGATGGCGGGCCGTCTGCGTCCCTCCCCGCAACACCCCGCTACTCACCAGCTCCAGGGCTCGCAGGAAGGCGAGGGGCTCCTTCAGCGCCCGGAAGGTGCCCGCCGAGGCCAGCTTTGGACGAACAAGATGAGAGAGAGAAAGGGAGAGCGTGAGGCTGGGTCTGGGGCGCGTCTCCGGAGCCGCGGGTCCCCAGCACCAGCCGCCCTGCCGGGTCCCGTCCTACCTGGCTCACCGGGTCCATTTCTGTGCTCGGTCTTCTCCCCCACGGTTCCCTTTCCAGGGAAGTTCGGGGGCCGCCGCGGGCTGGTCGTCAGGGCCAAGAGCCCCCTCTCAGGAGGAGGCGAGGAGGGAGGCCGGAGCGGCCGGGTGCGGGCAGGGCCCTGGGGGAGCGGGGTGCCCCGCACTGGCTCTGCGCTGTGCGCTTCTCGAAGCCCGCGTGCTGGAACCCAGCAGAGCAGCCTAAGCCGGGCGGGAAGGGCTGGGAGGGAAGGGCTGGTAGGGGGCGGTGGGGAGGGCGGGAGACCGCCGCCCGGGGAGGCCTGCCATTGGCCGGCTGCGAGCTCAGGGGGCGGGCGAGGAGGTGGGCGAGGCAGAACCGCCCACCGGTGCCGGCTCCGCCCCGCGCGCCCTCGGGCTCCGGGGAAACTTTGGGGTTTGGGGTAGAGGGAGGCAGGCTGGAACCTTCAGCAAGAAGGCTCCCTGCCTGAAGAAGGGGGTTCCAGGTGCAGAAACAGATACTCCCACTTTACAAGCGGAGTTGTGTGAGTTCTGGTGGCTTCTGAACCCCAAAAAAGACTGTTGACTTCGTGGAACATTCGCCCTGCGGCCAGGCAGAGCCAGGTGCTAGGATATAGCAAGGAACAGAAAGAGCAGAGCCTTCTCCCCACCCCCCCACCCCCCCACCCCCCCCCACCCCCCCACCCCGGGGAAGCGGAGGGTCAGGACACAGAGCATGGGGCTGCAAGGCAGAGGGAGACAGATTAATCTTAACTATGGCACAGTGTGCCAGGCGGGTAGTCCTCGTGGCCACTGGGTGAGGTCGGGAGCACATGATGCCCATTTTAAAAGCAGAATGTAGACTCAGTGAGGCTGGATTAGCCAAGGTACACAGCTGGTGCGAGGCTAAACAGGGACTGGAATTCCAGTTCCTTTAAAACTCCTGTTTCTACTGAGATCCTTGGCCTTAGATACAATCCCAAATAATGCTCCTGAATTCATCATAATTAGGACTGAGCCCTCCCTCCAAAGACAGACTCCCTTTCTTCCCTTAGTCTGCTAACCTTGCCGAAAATAATAACAAAACACTTGAGGTCTTTCTGTGAGTGAGAAATTGTGGTGAGGGCTTGTAAACGTGACTTCATTAACTACTCACAACCCCCACTAGGTTAGCAGTAGTACTGTTCCCATTTGAGAGATGAGGAAATCGAGGATGGTGGAAGGGGAGAAGGCTATTCACGGTTGTACAGCTAGCACACAATGAAGCCAGAGTTGAACGCAAAAAAAGTCAGGGAGGAATAATCTGAACTCTTAGCCACTACACCATGTAGCTGATGACACCATCCCCTCCCTTCTCTCTTTGGATTCCACCTATGAAGTGGTCTCCCGGCAACATGGATAGCCATCTGCTTACTACAAAGGTTTGCCAAAAAGGTTTGGAGTTTGTGTGTGTGTGTGTGTGTGTGTGTGTGTGTGTGTGTGTGTGTGCGCGCGCGCGCGCGCGCCAGGGGCAGGGGCGGGAGGGAGATGTATCTAATATTTAGGAGCAGAGGAGAAAGATGGAAATGAATCATTTGGAGTCTGGAAAGGTGAGGCAGCAGGCCAAAATGGGGTAAGATCGAGAGCATCCAGTGTAGATGCATCCTGCCCATGGATTTTGTTAGAGAAACACTAGAAATGTAGTAAGAACCCCAGAGGGCTCACTGCACCAAATGCAGTCAGCCCTACCACACTTCCTACATGTGATAGAGTCTGAAACAATTAGAAGCAGTTGTCTCAAAAATAAGGCAACTACAGGGGAGGGGGAGAGAACTGACATTATCAAGTACTTAGTGTGTGCCCTGCAATTTATGTATAGAATCTTCTGCTTGAAGTTACTTAGCCTATTTAAGGCCTCAATATTTTTTTTTGTTTTAATTGAATTTATTGGGGAGACATTGGTTAATAAAATTATATAGGTTTCTGGTGTACATTTCCATTACATCATCTGTATATTGTATTGTGTGTTCACTACCCAAGTCAAGTCTCCTTCCATCACCATTTATCCCCCCTCTACCCTCTTCTATCTCCCTCCCCACACACCCCTTTCCCTCTGATAATCACCATAGTGTTGTCTGTGTTTGAGTTTTTTTGTTTTTCTTAATTTCATCACCTTGTTTTTGTTTTATCTGTAAAGTGGAGGCTTAGCTCCATATCTACCTTAGCTGATTGTTATGAGGACTAGTGAGATTTTACAGATATGTGTCTGGGGCAGAGTCCCCACGTGTATTTGTTACAGCTCTCACTGCTCACACTTCTACAGAAGCAAAGGGAGGCCATTAGAGGCCTGGTCGATTGTAGCACTGTCCGGCCACTTTCTGCACTGCCCCTCTCTCATATATTCTTGATTTTTGAACTCAGGCGTTGCCATGTTACTTGCTTTGGCCAATGAAATGTGGGTAAAGGTTTTGTGGACATTTCTGGGCAGAAGTTTTAAGAATCTCTCTGTGGATGGAAGACGCTGATGACACTTTGCCATACTAGCAGTCAGCAGCTGTGCGTCACGGCAGGTTGCCCAGGACCAAACCAGAGAGGGTCGGACCTGCATTACCACCATTTGTCCACCATCCAGAACTGAAATATCATTGCTGACATGTACACATAAGGAACTGTTTGACATTGAAATTTGGACTCAAAAGAACTGTTGGCCCAGAAAGAAACTCACTACAGACTGATTCATTTGCCTCTCAGCATAACCATTATTGCTTGTCTCATTTTCGGTTCTTATAAGTGTATTTCTAGTATCACATGATCTCACTCATCTAGGGAAAATAATGAACAACATAAACTGATGAATAAAAACAGACCCGGAGACAGGGAAGCATCAATCAGACTGTCAAACCTCAGAGGGAAGGTAGGGGAGGATGGGGGTAAAGGGGAGAGATCAACCAAAGGACTTGTATGCATGCATATAAGCCTAACCTGTGGTCACGGACAACAGGGGGGTGGGGACATGCGTGGGGAGGGATTTGGGATGGGAATGGGGGGATGAGGACAAATATGTGATACCTTAATCAATAAAGAAATTAATAAAAAATAAAAAAAGAATCTCTCTGTGATCTGGCCTCTGGTTTGTTTCCTTCTAGCATGTTGAATGCATGTCTTACAGAGCAGCTGCTCTGACAGCCTGGATCCCTGCTTAAGGTTGACATAGAGCAGAGCTGCAACTAGGCCATGATGGACATGAAGCTGGGCAAGAAATGGATGTGGGGTTGTAAGCAAATGAGATTTTTGTCTTTTGTTACTGCAGCACAACATAGGGCTGGCTGGTTGAACCAAAAATACTTGACTAAGAGCTAGTAAGTAGCTGAACCAACATTGCACCCTGAGTCCATATCACCTCATTGATCTTACATCCTTGCTTTTCCCATCATAGTCAACTAACTTACGAGATATAACATCTCCTGCATGTTTATTACTGATAACAATTATCATAATAGCTAATAATTCAGTTCCTGCTACATGCCAGGAATTATGCTAAATGCTTTACATACATCATTTAGATATCACCACAATCCCCCCCCCCCCTTTATGGATACTTTATAAAGGCTTAGAAAGGCTAAATAACTTGCCCAAGGTCATCTAAACATTTGTATCTCTTTAGACAGAGGGAGTGATTTATCTAAAATATTTCCCACTTGCATTTCATTTGAGTTGTGAACTTGGCAAAGATGAAGTGTGATTACTGAGCTTATTCCCTCAGGTCTTTCTTCACACCCAAAGTTCCTCCTTGCTAATATGGTAGCAATTTTTTCCAGTCTTCCAGACACCATGTGAAGAAAGCCAGAACGGTGGCAAATGGCAATGTGATAGCTTAGACAACAATTGCAAATTGTCAAAAGATGCTCTTCACGTTCCAGAGATGCATAAGCTTCCAACAGCTGTATCTCCAAAATAACACAGAGTTCCATAACGCATTTGCAATGTTAAATATTTTGTAGACTTTGGGATTCTAACCTCTATGTTCAGTCCTGGAAATAACACTGAGTTCCCTAAAGATCTAGGTTGGGAGAAGGAGAAGGGATGATGCAAATACTGCCACAATATTACTCTCGGTGACTGAGGGGTGACCCCTTCACTTCTATCCCAACATGACAGAAGATAATTTACCACTTACTATAGCAACAGGTCAACAATCGCATGAACTTTTGTGGGGTATAAATGTTCCATTTCGGTGGCCTATGCTGATTTTATAAATCAAATAATTTTCAACTTCTTTTTTTCTTTTTCGGCCAGAGACTTATAGTTATGAAGAATTCCTTTGATACTGCAGTTGTTTTTATACAGGGTGATCAGTGCAGGGCCCTCCCCAGGAGTCATTTGGCAATGTTTGGAGATATTTTTGTCAATGCTTGGCTTGGTGCTACTGGCACCTACTGGCATCTAGAGAAGAGAGGCCAAGGAGTCAACATCCTACAATGCGGAGGACAGCTGCCCACAACACAGAATCATCTGGAAAATGTCCAGAGTGCCAAGTTTGAGAAACCCTGATTTACTCATTCAATAAGGACTGCATGCCTGTTATATAGGGCTACTGTCCCTGGTACTGTAAAGAGCGTAACAAAATTCCTGCCTTCTCAGACCTTACATTGTAGTGGGATATACTATACAAACCCAATTTGTTGGAGCTCAGTATTTGCCAAAACAAGCAAATACTAGTAAACAAAATTCAAGTTATAAAAACAACCATTTTGAATCCCAAAGAATTTATCTCTCCTCTCTCTCCCTCCCTCCCTCCTTCCCTTTCTTTCTCTTAAAAAAAAAATAATAAATCAATGAACATATCCTGGGGATGGATTGAAAAAGAAAGAGAGAAAAAGAAAAGCCAAAGTACATGAATTTGCATTATTCAGCCAAATTAAATCTTGTGTGTTTTTTTTGGGGTGGGGGGCAACATACTTGGGTTTTATCTTTCTATGTCTCTTATGGCAAAGAGAAAAAGTAAGTTAAAATTTTATCTGTAGCAACTTAATTCAGGAGGAAATACTACTCATATGTTTAATTATTTAAAATATTGGAAATAGGCACTGTCTTTCCCGGGGGCCCAAAGTGCCTTTCCCTTTCCCCTCCTCATCCTGAGTTTGAGTCCGGACTCTGAATTCTTTCCTAGCTAGAAGCCAAGTACCGAGGTCACTGAACCCAGATTTGGTCTCACCCTACCAGTCAGACACAGGATGCCCTTCTGGCCACCCACAGCATATTGTAGGCACTGTGTCTCAAATTGTTTCATCACCGATTACAAGCCCTACTCCCACTCAGGGAATACCACCTCTAGACACCATTGCCACCTCCTTCCATGCCCAGGCCTCATCATCCCTCTGACAGAGAGCAACGATCTTTTGGCTCTGAAGAAAAATGTTGCCCCCTTTCAGCAGGAAGCAGCTACAGAAGAGACCCTGCACCCCTTTTCTCTGAAAGATTTCAGAACCAAGATCCTTGAGGGGGAAAATGTTGCAGGCAGTTAGACAGACATGAGCAGAGCAAGGACAATGGGGCAGGTACAGAAGGTCATCATCGTGGAAAGCCCCAGGTACCTAGCGATGGACAACCAATTGTAGAGTGGGACCTCGCCACCAGGGTGACTTTTCCTCCACTAGCATATTGCTGGTCATGCAGTTTGGACCTTCTGACCTTTCTCCCTAGAGATAACATCCATGCAGAGATAACATCAGATGAATTTCAGCTCCAGTCCCAGATAAGCAACACAACTAGCCAAGGCTGACATCAGGACTACCTGCATTGAATAATGGTGCCAGCCAATCTATCAATCAGTGGAGACCACTACCCTGAATAGACACACCTGGAAAGCTACTGAATATTCTATTAGGATCCTCCCCTGGGACCTCCCCTAAATTCTCCGCCCTTAAAACCCTTAGGATGGAGGAGCCAGTGCCCTTTCCCTCTCAGGAGCATGCCTGTGTCTTTCCCTTTCCCCTTCCCATCCTGAGGCACGTTAGCTTCCTCACTTCCAAGCCCCGAGGGCCCTTCCTTTGCCTCCATAACTTGTTTCCTAAACCCATTCCTTCTAGAAATTACATTTTCTACCTCTGTAACTTATCCAATAAATGTTCTCTTACAAATAATAATAATAAATAAAATAAAATATTAAAAATAAGTGTTGAGCAGAAGTCATTCAAAATATTACATGTTTAACTCTCTGCTCATGCTGTTAATCTGAACTTTCCAAATCTTTCCTTACCTGGTGAGCATGAAGCAGAGGCCCATAGCACATCTGTGTAATTATCTGTTTGCTTATTTGGTCTGCATGGGACTATTGATACACAGGACAGGAGAGGGTGTGGAAATATTTTCAATAATTCTAATTGTGTCATAAATATAGCATTCTTTCTCAAGCCAAAGATCAAGTAAAGCCACCGTTACTTATTTGTGTTTCATTTTAAATGACCATCATAAAATGTGCAAGCATGTGTGTGTGTTTGGCATAAAACATCATTACAAAATAAGATTCCACAAGCTTCCTAGTGAATTCCTAGCATTGAAATAGGATTGTTCTTAATTAACAATCATAACTTATATAAAATTCAAATGTGGATAGCCGATGTGAACTCACATCATGAAACACCTTTACTATTTCTATTTCCATGTTTGTTTTAAAAAAAGATATCCCTGTAGATTTGGCCAGACTTGAATATATGCAAATTAGAGGACCAAAACTCATGTCAAAAGATTCGCCATTGACCCCAGGGAATACTAGTCATAACAGTAATCATAAGAACGATTGTTGCAGTGCGTTAAGTAGTAAGAGATGCTGGGCAGAATGCTAAGTGCCCCTGCAGGCATAACTCATTTCATACCCTCATCATCTTATAAGTATGCACCACTGCTTTTCTCCTTATGCAGATGAGAAAACAAGGCTCAAAGAAATTTAAAATCTCAGCTAAGTTTTTATGTATAGTAAACAGCACAGTCATGATTTTCCTCCTACCCTGATAACTTTGCAAAAAAAAAAAGATGATACTTTATACAGTTTCCTTTGCAAGTTTTAAAATGTCACAAGCTCTAGACAAAAAAAAAATTTCTTGTTGAAACTTCTCTGGAGAAATAAAGAAGGACTCCATTGTCTACTACTACGACTACCATTACCATTATTCCATGAACTCACTAGAACACAATTACAAAGCGCCTCCACTTGTCAAAGGCTCATTCCAATGATCTTTTTTTCATCACCAGTTGTGTTTTCTAAAAACTCATCTTTTTTTTTTTTTTTTTTTTTACATTCTCCTTGGTTCACTCCAAGGTTTTCCAGACTCATGGAGCACAACAACTTGGAGTTCATATCACATCACCCACTGCAATGTTTGAATGAGGTAAAAGAAGCCAAGGAATGGAGGCATCTTCCCCAGAAAAAGGTGCAGCATCAGAGGTGATAACATAAGTTCTGGGCTCAGATTGATTGGGTGCATCATATCCTGGCTCTATCACTTCCTAGTTGTGTGACCTTGAGCAACTCAAACTCTTGCCATGTTTCCTTATCTGTAAAATGGGTACAATGACTGTACCATCTGTATCACTTTGTATGAAGGAGTTAATGAATTCACACAAGTAAAGCACCCAGTAGAGTATCTGGCACTAGCGAATCTAATATAGAAAGCTACTAAAAGGCCTTACAATGGTAAGGAAATGGTCTATGATCTCAGCATTCAAGTGGTTATCATCACACAAGCACTACTTACAATAAATAGTTTTTAAAAATCATTTATTTCCTTCAATTTCTCTGCTTTCTTTTCAAAATGCTCATTTCTTCCCCCCTCCCAAATTCTTTTACCTTATTCCTCTCTCCTTCAGCTCCAAGCCTGTCAGCTGATCTTGGGAATTTTCCTTGGAAATTTGAAAGATTCTTTGAGGAGAGGGAGAGGACATCCAGATGTACATACAGTTCCTAAGAAAATAAAACTCAATATAAAGGTGTTTTTTTTTATTTCTTTGATGTTTATAAGTAGCACTTTGGCAGGGATTTTTATGATTTCCTTAAATATGGTATACCATTAGATGGCAATATTTGCAATCTTTAATAATTTTATTCTTATTTTAGGGAAATATGTATATAAAAAAGTTTTACAGATGATAAACATAGGACAGATCAGATGCTTCTCCCATATCTATATATATAAAACCCTAAGCAACCGGTTGAGTGGATGATGCGCACTGACCACCAAGGGGCAGATGCTCAATGCAGGAGCTGCCCCCTGGTGGTCAGTGTGCTCCCACAGTGGGAGCGCTGCTCAGCTGACCAACCGGTGCCAGACGCCGGCTTATGGCTGGCGAGCACAGCTGCAGTGGCACTAGCCTTTCTCCTCCAGGGCAGTGCTACCAAGCAGGGGCAGCAGAGGCAGGCACCATGGGGCCGGGATGAGTGGGAACTGCGCCCAGCCTGGGCTCAGGCTCCTCTCTGGCCGCCTGCTGCTTCCCGCACTGCTACATCCCTTGGGAGTGGGGGAGGGGGGTGTCGGACCAGTCCGATACCCGCAGGGATGTGAGAGGGTACATGCCAGGCTGAGGGACCCCACCGGTGCATGAATCTGTGCACTAGGCCTCTAGTCTTTAATAAAAGAGCTGCTCACTTTCACTGTATTCAATTCTCCAGATGGTCTTCAGACCTTCTGCTGCAATATGGCACAAGGGCTTTTGCAGCTGCTCTGAATGAGGCAAAAGAAAATCTTACCCTGTTCAACAATTGTGAGAACACATTTACATATTCCTTCCTAATCTAAATCTTTCAGTAAGAAACAAACTAAAATTAACTCAAATATGAGACATTAGAGATTTCGGTCCTTTGGCACTTCCTTGTCCCGTTCTCTGCCAGCGTAGGTTCTGTCACACGGCTTGACAACTATGTAAGGACAGCGCTGCATCTACTCACATAGAGAGCAGCACAAACCCAGTACCTAAAATTAGGTTTTACTAAATTATATCACATTGCACTTTTACACCTGCTTGGCAAATAATACCCAGAAGAAAGGTACAATTGCATAGGTTCCTTGCCAGAAATAGCAGACAGGTTAACATTTTTTAAACACTAAAAAAAGAGATGGGGAGGATGGGGAAAGAGAGAGAAGAAAATGAAAGAATCCTTTCCCCAAACCATGGTCAGCACATATTATCAACAACATCATTGAAAGTTACTTTTACTTCTAATTTTTTAAGCCTCACTCAATGTGTTTTTATTGATTTGTAGAGAGAGAGAGAGAGAGAGAAAGAGAAAGGGGGAGAGAGAGAGAGAGAGAAAGAGAAAGGGGGAGAGAGAGAGAGAGAGAGAGAAATCTTTCGTTTGCCTCCCATACAGGGATCAAACCCGCAACGTAGATATGTTCCCTGACCGGGGATTGAACCCGCAACCTTTTGGTGTACAGGACGATGTTTCAACCAACCAAGGCAGGGCTCCTTTTATGTTTTCACTGAGAATTGACTGTGTCAGGGCACTGTGATAAACTCCTTATAACACTATGAATTAGTTATTATCCTCATTTCCCAAATAGTGGGACTAAAGCAGGTATAAGTTAAATACTTGCTTACTGTGTTCGTACAGTCAAGTGGGCATGAAGCCAAGTTTGAAGCCAATATTTCTTGAGAGCTTGAACTAATTTTATACCTTCAATTATCCAAGGTATAAAATATACATCTCTGAGATCACAACTAGAAACTGGAGGTAATGGTGAGACTTCTACTTAGTCACCAACCCCAACAACCTAACCTAATTAAATATTAAGTATTAGGAACTGATCCTCCACATTAAAAATCTTTTTTTGGAGGGGAATGTGGGAAGAACTCATGTGGATATCCAGTTTTCCCAGCACCATTTCCTGAAGAACTTACCCTTTTCTCATTGTGCATTTTTGGCAATCTTGTCAAAGATCAGTTGATTATATATTCCTGAATTTATTTCTGAGCTCTGTATTGTGTTCCATTTGCCTAAGTCTATTTTGATTTGAAATCAGGAAGTGTAATGCCTCCAGGTTTGCTCTTCTTTCTCAAGATTGTTTTAGCTATTTGAGGTCTTTGTGGTTCCATATGGATATTAGGATTATTTTTTCTATCACTGTAAAAATACCTGATACTATAATACAACACCATAGTAATCAAAACAGCATGGCACTGGCATAAAAACAGATATATCAATCAATGGAACAGAATAGAGAACTCAGAAATAAATCCACGCCTTTATAGTCAATTAATATTTTACAAAGGAAGCAAAAACATACAATGGACTAAAAATAGTCTCTTTAATAAATGGTATTGAAGGGTTAGGGTAAAAAAATAACAATAAATGATATTGGGAAAACTGGACAGATATGCGCAAAAAATGAAACTACACATAAGAATAAACTCAAAATGTATTAAAGACTTAAATGTGAGACTCAAAACCATAAAAATCCTAGAAGAAAACATAGGCAGTAAAATCTCAGACATTTCTCATAGCAATATTTTTTCTGATATGTCTCCCAGGCAAGGGAAACAAAAGAAAAAATGAACAAATGGGATTACATCAAACTAAAAAGTTCTTGCACAGCAAAGGAAACTATCAACAAAATGAAAAGACCACACACTAAATGGGAGAACATATTCACCAATGATATATTTGATAAGGGGCTAATATCTAAAATGTATAAAGAACTTAATAAAACTCAACACCAAAAAAACAAACAATCAAATTTAAAAATGGGCAAAGGTCATGACTTCTCTAAAGAGGACATACAGATGGCCAATAGACATGAAAATATGCTCAATGTTACTAATCAGAGAAATTCAGATTAAAACCACAATGAGATATCAGCTCACACCTGTTAGAATGATTACCATCAATAAACCAGCAAACAACAAGTGTTGGTGAAGATGTGGAGAAAAGGGAACCCTGTGCACTATTGGTGGAAATGCAGATTGGTGCAGCCACTGTGGGAAGCAATATTGGAGTCACCTCAAAAAATTAAAAATGGAACTGCCTTATGACCCAGAGATTCCACTTCGGGGAATTTATCCAGAGAAACCCAAAACCCTATGTTCACTGCAGTGTTATTTATAATAACCAAGATTTGGAAGGAGTCCAAATGTCCATCAGTGGATGAGTGGATAAAACAGCTGTGGTACATTTACACAATGGAATACTACTCTGTCATAAAAAGGAAGAAAAATTTTACCCTTTGGGACAGCATGGTTGGACCTGGAGAACATTATGCTAAGTGAAATAAGCCAGACAGAGAAAGATGAGTACCATATGAGTTCACTCATGTGTGGAATTTAATAAACAAACTGAACTAACAAGCAAAATAGAGGCAGACTCTAGTCAGGGGTGGGCAAACTTTTTGACTCGAGGGCCACAATGGGTTCTTAAACTGGACTGGTGGGCCGGAACAAAAGCATGGATGGAGTGTTTGTGTGAACTAATATAAATTCAAAGTAAAGGAGCGGAGGGGAGAGCAAGAGAACCCTCCGCTCTTTCGGCTCCGCGGGCCGGATAGAACAGCCGAACGGGCCGTAGTTTGCCCACGGCTGCAGAGCAGGCAGACAGCTCTGGTGAGTGAGGGTTGGGGTGGGCGTGGAGGGACTGAGGAAAAAAAAAAAAAGGAGAGAGGGATAACTCATGGACATGGACAACAATGTGGTGATTGTGGAGGGGGGTGGAGGTGGAAGAGGGCATAGAGGGGATAAATAGTGATGGGGAAAAAATAAGATAAAATAAATGCTAATGGAATTTTGATAGGGATTGCATTGATTGTATATTGATTTGGGTGCTATGACATTTAAACATTATTAAGTATTCCAACCCATGATGTCTTTCCATTTATTTGTGACTCCTTTAATTTCTTTCATCAGCATTTTATAGTTTTCAATATAAGACATTTACCTCTTTGGTTAAGTTTATTCCAAAGTATTCCACATTATCATCTTTATATGCCTTTTTAGTTTCAGTTTTACTAATGATTTTAGCAACACCATTTGTTCTTAAAAAAAAATACTGTTTTCATTTATTTTCAAGATATTTAAAGGATTTTTGGTTTTATCTTAGTATTGTGGGATATTAAACATTAATGAGGTGATGGGAAAATGCTTGCTTAATCAAGCTATTAAGCCAAGAAAAGGCATGAAGGACCTTAAATGCATATTTAAACATTCCAAACAAATCTTAAAAGGCTTTATAGTATGTCATTCCAACCAAATGACATTCTGGAAAAGAAAAACAATGGTGATGATCAAAACAACAGTAGTTTCCAGGAAACAGGGTAGAAGGAGGGATGAATAAGTGGTACACAGAGGGTTTTTGGAGCAATGAAAATATTCTGTGTAATACCATAATGATGGATACATGTCATCGTATATTATATTTATCTAAATCCATATAATATACAACAAGAGTGACTGTAATGCAAACTATGAACTTTGGGTGATTATGACATATCAATATAGCTTAATCAGTGGGAAAACTGTGCCACTCAGGTGGTGGGTGTTGACAAAGCAGGAGATTATGCATGTGAGGGGGCAGGGAATTTATTGGAAATCTCTGTACCTTTGGTTCAATTTTGCTGTGAATCTAAAACTATAAAGTCTTATTCTTTAAAAAGTTAATCACTACTTTTTTCCATTATTTCCCTAGTCAGGGACCTGTTATGCTTAATGGTAGAGTAAGAAAGAGAACTTGTTCATGAAATTCTTCTAGTGAAATGAATGTTGGATTACTTTTTCTTTAGCATAAATTAACCCAGAGAAAAATGTAATTTTCTCTGCATGGCTTTTATCTGTAAATAAAGATTAATTAAAGGTAATGTTTTTTGGTTTAATGTATATGTTGTGTGTATTTGTGTTTGTGGGGAGTTTATCGTGAAAAAATATAAGCATTAACAATTCTGGAATTTTTCTTCTCTGTTTATTTTACAAATATTCATAGGAGTAACACATATAACATTTTAACATTTCAAATAATATAGAACTGTATAAGTTAGAACTCCTTGTTCTTCACCTCCCATTTTCTTTGCCCAGTGAAATATATAATTTCACATATATCCCAAAAATATAACACACACATTATTGGTATATTTCAAATAGCATATAAGTATATGCCCTTTTTATAGAAATAAAGATAATACCATACAGATTTTTATACACCCTGGTTTTTTCCCCTTCATTTTACCAGTTATTTTTTCATCTACATCCTTTCTCTTTCCTGCTGACTGGGATTCATATGTGAGGACAGGAGCAGGAGCAGCCACCTTGCATCCAAAAGTGAAAGTCATGTCAGGAGGAGGGTAGTCATCTGCCCTTTGACCTGATACATGGTGGTACTTTGTTTGTGACATTGTAATTTAGGGTTTGTTTTGGGCTTTGTTAAAGTGTCTTAGACTGTACTCTAATACAATGTCCCTCGTGCTCAATTCCAGCGGCATCTATTCTGGAAGGCCTCCAGATTTCCACCTCCTTCACCCATATGCCCATCAGAACTGGTCACTCCTATCCTAGTGCTCTTTGTATTTTGAAACTGTTGTGGGTTTTTTTTGTTGTTGTTGTTGTTTTATTAGAGAGATTTTAATTTAGTGTCTGTTGTCCAACGTAGAAGCCTTACCTAGTGCCCCAGACTAAGTTAGTACCCCTGTCAAGTGCTCCCCTAATACCCTGTACTTCTCTGTAACAATTTTGCCTAAATTTTTTTTCAATATTTGTCTTCACACTATGTTGTCTGTGTAAACTCTATGTGGACAGAACCTTGGGTGCCTTTTTGGTAACTGTATCTCCAACTCCCAAAGGAAATCTAGAATAAATGATTTCCTTAAAGGTAGAAAATATGAATTACTCATATTTGTAGCCTGCTCATTCCTAAGCTCAATGTCAGCTACCTACTAGGTGGCAAATTAGTGCAGAATGCAACAAAGTGGGTTTGAATGGGAGGGTATTGGATAAGATGGGATGTGCTTAGAATATCAGTTCTGTGAAGGGCACTTGGTTGGTATTTTTGGCCAAACAAGTTCTTACAAAAGGCTCATCTAGTAGTGTTTTCATTAGAAAATATTTTTGTTATTTTAATTGAGATATAATTGACATATAACTATATTAGTTTCAGGAATATAACATTATATATATATATATATATATATATATATATATATATATATATATATATATAAGCCTAAGTGACTAAACTACCGAACAACCAAATGACCGGCCGACTGGTCGCTATGACATGCACTGACCACCAGTGTGGTCACAGACAACCTCCTGTGGCCCCTCCCCAGGCCAAACCTCCCATGGCCCCGAATGCTGGCCAGGCCAAGAGACCCACCTGTGCACGAATTTGTGCACCAGACCTCTAGTCTATATATATAAAAGCCAAACAACCAGAATGCCGGAACGACCAGAATGACCAGAAAAACCAGTCACTATGATGCTCACTGTGGGCAGATCAGCCCTCCCCAACTACCCATGGCCCCTCCCCTGGGCCAGCCCTGCCCCTGGTTGGGGCGGGGCTGGCTGGCCAACTGCCTGTGATCCCTCCCCCACTGGCCTGGCCCCAATGGCCCCCATCATGGTGGGTCAGGCAGACCCCACCCGTGCACAAATTTGTGCACTGGACCTCTAGTAATTAGATAATTATGCATTGTGACATGATCATCATCATAAGTCTAGTTAATATCTGTCAGAATACATGGTTACAATTTTTTCTCTTGGGATGAGAACTTCTAAGATTCATTCTCATAGCAACTTTCAAATATGCAATATAATATTATTAACTATATATATATTCCCCATGCTGTACATTAACTCCCATGATTTGTTATTTTATAACTGGAAGTTTATATTTTTAATTAACAAATATTTTTAAACTTCTTTATAGCTGAAAAATTATTATCAGCAATAGTAATTTTTTTTTAATGAGCCAGAAAGGAATGCCTGTTACATAAATTTTAAGATGGGCCTCCATATCTTAAAAGCAGTTGTATGAATATTTATTTCAACTTGAACCCTCACACCCACCTTTCATGGTCAAGCTTTTGGGAGAAAGTCCATCAGGCTAATTTCCTTATTCATAAGCAAATTATATCCTCATATTATTTAGGAAAAAAGAATTTATGCTTATATGATAATTAGGAAAAAATATATACAGAATACTTAAATATATAAATGGCTTCTCAGTCATTTATGATTATTAAAGTTATTTCAAAAGTGTTTTTACAAATCTTTCATATAAACAAAATTACCTAGAAATGGAAAGAAATTTCTAGAATTGACACAGTGCAGAAATTTAACAAAATAACATATTTGGGCTACTCACTTTGAATGCTAAACAATTCCATTCAACTCCCTCACACTAAAATTGGTCAATATTAAGTTGTCTAAATTCTGAGAGAGCAGGTTCCCATTATTGGCTTTTCCTTCTTCACTGTTTAGTAGTTTTGTATATCTCTCAGAAGGGAGCTAGACATCAACTTGCTTTTTCCAACTGCTGGGACACATTTTGAGCTCGGTGTTCCTGTCTATGGGTTTCTATGAAGTCAGAGCACTTCTATAGCTTTGTTACGTCAAGTCTTAAAGCACCCAGGAGCCAGGGCACATCCAGGCTGGCGTGGCCTGAGGCAGTTTTGCCTTAATGGGCCCTTTCTCTAAAAAATAATATTAAAAATTGTATTTTATGACTGTGTTGGTATAAAAATGAACATAATCCAAACTGGATTGTGTTCGTTGTTTTCTTCTAATTGAAAAAGAAATTGAAAACATCTTCATGGTTCCTCGGCCCTGTGCCTCCTGGGCTGAGTGGGAAGCCAACCCTGAGTGACCCTCCATTGATAGAACCAGCACACTTAAGAAGTGAAACTCATGGGGCTGCTGTAACAACACAACATTATTTTTGTTTTCCTATTAGCAATTTATTGAACACTTACCAAGTATTAGGCACCATAGTAATACACATAACAGAGACCTGATGTTTTCAACATTTGAATGTAGTAAGTCAAATAGGTGGACTAAAGATGGTGAAAATAATAACAACACAATAGGAGAGAGAGAGAGAGAGAGAGCGAGAAATCACAAATGCTTGAACTCGTTTATGTGGTAAGTTATTCTCTTTTCTGAGCCAAACCCCATTTGGAGGACCATGGGCCCTGTTTGGTTTGGTAAAGGGTGGCCAAGTTTCCCTTTCCTGTTAATAATGAGTATGGCCAAGTTCTGGGTCCCTTGGATGGGGGAGCTACCTGGTTTGGATCTCTGCAGCATCTGTGGACTTTGGCCAGGTTTGTTAAGTTCTATGTTTCCAGCCTCAATTTCTTCAGTAGTAAAAAAAAGCTTAGAAGAGGTGTCCCTACTGCTCTTAGGAAAGCCAGGTAAGATATATTTTAAAATATTGATCAGTATGATTAAATCCATCAAGAGGACATATACTATGACTACATATTATTTCTTGAAATAAATGCACAGCCCATCTAGTCAACAACTGTTTGTTAAATGTCTACTCAACACAAGCGCTGTACTAAGTATTGGGGTTACAAGAGGGAATACAACAGGCTTTTGTCCTAGCCACATGGAATGTGGGAGCCTTGCAATCAAGCCTTTTCTACAAGCTAATGTATTGAACACTGTGGAAGCAAAGATTTTTATTACTGACTAAGAAATTAAAATAGCCCTTATATTGTCTGTTAGGATTAAAGAGGAAAGAAAGGTGTGTGTTTTTAACGTAAGGTACACACTTCAATTAAAAAATATCATTATCCCAATACAACATTAGCATGTAAATTTTGCTTCAGGCTTTGCTTTGTGGAGAGCTCAGTTTAGGCACTATCCTTGTAAAATGTTCATGGATTTTTAAAAAATATGTTATTATTGATTTCAGAAAGGAAGGAAGAGGGAGATATAAACATCAATGATGAAAGAGAATTATTGATTGGCTGCCTCCTGCACACCCAACACTGGGGATTGAGCCCACAACCTGGGCATGTGCCCTGACCAATAATAGAACTCTGAGCTCCTGGTTCATTGCCCAACCACTGAGCAACATCAGCCCAGCTGGATTTTTTTTTAACCTCAAGAAACAAGCTCTCGAAAACCAAAGTTATAATGGTAAATCCTTGAATTGGGATCAGAGGTCCTGAGTTCTTAGTCTGAGCTCCACCACTAACAACGAATAACAGCAAATGATCATTCCATGAAGTTGATCTGCAGTTTGCCCATCTCAAAAGTGGAAGGGAGCATTGTAAGTTAGAATTATGACATTTTCCACATGACAGCATACACAAAAATTGTATTTGTGCAGTACTTTGGAACACTGGTTCATGGCCAGAGGTGACAGGGATATGGCTTCTGTCTTTCCAGGCTCTCTGGGCTGAAGAATCAATATCTTGGCACATCTGTAACCCAATAGTTACGCACCAGAGTGTTATAGCAGGGCTCACAGGTGGGATTTTCAAACTGTTTGACAGCAATACCCAAAAAATAAATTCACCTTTACATCGTTATTAGTACAACCATATACATCTAAAGCAGTGGTTCTCAACCAGGTGATTTTTCCCTCTAGAGAACTTTTGGCCATGTCCGGAGTGATTCTTGTTTGTCACAGCTGGGGAGTGGTGCAACTGTCAGCTAGTAGGTAAAAACCAAGTAGGGTTGCCGAAACCGGTTTGGCTCAGTGGATAGAGCGTCGGCCTGCGGACTGAGGGGTCCCAGGTTCGATACCGGTCAAGGGCATGTACTTTGGTTGCGGGCACATCCCCGGTGGGAGGTATGCAGGAGGCAGCTGATCGATGTTTCTAGCTCTCTATCCCTCTCCCTTCCTCTCTGTAAAAATACCAATAAAATATATTTTTTAAAAAAAAAAACCATGTAGGGTTGCCATAAAAAAGTATCATATACTGAATTATTTGAACGATTGAAATTTATTTTTCACAGTTCTGGAGGCTAGAAGTCCAAGATCAGGGTGTCATGTCAGCAAAGTTTCTTCTTTTTGACTTGTAGATGTCCATCTTCTTCCTGTATCTTCTCAAGATCGTCCCTCTGTGTGTCTGTGTTCTGATCTCCTCTTGGTATAAAGACACCAATCTTATTGGATTAAAGCCCAACCTAATGACTTCATTGTATTTTAATTATATCTTTAAAGATTCTATCTCCAAAGATAGACACATTCTGAGGTATTAGGGGTTAGGACTTTGCCATATGAAATTGGGGGTAAGGGTGGGGAAACACAATTCAGATTGTTACACCAAGGATGCTTCTAAACATCCTACAATGGACAGGACAGCCCCCTACTCCCCAAACATACACGTAGTAAAGGATTATATGCCCCAAAATTTCAACAATGCCAAGACCCTGGTCTAAAACCATGGCCTAGAATACAGTAGGTGCTCAATAAGTTTTTACTCAATAATGAATGTGTGTCTAAAAATATATGACAAAGTTTGATTAAATAATTATTACCCCTATTATATATGATACACTCTGATATTTTCTCTTCTGCATTTTAATATTGATTGAAACCACTAAATTGGTTTTTAAAATCTTGTAGTCTCATATTTAAACACATTATGATATATAAAATAGTACTCTAAGTCACTGGACTGTTTTTTAACAAAAAGGCTAAAATTTATTCATCACAATTACTATTTTTAAAGCACCTGTTAGGAGGCAATGCAGTTCTTCAAATGGTGCTACAGTTTTGAAAATAGGCAAGAGCTTCTTTGGAGAAATAAATGCTGTTTCCTTCGGATTCAGTAAAACAATCATGTTACTTTATAGTTATATCACATTTTTTACAGAAAATTTATTACATAAATAGCGCGATTGTCTCATTCACCATCCTTGACTCTACAGGGCCTTTAGCTGCTATTTAAAATTTAAAGTCACCCTCAAATGGGGATTATTGCTATCTGTTAGGTGTCTTGGTATAACTAAAAGATGACGTTGAAAGGAGCCATTCTTACCTGCATACGTAAGGCGACATGTTCAGTGACCATCACCTGAATGCATGACCAAATGCTGGGGCATGTGACAATGTGTGACTTTGTCCAGTTCTTCAAGTCATACATCCCTATTCTGGTTATGAACACGTTTTTAGGACAGTTTTTTGTAGCTTGGGGTTGAGAAAATTTACATGTCCACTTTTACAGAAATGACCAGGAGAGGGGAGTTTTCCTTAAAGGCTTGACAGGCAGCACCCTTTGTCACTGAAAAAGGAAATAAAATGAATTCTCTTTGGCAGCTTTATGCTAAACTTAAAAGCTATCAAGACACATTTTCATTCTTTATACTAAAATTATGAAATAAATGCTACAAAAATGTAATTTTGATTCAATGAAATGGATCACTAAATGGCATAAGGATGAAAATGGTATTTATTATGTATTATAAAATTAATATATGCTCTTGGTTTAAAATATATCTTGCTAAAATTGTATAAAATAAAAAGTCTTTGTCCCTGAAGGAAATCACAGTTAAATGTTTCTTCTATATCTTCTGAACATTTAGAACATATAACGTTTTTATGCAAATGGAATGCACACTATTCAAATTGTTCTTTCCCTTGCCATTTTAATTTAAAATTTATCTTGTAGATCTCTCACATGGGAGCACAATTTACTTGTCTCATTATTTTCCATAGATACATATCACTCCATAGTATGTAAACTGAGAAACTATCTCATTCCACTAACTCATGTAAGAAAGACATTCAGATATTTTATTTTCTTCAATTCAAGTTAATTTTGTCTCAGGATTCTATTCCCCTGGGTGGTCAAAACCGAATCTTTTCTAATTCACGGTTTTCCTGCATGGAATTTATCTGAATTCCATGAGGCTATGTAGGACAGAGGTGTGGCATGGATGGGGCATGGGTGTGGCGCCTTGTGCTTGGGTGTCTTTCCAAGCAGACAGGTGACTGAGATGTGTAATGTCCCACCTGGTCCTCACTGCTCCATGGAGATCTCCGATGACCACCCCTGGCTCTCACTCCAGCCCCTGAAGGTCCTTGGGCTTTCCCTGTTGTGTCTATGTCACTCTCAGACATAGGGATTACTCTGCCATGTTGGGGTTTGAGAAAGACTTTACAAACTCTCTCAGCTCCATTTTTTTGTTCCACCTCACAGCTATTCCTCCTTTACTCTTTTAGTACTATGTCAGATACTGTCAAATTTTAGGGAAGCAGTGTTTCTGGTCATTTGCAGACATTTACCTAAGCAGCAAGTTGTTGACTCAATGGATAGAGTGTTGGCCTGAGAACTGAAGGGTCCTGGGTTAGATTCTGGTCAAGGGTACATATCTCGATTGCAGGTTCGATCCCGACTCTGGTCCCAGCCGATCGATGTGATGTTTCTCTTTCTGTCTCTCCCTCTCCCTTCCATTCTCTCTAAAAATGTCCTCAGGTGAGGCTTAACAAGCAAACAAACAATAAAATACCCACCCACTGCACATCCACACTTCTTTTTTTAAAAAAATTCTTTATTGTTGAAAGTATTACATATGTTTCCTTTTTCCCCCATTGACCTCTACCTACCGGCTCTCCTCCCCCAGCACATGCCCTCACCCCTCTACTGTCTGTGTCCCTTGGTTATGCTCATATGCATGCATACAAATCCTTTGGTTGATCTCTTGTTCCCCCTCTCATCCTCCCTTGCCTTCCATCTGAGGTTTGACGGTCTGTTCAATGCCTTTATGTCTCTGTATCTATTTTTGTTCATCAGTTTATGTTGTTCATTATATTCCACAAATGAGTGAGATCATGTGTATTTATCTTTCTCTGACTGGCTTATTTCACATAGCATAATGCTTTCCAGGTCCATTCATGCTGTTGCAAATGGTTAGAGTTCTTTCTTTTTTATAGCAGCTTAGTATTCCATTGTGCAGATGTACCACAGTTTTTTAATCCACTTATCTGATGATGGGCATTTAGGTTATTTCTAAATCTTAGCTATTGTAAATTGTGCTGCTATGAACATAGGGGTGCATATATTCTCTCTGATTGGTGTTTCTGATTTATTGGGATATATTCTTATAAGTGGAATTACTGGGTGGACTGGGAGTTCCATTTTTAATTTTTTAAGGGAAATCCATACTGTTCTCCACAGTGGCTGCACTAGTCTGCATTCCCACCAGCAGTGCATGAGAGTTCCTTTTTCTCCACATCCTCGCCAGCACTTGTCATTTGTTGATTTGTTGATGATAGCCATTCTGACAGATGACTTGCATCTCTCAGATGATTAGTGACTTTGAGCATTTTTTCATATGTCTCTTGGTCTTCTGTATGTCCACTTTCAAAAAGTGTCTATTTAGGTCCTTTGCCTAAAAATGAATGGAAAAATGTCCTCGGGTAAGGCTTATCAAACAAACAATAAAATACCCACCCACTGCACATCCACTTCGTAGCCCCTTCATCCTGTCTTATTTTTCTATATAGAATTTATCATCTGACATATTATGTATGTACTTATGCATTGTATCTAGAAATGCAATCTCTATGAGCTCAGGAATTTGAATCTGCCCCCTATATCTCCAACACCTAAAAGAGTGCCTGGCACACAGTAAATGCTCACTAAAATATTTGTAGAATGAATGAGTTTAAATTAATGAATAGAACAAGTAGCCATCATATCGCCATCATTGGCCTTATTTGTCTGTCACATGAGCCTCTGGGAAACTCAAGGGAGTCTGTTTTTAAAGATATTTGAGTTTCTTTAAAAAATCCAATTGAATAAATGTTTAATTGTGTGAGTGGCTGACACTGAAGCATCAAGGACATAAATTTTACTTCAAGCACTGACAGCTGGGAGGAGAATGTTGAAGCCAGCTCTCCTGGGCTGCCCTTGTGTTCCCTTCCTCCTTGCATAGCTCTGTATACAGAAGAGCCATTAGGGACACTCATTCTGAGAAATGTGGAAGCAGCATTTTTTCCTTTTCACAAGCCAAACACTTATTCTCAGTGGGTAACATTTAGTAAGGAAGTGGTTTTTGACTCTAGCACTTCTCAGTGTTTCTGAAATGTACAGCATAATTAAATTATGCAGAGGTTGTGCTGTAATCAGGAGCAAATTTAATAAATATTCAAGCTGTTCATTGTTAGGAAATGAGAAAAGATTGTCAGAATATTTTTATTACTGCCTCAAAAGTCATCCAGAAGAGGGTGCTGATGTTCTTTATAAAATATGCCACACACACACACACACACACACACACACACACACACACACTCAGCCAAGCTTTCTTATGTATCAAGTGAAACTAACTGTATGACATTAAAATTGGGGCAGTTTACAAAATCTGCTTCAGTTCTGGATAGGTTAGTTAACAATTAACTACATCACCACCAAGAATACTGTATTTTCCATGACCAAAAATGCCCACCAGAGTTAATACTGTGATATTTCATTAAATCATTAACCTCTTGCAAAGCTAAGAGAAGATGAACAAAAGATAAATATTTTGGCTAAAATTTAATATTATAGACAATGCTATATTTTAAATGAAAATGAACACTTCTTTCATTTGATTAATTGCATAGTCTTCATTAAAAGTCTTTTCTTTCAAGGGTAAAGATGATGACCAGTTATTACATAACTGGGATTCAAGAAAAAAACATATGTAGATTCTGGTTATCTACCCCAAATGAAAACAGAGACTTGACATTGACAACTTTTCTGGTTCACTTGGTCAAAAATAAAATTTCAAAAAGGATGACATTTCTATGAAGTAAATAATTCTCAAAATTCCTCTCCACTTGTGCTTTGGAGATATAAGTTGAAGATAGCCAT
Organism: Plecotus auritus; assembly: GCF_963455305.1. Taxonomy (NCBI): domain Eukaryota; kingdom Metazoa; phylum Chordata; class Mammalia; order Chiroptera; family Vespertilionidae; genus Plecotus; species Plecotus auritus. The sequence continues at coordinate 126,753,518 of NC_137773.1, forward strand.
GGCAGAAACATCTTTCTTTTAAAAATCTGCCCTAATTTATCTTCCTTATCCTAGGTTTTCTGAGCTCCTGTCTTTATAGTTCAAACAATTTGTATTTTGATTATTTCTTTGAAGCAGAGCAGTCATGTGAAATGCAGATATCCTCTGGGGAAAATAAATGCAAATAGAGGAACTTTTTCTGTCTGCCTAAATGAGCTACTTAGAATACAAATAAGAAAAGCCATGCCCACAGCAAAAACTATTTTTACATTCCACCATTAGCTTCTAGGCATCACAGCTTTGAGAGGATGTAGCTATTGCCAAAAGCTCAGTAGATGGATGGTCTTAAATGAAGCTCCCATTTGCAGAGCTTGTAGAACAGGGCGCTCCTTGGAAAGAAGCAACCTCTGCATGAAGGAGTCGGTTTGTCATCCACACATTTTCAATCCCACACTGCCCAGAAGGCCAAAGTGATGGAACACAGTAGGCCTCTGATGCCCAAACGTCTGCCTTAGGCTATGAGCCATTGCAGCGACTCCCCTGAGAGTAAGTTATGTCAATCAGTTCTCAGACCCATTCTCTGTCCTTGTCTGCCCAGCTGTGTATCGTGGGAAACTACATCTCCCAGGTTGTCTTGCAAAAGAAGGATAAAGCCAGAGTATTCCTTCCCCTTCCCACTCTATTTCAGGTGGCATGTCTGGTAGTAACTGAAACACCTGTGTGGCTCCAATTCCCGGAGGATGGCCTCCCTCCAAGGTGTCTATTTCCATGGGATAGGCTCACTATGTGATCCTGACTCTTGGGGTCTGATCCATCCACCTCCCACTTTTCTCACTGGAGCCCCAAGTTGGCAGTAGTGTCCTTGGTTTCATGAATGCAGGGTTGCTTCCTAGTGCTGTTTGGTTACTTAGCTATTCTGTCATCTGAGAAAGCGATTCCCTGTGTTAGGTTTCCTTGGTTTGAAATGCTTACAGGGCTCTACTACTGAAAGGGAAGACCATCCTTTGTGCTGTAGGAATATTTGGAAAGAACTCACTCCCTAGTGTAGCCTGCATATTTTATTGCACAGCTGCTTTGATTCAATCTGGCTGGGCACTGAAAAACAAAGATTGGGTTAAAAACATATATTTTCCACCAGTCTCTACCCCGCTCGTTGCACATACAAAACGACCATACAGATAACTCTGAGGAACTTATGACAGTGTGACACCATTACTGTTGGGATTAGCTAGGTATTACTAATAGGAAAGGAGTGAAAGGGAGGCCAGATGTTATAAGGAAGGTCAACTGGGCAGCTTCACCAGGAAGCTGCAACTTTACTCTCCCCAGAGAACCACCGGCCCATTCCCCACAGATCACTTGGGGAAAGGGTTTAACAAAGGGGAGATGGATGCATGTAAAGTCAGAGTGATGTAGGAAAGGTGCCTGTCCGTCTAACCTGGAAACAGATCATGGCCAGAGTGAGGCAGCCAATGCAAGCCCATGAAAATGTGGAAATACATAACCCCGAGGCTCTCTTGTTGCTCTCCTGTGCTGAGAACCAATTCCAGCATGTAATAATTACAAGAGTTCCATCAAAAGGTTGATGGGACTTGGGGGGCTCAACAAGGGTGAGCCACATATGTAATTTACCTGTTGGAAACAGCTAAGGCACTTCCCCCAAATCTGAATAGGATTATTGTTAGCTGCCAGACAGCTCAGGGCATTTTATTGGCTCCTGTTGGCCAAACACCTGAACATCTGTAGGCTACTCCCCAAACTGATAATGCTTCTGTATTCTACCCTTTGATACCTTACCTTACCCTTTGAAGTGTATATTTCCACCTTGCCTTGGGACAAATTGTGTTTAATAAAAGCACAGGGTCCTGAGACAAGGAGAGTCTTCAGTTCCTTTTAGCTGAAGCTCCTCTGACCCCCAATTCCTTTCAAAAATATCTTTCATCTTTAGACTCTTTAATCATCTATGCGCAGCCCCTTTCTCCAGAATGCTGAACCCTTTGTAAGGCTGGGAAAAGAACCCCGGCACTCCTGTTCCTCTGGCTTTGCTCCTGCCTGTGTTTCCTCCAAAACCATGTGGTCCTACACACAATGGACCGATGGACTGCAGCTGGGGACACAATCTAACCTAGTCCGATGCTGGATTGGACTGTGCAGACATGGAGTGGAAGCTTTGGGCAATGGCTTTAATCCTAGTTCTGCTGAAAGCTAAATGGGACTTTTTCTTTGGCAGGATGGAGGGAAATGGGACCTTGGAAACTCAGAGGTCTAATCCCATGCAAATAAATATGACTCATTCTCCCATGCAAGTCTCAGAAAATTCCTTTTCTCGTTACATTCCAAAAAGCCCACGTCCCCTGGCAACAGGTGGGGATACAAAGAGGTCCCCACCAATAACACTTCTATTTTGGTTATATTTAACATATCTTCTATTTTATTATTCAACTCTTTAAATGTTTATGAATTTTTAAATATGTCAGTCAGGCAAGAAATAAACAACCTCCATGCTACTTTCTTAAAGTTTTGGTCAGAGATAGACTTAAGGGTAGAATTGTTAATGCCCCACACATACATTATTGAATATATTATTCCATTGGCTTTTGTCCATTGTTCTATGTCAATCTGTGAACTGGAGATAACAACAGAATCTTTCTCATAGGTGGTATGAACTTTAAATGAGAGATTCTTAAAATGATACTGGACCCACAGCAACCACTCAATAAATACCAGCTATCATTGCTGACTAAAAGATTTGCCCATCTATCATTCCTTTGTAGGGATTTATCTTTTAATCGCTGGTAGCTTTTAAGACGTTTGCTTGTCTTTGATATTTGCTCTTTAAATATTAGATATTTGATTTTTTTTCAGTTCTGAACAATTCTCAACCATTTTCTCTTATAATATTAGGTCTCCCATATTTACTTTATTTTATCCTAGAATTCCTATGACATGTACTAGACCCTGTCCCCTACTTTTCACGTCTCAACTTCTCTTGTTTTATTAGCTCTGTCCCACACACTAGGTCTTTTCCTTAGAGCTGTATTTCAATATATACATTATTTTTTTTATGTGAATTTATATTTATTCTAATTATAAAACTAATTAATTGCTTCTTTAAAATATCAGTGGGGTTTTTTTTTGTTTTGATTTTTTTTTGGGGGGGGGGGTAATTCTCACCCAAGGATATTTTTTTCCTTGCTTTTCAGAGAGAGGAAGGAGGGAGGGAGAGTGACAGAGAACAGAGAGAAAGGAGGAGGAAGAGGAGGAGGAGGAGGAGGAGGAGGAGAAAGAGGAGGAGGAGGAGAGAGAAACATTGATGTGAGAGAGACGATGTGAGAGAGACATGTCGATTGGTTGCCACCGCATGTGCCCCTACTGGGGAGGGGGATTGAACCTGCAACCCAGGTATGCGCCCTTGACTGGGAATCAAATCCATAACCCTTTGGTGTGTGGGCTGATGCTATAACTGCTAAGTCACTCCAGCCAGGGCATCAGTGAGTTTTGATTTTCAATTTAAATTTTCATTGTAATCATTTTCATTTTCCAAATCTGTTCTTTTTTATACTGTTTAGTGCTTGCTTTACCTTCTTTTCCTCTTTACCTATTTAAATACTTTAAAATATTTATTTTAAAATCTTTTTCAGATGATTTGATTATTTTTTGTTCTTGATGTGAAAATTCTTCTTCCCTTCCCCCTGCCCCACTATTACCTCACTCTCCATCCCAGTAATTTACTTCCTTCCAAGATTTGAATCTTCACTGGGAGCTGATTTGAGACTGATTTCCACAGCATCCTGGGTTCTCTGGGCTATGGAAAGGTCCCTATTGGGCCATTTTGGCTTTGCCTCTTCCGAGAGTCCATGGGTTAGCAATTAATTAGATGAATAACAGTATAAACATAATTATGTTGCTGTCTTAATCAGGAGCTTCTGCTCTATACTGTTGGTGTGAATTTGGATCTGCTCATTCACATGATGGTGGGTTTGAATGTCCTTGGGTTCCTTTTTTATAACCTCAGTTTTGTATATGCAGCAGGTTTTCTTGCTGCTATTCCCAGCTGGGGGCCTGGCAGAGTGTCTTGAGCCTGTGACCCTGACTTGTAACTGGTATCTCAGCTCTAGCGCCCAGTGTGAGTAGGGTCTGTGTCCTTGACTACCTTCTCTGCTCAGGCATCCAAACCCTCAAATCCAGCTCTTAGGGCCGCTACCTGCTGACCACAATACTCTAATACATTCAACCTAAGCTCCTTCCCACCCTTCTGATTTTGAGTTTGCTTTGCATTCTGGAAATGAGTGTTGAATTTTGGTTTTGAATTTTCATGTGTATCAACCCATCTTATTTCTTTTTAAAAATATATATTTTATTGATTTTTTACAAAGAGGAAGGGAGAGGGATAGAGAGTTAGAAACATCGATGGGAGAGAAAGATAGATCAGTTGCCTCCTGCACACCCCCCACTGGGATGTGCCCGCAACCAAGGTACATGCCCTTGACCAGAATCGAACCTGGGACCCTTCATTCCGAAGGCCAACGCTCTATCCACTGAGCCAAACCGGTCAGGGCATCTTTTATTTCTTATAGAATATTTCATGAATTCAAATCTATTTAAGGGATTTCTTTCCTCATTTTAGTCTGCATATTGATCATATTAAATTTAAAAAATCCTTGATAATTACAGAAAGATTCTCTTTTTATTTATTGGTTGATTTTAAAAAAATTTACTTATTGATTTGAGAGAGAGAGAGAGAGAACGAGAGAGAGATTTGTTGTTCTACACATTTATGCATTTACTAGTTGATTCTTGTATGTGCCCTGACCAGGGATTGAATTCGCAACCTTGACGTATCAGGAATATGCTCTAACCAATTGAGCTATCCAGCCATGGCCTTCAGACAGATTCTTTTATGAAGTATATACAATCTCAGAAACACCTGGAAGGGGATGTAGGTATAGTCAATTACCAGAAAGAAAGTAATATTACTCTTAGCTAATTATGAATCCACAAAACATTCATGAAATAATGCAAAATACTTATTTTCCCATCAGGTTATTGAATCAGTTGATATGCTTTTGGCTGGAGGTAACAGAAAATTCAATTAAAATTGGTTTAAACAATAAGAAAGATTTACTTTCGTGATGGCTGGGTGGCTCAGTTGGTTGGAGCGTCATCCCATACACCAAAGGTAATTCTGGTCAGGCAACTGCAACCCATTCAAGTTTCTCACATCAAAGTCTCTCTCTCTCTCTCTCTCTCTCTCTCTCTCTCTCTCTCTCTTTCTCTGATCAATAAAACATATGCTCAGTGAAGATTAGATAAAGAAATAAATAAGATTATCAAGGATTTAAGTCCATCTCATAACTTATTTCTATCTCACATGCTTTTAAGTATTAAACAGTTTTTCAATCATAGTAGAATAGGATCATGACACCTGTCACTCTTTCCCAGTCAAGAGGGAGGGAATGTGGACTTTATTTTTATTTATTTATTTTTATATTTTTATTGATTTCAGAGAGGAAGGGAGAGGGAGAGAAAGATAGAAACATCAATGCTGAGAAAGAATCATTGATTGGCTGCCTCCTGCACAACCCACACTGGGGATCGAGCCCGCAACCTGGGCATGTGCTCTTGACTGGGAATGGAACCGCGACCTGCTGGTTCATAGGTCAATGCTCAACCACTGAGTCACGCCAGCTGGGTGGGAATGTGAATTTTAAAGGAACAGTTGATGAGAATGTCAGCAAATTGAAGTCACATCTATAAAAAGAGCTGGGAAACAGCACTCATACTGGGTGGTTGAAAGCCTGTCCCTATAGCTAAGTGATGGTCAACCCACAGGAAGCCGAGTTTGTATCACTACACTTTCCAAAACAGACTGCTCAGTTTTGGTTTGGATCAAACCCACACACCTTCATAACTCTCTGAACTTTTTGAAGGTTCAGAATAAGTGAAATACTATGGTTAAAAATATAGCAAAACAATGATAATTTTGAAATCTATTCTTTAAAGATAATGCATTTTTCTCCAAGATATAAATATACTGAATGATCTCTTCGCCACACTTCAAAACTCACTGCGATGAAATAACATCCTCACTTACTAGCTATCCGAAATTATGCCTTTAGGGCTGTATTTTGTTTCACTTTGATCCATATTAAATACAAATAACCTCTAAAAATGTTGAAACATATAAACTCCATCAGACATTAAAAGTAAGTGCATGAATGTCAGATTGCTTCTTATTTTAAACCACAGAATTAATTTAATAGCATCACAAACTGCTGGTACTTAAACCCCCTATTTTACAGCTCCTGTGTGTTTACCCGAACACGAAGGCTGCCTTGTTTTGTGTTTCTGCATTCCTTGCCACTGTTTGTTTGTTTTTTTCTTATGTTTGAAAATCACTCCAAAATTATACCTCAGTAGATGAGAGAGGGGTGGGGCTGATGAGAGGAGCAGAGGAAAGAAAGTGGAAGAAAATTAAAAAAGGAACTGATGAGCAGAAGAGAGGGACCAAGCCAGTACAGCAATTGCCCTGCCTCTAGGGCAGGTAGACACTGACTCAGAACAAAACAATTCTTTTCTAACGATTTATTGACACGAAGTTTCTTTCTTTCTTAAAATGAAATAGACGGCCTCTGGTCAGGACAAGATGGTGTAGAGGAGCGCCTCCCTGCCCTCCCACTGCCGTGCAGTCCACCCGGACATGGTGCAGGAGGAAGCAAAGGAGGATGCTGAGAGCTGGCAAGAGGAAGGTGGGATGGTTTTCTCAGAAATTAAGGAACCAAAAAGTGACAGGGTGTCCCCCAACAGGGGAAGGTAACCCAGGATCATTGTTTCTCAACTCCTGACCTAACAAGAGAAGGAGGCCCAGGTAGGCTCATTCTGCCCCCAGATAGAACAGGAGTCCCCCGGCAACTTCAGCAGGCCCACCGCCACTGGCCAGGAGGACCACTGGGAACCCGCCCAAGACAAGCCGTGAGGGAAGTGCTCTCCTTCCTTGTGGGTCTGAGACTCGCCAACCTTCCCAGAGACATGCGAGGCCAGGCCTGGGACACCCCTCCTGGCCCACCAGCATGAACCAGCGGGAGCCTAAGGAGTACCATACAAACCATGCAGACCAAAATAACACCACAGAGGCTAGAACGATGAAACTGCCATTGAAGCCACAGGTCACACAGGTAGTCCAAGACCTATAAGGTACCCTGAACAGGTGACTGCCTTCTAAAATGAAAGCTTAAATAGGATCTGGAGCCTCCTAACATAATAGATAAAATGTTCATAATGCAATTTAAAATCATTCATCAGACCAAGAACCAAAAAACCCCACACTTGAATGAGAGAAGAAAGTCAACAGATGCTGACATCCACCAACATAAATCAGATGTTGGAATTGTCTGACAAGGATTTTAAAGCAGCCATTATAAAAATGCTTCAAATATCAATGATAAGTTCTCTTGAAACAAATGACAAAATAGACAATTTTAGTAAAGAAAGAAAATTGATTATTGGGAAAAAAAGCCAAATGAAAATTATAGATCTCAAAAATACAACAATACTAATAAAATGCTCACTGGATGGGCTTATGAGTACAGTGGAGATGACAGAGGATAGAATTGGTGAACTTGAGAACATAGCAATAGAATTCACCCAATCAGAACAAGAGAGAAAATAGACTAAAATAACATGAACAGAACAGAACATCAGGGACCTGTGTGACGACAACAACAAAAACAATACATATGATATCACTATGTCAACAAGTTAATGAAATCATGATCACATCAATTGACCCAGAAAAAACATTTGACAAAATTCAATATCCATCCATGATAAACACTCTCAGCAGATGAGGAGTAGAAGGGAATTACTTTGATAATGAGCACCTGTGAAAAGCTACAGCTAGCATCATAGTTAGTGGTGAAATGCTTTCCCCCTAATATTGAGAACAAGGCAAGGATGTCCACTCTTATTCAATGTAGTACTGAAAATTCTAGCCAGGGAAGTAAGTCAAAGAAATAAAATGCATATAGATTGGAAAGGAAGAAATAAAACTGTCCCTATTAGCAGCTAACAGATTTGTCTACATTGAAAACTCCCAAATAACTTACAGCAATACTCCAGAAACTGAGTTTTGTAAACTTTCAGGGTACAAGATGAACACATCAATCAGATTTCTATGTACTAACAATTAACTGAGGGAAATCCTATATAATAAAGAGGGAATATGCTAATTGACCATCACTCCGTCACAAAGATGGCTGCACCCACAGCTGAGGCCAAGTTCCCATAAGGAGCCTTAATGAGCAATCAGCAGGGACCTGAGGCTACACCCTCCCCTGCCCCCGTGGGGCTTGACAGGGGACCTCAGGCCTCGCCCCACACCTGGCAGGGCTTTATAGGGGACCTCAAGTTGTACTTCCTGTCCTGGTGCTGGGCTAGGGGACCTCAGGCTGCTCCCCCTGCCCCAGCACCAGGCCAGGTGACCTCAGGCTGTGCCCCCCACCAGGTGGGGCTTGACAGGGGACTTCAGGCTGCTTCCCCCACCCCAGCACCAGGCCAGGTGACCTCAGGCCGCACCCTCTGCCCCAGCACCAGGCCAAGGGACCTCAGGCCGTGCTCCCTACCCAGCGGGGCTTGACGGGGGACCTCAAGGTGCACCCCCAGTGCTGGGTCGGGGGAACTCAGGCCGTGCCCCCCACCCAGCAGGGCTTGACGGGGGACCTGAGGCTGTGCCCCCCTCCCAGTGCCATGCTGGGCCGGGGGACCTGAGGCTGCACCCCCCCACCTGGCGGGGCTTGACGGGGGACCTCAGGCCATGTCCCCCACCCAGCGGGGCTTGACAGGGGATCTCAGGCAGTGTCCCCCACCTAGTGGGGCTTGACGGGGGACCTCAAGGCACGTCCCCTGCCCCGGTCTGGACTGGGGGACCTCAGGCCACGACCCCCATCCTGGTGCCGGGCCAGGGGACCTGAGGCTACGTCCCCTGCCCAGCAGGGCTTGACAAGGGTGGGACTGGCCAGGTCTGGATCTAGCCCAGTGGTTGGCAAACTGTGGCTCACAAGCCACATGCAGCTCCTTGGCCCCTTGAGTGTGGCTCTTCCACAAAATACCACATGCGGGCATGCATGTAGAGTGCTGTTGAAACTTCGTGGCCCATGCGCAGAAGTCAGTTTTCAGCTCTCAAAAGAAATTTCAATCGTTGTACTGTTGATATTTGGCTCTGTTGACTAATGAGTTTGCCGACCACTGATGTAGCCCAATGGAGGGGGGGGGGGGCGCGGCTGGGTCTGGGTCTCACGCAATTTTGAGGTGCATGTGGGTGGGTGGGGACTTGACTCTCAGTCCCGTGGTGTGCCCCAGACTCTGACAGGAGGAAGGTTTTTAGATACATTTTAATAATTTTCTTTCATCTCTGACACTTCTATTATAGAGAAAGGGCAAATAGCAATATTAAATTATTTCTCTAATTAATCCCCTTTTGATGTGCACGAATTTCATGCACTGGGCCACTAGTCAAAATATAAAACACAATAGCATCACAATCACTCCAAATAAAATTAAACACTTAGGTATACACTTAACATGCATAGGATCTGTATGCTGAAAATTACAAAATGCTAATAAAAAAATCAAAGAAGACAATTAAATGGAGAGACATACCATATTCAGGGATTGAACACAACATAGTTAAGATGTCAGTTCTCCTCAAACTGATCTACAGGCTTAATGCAATTCCTGTCCAAATTCCAACAATCCAGGGTATTCTTAGATAGAGGCAAGCTTATTCTAAAATTTATATAGACAAGCTAAGACATACTTGACTTGAGAAAATGAAATAGGAGGCATTGATCGTCCCAATATTAAGGATTCCTGTATAGCTGCAGTAATGAAACAATGTGGTATTAATCAGCAGATAATGCACACATCAACAGAACACAGTGGAGAACCCAGATAAAAACTCAAGCAAAACACCCAACTAATTTTTCATAAAGATGAAAAGGTAATTCAATGGGCAAAAGATATCCATATAAGCAACAAAAAGAAGTACCTCAGCTTAGTATGCTTATACAAAAATTAACTCAATATAGATCATGGACCTAAATATAAATATAAAACTATAACACTTATAGAAAAAATCTGAGAAAATCTTCAGGATCTAAGAGTAGGCAAAGAGTTTGCAAATTTCAACACCAAAAGCATGATAAAAAAAAAAAAAGGAAAAATCAATAAATTAGACCTCATCAAATTAATAACTTTAGTTTGGTGTAAAAGCCCATATGAAGAGGATGAGAAGACAAGCTACAGACTAGGAAGAAATATTTGCAAACCATATGTCCAACAAAGTATTTAGAATATAATGAACCCTCAAAACAAAATTTTAGAAGTGGAGATCAATTAGTGGCTGACCAGGGTTAGTGATGGAGGAGGCATCTCGGGGGAAGAGGTGGGTTATAAGTGAGAAACCTGAAGGGCCGTGTGATGTTGGAACTGTTCAATAGCTTGAGTGTGGGGTGGACACGGGTGAACATTTACTTTGACAAAGAGCATATGCACGGGTGATCAAACTGTAAAGAACTTAGTCCACACACATATGCATCTGCAAACACACACAAATGAGCACAAGTAAACCCGGAGAAGTCTGAATAAGATCACTGAATTGTATCAATCTCAATATTCTGGCTGTGATATTATTCTATAGTTTTGCAAACTTCCTCTGAGGGGGGGAAACTGGGCAAAGTGTATAAGGATCACTGTACTATTTCTTACAATTGCATGTGAATCTACGATGATCTCAATAAAAACTTCATTAAAGAAGGAAATAGCCTCTCACCATCACATTAATAATTGACATTTTTGACTACTGCATTTAACTATCTCCTGTACCAGGTCCAAACAGCATGTTTTACTAGAATCAGGCAGATCTGCACAGGCCAACCAGCCCAGAGCAGAACATACTGCCTTCTATTAACAAGGACTCTGGCTACAAGCAAGCCATCATTTGAACAGATGTTTTAAAAAGCATTTTGGAGCTTAGAAAATGTACTCCTCTCATCTAACAATTCCACAGAGGGCAACTCTAAAATATCTGTACAGCTGGGATTTCTTAGAGGCAACTCTTATTCATTTGCAGAATTGGGGACAGCAGTCTCCTAAAGGGCTACCACTCCAGAGTATGTCTCCTTTCCTTCCATCTTCATACAAACAGTGCAGGCAGCAGCTCTTGTGTGGTGCCTTCCCTCCAATGGTACCCAAAGGTCTAGCACAGTCTCCAACCAAATTTTTATAACAAATAATGTTGACATTTTGATCTTTGTTTATATCTGCCCTGCATCTATTTCTCAAGTATTTCTAAACTTAGATAAAGAAAAAAGGGCCTTTAGATTAGCCATTTCATTGGAAGGGAAAATGGCCATTGGCAATATTTCTATAGGCTGTCTCTGAACAGCGAACGAACATGGAAAAAATGGAGTGTGGAGATGGGGTAGACTAAATGCTGCCTGCAGGACAAGTCTTAATACTCCTTCCATTGATCTAAATTTCCTGCTATATTATCCTTTTCAGTTCTACTTATAATAACTAAAAATGGTATGATATTTCCAATCAGACTGAGGTGGGGGGAAGACATATTCCAGATAGAATAAATAGCATGTTCAGAAATGCAGACTGAATTGCATAGGTTTTTAGGGATTCAAGAGTCCCATGTGGAATTCCATGGTGCAGTGATGTCCACATGGGGCAGAGGCACACAGAGTGACAGGAGGAACTGGGCCTGGTGGCTGGAGTCACTGGATCTGGACCATGAAGGGCCCATGGCTTATTCTGAAGTTGATGGGAACTGGAGAGTATTGTCAACTTATTTTAAACCTGGAGATGAAGAAAAGGGAATTTGAATTTCTATCCCTCCTCAATGGTTAGAGATTTGTTTCTAACTGCACACCAGATGTAAGTAATGCCCACATTCAGACCAGGCCTCCCAGGGAGCAAGAACATTGGTTTTCAAATTCCAGTGGGCTTAAGAATTAGCAGGATTCTCTGTTAACCATGCAGACTCCTGGGCCCCACTCACTGCGCCTTGTGCAGTTGGTCTTGAGTGAGCTGTAGGAAGGTCTGTGAACCACGTGATTCTGATGGCCCGGGTCTGTGGATTATACTTGGAGAAGGGCTGTAAAGGATTACAAGGTAAAGAACCACCCCCCACCCCTTTACTCCTATTCTAGGAACAATAGATCTGAATGCACTTTCAGATGGAATTAGCAAAAGTGGGTCCTATCTCCACTAGAGGGGAGCAGATCAAAATTTTAAATTTTAAACAAAACTTGTTTAAATTGTATAATTTTTTAAGAATCAGAGGGTGTAAAACAATTTTAATGCATTTTCCCCCCCATATGAAGATGTTAAAAGAAAAAACATTGTTTGGAAACCTGGTATTTCACCCCCCTCCCCCTTTTTTTGTAGTTTAATGACTATCTCAGATTAAAATATTTTCTCAATTGCTAACACATTGTTGTTCTAGGTGATGCAATTATAGGACTTTAGCAAAAATACCTTCTCTGTTTTACAGATGAGGGATGTGAGCCCCAGGAGGAAACCAGCTCTACATCTTCACAGTTTGTAGCAGCTTGGGACTTATCCCAGGTAGCCAGCCCATCAGTCTAATATCATTGCCAATAAACCATCCTATAAAAAGGTTAGATGATTTTGGGCAATGTTAGGGATGGAGAAAATAATACTGCAATATCAAATTTTAGTTCTTTTTGCTATAGTTTCATAAAAGCCAGAATCTGAAATTTTCATTTGAAACAGTCTTGAGAGCCATGTGAAGTAACCGTTTTTTATGACTATAAATCTGACATATCCTCTGTAGATGAAGTTCCCTATTTCTCTTCCCCCTCCACTGGATTACTCTAGTCCTGAGTTACAACTCCTTGATTTCTGCCTTTTCTTCTTGTGCTCATGTTTTTGTTGTTGTTGTTTTTAAATGGTAGATATATAGCTGCCCAAACAAATACAAAATAAATTAAGATTAAGAACAACAGCAGAGTAATTCTAATTTGTTCACCTTGTTAAAATAAGGAAAACAGGAGTAAATGCTCCAGTAAACAAGCCAGTTTATATATATATATAGTTAATCCTCACTGGAGGACACTTTTCCACTTTTTTGTTGTTTTGGGGTTTTTTTTTTTGTTTGTTTGTTTTTTGTTTTTTGTTTTTTTTGGTTTTTTTTTAGAGAGAGAGTGGAAGGGAGGGAGGGGTAGAGAGAGAGAGAAACATTAATGTGAGAGAGATTCATCAATTGGTTGCCTCCTGCACTTATGGGGGATGAACCTGCAACCCAGGTACATGCTCTTGACCAGGAATAGAACCCGTGACCCTTTGGTGCACAGGCTGATGCTCTGACCACTGAGCACAGTGGCCACGGCACCAGTTTATATTTTAAGTGGCCTTGGCTTTGATTTAAAAATTCTGTGCTAAAGGGTTGAACTTTCTCTTTTTTCCCCTGACATGCAGCATTTGCTTCACCGAATGGCTTAGCATCTGGTGAAGCCTGGTGCTTTCATGGCATGGCTCTCTCCCCAAGAGCTGCTAAAATAAAATAAAATGGCCTTTTCCTAAAAGGATACTGACTACTTTTGATCTAGGGCCTAGCGTTGGGCAGGCCCAATGGTATTTTATCCCTATGAAGAAGTAGCAGTAGTATTATTGCCCTCTTGTGATGGAAGTAATATGAGCTGGAAGGCTTAAGAATTTAATTGGAATATTAGAAAAAGCCCTGGATGGCAGTCTAACATTTCCCCCTTTTTAATGGGAGACCACCAGTCATTCCATGCCCTTTAACATGGTATCCATCTCCTGAGCATCCCACTTACGTGTAATGAGGGCTTTGAAACTCCAAATTCCCAAGGTGCAAACCAGCCTTACTGTTATAATAAAAGCTAAATTTGCCACGCTCCTGATAAGTTTAATGCACTGCGCTAAGAGATTTATCCATGGATCTTATGTATCCCTCATAACAATGCCCACTTGCTATTGGTACACTAGTGTACCAAAGCATTTCCTACTTACTATTTTTATTCCCATTTTACAAATGAAGAAACTGAGACTCAGGTTGGGTAAGGAGCTAATATATAAAAAAAATAGAGGTGGATGAGTCTTTACTTAATGAAGGCAGTCGAAGTACAAGTGCCTGATTCTAACCTCTGTGCTACCCTGAGCCTAATTACATACAGCCCCTCACAAGGCAACAGACAGAAAGGGATCCCGCGAATGCTTACATGGCCAACCCCTTTGAGACTTAAAACATGATGTGTATCTATATTCTCTTTAAGGCTAAGGTGTTCTTAGAAGGAAAAATAAATGTTAATTATCAGCTACGTGTTAGCTAGTGAGGATAAGCCTGCAAAAGCTGAGATAGGGTTAATGTCTAGGAAAAACTCCAGGCCAGGCCTGATTTTCATGCTCTATTTCCTGTAGCAGACCAGAATCCTGCTTCCAGAATCTCTGGAAACAGAAAGAATAAATAGAAAATACATTAAAAGGACCAGGACCTAGACCTGCTGTGCATATTCACGTTAGCGAAGGTGCTATTTCAGATGGATGTTAAGTTTCTGAGATGTCGAAGTCTGTGCTTTTATTTATGAAGAGTTTAAAGCTCCATCTTTAATAATGATTACGCTGAGCGCTCATGGAAACGTACATGAGAGAAAAGGAAACCACTGGAAGGAAAGAAACACTGAAATTTCTACTCCGGGAGGCATTGGGCTGGGTGGTCCCTGTACCACGGGTGGTGTCGAAGATGATTCTAGGTGGTGCATGAATAAATTTTGTAATACTTGAATGTTAATTTAATGGGCATTGGGTTAGGGACACCTAGCATCTAAAACCAGTGATTTTGTAGATATATTTCTTGGGACAAGGCTGTTTTAAGAAATGAGCAAATGGAAACTTGATTTGAACAAAAGTATTAAGTGAATAATAGTAATAGTGGTAAATAGATATGTACAAAACTTTGAGGGTGTTATGCGGAGGGATTGGAATTTGGGAAACTTTAGTATGGCAGACACAGTATATGATAAAAGCTCCAGATACTTGGGTTTGATTTCTGGTTCTGAAATGGACCAGCCATGTGACCTCGAGTAAGCCTTTCATACCTCTAGTCCAGAGCAGCTTTGACTGTAATTGAGAAGCGTGGAACAGACCAGGGGGCCCCTTCCAGGGACATGGACCCCTGGAGGGCCTGGGAGTATCACGAAGGATCTGAGAAGCCTTGCACTCCATAAGCCCTGATTGAAGATGGAATCAATACATCTAACCAGCAAACATACGACTAAGCACAGAGATGCTGTCATGATGGATTATGGACTTAATTAATTTGAACTAATGCAAGTGAAAGCTCTACTGAGTGCATAGATACTTGAACTAAAAGTACATTTTTAAAAAGACAGATAGGAAGGTAAAATTACGATGGGTATTTTTTATGTCGGCAGCCATCCATGCAGATTTTCCCTATGAGTTTAAGGTTCCACTCTGTGGAAAAGTTGCAATTGTGCACATCATAGAGGGTGGCCCAAGCCGCCACATATAGAGAAGCGAAGTGGTTCTCCTGTGATGATAGTACTGAGGGGAAACCCCCCCTCATTCCATCTTTCCAACCTAGAATATCAGCCACAAGTGTCCTCATGACCTTACAGAACCAGGCCAATTTCAAAAAAGGAGGTTTGTCGACAGTAACTGTTTCTGATGGAAATTGTTAATGATAACAATGGTAATTCTGATGTGAATCACTCCCCTTTATTTACAGCATAACGTGTGTGTGCATCAGATGCTGTGCTTGGCACTCCGTGTATCTCTAATCTTTCCGTGTCTCTGAAAACTAAGTATGCATGCCCCTGATTTGTAGTTAATGGAGCTGAGGTTAGAGAGGAGGAGGTTTCACCCGAGGCCACAAATCTCTAGGTGGCAATAATAGAATTCAAATCCCAAATTCTTTGGTTCCAAAATGCCAACCATTTCTACTGTGCTACCCTGTTTTTTGATAGAATAAAAGTGGAGAATTCGAAACAGACATAGGCATAGAAGACAAAGTTGTAAATATAGGTTGAGAAGAATTTTATTTAATTAGGATAAAGGCTCTGAGGTTAAAAGAAATGATGATGCAATAACCTAAGATCCATTGGTGGCCACGGTGAGGATTTGGCAAGGATTGAGAGAGAGTATTACATTTTCACAGCTATGGTCCCATCACTGTACCACCTGCCAATAACTGAAAAAGGTTTTCTCAAAAGTTAAGCCACTGGGATAATCACAGGGTTCCAGTGGCTGTCCCCACATTTACAGAATCCTTCAGACATATTTTCTGCAGCATCAATTGGTATCATCCAACAACTTGGCACTGTAACAGACTCAGCTGGTAAAGAGATTGCTTGAATCAGACACAATCATTGTCTTCCCGTAATTGTTATCCTATGGCAAGGAGGTACCTCTGAGACAAGCCCAGTGGGAAAGGGGTTAAGTAATACTCTGGATACATGATCATCTGTATGATTCTCAGATGTGGAGTGACACCATTTAGGTAGAATGGGTTGGGGCATGGTTTATTTCACTCCAGCCACTATAAATGGAAAAGAAAAGTAACGTATGTATTCATCCATTCATTCGAAATACATTTGATGAGTTCCAATCCTATTGAAGAGACTAATAGCTGGAGAATGCCAATAAATGATAGGGGAATCAGGGTTAGCAAAGTCCTAAATAGTAATTGTACTTTATCCATCACCCGTCATAAAGACTGTTGCCCGCCACTGTTGCCTATATATGACAGTGACTTATGATACCACCGTTGTCAGAACACCGGACAAAGAGCCAGGAAGAAGTGATCAAATCCCAATTCCAATGCTTATCAGATATAGGACCTTGTGTAAGTTTTGGAAACTCTGGGTTTCAGTATATATGGGGATAAGAATACATCAAATCAGCCTGGCCAGTGTGGCTCAGTGATTGAGTGTTGACACAGGAACCAAGAGGTCACTGTTTGATTCCCGGTCAGGACACATGCCTGGACTGTGGGATCAATCCCCAGTGTGGAGCATGCAGGAGGCAGCCAATCAATGATTCTCATTATTGATATTTCTATCTATCCCTTTCCCTTCTTCTCTCAAAAATCAATAAAAAATAAAATAAAATTTTAAAAAAGAACACATCAAATCAGAGAAAGATCTAAAGCAATGATCCTTTTCCCCATCATATAAAGACTGCCTCCTCTCTTATATACCTGAGAGGATCCAAGGTTCAGAGAAACTCATGAAATAACATCACTTAAAGATGACAGCAATCAAGTTATTATCTGGTTCTCTATCAGGGACTCGGGTGGACAGGAAGCAAAAATAAGTTTTACCTTTTACCCTGGCCAGGCGGCTCATTTAGTTGGTGTGTTGACCCTTAAATCAAAAGGTTTAGGATTCGATTCCCGGTCAGAATACATACCTAGATTGCAGGTTCAATCCCAGGGAGGCAACTGATAGATGATTCTCTCTTACCTACCCCCGCTCCCTCCCTCCCTCCTTCCCCTCTTTCTTTCTTTCTAAAAATCAATAAAAACATGTCTTGGGTGAGGATTAAAAAAATATTTTTTAGTTTTACTTTTTTCTTTGCAATTTTTGAAGTAGCCACTTGGTGGTGCCATAGGGTCTAGTTTTGTTTACATGCAGGAAAAATTTCCAAAAATACATTTTTTTCTATGTAAGGCTACCAGAGAGGGACTTCTCTCCTCTTTGCTATTTATACATATTTGTAGTCTGGATTTAAGCCATAAAAAAGTTTAGTAGGAAGGGTCTGGAAATCTTGAGAGTGTGGTAACTGAGAAGAAAATACAGGGTGGAGCCAAATTAGGTTTACAGTTGTTTCTAAGGAAAATAATACAATAATTAATAAATAATGATTCAAGAATAAACTATGTGTTTCATGTACTCACAACTGTAAACCTACTTTTGCCCCATCCTGCAAATAAAGTAGAAAGCTAGAGACTATCTGGATAGAGAAAGTAAAAAAATGTGATACCAGTAAAGTTTCACAAAGGTCAGATTCAGAAACAAACATGCCTGAATTAATTGCTTTATTTATTTTTATAATGGTAGCTTTTAAAATTTTTTTTTATTGTTTACAGTACTACAGATATCCCCCGTTTTCCCCCCATTTGCCCTCCTCCACCCAGCCAACACCCCACCCCAGGCCTTCACACACTATTGTATGTGTCCATGGGCTATGCATATATGCATACTAGAGGCCTGGTGCATGAAATTCATGCATGGGGGGGGGTGTCCCTCAGCCCAGCCTGCACCCTCTCCAATCTGGGACCCCTCGAGGGATGTCCGACTGCCTGTTTAGGCCCGATCCTACTGAGATCCAGGACTGCTGGCTCCCAACTGCTCGCCTGCCCGTCTTCCTGATTGCCCCTAACCGCTTCTGCCTGCCAGCCTGATCACCTCCTAACCACTCCCCTGCCAGCCTGATTGATGCCTAACTGCTCCCCTGCCAGCCTGATTGCCCCTAACTGCCCTCCCCTGCTGGCCTGGTCACATAACTGTTCTCCCCTGAAGGCCTGGTCACCCCTAACTGCCCTCCCCTGCAGGCTTGATCACCCCCAACTGCCCTCCCTTGCAGGCCTGGTCTCTCCCAACTGCCCTCCCCTGCTGGCCATCTTGTGGTGGCCATCTTGTGTCCACATGGGGGTAGCCATCTTGTGTGTTGGAGTGATGGTCAATTTGCATATTACTCTTTTATTAGATAGGATAGAGGCCTGGTGCACAGGTGGGGGCCAGCTGGTTTGCCCTGAAGGGTGTCCCGGATCAGGGTGGGGGTTCCCTTGGGGCATGGAGCAGCCTGGGTGAGGGGCCTGTGGTGGTTTGCAGGCCAGCCACGCCCCCTGGTGACCCAAGCAGAGGACGTGGTATCTGGGATTTCTTTATCTTCTATAATTGAAACTTTGTAGCCTTAAGCGGAGGCCAGGGCAGGCCAGGGCGGGCGGAAAGCTTGGCTTCCTCCATCGCCGGGGGCAACCCAAGCCTCCTGCTCTCTCCAGCTCTGTGGCCACAGCCATATTTGTTGGGTTAATTTTCATACTCGCTCCTGATTAGCTGGTGGGCATGGCTTATGGGCATAGTGGAGGTACGGTCAATTTGCATGTTTCTCTTTTATTAGATAGGATTTGTCCTTTGGTTAAATTCTTCCAATCCTCCCTCCCCCTTCCTCCGACCCACCACCCCCCTCTGAGACCTGTTTGTTCCTTGCATCCATGTCTCTGGACATATTTTGTTTGGCAGTTTATTTTGTTCATTAGAGTCCATATACAAATGAGATCATGTGATATTTATCTTTCGCTGACTGGCTTATTTCATTTAGCATAATACTCTCCAGGTTCATCCAGGTTGTCTCAAAGGGTAAGAGATCCTTCTTTTTTATAGCTGCATAAATTGTGTAAATGTACCACAGCTTTTTTATCCAGTCATCTACTGATGGGCAGTTGAGCTGTTTCCAGATCTTAGCTATTGCAAATAACTATTGCTATGAACATAGGGGTGCATATATTCTTTCTGATTGGTGTTTTGGGATTCTTAGGATATATTCCTAGAAGTGGGGTCATGGGGTGAAATGGCAGTTCCACTTTTAATTTTTTGAAGAAACTCATACTATTTTTGATGGTGGCTGCACCTGTCTGCATTTCCACCAGCGGGGTACTGGGGTTCCCTTTTTTCCACATCTTTGCCAACACTTGTTTGTTGGTATGTTGATGGTAACTATTCTGGGAGGTGTGAGGTGATACCTCATTGCAGTTTTAATCTGCAACTTTCTGATGATTACTGACACTGAGCATTTTTTCATAGGTCTCTTGGCCATCTGTATGTCCAGTTTGGAAAAGTGTCTATTTAGGTCCTTTGTCCATTTTTAAAACTGGATTGTCTTCCTGGTGTTAAGTTGTATAAGTCAGTGGTCGGTAAACTCATTAGTCAACAGAGCCAAATATCAACAGTACAACGATTGAAATTTCTTTTGAGAGCCAAATTTTTTAAACTTAAATTTCTTCTAACGCCACTTCTTCAGAATAGACTCACCCAGGCCATGGTATTTTGTGGAAGAGCCACACTCAAGGGGCCAAAGAGCCGCATGTGGCTAGCGAGCCACAGTTTGCTGACCACTGGTATAAGTTATTTATATATTTAGGAAATTAACCTCTTATCAGATGTATCACTGGTGCATCTGTTCTCCCAAACAGTGGATTCCCTTTTTATTTTGTTGATCTTTTCTTTTGCTGTGCAGAAGATTTTTAGTTTGATGTAGTCTCATTTGTTTATTATTTCCTTTCCTCTTGCCCTAGGAGATATATCAGTGAAAATACTGCTACGTGAAATGTCTGAGATCTTACTGCCTATGTTTTCTCCTAGGATATTTGTGGTTGTGCAACTTGTAGAAATGATAATAATTTTTAAAAGTAATAATAATAAATAAAATATAGAATAGGAAAAGCAAAGTAGAAAAAAATACAGATTTTAAAAGAAAAAATAGAATAAAAGGTAAGAGAGAAATAAGAGACATGAAAGAAAAAAAAGAAGAAAAGCAGTACAAAAATAAAATCCAAGAGAAAAAATAAAGATTTAAAAATAAATAAATAAAAATAAGTGGTGTTCCCAACCTCAGATTTTTGTGCCTTCAGTGACTACCCTTTGGATCTGCTATTTGTGGAACTAGCTGGAATTTGCATCAATGGTGGTCACATATGGCCACTTGGTGAGCCAATCCCAGTTCTTCTGGGAGGTTCTCTGGTGCAAGCCAATGTCAGTCCTGGTCCCTGCCTGGCCCTTGGCAACCTGACTGAAGCAAGTAATCCAGCGGACAGGGACTCCACAGGCAGCAGAAGGGCCTAGATTACAGTGGTTGGCAAACTCATTAGTCAACAGAGCCAAATATCAACAGTACAACGATTGAAATTTCTTTTGAGAGCCAAATTTTTTAAACTTAAACTTCTTCTAACGCCACTTCTTCAAAATAGACTCGCCCAGGCCGTGGTATTTTGTGGAAGAGCCACACTCAAGGGGCCAAAGAGCCGCATGTGGCTCGCGATTTGCTGACCACTGGCCTAGAACATGCCCACCTGTCTCCCAGACAGAAGCCCACCCCAGAGACATGGTCCCAATGCCTTGGCTCTGCTTGGCTCCCTGGCATCCCCTTGCTGCCACAAGTAGGAGGAGATTTTAAAAAATCAACCCCGCTTAGCACTCTGATCTTTCAGCACAGCCCACTCCTACTTGGACAGGAGCCCCGACCAGGCCAAATGCCCAAATCCTCCTTGGCCCTCAGACCTAGCCATGGACACAGTTTTCCTCCTAAGCTGTTCCCCTTTGCCTTGGGTCCCAGCAGGTGGAACAGACCGAGCCCTTCTGCAGGTGGGGGGTGGTGCCACCTCTGTGCTTCAGGAGGGCAAGCGTGATTCTCTTTCCCAAGCCACACAGTCCAGCCCCCATCCAGCTCTCTGCCCAAAGTTCTTCCAGAGAATTAATGGCCCCTCAGATTCACTGCTTTGCTGGGTGGCCCCTCCCACAGGCACAGATTGGAGTGAACATCCCAGGCTGGTGGTGTAACAAAGAAATCGCTCTTTGCCTGGAATGGTGCACTCTGAGTCACCCTTGTGGACCCAGTCTTCACTGATTCCCACCACCCAATGCTACATGGGCTCCTCTTCTCTTCTTTGTTGCTCTGGATTGGGGATCTCTACATGGGGCTGACACCCCATAATTCCAGGAGGAGGGGGCTCCACTGCCACACTTTCCTTTCTGCTTCCCAGCCATGCAGGGCGTGAGTTCCCACAACCTCTTGACATCTCCTCCTGTCTTTTCTCTGCTTTTCCCACTCACAATATTCCAGATCAGCTACACTTCAACTGGTTTTTCAAGCCAAATGCTCTGCAGTTGACCGAAATCCCAGCTAGTGTTGGGAGTATGAGGACAGAGCTTCCAGCTACTCTGCAGTCATCTTGGAATCCCCTAATTGCTTTTAGTTAAAAGTCCATGAGATGGTAAGTCATTTGGAATTTCAACTGTTTCATTTATAAAAGGAAGATAATGCATCATTCCCCACCGGCTTGAAGGCAAAGAGAACATGATCTCGTAGGCTACTTTCTCAAACCAACACCACAGATTCTGTTAAAGGGACTGATCAAATTGATGCTACATTTACATGTCAGACTCCTCCCTTCCCACGTGGTAGAAGGATTCTAAGGAGAATGTTTATCAGCCAATGGCAGTTACATGTAATAGTTTAGAGAGTCTTCATAAACCCAGTGTGCTCTCCTACTCGTCTCATCTGAGCCCCACATCTCTCTTTGACCTTCTTCTCTACAACCCATCCAACTGCCTGAATAAATTAAATCACATCACTCACCTTCTTAAAACTCTTTGATGGCCATCCATTGCATTTATTTTTATTTATTTAAAAATTTTTCAGTGGGGAGAGTGGGGGAGGCAATGGGGAGACAAGGACACACATGTAATATCTTAATTAATGAAGAAAAAAATTTTCAGTCCTTCAACATTGTTCTTATTATTTTTATATTATTTATTTTATTCATTGAAAGAGAAACAATTCTTTATCTAAAGGGGAAAACCAATTCAATCTGGGGATACAACTAATTTTTTTCTTTTTATTGAATTTATTGGGGTGACATTGGTTAATAAAACTATATAGTTTTTAGATGTGCCATTCTATAAAACATCATCTGTATATTGTATTGTGTCTTCACCACCCCAAGTCATGTCTCCTTCCATCATCATTTATCCCCCGTTTACCATCTTCTACCCCACCCCCCTTTTCCCTCTGGTATTCACCATATTGTTGTCTGTTTCAATGAGCTATTTTTTTCTTAATCCTTTCACTTTTTCACCAGCACTGCAATGTCCCTCCCCTCTAACAGTTGTCAGTATTTTTGCTATGAGTCTGTTTCTATTTTGTTTGTTAGTTTATTTTGTTCCTTAGATTCCACATATGAGTGTAATCATATGGTATTTGTCTTTCTCTGACTGGCTTATTTCTCTCAGCATAATGTTCTCCAGGCCCATCCATGCTGTCACAAAGGGTAACATTTTCTTCTTTTTTACAGCTGAGTAATATTCCATTGTGTAAACGTACTACATCTTTTTTATCCACTCATCTAATGACAGACACTTGAGTTGCTTCCAAATCTTGGCTATTGTAAATAATGCTGCAATGAACATAGGGGTGCATATATTCTTTCAAATTACTATTTCAGTGGGTTTTTTGTTTGTTTTTTCAGGTAAATTCCCAGATGTGGAATTGCTGAGCCATAAGGCAGTTCCATTTTTAATTTTTTGAGGTAAATCTATACTGCTTTCCACAGTGGCTGCACCAATCTGCATTTCCACCAATAGTGCATGAGTGTTTCTTTTCTTCACATCCTCAAAAACACGTGTTGTTTGTTGATTTATTGATGCCACAGCTGGTACCACACTCACCCCCTACTGAGGCTCATCAGGTGGGAAATGCCTCACATGGGAAAGAGTTCAAGAGGCCAAGTAATCAAAATATCACCACTATCAGGCACAACACAGCATAGCTTTACAGGAAATGTTAGCTAAATTAATAAATCAATGGGATTTACAAACTGGTATCTGAAATCAACTCAGGGTGCTGGTGGACATTACCAGGGCTTGCTCACATTGTTGAGCTCCTTGACTTCGTGGGCTACAGAAGGGCACATTTTCTAAACACACAGCAGTTAGGCAGGGTGATGTGACCAATACTGGCCAACGGAATGAAGCAGAGGGGACCTGTGTCCCTTCTGGACTCACAAAATAGACACTCCCTGTGCAATTCTCGAGTCTCTCTTCATTGCTGTGAGTGTGGAACTCAGTGCGGAAATGGTGGGGAAGCACGATCACTGAGTCACTGCATGGATGCAGGAGCCCGGGGAGTACCTGGGCTACAGCAGATTTTGAGTGAGCCAGAAATACATGTTTATGTGTTAAACTACTGAGATTTGCAAGTGTTACCAATGCCCAAAGCTGGCCTAACTGGACTATTACAAACACAACAAAAACTTTCTGGCACTTAATTTGAAATGCCTTTTGCCCATCAAGATAAAAATAATGTGGATGGTCTCTTTTAAGTCACCTATGGACACCCCATTACACCCGAGTTAAAACTCACAGAACAGAAGTCAGGAGGTGTTTTGAAAGAAATGAGAATCATTTTAAATTTTGAAATAGACCTTTCACTAAAAGGCAAAACATAATTCTTGTCTCCTCTGGATCAGTCTTTCTAAATCTCATGATAGTATCTATTCTTAGGTTTCGTCATTTATCACCTTCCTTTCAGGTTTGGCTGAGCCATGAATCATCTGGAAACACTGCAGTATACTGTTGACCTCTTCCATCTGGGATGTCAACGCCATGCTCACAGCTGTTCACTGCTATTCTCTTTATCAGAAGGATATTTTGCTTCAAGAGTCTTCTCTAAAATGGCAAAAGCTTGGCACATAACTTACTGTTAAACAAGTTCATATTAAGGAGCCAATCTCCGTGCAGCCCTTTTCAGGAAACAACTGGTTATGGTCTCACGCAGAGGCACGCAAGATGCTCTTCCACTGCTTTGAGTACTGCCTCCACGACCGCCATCACCTAGTCATCATCAACAATGTGCGTGGCCCTATGCTAAGCCTTTAGAGATAGGATTTGATTTTTAGTTGTCCCTGCAGCATTTTGTGGTACAAATTCTTATACCTATTTTACAAACCAGGAAACTAAGGCTCAGAAAAAGTGAACTTTTCTAAAGTTGTACAGTTAGACAGTGTTACTGGCAGGATTCAAACCTGGTTTTGCTGACTAAAGAGCCGATGCACTTAACCACAGAACTCTGCTGACTCCCCGTGGGGGAAGCAGGAGGGCCACAGATGAAGCACAGAGCTGCTCCTCACCTCTGCCCATCTGTGCACCTCCTGGCTGCTTAGTCCTTGGCGTAGGGTCACAGAAGGTACAGCACAGGAGATCTTTTTTTTTTTTTTTTTTTTTTTTTTTTTTAGTTTGGAAGGATTGATTTTAAATAAAAAATATTAACTCAATAGGCATTTTAAAGCTAACACATTAGAGTCACATTGCCCCTTGATTTCAGTATTAAATGGCTCTTGCAAGGATTTCCTGAAAGTTGTTTTCCCACCAGCCAGGTTTTGGCTGACAGATTACATATCTGCCTGAGAAGATGACAGGCTAACCCCCTTCACATTGGTGCTCCCTTGTGCCATTGGCGTGCTGTCAGGGATGAGTGTATAGCCAACCAGCATGTCCAGAGAAGCTTAGAATATATACATGATCTGCTGGGTTGCTTCATGATCTTCTCAAGGTCAATCTTTAACACTGGGGTATTACCCAATAGGCCTGAAGAGGAACCTCACCTGCCTATAAGACACAGTCTGTCGGGACTGGTGTTCACCTGTAGCTTTATTAAACTGTTGGCAACACAGCAGAGAAGGCTTAAGGGCTGTCGAATGGGACCTAGGTAGACAAATTCTGGGTAACGTCTGCTACCTTACACAGCCAGACAATGTCTGCACACATTTCACGAGCAGTTCTTTTTAAATTTATTTTTAATTTTATATTTATTTTTAATTTTTCATTATAGTTGACCATCAGTGTTACTAGTATATTAGTTTCGGGTGTGCAACATAGTGATTCGACATTTATATACCTTATGCAGTGATTATTATAAGTCTAGTAATGATGTGTCACTGTTATTATGCTATTACTGACTATATTTCCTGTGCTGTGCAAGAGGAATGAACTTACACATACGATTCTTATTCTTTGTCCTGCTCTTCTTTCCTGAGAGGCTGCCCTTCAGCATCTGGGTCTGAGAATGCCCATCGGTCCAACATAGACCGCAAGGAGAAGCATGTTCTTCGTGGTCCAGAGGAGACCCCAGGGCCTGGCTGCTCACCAGACTGCCATCCGGCAGAGTTTCGTGCCTGAACAAGGTAGGGCAGGAATGGATTGGCATTTCCTAAGATGTATTAGATTCTTTCTCATAACAATTGTTGATTCATAACTAATATGAGCACAGCTACTTGATCCTAGGGCCCCTTTTTCTTTTCTCTCTAGGAAATCTCTTTTAACGTCTTTACAATCTTTCTCTAGGTGAAATCATCAAGCCCCGTGGTTTTACATACATTAAAAATTCTTGAATTCCCAAATTACTTTTCAAGTTTAACCTTCTCCTATTGAATTTATTTACCCAAGTGCCTGCTTGACAGGCATCTTAAACTTAAGATATTCACATCTAAATTCTTCATGTCTTCCCTCTGACTCGACCCTCGTATCCTCCTTAAACTCCTGTCAATCAAATCAGAGCCTAGAGCACTGCCGAGGGTCCAACCGGGAGAGAGAAACCACACTGGCTATTTAAACAGAGAATTGTTCAAATGTGAAGGCTTGTTACTAGATATAAAGTTGTTCACTGGTGAGGACTTATAAGACCTTTAATATCATAACTTGTGGCCCAGCAATTGGATTTTTGAAGTTTGAGCTCTGAAGCTGCTTGAAAGGGATAGCTTTGCCCTTTTGGGCTCTGAAACCGCCTGCAGAGCAAGCAGCCCCCTGTGCTGATTGTACTGTTTGATAAGTCACTGATAACTAATACTCCTTGTACTGTAATTGCGTGATCAAAAACCAGCCTTTTGATCTACAGGTGTGTGCTGGAACTAGGATGTTGATAAATGCTGAATCATATATTACCCATTGATCTTATCTCACAACCCCACTTGTGTGACCCCTGAGCTGACCATTGAAAGTCCAGTTGGCCCACAATCAGAAAATGAATAATGTACATTTATAACCTCATTTCCCTAGAAACCAAACCATGCTCTTTGATAATCAGCTCCTTGCAACTTAAGCCTATTAAAACTCTGTTCTCAGGAATATAACCAATCCTATATAATAAAGAGGTAATATGCAAATTGACCATCACTCCAACACACAAGATGGCCACCCCCATGTGGACACAAGATGGCCACCACAAGATGGCCAGCAGGGGAGGGCAGTTGTGGGAGATCAGGCCAGCAGGGGAGGGCAGTTGGGTGCAACTAGGCCTGCAGAGGAGGGAAGCTGGGGGCAATCAGGCCAGCAGAGGAGGGCAGTTGCGGGGGGACCAGACCTGTAGGGGAGGGCAGTTGGGGGGAACCATGCCTGCAGGGGAGGGCAGTTGGGGGGGGACCAGCCCTGCAGGGGAGGGAAGTTGGGGGGAACCAGGCCTGCAGGGGAGGGCAGATAGGGGCAACCAGGCCGGCAGGGGAGGGCAGTTAGGGGTGACCAGGCCAGGAGGCGAGGGCAGTTAGGGGCAATCCGGCCGGCAGGGGAGCAGTTAGGCGTCGATCAGGCTGGCTGGGGAGTGGTTAGGGTGTGATCAGGCTGGCAGAAAGAAGCAGTTAGGGGCAATCAGGCGGTAGGCAGGCAAGCGGTTGGAAGCCAGCAGTCCTAGATTCTGAGAGGGATGTCCAACTGCTGGTTTAGGCCCAATCCCACTGGGGTTCCAGATTGGAGAGGGTGCAGGCTGGGCTGAGGGCCCCCCTCCCCCGCCACCATGCATGAATTTCATGCACCGGGGCTCTAGTAATCTACACTAATAAAACAGTAAGATGCAAACTGACCATACCTTCGTGACACCCACCACCTAATCAGAAGTGAGTATGCAAATTAACCCAACAAAGATGGCGGGTTAATTTGCATACACAGGCGTCGAGTGGCTGGGGGCAGGGCGGGACGCTTGTGTCATCGCCATGGCAATGATGCAGGTATTCTGCACTGCCTCCGGCCGCTCCGGGCCTCTGGGCAGCGTGGGAAGGCAGAAAGGTGGCTCCCGCCAGAGCAAGGGCAGTGCTGGCAGCCAGGGGAAGGAAGGCCCATTCTTGCATGAATCTTCGTGCATCAGGCCTCTAGTATAATAACTATGTATGGTGTCAGATGGGTATTAGACTTACCGGGTGATCGCTTTGTAAGTTATATACATTTCTAATCACTCTGTTGTACATCTGAAACTAATATAATGTATGTCAATTGTAGTTGAATAATTAAAAAATTATTTAAAAACAAACAAACACCTGTTCTCCCCTCATCCCACCTCAGAATGTGTCTTAGGCTCATGCCACGGCCTACATTCTCTGACTTACAAATCATATATGAGTAAAACTCTTTTTAAATATCTTCTGGAATTTTTGGTTAACACTAGGTAACTGAAAAGAACAAAGAACACTCAGTTATCACTTGAAGTAGCAATTGAAGGAACAGCCACCAGCTCTAGGCCTGGAGAATAAAGCAAAGGTCAGAGTTCATGAGAACTGAAAGCTGAGGGTGGAGCTGTAGAGCTGAAACTCAGATAGCTGAGGAGGGAGCACCGGTTGGTGCTGGTGTCTCTGAGAGGAAGCAAGGAGGCTGGCTTTGTGGGTGTTGGAAAACTGCCATGAATTTAGTCTCTGTTGTGAGAAGGAAGAGCTTCTGCTGGGGTGAAGAGGGATGCTGGGGCGACTTTCTTAGGAGCAAAAAGCCCACAGGAAGTGACCAGGAGGAACCAAGTGCCTTCTTCCTACTGTTTAGTCCATTGCACCCCCTATTGGCAGAGCTGCACAGGGAGCAGCTGGGAAAGCAGATAACTTGATAACTGGATTATTCTTAGTTCTTTCTTCCTGTTTAACTCTAGCATCAAATCCATCAAAAAGTTCTATTTTTGCTCTCTCTAAAATAGTTCTTAACTTTGTTGACTTTTTCCCTTTCCCAACTTAAACTTGATCCAAGGCTCCATCACCTCCAACCGGGATTATGACAATATCTGTCTTACTGGAGTTTTCAATTTCATTCTTTACTCGCCTCCAAATTGTACATTCATTCAACTCATCTCCCTAAAAATAAATAAATAAATAAACAAACAAACAAATAAATAAATAAATAAACAAATAAATAAATAAATAAAATAAATCACTGGAAAAAATTTCCTCAGGTGAGTATTAAA
Organism: Plecotus auritus; assembly: GCF_963455305.1. Classification (NCBI taxonomy): domain Eukaryota; kingdom Metazoa; phylum Chordata; class Mammalia; order Chiroptera; family Vespertilionidae; genus Plecotus; species Plecotus auritus. The sequence continues at coordinate 126,782,546 of NC_137773.1, forward strand.
AAAAAAAATGAATTGTGGTAAAACAACCCACCCAAAGGAAATAATTAGAGAGAAATATGCTAATAGGCAGCCAGGGTTGTTAAGAAAGAAGGCAAAAAGATGGAAGTATTTGAGGCTTCTCTCACAGTGGGCAGCCTCTCAGGCAGCCTCTAATAACTGAGAGTTTAACAAATGCTTTAGGAAGGGGTTGCGGAAATTCACCCAAATAAAATGAAATTCTGATTTAACAATCCCAAGACCATGACACATTTTAAGGAGCCTTTCCTCATAAATCCCTGAATCAAGAAAGGTCTAAGCACCTGACTTCTCAGCAGTGCTTCATTACAGACCCCAGGAGGCTGAAATGTCAGGCTAATTTTTCTTCTTCACCCAAATTGAAAACAGCTTGAGATCTTGAAAGTCCTTGTCATCAACCAAGGCAGATGGAAACTAAAGAAGAAAACAAGCTTATAACAAAATAACAGCAAGATTAACCTAGGGAGAGAGAGTGAGAACTCAAAGGGGTTCAATAGAATAACTGTTCCTGCAAAAGACTGACCTTGGGTCTCCTTGGTGTAGTACCTGGCATCATGCTAAAGGGTGAAGGAAAAGGTGAAGTAAAGGCAGACATGGCACTATCTCTCCCAATAGCCCGATTTATGAAAATAGCTCTGATTAGATTAGCAGTCCGAGGAAGAGGCCAGTCAGTAGCAGTGAGAGTCTACTTGTTGCACACTGAGTTTGAGGTCTCAGCGAAGCACAAATAAAGATGTCAAGTATGAAGTTATTGCAGAAAGTGATATGCGTCTATAATTAATATAATATTAAGTCAGTGTTTTTAAAAATAGGTTTTGCTGAGCTTTATAATTTATCCAGGGGACCGGGGGAAGGATAGCAGCCTGTCGTGTGTCCTGCACCCCTCAGTCAGCCCAAGCAGCTCCAAGCTGTCATTTTAATATTTTGACTTTGCATCTGAAAAATGGGTTTCACTGCTTTAAAAAGACTAAAAGCCATAGTACTGGGTGATTTCTGAGGATTCTCTGGATTCTAAGTGCGAATCTATGGAATTGGGAGGGTTTCCATTGCAAAACAAACCATTCCTAAGATTCCCCTAAAGATGGCTGCTTTCTAGGACTAGGGCTTTCCTTCTGTGTTTTTTAACTTCCCTCTGACTTTCTGACTTGATTGTAGCTTTCCATTTGGAAAGGCAGAAATTTGAAATTAAAAAGACATTATTAACAAAGAGAATTTTCACATGTGATTTGGCAGATGACATAAAGAAAATCCTAATTTAATGAATTTTCTAATGATTCCTCTTTTAGTTTTTGGTAGGAACATATCTGGGGTGTACGGGCTCTCCAGAATTTGCAAAACAATATAAATAATAACCTTGGTGAGTAAGGCAGCAGCTAAAACACACCTCAGATATCTACTAAGAAGATTAAGAAGAAGGACAAGGGAAGATAGAAAGAAAGGGAAAAAAAGACAAAGAGAAAAAGGAAGTAAGAAGGAAGAAAAAAGCAGAGGAGAGGAAAGATAAAACCAGTTTACAGAAAATTAATATGGTTGGCATAATTTCTTTTGCTTACACTAAGTGGTTTTATCTTCTTTCCATCATTCCTTTTGTCAGACATTCTCCTGTTACTGAATTCTCTGGACAGGAACATTAAAATGCAGGAGTGGTGATTTCAAGAATAACTAAAAAGTGAAGGGAAAGATGATGGAATTAATAAGTTAGGTTTGTAGGAAACCAGGCCAACCAAATCTATTCTGCTTGCAGCAAACATGATTTAGAGAGCCCTTGCAAACTCTGACGACCCTGAGATAAAGGGAAAAAGGGGAATTAAAAGGAGAGGTCTTGTATAATACCACTTTTGTTCACAATCTATTTCACTTTGATTGAATGAAATTTCTTTTAGGCTCTGATCAATCCTAATTTCCATCAGGAATCTGTTAGCCTGTGGCCAGATTACCCACTCCCTGCATTAAGGGGGACCACTAAAATTATTAGCCTTTTCATTATTCTCAGCACCAAGTACATAGTAGGCGTTGAAGCTGAATTGAATAAAAGTATTTATCAACCAATGCTGGCCAGGGATATATAAATACAGAAAAGAATCATTTTCATTAGTGAATAAGAGGTACAGTGAACTGAATCTCTATTTTGATTAAATATTCAAAAGGTCTTCACATTACATAGAGACTGTTCTTCTCTTAGTAAGGACAAGATTCTGTTACAGAAAAAAAATTGTTAGGTAGTATGATCTCCACGAATATTTTTAAACCCCATTTAGTTACAAAATAAAGTCTACATTCATCCAAGAAATACTTACTGAGCACCCAGAAAGCACATAATTTGGGGCAGCACTGAGCGAAACTAATGCCATTCATGCCTCATGGAGCTTCCAGTCTTCAGAGGGGATTGATATTAAGCAATGAATTAATTAATTATTTGATTACAATTGTGATCAATTCTATAATGAGGACGTTTAGGATGCTAAGAGGTTAGAGACTCAGGAATTCTTTCCTGAGTAATAAATTATGCTTGAACCCATATATGAAGGTTAAGGAAAAGTTAACTAGGTGAACAGGGAAAGGAAGACTAGTTTTCAGGCAGCTTGACTGAAAGGCTAGGAGATGAAGGAGCTATCCACAGCTGTGTTTTAAAGCTGGACCACCAGATTACTCAGAAAGGTTTATACAGTAAGCCTTGGATTGCATGTGAAAATTGTTATAATCTTAAACTTGTATCCTAGCTGATTCTGAAGTATAAGGACTTATCCATTCTAAATTCTTTCTACCATTGTTTACATTTTCCTGACCTTTAAAATATAAAATGATGTGTAGATTTCCAGACCAGACATATATTTTAAATAATTCTTTTATTAAAGGGATACGATAAAATGTAGAAGAGAATGGAGTGACAATGATCTAAGCTACCTTTTTTTTAAATCATCACCTAAGGATATGTGTGGTTTTTATTGATTTTTGAGAGAGAGAGAGAGAGAGAGAGAGAGAGAGAGAGAGAGAGAGAAATAGAGAGAGAAATGTTGATATGAGAGAGCAACATTAATGGTTGCCTCCCATATGCACCCTGACTGGGAATCGAACCTGTAAGCCAGGCATGTGCTCTGACCAGGAATCGAATCCAAAACCTTTTTGGTGTACTGGGCAATGTTCCAACCAGCCAGGGTGATCTAGGCTGCCATTTGCCAAATCGTATTCTGTGGATTTAATGAGGTATTGCCTTAAAAATCTTTTGAGTTCTGTGGTCAAACCTTTGGAGGGTAATAATAGGTTAATTAAAGGTAAATAGGTTTCCTTACTGAGGTATTTCTCAGAGCCTTTACTATTCTATCTCACCGTTTTCTTACTAGCCTACCATGTGCCAATCTTATATGTTACCCAGGGATCTAGAATGACTGTGCAAGACACAGTACCTGACTACATGGACCTTGAAGCCTATGCAACATGGACTGTGACCCTCCAATAGGGAGACCGAGTTTGCAGGACTTTCCAACCATATTTGAACACAAACTACTTTTCAGCAGAGCATCTCACAGGACAATATTTGAAAAATGCTTGTTAGTCCTATCTGGAAGAGTCAGTATGAGGCATCCCAAAAACACTTAGATTGACTTACATGAAAATATTCTTTTTAAATGCAGACGAGACTTTGTTTCCTGGAGGACAAACCAGACGACATGTGGTGGAAGGCACTTTTAAAATGACACAGCAGCATCAGTACAAGACCATATGTGCCCCAGAGTGAGAAATGCTAACTCCCCATGTGCTGGATTTGACAGCCGGTTAGGGAGTTCTCATGGTAAGTCCCAGAAACCCACATCTTTCCTCAGACTGACTCTGCAGACAGGCCAGTTCATCTTTCCTAAGCAGTTGTCAATTAGGCAATAACTGAGTTTCCTTGTGGTATCTTATTTTGATGCAATTTTAATTCAAAGAAGGGAATCACTCTAGGTATGAGGCCATCTCTTCACTTGACAAACAAAGGTATATTCTGGAAGTCGATGACTGCATGAGTGTGTGTGTGTGTGCACATGCATGCAACACTAATGAGAAATTTCCTTTATTTTCTGTCCATCTCTAACCCAAGTTCTTCTCAAAAGTGATCTTCCAGGAGAACAAACACCAATGGCATTGCCCAAGCAACTAAAAGGCAATGGATAGTTTGGTGTAGTAGATCAGTGGAAAAGGCCTCTGAGGTTTCATATTATTTTAGGTTCCTTAAAATTCGTCATGCTTGATGTTAGGATTTGAATAGAAATTTTTCTTTTTTTTTTCTAAAATGCTGCACATAGTAATTAGACAAGAGATTTGCTTATATTAGGATCAGAGAGACCAAATGGCTTGTCTTTCAATTCTAGCATCTCAGAGTTTTCCTTTCTGATGAACTATTTTTTTTCAAGAGTTCTATTTCTTGTAGATCCTCATGATTCATGCTATATTGAGTTATGAGCATTGTGTTGTGATGTCATTTAGAAGGATACAAAAGATGACTTATTTTAGATAAATCCATATAATGAAGCTGTCTTGGTACATAAAAGTACTCAAGATTACTTACAAAATTGTTTAATATTGCTAGTGACAAATGTTTCCTATGAGTCATTTTCCTTCGGTGACAATGCCATCAACTAGTTAAGTCAAAGATTAAATCCACCTGCTCTGGTTCCTGATTTTAAATCCATTTTTAAGAGAATTAGCATTTTTAGATAATGTGAGTGTAGAAACCAGAGCAGAACACATTATAGAGCAAAATTAATATTAAGTCAGGACATTTAAATACATGCCATGTGTCCTGGCACATGTCACTGAGTGAAAACACAATGAACTGTGTTGATCCTCCATTCACCCAGTAAACTCTGAGCTTTTATTAACAACTAGTGGCCTGGTGCATGAATTCGTGCACATTGAAAGGAAATTAATTAGAAGAAATATTTTAATACTTCTATTCGCCATTTCTCTATAATAGAAGTGTCAACCAAATTCACGATCAACAATGACAGATCAAAACACACGGGTGTGATTGGCGCCAGCGAGAGCTTTACATGTACAGCATATGAGCAAGTCAACTTAGCCTTTTAAATATATAGAATAAACTTGTTTAATTAGACCTGCTTTCTGATTTAGCTAAACTTTTTCCAGCCCAGTGAAGCACCACAAGTTCTCTTTCAGGTAATTGTCAGCAACACAGCAGTAAATAGCAACATGAAGCAGATTATTATTCTAGATCACACAGGGAGAATAAAGGGTAAAATATTTAACTGCTGCAGTGTTTGACTATACTCTGTGCAGTGAGAAAACCTGAAGTCATTTTCAAGGTCCACCATTTCTTACTTCTTTTCAGTCGGGTCAAGTTTCTAAGCTTTCTAAATCTCTGTTTTCTGGCTAATGAAAAGAAAACAGAATTCCATCAAATCTCCTACCTACCTATTCCAGGACTTCTGTGAGGATCAAATGAGATGAGGCATGGGAAAACACTTCATAGATATTTGGTTAAAGTGTAAAATGTTTCCACCTGGCTATAAAGCAAGTCATGTTCCTAGGCTGAAGAAACTCCAAGGAGGCTAGTCACTAGGGAGATGAAGCCAGTGTTGCTATATAACATCATTACCCGACACCTACAGTGACCATTTCTGGGCTGGGCTGGGCTGTGGCCTGCATTTTGAGCCATGGGGTCTCAGCAGCATCGGCTGCGACTTGGTAGGGTGTCACTCTGGGGTGGTGGTGGGACCTGTGTTCCACTTGGGGGAAGCCAAGTGTTGCTTTGTGGGTGCCAGGTCTGCAGTGCCATTTCTCTGTAAATGGCCAGTGCACTTCACAGAAACTCCCACATTGAGCGTCTGCCCCCTGGTGGTCAGTGCACATCATAGCCACCAGTCGGACGGACACTTAGTGTATATATAGTATATGTATAGATAACCTCGGCTACAAGGATAATGAGAATACAAAAACAATTGTAATTCCTTTACAAGAAAAGGCTGTATATTGTCATGAGGACCTGGAACTGGAATATCTGGAACTAAACTCTCCCCTCCTTCTCCCTCAGAGCCCAGTGTTTCTCTTTACCTTTGCATGTCAATTGCATCTTGTTCTCCTTCTGAAGGATCGTTTTCTCTTCTTTTCCATGCAACTAGAGCAAGATGACAGCCATAACTTCAACTCCAGCCCCAGCCCAGCCCCAGATCTGCATAGTCTCCTAATTCTCTTTTTTCAACCCTCATTTCAATGCTTCAGAAGAGAGACTCTGAGTGGCCCATCTGCTGTGGCCAGGATCAACGGGTTGTGTGTTCTGCTCTTCCCACAAGGAGAGGCATGGCATGCAAACTGATTGACCCATCCATTCTACTTTTCAGGCCTTTTCAAACCTAAATTTAATTTAATCTCTACATCACATTCAAAAAGCATTGGCTCCACAAACAATTTTGTCATGCAAAATTTAAATGATTAACATAACTCACATAAAACCTGTGTGATTTTCTATTGGGATGTGTTTATAAATGTTCATTGAGAAATCTTTCCATAGCATTTATCCTAAATTGGTCATTTTAAGCAAGTGGTTCTTAAATTTTAGGCCACAAAACAATCTCATATAGAATTCCTTTGTCCTACTTCAGAAAGTCCAAGTACATCTGGGGAGAAATAAAGATGTGTACACACTTTCTCTGGGCGTTTCGGTTGTAAATGGACTACAGAGGTGGAAACTATCTAAGATTAAATAAAAGAAAAATGGAAACAGGGGCTAAGAATTTGAGAGAAAAGTCTTCTATTGAGGAAAGAACAGTAGAAAACTGGTCCTTTATTGTTCCTGGCTGTAAACTTTCTCAACCACCCAGAGAACTGCCAACCCCTTATTCCTGAACCAAACTTTCTCAGTGGGTTTCACTGTAGTATTTATCATGCTCCTGGGATTTGTGGCCAGAAATACCCAGCTATTCCCCCAAAATGATGTGCAACATCTCACTTCAGATGAGAACATTTTCTAACCAAGGTAAGTAACGCATTATCTACGCCTGCCAGGCTGGTAACTGACTGAGAAAGCTATTGCTCATGAAGGTTCTGATTATGAAGCCAGCTTCCAGGCTGATCTCTGAGATCACCTGAATGAAAACAAGACAGAGTCATTGCAAGCATCTGTCAAGGAAAGAATACAGACACTCCACAGAGGGGCCACAGAAACGAGCTTGCACTCAGAGACAAAGCAGCGTGACAATCACTTCATTCTGTCTTGCAAGATTCAACTTCAAACAATAAAACTAATACCTCTAAAGTTTTATGTTTTAGTTATTCATGTACTACATAAATTATTTCCTTTATGTTTCCAAAAAGGTAATCCTTTTAGACATTTTTATGTATTTGTTATATGTTCTCAATTTTTGGTGAAGAAATATATATATGTTTTTTCTTAAACAATAAATGTTAAGAAAACAACCCTGAAAAATATTTTCTTTGGCTTTTTTTTTTTTTAATTCTCTCTCTTTCCCTTCTGCAGTCTCTGGTTGTAGCTAGAAAAATGTCTTCCAGTCAGTCCCACCCATGTAAGAGAGGAGAGTCATGGTTTGCTCTCTCTGCTCTTTATCCATCCAGGAGGCTAAGAAGCCTTAATGCATTTATGGAAGGAAATTTCAGCTTGCTCTGTCATTGCTGCCCCACACATGTTTTGCAGACATGATCCTGCAACCAAGCCAACAGCTTTTCAGACAAGGTGATGGGCACAGCCTCAGGGAAGATGCCAATGGTGCAGACAGCCCTGCTCCAGAGTGAGCTGGGCTGGGAGTCACACATACAGTGTTTCTCCTGGCCTGCATGTCTTACACCCACTTAAAGAGCAGTAGAGTTCATGCAACACAATCTCTTACACAAGCCAGCTTCTTCACATTGTGCTCAGCGGAAGAAATAGCGATCTGTTCTAATACTGAAGCATAACCAGGCTAAGTGGACCCTGGAGACAACTATTCAGTCCTCATTTCTCCTTCCTCAGGAATTTTTAAGGATTGATTTGGCTCGATGTCGTTTACTAGTTAGTTTTAGAAACTACTTTACACATGAAACATACACTTGTGCATGCAATTTCATCAAGATTAAACAGGAATGGTGCCACCCGGACACATCTAGGCTTACCTATTCCCACCTGATCCGTTTTGCTGCTTCTATTGAGACAACACATGGATATCATCATACTCGGGCCAAACTAAAAGCACATCCAGTTCCCAACCTTTTCTCATCTCAGAAATCAGATAAACCTTGCAGAACACCTTCCAAATGGCCACTCCCCTGACAGTAAATACCACAAGTTACAGTCAACACCCTTTCTCTAATTCAGGCAACAGCTCACTGTAGGGAAAGACTGAAAAATTTAAAAAGAGAGAGAGAGTGAGAGAGAGAGAGAGAAGTATCTAAATCATAGTCCCACTATTAAATTATCGAGAGACCTTGGACAAATTTCTTCATCTTTCTGAGCTTCAGTTTCCTCACCCGTAAAATAAGAAAGATAATATTTACTCAAAATGTTGAGAAAGCAACTGAGGTTTACAAAGTACCATTATAGTTGCAGGCACATCAAAGCTCTCAGCCTGCAGCCTTTTCCTGCCTTTTGCTGGCCCCTTTGAACTTCAGCATTCAACCGTAGGTAGCTTCAGAAATCAAACTCCAGCTGTGTATCTAAAGAAAGGTTCTTTGTCAAAGTTTAACCTAAAAGAATCTCTCATCCAGGGTACGTCTAGAGTTGGATAAAATGCCATGAAAGCAATGCAATGTGGAAAATTATAGAATAGACTACAAGTGGCCTCCACAGAATGGCATTGTGGGGCTATGTCCATGAATAAGAGCTCAAGAAATTAAAAATATTTAATCCTGTGTATAAGTCATATCAATTCCACTTCAAATAATAAAAAAGTCATAGGGATATAGGACAGACCAGAGGCTATTAAATGGAGCGGCTAACCGCACAAGTATAGTGTCAAATTCAACTGCGTTCTAGTCCCAGCCCGGCCACATCCTAACTGTGCTGTCTTAAGCAAACAATTTATCCTCTGTGAGCTTCAGTTTTTTTATATATAAAAGGGAGTAATATCATAGTATTTAATTTATGGTGTTTTGTGTGAATAATAAATATTGTAATTAATATACAGAGTGGCACAATATCAGCCAAGTAGCAAATGTTCCATAAATGGTATCAATTATTATTGCTCATGTTTTCTTATTTTTTTCTAGACAATTCAGGTCAGATCTGGTCCTCTTGTAAGCACAGAGTTTAGCCTTCCAATGCTCCAAAATGCATGACAGGAACCTGAGGTTTGGGTACTGAAACAAAAAAAGAAAATGCTTCTTTCTGATGTAAATGGCCAGGAAATACTGTGGTGGGGATCAGTAGAGAAAGATGACGCTGAAGAACTATTTCTAGGCATCAAGAAATATCCAGTCACTTGGAGGCCACACTTTACAACCATCAAACGACATGTGAATTTTATGAACATGCTCATTTTAGCTCAACTGCCAGCTTTTTTTCTAGAGTGAAACTAAGATACTCAGCCTTGTGACCAACGGAGAAGCTTTTGTCTTCATCCAAGACAACTGGCTGGCGTGACGGCTGAAATAATGGCACTTTTCAATGCCATTATTTTAGATACCTAGAAAAGGTAGAAAATCTAGTTCTCTGTGTTAAATGGCAGGTATTCACTGTGAAATTCAGCAGGTGTACTAATAATATTCTAGGTAAAAGCAATGTTCTCAGGAGGATTCTAGTTTTTCTTTACTTCATGGGACCATCAACAGAAAGTTTAATTCATTACACTGCAGAAGACTGAACATGTCAGCCCCAGTCTAGAGCAGGGCTGGGGCTACCAAGTAAGATCAGTGTGATATGGAACAAAACCAAAGAAAAATAATTATGGTATTACTGCTTTGAATACCAGTAGGAAAAGAAAATTGGTGGTGGTGGTGGGGAGAGGGTATCCAATGAATGAATTCAAAATCTCAAGTTCAAAAGCTCTTGCTGATCCTGGACTGAATGTTTCAGGAGTCAACAGCTGAAAACATTTTAATAATTTTACATTATTTAAAAATAGCAGGTAAATATGGATATTCATGTTATTTAAATATAATATGCTCATGTGTGTGTATGTATGTATACATATTACTTGACATACTGGGGAAACCAACATAGCATGCAGCTGAGCACTGTAAGATGATGAGATTTATAAAATTCAAATTAGAATGCCTCTGGGTTTTGTGCACAAATGTTCATGGAAGTTTTATTTCTAATTGACAAAAGATGGAAACAACCCACATATCTTTCGGCTGGTGAATGGATAACCAAAATTTAGCATATTCATAGAGTGGAATGTTACACAGTAATAAAAATAAATAAATTGATAATATACACAGCAGCATTGATGAATCTCAAAAACATCCTGCTGAATGAAAGAAAGAAGACTCAAAGGCTACATACTCTATAAACCTATTTGTGTAACTTTCTGGAAGCAGCTAAACTTTAGGAGCAGAAAACTGATCAGTGATTGCCAGAGGCAGGGGTGGGGGTAGCAATTATCTACAAACTGGTGTGAGAATTTGGGAAGGAGATGTTATACAGCTTGATTGTGGTGGTGGTGGCTATAAAAACTCATAAAACCATACACTAAAGTGAGTGAATTTTACACTAAAATGACTGAATCTCAACACAAATAAAAGAAAAAAATACAGCTGTGCTTAACAAAATTCTATGGAGGACTAGCACTTCTCAGACATTGCTATAAATAGCTGAGCCCTTTCTGAGGCAACCTCACTGAAGAAGCAAGGCCTTGTTGAGTTGCAGTTAACTAGTGGTGGACCAGGCCTTGCTTGGGTCATCCCACTGCATTGCACAGCCCTGAGCCTCAGTGAGAGGCAGCAACAACCGCCCATCTGACGCTGACTTTCTCCCACCTTCCATGAGGCATCCCAGTCCCCGTGCCTCAGCTGGTCTGCACGCCATGGCTTCTTCCCAGCTTCATCAGGTTAGTGACTTAGTTCAGATTCTTGGGCACTTGATCCCCGAGACTTCTCTTTGTCTCCACATATCAAAAGCATGGGCAGGAGAAACCAATGTCCCAAACTGCCCAAACTTCCCGGCCCTGGCCAGGCCTTAGCCCTGCAAATGCCCCTTGGTTGGCAGAAAAACTATTGCAAAAGATCGGCCTCTTTGCTGGAACTCTTCCAGAATAAATCAAAGGAACAAAACAAGATCGGAATTAGGGATCAGGTGTGTGAGAAAGATGAATTCCCCAAGATCTCCCACTGACAATGTCTAGAGGGCAGTAGGGGGCGATCAGTGTTAAGTAGCAGGAATCACCTGGAGGTAGAGTGGTGATATTATATCTCGACTTTTATTCTCTGCTTTCTCTACATATCCTTCCCCTTCTTGAATGCCAAGGCCACTGTGTTTGCTCTCCTCATCCATACAGAAGAAAAACAAGACTGAAAGATGCCACTGCCATAAGCATGAGGCAGAACTATTTAAATGCATGTTTTCCCTTTAACAGTGGCTAGTAAAAACAGATGTGCTAGCAGTGGAAAATACATATCACATATTTTGAAGACTCAGTACAAAAAATATAAAATATTCATTAATTTATATTGATTTTCATGTTGAAATGGTAATCTTGGATATATTATATTAAATATATCTTAAAAATAACTTTACTTGTTTTTTTATACTTTTTAATGTGGCTCTAAAAATTTTTAATTGTCTACGTGACTTGCATTGTAGTTCTATTTGATAGCACAGTTCCATAAGCCTTGGATAATGACTTAATTTCAGTTTCCTCATTGTAAATTGTTGTAAGGATCAAAATTAATAAAAATTAAGAATTTAGCAATGAGTCTGGATCATGGGGAGCTTTCAAAAATGTAACAACAAAACTATAGATTTAAGTAATTATTTGCATACTATACAGGGTATTCAAGAAATGTCAGATTATTAAATGACCATAATATCCTATCTAATAAAGAGGTAATATGCAAATTGACTATCACTCCAACACACAAGATGGCTGCCCCCATGTGGTCAAAGATGGCCACCCCCATGTGGACACAAGATGGCGGCCACAAGATGGCCAGCAGGGGAGGGCAGTTGGGAGAGACCAGGCCTGCAGGGGAGGACAATTAGGGGCAATCTGGCTGGCAGGGAGGGCAGTTGGGAGGGACCAGGCCAGCAGGGGAGGGCAGTTGGGAGAGACCAGGCCTGCAGGGGAGGACAATTAGGGGCAATCTGGCTGGCAGGGAGGGCAGTTGGGAGGGACCAGGCCAGCAGGGGAGGGCAGTTGGGGGCGATTAGGCTGGCAAGGGAGGGAAGTTAGGGGTGACTGGGCCAGCAGGGGAGGGCAGTTGGGGGCAATCGGGCCGGCAGGGGAGGGCAGTTAGGGGTGACCAGGCTGGCAGGGGAGTGGTTAGGGGGTGATCAGGCTGGCAGACAGAAGCGGTTAGGGGCAATCAGGCAGGAAGGCAGGCAGGTGAGCAGTTGGGAGCCAGCAGTCCTGGATTGTGAGAGGGATGTCCAACTGCCCGTTTAGGCCCAATCCCAGGTTTGGGCCTAAATGGGCAGTTGGACATCCCTCTAGGAGTCCCAGATTGGAGAGGGTGCAGGAGTGCAGGCTGGGCTGAGGGACATTCCCCGCCCCTCCCCCCCGTGCACAAATTTCATGCACCAGGCCTCTAGTCCTATATAATAAAAGCCCAGCAACTGAATGGCAGAACGACCAGTCGACCAGTCGCTATGATGCACACTGATCAGCAGGGGGCAGACGCTCAATGCAGGAGCTGCCCCCTGGTGGTCAGTGCGCTCCCACAGTGGGAGCGCCACTGGGCTGATCAGGATGAGTGGCACTCCCACAGTGGGCCAATCCCCGCAGGCCACACACCCCCACCAGTGCATGAATCCTGTGTACCTAGCCGCTAGTAAAGAAATAAGTTTAAGTAGAGTAAGAGCTAGATTATAGAGGTTAATTACCTGCCTTTGTAATTCATGAAAAAGCAAAGTACTTTAAAAGGTTTCATGGGCAAATTGGAGTTGTCCCTGAAGAGAGTGGTGCTGGTGATGGGGCTGTAGAGCAGCATGGAATGGCTCTATTGGAAGAAGAAAGTCAATTCTCTGGAGTTTGGAAGAACTGGAGTATTAAGTGGTTCTAGGAAGGGTAAGGACTTGCATCCCACTCTGCAAACCACGCACAGGTTACTGGCCCTTGAAACAGAAGATCTGCCTAAACCAAGGCCCCAGGGAGCTGGGCCTGGGCCGAGGAGCTTAGAGTGTTTCAGAACCTTGTTCCCATGCTTGGCACAGAAGGTGTGAGACCAGTCTGAGAACACAAGTCAGGTACCCTGATGGACTAGGGACCAGGAACCCCTACCCATATTTCTGGATGAAATAAATCCAAACATTTCTGCAAGATTTAAAGGTAGAAAAGGAAAGTCTCTCACACACACACACACACAACATCAAAATGCCTGAGACAGGATGTTGTAACAACTCTGGCAAATGACTGAATTGGTTTAGAAAATTAAAAGAATATAGTATTTCCTGCACTCCAGGTTCTGTCTTATATATCCATGGTGGATTCTCATATACAATTTTGTACACTCATGAGAAAATGTTTTGGAATGATATATCTTCCAGTGTTATAGTATCATTTGGGGGGAAAATTGTAAGTCCACAGAAAAAGCCTCTTCATTTGAGTAGCCGCTAATGCTTCAGCAACTTTCCCAGACTTAGATTAAGAAATGTTTTGTGCCATGGCCAGTTTTTCTCAGCGGTTAGAGTGTCGGCCCTTGGACTTAAAGGTCCCGGGTTCAATTCCCAGCCAAGGGCATATACCTCGGTTGCAGGTTTGATCCCTGGCCCCCGTCAGGGCATGTGCAGAAGGCAACCTCTCTCTCTCTCTCTCTCTCCTTTCTTTCACTCTCTAAAAAGTCAATGGGGGAGGATTAGAATTTAAAAAAAGGGAAGAAAATAAAAAATAAAGATTTTTTTTGTTAGTCTCCTGAGGCTCCTAGGAGTATGTCCTCAGGTATTTGATCTGTAGCTGCTGACTATGACATCCCCGTCTCTGGCCCCACCCTGAGTGTGTCCCCAGTGATCAGGCATCAGCTGGCCTGAAATGAGAGTGATAGGCCACCAGCCTCCACACTTGCTCCTTGAGGTGTGGAATGCATGTGAACCCCGCTCTGCTTCACAGCTCAGATAGTTCAGGCTTCAATGGCCAGGCCACCTGCCCAGGACCTCGACTTAGAAATTGCCCACCAGAGTGTGTTCCATGTTTCTGCTGCATCAGCTGCACCTCTGGCCATAGTGGGTCTGGGCCAGACACCCGACTCAAAGGAGGGCAGTCTGTCTGCCAGGGACTAGTCAAGGAGCCGAACAGAGTGTTGGTCCCACAGGGTACTGTGGACTCATACACAAACTTAGAACTTGGAGGCAGCAGAGAAAACTAGAAAGCAGAAAGAAGAGATGGGCAGATGGAAGCTGGGTGAGAAATGGCAGAGAATAGAATGTTGGTCTGATGGCTCAACTCTGCCAGGTTCCAGTCTCATCCAGTGCCCCATGGTCTTTGAGTTCTGTGAGACACCCATGTACCTTAAAATAATTTCCCTCCTCTTGCTTGTTGACTTAAGAGCATCTAGCCCAAGCATGTCAAACTCTCGGGCCTGCGGGCCGCGTGCAGCCCACAGTGAATATTTTTGCAGCCCAGCCAATATAACGGTATATAAGAAACCTTTTAATAAAAATTTCATAACTTAATTTTTACAATATCTTGTTGTAGATAATTATTAATAAGGAACTACAACGTTTGCTAAAGACTGATTACTATAATCATGTTGCATTCATTTCCCTTTATGTGGCTTATGCGCAAGTGCACCATTTCTCTCCACTAATACTAGCAGCGAATATTTTAGCAGCCGATTGCCACATCATTGGTCTTGGACTGACTTGTTTGGTATGTGCAACAGGAAACATTTCACTTTCGGAGAACAAGAAAAATAGGTTTATTTGCATTACATTTATTAATTTGTGCAGTTATTCAGTGTCTGGTAAGTTAATGTTCAAGAAAAAATACTAATTTTCATAAAAATGTTCTATTATTTTATGTTAATGATTACTCGTTTATTTCAGCCCTTTGTATTCAGCATGTCTCTATCAAAATAAACCTACATTTCTATGAAAACTGAAGCTTTTGTTTTTTTGCGGCCCTCACAAACTTAAACCTTGTTTATTTGGCCCTTGTTAGCCTTTGAGTTTGACAGGCTTGCTCTAGCCTATAGAAAAGTTTTACAAGAGTTTCTTTGAGCCAAAATTTTGAGAACGTGCCTGGAAGCAAAATCTCAATAGACTGGGAAAATGCTCTGGAGAGTGGCAGCTTTGTTTGTTTGTTATAGCACAAGCTTTTTAAAGAACAGAACACATTTCTCCACATTGTACTCAGTCCAGCAGAGCCCAGGCTGTTGCTCTTACTCATCAGCGAAATTCCAGGCTTTGCCACTTAGCACATTCTCTTGGGCTCTGGTTACCTAATCAGCACCGGAGTTGTTCAAAGAGACATTCTTCTCTTGGCCAAATGTTTCACGGGCCCAGAGTTTGTGCTGCACATGAGAGCACTCACAGCTTAGGATGGGTGGCTCGGGGCTCACCTTCTTCAGTTCCACATAGCGCTTCTCCATGAAGTCCCAGAATGTCAGGCCTCAGTGGTATTTCAGCTCCAGGCACAGACAAGCTCACCTCAGGACCAGCAGTATTGAACAATGTCCTCTGCCCTGGTGCCAACCAATCAGTGGAGAGCGTGGCACTGAAAGAGCATACTGGAAAACTGATGAATATTCTTTTGAGAGCCTCACCTAAAATCTCCCTTAAGATTCCTGCTTGCAAGAAAGAGATCAGTACCTCAACGAAAAGGACCCAGCTTGCACCTCCCTCAGGAGAGCATGCCAGCGCCATTCCCTTTTCCTCCTTCTTCACTCTAAGGGACCTCACAGGACTTGCAACTAGGGGAGCAATGGGCAATGGCAGCTCATCCCAGGCTAAGCCCCTGAACCTGTCTTCAAGGCCCCCTTTTTCTCTGATTTCCCAGTAGTTAAAGCGGCCCAGACTGGGCTCTCCTGGTGCTTCTTCTATGCTAAGCCCTTCCTTGTTTCACTGTCCTAAGTGTGCTTCAGTTGTGGCCAATAAATTCTCGCTTGCTTAGCTGCATTTTATCTCTTGACTGAAATCTTTCAAGAAGAACCAAGGTCTCTTCATCTCTCCAGTAATATCACCGTCAGGAAACAGAAGAGGGCACCCTAAGAATACCTAAGCAATAGCAAACAGTAACTGGAGCATGCTTTTAAATACTGCAATGAATGCTTTCTCTCAAGTGTAGGAAAGCAAAGTATGGTCACTTTCGCAACTAAAATTATACAATGGAGCCACATGATTAAGGTATAAAGGGCAAGAATGTCTAAGTCAGTTTTTGAGAAAAAGGCAAGGCCTAAAATAAAACTTAATATCTGTTGTGGGAGAGAAAAAAAATTTTTCCCTCTACCCTTTTAGGTTCTTGGCTGAGACACCTCTCTGTAATGAGAAACAGAATAACAGGAGAAAGACAAATAGAAATTTAGTATCATATATACACCTCTGTATACATGGGAGATTCTCAGGAAAACTGAGTAACTCCCCAAAATGGCCCAAGCCATCACTCTAAATATTATCTGTAGCTAAAGACAAAAGAAGATGTTGGGGGAGCAGTTATGGGAGGTTATCAGATAAAGCAAGGTAAATAAGGGTAAGGTTATTATGTCAATTTAAGTTCTTTCTTTTTCCCATTGATAAGAGTTTCTAGAAATGTAGAGTCTTCCTTCTCCTCCTGTACAGAGTAGCAGACACCATTACAAATGGAGATGTCCCTTTTAAATGTATATGTCTTACAAAAGGGTAACTCCTACTATTTTTAGAGCTTCCCCTGTCTGTTGTTTCCTGAAAATAACTAGATCAAAATAATCAGTATGTCAAAGAGGCATATTTTGGGGGGTGGGGGGTGGGGTGAGATATTCTGCTCTTCGATGCTATTAAAGGTATTATATTCCCAAATAATAATCTAATTTGATTGTCACAATGGTACAATAAAAAAGGGTGATCAGAATTTATTATGTTTAAACTTAACCAAGGAGGTAAAGGACCTGAACTTGGAAAACTACAGAATGTTGAAAAAAGAGATAGAAGAAGATATAAATAAGTGGAAGAATATAACATGTTCATGGATTGGTAGACTTAACATCATTAAAATGTCCATACTACCCAAGGCAATCTACAGATTCAATACAATCCCTATTAAATTACCAATAGCATATTTCACAGATCTAGAACAAACACTCCAAAAATTTATATGGAACCAAAAAAGACCCTCAATAGCCACAGCAATCCTGAGAAAGAAGAACAAAGTTGGAGGGATCACAATACCAGATATCAAGCCATATTACAAAGCCACTGTAATCAAAACAGCCTGGTACTGGCACAAGAACAGGCATATAGATCAATGGAACAGAACAGAGAACCCAGAAATCAATCCAAGCCATTATGCTCAATTAATATTTTCCAAAGGAGGCAAAGGCATACATTGGAGCAGAGTCTCTTCAATAAATGGTGTTGGGAAAACCGGACAGGTACTAGACCACCAACTTACACCATACACAAGAATAAACTCAAAATGGATAAAAGACTTAAATGTAAGTCATGAAACCATAAAAACCCTAGAAGAACCTGTAGGCAGCAAAATCTTAGACATCTCTCCTAGCAATATTTTGCCAATACATCTCTTAGGGCAAGAGAAACAAAGGAGGAAACAAACAGATGGGACTACATTAAAGTAAAAAGCTTCTACACAGCAAATGGAGATGTCCCATCAACAAAATGAAAAGGGAACCCACTGTATGGGAGAACATATTTGCCAATGATACACCTGATAAGGGGTTAATTTCCAAAATATATAAGGAACTTACACAATTCAACACCAGGAAGACAAACAATTGAAAAATAGGCAGAGGACCTAAATAGACACTTCTCCATAGAGGACATACAAATGGCCAAGAGACATATAAAAAAAAAATGCTCAAAGTCTCTAATCATCAGAAAGATGCAAATTAAAACTACCATGAGGCACCACCTCACACCTGCCAGAATGGCTAACATCAATAAATCAACAAACAAGTGTTGGTGAGGTTATGGAGAAAAGGGAACCCTGGTACACTGCTGGTGAAAATGCAGACTGGTACAACCACGATGGAAAAGTGTGGAGTTTCCTCAAAAAATTAAAAATGGAACTGCGATTTGACCCAGTGATCCCACTTCTAAGAATATAACCTAAGAAGCTTGAAACACCATTCAGAAAGTGTATGTGCACTCCTATGGTCATAACAGCCTTATATACAATAGCTAAGGTCTGGAAACAGCCCAAGTGCCCATAAGTAGATGAGTGGAATACTATGCAGCTGTAAAAAAGAAGGATCTCTTACCCTTTGAGATAGCATGGAGGGACCTGGAGAGTATTATGCTAAGTGAAATAAGCCAGTCAGAGAAAGACAAATATTACATGATCTCACTTATATGTGGAATTTAATGAACAAAAGAAACTGACAAGTAAAATAGATCCAGAGACATGGAAGCATGCAACAGACTGATGATACTCAGAGGGAAGGGGGGTGAGTTGGCTGGGAAGGGAAGAGATTAACCAAAGAACTTATATGCATCTATACATAACCCATGGGCACAGACAATAGTGCAGTGAAGGCTTGGGGAGTTGACAGGAGTGGGGGGAGGGGGGGTTAATGGGGGGGAAGAGTATACCTATAATACTTTCTATTATGTCTATTTAATGAATATTAAAATAGATTCAGAGAAGCAAATAATAAAACTAACTTTTATAGAGCCATTTCTATAAGCCAAACGTATTTATGAGCATTATTTTATTTAATATCAACTGTAAGAAGAAGGTACTCAACCCACCCCCACCCACCCCCTATAACGGAGCGCGTCCCCCGGAGATAGACCACCGAGACCAATTGGATCAAACAGGGAAAAAGTTTATTGCAGATTCGAATCTGGGCCCCGCCGTAGCTGACGCAGCAGCAGGCAAGTGCCGTGGCGAGAGCGCCGTTGAAAGGGGCAGTCCCTTCCTTTATACCCCTTCCCTCTATAACCGTTGGCCTGGCATTCCCTGATTGGCCCCTTTGAATGACCCGCGAATGTGGGACCCCTTTGTCCTGGACTTTTCCTAATATGGTTTGCTCGTGCAGTGAGGAAGTTCTACACCGGACCTTTCCCTATATGGGTTGTTTGTTACAGAGACAGCTCTGTAATGCCTCTGGCAGGTAGGGGAGTGGTGGTCAGGCAGAAACTATTTCTTTTATTTATGGAACGGGGAGTTCTATAGTGCCTGCGGGGGGTGACCTTTCCAAGTGGTTGTTTTAAATTTTTCTACTCTGACTCTAGACCCCGATGTCTAGTCCCTTCCTGCCCTCCACACCCCCCAATCTCTAGTCACTAAGGGACCTCCTGTCCTAATCATTTTAACTAGCAACACTCTTGGTTTATCCAAATGATCTTCCCCATAATAAATAGGTAGACTATTTAAGAAATCTATATTGAATTAAGCAGGTTGAGAAAAAAGAGAAAGGAGAGAGATTAAAATAAAGAAAAGATGAGCTAGGACCAGGAGGAAGTTGAAGGAAAAGAAAGTGACAGGAGGAAAGAAAGAGGAGACAGAGCAGAGCAACAAGGAGAGAGGAGAGTGGGGGGATTGGAAATAAAGCTAATGAGTCTTAAAAAAAAAAAACACAACAAAACCCTCATGGATCTGAGTGACCAGCTTCCCTTTATTTTTGTGCACACAAACAGCCCAAATACACATATTTCAGAGGCCCAACAACACATCAGACAACGTCAACATAGGCCACAATGTCCCTGTCTCAGAGTTAATGCTCTGAGCAGCCAAAGGCAGCTTCCAGAGGGGGAACAATGAAGGGAGGGGTATTGACTCAGCAAGCTCAGAAAGCAGCCTTCCCACAAAAGCTTTTCCTGTCTCCAGCTGCTCATTAGTTAATGAATATGAACTATTGACTGAAGGATGGCCCCACAGGTGTTCAGGAAAACAATCTCATTTCAATCCAGTCAATTGCAATAGCCCATAGCCAGAGGGCAGCCTTTTCTCCTCTCTTCCCCTTCCCACAGCCTGAGGCTAAGGTGGTTCTTTGGATCCAGATACTTTCCCCCAACTGGGTGGGGCAAGTCCTGAAATAAAGACAATAGGACACTCATGGTCCTGTCCTCTTTATAAACACTTTAGGACAGAGACAAATTGAACTCCAATTTTGGTAACTGGTAGGTAAAATCCTTTTTATTTTTAATTAACTCTCATGGATTTATTTTAAAGGGTATTTAAAAAAATAAACTTGCACATAAAGCCCTTAATTTCACAAATATTAGTGTAAAGCCAAGAGGCATGTATATTTCATCAAGTGGATATTGAAACCCAGAGTCCTCCTAATTCTGACTTGATTTAAGCTAGTTTTAAAACAATCATTTTTCCGTTCTCTCTCTCCGCACACTTCACTGACCTGACCTTGGCCTCTCACCTTGATGATCTTTGACCCCTGAGGCAGCAGAAGACAATAGCCCAGTTCTGATGAATGGTCACAAGGGGTAAGCCCCTAACAGGGTAAAGATGTCTTAATCTAAGTTCTGTTTTAGCTCTTGAGCCCAAAGGCAGGATGACCCCGAGGCTACCTATTAGTAGATGATGTTGAGCACACTAAAATGAAAAGATACTTGTGTGTTTTAAGTTTCACTTGTCAGTTTGAATATTTCAACTTCAGGGTAGCATTATTATCAATTCTGTGATTTTTTTCATTTTAATCAAGAAGTTATTTTTATTCTTTAATCATTAGTTTGATGAGTCATTGAATTTAATTATGTATCCCAAAATACAATATTGAATTTTTAAATAACTGTCTAATAAAAAAATTATTTTGACTTATATACTACTTTAAAGATAACTTTTTCTGTAGGCAGCCTCTAAAATCCTTCCAGCTGATATGGAATTTTTGGACTGGAACCCAGATTCTTTGTCCACTGGAGTGGAAGAATGAATTCACGGACAGAGGGTAGTATAGCAAAGGTGGCAATTTATTAAAGAACAAGTACAGACTCCCACATGGGGAGGGGGAAAGAGTCCCACAGACTTTCTGTTTCCATGGTTTATAAAGGCTGCAGCACCTGTGTCCTGATATCCCCTCTGATTGGTCAATATTCCTTTTCGAATTGGTTACTATAGTGATTCCTGAGGCCCTCCTCCCTCATTGTCCTCCATTCCTTCTGGGCTTTCTTCCTCCTTTATTTTGTAAATATAGACCTTTCTTGGCTACTTCCAGTTTCCTTGTCTTATGGAAATGTATCTGCACCTGGCTTCCTTGTGTTATGGAAACATACCTACTCCCAGTTTATAGCCCTGTGGTTTTCCATGGACCCCAATTCTAAAAATTTCCTAAGCCTGCCTATATTCCCCTAAAATTCCTGTTTCACAGCCATCCCTCCTGGTACCCATGCCTTTCTGCCACCCTGCCCCTTGGGTGCACTCAGAGACTCAGATCTAATGAATAGAATATGGCAAAGTGATGGGGTATCGCTCCATAATTAAGTTACAAAGACTGCTTTCTCTCTCTTTCCCTGTCTCTTGCCCTTGATCTGGGGAAAGTGAACTGCCATGTAATGGGTAGCACTGTAAAAGGTTTTTTGATCTGGCAGGGATTGACATCTCTGGCCAGTTGCCCACGAGGGCTGGGACCTGCCAACCACCCAATGAGCGATGGTGGAAGTGGGACTTCCTCCAGTTCAACTTTGAGGCGGTAGCCCAGCTGATACATGACTCCAGAAGCTGGAAACTGTGGGAAAACATTAGTTCTTGTAAGCGGCTAAATTTGGGCGTAATATGTTATGCAGCAATGGAGAAGTAATGCATTACTGACATTTAAGAATTCTTATAGAACATTCAAGAAACACTGAACTAAGCCACCAAGGTTCCTGGACCTTTGCATGTGAGCTTTGGCAATTAACTCACAACTTTTCTGACTTCCATTCCCTTAGCCATAATATGGTGATTAAGCCCTGCAACCCCACAAGACCTTTCATTTACTTAGCGTTTGCTGTGAAAGTTATAAGATTATGAGTGTCTCACTCCACAAAGTGTTTGCTCCATCCCATGAGGGTAGAAAGGAAGCACCTCTGTGAGTCTGCAGAAATTAAATACCAGTTTTTGAAATGGGAACTTAGTCTTGGGAAAACTAAAACTAGATCAATGTGCTTATCCTGACTTGGAGTTCAAATAAGTATTCAAGTCTAACTGTGTTGGTTGAGTCCTACTCAACTGTCACCTCCTCAGGGAGGTCTACCCTGATAAGCCTGGGTGAAGCAGCTCCCTCCACTTCCGCCCAACCCATATTTCTGCTTTAATCACTTCATTGCACTTATTAGTAATGAAATATATTGCATTCACTTGTTTCTTTTATGTTCATTTCTTAATAAAGTTTTTTATTTTTATTGTTTAAGGGACCTCTCTACCTTATTCATTGCGAGAGCACCGCCAGCATGCAGTAGGAGCAAGATACATTTACTGCCTGCCTGGCATGGGTTAGGAAGGTGAAAGAATCACTGAGCCTTTCAGGTAAAGTACTGGACTTAAAATAATGAAATCATCTTTATGTTCAACTTAGAATGTTGGTGGGTGGGGGTTAATAGAATTCAGGGCTGATAATAATAGAGAGGCTCTGGATAGAAGCCAGAGAGGAGTTAGCAATCATTGCAAATTCTCTAGCTCCAGAGCTGTAGAAAGTGAGAGATGGACCACAGCCTTGAAGGCCTTCTATCTGCTAACACTCCTTGGAACATTTATTTTCTTCACCTATTCTCCTTTTTTTTTGGGGGGGGGGGGAGGTGGGTGGGTGTCATTGTTAACATTTGTTTAGGAAATAGAAAGATTCATCACAGATTTTCAGAACCTTCAACTGAGAGAATAAGAGCCTATCTTCCAAAATTCGTATTTGGATGGCATTACTTTTCTTCTACTGAACCTCTATTTACCCTCCTCCTACTGCAAAGCATTCTTTGTTTAGCATGTGTGTGTGTGCATGTGTGGTGGTGGGTGCTTGTGCATGTGTGTAAGTGTGTCTGGGGTGAGGGAGCTGTGAAAGGAAGAATGAAGGGAAGCGTGGATGCATTCAGATTTTTAAAAAAGTACCATAGTTTAAAAGTACTTTTATGTAACATTCTGGAAAAAAAGTGGATCACTTATGTCACTTCATTTGAGGCTCCAAAGGGATAACATAAATGGATTTAGAAAGATAGCTTAAAAAATAACCTCAGCTCGTCTTAATCTCAGGGACTTCCCTGAGTCTTTAGCCTAAAAGAAGTTTCAGCCTTCATTTATCTTATCTTCTAAAGTAAACCACACAAGATGAAAACATTAATTTCAAGTTTTCATAGAAGTGGAAAGGGTGGGGAGGGCCTGTTTTCCTTATTACTTAACCCTTCTTCCTTCAGGCGTGATTCTAGAGCCGAACGAGACAGTCTGTTCCAAATTGCCAATCACATTAATCTCTGTGTGGGCTGCTTAAAACATGCAAATGGCTCTGAAAAATGTTTCTCCTCCTACAAAGATAAATGAAAGTGTGCACCGCCATCAATTGCAATGGAGTCAAAGGAGGACACAAAGAGTTGATAAACGAGGAATCATTTTCTTTCCATAGACAAACATGTTGTAAGGAGACACGAGTGTTGATGGGTTTTATCCGTCTCCTGACTGGACACATATCTGTAAACTCCACTGCAACCTGTCCTTCCCAGTGTTTCCAGAAAAATCTTAAAGGATAGCTTTGGTCACTTCGCTCCCAATGTTCAAACACCTTCAGTAGTTAGTTCCCTACTGTCCATTAAAAAAATAAAGAGGAGACAACCAAGGTGGCGGCAGAGGTAAATGCCTGTACTTGCTGCCTCTCACAACCACATCAAAACTACAACTAAAAAACAAAACAACGATCATCCAAAACCACGGAAAAGCTGGCTGAGTAAAGTTCTACAACTACCGTGTTCCCCGAAAATAAGACATCCTCCGAAAATAAGACCTACTTACAGGTTTCCTTCTGGGTGAAATATAAGGCATCCCCCAAAAATAAGGCCCTTAGGCTCTGTCTCAGAATGAAAATTAATTTACCGTAAACTGGTCGCTAGGGCCGCCCCGACTGGCGTTTAGCAACCAGTGACGTTACGCGGAGTCCTGACGTCACTGCTGTGTGGAGGCGGAGTGGAGGTCGGAGTGAGCAGTGAGCGTGGGGCGGGAGAGAGGAGGAGACTTTCGCAGATGCGTGTAGAAGAACAGGAGGATTAGAGCGGACGGGACGCGGCGAAGGTGGTGAGTGCTGGTCTGTCTCTGGTGACACTACCTGATGCTCATGGCCGCCTTCATGATGACTGAAGGTTCTCAGTCAGTGGCAGACCCTGCTCCAGCCCAGATCCAGGCCCCAGCAAGCCCAGTGACAGTCCCCAGGCAGGCCCCAGTGGGTAAATGTCTGATAAAGGGGTAGGGGGGATGTCTGGTGAAGGTGTTCAGTGGCACAGGGGTGGGGAGAGGGGGATCACTTAAAATGACACAGGAGGATCAGAGGGGGCAATCAAAATGACACAGCAGGATCAAAAGGGGTTACTAAAATGGTAACCCCCCTCTGATTCTCCTGTGCCATTTTGATTCCTGCCTCTGATCCCCCCTGTGTCATTTTGAGTGATCCCCTCCCCCCACCTTGATACCCCAATTCCTTTTTTTTTACCCCTAGAAATGAGCGCAAAAAGAAAAAGCTACTCCATGGAGTACAAGAAAGGAATCGTGGAAGACTCTTGGGGCCAAAATCTTACTGCTTTCTGCAAAGAGAAGATGTTGAGTATCCGATTGGTCCGAAAATGGCGAGCAGAGTATAGTAACCTCATTGAACAAGTGGACAAGGGAAATGCTAAAAAGCGCAAGTGTGGATCAGGTCGGCAACCATTATTTTCCGAGCTGGAAGACCTGATCTGTGAATGGGTTGTTGACAGGAGAGCAAAGGCTTTGGTTGTGAATAGGGCTCAGATTTAAGAATTTGCCCTTGCAATGGCACCACAGTTTGACATAGCCCCCGAAGACTTCAAAGCATCACAACACTGGCTGGATAATTTCCTTCAGCGAAGTGAACTGTCTTTAAGAAGATCTACAACATTGTTTAGTTTGGAAGATACTCAAGTTATTAAGCGAGCACTTGCATTCAAGTCCTTTATTGATGATGCTGACTTCTCTAAATACAATCTTTCCAACATGATTGCTATGGATGAAACTGCAGTGTTTATGGGCCAATCATCTCAAACAACAATTGAACAGCGGGGAGCCTCCTTAGCGTACATTCCCTCCACTGCTTACGAAAGTGCACGTGTTTCCTGTATTTTGGCAATTCGTCTGGATGGCACTAAAATCCCACCTTTAATCATTTCTAAGGGCAAGAAGGAAAAGATTGAATGTGTTTTGGGCGTTTTTATTCTTGAAACTGAAAAAGCCTGGGCCACACAAGCAGTTATAAGGAAGTGGGTCGATTTAATGCTGCCGCTTGTTATGCGAGGGAGCCAAAGAGGTCTGCTAGTCTGGGATGCAGCCAGCACTCACGGCGCTAAAGACATGAAGACATTTCTTCACGAAAGAAAAATAAATCAGATAATGATTCCCGCAGGAATGACGGCCTATCTCCAGACTCTTGATATTGCAATAAACAAGCCATTCAAAGACTATTTGCGCATGGAAATTAATGACTACATTGAAAATAGAATGGAGAGAAATCAGCGTGGAAACTTTGTGAAACCTAAACTGCAAGAAGTTGTGACTTGGGTGAAGAATTCATGGGAGAAAATCACTGACAGTTGCATTGCAAATGCACTGCGAGCAGGCTACCTTGACAAGAAGTACTCATTTAAAGACAGTGCTATTGCTAAACATGAGAGATTTGGTCCACTGATTCTGAAAGAAATGGAGTCACAAGAAATTCACCAGGAAATTCAGGAATTGGATTGTTATGATGATGTTCCAGAAGATGATGACATGATTGTCATTGAATAAATGAGTAAATTCTTGATACTGTAGGATTCACAGTTTGTCTGGTTTGTGTTGACAACTACTGTACTACCGTACCATATACAGGTAATAAATTTCCTTTATTTTCATTTAACAATAAATGTGTACCGTATTCTTCTTCATGGAAAAATAAGACATCCCCTGAAAATAAGACCTAGCGTGTCTTTGGGGGCAAAAATTAATATAAGACACTGTCTTATTTTTGGGGAAACACGGTAGAAGGAAAGAAAAAAGCGCATTGAGACTGGTAGGAGGTGTGGAGGTGCGGAGGTGCAGAGGCGTGTGCAAAACAGGCTGGCAACTGGATGTGCTGTTGTTGTTTTTTTCCATCAGGAAGGAGATACAAGCTCTTGATTGCTCTGAACTCCAGTTCCAGGTGAAACTCTGGGGACCAGACTCATATGGGGAGAAACTGGACAGTCTGGCATTGGGCCAGAACACGAGGGCGGCTTTTCTCTCAGAGGTGCTCACAGTGATCATTGTTCCTGCATGGGGGCGCGGGACACGGAGACACAGGGACCTCTCCAGTGCAGGACTGACTGGCAGCCATTGCTGTTTGCTCCGCTCTGGTGATTCCCTGAGACCCCACCCCATCCAATTTATAACCCCATCCAAGCTGTGTGCAGTGGCTTTTGCATATGAATGGTCTGTCCTTTCACAGACTAAAACCTAACAAGCTCTTTGGGTCAGAGAGTTCCAAAGCTTCCAAAAGAAGGCCAAGGCTCGGCAGCAGCAGCCTGCCTTGCTGCACAGCTGGGCCTCATCTGGGCACTTCCAAACCCCAAACAAAGAGGAGGAATCTGCAGATCTCCCTATAGCTCCTGCTGGGTGGCCTCACACAGTGGCTGACTTTGCACCTCCTTGGAGATCCAAGAGCCAGTGTACCCAGTGGTCAGTGTGAGATCATACAAGATTACAACTCTTCACATCCATAAGCGACACACTCAAGGGGCAGACTCAGTGAGCACCAAAGCCCCACTGAAACAAGTCCTGCCCCATAAGTGTGTCTCCAGCACAGCAGTTCTTCCATTGTAGACACAGCTGGTCCTCACAGCCAATTGGCCTGGAGGTCAGTTCCTCCCAGTGATACCAACAACAATCAAGGCTTATCTACAATAAGACTATGCACACAGCCCACAAAGGGGTGCACCAAGAGTGTCCAGCTCAGGTGATTGGGGAGGCTGAGGCACTGGGCTCTATAGGACACCTACCACACAAGACCACTCTATCAACACAGGGAAGCAGCCAAAATGCAGAGACAAAGAAACGTGTCACAGATGAAAGAAGTGGCGGAAAGGAAACTACTGGATATAGAGTTCAAAACCAGTTATAAGGTTACTCAAGAATCTTTTAGAAACCTCCGAGGACTTAGTGAGACCTTCAAGTATCTTAGTGAGAATGCCCCAAAAAATGGAAAAGGACAAGTCAGAAATTAAGCATACACTGACTGAAATAAAGAATAATATACAGAAATTCAACAGTAGACTAGAGGATTCCAAGAATCAAGTCAAAGATTTGAAATATGAGGAAGCAAAAAACACCCAACTGGAAGAGCAACAAGAAAAAAGAATCCTAAAATATGAAGATAGTGTAAGGAGCCTCTGGGACAACTTTAAGCATACCAACATCCGAATTATGGGGGTGCCAGAAGAAGAGAGAGAACAAGATATTGAAAACCTACTTGAAGAAATAATGACAGAAAACTTCCGCTACCTGGTTAAAGAAATAGACTTACAAGTCCAGGAAACGCAGAGAACCCCAAACAAGAGGAATCCAAAGAGGACCACACCAAGACACATCATAATTAAAATGCCAAGGGCAAAAGACTAAGAGAGAATATTAAAAGCAGCAAGAGAAAAATAGTTAGTTACCTACAAGGGAGTACCCATACGACTATCAGCTGATTTCTCAACAGAAACTATGCAGGCCAGAAGGGAGTGGCAAGAAATATTCAAAGTGATGAAACAGCAAGAACCTACAACCAAGATTACTCTACCCAGCAAAGCTATCATTCAGAATGGAAGGTCAGATAAAGAGCTTCACAGTCAAGAAAAAGCTAAAGGAGATCATCACCACCAAACCAGTATTATATGAAATGCTGAAGGGTATTCTTTAAGAAGAGGAAGAAGAAGAATAAGGTAAAGATAAAAATTATGAACAACAAAGTGACAACAAATACATATCTATCAACAAGTGAATCTAAAAATCAAGTCAATAAAAAATCTGATGAACAGAATAAACTGGTGAATATAATAGAATCAGGGGCAAAGAAAGGGAATGGACTGACAATTCTTGGGGGAAAGGAGGAATGGGGAGTGCGGGAAGAGATTGGACAAAAATCTTACACCTATGGACGAGGACAGTGGGGGCGCATGGAGGCGGGTAAAGGCATGGGGCGGGGTGGGAACTGGGTGGAGGGGAGCTATGGGGGGGAAAAGAGGAACATCTGTAATAATCTGAACAATAAAGATTTATTAAAAAGAAAATAAAGAAAGCCCCACCTTTTCATTCCAGTATTCAAGGCCCCAATCAACCTTCCCATTCTTATTACCCACAACTTCTCAACATACTACATGTTATATTCCAGCTGAAGTCAACTATAAGAGATCCTTTTTCCTGAGTATTTATCAAAGTCTACATAGTGATGGGGTTCCAAAACAAAGTGAAAGCTGTAAGAAAAATGATTTTCCAATGAAGAGGGTGTTATAATCTTAGGACCTCCTCTCACATCTCTGCCCTATGAGTCAATCTCTTGGTTCTCAGTGCTTGTCAGACAGTCAACTTCCTTCAATACAAAGTAAACACAATGTGAACTGATTGCAAATGGAATTGTAAACATTATGAAAAATTAAACATTTTATGAGGCTGATAAAAATAGTGAAGAAGTTAATGAAACTCTCAAATATTTTTGCAGGTATGACCTCTTGATGACCGATCTGTGAAAGTCAAGTATAAAATGAAGAACTCAGCTCATGTTACCATACAATTGTGTCAAAAGTATAAAACATATGTGCTAGCTATTTGGCTCAGTGGATAGAGCGTTGGCCTTCTGACCGAAGGGTCCTGGGTTCATTTCCAGTCAAGGGCACATGCCCGGGTTGTGGGCTCGATCCCCAGTTGAGGGCGTGCAGGAGACAGCCGATCAATGATTCTCTCTCATCATCAATGTTTCTATCTCTCTTTCCCTCCCCCTTCCTCTTTGAAAACAATAAAAATATATATATTTTAAAAGTATAAAGCATACAAAAACATATACAACCCTTGAGCTATTGTTTTAAGACTTAGCATATTTCTGTGATTATTATTGAAAAATTTTAAAAGATAAATTAAACTTATGTTTGTAAGTTTTTATGTTTGATATCAATTTCCAATCAAATTTGTGTCAATATAAAAATGTTCAAACCTATAGAGAATTTTTATAGGGTTATTTGAGCCAAACTGATGACAACTGCTGGGAAGCAAAATCTCAATGGATTGAGAAAATGCTCCAGAGAATGGCAGTTTTTTTTTTGTTTTTTTTTTTTTAAATATATTTTATTGATATTTTCACAGAGAGGAAGGGAGAGGGATAGAGAGCTAGAAACATCGATGAGAGAGAAACATCGATCAGCTGCCTCCTGCACACCTCCCACTGAGGATGTGCCCGCAACCAAGGTACATGCCCCTGACCGGAATCGAACCCGGGACCCTTCAGTTCGCAGGCCGACGCTCTATCCACTGAGCCAAACCGGTTTCGGCTAGAATGGCAGTTTTGCAGCTTATTTTATACATTACAATCAAAAGGAGAGGCATAAGTAGGTTACATGAAATCCATTGTTGATAGATTAGGGAGGTGGGAGAAAGAAAAGCAGGAAAACATCTGGGATTGGATAAAAAGTAAAATGATAGACATATACATCTTTTACATAGGTGGGTACAAGATGATTAACAGTCAACAATCTATATAACAAAAGGCAAGCGACCGGAAAGACTAGAATGACTGGTTGCTATGACGCGCACTGTGGCCAACCGGCCAAATAGGAGGCGCGGCCAGCTGGCCAACCTGCTGCAGCCCCTCCCACCGGCCAGCCCGGCCTCGATCACCCCTATCGGGGTAGGCTGGCCAGACCCCAACCGTGCACATATTTGTGCACAGTGCCTCTAGTTAACATAATAATAACAATGAGGGGATTTGTGATCTCTGCTCTGGTGAGGTTATTGTGCCCAGAGGGGTCTGGAAAAAGAAAAGTTACCCTGATATTCCAAAGGTATGTTATCATTAGATGCAAAAAGACAATAGACAGGCTCACTTAAGGTAAAGATTGACTTTTGTCAGGGAAGATTCAATGCCTACTTTCCATAAATTGCTTTTAGTTAAAAAAATTTTCATTTCAGACCATCTTCTGTGCTTACTTTAGGTCTGAGTTTGCAAGGCCACCACGCAGGCCTTCTCTGAGCTTGTCAGGTTCAGTATATGGCCACTTTTTGTCCCCATTTTCCTGTACCACTATGAAATTTTGGTTCCCACTTTAAGCGTATTCCCTTTAATGGAATGTCAATTGCCTTTGGTCCTTGCTTATCTCTCAAAGTATTCTACATTGTTCCATTCCTGCTGATTTACCCATCTTCCTATTGCGACTCTTCATCCTTCCAGGTACAGCTAAAATACCACTTTCTCTAAAATTTCTTCCCAACCTCCTCTAATAAAAAGGAATCTTTCTTCTCCAAACACCAAACAGATTTTGTTTGTAGCAACTCTGGGACATCTCAGACACTGCCTTGAGGTACAGATGCCAAGTATGTAAGTTCAGCTGAGGGTAGGTTCTATAGAGTTCTCATTCACGCCTTCATGCAGCTAATATTTGTTGAACTCTTTTTATGTATGAATTGGTGCTCTAGGGCCTTGTCTCTGTAAACCATATCTATGTTGAATTCTATTTGCTGAACAAAGGGCGAATAAACTTTTGTGTCACTTAAGTAAGGAGAGATGTGGACTTTTCACTGTGGACCTGTTACAAAGGGAAGTTTTCCCACGGGAGGGTTGGCTCCCAAGCTGGGGAGCAGCACACTGGCCACCCCCGCTCCACGCCTCTCATCAGCCCAGCTGCTGGGTGTGGATAATACGCAGCCTAGCCTGTCTGTGGCCAAACACAGAACTTGACAGCTGGTGCTCTGATGAAGGGTTGTCGGGTGGAGCTCCAGGCCCATCCCTGGTGAACCCCACAGTTTGTTTGGGGTAGTTTCTATGGAATGGTAAAGCTGTTTCTCTAAGTTTGAGTCCAGAATCCTTCAAGGAGAGGACAGAGAAGGCGGTTCTGAATGGGCTCTGTAACACTGATTTGTGTTACATGTCAATCTTTGTAGAGAATCCAGAATTTAAAACCAAGCAACAGAGAGTTTAATGGTCATGACTCACTTGACGACTGTGACACAAATGCTTTAAATGCCTCGATACAGCAGCGGAGACTGTAATGGGGGTGAGCTGGAAATTGCATCCCCCTTTTAAAGGGATTCTAGTTTAAATTTTTGTAAACATGTGTGTGTTTAACACCACGGTATGCCAGTTTGCAAATCCTAATTTAGGGAAACAATGAATTTGTATTTTTTTTACCTTTATTATTTTTTTTTATTAAGGTATTATATGTGTACATATCTTACCATTGCCCCCCCACCCCACTCCCATACATGCCCTCACCCCCCAATGTTTTGCATCCGTTGGTTACTCTTATATGCATGCATATAAGTCCTTCAGTTGATCTCTTATTTCCCCCACCTCTCCCTAACCTTCCCGCTGTAATTTGACAGTCTGTTTGATGCTTTACTGCCTCTGTATCTATCTTTTTGTTCATCAGTTTATAATGTTTTTCATTATCCCCAAATGAGTGAGATCATGTGGTATTTTTCTTTCATTGACTGGCTTATTTCACTCAGCATAATGTTCTCTAATTCCATCCAGGTGCCTACAAATGGTAATAATTCCTTCCTTTTTATGGCAGCATAGTATTCCATTGTGTAGATGTACCATAGTTTTCTGATCCAGTCATCTGCTGACGGGCACCTAGGCTGTTTCCAAATCTTAGCTATTGTAAATTGTGCTGCTATGAACATAGGGGTGCATATATCCTTTCTGATTGGTGTTTCTAGTTTCTTAGGATATATTCCTAGGAGTGGGATTACTGGGTCAAATGGGAGTTCCATTTTCAGTTTTTTGAGGAAACTCCATACTGTTTTCCACAGTGGCTGCACCAGTCTGCATTCCCACCAGCAATGCACGAGGGTTCCTTTTTCTCCGCATCCTCGCCAACACTTGTTGTTTGTTGGTTTGTTGATGATAGCCATTCTGACAGGTGTGAGATGGTACCCCATGTCGTTTTGATTTGCATCTCTCAGATAATTAGTGACTTTGAACATGTTTTCATGTGTCTCTTGGCCTTCCTTCTGTCTTCTTTCGAAAAGATTCAATTTAGGTCCGTTGCCCATTTTTTTTTTATTGGATCATTTATCTTCCTTTTATTAAGTTGTATAAGCTGCCTGTAGATGTTGGAGATTAAACCTTTATCAGTGATAACATTTGTAAATATGTTCTCCCATACAGTGGGCTTTCTTGTTGTTTTGTTGATGGTTTCTTTTGCTGTGCAAAAGTTTTTTATTTTGATGTAGTCCCATTTGTTTATTTTCTCTTTGGCTTCCGTTGCCCTAGGGGCAGTATCAGTGAAGAAGTTCTTTCGGCATATGTCTGAGATTTTGCTGCCTGTGGATTCCTCTAGTATTTTTATGGTTTCCTGTCTTATGTTTAAGTCCTTGATCCATTTTGAGTTTATTTTTGTGTATGGTGTAAGTTGGTGATCTAGTTTCATTTTTTTGCATATATCTGTCCAATTTTCCCAACACCATTTATTGAAGAGACTGTCTTGACTCCATTGTATGTTCATGCCTCCTTTGTCAAATATTAATTGCGCATAGTGGTTTGGGTCGATATCTGGATTCTCTATTCTATTCCATTGATCTATATATCTGTTCTTGTGCCAGTACCAGGCTGTTTTAGGACAGTGGCTTTGTAATACAGCTTGAAATCTGGTATTGAGATCCCTCCTACTTTATTCTTCTTTCTCAGGATTGCTGTGGCTATTCAGGGTCTTTTTTTTATTCCAGATGAATTTTTGGAGAGTTCTTTCTAGGTCTGTGAAATATGCCGTTGGTATTTTAATGGGGAGTGCATTGAATCTATAGATTGCTTTGGGTAGTATGGACATTTTAATGATGTTGATTCTACCAATCCATGAACATGGTATGTTCTTTCATCTGTTTACATCTTCCTCTATCTCTTTTTTCAGTGTCCTGTAGTTTTCCGCGTATAGGTCTTTTACCTCCTTGGTTAGGTTTATTCCTAAGTATCTTAATTTTTTTGGTGCGATGGAAAATGGGATTGCTTTTTTAGTCTCTCTTTCTGTAAGGTCACTGTTGGTGTATAGAAATGCCATAGATTTCTTGGCATTAATTTTGTATCCTGCTACATTGCCAAATTCATTTATTAAGTCTATTAATTTTTTGATGGAGTCTTTTGGGTTTTTTATGTACAATATCATATCATCTGCAAATAAGGACAGCTTTACTTCTTCTTTTCAATTTGGATGCCTTTTATTTCTTCTTCTTGTCTAATTGCAAAGGCTAATACTTCCAGTACTATGTCAAACAGGAGTGGTGAGAGTGGGCATCCCTGTCTTGTTCCTGTTCTTAGGGGAAATGGTTTTAGTTTTTGCCCATTGAGTATGATGTTAGCTGTGGGTTTATCATATATAGCTTTTATTATGTTGAGGTATGATCCTTCTATTCCCACCTTGTTGAGAGTTTTTATCAAGAAAGGGTGTTGGATTTTGTCAAATGCTTTTTCTGCATCAATTGATATGACTATGTGATTTTTATCTCTCAATTTGTTTATGTGATGTATCACATTTATTGATTTGCGGATATTGTACCATCCTTGCATTCCTGGGATAAACCCTACTTGGTCATGGTTTATGATCTTTCTGATGTACTGCTGGATCCGATTTGCTAGAATTTTGTTGAGGATTTTGGCATTGATGTTCATGAGGGATATTGGCCTGTAATTCTCCTTCATTGTGTTGTCTTTATCTGGTTTTGGTATTAGGGTGATGCTGGCTTCATAGAAGGAGCTTGGAAGTGTTCCTTCCTCTTGAATTTTTTGGAATAGTCTGAGGAGGATAGGTTTTAGTTCTTCCTTGAATGTTTGGTAAAACTCTCCTGTGAAGCCGTCTGGCCCCGGGCTTTTGTTTGCCGGAAGCTCTTTGATGACTGCTTCAATTTCTTCCATAGTTACTGGCATATTGAGCTGTTTAGATTCTTCCTGATTGAGTTTTGGAAGGTTATGTTTTTCTAGGAATATGTCCATTTCCTTCAGGTTGTCCAGTTTGTTGGAATAGAGTTGTTCATAGTATTTTTTAACAATCCTTTGTATTTTGGCGGGATCTGTTGTTATTTCACCTCTTTCATTTCTGATTTTGTTTATTTGGGTCCTCTCTCTTTGCTTCTTGGTGAGCCTGGCTAGAGGTTCATCAATCTTGTTTATCCTTTCAAAGAACCAGCTCTTGGTTTTGTTGATCTTTTGTATTGTTTCTTTGGTCTCTATGTCGTTTATCTCCGCTCTGATCTTTATTATTTCCTTCCTTCTGCTTACACTGGGCTTTTCTTGTTGCTCTTTTTCTAACTCTTTGAGTTGTAGGGTTAGGTAATTTATTACCATTGTTTCTTGTTTTTTGCAGTAGGCTTGTAGAGCTATGAACTTCCCTCTCATGACTGCTTTCGCTGTGTCCCATAGATTTTGGATTGTAGTGTTTTCATTGTCATTTGTTGCCATGATGTTTTTTATTTCTTCTTTGATCTCTCTGGTAACCCAGTCATTGTTTAATAGCATGCTGTTTAGTCTCCATGTGTTTGATTTCTTTGGGTTGTTTTTATTGTTGTTGATTTCCAGTTTTATGCCACTGTGGTCTGAGAAGAAGCTTGATATGATTTCTATCTTCTTGAATTTGAAGAGACTTTATTTATGTCCCAACATATGGTCTATCTTTGAAAATGACCCATGTGCACTTGAGAAGAATGTATATTCTGTGGCTTTGGGGTGAAATGTTCTGAAGATGTCAATTAATTCCATCTGGTCTAGTGAGTCATTTAGGATTGATGTTTCTTTGCTGATTTTTTGTTTAGAGGATTTGTCCAATGGTGATAGTGGGGTATTAAAATCTCCTAGTATGATTGTATTGCTGTCAATCTCTCCCTTGATATCCTCCAGGAGTTTTTTTTATGTATTTGGGTGCTCCTGTATTGGGTTCATATATGTGTACCAAAGTTATTTCTTCTTGTTGGATTTCTCCCTTTAGTATTATGAAGTGGCCTTCCTTATCTCTTGTTATGTCCTTCACTTTGAAATCTAATTTGTCAGATATAAGTATTGCTACCCCAGCTTTTTTTTCAGTTCCATTTGCCTGGAAAACCTTTTTCCATCCCTTCACCCTCAGTCTGTGTGCATCTTTTTTTCTGAGGTGGGTTTCTTGTAGACAGCAGATATATGGGTTTGTTTTCTTATCCAATCCGATACCCTATGTCTTTTGATTGGGGCATTTAATCCATTTACATTTAAAGTTATTATTGATAGGTACTTATTTGTCGCCATTCCTATTCTTTACCCCTGTGTTCCTTCTTTGCTTCCTATTTCTTTTTTTTTTTTTTTTTTACAGCACACCCTTTAGCATTTCTTGCATTGCTGGTTTGGTGGTAATAAATTCTCTTAGTCCTTTTTTGTCTGTGAAGCTCCTGATTTCACCTTCAATTTTGATTGTTAGCCTTGCTGGGTACAGTATTCTTGGATTCATACCCTTCCTTTGCATGACTTTGTATATTTCATTCCATTCCCTTCTGGCCTGATGAGTTTCTGTTAAGAAATCAGTTGCTAGTCTGATGGGGGTTCCTTTGTATGTAACTTTCTGTCTCTCTCTTGCCGCTTTTAAGATTCTTACTTTGTTCTTGGTGTTTGCCAATTTAATTATAATGTGCCTTGGCGTCGGTCTTTTGGGGTTCATTTTGCTTGGGACTCTGTGAGCTTCTTGGATTTGTGTGGGTTTTTTTCTTCCCTATATCAGGGAAATTTTCTGTCATTATTTCTTCAAACAGGTTTTCTATTCCTTGCTCAGCTTCCTTTCCTTCTGGAACCCCTATTATGCGGATGTTGTTTTGTTTCGTGTTGTCCCAAAGTTCCCTTAGGCTCTCCTCCTGCCTTTTAATTTTTTTTTCTAGAAGTTGCTCTACTTGGGTATTTTTTTCCATCTTGTCTTCTAGCTCACTGATGCGGTCCTCTGCTTCTTCTAGTCTACTCTTGATGCTTTCTATTGAGTTCTTTACAGGAGCGATGTCATTTTTCATTTCTTCTTGGTTCTTCATTTCCTCTTGGTTCTTGCTCATATTGTCAAATTTGTCTTCCATTCTTTTTAGCCACCTTATGACCATTTCTCTGAATTCTTTTTTTGGAAGGTTGCTTGCCTCCATTTCGTTTACTTCCTTTTCTGGTGATGCCTGCTTTTCTTTCATATGTGGGCTGTTTCTTTGTCTCCCCATGGTCTTTCTTCTCTGGATGTCTGGTTACGTAGTTCTCTCTCTCCTGCATTGATTTAAAGGCACAAAATACAGCACTACCAGGTACAACACAGAAGGCACTGAACAGAAATGTATTCACGATATTAATAACCTCCAATAAAGGTGACCACCAGAGAAAGGCATATTAGGGGATAGGAGAGAAAGAAGAGGAAAAAGAAAGAAAGGGGAAAAAAAAAGGAGTGTCAAAATGAAATTGGGAAAAGGAAAAAAAAAGTAAGAGAGACAAGAAAGAGACTAAGAGAGAAAGGGGAACAAACTATATATATGGGGATAAAACTCCAATAGAACAATCACTAATCCTAGCAAATGCCAGAAACAAGTACCTGGGGATTAATACAAACTACAACACCAACTAATATTGAGTGAGGCAAGGGAAAACAGAAGCACAAAACAAACAAAAAAATAAACAAACAAAAGAAGAATAAGCAAAACAATCTCACAAAAAAAGCATAAAAATTCGATATAATCAACATTCAAGCGAACAACAACAAAAGGACAGAGAGAAAAACAATTATTTGGATAGTTAAGACAACGAAGAGAGAGGTGTGTATGGACTTGGAGCAGGGGATTGGAGATTATATGTAAGTAGGGTGAAATTTTAACAAGGGGTAAACAGAAAGAATATGGAAAATCTAAAGCAGGAAAGGGGTAAGATAAACAGGACACCAAAAAGGGGAAGGTTAGGAAGAGAGTGATGGCATAAAGGTAGAGTTGAGATAGAGTAAAACGATGCTAAAGGAAAGATGAAAATAGAATGTAGAACACTAATCCCAAAATACAATGAAGAGATAATAAAATGACACTTAAAAAAAAAAACGATAAAATAGCAGTAGTAATAATATGAATTGAAAATAAAAATGTAATAATTAAAAAGGTAAAATCAAGTGATGAAAAAAGAAAAAAAAGTTTCTTGATTAAAAGATGCAAAAAATGAAAATAAAAAAAAATAAAAAAAATAAAAGGTAAAAATAAGATGTGAAGTAGTGAAGGTCATTCACTTCCTCTGTTTTTCTGTTTGGCACGCCTGTTTCTCAGTCCAGACAGTATTGCAGTTCCCTGCGATCCACTGCTCTTCAGTGTTGTAAGCCAGTCCTGATTTTAAGCAGGTGGTGTGTCTTAATTTCTCGTATTCCTTTATTTTTGATTACACAAGAGTCAATTTGTGATTCAGCCCCTGGGTGGCAGTGTTTCTGGATTGACTTCCGGGTCTATCTATGGCCTCTCTAGGCAGTGTTAGAGCCTTCTTTCCCTGTGGCACTCACTACCGGTTTGTGGAAGTGGGCTGCCTCAGAGCTGGCTCTCCGATGGTCACTCCCTGCTCCGATCCCCAGGTTCCAGAAAAACACTTTCCCCTGCAGTCTCCCAGGGTGTCCCCAACTGGGTGATTCTGTGTATTGGGCTTAATAATCAGAAGCAAGGATTTGAAGAGGAAAAAGCCCAAGTGTGCGAACTCCGGGGTTGAGCGCAAGTCTAGGCAGCTGGCACACCTTTGAAATTCTTAGGGTGTCCCTGCACATCAGATCAAAATGGGTTGCTTT
Organism: Plecotus auritus; assembly: GCF_963455305.1. Lineage (NCBI taxonomy): Eukaryota > Metazoa > Chordata > Mammalia > Chiroptera > Vespertilionidae > Plecotus > Plecotus auritus. The sequence goes on from NC_137773.1 coordinate 126,820,917, forward strand.
TTAGAGAGCCCTTCTGTTAGCAGCTCTGAGGACCCCCTTCCACATTCACGGATCACACCAGCCCCAACAGCCACGGATTTTTCTAGGCACAGACTTCCCTGGTCCTCCAGCTCCCACAAAACACCCGTTCCTCTCTCCCGCCGGGACCAGAGACCTCACCTTATCCCAGGCGAAATCTGACTTTTCTGTGGTGGAGTGTAGAGCTCCTCTGAATCTGTGTGTTTGCGCCAATTGGGTAGCGTTGTTCTGGGGCTCGCAGCTGTTCCGTGGGTGCCGCAGTTGTGAATTCTCAGGCTTCGGATAAGCTCCTCTTTCCCGTTAAAGATGGCGCAAATTCCTAGTCGGAGCCTGTAGCTCCGGGAGGGGACCTAGCCGCAGTGGGGGCTGCCAGGCCAGTGGAACCCCATCTAGCAGTCCCCCACCTTCTTCTGGAGATTAGCTGTCCCTTAACTTGCCAACAAACACTCCTCGTGCGACCCTTAGCTGTTCTTTCTTTCTGCTCCGGGACAAGGCTTGGAGCACGTCTGTCTATTCCACCGCCATTTTTCCTCTGAATCTGTATTTTTAAAAAATTAATCTTTATTGTTGAAAGTATTACAGATGTCCCCTTTTTCCCCCATTGATTCCCTCTACCCCTCACCCTCAATCTCCTCCACTGCACTATTGTCTGTTTCCATGGGTTATGCATGTATGTATATAATGAATCTGCATTTTGAAATTATTTTTAGTTTCATTCATTCACTAATTCCTTCATTTTGCTGATGAGGCATTTCCTATGATCTCTTTGTATCAGGCACATTTATTTTCTTATGAAAAACATCCAGTTTTTCTACTAAAGCAAAAAACAAAGTGGACATATTATCCTGGAGTTTTAACTGTTAAACTTCAAGCCTGTGTATGTACTTAGAACCAGCCTTGGGACTCCAAACTGATTCTTGCAAATCTGTACCATGGTAGGGAATGAGACTCAAAGCCAAGCTGAAGGAAGCCAAGGGCCAGGCCGAGGATGTGCCTCTAACCTTTGGGAGAAGACTATGGAAAGGTATGCCCGGGCTATCACCCAGTGCCCTGTCCACAGTGAGGCGGATGCTAAAGGGGAAGGCTAGTCTTGTCTTTCCCAGAATAGAAAGTTTGCTGCAAGTTTAAGTAGTTCTTCACTTGTGGGTTCACAGCTCTACTGAGAGGACAGAGGATGGAGGGCGAGAAGAAATGCACATGCTGTGACCTAATTATTCCCCTTCCTTGTACTGCACAATGGGTGAGACCTTGGTGTTCACTGTCTTTAATCAAGTTCTTAACTTGCTGCACAATGGAATCACCTAGGGAGCTTAAACAAACAACCAAAGTGTGCTGCGATAGAGGACTGGATAAAGAAGATGTGGTACGTACATACAATGGAATACTACTCAGCCATAAGAAAGGGTGAAATAGTGTCATTTGCAGCATGTATGAACCTTGAGAACATTATGCTAAGTGAAATGTCAGACACAAAAGCTAAGAATCATATGATTTCACTCACATGTGGGATATAAAACTGAAACTTATGAACACAAATAGCAGAGTGGTGGTTGCCGGAAGGAAGCGGGCAGGGGGAGAAGGAGGTCCTAATATAACGTGACAGGAGAAGATTTGACTCTGGGTGATGGGCACATGGTGCAATAATCTTGTAACATAGAAATCCACACATGAAGCCTATATGTTAATCTTGACCAATGTTACCCAATCATTTAATAAATAAAATAAAATAAAATAAAATAAAATAAAATAAAATAAAATAAAATAAAATGAAAAAGAAACAAACACAGTAAAAAAACAACAACATACTCATGCCCTAGCTCAGTGGTCGGCAAACTGCAGCTCGTGGGCCACATGTGGCTCTTTGGCCCCTTGAGTGCGGCTCTTCCACAAAATACCACGGCCTGGGTGAGTCTATTTTGAAGAAGTGGCATTAGAAGAAGTTTAAGTTTAAAAAATTTGGCTCTCAAAAGAAATTTCAATTGTTGTACTGTTGATATTTGGCTCTGTTGACTAATGAGTTTGCCGACCACTGCCCTAGCTGATGTGATTCAGTGGTAGAGCATCAGCCCAAGGACCAAAGGGTCGTTGGTTCAATTCCCGGTCAAGGGCACATGCCTGGGTTGCAGGTTTGATCTCCAGGCCTGGTCAGGGTGCATGTGGGAGGCAACCAATCAATCTCTCTCTCTCTCTCTCTCTCTCACCCTCCCTTTCACTCTCTCTAAAAATCCAAACTATCCTCAGGTAAGGATTAACAAATGAAACAAAGCATCTGATTTGATGGGCTTGATAGAGCCTGAGCATCAGGATTCTTGGGGTGATTCCAATGTGTAGTCAAGGTTGAGCAGCACTCGCCAAGACTAGCTTGTGTGGTAAGATGGGGTGGAGGCTGGGCTATGTGAACACTCTATCTGTCATCTACTGTCTTTCCTTACTCACTTTCCACTGTGTTTCCTTAACCTCTTTGCATTTTATTTCTTTTCTTCCCTCTGCATATTTGGCAGCCTTAGGCATCCCTTGAGTGTTAAAGCTTTTGTTTTAATATTACATTGTGCAGCATTTTCTCCCTTGCCACTAAATATGTCATAAATGTAATTGTAATGGCTGCATAATATTTTGTCATGTATACACATGATCATTTATTAAAGCAGTCCCCTACAGTTATACATTTCAGTTATTTCCCATTTTGTGATATTGTAAATAAAGTCACTTTATATAAATAAAAATATTTGTTCACTTCTGTGGTTATCTCCTTTGGGGAACTTTTTAGCAGTGAAAATTACTGGTGCAAAGATAATAAACAGTTTTAAGGCTCTTGGTATATATGACTAAACCACTTTTCAAAGGGGCTGTACTGATTTATGAAACCAACCAAGATGATATTCTATAATTAATTCTTTCTTTGTTGCTGAGATGGGTGCATTTCAATTGCGTGGGATAATTTAAATAGAATTCAATTAAGGACTGTATTGTAGGCTGTACATTCAATAATGCGTATTAAACATGATGTAATATTAATAAATATTTATTGTACACACAGACAGAGCTACATTTTATTTGTTCACTGCAAGACTTCATTAGTTTACTGCCACTCAAATCAGTAAAGGCCTCAATTTATTTTCATCTGAGTAATTTCCTTTGTAATTGTAACAAAATGGGATATACTCATGAATTACAAACCAGGTCTGTGGACATACTACAGAAGAGTCATCTAGATAAATTTTGAACAAAACTCATTCCTGGATTCCTTCCAGAGAAGACTCATGTTAATTAGATTTAATCTAGACTCTCGGAACCTGTAGTTTAGACGAAGTGGTCCAGGTGTGGCCAGTCCGTGTTCAGGCTTGGGTACCACGGTAATGTGTTACTGCTTGACTGTCTTCATGACTGTCATGTATAACAACGTCCTTCTTAAACTTTATACCGCTTATCAGTAGCCAACAATTCAAGACTTATTTTAAAATTGCAATGGGTTGATAGAGCTTCAAATGCTTATGAATTAAAATTCATAATAGGTTTCAAGTAAAATGTTCTTGCAGATGAACTAACTGTGGCAAAAAAATTAATATTTGACTATTCTGTTTACTATATAATGAACATTAAATAACGTCATAAATATGTCAGAATTATAAGGCATAAGATACATAGCAGAGAACAGGGATTATCAATAGGGTGACCTACCACTCCAGGGTGAGCTGGTGTTACAAGCATCAATTTACAGATTACCGTATCATGCATTGACAGACTGGGTGCAGCCTTGCAGGTTCCTTTTATTCTAGGGCATGCACACCCTGCCCAAGCCAGTTGCCTCTGTTTATGATGGTGTGCATTTGATATACATATTTATGTGTGAATTTTTGTGCAGGCACATCTATTAGAGGAACTTCAGAGAGAAAAATTCAATGTTGGTATCTTTCTGTGGAATGCCTGTAGACACTACAGAGAGCATTAGGACCGAGAAATGCAATTTGGGAAATGCTGACTGTCTTAATGAAGGCATATACTGTTGCAAATGGAAATGCAATCCAACTGACTCATGTAACAAAGTTTACAGAAAAAAATACGAGAGCATCTGACATTAACCAGTGCAGAAATGACAGCGGGGCTTCAGCAGGCCTGACAACCACTTCCCACGATGCGTAATGATCTCACATCTGTCTGCTTTGAAATCCAGCGATTTGCTCACTTCATGTCTCTCTCAACAAGTCACAAGTGGCACATCCTAGGCCCTAGAGCTTCCAGAAAGGAGCGCAACCCTGCCAACATCTTGATTTTAGCCTAAGACCTGTCAGAGTTCTCACCTCCTCAACTGTAAGGTGACACAACTGTATTTTTTTAAGCCACGGAGTTCATGGGAATCTGTTACAGTAGCAATCGAAAGCTAATACAGTGTACTCCCAGGTTAATATAGTCAGGTCAGCGTCAGTTTCTAACGCATTTATTTCGTTTCCCCGTTAGGGCGAAAGGATGGCTGGAGGGGTCTCATTATACCACAGTGTTAGCCACCTCAAAAGGGGCCGTCAATATCACAAAGGGATGTGATTTGGGAGGCTCATGAGTATTATGATTTTTCCGAGACTCATTCTACCCCATTTCTCTGGGTTTCAGCCCATTGCCTCTTACCCCACCGTGTCTCCCAACCTCCCAGCGATGACAGACTAGATGACTCGGCTGAGTGGCCAGTGACACTCCCTTTGTCCTGGCCGTCACACACCCGCACTAGAGAATGTGGAAGCCTCTCTGCTCCCTTGAGTGGAATGAGACATGTGGCCCAGGTCTGACCAATAAATGCATGCCGGCCAGCACACCCTCTTTTCTCTTTTTTCTGTCTTTTTTGAAGACATGAAGGCTGGATCTCCAACATCCAACTTCCAGTCATCAGGAAAAGACCACAAGATGCCAGTTGCTGGCCTTAACTTGCTGAGTCCCTGAACCAATGGCAGAATTTCTGTGATGCCTTTACTCATTTACCACCTAACCCAAACCTGCTTAGATTCCTTAGCAGTGAGCGCTGTTTCTTTGTCCTGTCAATTATTCACATATTCAGTGTTTTGTGTGTGTGTGTGTGTGTTTTTGTCTAAATAATTTAAAAAGGTGCCTAGTTCATTCATTTCTTTGAGCCTCATTTTATGATATGTGCATCAGATTGTGATTCTTTTGTGTGCAGGTATTAAATTATTTTTCTCCTGTTAATCTAGTTTTGTATCCATTTTATTATTTTTTTTTATAAGTTCAGCTATAGGAACTACAGCAGGGGGAATTCTCTCTCCCCAACAGTGCCCCAAAGGAATTATCTATATCTGTCAGTCCAACGTAATAGTTACAGGCACATGTAGTTTAGTTGTCAGGCACTTGACATGTGACTAGTGCAACTGAGGAATAAGGTTTTAATTTTACTGAATTTCATTTTCCACAGCTACCTGTGGCAAGTGGCATCTTGATCAGCTCAGTACTAATGTGGCAACTTCTTAAAGAAAACAACAATGATGAACACATTTTTTGCCACTAGCAAAGGAGTCCATAGTAAATCATTCTTAGATGACTGTGGATTACTCCACATTGCTCACAGCTGTGGTTGCCAAGCCATACCCTACCGGAAATGGACAGGAGGGTAAAGAAAAGAAGTTTTCCCAGTCTAACAGTAGGGAACGGTGGGGACTGTCGGAGGCTGTCTAAGGGGGAGTGTCGTTCTAGCCCCAGATGCTATTGCCACAGTGAAGGGAGAAGCAATATGGCCAAATATTCCCAAGAAAATCTGGAAACTGGGACATATGGCTAAAAACATCAGATTTTTAAATGTTGACAATTCAAAATGTAAAAGAAAATAGCTCTGGATGGGTAGCACACATAAAAGACATGTTGTTGGAGGGCCACCAATTTGAGGCCTGTGACCCACAAGATAAATTTCAGATTCTTTCCAAACAGGTGAGCTACTGACATCCCAATATCCTCTGCTCCAGCAACCTGAGACCACACCCTGCACTCCACACCTTTCTGCCTTTCTTTCTGCCATTGTCATTACTTCTACAACACTCGCCAGCATCACTCAACCCCTGTGTCTGTTCTTCAGGCCTCAGCTCAGAAGTCTTTTCTTCTATAAAGCCTCCTCTGAATTTGCACAAAATCAAAAGGCTAGCATAGCCTGTTGTACAGACAGCGACTATTCTATTTCTTATACAATATTAGACTAAGTTGCCAACCAGCTTTAGCAATTAATGCCTGACATTGGGCACCATTTATCACTGGTGGGTCTGAATCCAGCATCTAGAAGTGTTCTGGAATCTGGAGAAGGGGCTGTGCATAAATTAATAAAGAGTCCAGAGATGAAACATAATTTTGAAAGGCATTTGGGGGCGGGGGTGGGGGTGGGGGTGGGGAGGCAGAGGTGCTTGGCTGAAGAAACCAAGTTCTCCTTGTCTCAGGACCCCTTGCTTTTTATTAACACAAATTGCTCTAAGGCAAGGTGGAGATATACATTTCAAAGGGTAGGGTTTTGTACAGAAGCATTGCCAGATTGGAAGAATTACTTCCAGCTGTTTGGCCAGGAGGAGGCAATAACATGTAGATTAAGATGCCCTGAGCTGTCTGGCAGCAAGCAATCATCTATTCAAATCTTTTTCAGGTTTTGGTAAATGCCTTTCAGCCATATCAGATGATTCAGCCCTTGCTGACATGCTGGAATTGGCTTCCCGCAAGTAATTACTGCCGGTTTCCAAGCACTGTGCTAGGTGACTTGCACAGCCAGTTGTGCTAAGGGACTTATATACCATACTATCTGTTCTCCCCAGGGTTAAATAAGTCTCTGCTGCTACTTCCTTCTCTGTATAGGGTGGGCAATGGTAATGATGGCAAAGAATAGAAGATATACTGCATGTCAAGTGCTTGGTAAGTAGCTGGAGCACAGTTAGCACACAGTAAGTGTTAGGCTTCATTGTCATTTCTTACCCTGGAATATGCCATGTAACAGTACCCATATGATCATTTGGTCTGATTTAAATTCTAAGACCATCCAACTAACTTAAGATCCAAATTCAATGGAAAATCCATGCAACTGTCTTAACCTGTAGTAGCAAGTAGATAAAACAATTTTGTTCAAGTAGAATTTTTCTTTATAACAATGCTATGACTTAATATTATGAATTTTACCTTTCAGGTTAAAAAAACAAAAGCACTAACAGGTAAAGTGGCTGTCCATCATCACATGGGTGTTGGAGCAGGGATGTAAACTGAGGTCTGTTTGAAATTGAAGCCCAAGAATGCTGAAGCCCAGGAGAAGGGCTGCTCACCTATTCCCCAGGCTGGGAGAGGGAGTGAAACTGGGACTGGTTACATGTCTTGACAATGGTTCCAGTGCCAGAGCAGGGACCCGGATCTCCTGACTCAGGGGCTCCTTCCATTCTAGCCAATGCCTCTCCCTGCCAAAGAGATCGTCTGCATTCCCAACCTCCTTAAAGGACGATGGGAGCTCGGAGATGCCTTTGCATTTCCTAACACAGAGTCTTTTGGGAGAATAGCCTGGAGCAGGCCCAAGGATTCTCCTGCATGGCACTGAGACTCCAAAGACGCCACAGGGCACAGCTGCCCTCCATGACAGCCAGGGCCAAAGGGCAGGTCCACTTTTCTGTCTTCAAAGACAACCAGCAGGCCTCTCGGGAGGCTCAGTGCAGCTCTTGGCTTCTTCCTGCACCTTTGAAAAACCTAGAATATGCAGGAAAATCGGTTTCATGCCAAAGATAGCAGGCCCCGTGTCTCCCAGAAGACTGCCTTCATTTCTTGGAAGAATCGCATTCCTAATGCTGTGAGGTCTTTGGCTTCTGAGAATTCTTACGAGTGGGTAGAGAGTCACAATAAATCCCTTTGTATTTCCTTGAGGAAAATAGATTTATTTTATTTTAATGTTTTTATTGTGGAAAGACTCTTTCACATGAGATCTACTGTCCAAACAAATTGTAAGTGCACAGCACAGTCTGTTATCTGTAGGCATGTAACACAGCAAATCTCTAGAATCTATTCATCTTATATAACTGAAACTTCCATTGAAGAGCAATGCCCCATTTTGCCCACCCTGCAGCCCTGGCAGCCACCACTTTACTCAATTTCTATGAGCTTGAGTATTTTAGATACTTCAGATAAGTGGAATCATGCAGTATTCATCCTTCTGTGACTGGCTGATTTCACTTAGCATTATGTCCTCCAGGTTCATTCACGTTGCCTTGTATGGCAGGATTTCCCTATATGTAAATATCTCACATTTTCGGTTGTTTCCACATCTTGCCTATTGTCAATAATACTGCAGTGAATATGGGAGTGCTATTTCTTCAAGATCCTCATTTCAGTTCTTTTAGATGTGTATCCAGGAGTGGGCTTGTTGGATCACAGAGTAGTACTATTTTTAATGTTTTGAGGAACATAAGATACTGGTTTCCATAGTAAGCACACCATTTTACATTCCCATCAACACTGTACTCGATTTCCAATTTCTTCACATCCTCACCAACACTTGTTATCTTTTATTTTTTTGACAATTGCCATTCAAAGGTGTGATATGATATCTCATTCTGGTTTTGATTTACATTTCTATGATGATTAGTGTCCATTTTTAATATACCTGTTGACCATTTGTATGTCTTTTTTTAGCTTACTTTAAATTGAGTTAATTTTTATGCTATTGAGTTATAGGAGTTTCTTATAAATTTTGGTTATTAACACCTATTAGCTATGTGGTTAGCAAATATTTTCTCCCACTTCCTAGGTTGTGTTTTCACTCCATTGATTGTTTCCTTTGCTGTGCAGAGCTTTTGTTTGATGAAGTACCACTTGCCTGTTTTTGTTTTCCTTGCTTATGCTTTTGATATCACATTCAAGAAGCCATTGTCTAAGCTATCATCATAAAGCTTTTCCCAGAGTTTTTCTCCTAAGAATTTTATCAAAAATGAAAACAACATATTAAAACTTATGGGATACAACAAAGGCAGTATGAAGAAGTTTACAGTGATAAATGCCTATGTCAAGAAAAAAATAAAAAACTGAAATAAACACTTTTATATATGAAGAACCTATAGAAATAAGAAACTGAGCTCTAAGCAGAAAAAAAGAATGAGTAGAACACAAATAAAAGAGATAACTGAAAAACAATACAAAAATCAAGAAACCTAAGAGTGTTTTGAAAGGTAAAACTGATATATGCTTTGTTAACCAAGGAAAATTAAGACTAAAAAAAAATAAAAATTTAGGAGGGGCCCTAGCTAGTGTGGCTCAGTTGTTTGAGCATCTTCCTGTGCACTGAAGGGTTGCCAGTTCTATTTCCTATTAGGGCACATAACCAGGCTGTGGGTTCGATCCCTGGTCAGGGTGCACACTAGAGGCAACAGATCAATGTTTCTCTGTCACATGATTTTTTTTTTCTCTCTTCCTCTCCCTTCCTGCATCTCTAAAATCAATAAAAACATGTTTTAAAAAATTTAAGAGGAGACATTACAACAATGCCACGGAAATAAGAAGGATCATAAGAGACTGTTATGCCAGTAAGTTGGTTAAACTAGAAGAAATAGATAAATTCCTAGAAAATACACCCTATCAAGACTAAATCATAAAGAAAGAGAATATATAAACAAACAAATGATGAGCAAGGAGATTGAATCAGTAATCAAAAACCTCCCAACAACAAAAAGCCTAGGACCAGATGGCTTCATTGGTGAATTCTACCCAACATTTAACGAACAACTAACACCAATCCTTCCCAATTTCTTCCAAAAAAATTGAAAAGAGAACACTTTCAAGCTCATTTTATGAGGCCAGCATTACCCTGACATGGAAGCCAGACAAAAACTACAAAGAAAGAAAACTAATGCCAATTTCTTCACCTGGTTTATTGGCATTAGTTTTCTTTCTTTAACAAAATACTAGCAAATCAAATACAAATGCACATTAATAGGCTCACACACCATGACCAAGTAGGATTTATCTCTGTAGTTCAAGGATGATTCAAATACACAAATCAATTAACAAAATGCACCACATTAACAGAATGAAGGATAAAAATCACACAATGATCTCAGTAAATGCAGAAAGGGCATTTGGCAAAATTCAAAGCCCTTTCATAATAAAACTCTTAACAAAACTAGGTATGGAAGAATTTTACCTCAATAAAATAAAGGCCATACATGAGAAGTTCAGAGTATCATCATACTCAATGGTGAAAAACTGAAAGCTTTTTCTCTAAGGTAAGGAACAAGGCAAGGATGCTCATTCTCATCACATCTATTCCATATAGTACTAGAAATCCTAGCCAGGTCAACTACACACAAAAAAGAATTCAAATCAAGAAGAAAGAAGTGGCCCAGCTGGTTGAGTGATGACCCATCCACTAAGAGGTCACTGGTTCAATACCAGGTCAGGACATGTGCCCAAGCTGTAGGCTTGATCCACACTAGGGGACACGCAGGAGGCAGCCGATCAATGTTTCTCTCTCCCTCTCCTTTTCTCTCTCTCTAAAATCAATAAAAACATATAAAACAATAAAGAAATAAAATGTTCTATATTTACAGAGGACATGATCTTACATGTACAGAACCCTAAAGGCTTCATCCAAAAAGTATTAGAATAATTAAATTCTGTAAATTTGGAATATATAGTCAACATGCAAAAATTAGTTGCATCAAGCACTGATAACAAACTATCAGAAATATATGTAAAGATAACAATCCTATTTATAATAGCATAAAAAAACCCAATCAAATGCTTAGGAATAAGTTTAACCAAGGAGGTGAAAGACTTGTCCCTGAAAACTACATAACATGAAAGAAAGAAATTAATGAAGATACAAACAAATGGACTGATATTCATGCTCATAGATTATAAGACTTAATCTTGTTAAAATGTCCATACTACCCAAAATGAGCTACAGATTTAATGCAATCTCTATCAAAATCCCATTGGCAATTTTTTTTTTACAGAAGTAGAAAAAACAATTCTAAAATTCATATGAAACCACAAAAGACCCCAAATATACAAAACAATCTTAAGAAACAAAAGCAAAGCTGGGGGCATCATACATTCTGATTTTAAAATAAATTACAAAGCTACAGTAATTAAAACAGTATAGTGCTCAACAAAGGAAACCATCAACAAAATGAAAAGACAACCAACTGAATGGGAGAACATATTACTCAATTATACATCTTACAAGGAGTTAATATACAAAATTTATGAAGAACCAATACAACTCAACACCAAAAAAGTAAACAATCCAATTAAAAATGGGCAGAGGACCTGAATAGACACTTTGCCAAAGAGGACATACAGATGGCCAATAGACATAAAAAAAATTCTCAATGTCATTAATCATCAGAGAAATACAAATTAAAACAATAACGTTGGCAAGGATGTGGAGAAAAGGGGACCCTCATACACTGTTGGTGGAAATGCAGATTGGTGAAGCACTATGAAAACCAGTATGGAGGTTCCTCAGAAAATTAAAAATGCAACTGTATTATAACCCAGTAATCCCACTCTGGGCATATATATGAAGAAACACTAATTTACAAGAAAATATGCACCCTTATGTTCATTGCAGCATTATTTGCAATAGTCAAGATATAAAAGCAAATCAAGTGCCTATCAACATTGAACAAAAATGTAGTGGCACATATGTGCAATGGAATTTATTTGGCCATAAGAAAGAATAAAATCTTACCATTTGCAACAGCATGGATGGACCTAAAGGGTATTATGCTAAGTGAAATAAGTCAGATCTTACTTTTACGTGGAATGTAAAGAACAGAATAAACAAAATTGAAGCAGAACCATTGACACAGAGAACATACTGATGGTAGCCAGAGGGGAGGATGGTTGGAAGGATGGGTAAAAAAAGGTGAAAGTATTAAGAAATACAAATTAGTAGTTACAAAATAGTCATGGGGATGTAAAGTACAGCATAGGGAGTATAGTCAATTATATTGCAATACTACGTATGATGCCAGATGGGTACTGGAAATATTGGGGGGAATACTTTTATATATATACTAGAGGCCCGGTGCACGAAATTCGTGCATGGGGGGTGTGTGTCCCTCAGCCCAGCCTGTCCAATCTGGGACCCCTTGAGGGAGGTCCCACTGCCCGTTTAGGCCCAATCTCGGTAGGATCGGGCCTAAACGAGCAGTCAGACATCCCTCTCACAATCCAGGACTGCTGTCTCCCAACTGCTTGCCTGCCTGCCTTCCTGATTGTCCCTAACCGCTTCTGCCTGCCAGCCTGATCACCCCCTGACCACTCCCTTGACAGCCTGGTTGATGCCTAACTGCTCCCCTGCCAGCCTGTTTGCCCCCAACTTCCCTCCTCTGCCAGCCTGGTCACCCCTAACTGCCCTCCCCTGCAGGCCTGGTCACCCCTAACTGCCCTCCCCTGCAGGCCTGGTCCCTCCCAACTGCCCTCCCCTGCTGGCCTGATCGCCCACAACTGCCCTCCCTTGCAGACCTGGTCCCTCCCAACTGCCCTCCCCTGCTGGCCATCTTATGGTGGCCATCTTGTGTCCACATAGGAGCAGTCATCTTTGACCACATGGGGGTAGCCATCTTGTGTGTTGGAGTGACAGTCAATTTGCATATTATTCTTTTATTAGATAGGATTAGATAGGATAGAGGCCTGGTGCACGGGTGGGGGCCAGCTGGTTTGCCCTGAAGGGCGTCCCAGATCAGGGTGGGGGTTCTCTTGAAGCATGGGGCAGCCTGGGCGAGGGGCCTGTGGTGGTTTGCAGGCTGGCCATGCTCCCTGGTGACCCAAGCGGAGGCTCTGGTATCTGGGATTTATTTATCTTCTATAATTGAAACTTTGTAGCCTTCAGCGGAGCCAAGCTTCCTGCTCACTCCGTGGCCACAGCCATTTTTGTTGGGATTTATTTATTTTCTATAATTGAAACTTTGTAGCCTTAAGCAGAGGCCAAGGCAGGCCAGGGCGGGCGGAAAGCTTGGCTTCCTCCATCGCCGGGGGCAACCCAAGCCTCCTGCTCTCTCTGTGGCCGCAGCCATCTTGGTTGGGTTAATTTGCATACTCACTCCTGATTGGCTGATGGGCATGGCTTGTGGTGTAGTGGAGGTACGGTCAATTTGCATATTACTCTTTAATTAGATAGGAAATATATATATATTTTATTGGTTTCAGAGAGGAAGAAAGAGGGAAAGAGAGAGAAACATCAATGATGAGAGAATCATTGATTGGTTGCCTCCTGCATGCCCCCTACTGGGGATTGAGCCCACAACCCAGGCATGTGCCCTTGACCGGAATCGAACCCAGGATCCTTTAGTCCACAGGCTGACACTCTATCCACTGAGCCAAACCAACTAGGGCAGGGGGGAATACTTTGTAAAGTATATGATTGTCTAACTACTATGCTGTACACCTGAAACTAATAGAAAATAAATTTTGAATGTAAACTCTAATTGAAAGAAAAAGTGAGCAAAATTGAAAAACAACAACAGTATGTGGCTGACATAAAAACACACCTATAGACCAATATACAGAAAAGTAAGTCCAGAAATAAAGCCAGGCATATATGGTCAAACTTGATCTTTGACAAGGGTTCCAAGAACACAATAAGGAATGGTTAGTCTCAATAGATTGTGTTAGGAAAATTAGATATTTACATGCAAATGAAGGAAACTGGACCCTTATCTTACACCATACACAAAAATCAACTCAAATTGTAAGATTTAAATGTAAAAACGGATTTAGATAAACCAATAAAGTGGTAGCACAAACCATATGTTGGTGAGTACATTTTGAAATTTAATATTCTACAGCAATATCTCCATCTCTTAAGGAAAACAGTTGTTGCAGTTTTCTCATTAAACATACACATATCCACTGGAGGACACAGAACATGCAGAAAAGCGCAAATAGAAAAAAATTTTATTAGCTAATTATCCCATCACTCAGTGAACCATAATTAATTTTTTGGTATTTATATATCTTGTCTGTTTTTTAAAATACATATTATACTATTGTCTTTATTTTTTAACTTAAAATAGTATGAACACTTTATGATGAAACTGTTCTACACCTTGACTATGATAGCCACACAAATCTACACATGTGATAAAATTGTCTTGAATTCACACACACACACACACATACACACATGAGTGCATGTAAAATGGAGAAATCTGAGTAATGTTAGTGGCTTGTATCAATGCCAGTTTCCTGGCTGTGATATTGTACTATAGCTATACAAGATGTTATCATTGGGAATAACAGGGAAATGTTATACTGGACCTCTCAGTACTATGTCTTATAACTATGTGCAAAACTACAACTGTTCAAAATTAAAAATTTTAAAAATAACTTACAACATTATAACATCTTCCTCATCAACAAACATTGTTATACTATATCTTTTTTGGATTTTTATAGTACCATATAATTTTTGGAAAGTAGACTTTATTTTTAGAGCCCTTTTAGGTTCACAGCATAATTGAGCAGAAAATAGAAATTTTCTGTATCTTCTTGCCCCCACACATGCGTAGCTTTCCCTATTATTAACATCTATCACTAGAATGATACATTTGTTAGAGTTGATAACCTACATTAACAGACCCAAAGTCCACAGATTAAACTAAAGTCCACTCTTGGTGTTGTACATTTCATGGGTTTGAACAAATGCATAAGGCCTTGTAGCTACCATTTTATTAGGATAGTGAAACTACTCAGTATACTACTAATGGAAAATACAATATGATTTTGAATGGCTTCCCACTTTTCCAATATATGGCTATACCATACTTAATTTAACCAATCCTCTAGTAAATTCCCTTTGTAAAGGTCTCAGGGACCATAAAAATTGCTCATTGCAGACATAGCTCTAAATTATGGACTGATAAAACCAGAAAAGTCCTGGTAATTGCCTAATTCTAGCATACCATTTTACAGAAGGGAAGATTAAGGCCCAGAGAGGCAAAGTACTCTGTTTAAGGTCAAAGAAGCAGTTAATGGAAAAGTCTAGCTTAGAACCTTAGTCTAGACCAGCCGTGGGCAAACTACGGCCCGCGGGCCGGATCCGGCTGTTCTATCCAGTTCTCTTGCTCTCCCCTCCGCTCCTTTACTTTGAATTTATATTAGTTCACACAAACACTCCATCCATGCTTTTGTTCCGGCCCTCTGGTCCAGTTTAAGAACCCATTGTGACCCTCGAGTCAAAAAGTTTGCCCACCCCTGGACACTCAGGTCTTAAGTGACATCTCTGAAAAGGTAAAACATGTACTTGCATGAATTATTGAGCACTGTACCACCACTGAATACAGTTAAGTAAGTTCTGGCTCTGAAAGAGCAAAATCTATTATTAAGTAAAAACACCAAGTAGCACAATGGTATGAATAATACAGCAGTTTCATTCCAATGCCTATAGGGCAGGCAGTTAATGTGACAGTGGCCTGAAAGGGTCACAATAGAGTAGGGTGAGGTAATGGAAAGATCAAGAAACACCCTTCCTCATTTCCTCCAGTTAACTGTTGACAGATAGGAATGCAAGCCATGTTGCCACAAGTAAAGTTGGGTTTTTATGGAAAAATATCACATTAAAAAAATTCGCACAAACTAAAATAAAAATAACTATGTAAGCCAAGCAAAACATGTGTGTGGGCGTGCACACAAGCATGCTTTATGTATATATATGTACATAGAAAAGGAAGTCTGGAGGAATAAGCAGATGACAGCCATAACCCCTGAAATATGGATATATTGAACATTTGTCCTTTTTTTGGTTGTACCACCTAAAGTCCATTTTGTGACTGGGGGAACTACCCACCTTGCTGCAAGTCTTTCCCCAAACATATCTGGAAACCACAGTCGATCTGATAAGCAAGACGCGGCTACTAAGTGAGTACCAGGCTGGGGGCTCTACAGCGTGGAGATTCCCGACAAAGGGCTGATTCACGTCCCCCTTGAAACAGTGGGAGATTTTATCACACTACTCAAAATGGTGCATGATTTAAAAGTTACAAACGGCTTACTGAATTGCTTATTTCTGGGATTTTCCATTTAATATTTTCAGACTTCAGTTGACCACAGGAAATCGAAACTGCAAAAAGCAAAACCTCGGATAAGGGGTGGGGGTGGGGGGACTATTATACCCAGAAGTAAAAACAGGACCCCAAGTTCAGCTGTAATGGCTTGGAGGAGCGGTCAGAGGGCCCGCAAGCACCCTGTTTACCTGAGCTGTGCTTGGCAGGCAGGCCCTCCCCTGCAGCCCAGACAAGGAGGGGCCTCCTTTGCCTTCACTGGGAAGCACAGTCTGTCAGAACGAAAAGGAGCTCCGAGGGTCACTCTAACCTTCTCTTTTCACAGACGGATAAGCCAAGGACAAGAAAGAAACTACTTTGCAAAGAAGACACAGCAAAGACACACTGTTGAGCGTGAACATTCACCTACCGTTGTTCCCTACAATGACTCCAGGTTGCACTATTCTGCTGCTCTGGCCTTTGGTGCTATTGAGGGGCTGCCGATGAAGGAATTTGAAATCGGCACATCTACCAAATGACCGGATCAAGTTTTCCAAGGGGGACTTATTGCACATGAAGTGCTGAATTTCCTTACAGTATCTCTCACCTAGCTTTTTTGATCACCCAGCATTCGTTTAAAAGAAAACATTAATTCATCTATCAATATTCATCCAAAATCTTACTTGGAGGTAGCAGACACCTTTTAGCTTATATGATCAATTCACAGAAATACCCTTTCCCTGAAAAATAATCCTACCCATACTCACCACTTTCTAAACGCAAATATTTGTATCATGTGACTGTTTCCCTGCTCACAGTTTATTGGACCAGGCATGATACCTGGCTCAAGCTGGACCAATCAGATCTTTTTTCTATGGATTTTGAAATCTGAGAGTTTTAGAGAATTAACCAGTGGGGAAGGCTTTGCTACAGATATGGAAAAGCAAAGAAAGCTTGTTGAAGGGAGAATGAGAGAGGGAGAGAATGATAAAGAGAGTGAAAGGGAGAGAAGTCAAAGGAGGGAGAAACTGAGGAGGAGAGGAGGGAGGAAGCATCAGAGAAACAGGAACAGAAAGAAACAGGGCCAGACAGAGTGAAAGATACAGAGAGAGAGAGGGGTGTGTGTGTGTGTGGGGGGGGGGGGGGCGGAGTGGGGGGAGAGAAAACTGCCTGAGTTTCAAATTTCTTTTTCCAGTCATTTGAGAGGCCCAGCTGCCTTGGCGTTCCATGGATGACAGTGTTCTCTCAAAAATTCCCCCTTTCATAATTTGAGCTGTTGTTGTTTTCTGTTAATGGCCACTAGGAGTCTTAACTCTAAACAGCTTGGCATGCAATCAAAAAGCAGTGCTGGGGAAACAGCAAAAAGAAAGCATACAAACCAAAAAGTAACACATTATGGATTTTGACATATTTAGAGACCCCCTTATGCTTCTCTGTATCCACTCAAACACCTAATTATCTGAATTAACAACACCTTCACCGGCTAAAACAATTTAATTCACTCTGCCACTGGGAATGACAATTAAAAATTCTTTTGATATTATCATATCATGGATAGAGCAAGTGACTGCATCCAAGTTTGAAGGAAATGGAATGGAGATTGCCAAAGAGAACTGCTTGCTTAGTTAATATGCCAGAGCCCAGCCAAAGGTGCTGAAGGCTTCCTTGAGAAAGTACCTTTGGAAACCAAAGTGGGAGCAGGGGACGCCAGTGGGGCCCAGCCAGGTAGGAGCAGATGAACCGAGATGAACACAGAACACACTGTGTCATAGCTGTACACTGTGTGTGGCACCCCCTGGCCATGCTGTACATTATACTCCCTTGGACTAGCCCTTTGCATCAGCACTGCTCAAACACAGCATTCATTCCCATGAATCCCTCCGTCTGTTTCTACCTTTCCTTTTGCCTGCAGTGCTCTGACCTAACTCCTCCAGATAAACCCTTGTGTCTACTCCTTGAAACGTTGGCTCCTCTGGTGCCTTTCCCAGCCACCCTGAACAAATTTGGTCACCTCGTCCTCTGTCGCCTCCATTGCATTTGGCACACTCATATGCCAAACACTGTTCTAGATATTGGGAACAGAGCAAAAATCAAAACCCTTGCTTTACTGTGCTTACATTCTACTTTGGGAGAAAGATAGTAGGCAAATAAATATATAATTTTCAGTATTAATAAATGCTTTGAAAAAAAAGGTAAGTCGTATAAGGTATTGATTGATGGAGGAGGAAATGGGATCTTATTCTAGTAGTTTATAATGTTAGTTGTCCCTGTGTCTGTTCAGCTGACTATGAGTTCTGAGTAGGCTCTTTGTCTGGCACATAGCAAGTACTCAATAAATTTGTAATAAAATTAGGGTGTATCAGGACCACTGATTCAGTATTTAACAGTCAACAGCAGGCTCTCCAAGGTTATACAGACAGCAGGTAAGCAAGAGAGTTAACCACTTTCCCAGTGAATGATTGAAAATTATTTTGTTCCCTGAAAAATATAAGTATCTTATTTTCCTCTGACTTCACCCAGGAATGTAATTAACCAGAAAGCTTTCAGTATTGGTACTAAACATCAATTTTCCATTTCTGAGTTTCATAAATTGCTGTGTAGACTTGACCCCACATTCCATTTTCACTGGCTTCAATTATTTAATGCCACACTTTCTGTCCCAAACCTGCTGTTTATTATGAGTGTGTCTCTCAGTATTTCTTCAGCCACTACCTAATGAGGTTATAATCCAGTACACTTCGATTTGTTGTCAGACTTCCATTCCAAATACCAGATAATTTGGCTATGGGGACCCTTGAGGGGCTGAATTACTAGGCGGAAACAGGATGCATTTTATTGCACAAGAATATCCAATTCATTTCTGATTACTGGCATAAAGATGGAGATATAGAAAATGCTCTGCATAGGAGCTGCTACAGATTGGTTTGAATTCCTATTCTGTTCTGAAGTATAATATTAAGGTGTTCTTGGACAAATCAATCCCTGGTTCCTTCTCTGAAATGAAGATAGTAATTCCTACTTTGCAATGTTGCTACAACAATCAAATAAAATGTCTGCAAAACACCTAGCAGAGTATTTCACATGTGGTAAGCACTTAACACATAAAATTAATAGACCTTGCCCAGCTGGTGTGGCTCAGTGGTTGAGTGTTGACCTGTGAATGAGAAAGCACTGTTCAAATTCTCGATCAAGGGCACATGCCCAGGTTGAAGGCTCAATCCCCAGTAGGGGGCGTGCAGGAGGCAGCTGATCAATGATTCTCTCTCATCATTGATGTTTCTCTCTCTCTCCCTTCCTCTCTGAAATCAATAAAAATATATTTTATAAAAAAGACCTCAATCAAAGTGGTCAGTATACTCTGAGACCCTCACATAACCCCAGGCTCACAATATGAGAAGGTCTATATAGACTTAGGATCCCCCATCACGGACAGCTCAGGCTTTCAGGAATTGACTTACACCACAAGTAAACATGGTCTTAGTAATTTTAAAAACATTTAAATTTATTTAAACATTTTAAATCTCTCTCAATCATAAAAAAAGTTATCATTTCATTATAAAGGGCTAATTCAAGTCATAGGATTGAGACACTGACAAATTCAACATTCTATTTTTTAATTTATCCTAAGCATCTAAGAACCATCTTTTCGGTAGACTTTCTCTTTATTGACATCTCAGGCCTTGCTATTTCTCACTAAGACACTTTCATTAATTGTTCTCAATTGTCACTCCATGTGCTGGTAGAAGGAAGAAAGAAAGGGAAAGCCCCACTGGTGTGTGGAAGTTGGGCATCAACTAGATTTATTCATTAGCCAAGAGACTCGCTCAGCATCAGTAGATTTCTTTGGTGACGGTGACAGGCAACTGTTGTGGAGCGAGCGCGAGTGAATGACCACTGGAGTCCAGACCAAATTAAAATTTAGGGAGTCTTTATTAGCTGGCCGACTGGCCGGCGACTGCTCTGCCTTTCTCCACGCAGGGGGTGCAGAGAGCAGCCCCAACCCTTTGTGCAGGACCACTTTTAAGCACATTAACCACATCCTGTTTTTGCAGAGCAGGCAATTTAAGACAAAACAGTTTTTCCTAAGCAACGTCAGGATAATGCCATTGATGACCATGTTATTCACAGGGTCATCCTGTTCTTCAGAAAGCTGACAGTGTTCTATGGAAGAATGCCTACGTGCTGGGAAGGGGCCATGAGACCGTATCTCAAGGCCTGGCCTGGTGTCAGCACTGACAACTCTATCTGGGGCATAGTCCACGGCCTCAGTAGTGCTCAAAAATTCCCACTCTCCAACAGCAACATAAACAAATTCTGAGAATATTACATAGAAAAAAGAATTTACCAGGGGTGGGCAAACTTTTTGACTCGAGGGCCACAATGGGTTCTTAAACTGGACCAGAGGGCTGGAACAAAAGCATGGATGGAGTGTTTGTGTGAACTGATATAAATTCAAAGTAAAGGAGTGGAGGGGAGAGCAAGAGAACCCTCCGCTCTTTCGGCTCCGCGGGCCGGATAGAACAGCCGAACGGGCCGGATCCAGGCCGTAGTTTGCCCACAGCTGACTTAGACGAATATATAGGGAAATCACAGAATAGAAAGGAAAAGCTGCGAGTCAAGTAGTTGAGACAAAGCCCACAAGTCCTAAAATATTTACCAGCTGACCTTTTACAGAAAACGTTTGTGATCTACTTGAAATAATGGGAATAAATGGGCAGTATTTTCGGGATACCATGGCAGAGCTAGATCTGCCCCAATCATTTTCCATCCTTGTATCTCTTGTTTCAAGATTCAAATTCCTTGGAGAGAAAGTCTGACGGACTAAAGTTGGGTCACATGGCCAGACTTTTCTCAGGGCAGGGCTGGTTCCTTGACTCGTGCTCCCACTAAGGCAGTATACAACGGGTGAGGCCCAGTGCCCCAAACAAACCCAAGGAGCTGCTACGGAAGAACGCAGACTAGTAGGTACCAGGCAGCCATAAACTACAGAGTCCAGGACACACGCCCCACACAGCAGCCCGCGGCGGGTTCAGACAGGTGCTTCAGGCACCTGCTGCAAGTCATGGAGCTTTACGTTGTTCAAAGTCAGAAACAGACATGATAACCATGAATTCCAAGGTTTACTATATTCCACTTCCCCTGGTCCCCAAGACATTCGAAATAGCCATGAGGGTAAAACCAAAACAACAGCACTGAACAGGCCTGGCACTGATAAGCAAATCATGCCACTTCCCTGCGACTCAGTTTCCCTGACCTTCCCAGCCTACCTAAGGGAACTGTGGTGAGGTTCAGTGTCAGAAATAGGTACTCTGTAAACATTTGTAAAATGGTTGAGGATCTCACATGAATAAACGGGCATTATGTATGGAAAATCATTAGACAAAAGTAAGGCGTGATTAAAAATCCAAAAGGAAATCTTTTATAGCAGCATCTGACTGTAAATGCAACATGCTACAGTTCACAAAAAGCTCTTTGCTTGTCATCATTGTTTTCTACAGTCTACAAGTAGTGAGACTCCTCTCCTCTTCCCTCCCCGCAGTGCTATTCCCATCACTGCTGGGTGTGGCCTCCTTGTGGTCACCAGGGAACATGGTAAACTTGGGCAACAACCCAAGTTGTAGGAGCCTAGAAAATCCTACTGACTCCATGATGCCTAGGGCTTTCTTGGGAGTAGCTCAGTTCACTGGAGGAAGTTTTCCCAAAAGTTTATACAGGCTGACTCCTCTGCACATCACCCCTCTTCACTCCACCCTCCAGGTCAGCATTACCGTCACCCCCTAGCAACCCACCATGGCAACATTAACCCAATGATTTTGTATTCCTCACCAGGACTCCTAGACCCTGGGTAATTCATCCCCAAGTCTCATCAGTGCTTTGGGCTTCATCTAATGACAATAAACAACCGCAAACCCCTAACACTGTGTCAAGCATCCTGTTAAGGCTGTATATATACATTTACTGCATACAAGGTACTTAATACCATTTCACAAATGGGAAAACAAAGTCAAGGAGAAATTACACAATGACCTCAAGGTCACAGAGCTTGTAAGTGCCGGCACTTGGATTCAAATCCAGACTGGCTCTTTTAGGGATCCTCTTGGCTTGGGGACAGGGCTTTCATCATCTAAGTTATCAGCAGTTTCAAATAGAAGGAGAGCACTAATGTTGCTCAGAACAGGGAAAAGGTAAATATGAAAAACAATGAAGTGCTCCACTTCAAGTCAATTTCCTTTAACTCAATCATAAAATAAGATGGGAGCCCTGACCCGGTGGCTCAATTGGTTGAAGCGTCATCCCATAAACCCAAGGGTTGGGAGTTCAATCCCCAGTCAGGGCACAGACCTAGGTTTCGGGTTCGATCCCCTGGGGGCAGGCGTGGGGCTTATGGAAGACAGGAGATCAATGTTTCTCTCTCACATCAATGTTTTTCTCTCTTTTTCTCTCTCTCTAAAAATCTATGAAAGCATAGACTCAGGTGAGGATTAAAACAAAGATGGGAATGAGGAATGCAGACCATCACCAGGTGGCACCAACTACACATAGAGACCTGCGGAAGTTATAATTATTTGCCACCCCTACATGTGGACTCAGCAGGCCAAATGGGTAAAGTTCTTTTGAAACCTGCATTGCATGTCTCTCTGCTTTAGGCTCGGTGTTCAGTAGAACTTACTCTAACTAGTCACTATTTTTACTACTTCCTAACACAGTGTTTTTGGGTTCTGAAGAAAGAGAGAGAGAGAGAGAGAGAGAGAGAGAGAGAGAGAGAGAGAGAGAGAAAGGAAGGGAGAGAAAGAGGGAGGGAGAGAGAGAAAGAAAGAAGAAAGGAAGAAGGAAGATAGAAATGAAGGAAGATCCACCAGTTGCCTTCTGCGCAAACAGGGCAATACTGCATCTGTCTGAAAAGTAGGTCCTACCCTCAGGTCAATGATGTATGAGTTGAATGGATAACTTGAATGGGGATATTTGGAAGGAAACTGGAAGGCAAGGGCTTGATGCTAGCCTGAAAGACAGCCACTTCCTGGTGAGTCACAGGCATGGCAGGACCAAGCCAGGCAGCAGAGCAGTAGCAGGGTCTCTGGCTTCTCGCTCAACCTGCCCCAGAGGGCATTAGGAAGCATGAATCTGCAGCCTCATGACTTTCATACTTCTCTAGTCCATTTGAATGTGAACTTCAACATGCCATAATGGTATATTTTATTTCTCTTACATACGTATTTATTCCAGCTCCCCCATCTCTGTAAATAGCAAAACCATCCTTCTAATTAATTGCTCAAGCTAGAAACATTGGAGTTCCCTCTTTCCCTTCCCAATTATAATTGTGACAAATCCATTCAGTCCCATCTCCAAAATAGACTTGAATCCAATGCTAGTCCCCTAACCCGAGCCAGCCCCTTCACTCTCCTATCCCTCCACAGTAGCTTCCTCTTTCCATTCATAACCTTTACAAGCCAACAGAAAGAGTGACCATTCTTTTCTTGTTAATCCTCACCCAAGGGTACTTTTTCCATTGATTTTTTTAGAGAGAGTGGAAGGGGGTGGAGAGAAAGAGAGAGAAACATCGATGTGAGAGAGACACATCTATTGGTTGCTTCCTGCGCTCACCCTGACCCAGGGATTGGGAATTGAATCTGCAACCCTTTGGTGTACTGGCTGATGCCCTAACCACTGAGCCAATACCAGCCACCGCAGAAAGAGTGACCTTTCTAAAAAAAAAATATACACACACACACACACATATGTGTGTGTGTGTGTGTGTGTATATATATATATATATATATATATATATATATATAATTATTTCAGAGAGGAAGGGAGAGGGAGGAAGAGATGGAAATATTAATAATGAGAGATAATTACTGATTGACTTCCTCTTGCAGGCCCCCTACTAGGGATCAAGCCCGAAACCTAAAACCCAGGAATAAAATCGTGATCTCCTGGTTCATAGGTGGACACTCAACCACTGAGCCACATTGGCCAGCCCACCCTGTTTCTTGCTCTCACAGTGTCCTGTTCTCTTCTTTACAGCACTGATAGAGATATTAGCTGGCTGCTTACCTGCTTGATATATGTCTTCTCTGTCAGGCTGCAAGCTCCACAAAGACAGGGGTACTCACCTGACTTCTCACCACTAAACTCCAGCCCTGAACACAGTGCCCAGCATACCAGACACCCAATAAATATGAAATTAGTAAATAAGGAATGTCCACACCGACCTTTGGTTCTTCATGGTTTCTATTGTCTCAATTATTGCCTTGTCAATTTTTTCCCCCGTCTGCTTAGAGACTTAGCGTGTGCAAAGCCTTGCCTTTGTCTTGCCCGCATCTGTGAAGAAAGCAAAGAAGCGGAGCTCAGCCTCTCATACATCTAAAGGAAACAAGTTCAGGCTCTTTGATCTTGCTTAAGGCTTAGGAATAGCTGGTATGTAGCAGAACCAAAACTAGAACCAAGATTTCAGAAAGATTCACTCAGTGCCTTGGCTCTTCCGTTCTAAGTGGTTAATTGTTATCAACAAAGAATTAAAAATACATGGAAATACAAGAAAAGGATATTTAAACAGAGCTAGGGAAAGCCATAAGTCCTATTTAGTCTTCTTTATTTGCATTGTCTTTTCAGGTTAATAAGCAAATTGGGCTCATTTATGCGTTCTCTTCCAAGCGAAGCCAGACAGAATAACCTGTCTCTGGAATTTCATAATTGGAGACTCTTTTCAGGTTTTATGAAGATTTATTACAAGCGAGGCATGATAGTGGGTAATAAAGCTAGCTTCATTGACTGCAGCAATGATGGAAAGTAATTAAAAGCTGTGGCCATACTAGATTTTAATTAGTGTAATGGAATGTCTAAAATGCAGAAGCTATAGCCATTCATTATTCTGTTAGAGTTCCATATTCTCTAAAACATTAATGTGTAAAAGTATGCCCCAAGACATAATGGCTACATATAATGGATTATTTTGAATATGAACATTATTTTAAATTTTGTGAAGACAGTTAATATTTTCAGAAATATCATCCAGGTAATTTTTCATGAAAAGTTTCTGCTGTCATAGAGCCACACTAGCACCTTATTTCTCCATTAGCTTTCTACAAAATCAACTTGTTCTTTTATCATTTGCAGAAAAGTACAGCAGTACCATATTCTGAGCATGGCTGTTCAAATATCATGATTGATTGACCCATTCATTTTTTTTTCTTTGAAATTAAAACAACTTGTGTAGAACAAGATGCCCTCCCCATTTACACTTTTGGACTCATCCAAGAATAATCTAATTCACAAAAATAAATATTTCAGATGAAAAATGTCAGACTGGAATGATCTGGTTTAGCTATCCAAACCGATTGAATGATCAAGTGTGGATCATCTGTAAAAATGGACACTAGCAATTTCTATCATCCCTGTATGCACATGCCACTACTCTCACCAGGAGGTGGAACCTACTCTCTTGAACCCAGTCTGGGCCAATAGAATGTAACAGAAGTGGCATTGTGAATTCTGAACAACAGGCCTTAAGACACTTACCAGCTTTTGGTTCTGTCCTCTTGGATTTAGTTCCCATGTAAAGGAGCTCAGGTGATGCTTCTAAATGCTGAAAGACCAGATGGAGAGGAGACCCAGCCACCCCAGCCATTGCTGCCATTCCAGGTAAGGTACCAGTCACCTGACTGAACCTTAGATGCTCCAGCTCTCACTGAGTTCTCAGCTCAGTGATGCCACATGTGTGACCTCAGCCGATACCACATAACGTAGAGACAAGCTATACCCACTTGCCATGTTCAAATTTCAGAATCATGAAAAAATGGTTGCTTTTTTAAACCACTATATTTAGGGGTGTTTTTTTTACAAAGGAACAGATAGTTGAAACACTAAGATAATAATTTATTTTTGCTCCATGTAGACATAAGCTAAATTGGTCAGTTCAATACACATATATTGAGCAACTACTGTGAGTGCTAGGGGTACAAAGATGATTGATAAATAGTTTTAGTCTTTAAGAACATCTTGTTTAAAGAAAGATATAAAAGTAGAATCACAAAATTATATTTTAAGTGCTAACACTGAGGTGTACAGTTAAGAATTTTAAGGCGGAGGGAGGGAACAGCTGAGCTGAGTATTGAAATATAAGTAGGAATTATCCAGATGTAAAAAGAACAGAGGTTATATAAACCTTTGGGGGGGGGCGTTGACAGTGAGTGGGGGTAGGAGAGTAGGGGACATAGTAGAGGAGCAGGAAGAAATTTGGTGTGACTACAGTGTGATATGAAACAGGGAATGATGGGAGGTAAGCCTGGGGAAGATGCCAGAATATGGGTAACCTCATGTCCAGTAAGGAGGTGGGTCTATGTAGTATATGAAACAGCATGTACGCTGGGCATGGAGCAGAACTAACTTTTAAAAGAGTCACCAAGGTATATACATTAACAGGACCCACATCTATCATGGTAGCAGCCTGGACTCTTTTAATTGTGATGAAACCTCAATTCAAAGTGGATTAAGTGAAAGAGATTATTTTTTGGTTCATGTGGCAGGGAAGCAAGCTCAGGTGGCTCACAGAACTGGAAAAAAAGCTGGAGAAACCTGGGATGCAAAGGACAGAACTAGAAACCCCAAATCACCAGGACACACTCAACATCCCAGGAGACATTTACTTATTATCTGTTCATCTCCCCGAGGCAAATACTTTAAACCCTTTAACTGTTTCTTCTAGTTATTACCTTATCTTTCTAAAAAATATGCCTAAACTCCCTTTTTTTGAATTCTCCAATGTAGACATTGTCCACTCATTTTCTCTTTAGATAGATGAAGATTTTGGTTCTGTTGCATTCCATTTTCTTTGCCTCTACCCTGTCAATTTAATTAGATTACAATTTCTGATGAACTGCACATCTGTGTTTTACTATTACGACCACGTGTATATCTCTCACTGCTCAGTGAAGTGGTGTACCATCATTACATTTACGTTCTTATACCACTTTTGTTTTACCTGGAATTAAAATGGACTTCTTTTTTATTGTTCGGTTTCATATAAATCAACGAACTCTAATAATTCTTCTAATAATTCTTCAAAAACACTTGTCAATACACACTTTCCACTGTCAGACTTACAATATTTGGTTTCCATAGTCTCTCCACTTTGCTCCTTGAGCCCACGGCCCTGCCCCAGGCTGGACCTGCACCTTCTGCCCCAACAGGAGCCCACGTTTCTCTAAGCCGCCATTCTGGGGACTCCCTTGGCCTGGGTTGGAGCTCCTGTCTTCTGGATTCATTCTTCTATCTTAGTCCATCCTTAAAGTGAGTAGCTGGAGCCAGGAAAAAGCTGCACTGAAGGTCCACATTTCCACGTGGCTCTGCTCTTTGCGCTCTGTGTGATCTTGGATCACTTACTTTCCCTCTCTGGGCCTCATGTTCTCTGCTAGAAAGTGAAGCAAATGATTCTGGTTCACAAGGTGCTTGGGAAGATGAACTGGGTTTACTTGTGTAAAGTGAGTGGCTTGGTGCTGGGTCCATGTGAGGTTAGTTCCTACGGAACGCCTAGTCTTCAGCCTTCATGTTACTTAGGCTGATGGCCTGTGTGCCACTTACGCTCCACTGCTGGGATCCAGAAACTAGGTCCTGTGTGTTACACGGAGGACACCTGTGGTCTGTTAACTGCACCCTCCCACACCTCCTCACCCTGTGCCCACTGAACTCAACCCCAGAGAACATTATCCTTGAGGTGTGAAGTGCTAAACTTTCACAACCTGGACGCAACTTGATGGTGGCTGTACCATCTGCTGAGGCAGGTTAATACGGGAGAAAAATGGGCTCATCGGGGCTTTTTTGCATAAACAGGGAAATTTATTATCTGGTTGACTCCAAATGTAAGACTTTTACAAACAAGCACTGTCTCATTTGAGGTACATAACAGCTCCCAAAGTGGATGTATCACTTGTTATAATTCTCTTTGTACAGAAGGAGGAACAACCTTGGAATTGGTTTAGGGTTTCCCCAGGGTCTTATTATGTAATAGAGCTGGTACTCGAAGCCAGCCTTCTGAACTAAATAACACACGCCAATCATCACACCTATTAGACAAGGACCACCTTGGACTGTTCAAGCCCCTTAACTTGCATATTACAGTTAATTTCCCCAAAAACATCTCTGGGAGGAAGGTAACACCTCCTTCCATGAGCAAAGAAATGGGCTGCTGGGAAGTGGTGGAGCCAGGACTGATCTGAGGCTGTGTGACTCCGAAGCCCTGGTCCACCCACTACAAGAACTCCTGCTCCAACACATGGACCCTCTCAACTGCACCAAAGCCTCAGTAGGATGTGCTCCAGGCAACTAGCACCGGGCTGCAAACGAGTGTTACTGACTACTCACACTCCTAGCTGGCTGTTCTGGAAGCATAGGTTTTGAGACGTCTGGAGAGAGTGGCAGAGTGAGCTAGCCTTTCATCAGGACTGAGTCAGTCCCACCTCAAAGACCTGCCAACAGTGAAGTAAGGGTTTGCCTGGCCGCCTTGGTTTTCTAGGCCCCACCCCAGCCTCTGATCATGCAGCCGTGCCCGCCCACTCACAGGACACAGGGCATGCTGGGCTGCTTTCATTCTTTCCTTCATTTTTTGGGATGGGAAATGGGCAATGGCAAACAGCTAACATTTCTGGAGAATTTACCCTGAGGCAGGAATTTAGGATAGAACTGGAGAAATCATTTCGCAACAACTGAGGAGCTGCTTTGGGCACGCCATCACAGCAAGAACTTTCCTTCATTCACTCAGCAGATATTTATTACAGTGCTAGGTGCTGTTCTGGGCCTGGGGTAGTCAACAGACAAGAGTCCATATTTTAATTTGTTTACTTATTTTTTTGTTAATCTTCACCTCAGGGTATTTTTTCCATTGCTTTTCAGAGAGTGGAAGGGAAGGAGGGAGAGGGAGAGAGGGAAACATCAATGTGAGAGAGGCACATCAATCAGTTGTCTCCCTCACCCCCTGACCTGGTGTGGAGAGTGAACCTGCAACCCAGGTATATGCCCTTGACTGGGAATTGAACCCGTGACCCTTTGGTGCATGGGCTCACGCTCTAACCACTGAAAGGCACTGGCCAGGGCGAGTCCATATTTTTAAACACCAGACTATAATATTTTAGGTCATCTATGCAGCAACTGGAATTTAAATCCCAAGTTAAGAGCATTGACCTCAAGTGTATAATCTTAACCACACCATCTACACCATTCTACTTCCCACCATCTATCCACTCCCCTTTTACTATTTTGTTTACTTATTTTTGTTTACAACATCTAAAAATCCAAGGTTTTTGCATGTAGCATTCACTGTGCAAAGACAGGCAACCTTGGAATTTCTAAGAAATGAAAACGGCTGCATTTGGTATTTGTTGGAATAATGGGATTAGAGACCTTCGGCGTTGGAAGAGACTTGGCACAGCTTGTGATCCAGTCCTGCCTCCCTCCTTTCCCCCTCTCTCCTGCTCCATGTCTTTAACCAATATACTAGGGTACTCTTTGAGGGTCACCCATCTTCTTACCCACCCTTGTTCACCGGGAGCCTAGTCCATTTTTGAACAGACTGAGTGCTAGAATTATATTATTTACACTTAGCTACAGTCTGTTTGCTTTATCATGGCCTGCCTCCATGGTCTGGCTCCTGTTTCATTCCAGTCTCTCTTTTTAGTGTCCCCCTTGCTACTTAAACCACTGGCTTTCTTTCAAGTCCTTAAATGTACCAAGTTCTTTCCACCTTTTCTATTCGCTCTGCTTAGAATGCTTGTCCCTATGTTCATTTGGCTATGAGGAAGGCATACTTCAGGTCTTGATTTAAATGTGACTTCCTTAAAAAAGCCTTTAATGAATTCTAAAGTTAATTTTTTCTTTCAGAGTTTGTTGGATAGATGGGTGGATGAAATGGATAAAGTGAGTTATACTCATTACTTTTGATTCCACCTTTAGGTTTTACTACATAAGCTTAGCTCCACTTCTTCATGAGATTCCCCTTCCATTATATGCAGAATGAGTTTACATCCTGGCTGACTCTTTTGTAGCTTAAACATCCTCAGTTTCTTCTGTATTCCATTGGATACCAGAGCATAGGTGTGGCTGCTATATTGTTCATAAGGCACCTCTCATGGTCATATTCGATTCGAGCTGAATCTGAACAAAATGGAATTTAATGCATGGGAGGAAAAATATCCTTGACAGGGGCCAGCTGTGAATGAAAGGATCAATAAATAACGGAAACAATGACAGGAGATCAATATAGTGATGTTGCCAAGAGCAGCTAAGTACAAAAAAGACTCACATTTATGGCATTTATACCATTCATACAAATACCTACAGACATTTTACCAATCAGCCCTTTCCCCAGGAGGCCACGGAGGTGAGCCACTCAGACTTCTCTTCCCAAGAAACTGCCACAGGTTCCTAAGGCCAACAATCTCCAGCCACAGCACCTTTAAGTCCCCTGTGACATCCCAGCCATGGCCTCGCTGCCCTCTGGTTCTGGCCAATGACTGAGCACTGGTCCTCTAACAAGTAGTTTTGTTCAGGGACAGCCTTTTGGCCTGGCCAAGACTTTCAGTAACTTAACCATGTTCTGAGGCGCTTCCTAACCAAATTTGATTCTCCTTCTTTCTCAGTCACAAGTCTTCCTTCTTCCTCTCCCTTTATCATCATACTTAGCTAGTTCTTAATATTAATAATGGGAAGAAAGCAATGGACAGGCCCGGCATTATAAGCACGGTCATCTTGGCAGCTCACCAGGAAGCTTCAACTTCACACTCCCCAGGGAACCACCTGTCCATGCCCTGCAAACCACGGAAGGAAAAGATCCAAGAAAGGGGGAGATAGGTGCATGCACAGTTAAGTTGGGTGACATAGGGAAGGTGCTTGCCTGTCAGTCTAACCTGGGAAAAAGATAATTGGCTAGATGGGTAGAGCCACTGCAAGCATGTTAAGCCCTCAGTCTTAATTCGTTAAGCTCTCAGTCATAATTCCCAGACAAAGAATTTTCACTCTCACCCTAACTGGTTTGGCTCAGTGGATAGAGCGTCGGCCTGCGGACTGAAGGGTCCCAGGTTCAATTCCTGCAGGGGCATGTACCTTGATTGCGGGCATATCCCCAGTAGGGGATGTGCAAGAGGCAGCTGATCGATGTTTCTAACTCTCTATCCCTCTCCCTTCCTCTCTGTAAAAAAATCAATAAAATATATTTAAAAAAAAATAAAAATAAAAGAATTTTCACTCTCTTGCTTTGCTCCTGCTCCCTTGCATTCTCTTGCTTCGTGACCCACACTTGCCCATATGGTAGCCCACCATGTGGCCTTAAGCAGCCACATGGCCATGCGGCCCCCACATGCAATGGACTGCAACTGGGAACACAAGCTAACCTAGCCAGATGCTGAACTAGACTGGGCTTTAATATGGAGCACACACTCTGGACAGTGGACTTAATCCTAGCCCGGCCGAAGACAAGATTGGACTTTTCCATGGCAAGACAGAAGGAGATGGGACATTGGAAGGAAACCTCTCTAATTTTATATCACCCACAAAGCTTTCCACAAAAACCCCATCCTCCCATGGGGGACTTGGAAAATTCTTTTCCCAGTAGCACCCCAAGAACTCCACTTGCATTGGTAACAGGTGGGGACCACGAATAACACCTTCATAGGTGTCAGAACTGCATTGCCAACTAAAGTCTCTCCTCACCTACTCTGGCTCCCTCTCCCCTTTATCTTTCCTTCCATAAACCTTTTGCACATCTAATTTCTTGGTGTCTGCTTCTCAGAGGACCCAAACTGAAACTCAGAGCCTTATTTGAGAAAAATGAATCAAAATCAATGGAATACAAATTTAAATACACATCCCTGAAAGCAATCTGTACAGAAATGAAGAGCTCAGAGCTCAGAGATATTCAGCTTCATTAGCATCACAGCAAACCCACCTCTGTCAGAGGTTCCACTTCCAGGAACCTTGGCTACACGGTGGAATCGCCTAGTTCTGATGCCTGTTTCCCACCTGGGCCTGCTGTGTGGCTTCTGCACCAAGGTTTTTCAAAGCTCCCAGGAAGTTCTGATGTTTGCCAGGATTAAGAACCACAGCTCTGCATGGATGCCTGGAGGGATAATTGACCATAGGAATTTGATTCCTGGCCTTCCTTCTTTTGAATATATGACAAAATCCTGTTTTGGTGTTTCTGCTTCTAATTGACTTGTGATGCTGAGCAAGACCGGTACTGTCTCTGAGGTTTCCAGTCCAGACCTGAAAAGTATGAATTTCATTACCTATTTTGCTGAATCAAATGAAACAATGAATATTAAAACACTTTGAAATTACTTTGGGGTTATTAATGATGGTTATTCAATATAGACCTTGGCAGATACAAGACTTTACAAACCTGATCTTGGGATAAGAATCTTGGGTAGAGATATCTGAAACTTCCTGATCACTTCACTCTGCGAATGTAAACTCTTAGGAGGCGAGGATCATCTTGTCTGTGTGTTTGGTGGTATTAGTAACAGGTAATGACAACGCATTATAGGAAGGCAATTAATTTTTGCCCAGATGAGCTAGACTGGTATTTCTTAATTTCTTTTTCATATTTCACTTGCATCAGATTCTCTTTGGGATGCTGGTTAAAATGCAGGTGTCTGGGCAGGAAGGCATACAAAATACAAATGAAGGAAGGTAAGGGATTGGGGAACAGTCTGCATTTATAATAATCACCCCACTAATTCTTATGCAAACCAAGGTGCCACCTCACTCTGGTGTGCTTGGAGCCCGGATTAGTCCCTAATTAAAATGACAATGCCCTTCATTCCTCTGAGAAGAATTCATTTCATCACAAACTTATTTTAGCACCAAATCCAGCCCACTGTTACAACCACTTGATTGCAAATTACTTGATCAGTGTAGACCTTACACATTAAAATGGAAACAATTTAAAAATGGGTTTTAAGAATGCAATGGACATAAAAATAAACACTCAGCAAACATAGTTTTCTATTTAAGAATATAAATGGAAAATTTTCATTATTCAGTAGCATAAGTACAGACATAATCAGGAATTAAAGGAATAGCTCTTCTTACTTCTCCCAAGCACAACGCAGTCAAGTTGACTCAATAGATCTGATACCTTTGTAATTAAGTAGTTATTAATAACAGGAGAGGAGCAAAGGGAAGGCCAAATATGATAGGCATGTCATTTGGGCAGCTTCACCAGGAAGCTAAAGCTTTACACTCCCCAGGGAGCCACCAATCTATTTCCCCCAGATCACTGGGGGAAGGGACTGGACAGAGAGGAGAATAGATGCTTGCCCAGTAAAGTTGAGGTGATGCTGGGAAGGTACTTGTCTGTCAGTCACACCTTAGAACAGGTCATTGGCCAGAATAGGCGTGGACACTGCAAGGGTGAGAAATTTGGGATATTTACTCCCCTAAATATTTTTTTTTTCTAGAAGTTGCTCTACTTGGGTATTTTTTTCCATCTTGTCTTCTAGCTCACTGATGCGGTCCTCTGCTTCTTCTAGTCTACTCTTGATGCTTTCTATTGAGTTCTTTACAGCAGCGATGTCATTTTTAATTTCTTCTTGGTTCTTCTTCATTTCCTCTTGGTTCTTGCTCATATTGTCGAATTTGTTTTCCATTCTTTTCAGCCACCTTATGACCATTTCTCTGAATTCTTTTTCTGGAAGGTTGCTTGCCTCCATTTCGTTTACTTCCTTTTCTGGTGATGCCTGCTTTTCTTTCATATGCGGGCTGCTTCTTTGTCTCCCCATGGTCTCTCTTCTCTGGGTGTCTGGTTATGTAGTTCTCTCTCTCCTGGGTTGATTTAAAGGCACAAAATACAGCACTACCAGGCACAACTCACAAGGCACTGAACAGGAATGTATTCACGATATTAATAAACTCCAATAAAGGTGACCACCAGAGAAAGGCAAATTAGGTGATAGGAGAGAAAGAAGAAGAGGAAAAAAGAAAGAAAGAAAGAAAAAAAGAAAAAAGGAGTGTGAAAATGAAATTGGGAAAAGGGAAAGTAAAGAGATAAAAAAAAGTAAGAGAGACAAGAAAGTTACTAAGAGAGAAAGGGGAACAGACTATATATATTGGGGATAAAACTCCAATAGAACAATCACTAATCCCAGCAAATGCCAGCAACAAGTGCCTGGGGATTAGTACAAACTACAACACCAACTAATATGGAGTGAGGCAAGGGAAAGCTGAAGCACAAAACAAACAAAAGAAGAATAAGCAAAACAATCTCACAAAAAAGCATAAAAATTCGATATAATCTACATTCAAGCAAACAACAACAAAAGGACAGAGAGAAGGACAAGTTTATGGATAGCTCAGACAGCGAAGGGAGAGGTGTATGTGGACTTGGAGCAGGGGATTGGAGATTAGATATGTAAGTAGGGTGAAATTTTAACGAGGGGTAAACAGAAAGAATAGGGAAAATCTAAAGCAGTAAAAGGGTAAGATAAACAGGACACTGAAAAGGGGGAGGTTAGGAAGAGAGTGATGGCCTAAAGGTAGAGTTGAGATAGAGTAGAACGATGCTAAAGGAAAGATAAAAATAGAATGTAGAACCCTAATCCCAAAATAAAATGACACTTAAAAAAAAAAAAAAGATAAAATAGCAGTAGTAATAATATGGATTGAAAATAAAAATGTAATAATTAAAAAGGTAAAATCAAGTGATGAAAATAGAAAAAAAAGTTTCTTGATTAAAAGATGCAAAAAATGAAAATAAAAAAAAATAAAAAAATAAAAAAATAAAAGGTAAAAATAAAATGTGAAGTAGTGAAGGTCATTCACTTCCTCTGTTTTTCTGTTTGGCACGCCTGTTTCTCAGTCCAGACAGTATTGCAGTTCCCTGCGATCCACTGCTCTTCAGTGTTGTCAGCCAGTCCTGATTTTAAGCAGGCGTTGTGTCTTAATTTCTCGTATTTCTTTATTTTTGATTACACAAGAGTCAATTTGTGATTCAGCCCCTGGGTGGCAGTGTTTCTGGATTGACTTCCGGGTCTATCTATGGCCTCTCTAGGCAGTGTTAGAGCCTTCTTTCCCTGTGGCACTCACTACCGGTTTGTGGGAGTGGGCTGCCTCAGAGCTGACTCTCTGATGGTCACTCCCTGCTCCGATCCCCAGGTTCCAGAAAAACAACTTTCCCCTGCAGTCTCCCAGGGTGTCCCCAACTGGGTGATCCTATGTATTGGGCTTAGTAATCAGAAGCAAGAATTTCAAGAGGAAAAAGCCCAGTTGTGCGAACTCCGGGACTGCGCGTAAGCCCAGGCACCCAGGGAACGCAGGGGCTGCGCGTAAGTCTGGACTGCCTGAAATTCTTAGGGTGTCCCTGCATGTCAGATCAAAATGGGTTGCTTTTTAGAGTGCCCTTCTCTTAGCAGCTCTGAGGACCCCTTTCCACAATCACAGATCACGCCAGCCCCCACAGCCACGGATTTTTCTAGGCACAGACTTCCCTGGTCCTCCAGCTCCCGCAAAACGCGCGTTCCTCTCTCCCGCCGGGACCAGAGACCTCACCTTATCCCAGGCGAAATCTGACCTTTCTGTGGTGGAGTGTAGAGCTCCTCTGAACCCGTGTGTTTGCGCCAATTAGGGAGCGTTGTTCTGGGGCTCGCAGCTGTTCCTTGGGTGCCGCAGTTGTGGATTCTCAGGCTTCCGATAAGCTCCACTTTCCGGATCAAGATGGCGCAGACTCCGCGTCCAAGCCCGCAGCTCCGGGAGGGGACCCAGCCGCAGTTGGTGCTGCCAGGTCAGGGGAACCCCGTTTAGCAGTCCCCCACCTCCTTCTGGAATTCAGCTGTCTCCCAACCAGCCAACAAACACTCCTTGTGCGACCCTCAGCTGTTCTTTCTTTCTGCTCCGGGACAAGGCTCGGAACACGTCTGTCTATTCCGCCGCCATTATTCCCTCCTACTCCCCTAAATAAAGGAGTTCTCTTTCTTGGTTCTTCTTGTGCTCTTGAGACTTTTGTTGCAGGGTTGTCTCTCTCGGTTCCCCTGCCTTATAGTCCATGGCCATGTGGACCTCCACACACAGTGGGCTGATGGACTACAACTAAAAGTCACTCATCCTATTGTGTGAGTCTCAGAAAACAACCCCCAGTACCCAGTGGGAAGAGGGCACCCCAATTTCTCTGATAACAGATCTACTTCCTGTTTTCATCATTTCTCACATGGATTCTACAGTTTCTTCCTAGCTGGTCTCTTCCTGCTTCCTATGCCTCTAGGACAGCCTTGGGCAAACTACGGCCCGCGGGCCGGATCCGGCTGTTCTATCCGGTTCTCTTGCTCTCCCCTCCGCTCCTTTACTTCGAATTTATATTAGTTCACACAAACACTCCATCCATGCTTTTGTTCCGGCCCTCCGGTTCAGTTTAAGAACCCATTGTGGCCCTCGAGTCAAAAAGTTTGCCCACCCCTGCTCTAGGACCATCCCTGTAGAGCAGGGTGATCTTTCTGGAATACTGTATTATTTCCTAATTCATAGTCTTTAATGCCCCCTTGCTTAAATCCTTGTTACTCAAAGCGAGTTCCCAGAAGCACTGATATCATCAGAGCTTGTTAGAAATGCAGACTCTCAAATCCCACCCAGAATCCACAGAATCGGAATCTACATTCAGAACCACTTACATGTGATTTGTATGTTATTACAATGTGAGAAAGCCTTAGTCTATAGCATATTTTACAAGCTGCTGAGCTTGGTAGGCAAAGCTCCTTGTGGCCCCTCTTCCTTCCTCTAACTTTGCCCCACACCTTACTCTCCTTCCACCTTCAGCAATGGCAAATTATCTGAAGCTCTGCACACTTAGTCTGATATTCCACTTACTCACACTTCCACACTTGCTGCTCCCACTGCCTGGAACTTGCCTGGGCATCCCTGCTCCGGGAAGCCTCCCCTGGTCCTCCCTGAGGGAGTTATTGACTGTCCCTTCTGAAATGTTTCTGTATCATCTATATCACATTATGTTATGATTGTTTTTTGTTGTCTGTTTTCCTAGATTGTGACCATGTAGACCTATTTTTATTTTTAATAATACTTAGTTGATAAATTGAGTTGAAAACAGGGAATATGTTGCTCAAAGAACTAATGAACTTGAAGATCAGGGTCACTGCATACGTGATGTAATGTAAACTATGATGTGACGAGCACCCCCTTGTGTTGTGCAGTTTACAACTGTACACGGCAAATCTGGGAAAGATTACATTTGGTCTCTGTACTAGCCACATGCCAGTGATGACAAGTGGCAGAAACCAATTCAAGCTCGTTTATTTCAAGAATGAGAACTTAATATAAGAATAATGGAATAATTTGGGGATTATAACCAGAATTTATGAAACCGAAATGGAAACAGAAATTCAAACAGTTATATGACTTTTTATTTCTTATGGCTGTTTCCCTTTGCATATCAGTATTAATTGTCTTCAGAAAGGTTTTCTTTGCTTCTTGTAACATACAAACTTGTGACCACTGCATAGCCCCCAAGTTTTGGTATTCCTGGTTCAGCTACCCAGAAGGACAGAGATAAGTTATACAAAATTCTCAGGGAAGATAATCTGATTGGCTCAGCTTGGGTTAGTGTTAATGCATTGACTAGCCAGCTATGGATTGGCATGGGGCTGTGCAGTCTAATATGGCTGCTAGGGGCATATTTCTAGGGATATGTGTGTGGTAGTGTCCCCTGAAAGATGGGGCTTATCAACTGGTGATTGGAACCATACCCCAAAGGAAATGGTGTCCATTATAGTGCAATTATGTAACAGACTGGCTTGACTACTTAATACTAAGAGTATTATTGAGGCAGGGGCCATAGGGTTCATTCCCCTATGAGCCAGGAAGATTTGCTTGGTTCTTTGCCAACAACCGCATTGAGCCCTGAATTGTTGTCTCAGTAATGCTGTAGTTAAGAGTTTCCCTTCATCCCTTTCCTAGTTCAGCAACCATAAACTATAGCGAAAGAATGAGGAATGGAGAGTACAGACCCCCACGAAGACAAAGAGTAAAATCTACTGACAGACTTTGCATTCACCAAGGGCAAGAAATAGATCTTATTTATCTCTGTCCTTTTTCCCTCTCAAGAGACTAAAACACTTCATGAGTCTCCTAGGCAGTGGTCGGCAAACTGCGGCTCGCGAGCTACATGCAGCTCTTTAGCCCCTTGAGTGCGGCTCTTCCACAAAATACCATGGCCTGGGCAAGTCTATTTTGAAGAAGTGGCATTAGAAGAAGTTTAAGTTTTAAAAATTTGGCTCTCAAAAGAAATTTCAATCGTTGTACTGTTGATATTTGGCTCTGTTGACTAATAAGTTTGCCGACCACTGTCCTAGTGGATTGCATTAAAATGGAGTAGACCTGGCAATTTTTTATTCCAGACACAGGCAGATTAGAACAGTTTTAAAAGTAATGTATAAACAGGATGTCATGAGTTGCTTAATATGAAACTATTACATTATAAACTTTGATTCAGTGGCTTTCAAATGAATGGAACCTTAATTTATTGTGAATGTAATAGTGGTTTTGGGTCAGGTATACTGAGGTTTATATAGACTTTACCATGTGCTAACACTTTCAAATCTTTTAACCCTTTTCTCTAGGCAAATTATTTAACCCTTGCAAATCTCATTTCCCTCATCTATAAAATAGAGATAATAATAAAATCTACCTTGTAGAATACTTGCAAGAACTAAAGGGGAAAAATGTATATTCTTGTACTTGGCACAGTGCTTAGCATATAGTGAACATTTGATAATTGATAACCATTATAGTTATTTATGCATTTATTTATTTCAAATAATGACTAGCTAAGAAACATTTTGCCAAGACTCTAGGCACCCACATGAGGAGGTTAATATTTCTGGGTTGCATCATAATCCCAAAACATCCATGATGGCCTGGACACAATAATAACTCTTTAAAGCCAGCTAATTTGCCACGAGGGAGCTTACAAAGATAATGTTTAATGAGAACAGGTACAATCTGCATGTGTTCTTTCTAGAGCTTGCACAATTTCCAAGGGACAAAAGTCCAACTCAATATTAAAGTGTTTTTGAGCACTAAAAACACTGCGCAGTAAAAGCCAAAGGCAGAATAAGCAATTTTCTCTCTTCAGTGTGCTCCAAGCATTCATCTCTCTCTAATCTCCTCTAAATCACCATGACTAAATCCTTGTCACTGTTTGGGTCAGGAGGAAATAAATATCATTCTTTGTAATTAGAAACTCTGGTATTCCAGAAATCTTGACCAAACTACCTTGGCTTCTTTTTCAGTATCAATCAGCTGACAGGTCCTCAGTGCATTCTGTAGTCCTTTCAATTATGTCTCCAGAATAGATGATCCAGTCACCAATGGGGGTCTAAAACCAGAAAGCTGCAGTCTGAATGATTTCCTTAACAAAGAATGAAGAGGCAGAGAGAAAACTCATTGAACTGAAAGAAAACCCAGTGATAACTGGCTGGATACTATTCAATAAGCAAGTTCTGTCCAAACAGCCAAAGTAAATTGGTTTGGGTTAATTTACTGAAGGTATATGATATATTAACCAGTCAATCACAACAGAAACTGAAGAGCTTCTACTTAATTTTGCCATCCATGTTCATTCATTTGCTAGTTTTGTCCATTTCTTTTATTAGACCTCAAGCTCAACAGGACAGAAACCGCAAGTATATCATTTTACTACTGTAACATTATTGTATGACATATAATAGGCACTCAGGAATGCATTGAATAAGTATGAATGATTTCAAGCTAATGGGGACATATGTTTCTGCCATAGCCAAATTCTCTGGAAGTAGATACTGAGTCAGAGGTTGGAGTGCAAGATTTTTTATTAGATATCAGCACTTCTGAAAGAAAGGAAGAGGACAAGATTGGGAAGAAGAGAAAGTCAAATTGTGATAAGGCCTAACAAGCCTTGGCCAACTTGGCAAGGAGTCTTTGGAGCAAATTGTCTACTAGAATGTCTTGCATCACCAAGATAACTGGCTCTTCATGTCACCACCTTGCTGAAGCAGTCCTTGCAGGCTTCCTCAGGAAAGGCATCACCTCAGGTAAGGAGGCTTTCTGCAACTGAGGGCAGCCCTGAAAGAGTTGAAATCTAGAAGCTGTCTGCTGACCCCATTCTCCCAGAGCTGGAGAGCAAGTCCTTCCTTGAAAGGGTAACTATGTTGTGCGTCTTCGGGTATGCCTCTGTTTCTGCTGCTTTTTTTCTCTGGAGAAGAAGGTTCTCTGTTGGCTCAGCACAGATGTGCCATGAGAGATCTCAAACTGAGTTTAGAGGTTGACCTATAAATAAACTATTCTACATAATAAAGCAGGAGGCTTTTAATTTTTTTTCCTGACAATGAGTAAAGAATGGATAAAAACAGAGAGGTCCAAGAAATTGGGCTGAAGACTAATGTCTAATGTAAGAATTAGAAGAAATGATTAAAGGATTTTGTTAAGCTCTGAAAAAATAAATATTTAATTTTAAATTATCTGCCCTATGACTTCTCATCTCCACTGCCCCCTGCCCATGAGAGTTACTCTGTTCCTATATTAAAAACCTATGCTTCTGATCCACATGTATCTTGTTAGTACACTGGAGTACATTCAAAAGGTCAAGGTCTACCCATTTAGCTCAAAAAAACACACAATATACTTAGTGTTAAGGAGTGGAGCAGAGACATAGCCAGAAAACATGGAGAAGGTATCCACCCAACAGAGACCTTTAGAAGTCTATGAAAACAAATCTATCAAGATAGCAAAACTGGAGCATTTCCAACTGAACCTGGCAACTATTCAGTCTGACCAGGCTCTGTTTCGCTCTCATTTCCAGTGTGTGAAGGCCAGGGAACAATTGTTACTGCCATAGTCTCACTTGGAACAAATCAACTAGCTAAGATTCATACCAACCATTGACTTCGTATATGAGTGCACATAGCTTATGTCTACCTTTATTGACTATCCTTGTAGGGTTCATAGCATGGGCATGTCCTCTGTGTCCACTTGAGCCCCCAACAGTGATTTCATGGAAATCCAGAAAAGAAAACTGAGTTTTGTATGTAGGTCACACACAACAGTGAAACACATGCAGGGGAAATTAAATATCCATTGAGAGCAGGAAATTTCAGTATGGAGCCATGAGAAACAATTCCAAGAAGTTCTAGGATAGCATGGGTTGTCAGTTTTGAGATGACATTTATGTCATAATATTCTTCAAGGCAAGAGTTCAGAAGTCAATTCACTCAAGGAGCAATAGTTCAAGGATAATCTCCTCAGAATGAATAACGGTTGCAAAGAGAAGTCATTTGAATCTAAGAATTTCAGTAATTATACCAATACTTGCACACATACAGTCTATTAAATATTTGTGTTGCAAGCCTTCAAAAACACAGCTCAAACTGGTTGAACCCTAGAGCGGTGGTTCTCAAACTGGGGGTGATTTTGCACCCAAGGGACTTTTGTCAACATCTGAAAATATTTTTGGTTGTCACAAGTGGGGGGTGACTGGTATCTAGTAAGTAGAGGTCAGGGATACTGTTAAACAGCCTGCAAGCTACAGGACAGCACCCACAACAATAAATCATCAAAGATTTTTATACCTGGCTCAATGTATCTCTCTCCACTACTCCTGCCATCATTTTTGGTGATTTTGGCATTCATGTAATGAGGCATCCAACTTCCTGACCTCTCAGTTGCTTAACTGCCTCATCTCCAAAATCTTTCTCCACCCCACCTCAGTCACCCTCTCCCATGAGCACACGTAAGGTCTTCTCATTAGTAATTACTGCAACTTGAAAGTCTTAACTTAAAGCATAGCAAACCCTGACCACCGCCAGTTTCCTAATATGTTCTTTTTTAGTGCCCTCACTCTAGCAATGTGTGGACTTCCTGAGATTCTAACATTGAGGCCTGCCACAGTTTCACTACCCATCACCCAGCACCCCCCCTTATTTTCAAACATATATTTCATCACTATTTACTTTCTTGAATATAAATTTCACTGTACTTTCCTGGAAAACCCCAAATTCTATTGATTAAAGCTAATTTTCTACCCATTCTACAGCTGCATTTAAGAAGCTAAATATGACTGGAGAAAAACAGTTGGTCTCATTTTAAATTTATCATCGCAAATCTCAAGTGGGCCCTCAGATTGAGACAACTGTTTCACACTTCTGTTTTCTCAAACTCCTAGCATCTCCTGACTCTCAGCTTGTAAACTTGCTTTTTTCACTAATAAAATCGAAGAGATAAGAAGGAAACTGCCTCCGTCTCCCATCAGAACATCCATCAACCTACATGCATTTGAGTCCAAATGTTCTGTCTTTCCCCTTATAACAATGAACACACTCTCCCTGCTTCTATCCTTTCTCCACCCTGCAGCCACAGTGAAGTGATTGCTTTAAAATACTTATTTGTTCATGTCATGCCCCTTCAATTTCTCCCCACTGACCTCAGGGGAAGGTCTCAATTGCTCAGTATTACTCTGCATTACTATAACAATAATATACTAATTAGACCGCAAGTCTTCTGGACGTCACTCCGAATATCCTTCCTGATGAATCCAGGGCCAGAGGGAAGGCAGCACGGGTCCCGGGTGCCTGTCTGTGGCCGGAGGAGGAAAGCCTGGGTCCCGGGTCCCGGGTACTGGGTGCTGGAAGGAAGCCGGTGCCAGCAGTCGGGAGAAGAAAGGCCTACTCTTGCATGGATTTTTGTGCATTGGGCCTCTAGTCACTATATAAGGCACTCCAGAATTGGGCCTTAGCTCCTTTTTCCAGCTTCCCCTCTCACTGCTTCCCACCCAATATCCAGATTCAAGGTTCAGTTTTTCCGAACCATTTGCCATCTACAGACTTTGCCATGAGTTCTTACCTCAAGGCTTTTGTAGGTGCGTGTTCCTCACCTGTGGAAACAAATCCTAACGGCGACGCCTCCCAAAGCCTGAGCCTACAGGGGTCCGGAAGCATTTCCTGCAGCCTGGCTCATCCTCCTCTCTGGCTGGAGCCACCAGTCCATCCTGACCAAGGGACGGGGAGCGGGTGGCTCTTCTATGTCTTTTAGCCTGTGCACGGCTGAGCCTAGCTCAAGCCTGGGGCACAGCATG
Source organism: Plecotus auritus (assembly GCF_963455305.1). Lineage (NCBI taxonomy): Eukaryota > Metazoa > Chordata > Mammalia > Chiroptera > Vespertilionidae > Plecotus > Plecotus auritus. The sequence goes on from NC_137773.1 coordinate 126,864,015, forward strand.
GAGCTTGATAAATGCTTGCTGAATTCAATTGAGAACTATCCTGCAAGCTGGGACTTGTGATTTGCTCTCCAGCCTGCTGGGAGATGTTCCAGCCATGCCCAGAAGGGGGGTTTTGTGTAAGATTGTCACTGGCTCTGCCTCCCAGGTAGGGTCAGAGTCCAGGTAGGGTAAACTCCCGGTGAGACCCAGAAGATTAACCTACAAGCACAAATCATTAGCCCTTAATGGTTCCCATTGAAGTTATTTTCACATGTGGTACTCTGTTAGGAAGCAGGATAGAATCATGTTTGTTTCTGCACCAGTGGATCAAATCTCAGTTTTTAGAAGGCTTGCACATCCTGGAAAAAGTAGTTTGTGTGTGTGCATATGTGCATGGGGAGTATTTTAAGGCTAAAGAGATTAACTTCTCTGGGAGCTCAAAATTCTTTGGGGGTTTTTGTGTATATAAGTCAAACATTGCCATATTTGAGATGTGATTCCCTCTTCAATCCCTAATCAATGGTCATCTTACTACTTCACACTTGTGATTCAGTCTCCTTAATTTTAAATTTCTTTCGAAAAGCACAAAACCTTCCAATGAGAGGGGTTTCCTTTGGAGTGCCCTGCATAAGCCATAGCCTCTTTGTTAGGCTCAGGAGGAGGCCAGATGTCCACACTGCCAATTTGTGTTCTTCCACTCGTATGCAAGCTGCCAAATGGCATGGAGAGAGCCCTGGACACAAGGCCAGGCAGGGCTCCACCAGTTGGGAGGGCGGAGAGCCTAGAGTGTGGCAACATGCTTGTCAAGGAGTACTCTGCCAGGCCAGGCCAGGAGGCCCTTGGCAAATGCAGACATCTGATGGCCTTCTAGGTACATCACAGTCTGAGGACAGTGGCATGGAATGTATTCCCAACTGCCTACCACCAAGGGCTTAGGTAGAAATGGCCAAATCAGACACTTCCTCAAGCATGGCCAGCATCTATCCAGGGCCAACCAATCCTCCTATAGACTGGCTTCTTCAAGAGCTTTTATCCTCTCGTGTTTTACTCTCTCTTTCCTATAATATCAAAATTCCCCTCTCTGTCAACTCATTCTTATCAGCATACAAGAATGCTGTGATCTTACCACAAAACCTTTCTTAACCCCATATTCCTCTCTACTGCCCTATTTCTTTGTTCCCCATCATAGCAAAACTCTTTGAAAGATTATATCTTCACTTTCTCCACAATCTTACTTCCAGTTTTTTTTTGTTTTTTTTTGAGCCCACTCTAAATAGCTTTTGTCTTCACCACTTTACTGATTCACTCTTGTTGAGATCAATACCCTCCATGTTGGCAAATCCAATCTTTTAGTCTTAGTCTTCATGTCTTAGCAGGATTTGCATTGCCAATCACTCCCTCTTTGTTGAAAACCTTTCTTCACTTGACCTCCAGGGTACCAGGGTAGACCTCTCTCCTGAAATCTACATTCTGAGTACCTTTCCAATAGCTCCATATGTATGTCTCAGCCACTCATAAGTTGTGAGATATGGGGAAAAATATTTAATCTCTTTGCACCTCAGTATCATTTTTGTAAATTAGACATAATGATCTTACCTAATTTATAATGATGTAGTGGAGATCAGATGAGGTAATAACATGAAGAGCATTGATCTTAATGCTTGGCATATAGTAAGTGCTCAATAAATGGCAGTTTTTTCTTTGTCCCTCCCCTACACTAGCGCCTCTTTTTGGATATTTTCCACTCAGTGAATGGTGTCATCCTGTCACTGGAATCAGAACCTGATATCACTCTTGATTCCTTCCTACTCCTAACCTCCCATATCAATCAATTACCAATGACTCACATGTCTACCTTTTAAGGATTTCTCAAGTCCCTCCCACCCCCTTTTCCTATTCCTGCTACCTCTTCTGCAGTTCATCTCTTGTCTGGCTGTGGCCTCCAATTGGTTATCCTATCCTTTAATATTGAGTTGGACTTTTGTTCCTTGGAAATTGTGCAAGCTCTAGAAAGAACACATGCAGATTGTACCTGTTCTCATCAAACATTATCTTTGTAAGCTCCCTGGTGCCAAATTAGCCAGGTTTAAAGAGTTATTATTGTGTCCAGGCCATCATGGATGTTTTGGGATTATGATGAGGAGGTTGAGAAGCATGAATTGATCTAGACTAAATTTTTGGGGACATTTATTCCTGATAAATCCAGAGGCAGCTGAGCTTGATCCAGCAACTCAAAGAAGGTCACCAAGGAGTGAGTTTTCCCTGTTTTTGTTTTTTGTCCTGTTTTCTGTGTTTTTCGTGTAATCCCTTGGGCTTTCACCCTGCCTGCCAGCTCCAGACACTGCCCTGTGGCCCCAGCCTGGCAGCAGAGCTCACATCATTACTGCTCAGGAAGAGATATCTCTCCTGGTAGCTCCCACACAAATCGGCCACTCTCAATCTAGTGGTTCTCAATCCACTAGCGTCAGAGTGACTAGAAGGCTTTGTTAAAACACTGATTTCTGGGTTACACCTCAGTAGGTCTGGGGCATGTTTTCTAAAAGGATCAGGTAGTAAAATTCTAGGCTTAGCAGGTTACATGCAGTCTTGCTTTTCCTTCCTTTATTTTCATTTTTGGCAGAAGCCACTGCCTCCACCTAATCCTCTTCCTTCTTTTTTATCCAACTCTTCAAAACTATAAAACTGGGGTCATAAGCTGTCTATAAACAGGCCCCTGACTGGACTGGGCTCTGGGGTTATATTTTGTTGACCCTGGGCTTCCCTTGTTTAAATCACTGTGTGCTTTACAGGAAACATTTGCTGATTCCTATGATAAAAGAGTCACTACAAGAGGTAAGAGAACTCTAGATGAAAGGAGATCTGAGGGAGAGTACCTAGAACAGCTCAAATGTGGGCCCCTTCCCAAGGCTGAGGCTCAGACCTCACAGGAGGTATGGCTGCAGCTCACTGGATGATAGAGCTGTTACCTGGTTCTTTGGGTCAGAGCTGGTCCACATTGCAGGGCAAGCAGGAAGCAAGCCCTGGGGAACAGGCAGGGTGTAGCTGGTAACTGGGCATGCACGCTTGCAGAGGACTGGTGGTGTGGACAGGAAACCTAGATGTTCAGTGTTCTGTTGAAAGAACTATGGGATGGTGAGACTAACTGTATCTGCCAGGTCACTGAGGAACTCACATTCTGGGCTCCTACTGGGGAGAGAGCCTTATTGGCTATTATCCCCTCCACACCAATGACTGTCAGTACAGTCTCTGGAACCAGCAGGAAAGCCCCTTCCTTTTGCCATGCCCCCACCCTGTGTCCTCCACTGAGAAAGCTTAACGTGGTGCTCACTATGAAGGAGAAATGCTTAAAGCACCTCCATCCATTACTGCAGAGCAGCTGTTGAAGGGTGAATGTGGAGCTGAGGGGGAATCAAGTGATAACTGGTGCACATGTAATTTGTCATAATCCTCATAATAACCCAGTAAGGAAGAGATGAAAATTACTTACATTTTATAGCTGAGGAAGCTGATCAGACAGGCTAAATAATTTGTCCAAAGTCACACACACAGTTACTGGAAGGTTTAAACCCAAGGAGGCTGATTCCAGAGCCTATGTTCTTACTGATGCATTGTGCCACTGACCATCCTATATAATAAAAGCATAGTATGCAAATTGTCCTCTCGACCCGGAGGTCGTCTGGGAGTTCAACCAGGGGGCGGGGCCAGCTGGAGGAAGGGAGGGAGGCCCTGGCTGGCAGCTGGCAGCCGCTAGGGACCCTACCAGTGCACGGACTTCGTGCACTGGGCCTCTAGTATCATATATACATGCATATATACCACTTCATGTGTGTGTGTCTGTATAGCATGTATACATACATGTCACCGGTTAACTCATTGTCAATTGAAGAATTACCTATTTTGGGGGAGAGAAGGGAGATGTATGTCACCATGAAAGCCGTAAAAATTGTTTCCCAAATGCAACAAAGTAGTGTGCACCTGGGCAGCCAACTTAGCACCTCTTTTCCCAGGGGCTTCTTTTCCTTTGGGTTTGATGTTGCTATGCCTGGTGAATGCCACAAAATAGGGGCAAGAATGGGGGATCCCATCACTGTTTCTTTTTCTCTTTGACTTTCAAGAAATCTTTATTGTTCCTTTAGTCAAAAGCATTGAGATGCTTAACATAAAACACAAAAGCTTCACTTTTCTAGAGCTTCAGGGGGAAATGATGAAAGAATGCTTTCAAAATTCTAGTCACAGACACATCTCTATTTTATTCAATTTTATCACTGTCACAGATATTAAAAGTATTAGAGAACATGATCTGGGTTTCCTGCAGTTTTTAGCATCTCTGAATTGTGATCTAAAGTCTCATCTATCACTCTATTTATCACTTGGTCCTTGGACACTAGTATCCTGTTTTGCAAAGCTCATGAAATGATTATTTCCTGACTTGTTAAGTGCCTCTCTCTCATGAATCATGTTTTACAAATACCAACGGAAGCTGAAAGCAGCCCTCGGGAAATATCATTTATGAGGGGTAAAGTGAATGTCAAGGTCCCTCCATTCTCACAGCCATGTTTTTTCTTTGACATTCATATTACACAGGCATTTGTAGACCTGGGGTTTCATTCTCTGAATTTGTTGGTACTGGATCATCTTACTTCTACCTTATTAATACCTATTTGTTTTAAAATAAAACCTTCAAAAAATTAGTAGGTTAAAATGTATAATAATAAAAGGGTAATATGCTAATCTTCCGGACGTCATTCCAGACGTCCTTCCTGATGAAGCTGAGACCGGAGGGAAGCCAGCCCGGGTCCTGGGTGCCTGCAGGTGGCCCGAGGGAAGCTGGTGCTGGCAGCTAGGGTAAGAAAGGCCTACTCTTGCACGGAGTTTTGTGCAACGGGACTCTAGTATCGTTATAAATGTAATACATGCGGCCTGGCCAGTGTGGCTCAGTGGTTGACCATCGACCCATGAACCAAGAGGTCACTGGATCGATTCCCAATTCCTGGTCAGGGCACATACCTGGGTTGCGGGCTCAATCCCCAGTAGGTGGTGTGCAGAAGGCAACCTATCAACGTTTCTCTCTCATTGATATTTCTATCTCTCTATCCCTCTCCCTTACTCTCTCTCTAAAATCAATAAAAACATTTTTTAAAAAAAGGAACAAATGCTCAATCCCATTCCCCACTCCACCCCTATCCTGGGCCCTGCAGTTGCTAATCTGCTATCTTGGTTTCTGTCTCTGTAGATGAGATGGGCCTATTTCAGTGGTCAGCAAACTCATTAGTCAACAGAGCCAAATATCAATAGTACAACGATTGAAATTTCTTTTGAGAGCCAAATTTTTTAAACTTAAACTTCTTCTAACGCCACTTCTTCAAAATAGACTTGCCCAGGCCGTGGTATTTTGTGGAAGAGCCACACTCAAGGGGCCAAAGAGCTGCATGTGGCTCGCGAGCTGCCGTTTGCCGACCACTGGCCTATTTTATAACTTTGTATAAATAGAACCACATAGTACGCACTTTATTGGGTTTGGCCTTTTTTGTTTAACACTTTATGTGTGAAATTCATCCATGATGCTATGTGTAGCAGTAGTTAGTTCATTCTCATTACTGTACACAAACACCTTTTGATAAAAACCATTTTTAAAATATGTTTTTTATTGATTTTAGAGATAGAGGAAGGGAGATAGAGAAACATCAATGAGAGAGATAGACACCAATTGGCTGCCTCCTGCAACCCCTCCTCTTCCCCATGGGGAATCAAGCTTGCAACCTGGGCATGTGCCTTGAGAATGGAACCAGGGACCTCTTGGTTCATGGGTCGATGCCCAACCACTGAGCAACACCAGCTGAGCCATAAACAACTTTTTAAAAATATGTGGAATGAGAAGAGTGACGTTCATGGGAGCTGATCTCTGCCATCCCTAGTCAACAGTGCTACTCGGAATTCTTATTTGAGTAAAGGGTTAAGGTGGGAAAGTATGGAAGGTGACTTTCACAGAAACCTCCCAAGATTGTGTATAGTGTATGTCTCCAGGACTCCGGAGAGTCCCTCACAAGGTAAGTATCTTATGTCGGAAAGGGTTTTCTTTCGGAAAGATGTGTTAAAAGCAGAATGTGTAAAACGTTGGGATTTGACAAAGCAAATAAACGAACTCATAAGAACTTCTTTTATTCTGGTTGCTCCTGGGGTGTGCTTACAGCTCAGGGATTTGTTCCTGTGAGAGAGTTACCTCCCTGGCCCTGCAGAGCCAAGTGTGGATAAAAGTGGCTCTTCCACTGGCCGCAGCAGCTTCACAGCAGAGCTTGTTAGAAATGCAAGTTCTTGAGCCCCATCCTCCACCTGAAGAAGCAGAAGGTCTGGGTTTTAATGAGCCCCGCAGGTGATTTTGATGTTGATTGAAATTAGACAAGCCCTGTTCTAAAGCAGCACAGAGTGGTGGTGAAGAGCATGGATTTCAAAGTTGAGGAAAGCTGGGTTTAAATTCCACTTCTGCCATTTACAAGAGCATGATCCTGGGCAAATTACTCCACCACTTTGAGACTCTGCTTTGTTACGCTTTGTTATATATCAAAATCCCTCTCTCTTAGGGTTTCTGTGAATTTCAGACAAAGACGGTGCCTGTGAAGAGCTCACCGCATGCTCAGGAAAGGGTTCTTACCGTGAGACCTCGGTGTCCTTGGATGGATTTGGACTTTAGGGTTTCTGTGAAATTCCTGATTGGACACCAGGTGGACAAAATAGGCCACCCTCGACCGATCAGAGACCCTTCTCTGGGATTTGGAGTCAGACATATGAGAATGTAAGGCCTCCCTAACTGCCTGACTTGTGAACGTCAAGGGCAGGTGAAGGAGGAGCCCGGGCCACCCATCTTCTGCCTTATGTGCAGAGATGAAGATTCAGCAGGAGTGTTGGGGGAAAAAATAATAAAGAAAAGAAAAATGAACCTGAGCTTTAGAAATAAGGGGAAATGAGAGACCATATGGCCTCAGAGAGCCAGAGAATAGATGTTCAATTTATCAATTCAGTCTCTTTAGAGTCAGACTATAATTAACACCCTGAGCTCCAGAAAACACTCCTGTATCCTTATACTATAACCCCTTTCATGTTACAACTAATGTGGAAGAGCATATGTTAATTGTAACAGAAAACAAACCTTGACTAAGACAAAGCATGTCTTTCACCTTGTCCCAACAAAGGCCCGGTGCCACCACTGTGGGAACCAGCACAGGCAGCGGGGACAGTCTTACGTGGTGCCCCTGATGCTTCTATCTTCTCGCATCAATATCTTGAAAACAGAGCAGCTCTGGCCAGCTGCACTGCTAATCACAGCAGGGGCCTAATTTGCATGTTCAACATATGCGCCTGGAAGAATGAAGATGGAGATAAGTTTGTCTGCGGTTCACCGAGAAATCGTCCACAACTCCCTCTTATAATAATGAGGACATTTACTCCCTGGAGTCTCAGACTATCAAAGTGGCAGATAAGGCTGATCAGTAAGCTATCTTTGGGTGAATTTATTTTGCTAGTAACAGGAGGAGAAAACAGTCCTTTTCTTTTCTTTTTTTTTTTTTAAATATATTTTATTGATTTTTTTACAGAGAGGAAGGGAGAAGGATAGAAATATCGATCAGCTGCCTCCTGCACACCTCTTACTGGGAATGTGCCCGCAACCAAGGTACATGCCCTTGACCGGAATCGAACCTGGGACCTTTCAGTCCACAGGCCGACGCTCTATCCACTGAGCCAAACCGGTTAGGGCAACAGTCCTTTTCTTAAAGTTGCAGATCATTTAAAGATGTAACAAGTTCAATTGACTCTGTCCTATGTGTGCTGCATCTCCTACTAACCTGATTGTCAGCTGACAGAACACTTGGACTCCTAGCTGAGCTTGCTCATGCAGAATTTTTTTTTTTCCTCTTCACCTGAGGATATTTTGATATTTTTTTCCATCCATTGATTTTTAAAGAGAGAGTGGAAGGGAGAGCAAGAGACATAGAGAAACACCGATATAAGAGATACATCGATTGTTACCTCCTGAATGTCCCTGACCAGAGCCCAGAGCCTGCAACTGAGGTACGTGCCCTTGACCGGAATCTGGAATCGAACCTGGGACCCTTCAGTCCACAGGCTGACACTCTATCCACTGAGCCAAACTGGCTAGGGCCAGAAGTTGTTTTTAGCCAACCTCACAGGTAGCCCCATCCTTGACCTGAAGAATCAGAATGTTTGGGTTTTAATGAGCCCTACCGGTGATTTTGATGTTGACTGAAAGTAGACAAGCCCTGTTCTAATCAGGAGAGAGTGGTGGTACCGATAGATTATGCATTGAATGGATGCTAGAATGCTGCTCCTCTCCTTCCCACCATCGGTGGACCCCTTGAGAGCCAGGATTCAGAGTCCAGCACAGTGCCTGGATTACTCAAGGAGACTCTCCAGAGAGCTGCTGACATCTGATGTGGTTAATCTTCTATTTCCCTTGAAGGGGGGAGAATAATATTAACAAAATATGGCTATTGAACTCTATGGGTCCAACCAAAGAAGTTAAATTAGACCTAAGAAAGGAAATAAAATGTATAATACACGCAGGATTGCTCTAAGAAAGACCTTTTGTTCAGAAGTTAAGCCTATTTGCTGTTTAATATTTTCATTAAGAGAACTTGCCCAAGTGCTTCAAATGAAATCTGAGAGCGAATAAATGCCAATATTGCCTAATATTTCTGCTCTTGACAAAGTGATAAAAATGGGGGTCAAAGGCTGGGTGACCTGCTAACCTTCTGTGTCCACCAGTTGGTATAAGTGACTCAAGGTTTGGGGAAGGAGCAGTGAGGACAAGGGCATCTAAGCCTGCTCAGGCATTCAAAACAATCATGCCTTCATCAGAGGGCAGACGAGATAAGGTCATAAAATCTCAATGAGGATTTTCATTTGTCTAAGACAGTGGTCGGCAAACCGCAGCTGCGAGCCACATGCGGCTCTTTGGTCCCTTGAGTGTTCTAACGCCACTTCTTCAAAATAGACTCTCCCAAACTGAAAACCGACTTCTGCGCATGGGCCACAAAGTTTCAGTCGCACTGTATGTGCACGCCCGCACATGGTATTTTGTGGAAGAGCCACAATCAAGGGGCCAAAGAGCCTCAGGTGGCTCGCGAGCCGCGGGTTGCCAACCTGGTCTAAGAAAACGATTTTCTTTTTTATCTTTACTGTTGAAAGTATTATAGATGTCCCTCCCCCCACTCTCTGCCCATTGACCAATTCCACCCTGCTCCCGCTCCCTCCCCAGACCTTCACTGCACCATGTGTCCATGGGTTATGCATATATGCATATAAATTCTTTGATTAATCTCTTCCCGCCTCCTGCCCCCACTTCTTCCCTCTGTGGTTCGGCAGTCTGTTGCATGCTTCCATTACTCTGGATCTATTTTGTTTGTCAGTTTATTTTGTTCATTAGATTCCACATATGAGTGAGATCATGTGATACTTGTCTTTTCTTTGACTGGCTTATTTAGCTAAGCATTCTACTCTCCAGGTCCCTCTATTCTGTAAGACAACAGTTTTCAACTGATACGCTGCAGCACACTGATATGCGGCAAGAATTTTTAAAACCTGTGTAACCAGACAAACAATGGGTCCGTGCTGCCTGTCGCTACTCGAGCCAATTAAGCAGAGACAGGAATGAATCATATATGGGCATTTATTCCAATATTGCCAGCAGTATGGGAGAAGAACAGGTTATCCACGAAAATCTGCTCTCCAGCCCACCATAAGCCAGCTGCTTATATAGATGGAAGTACAAAAGAAAAGTAGGCAAAAGGGCAGTTTACAGATATGCAAAAGGATTAGGGGTCTTCAAAGGGCTTAGTGATATGCAAGGGCTGGAGTTACATGGGAAAATAGCAAAATGGAGACCCAAAATTAACAGGTAAGAAGGCTGGAGATTTGCAAAGACCTGCCGGGCTGGGGATTTTCAGAGGGCTGGCGATTTTGGTTTCTGTTACAAATCTTTGTTAATCTTTCCATGATAATAGGCAGCTCCAAATGGGGAGGAAGGGCTGCATCTCCAGGTCAGCTCCAGCCAGGGTAGAATGTGCCTTCTTTAATCAGAATAAAACAATCATGGTTAACAGAGCATGATTCGTATTTCTTATAATACTAGCTATTTCCCCAAATTCTATTTCTGCCCCCTTTCATATGCAATATCTAACTAGTCAGGGGCACTGACCTCTTGTCCCTTAGATTCTCAAATGAAAAAATGACAACAACCAACATGACAATAGCCATCCAGTGTGAATGAATCAATATTATATCTCTTTTTTGGTCAGATATTTTTTTGGTGTGCCATAGAATTTTAGTAATCAGATTATGTGTGCCATGAGATGGAAAAGGTTGAAAATCGCTGGGCAGAACAGAACACAGATGCAATTAAAATAATTTAAAAATATATTTGATTGGCATCTATCTTGTCTATTTCGGTATGTACTGAAATTATGTTTAAATGGATGAAATTAAGGCTCATTCATAGAGTGGAGTTTAGATTTATTAAGCTTTAAAACATTTATTCATCTTCACATTTACTTGTTTTTTTTTTCATTAGACAGTATCCAGTTCAACATCCTCATCACATACATTAAAAAAAACAAACAACACACACACAAAAAACTGAAATCAAGGAGGGTAAAGCAGTCTTGTCCAAACTAGCAAACATCAGAGTTTGGACCCAAACCCAGTCTTCCTGATCCTGAGGCCACTCTGCTGTCTCTTACTTCAGGCTGACCCTTTCTCTGTCCATGATCTGATTAACACAGTTTTAAAATCCTGCAAATGGAATTTTCCCAGTGAGTGAAACACCCATTGAGAGCTGAGGATCATACACTGGAACACCTTTATTCTATCTGAGTCATTCTCTATGCAGGGTGAGCCTCAGAGCAGTGAGTTTCCTTCCTTCCAATACAGAACCAGAGCCATGTCCTGGGAAGATAAGCTAGAGGTGGCCCGAGGACCCTGACTGTCATCCCTTAGACTAAAGCTACACTAGAGAAACTTTTATATCAAGAAGGTGCCTATTTCTAAACTTTTTAGAAAATTAAGAATTGTATATTTTGAAATTAAGCCTTTGGCCCTGAAAAAAGGTTTGTCTTGTTTTAAACACACAGTATACATGTTGTAGTGTACCCCGAATCTCACAAAGGATGCGTCAAAAAGTCAAATTATGGAGTCATTTATTCAAAGGCTGGCAGTTACAAGGGAGCATACACATTCCAAATCTTGAAACCCCAAAATGCTCGCCACATCGGCTTATATAGGCAGAATATCACAAATGTATCGATTACATCTTTGTGTTTGGAATGAGGAACCTGGTTTGCACAAAGCAGTTACAGAAGTGAAATTGAGCAAGTTAGTTACCTATAAAGATTAAGTATAGTTTTGGGTTTATGGATCACTGAATCAATGGAAACACATTATCTGGAGCCACTGAGGCAATTTAGGGTAAGTGTGCTGTCCTGGTCTTGGGACCACTGAGTCAACCGGAATGCATTACCTGTAGTTACTGAGACAATTTAGGGTAATTGTGCTGTCCTGGTTCCCAGGTACAGAAGAATGTGCTTCGATAACCAGTAAGATCACAATCAATGGGATATTCAAACCACCAACAATGGAGTATTCAATTAATTGGGATAGCATAGATAAGTTCAGAAAGTCAAAATAACTTTTCTATTGTTTTAGCAAGCAAATCAGTACAGAAGCCAAAACAGCAGGGTTAAAGTTAAAGTTAAAACTGCAGTTTCTACCTGAGATGATTGCTACCATACTTCATACACTTGTGTCATACATGTTATCTTTTTCTTTCTGTTTTCTCAGCATCTGTTGGGAATTTGCCCCTGACTCTGACCCCATGTGATTCTACCAGGATGTTAATCATGGGGTTCAGAGTCCCTGATCACAGTGTAGGAGGAACACTCAAAAATGGACTTGATGACAAATCAAGACTCTCCCTCCAGGAATTTGAATCTGGGACCACAACATTCCGAGGTGGCTGAAGGCTCTGTTGGCAGAATCCTGGGGAGACACAAATGAGTTCCTCCCACCCAGACCACTGAGGATGCCTGTTCCTATCTCTCTCGATGCCTAGGTCTTCAGTTCTTTCTTCAATTCATGAGTTGTCCTTACTTGTCTGTCTATTTTCTTTTCTGTCTGTTGCTTAAGTTACTGGTTGTTTTTTGCAATCAAAGTACTCTAGTCTTGCTCAACTACTGAGTAGGGAAGTAATCCTAAACAAATTCTTCCCTCTCTCTGAGCCTTAATATTCTTATTTATACAGTGGACATGATGAATTAGATTGAGTGACTTTATAAATGGACAAATAAGGAAGTGTGAATGAGATTATGGGCAAATTTTAAAAAGAATTGGTATTTTAAGTTTTGTGCAATGCCTGGAAGACTACAAAGGTAAATGAGATACAGACAAGTGTCCAGACTCCTCATTGTTGTTCTGGGCATCCAACTTTTTACATAATTAGCATAGCAGAGCCAGTATTCCTAAACTTTTTCTATTGAGATAAATAATTTTACTGTATAGAATTGGTAAGGAATCATAAAAGAGCTCACAGAGGCAAATTGTGTGGATATTTGGTGCAAGTAGCCCCTTTGTCCCTATTAGCTCTCCTGCATCCCTGGTGGGCACACTGTTGCTAGCTTGATGCCTCTACAGCCAGTGATTCTCTTACCCTAGAGACACATTTCAAAGCCTTGAACCTTCGCTCATCAATGCTGGGCTTACCCAGGGCAGCTGTCAGTGGTTTGGCACTGTTTTATTCCTGGCATTGATGCTAATGAGATCTTGCAGCTTTTAAAACTCTTATACACAGCTGTGTACACAACCTGAATTCAGGAAAGAAAGATAGTAGAAAATGCCACCTAGTCACTTGCCTCCAAATTGGTCCTTTTCATATCTCCTCATCAGATCCCAAGTGATAGCCACAAGGGTATGTGTCTGAAAGTAGTAAAATTATGGAGCCTCCTTTGAAAATGTGGCTTACGGCCCACCTCACATCTGGTTTATGGCCCACAATCACCTCACCCCACATCTGGGCCCTCATGTATCTTCAGCCTCAAAAGGGAGAATAGATAAGGTTAAACATTCTTTATTGGATCAATAGGAAAAGTTAAGATTTATTGAACACCATATTCTGCATATCTTAGCTGTTTTAAACTCACAAGAGCACAGTGAGGTAAGCATTGTTCACTTGGTTTTTCAGTGGGAGAATCTGAGACAAAGAGGCAAAGCCAGGATTCGAATCCAGCCTATTTGATCCCAACATCTTGGCTTATCTTAACCACTATGCTTTTCTGCCATTGCCCCTTCCCTTGGTAATGGAAACTGGGTGAGGAAATAGCTAAATAACCAGAGACAGGATTAATAACTGTACTTTTGCATCTATGTGGCATCGTTATGTTACTAACAAGCCCTGGCAACACTCTTACCTGAGTACTGTATAGAAATAAATATTAGCCTAGGTAGCGGAGATTTTGGTGTGGCAAGGCCACGAAGTAATACCAGCCTTAGTCTATCATTTTCTGCACCTTCAGATATTCAGCTGTAAGCGATTCACAGTAACATTTTGAATTCCAGATGGTTTTACTCCAACACCCAGGAAACTCTGGAGCTAAATTTCTTTCTTCCTCATTTCCCACTAGGGAACAAACTCTATTTAAGATTGAACTGTGAAAATATTAAATAGAATCTCAAACAATACACTCCTGCTAAATCCTATCATGCATTACAAAGTTGAATAAACACATTTGAACAACTGATTCTCTGCTAATCGATTGCACTGGCAGGAAAAATATCTACTCAAACCTCCAGGCTCAAATAGAGTGAGCATACAGTACAACTGGAGAAGTCAGTAAGAGCATACTTCTTACTGAGTTTTATTAAAGCCTCAGTTATGGATCTCATTTCCATATATTATAATTGTCACCACTTAGTAAGCACCAGTTGTATACCAGATACTATGCAAAATTCCACACAAATACCACTGTGTTAAAGAGAATAACAAGAAGTAGATAATAGATGTCTCTGTTATCCTGAGGAAATAGGGGCATATACATTTGCCCAAATAAATGGTACAGTCAGGACTCAAGCCCAGGCAAACCTGGCTCCAAAGCTTATATTCCTAAGCACTGTGCTAGATGACTCCACTCTCCCAAGAAAGAAAGCATTGCTAGGTTCTTAAATCATCCCACCTATGGATTCAATGTCATGCACTGTAAAAATATTCTGATAAATTCCACCTCCTCACTCCTATTTATCAGGCAAGAGAGGAAACGTATAAAAACATCCAGCCACATTTGTCAAACATGGTCTGTTTTCCATGAGTACAGTAGAGACTCAGTAGATTTCCACTGATATCAGCTGAAGAAATAATCAATTCTGCTGCAAATTTGCCTTGCACTTAATGTCATTCATTTGCCCTTGTAAATAGATGATTTATTAGAGTTCCTGGGGTCTTAAGTATTCATGCTATCAAATGCTAACATTGAGAGACAGGGGAAGGTGCTAGGAAATTCTTTTTATGTCCATGTGAATGGGGTGACATAATTAATAGGACATGAGTGTTAGGGACTTCGGTTGGACTAGGATTCTGAGGGGCACGAGCTCTTGAGTGACCAAGGGGCAGTGCCTCAATCAAAGTCTGAGATCTCAGTCAAGGCTCTGTCCTTCACTTCTTTGGAATATACAGTCTTCTCTCTCCTTCTTCCCTATGAATCAATGCTGTAGCAGCTCCAGAATAAATAGACTCCCAGTGAAGAAACCCAGCAGGGACACTGTCTCAATTTATGACCTAACTGCTTGATATTTGGTCAATTACCTCCTCTCCATAGAACATAGCTTAGATTTTTCTCTTATGCATTTGCTGAAAGCAAAACTAACTACTTCAACATCTCTCACATCAGAAATACATTTCTTTTTACTCAAACAAAATAGTACTTATCATAGAAAACAACAATAGCAACGAAAATAAAGCAGCAAAAATACATGATACGCTTCAGCAGTCTAGAGTCCTGCAGTGCTGGGATCACCTGAAGTGACTATTGGTATGCCTCCTTACATTACACATTTCTTGCCATTGGCTGCTGTTAATTGAGTCTATTATTCACCTATCAATAAAGAAGCCAAAAAGGGAGTTATGAGACAGGTCTCATTATACAAAGGTCTAATGCCTGCATTGCCTCCAACAGTTTATCCAGGTTTCCAGTGTCTTCAGAATTTAAGAGCTATCATTCAAAATGACCCTAAAGGGACTTCTTGAATAAGCTACAGAGAGCTGGGGGTGCAAGAAAACCTAATGAACTAAATTCCAGAAAGTAATAAGACCTTCCTACGAGAGAAGAGAACACTTATTTCATCCCTGGTAGAACTGTGGGAGGGAGAGAAGTCTGCTAAACATAGATTAGGATAAACCAGTCAAGCTTTTAACATATTTCTCAGGGTGGCTTGTGAGCTGGCATGAGAGATTAGAACTCCAAGAAGACTCAATCACAGAAAAGTTCTGCACCCATTCATCACCTCTTTCCCTCAGGCCCTCATGGGTGCTTGAGGGTATCATGCCGAAGACTAGGAGTTGTTCTTCCAGGGGATCCCAGACTTTTAACAGAATGTACTTCAGTGGTCTTCCAAAGGCTGAGGGTGGGAAAGAGGGCTGAGAACAATTCCCCAAGGAACACAGTACTGGAGAACAAAGAGAACTTCCAGAGATTCAAAATGCTAGGAGAGGCTGGAAAACAGAGAGAGATGCCAGAAGTATTGCCAGTACTCAGAAATCAAGTTCTGCTGAAAGGAAAAATTGTCAGGTAAACTGAATTTGACTAAATCTGCATCAAAGCTAAATGAAAGATTAGATAGACTCATTAGTCTTACAGATTAAGAATCATACCATTTTCTGGAGGCAAATAATACTTAAATATCTGCTGATCTTTTTTACATACAGTATGTAGGACACAATAAAAAAATTGACACCTTTAGAAGCAAGAACATGTGAGTCATGGTCAAATAAGAAGTAATCAATAGGAAAAGACTCAGAGATGATTCAAATGTTAGTAGTATACGACAGGGAATTTAAAATAATGATAAAAATAGGTGAAAATCTAGAAAAAATGGTGGACAGCATGTGTGAACAGGTGGAGAATTTCAACAGAAGGTATTAAAAAAAAGAACCAAATTGAAATGGTAGAAATAAAAAAATAATATCAGAAATGGGAAGTTTATTTGGTGTGTTTAACATCAGACTGAACATAGTAGATGGAGGGATCAGTGATCTTAAAGATAGGCCAAGAGAAATTATGCAAGTTGAAACCCAAAGAGAAAAATAATGAAAAATACATAACAAAATATCAGCAATCTGTGATTCACTATATATGTAATTGGAGTCCCAGAAAAAGGCGAGAGAGAGAGAGAGAGAGAGAGAGAGAGAGAGAGAATATACGACAAAAGAAATAGATCGATAAACAACATTAACCCACAGCTCTAGTCAGCAGGATAATCCAAAGGAAACCATTATCAGACACAGAGAGGTCACACTGCTAAAAAACAAAGATAAAAATTATTTAAAGTCAAAGGTAGATAAATAAATATTACACATTGAGAAACAACAGTAAGAATTTCAGGTGACTTCTCAGAAACAATAGAGGCAGAGACAATAAAACATCGTCTTTTAAGTACTGAAAAATGAACAGTCAAGCTAGACTTACTGTGTTCAGTGAAAACAGTCTTCAAAAATGAAGGCAAAAGAAAGACATTTGGACTTATGAAATAGAGATAATTCATTTTCAGCACACCTGCACTGTTAGAATGCTAAAAGAAGTCCTTCAGGCTGAATGAAAATGAGGTCAGATGCAAAGCCTACAACTTCAGGGAGGAATGAAGGGCTCCAGAAAGGATAAAGGTGTAGGTAAATGTGAAGGGCTTTTTATTACCTATCTATTTATCTGCAATAATATATTTCTTTAAATAATTTTAATTGTTCAAATGAAGAAAGAATAATCATATTCGGTGGGGTTTATAGAATTTGTAGAAGTAAAATAAGACGACAAGACTTTAAAGAATGGAGGTGGGAATTGTAATGTACTGTGATAGGGTAGTACTCCATCACAAAGTAGTACAATATTATTTAAAGGTTGACATCACCAAGTAAAAATGAACATTGTACTCTCTAGATATATAACTAAAAATGCATAAAGTATAAAACTAATCTTTTTAAATAGATAAAATTCTCAAAACTTATTCATCTAAAGAAGAAAGGAAGGAAAAAATGCACACACAGACACATACACATACACATACACATCGGTCAAATAGAAAACAAATACCAAGATGATGAGCTTAAGCCCCACTATGTCAATAATTGCCTAAAATGTAAACAGATTATATTCTACAATTTAAAGTATGAAGTTATCAGACTGAATTTTAAAATGATGTTTAGAAGAAGCACCACTTTAAATATGATGACATGAATAGGTTGAAAATACAAGGGTAGAAAAAGATAGTATGCAGACACTCAGGTAAAGTAGACTTCAAGAAAAAGAGTATTATCAAACATAAAGGGGCAAATTATCTAATTAAAAACAGTCAAGTCATCAAAAAGACATGAACAACAACAACAAAAAGACATGAACATCCCAGATTGATATGCATCTAATTTTAACCTAAAATGTATAAAGCAAAATCTGATAGACCTAAAGAAATAGATAATTCTTGCCTCATGAATTAATAGAATATACATAGACAAAAAAGCCCAGTAAGCATAGAGAATATAGCATAGAGAATATTTAAACAATGCTATCAAACAACTTTGCCTAATGAGTATTTATAAAACACTATACCCAACAACTGCAGAATATATGTGCTTTTCAAATGCTCATGGAACTTTATGCTAGGTCATAAAACAAGTCTTAGAACAATAAACAGAATTGAAATTCTCTGACCACAACAATATTGTTAGAAATTATTAACAATAGGATGTCTAGAAAAATACTCAGATGTTTGGGAATTAAATAATGTCCTTATAAATAATTCATTGATTAAAGAGGAAATCTCAAAGGAAATGAAAACATATTTTGAACTATAGTAAAAGAAAAACACAGCAAATCAAAATTTGTGGGATGCAGCAAAATTAGTGCTTATAATGGGATATATAGATTTTAATGCCTATATTAGTAAATAAGAAAGTTCTAAAATCAATTAGATAAGTTTCTTTCTTAAGAAGCTGGTAAAAGAAGTACAGTTTATGCTGAGTCATTCCCTCATACTACAGAGGACATCTTCCTCAGGCAGACCTTTACCATCCAGGCAGCTTTTGCCTGGGGGAAGGGGGAGCAATTGCCCTGCTCATTGGAAAACTTCTGGCTCCACCCTGTGGAGTTCATGCCTTGCTGTGTTCTAC
Source organism: Plecotus auritus (assembly GCF_963455305.1). NCBI lineage: Eukaryota > Metazoa > Chordata > Mammalia > Chiroptera > Vespertilionidae > Plecotus > Plecotus auritus. The sequence goes on from NC_137773.1 coordinate 126,882,421, forward strand.
AGCCTGAGGCTCATTAAGAGACTGAGAATAACAATCAGCCTGCAGTCAGAGATGGATCTTTGGCTGCTTTAAGTCTTTGCCTGATCTTCTTCTGGACCTGGGGCTAGGTGTGCATCTTGGTCCTCTCCAAAGGCACCCAGCTCCAGCAGAGGGAGCCACAAGCTGTGGATCGCTGATAGCTCCAGACAGGGTACTCAGGGCCAGTCACAAACAGCATCTGCTATTGGCCTGCACCAGAGACTCTTCAAAAAGACTGGAAGTCATAACAGGCTTAGCTAATACAGAGAAACAAACCTAAACAGTCAGTCAAAATGGGGAGACAAAAAGACAAGCCCCAAATGAAAGAAACAGAAAATTCTCCAGAGGAAGAGCTAAATGAAATGGAGATGATTGATCAGATGTAGAGTTCAGAGTAATGATTATAAGAATGCTCAACAGAATGAGGAAAGATATAGAAACTATGAAAGTTGACCAGTTGAAAGTGACATAGCACAGCGGTTGCCAACCTTTTGGACCTCATGGACCACGAGTGGTCCATGGACCACTGGTTGGCGACTGCTGACATAGCAGAAGTAAAGAATACATTGGAAGAAATAAACAGCAGATTAGAGGAAGCTGAGGATTGGATTACTGATTTAGAAGACAGGGTAGAAAAAAATCACTCAACTGGAGAACCAAAAAAAAACACCAAAAAACAATTAAAAATCAGGTGGACAGTTTAAGGAGAGCTGTGGTACAACATGAAACATAACAACATCTGCATCATAAGAGTAACAGAAGGAGAAAAAAGTGAACAAGTGATAGAGAACATGTTTGAAGAAATAATTGCAGAGCCCTAGCCAGTTTGGCTCAGTGGATAGAGTGTCAGCCCATGGCTTGACCCTTTCTCTTACCTTTTGAGACAGCATGGAGGGACCTGGAGAGTATTATGCTAAGTGAAATAAGTCAGTCAGAGAAAGATAAATATCACATGATCTCACTCATATGTGGAATCTAATGAACAAAATAAACTTATGAACAAAATAGATCCAGAGACAGAGAAGCATGGAACAGACTGTCAAGCTTGAGAGGGAAGCTGGGGGTTGGTGGGTGGGTGGGAAGAGATAAACTAAAGAACTTGTATCCATATATGCATAACCCATGGACACAGACACTAGTGTAGTGAAGGGGGTGGTGTGGAGGAGGTCAGTGGGGTAAAAAAGGGGACATCTGTAATATTTTTAACAATAAAAATAATTTTTTTTTAAAAAAAAAGAAGCACAGTTTAAACCTAAACATAAGTAGAATAAAGGATCAACTAACCCAATTCCATCATCTTTCAGAGCAAGGAACTGATGCCCAAAGTTGCTAAGTAATTCACCAGAGGTCATGCAACTAATCAGAAATGAAGTGAAAACTTTAAAAAATCCATTCCCTTCAGATGTTCTGCCTCTTCCCACACTCAGTCTTCTGTTCTTCCCTCTTTACTTCTTGTGAGATTTAAAATTCTTCCTTTAACGGGCCTTCTTTCAACAGAACTCATCCCACCTTGTTAAGATGAGGGGATTGGCTCTCCTGTGGCAGCGGGGCTGTCACCAAGCTCACAAGCTCATGTCTGGGAGGGGCTCTCACCCTGCTAAGTGCAGAGTGGAAGTCTTGTTACAGGTCTTAGACCAGGGTTTAAGTAGAAAAAGCTCTATTTCCTCTATATCTCCTGATTTCATTCATGATGACACTACTTGTGACCTAGAATGGTAACCTTTATTTCCCTTTGAGGCTCAAAACCTAGTGTCCTAACCTGGAATTGAAAGATTCCTTCAGTCTTCTCCTTAGTCAAGCCCCCTCGTTTTCCTCTGGATAACCTCCTCCCACCCCACCCCCCCCCCCCCCCCCGCCGACTCATTTAGAGTCCATAATATTTCTGTGGTACTGATTTTAACTCATCTCTAATAAGGTACTCACTCTGACCTATTTGGGCATTTTATTGCCTCCACACTTGTCCCAACCACTGCGATTGGATCAGGAATGAGACATAACCCAATATAAGCCATTAAGACACATCTGGGTTCTTTTTGCTAGGACTTATATTTTATTCAAAGATAGAAGCATAGTTTCTTTTTTTTTTGCTAAACTTAGAAATGTAAAAATGTAAGCTTTCCGCTTCCAGGGGCTATATATGGGAGGGTTTTACTTGTTAGTGGCAAACAGGAAAGATGAGCCAAGAGGAAGAGAGAGAAAGACACTGGCACCTGCTAACACAGATAATACTCTGAATTAAGGACAAATATTCCCTTTTATTTTTAAATTATGTTTTTATATTGGATTTTTAAAAATCACCTTCAACTAAAAGAGTCCCAACTAATTGATAAGGAGCCCCCAAAAGACAATGTCTTAGAGACATGTAAATTTCTAAACAGTCCCCAAACTCTAGAGAGGCTTTGAGTCAGCTCTGTTCCAAGGGCAGTGAGTATCCTGCTGAAACCCCAGTGGAGTGGGCCTGGGTTAGCCACTCGATATGGAGGCAGCCAATGAGCTGTACTAAAAAGATTCTTAATTTTATGGATTTGAACTAGAGAACTTAAAAAGAAATGTAGACGGTTGGTGTTATGATCTGAGTGTATCCTCTCAATGGTAAGATTTAGCCCTATCCCCCAATGTGATGGTATGAGGAAGTGGGACTTGGAGAAGTAATTAGGATTAGATGAGGTCATGAGGGCAGAATCCTCATGAATGGGATTAGTATCATTATGAGAGTCACAAGACAGTTTTTGCCATTTCTCTCCTTCCATCATGTGGGGATACAAGAAATCAGCCATCAGCTGTCTGCAAACCAGAAATGTGTTGTCACCAGACCTGAGCATCCTGGCACTGTGACCTTAGACTTCAAGCCTCCAGAATTGCCTGAAATAAATTTTGTTGTTATAAGGTACTTGTCTGTGGTACTTTTTTTATAGCAGCCTGAAATAAGATGGTTGGTGATCAGAACTGAAGTTTAAGGTATTTAATATATTTTTTTTTCTTAAAAATGGGGGTATAAGATAGATTTAGTCCTCTGGAGTAAAATTAAAATGCAAGAGTCATGGTATTCCCAGTTAGGAAGCAGCAGAATCCATAAAAATGCAGAAGTTAGGAAGTACAGAAAACATATTCAAAATTCATTATCTTCATGTCCTTATTTTTTTATTAGTAATCAAAACTATAAGTTGCTTTTCTGCCAGAAAACTATACATTAAAAAGTTGTGACTCAGATATCTCATATTTCAAAGAGAATGATGCTTATGGTGATCTGTAGTCTTACATTCTATTTATTAACTTAGTAGAGGCCCGGTGCATGAATTCGTGCACCAGTGGGGTCCCTTGGCCTGGCCTGAGGGATTGGGCCAAAACTGGCTCTCCGACATCCCCCAAGGGATCCCAGCTTGCAAGAGGGTGCAGGCCAGGCCGAGGGACCCCACCGGTGCACAGTTGGGGCCGGGGAGGGACACAGGAGGTCTCCAGGGCGTGTCTGGCCTGTCTCACTCAGCCAGACCCCAGCAGCAAGCTAACCTACAGAGCATCTGCACCCTGGTGGTCAGTGCATGTCATAGCGAGCAGTTGAGCAGCCTTAGCATATCATTAGTATATTATGCTTTGATTGGTTGAACACTTAGCATGTTAGGCTTTTATTATATAGGATTTCTGAGAATAAGTCTAGATTAAGTTCAGCATCAGTCATAATTGTGGAAATAATGCTCTTGACTGCTCTTGTTTTCTAACCATGCAGCATCAAAACTCAGTAAATGGGTATGTCAGAGGCCAAGTTCATTACACAAAGATTGCTGAGACTGAAGGGAAGCAGACAATACCCCAAACTCAGTGGATTAAAAAGTAGCATTTCTCAGTGGAGATGAGCATCAAACCTGGGATCAGAAGAATTCAGGTTGATTCTTGGTACTATTCTTGCTTATGAACAAGTCACATTACATGCTTAGTCTCTATTTCTCCTTTGTAGGTTGAGGGATATACTTATTAGCTGTGAGGTTCAGCATCAAAATGAAAATGTAAACATGTCTCAAAAACAGTAATTCTGTAGTAAATAGAAAACACTATAAAAAGGGAAGATATTTGAGACATTTGAGTAACTTCCATAAGAGTCTTCAAAAAATAGCATTCAAATAATATTTTCAAATATATATTTTTATCATCTGGCTGGTGTGGCTCAGTGGTTGAGTGTCAATCCATGAACCAAAGGTCCCCAGTTCGATTCAGGTCAGGGCACATATCCTGGTTTTGGGCTTGATCCCCAGTAGAGGGAGTGACAGAGGCAGCCAATTGATGTTTCTCTTTCATCAATGTTTCCATCTCTCTATCCTTCTCCCTTCTCTCTCAAAAAAATTTAATTAGCCCTAGTAGATTTGGCTCAGTGGATAGAGCATTGACCTGCAGACTGAAGGGTCCCAGGTTCGATTTTGGTCAAGGGCACATGCCAGGGTTGTGGGCTCGATCCCCAGTGGGGGGTGTGCAGGGGGCAGCCGATCAATGATTCTCTCTCATCATTGATGTTTCTATCTCTCTCCCTTCCTCTCTGCAATCAATAAGAATATACTAAGTAATTAATTTTTTCATTGATTTCAGAGAGGAATGGAGAGGGAGAGAGAGAGATAGAAACATCAATGATGAGAGAGAATCATTGATCGGCTGCTTCCTGCACACCCCCTACTGGGGATCAAGCCTGAAACCCAGACAAATGTCCTGACTGGGAATAGAACTGTGACTTCTTGTTTCATAGGTCGATGATCAACCACTGAGCTACACTAGCTGAGCTAAAATAATCTTTATTACAGCCATGGTATTAATTTCCTGTTGGGTTTTCTACAAATTCCCTAACCTCAATTTCTCATATGAACAATAGATAAAAATGACAGACCCCAATCACCCCCACACACATACACACAACCAGATGAGTACTAAATTTCATTTAAAATGTCTATATTCTGTCATTAACTAGATTATTCAACAAATATTTACTTCTACTGCCTGCCCAGCACTGTGCTGACCACAAAGAGCCACAAAAGAGAAAGCAAACAGCCATCCCCAGTGCTCGCCCCTCTTGGAGTTTGCATTGCAGTGGACTTGAACTGCAGAGCACATGGTGGCTGGTGATGTGTGATTGGACCCATAGCTCTTGCCCTGTAACATATGTTACTGTGAGAGTCCCATGAGCCCCAACCTTTCTGGGCTCTGGCTTTTGTAGGTAAGAGTTAAAACCATCCTTGAACTAGCAGTCTCCTTGGACTCAGCTGTCTGCCGTGAATGAGAGTCGAACGTGACATCTGTCACTGCAGATGACACTGGCTGTCAGAAACAATTGCATCTTTAAGAAAGGATGAAGAAAATTTCCCCTCATGCTCCCAAGGGAGTGTGCCAGGTGTAATTGTTATGCAAGAGGGGACTTTTCAAGTCAGCAGCGAAAGCAGAGCTCGGGACAGACTGGGAAGCAGCAGACCCATCTATCAGGTGCTGGCAAGCCTCCCTTTAGGGATAACCTATATTTTTTTCCCAGGGATGGAATGAGCTTTATTCAAGCCCTGCACACATCTTCCTGAAGAGAAGGTGTATGTGTAGAATTTGGGGGGTTTGCCTGCCTACAATTAATTCATCAATCCCCTCTCTGTAGTAAAAGTTCTCCAATTGTCTCTAGGAAATTGCTCTTCCCTATGCAGATGCGACATGATTTGTTGGGGAGCAAAGCACAGAGCTAGCATCCTCTTCACCTGAGTAACTGGTTGAGTAATGGGGACATGACATAAGCCAAGCCAACATGTTCATTCAAAGCTTACCCCAGTATTTTGCTTTGAAAACCCAAGAAATAAAACATTCCAGTTCTGAACTGGAAACTGCATGTGAGACTGGACCCGCTTGCAGCCATCCGGAGGGTCCATCTGAGCAGAGCCAACAGAGAACAAAGAGGAGCCACGAGAAGGAGAGACACTCCAATCCCAATGAAATACTTCTCAGCATGGAGCTCACAATGCCTAAAGCAGAACCAACTTTTAAAAATAAGTTTGTATTGAATTTTCTGTTACTTGAATTTTCTGTTACTTGAGTTTGAGAAAATTATAATGGATACAGATGGTGCCTATTTAATTACCACTGGGGGCAAGTGGGTTGGGTGACAGGATGGTTTGAATTGTCTTATCTGTCCTCTCTCTACACCAATCATCAATTAGGAGATAGCTGAGTTTGTTCCCAGAGCTGTATGAACCCACAGCCCAGACATGTAACCATTCTGTTGGATTTGACTTCCTTTCAATTAATTCTGTTAGTCATCCCACCCAAGGACATTTAAATTTTAAAAGATGACTTACATATCCCCAAGGGATGCATTCTTTTAGCAATATTTGTCAGGTGATTGAAATACCTTCCCTTCCTCCACTCCTTACTGTTTATCACTAAATTGAAATACTTCTGGAAAATCTTAAGAGAAATATAAAATAGTTTTCCAAATCACACTATGTCAGAACTTCCATTCCACCCTCTTACTTCTAGACAAATATTTATAAAAAGGCCAATTTCTATCACACAATTTAGGAATCTTGTTAGTAAATGACTGTTACCTTCTAGTTTAATGGGGATGATACATCTTATGAAGATAGGTAGTGCTGAAATATTCAGGAGCTTGTGGAGATCCTCACTGTACTTTAGCCTGGCTGGAGCTCTCTAACCCTGTACCATAGTCCAGGAATCAACCAATCAGAGCCTTCAAATTGCTGACAATGGGTATGGCATGGCATATTGTCTAAACACATAGGCTTTGAAGTTAGACAGCCCTCAGCTCAAATACCGGCTCAGAAAACTAATATTAGAGGAACCTTGGACAAGTTACTTAACCCTCTTGAGCTTCAATGTCCTTATCAGTAAAATGGGTACAATCGTAGTGCCTGTCACATAGGGCTGCTGGGAAGATTAAGTGAGATATAGGTAAGGAGCTTAGGAACAGAAGAAGGGCTCATCAACGCTGACCCTCATTAGAACATACAAATTCTGCTTAAAGCCTTTGAGGAGTCCCAGTTCACTGGAATCACACTTGCATTGCATTTGGTTTTTAAGAAGGGATGGGAAGGCTCTGTGAATGCACTTCCCATGGCCCATTTGCTATGGATCTGTCTAGAACAGGGGTGGGCAAACTTTTTGACTCGAGGGCCACAATGGGTTCTTAAACTGGACCGGAGGGCCAGAACAAAAGCATGGATGGAATGTTTGTGTGAACTAATATAAATTCAAAGTAAAGGAGTGGAGGGGAGAGCAAGAGAACCCTCCGCTCTTTTGGCTCCGCGGGCCGGATAGAACAGCCGAACGGGCCAGATCCGGCCCGCAGGCCGCAGTTTGCCCATGGCTCGTCTAGAAACTCTCTGAGCTCAGAATTCACTGTCTCTCTGCACTGGAGCAGCTCACCAGCAGGGCTCCTCCACCGTCAGAAAAGCCCACACTCTTCCCATGTTTAAAAAACACAAACATGTGATTCTAAACAATAGTGGTATGCATGTACATGTATGTAACTGTTTACGTCAACAATTCACTGTGCCTCCATAACTTCACTTGTCCTACCCACCCCATTTCATATGACGAGAAATAAAATTTATCGGTAAAGGAAAATTATCGTAACATCACTATTAGCCAGCCATAGAGTCATGCATTAGATTTTTTCCTTGCCTTTGAAAATGTTATGTGACATTTAAGATGTAGCACAGATATATAATATAATGCAAAGGGAACTGTGTGCTCATTTCCCATGGTAAGAAATATAGCATTGCTAATGTAGTTGAAGGTTCCTTTCATTACATGTTTAAAAAGCAGGTCTACTTGAATTGCAGAGAAACCGAAGGCATATTATGGTGGGCATTTCATTCATTCCCTCCTATTGTGGAATCCACAGAGAGCCCATCTAATGTAAAGGCAACAAAGGTGTTGTCTGCCACTTCTGAGGCCAGAAGGCTTCCTGGCTCCACAAATTATACCTTCATCTTCAGATCTCCCTCTCTTCCCTGAGGCTTAATAATAGCCTGAGCCTCCTTCCCACACTAGAGAAACTGCAGCCCGAGACACTGCACTGGGAAGTATTGATCCAAGGGCAATCTCTCCAGCCGAGGCAGGACCTAGTGGGACGTGGCTGAAAATGGCACATCACCACACTGAAGGACTAAACTAGAATTTAGGTGCCATCCAGATCTGAGCTTCTATCCATAAATCCTCTAAGTCTCTCCAGTCTTTTCAAAGGGCCCAGTGTGTTAGCTACTGCTGTAAAAACAGCTTAGAGCTGGGGATTTTATCTCAGGGCTGGATTAGATGTGATCTCCACCTCTGTCTTTCAGGAATGGATATGTCTGTAGGTATTGAAGTTGTCTGGCAACTCCTCAGTCACACTCAAGCTTTTATCTCAGCCGAAGAATGAAAAATGAGTGCCGACCTAGGGTCCAGGGTGAATGTAAATTAGGGTAAAGGTAGTGATGTTTGAGATGCCACCTGGCTCTGTGGTCTTTAGGTTCTGGTGGGTGGGCCATATTTATTGAGAACCCACTAAGAGCACTTTAGTCTGTGCTATTCAATATCTCACAAGAAGTGAAAAACTTGGTTATATGTATTTATGTTTTCAGCCTATTCAGTTGGCATTTGAAAGTGTGCAATATCTCTGAAATCACTTTATAAACTCAACATCTCTTTGCCGATGCAAGAGATTTTCATGGTTATCAAAGCCGTTTTCATTGACCCCTGGATCATTCAATACAAATATCCTGTGACCAACAAAAAGTAGGAGGGTAGTCAGATTTGTGAGCCCTAGGGGAGTCAGTGAAGCTGGAATCAATCAGCTAGGACAGTGGTCGGCAAACTGCGGCTCGGGAGCCACATGCGGCTTGTGAGCCGCGGTTTGCCGCTCAGTTGACTAATAAGTTTGCCGACCACTGACCTAGACTCTCGATTCCAATAATTGCAGGCTATTGTTGTTTCTTGTGATTAAGCCCCTATCCCAGTGGTCGGCAAACTCATTAGTCAACAGAGCCGCAGTTTGCCGACCACTGAGCTAGGATATAAATCTCCACAAAGGCAACCTCATATACAATTATTAAGTATACCTATGTGTTGCTGAAAGTCCCTAAAAGCAACATACACTGCTAAAATAGATTGTAAATCACCTTCTGTAATGATTTGCCTGATAATTAGTTTATTTTTAGTAAATAACTACATTTTATTGGTAAAGTTATTTAAGATGATCATTCCTATTAGCATGCAGCCTCTTTGGTTTGACATTTGTTCATTTAGCACATACTATATCCCTGTCAGTTGTGCTAGGCACTATAGGGGATACAGCTATAAAAAAGACAATTCTTCAAAGTCAAATAAGTTACACTCTAAACCAAGAATGCAAGTGACTAAGTTCAAAAAGAGACATTCTGAATGCTATTAAGGATTCAAAGGATGAAGAAAAACATCATGCAGGACTTCAGAAAAAATTATTAAGTTTGTTCATATGATATAGACCTTGAAGGATGGGTAGGATATTAACACACAAGGATGAAAAAGAAAGACATTACGATCAGAATGGAGAAACAAATGGTGCTGGAAAACTGGACAACCTTATGCAAAAGAATAAAACTAGACCACTATCTTATACCATACACAAAAATTAACTCAAAATGAATTAAAGTCTTAAACATATGACCTGAAACTATAAAATACATAGAAGAAAACACAGACATTAAGGTCCTAGACGTAGGTTTATTGATATTTTTGTGGAGTCGACTCCAATGGCAAGGGAGACAAAAGCAAAAATAAACAAATGGCACTACATGAAACTACAAAGCTTTTGCACAGAGAAGGACACTAGCAACAAAACAAAGAGCAACCTGCTCAGTGGGAGAAGATAATTGCCAATCTTACATCTGATAAGGGGTTAATATCCAATATATATAAAGAACTCATACATCTCAACAATAAAAAAACAAAACCCCAGCCCCCCCACCCCCCCCCCCAAAAATGGGCAAAGGATCTGATAACATTTTCCAAAGAAAGCACACGGATGGCCAATAGACACATTAAAAGATCTTCAACACTAATTATCAGAGAAATGCAAATCAAAACCATAATGGGATATCACCTCACCCCTGTTAGAATGGCCATCATCAGAAAGACAAGCGATGCCAGCTGTAGAAGAGCATGTGCAGAAAAGGCACCCTAGTGCCCTGTTGGTGGGACTGTGAATTTGGACAGCCACTCTGAAAAACAGTGTGGTGGTTCCTTAAATATGAAGAGTACAGCTACTATATGATCCACTATTCCACTTGTTGGTATTTATCCAAAAAATACAGAAACATTAATTTAAAAAGGTATATGTATCCCTATGTTCATTGTAGTATTATTTACAATAGCTAAGAAACAGAAACAACCTAAGTGTCCATTAAGGGATGAATGGATAAAGAAAATGTAAAATAAAATTAGGTCTCCTCCTAATATTCAAAAAGAGTTCAGAACCTCCCTTAGGGGCCTTAGATTCTAAGAATTGACAAAGGAACATTTTCCATGTGTTTCTCCTTCTTCCTGGCTACTATAATCTTTTTTTTTTGTTTATTCTCCCTTCTTTTCTCTTGTCCAAATCATATTCCATATCTGCTTCCCTTCTTCCCCTCCCACTGCTCTGTCTCATGCTCTATAGGAAACATAACCTAAGATGATTTCATTTTTCCCTTTTTAGTCACTTTCAATCAATACCTAGCAGCAAGGATGCAGGAAACAGTACACAGTGGGAGAAAAAAATGTCATAAAATCCTATTAGAAGAGTGTTCAGAGTTCCTTTGTTCATGACATCCAAAGCCGAGTTCTGTTATTTTCTCCCAGCCAAGATCCCAGAAGCCATTCTTGGAACATTAGAGCTGGAATAGTGATCAAGGCCTGCTGTGATCTCAGTTACCAAAAGCCAAAGGGTAACTGGAACCAAATGGAAGCGGAGTAACACATAACCTTCTCTCAGATCTTCTCCCGAAGCAAGCGTTCAGGGCAGTCCTTGCTTCATTCATCCATTCATTTGTTTATTCATCAAGTTTCAATTGACCACCTATCATGTATGTAACAGACACTCTGCCAATGAAACAAAGATAAGTAAGACTTAGAAGAATGAAGCTGAACTGAGAGGTTGTGGAGAAAAATGGCCTCCAGTAAAAAATTCATACATAAATTAGTCTCATAGGAACAGCCACTATAGAAAAATTAACATCGTGGCCACTGTCAGACACAGACACAACATGAATTCATTCAATCCTTCCAACTCTGCAAGGAAAGTCTTAAGAATCCCCATTTACAAATGAATTAAATGAGATTCAAAGAGGCTAAAAAAAACCTACATGCACAAAGTCACAAAGCTCAGAAGCAAAAGGACCTGATAAGAATCTGTCCTCAAATTCTAAGCCCTTGGTGCCACAGATGAGATGAAATAAAGGAGAATGTGTCTCTACACTTTAGGAAAATTTGTTGTTGTTTTTTTCACTACTTCTGAGAGGTATAGTCCAACAATAACTCCCCTAGTTTGATGCCTTGAGGAAGCAGAAAGGCAAGATGAGAAGTAAGGACAGAATGACAGTCAAAGACATGACCCATTCTCAGTTTCCTGGTCCCCAAGCCACTCTCCAGCACATTCAGGCACACATGTGTGTGTTGGCACACACCATGCTAACGACCTCTCCCACTCATGGCATTATTTTCTCTTCCTGGAATATCTTTCCTATATTTCTCTGTCCTGTTAATGTAGGCAAATCCAGGTTGAAGATCTGATTTTAATCAAATTCATATTTAGATTATTCCTGATTGTTTCATTTCACAATGCCGCCATTTTCTGAACCAAAACTCTACTAGCTCCTATGAAATCCTGCCATTCAAATGACCTTGAACTTTTACACCAACATAGCTTGTCTCGACAACTCAATCTGAATAAACCATGGTTCACATGTCCTTAAATACTTCCTGTTTTAGAGCATAGTTGGGCATGGAGAGTTGAAAAAATCTTTATTGAAAGATACACTTGAGAACAGGAGGGGGAAAATTGATAGTGCAATGTGAGTGGGAGCCAGGTGTCAATCAATATATTTGGCCAGGACATGCATACCATTTTTATAGGTAATCAATCACAGCCATCTCTAGAAGGCACTTGATGACTGGTAGTCTCGACGTGGAGGAAACTTGACTGACAGCAGGAATGGGAAACAGTCCGAGGTACTGCTGGTGTCACTGCTGAACTGTCAGCGACAGCTTAGTACGCCGTAATGGAGCCTGAAGCCTGCGCCAGGAAGGCACAGCAGAGAAACGGAGAGGGGCCCAGCTGCACCTGATCAGCATTCTCACCAGGTGTTTTACTTCTGCTTTTAAGTAACCCAGAGGATTCTGAATTTTGAGGATTTTGTGCTTGAGATTGTGGAGAAAACATTGATGGTGTGACCCATAGGAAATGCTGAACTGGATACAGTTTTCAAATACTGAAAGAATATTCTCTCAAATTTTTTGTGCTGATCACAATGTAACAGCTATTGATATGATGCTTTTAAAGCTTCATTGGCATTATTAGTATTCTTTCTGGAACTTCCTCAGGTTTGGACAATCAAGAAGACCATAAATCAAGCCCTTATTTGTAGCACTTGCCGGTTTCTGTGGCGCACATGCTCCCACCATGAGCTGCTTTGGGCTACCAACGGGCATCGCTAAGGGGGAGGTGGGAAGAGGGAGCCAGATCCACAGGGACAATGGATGTGTGCAGTTAAGTAATTAAGAAACTAGGCTTTGACTATTCCTTACCTTTGTCTTCAATACAATTTATTTAATTTTAAGTTTTTATAATTTGCATTTTAATAAAGGCTGTGTTAAATAAAGGCCAGCTTAAAAAAATTCTGAAATTCAACAATTAGCTCTTGCAAGCTATTGAAGCTGACTTCAGCACTCAACTCTTTCCTCTTGCACTACTTCCTCTCTATCTCATTATGTTGAGACTAGAGGCCTGGTGCATGACATTCATGCACTGGGTGGGGGAGGGGGGTCTCTCAGCCTGCCCTGCACCCTTTAGCAATCCGGAGCTCTAGGGGGATGTCTGACTGATGACTTAGGCCCTGCAGGGAGTGGGCCTAAGCTGCAGTCAGATATCCTTAGCACTGCTGTGGAGGTGGGAGAGGCTTCTGCCACTGCCACTGTACTCGCCAGCCATAAGCCCAGTTTGTGGCTGAGCAACGCTCCCCCTGTGAGAGTGCAATGACCACCAGGGTACAGCTCTTACGTTGAGTGTCTGCCCCCTGGTGGTCAGTGCATGTCATAGAGACCAGTTGTTCCACCGTTCGGTCAATTCTCATATTACCCTTTTATTATATAGGATAATTTTCATCACAGTACTCATCAAAATCTAATAGTATTTATTGTGCACAGTATTGTTGACTTCCCACATATCTATAGAACAGAAACTCATGAGAACAGTAACCTTGTTGCTTTTTACTGTATTGTATTACCAGCACCTGGAACAACCCTGGCACCATAGTACATGCTCAGTTAAGAGCTACCAGAGGCTGAGTGAAGACAGAATATGTAATACCATTCAATGGGTGAGAAAAAGACAAACTAATGGAACCTGGTCTAAGGAAATAGCAGGCATTACAAGTGAAGAAATTTGCAAGGCCAATGTTTAGAAGATAGTCAATCTCAGCAGAAATGAAGAAAATGTCTTTATAATAATTACTCTGCACCCTGCGCGCAGCAGGGACTGTTTCTCTCCACACCTCCTTGGAGCTTATTTTACAAGGGTGATCCTCAAACGTGTGTGTGTCCATAAGAGATTCTGACTCAGGAAGCTCGTGACTGTATTTTTAAACCAGAACCTTAGATGACTCTGATTCGGGTAATTCAAGCATCTCTCTGTGAAAAGCACAGTTAATGGATGCAGTGTTCTTAACCCTGGCTTAGCATATGCTTAGGGGTGGGGGGGGTGGGGTACTAGGGGTGCTAGGAGGATATTAACAATAGAGATGCCTAACCACCATTGCTTTTCATACACTTTCATTGAAGATTTCCCCTGGGCATTTTAAGGATCATTTTTTATGTGATTTTTTTTGCCTGATGAAATCTAAAATCTAACATGTAGCCAGAGTCTAACATTTGAGAAGACAGTCTTCATTAGCAACACTTCCTGTTTTATCTCCATAAGTATAAATACTACCTAAAGAGTGAGCTTACAGAACTACAGAATTACAAAGCCATGTGTCTTAAAAAATATAGTTTAGATTTTGAACCATTTACACTGGCCTTTTCCACTGTCTTTTTTGAAATATGCCTATATATTAACCACACAAATATGTATGTCTCTGTAGAGACAGTTGACTATGGTTATTGTGAGCAGGGTGTGCTTGGGGTTAAATGCTAGCTCTACCCCTAGCCTGTGGTATGACCTTGAAGAGATTCTCTAACCCTCATGCCTCAGTTTCCCCACAGGGTGATTGTGAGGATTAGAGACTCAAAACGTGTGAAGTGCTTAGCAAAAGTGAGGAGGGCTCTTTAGTGCTGCTGTCACATCATTAACCACCAGTGCAGCCTTAGCTCCGGAAATGCATGTCCTCAAAGGAGAGGAAAAGGCTGATAGTGAAGAAGGAAAACCACCTACCACATCAGCATGTGTACTGGCTAGCCGATATATATATACTAGAGGCACGATGCACAAAATTCATGCACTGGGGGGGGGGGTGTCCCTCAGCCCAACCTGCACCCTCTCCAATCTGGGACCCCTCGGGCATCAGGCCTAAACAGGCAGTAGGACATCCCTCTCACAATCCAGGACTGCTGGCTCCCAACTGCTCGCCTGCCTGCCTGATTGCCCCTAACTGCTTCTGCCTGCCAGCCTGATCACCCCCTAACCACTCCCCTGCCAGCCTGATTGATGCCTAACTGCTCCCCTGCCAGCCTGTTTTCCCCTAACTGCCCTCCCCTGCAGGCCTGGTCACCCCTAACTGCCCTCCCCTGCAGGCCTGGTCACCCCTAACTGCCCTCCCCTGCAGGCCTGGGTCCCTCCCAACTGCCTTTCCCTGCAGGCCTGGTTGCCCCCAACTTCCTTCCTCTGCTGGCTTGGTCACCCCTAACTGCCCACCCCTGCAGGCCTGGTCCCCCACAACTGCCCTCCCCTGCTGGCCTGATCACCCCCAAGTGCCCTCCCTTGCAGGCCTGGTCCCTCCCAACTGCCCTCCCTTGCTGGCCATCTTGTGGTGGCCATCTTGTGTCCACATGGGGGCAGGATCTTTGACCACATGGGGGCAGCCATCTTGTGTGTTGGAGTGATGGTCAATCTGCATATTACTCTTTTATTAGATAGGATAGAGGCCTGGTGCACGGGTGGGGGACAGCTGGTTTGCCCTAAAGGGTGTCCCGGATCAGGGTGGGGGTTCTTTTGGGGCATGGGGCGGCCTGGGCGAGGGGCCTGTGGTGGTTTGCAGGCCAGCCATGCCCCCTGGTGACCCAAGTGGAGGCCCTGGTATCTGGGGTTTATTTATCTTCTACAATTGAAACTTTGTAGCCTGGAGCAGAGCCAAGCCTTCTGCTTGCTCCGTGGCGGCAGCCATTTCTATTGGGATTTATGTATCTTCTATAATTGAAACTTTGTAGCCTTAAGTGGAGGCCTGGGCCGGCCAGGGCTGCAGAAGCTTGGCTTCCTCCATTGCCAGGGAAACCCAAGCCTCCCTCCTGCTCTCTGTGGCCGTAGCCATCTTGGTTGGGTTTATTTGCATATTCGCTCCTGATTGGCTGGTGGGCGTGGCTTGTGGGTGTAGCGAAGTGATGGTTAATTTGCATATTACTCTTTTATTAGATAGGATAGTAGTGCATATACATACTTTTAAATTGTGCCATTATAAAAAACTAGAGGCCGGGTGCACAAAATTCATGCATGGGTAGGGTCCCTAGGCCTAGCCGGCAATCAGGGCCAATCTGTGGGGCTACAAGTGGGGCAATCAGGGGGCCCCCACTGGCACCTGCCTTAGCCGGCCTGGCACTGCCCACTCACCAGCCCCGCCCCCCACCGCTGCTGCCAGTCACCTCCCTCTGCAGGGTGATGGGCAGGGCAATCGGGGGCCCCCTGCTGGCACCTGCCTTTGCTGGCCTGGGGCCTGTGGGCTGGGGGCAGCTCCTGTGTTAAGTGTCTGGCCCCTGGTGGTCAATGTGCCTCATAGCAACAGGTCATTCCACCAGTCATCCTGCCGTTTGGTCAATTTGCATATTTGGCTTTTATTATATAGGATGAGCATTAGATGACAGAGTTAAAAGGTTGAGTTAAAACAATGAGAGAGAAGATTTTCACTTAAATAACCTCTTAAATCACCCATTTCGAATCAAGAAAAAGAAAAGTATAATTGGCTACCTGGGGATGTGTGGACTAAGAAGAACTCAGGAGTCCAACTTTGAAATTTTGAGTTCTATAAATATATTATCACGTTAATATTATTAAGAATTCTCCACTACCATGATGATGAAAACACAGATTTTTTTTTTTTTTTTTTTTTAAAGAAAGTAAAAGATAGTGTTGATCTCACCGAGCTCACTACCTAGAAAGCACTCTGGTAGGATGGGCCGGTAAAATATGTGAGGTAGTGATTCTAATACAATTTGCCAATTTTGAGAAGATAGTTAAGCCAAGGGGTAAAAAGTTTTCTAGGGTTTCTGTCATCCCATCATCTTTGTTCATTCATTCATGTAAGAATTCATCCATCCATTTATTCAACAAACATGTCTTACATGTCAGCTGCATGCCAGCACTCAGACCTAGTTCCTACCATAAAGTATCAAATCGCTTAATAAAGGAGAAAGACCAAGAGCGCAATTCTCTTTCACCAAGTCATATGCTCTTTTACCAACCCCAATATCCCTCTCCAGTTCACAGATGAGAAAAATGAGGCACAAAGAAGGGAAACAATTTATCCAGGGTCATGCAGATGAAAGTCATGAGTCATTTAAAATGCCAATGTAATACAGCCATGTGACATTTAACAATGGGGATATGTTCTGAGAAATTTGCCAATAGGCAATTTCACTGCATGAACATCATAGAGGCACTTAGACACATCTAGATGGCATAGCCTAATATACACCTAGGCCAGTGGTCGGCAAACTCATTAGTCAACAGAGCCAAATATCAACAGTACAACGATTGCAATTTTTTTTGAGAGCCAAATTTTTTAAACTTAAACTTCTTCTAACGCCACTTCTTCAAAATAGACTCGCCCAGGCCGTGGTATTTTGTGGAAGAGCCACACTCAAGGGGCCAAAGAGCCGCATGTGGCTCACGAGCTGCAGTTTGCCGACCACTGACCTAGGCTATAAGGTAGAGCCTATTGCTCTAGGCTACAAGCCTATACAGCATGCCGCTATACAAAACAACACGTGATTAAATCAAGCACAAGAGAAAATGATGCAATGAAGAGACAAGGTAAACATGAGATGCATGAGGCTGCTGCCAGCATGACACAGTATACCAGTTTACAGCAAATTTTAACTTTTTTTTTATAAGTAGAAAGATCATACTCTAAAATGACAATAAAAAGTGTAGGGTAGTAAATATATAAACCAGTAACATAGTCATTTATTATCATTATCTTGTACTATGTACTGCACGTAATGGTATATGCTATACTTTTATTTGGCCGGTAGTGCAGTAGGTTTGTTTACATCAGCATCAGCACAAGCACCTGAGTCGTGCCTTGCACTATGATGTTAGAGCAGCTGTGAGGTCACTAGGCAATAGGAATTTTTCAGCTCCGTTACAGTCTTATGAAACCACTCCTGTATATGTGGTCCCTCATGGACCGAAATGTCCTTATGTGGCATATGACTATATAATAGCTACAATGAAAAAATGTTCATAAAGAAGTAGCTCTGGAGAGTGGTCCTCAGACCCCATCATAACTTTTGGGCATTTGTTAAAACTGAATTTCTGGGAAGGCTGAGATTGTTCTATTTGAGCAAGCATCCTAAGAGTTTGGGAACTGCTTCCAAGGAGTTTCTGTTGACTATTCTATTGTTGGAAATCAAATTAGCTTAGGCCATCCTTCTATTTAAAAGAAGAAATGAACAAACCACTGCAACCCCCAGAGGTCTTTGTTCTCTTGCTTTTTTCTTTGTTCTTTTTCTAGTCTCTCTCAAGAATACAATGAAAGTGCCTTCCTTTCATTCCTTTGTTTTCAATGAAGCAGAACAGCCCCATTTCTCACTCCATGGACACCCTGGAAAGAAGATCAGAGGCAGCAGACTAGTGATAAAAATAGGACACCTTACCCATGTTGCTTAGGCAAGACCCTCTCAATTTTTTAGAGAGGGAGGTGTGGCATCTCTGCCAACTGCTGCCTCCTCAGATTCCTTTAGGAGCACTTACCCAGAGTTCTAGAACAGTCTAAGTCTAGCCAGACTGCTCACAGAAGAGGTTTGTGTTTTGTTTAGGCTGCCTCTGCACCTCCTGGGTGGCACAGCTTCCATTGTAATGTGTCTGCATCTGATATAGGCAGAGATGAATGCACTGGGCCACCTGCTTTGTAATTCAGTCGGTTGCAGAATACAAACCTCAGAGCAAGAAGGTTTACCTTGCACTTTCTTGGTCAGAATTCTCTCTCTTTCAGTCATACATTCTTTACCAACACCAGTATTTCTTTCTGGTTTAAAGATGAAAAAGTTGAGGCACAAAAAGGGTAAGAAATTGTCAACATAAGAAACATCCAAATCTGTAAGAATTTATTTGAGCCAAATGACAAGAGTTGCTGGGAAGCAAAATCTCAAGAAAATGGCAGTTTTGCCACTTATTTTATGCATCAGAATCAAAGAGGAAAACATAAGGGGGGTATTTGGGAGGTATGTGAAATCCAATGACGATAGATTAGGATGGCGGGAGAAAGCAAAGTGGAGGGAGGGAATTTCTGGGATTGGATAAAAAGTAGAAGGAATGGACACATCTTTTACACAGGCAGGTATAGGATAGCTAACAGTTAACAATTAACATGAAAAACCATAACAATGAGGGTATTGTGGTCTCTGCTCTGTTGCCAGTGGGGAGGGGGAATTACTTTGATAATCCAAAGGTATGTTATTAGGTGATGCAAAAAGACAACAGACAGACTTAGTTAAGGTGAAGATTGACCTTTGTTAGGGAAAAATACAACCCTAAGGCATGGCTACCCACCATGAACTGCTTTTAGTCAGGAAGTTTTAATTTCAGGCCACCCTATGTAGTTACCTTTTGTCTCTGAGTTTGCAAAGCTGCCATGCAGGCCTCCCCTGAGCTTGTCAGGCTTAGTATGTGGCCCCTTTGTGTCCACAAAATTAAACAAGGGTCACTATAGATGAAAATGATAGGTCATTTCAAATAGTAATGAATTAACACAAGAAGTTTAGTACCAGGAAATGTGAGCCAGAAAATGGAGGAAGCATCTTATGACTCTGGCCCTGGCTGCACATTAACATTGCCAGGGCGGAGCTTAAAATCGACAAAAACATAAAACACTGATTCTCAGGAGCCAGCCCCAGGAATTCAGATGAACTGGTGTGGAGTGCGTGTGGGCATCCATGTTTTTTGAAAGCTACCTGAATACTCCTAATGTGAAGCCTAGGCGGAGAGCCATTGAACTACATCAGTGGTTCTCAAACTGTTACAGCTTTAACTAGCTAGTTGATATTAATAATAGGAAGAGAGCAAAGGGGAGACCAGACATGGCCATCTGGGCAGCTTCATCAGGAAGCTGCAACTTCATGCTTCTCAGGGAACCACTGGTCCATTTCCTGCAGATCACTGGGGGAAGGAATAAAACAAAGGGGGAGATGAGCACATGGGCAGTGAAGTTGGGTGATGTAAGCAAGGAGCTTGCATGTCAGTCTAGCCTGGTGAACAAAGATCATTGGCTAGGAGGGCAGAGCCACTCGTAAGGGTGCAAAATCCTGAAGGCTTAATTGGTTAAGCTCCCAGTTAAAGTCCCCAGACAAAGAATTTGTACTCTCTTTCTTGCTCTTGTGCTCCTGATTCTCACTTGCTCCAGGGCCTGCACTCGCCCATGTGCTAACCTGCCATGTGACCTTAGCAGCCGCATGACCATGGCCATGTGGATCCCACATGTGATGGACTGCAGCTGGGAATACAAGCTAACCTAGCCAGATGCTGGACTGGACCCTGCTTTAATATGGAGCAGATACTCTGGGCAGTGGCTTTGATCTTGGCCTTGCTGAAAACAAGATTGGATTTTTTCTATGGCAAGATGGGACCTTGGAAGGGAACCCCCTTCATCTTACATCATCAATAAAGCTTTCCACAATACCTCATCCTCCCCTGGGGACCTCAGGAAATTCTTTTTCTTGTGGCACACCAAGAACTTCACTTCCACCAGTAACAGGTGGGGATGCAGAAGGCACCCCACTGATAATAAAACTTCAGCGTAGCTCAGAATCACAGGGAGCTGGGTTCTACCCTCAGAGTTTCTAATTTAATACATTTGAGGTGGGGCCCAAGAATTTGCAAGTTCCCAAGTGATGTTGCTGCTGCTGGACTTGGGACCACACTTGGAGAACCATTGGACTGGATAAGAATGTAATTGCTAGGAAAGGCAGACTCAGGGTGCAGTCTTTCAATCCTCACTCGGCTGCACAAGAATGGGCTTGGGCCTGGGTCACTTCCTTACCAAGAGATAAAGAGCCTGTGTAGCCTGTGCTGACTTATGACCGGCCTTCTGTGGGAATGTCTTGAGCACTCTTTTGTCTCTGCTGAGTGTGTGTCATATGGCACCTGGCCAACCCCACTGCTATGTCTGCCCTCTGCAGGGAGGTACAGGGTTCCTTACACTGTGGCAGGAGAAGGATGCACATAAATTGCCCTGTGTTGACCACCTGGAGTGCCTCCGCCCCCTACCCCAACCCTTCCCTACAGGCCCTGGGGGACAACCGCCTACTATCAAAGCTGTTCTTGCTCTGTCTCTTCCTTAGGTAAGAAGAATGCTCTTCCATTTAGTGCTGGGCTGCATTCTGTTTTCCTTGGTGACTCCAAAATCAAGATGCAATGGGCAGCCAAAACCGGTTTGGCTCAGTGGATAGAGCGTCAGCCTGCGGACTGAAAGGTCCCAGGTTCGATTCTGGTCAAGGGCATGTAACTTGGTTGCGGGCACATCCCCAGTAGGAGGTGTGCAAGAGGCAGCCGATCGATGTTTCTCTCTCATCGATGTTTCTGACTATCTATCACTCTTCCTTCCTCTCTGTAAAAAATCAATAAAATATATTAAAAAAAAAAAGATGCAATGGGCACATGTGTTTAGATTCCTCTCTGGGATTGGTAACTGGTGCATGGTATCCTGCTTGACAGTAATAGTACATCATGGTTAAGACTCCCGAATTAATATCTCAATTCTACCACTTTCTAGCTGGTAGAAGATGGGGAAATCACTTACCTTCTTTAGCAGTGGTTCTCAACTAGGGTGGGGAGTGGGGTTAACTCCCTCTTACACACACTGGGGGACATTTGGTCATATCAGGGAACATTTGATTTCCACAGCTGACAGTTTCAACCTGGCATCTAGTGGGGAGAGGCCAGGGATGCTGCTAAATAACTTACAATGACCAGGAATTAGCCAGCCTCAAATGTCAATAGTACCGAGGTTGAGAAACACTGCTCAATATAACTATAGTTTTCCCATCTATAAAATGGGGATTATTAGTTATCTGCCTCATAAAATTAGTGTGAAGATTAAATGAAATATGGCATGTAAAGGACTTGGCACTGTACCTAGAGACTGTTAGTTACTGAGCAAATCCCTTTCATACATTGTCACCAGCCTAAAATTTAAATGCCAAGTATCTTGATAAGAAATGGGGGGGGGGAGGGGTGGTTCCTTAAGTGTAGCAATTGGTACTATGGTATCCACTGGATGGATTTGGGGTGAGGAGTAGGAACACTTTGCCCCAAATGCAGGCAATAGAGAGTGCACACTGTCTTTAGGTAATACTGGTGTAAAAACCATAGCAAACTGGACTAACATCAGTCTGTTTTTTCTATCACCAAACACCAGAAATTCTAAACAAGGTTGTAGATCAAATACTCCTCCCACCCCTGCGATGCATCACTTCCATCACTACACCCTCCCCTTTCCACTGGATATAACAGCTGACTAAGAACCAGGCACTAGTCTAAGTGCTTTACATATTTATTCATCTAATAATTTTAGCAACAAGCTAAAGTTTGTTGTGAGCAAGGTATTCATGTTATTCCCATTTCATAGATGAGAAAGCTGAGAACCAAAGAAGCTTGATAATGTGCTCACAATCTCTCATCGAGTAAGTGGTAGAGAGCTGGACCTGAACCCAGGAGTCTTGCTCCAGAGTCTATGTTCATAGTTATAGAACCAGGTAGCCTTTGGCAATATGTCACTGTCATCCCAAATTACCACGAAGTAAACCTTTTGAAGAACTGGACTTCAGTTCTCCTAGTGCATTAGGTATCTTTCTATCAGAAAATAGGCAGCTTCAGTGTTGAGTAAATTTCCCTGTAATACTAACACTGAGGAAATTTCACAGTATGTAAGTTGTTGGGGCCTCATTCTCACAGACCTATAGGTCAGAACCAGGACTAGGTAGACCAGATATTCTAGCAGCTGACACAGAGCAGAAACCTGAATAAATGTTTATTAACTGAATTCATATTTGATGAGTTCAGATAAACGCTCAGAGGCCTGGTTCCTATTGATGTATTTGCTTGTTTGTGGGCAGAAAGCAACATCTGCTCCCCAGATCCCTGTTTATTTTTCAAAAGTTTGGGGTGCCTTTTCAGGGTTTGGTTCACCTCAGTGTGAGTAAACATGTGCCCCAGCTTCCTTTGTGCTGAATAATGGCTTCGCAGGGTCTAATTTCACAGATAAAGAGCAGAATCGATCCTTCTATTTTAGGATTTGGTACAGAGGTATTGAAGTAGGAATTGGCAAAATGCAACTCAAGAGAGAAATAATTTAGTTTCCCATGGAAATATTCCGCTTCTAAATTTGCTCTTGAAGACAATGCGGGGAAATCAAATGTTTGAATCGGGCAAGTTTGAAACCATTAGCTCTAAACCATCTGAATGACAAATAAGATTACAAAGGGAAGGGTTAAATCTGGGACATTCACTCTTTAAGGAGACTTCAGATGTGCCCTCACACACAGAGCTGTGCAGAGATGGTAATTAAAGCATTTTCCCACAAGGCAGATAAACTTAAGAGAGATTTGAAAGGGCTTACCTCTCTACCCACGGAGAGGTGGTATCTATTAGACCATGTGTCTAATCTATCAAAGAGGTGAGCAGCATCATGCAATTGCACTAGTATTTTCAGATAGCAGAAATGCCAAAATTTTACTTTAATCATTTTTTGGGGGAAATTCTTTAAAATATATTAACCATTTTTCCACCACCTTAAAAGCAGACAGCATTTTTTGTGCTTAAATAATAAATAGTAGCTTTAGGACTGTATATAATAAAATAATCCTCTCCAGTGCTACTGACTCATTTTTTCCTCCACTTAACACTAATGGCTCAGCCTGCTGTTCTCTGTGTCCATTGATCTTGCTGTCTCTGCCAGTCACTTCCCCCTGATACCTATGGGCTTGTTTCTGGTGGTCTTGCCTTTTATTCTAGTCTAATCCTCTTGCCTGTTCTGTCCTGTTGCAGTCTGGGACTCCAGATAACTAAGCTTGTTAGAACAGTTTTGAATACAAGAGTAACGGGTTCTAAATGAAACAGTGGAGGGCTCTCCTATGAGTAAGGAGAAGAATAACATAGTCATTTTTATTTAATTTTTAATTTTTTATTTAATTTATTGGTGTGATATAGGTTAATAAAATTACATGGATTTCAGTTGTACAATTCTATAATACATCATCTTATATTGTATTGAGTGTTTGCCACCCCAAGTCAAGTCTCCTTTCATCGCCGTTTATCCACCCTTTACCCTCTTCTACCTCCCCCACTCCTTTTTCCCTCTGGTAATCACCATAGTGTTGTCTGTCTATGAAGTGTTTGTTTTTGCTTAATCCCTTCACCTTTGTCACCCAGCCCTGCCAACACCCTCCCTTCTTAAACTGTCTTGATGATTACTATTTTCATTTTTTAGAGTGCTTAGGTCTCAGGATAATGTGATCAAATCAACTTCAGGTTAGTATGGTTTTACTGTACCCTTAAAAAAACACTGAGGTTAGATTATTAAGCCTCTGATTCTTACATCTGGTGACAAATTATAAATACAGAATACTCTGAACTGGTGAAGCAGATATTCTTATTCCATATTTTTAAATAATGAAATGATGATTCAAAGGGTAACTGATTTGCCTAAAGCAGGCAGAGTTAGATCTAAAGTATAGGTCCTCAAACTTGGCTGTATATTTGAACACTGGAGCTGGGGACTCATCCCAGATTAATTCTATCAGCATCTCTAGACCATGTCTTAGCATTTTTTAAAAACATGTTTTTATTGATTTCAGAGAGGAAGGGAGAGGGAGAGAGAGATAGAAATATCAACGATGAGAGAGAATCATCAATCAGCTGCCTCCTGCTTGCTCTCTACTGGGGATCAAGCCCGCAACCTGGGCATGTGCCCTGACCTGAAATTGAATCTTGACGCTCAACCTCTGAGCTACTGCTGGGCCACCTTTTTAAAAAGCCATTGAGTTGCTCTGGCTGGTGTGGCTCAGTTGGTTGGAGCATTGTCCCATACACTGATAGGTGGCAGGTTCTATTTCCAGTCAGGGAACATACCCATGTTGTGGGTTCGATCCCTGGTCTGGAGGAGGCTAATTGATGTTTCTCTCTTACATCGATGTCTCCATCTCTATCTTTCCCTCTCCCTAAAATCAATAAAAACATGTCTTCGGGTGAGGATTAAACAAAAAAAAAGGGGGGGGGAGGGGAGCATCAAAATGTATGAAATACCAAAGAATAACTCTAACAAAATATGTACAAGACTATTTTCTACTGAAAACTATGAAAATTATACAAAAAACCTTAAGTAAATATGCCATGTGCATAAGTAGAAAGAAGAGAATATTCTAAAATTGACAAGTCTTCCAAGCTGATCTGTATATTCAATGCAATCCTAATCAAAATTCCAGCAGATTGTTTTTGGTAGAAATTGGCAAGCCAATACTAAAATTATCATGAAATGAAAAGAACCAAGCATAACCAAGATTATTTTGAAGAAGTAGGAATTGCATTCAAATAACAAGACCCATTGTGAACCTATAATGTGCTACTGGTGCAGCAATACACACAGAGAAAGTAGGACAGAAGAGAAAGTCTGGAAACAGACCCACACATGTGTGATCACCTGACATGACAGAGGAATACTGCCATGAGCTGGGAAAGGTAAGTAAAGCTGGGTCTGCTAGATATCCAAATGGAAAAACAACAACACAGACCTATCTGACCCCCACTTTACACTGTATACAAATGCTAGTCTCAAATGGGTTGTTTTTCTAAATGAAGAATAATAAAACTTTTAGAAGAAAAAAGTAATAAAATATATTTATGACCACAGAGTAGGTAAAATTTTTGTGAATTGACATTAAAATTACTACCCATAAGAAAAACATAAAATATCAAACTATATTAAAATTAAGAGCTTCTGTTCATCAAAACACAGCATTAAGAAAGTTTAAAAGCAAAATCTAGACATTTAAAATATGACTTGGAAATTTTAGAATATTCTTTTCTTTCTACTTATGCACATGGTATATATAAATGCAACAAAGACACATATCAAAAATGCATTAAGAACTCCCACAAATCAAGAATATAAAGACAAAAAAGTCAACATAAAATTGGGCAAAAGACTAGAGTAGTAACTTTGACAGTGTTTATACAAATGATCAGTAGGCATAGGAAAAAGTACCCAACTTAGTCATCAGGAAAATGTACTCTAAACCACAAAGCAACATGACCACATACCCACCAAAACGGTAAAGATGACAAAGACACTCAATACCAAATGAAGATGAGGGTATAAAGCAACTGGAATTCTTACACATGACAAGTGGGCATGTACAATGGTAGAACCACTTTAGAAAACTGTTTGGCAATATCTACTAAGTTGAATATATACATACACTATGACCTAGAAATTCCACTCACAACAGAAATATATCCTAACAAAAATATTCCTGTGTAGCCCTGGCCGGTTTTGCTCAGTGGATAGAGCGTCGGCCTGTGGACTGAAGGGTCCCAGGTTCGATTCCAGTCAGGGGCATGTGCCTTGG
Source organism: Plecotus auritus (assembly GCF_963455305.1). Taxonomy (NCBI): domain Eukaryota; kingdom Metazoa; phylum Chordata; class Mammalia; order Chiroptera; family Vespertilionidae; genus Plecotus; species Plecotus auritus. The sequence continues at coordinate 126,908,674 of NC_137773.1, forward strand.
TTGTGGGCATGTCCCCAGTGCGGGGTGTGCGGGAGGCAGCTGATCGGTGTTTCTCTCTCATCGATGTTTCTGGGTCTCTATCCCTCTCCCTTCCTCTCTGTGAAAAATCAATAAAATACATTTTGAAAAAAAATATATTCCTGTGTACACCCAAAGACATGTCCAAAAATGTCCACAACAGCACTATTCAAAATAGCCTAAAATAGAAAAGAAACCAATTGTCCCTCAAAAGTAGAATGGATTAATTTTATATTCACACAAAGGAACACTATAAACAATTAGAATGAACATACTAATACTACACACAGCATAGAGAAATTGCATGCATCATGTTGACTAAAAGAAGCCAGACACCAAAGAGTACATTTCTGATTACTCCAGTTATATAAATTTCAAAAACAGCCCAAACTCATCTCCGGTGTTGGAAGTCCAGAAAGTGGTTACCTTTGCTGGAGGTGATGACAAGGAAGGGGCAGAGGAGGAGTTTCTGAGCTGCCGAATCATGTCCCAAGGTGTGTCCATCAAGCTGTGCCTAATGGAGATTTCTCATTGTGTGTTTTACATTCAGTAAGAATTAAAACAGAAAGCTCTCTAGCTTTTCATGTGTAACCAGAGTTGAAAACCACCCATCTAGAAGTCAGACCAGACTTCTTCCCTTCTTTCTTTCTTTCTTTCTTTCTTTCTTTCTTTCTTTCTTTCTTTCTTTCTTTCTTTCTTTCTTTCTTTCTTTCTTTCTTTCTTTCTTTCCTTCCAGACCTACCCATACAAGCCTTCCTTTCTCAAACTCTCTGGCTCCAAAGTGTCAACCACTGTTCTGGGTACAAAAGATACAGAGGAAAAAGCTATCATCCTTCCTTCAAGAAGCGAAATGTTTTCTCAGCTATTAATTACAGCCTGTGCCTGACAGAATGCTTCCCTTGCTCGCACTGCAGTGGTCACACGGTCGAGTTATCACGAAGTGTAGCTACAGGGTTGGGATGAGCTTCCTGAAGAATTCTGTTATGAGTGAACAGGACAGGATCCCACTATTGGCAGCCAACTACAACAGAGAATGTTGAATGCTGCACTGAGGTGCTGGCCCCAGAGTTCTAGGGCCTAGAGGTTTCAGTTGTATCTGGCATAAGGGTTATTCCACTCCCACTGGGATGGTCCAATTCCCGGTCAACACCACATGCTTTCTGGAGCATAAATGATTGTCATCCTTATGCGTTGTGGTTGGTCTGTCTGTTATAAGCAGTGTGTGAAAATTGGACTTTTCTTCCCTTTTATTATTTCTTCTCAACTAACTCCCTTTTTCTCTCTGAAATAAATAATAAGCAACATCACGGCAGAATCTAGGCTTTGTGTTTCCAAAACACATCCCCAAGCTCATGTCCTTGTCCTCAGGCACTTCCAATAACCAAGGCACTGGCTGACATGGGAAGTCAAAGCAAATCATCTTTGTCTTTCACAGCACACTCTGTCTTTTAAGAACGTGGCCATTGATTATTTGACCATGGGCATTATGCCAAGGCTTTCCTTTATAAACAAACAGAAGATGAGCTAACCTTGGCCTGCATCCTGTCTTTAGTTTACAATCCCTCTGATTGCTGCAACCAGAACATCTAAATACTAGGGGCCAACGTGCCCTGGGAAGTTACCAGTGACTTCACCTTGGGCACAGATTCTCTTTTGCCTATACCTTCCTTCTAAGCCAGGTGACCCATCCTGATAAGAACATATAATATTTCCAAGAAAGGAGTTTTTATTTCACTGATTTCTCCTCACCCTTCATGTCCCAGATTATTATTTTCCAGGGCAGGACTCCCTAACCCTTCCAGAATAGTTTAGGTTCACATAGTATAAACGTTCACAGAATTATATAATTTTCTTTTATAGCACTTAGTCCAATTATAACCAATCAATTTTTGTGATTATTTGTCTCATTCACTGATGTATTGCCAGAACTTTACAAAATGCTTAGCTCATAGTAGATGCTCAGTAAATATTGTTGAGTGAATGAGTAAATGAATGAATGAATGAGACCCTCCTGAAATTTTCCATTGTTGAAAAATTTTTTTCTTCTCTAAGATTATTTTCTGTTGCTGTAGATGAAGCACATCACCTTTTGCTCTGCATCAATGGAGATGGATGGCAGACAGGTGGCCAGCAGTTCCCTGTCAGAGCCCTTCAGATAATTATAAATTATGGCAAAGATACTTATTCTGAGGTTTTCTGTCTTGGTGATTTTCTCGGAAGGAGACCTAGGTCATGGGGACAAACTCCAAAAGGAAGGAAGGATAAGGAATATGCCATCTATATCCTCTATTTACTGGCATTAGAGTCGTATTTCGGACCCTGGTGTGACTTTTTTTGAGATTTTGACCAAATCCTTCCAACTCTCTACTTATAGGTCTCTTCTCCACAAATCATAAAACTGGACTGGATCAAACCAGGGGCACCCTGCTCTATACCTTTGCTTATTAATCCGTTTAACAAATATTTTTAAGAGCATAGAATGTTCTTACTCTTATGCTAGGCACTAGTTACTCAAAAGTCATCTAGAGAAATGGGGTCCTGCCTTCAAGGCATCCAATTAGGACTGGGGAGAAGAGGATGATTAGGGAAGTCTTTCTGGAATAAAAGTTGCCTAGATCAGTGATTTACCTCTATCATAATCAACTGCAGGTCTTGATAAAATACAGATTGCTGGTCCCCTCCCCACTTTCTGATTGTCTGGGGTAGGCCCGAGATGCTGCATTTTTTACCAATTCCCAGGTGATTCTGATGCTACTGATATGAGGCCCACACTTTCAGAGTCACTGGCCTGGATGACATGGAATGTTAAGTTAGAGACTTAAGAAATATTTGTTGGATGGATAAATGAATGGGTAGATTAATTAGCCAATCAGTTCAAATGCATCACTACATCAACAGTATAAAACCCCACTGGATTTTGCAGTGGTTTATTTATTGCACAGCTCTGAAAGACTCCGCACCTTCTCTCCCTGTGGTCCATAACATGACTCATCACGAACAAAAATCATATGACTGGAATCAATCAAGCTGCATTTTCCTATTTACGTCTTGCTCTATCTGGAGTTGCAATGGGTACTGACTCCTCTGGAGTATAATTCTCGCTGACTCATTTCCAAATCACTGACAGAAAGGTCAGTGTGGCTCCAGGCCACAGCTGAGGGCTCATCCGGAGCTATTGATAAGGAGTTGCACATCAGGGAGATTAGCCAGATTCATTTGGGTTCTTTCTTGGCTGCCTTGCCAAAATCCAGCAGAACTAAAGGTTAAACACTCACATTGGCATATGTGTGTGGATGGGATCTGCAGTCAGCAGCACAGAAAATTACACTAGTCCAATAGGAACACTCAAGTGCATGGGCTTTGTTTTCATAAAGATAAAGGTGTGTGTCCTGATTCTGTCACCTAACAGTTACATGATGAGCACCTCTCACCCTCAGTTCCCTCATCTGTAAAACATGCATAACAATAATAATTACCTCATAGGATTGTTGCACATAATGTGCACAACGTGTTTAGCACAACACTGATCTCATATTAATCATTCAACACATTTTAACTGGCACTGTTGTTATTCATTAGCTTCTCAAATGTCTTCATCACATCTATTGATGCTTTTGTAAATAATAAACTTAGAGTTGGCATGTACCCTTCAATTACCTTCAGACTGGGTCTGTAGGAGGAATTTCATTGCTTTGGTTTTCATTTCTGAGCCAAAGAATGGAGTGATTCATACACAGCTAACTTCCCTTCACTACACAATATAAAGATTTCCATACTGCACCAGAATTCAGTCCTGGTTAAAGGGACCAAAAAGTGAGCTGTGGAAGATAGCTGTCTTCCTTCAAATCACCTTTCAAAGATAGTCCTTGTCTTGAATCTAGCCATGTTCTCTAAAATATGAACAACTGAATGAGGAGTGTTCCATATCAGCTTGGGGATCAGACACCTCTAGTTTCCAGTCCCGACTCCACCATGCCAAGCTGTGTGATCTTGGAAAAGTTACTTGAGCTCTCTATGTTTCTATTTCATCATTTTAAAAATAATAATAATGTCAGGTATGTAAACTCAGCATCTTATCCTGTTGTGTGACCTTCATTTTAATATCTCTGGATTCATTAAAGGAGTCCATGCCCTTCGGGATTGGAATGGTTTCAATTCTATGCCTGCCCAACCTCCTCTGTTTAATATAAAAGCCCTAAGCATTTTAGAGGGTCCACATTTGTTCCATCCCTTTGAATGTTTCTTCAGTTTTTCTGGCAACACTAAATAAGATCTTTCTAAGGTAGGCCTTTCATCTATGCTGCCCAATGCAGGGCCTTTTCCATAATAGGCACTCAATAAATATTTGTTGAATAGATGGATGAATAAATGCAGGCAAGACATTCAAAAATAATCATGGCATTGAGCTAAAAATAAGGCAGCTTTGTTCCTCTGTAGACATGCAGTGGGCTAAATCACCACATCCCCTTCAAAGACATGTTCCATATCAGTCACTTATAAGAAATAATGGAAAAGCCTTCTTAATCATGATGCTGTTGTAGAATACAAGGATGCGAAGGGGGACTGGCCTCTGCGTTAGGCATCTATCAGTCTTCCTCTGGCCCAAAATCTGCATTATCCAGACAGAGCTAAGATCAAAGGAAAAATGCCTGGGCTCTCATTGCCAGGTGCCTTTATTGACTGAAAATTGGCAGAAACCCCACTAGTTTAGAAACCCACAGACTGCTAGAAAGCTTTTAAAAAGATAAATTAGGTCATTTCCCTCCCCTCCAATCCCCAGCCCCCAACAGTTTAAAACTAGTCAATGAGATTCTGTGACACTTGAAACTTAAACTCCTCACTGTGACCTAAACAGCCCTACATGATCTGAGTCCTGCCTAGCTTTTTGCTCAATTATCATCTTCTTAGAAAGCCACCCCTCACCCCACCACCAGACACTCCAGCCCCTAAGACCGATGCCTGCAAGCTTTTCCAGTGAAGGGCCAGGCAGTAAATGTGTTAGACTTTGGGGACTACACGGTCTCTGCAACAATTACCCAACTTTGCCATTGTTGTCTAAAAACAGCCATAGGAAATGCATACATTCATCAGTATGGCTGTGTTACAGTGAGATTTGATTTGCAGAAACATGTAGCTGTGTGTGTTTGGCCTGTGGGCTATAGTTTATTGATCACTTCCCTAATAAAAGACCCCTTTTATAACTCCCTACCCCACATCCTGCTTGGTTTTTGTCACGTATGTTTACGTGTTTATTACTCATCCAGCTCAGTCACTTGAATATGAGCTCCAGGAGGACAGGACCTTTGTTTTGTTAACAGCAATGTCTCAGGCACCATGGACAGTTCCTAGCTCAGTGTTTCCTGTGACTCTTTTAAAAAAAATAATATTATTTTATTTTCCATCACCATTTATCCCCATTATACCTTCTTCCACCTCCACCCTCGCCGCCCCCCACAATCACCACATTGTTGTCTGTGTCCATGAGTTCTTTCTCTCTCCTTTTCTCTTTTTTGCTCAGTTCTTTCACCCCCAACCCATGAGAGCTGTCTGCTTGCTCTCTATGAGTCTGACTCTGTTTTGCTTTAGTTCAGTTTATTCATTGGATTCCACATATGAGTGAAGTCATATGGTACTTGTCTTTCTCTGACTGGTGTATTTCACTTAGCATAATGTTCTCTAGGTTGCAAAGGGTAAAATTTCCTTCTTTCTTATGGCTGATTAGTATCCCAGTGTGTAAATGTACCATAGTTGTTTTATCCATTCATCTACTGATGGACACTTGGGCTGCTCCCAAATCTTGGCTATTGTAAATAACGCAGCAATAAACATAGGGGTGCATATATTCTTTTGAATTAGTGTTTCGGGTTTCTTTGGATAAATTCCAAGAAGTGGAATTGCTGAGTCATAAGGCAGTTCAAGTAACTTGTTGTTGAAGGAACCACCTCACCTTCTGCTCCTTCCTCGGTCACTCACTGCTCCCTCCTTTCAGTTCCTAGCACACTCCAAGCTCATTCTTGCTTCCTTGTCTTTGCACATGCCTTTGCCCTCTGCCTGAAGCACCCTTCCCCTTATCTTTACGTCTGCCTCTTCCATTCATTTAGGTCTCCGTTCTTTGAAGTAGCCTTTCCCAATCATGCTAAACAAAGTTTCCCAGGAGCCTCAGCCACTCTTGTCTTATTTTTGTCATAGCACCTATTAAGAAGAATTATTTTTTTCACTTGATTCTTGTATATTCTCCCCCATGGTTCCAGAATGTTTCTCAGAATGTTTTACCTAGAGAAGTGTGTGACACGTAGTAGCTTTTGAATAGATATGTCTAGAGCAGTGATTTTCAAACTTTAATGTGTATATGAATCACCTAAGGATTTTGTTAAAATGCAATTTCTGAATCAGGAGGTCTGGGGTGAGCCTTGCAATTCAGCAATTCTAACAGGCTCCCAGGATGGAGATGCTGCTGCTATGGGTCCATGGACACTCTTTGAGCAGGGAGAGTCCAGTGAACATTTTTGGTTGCATCACTTCTAAGGCAGGAAGTGGACTGTTAGCTAAGTGTCCTTTAAAAAACATTTGATATGTTTGCTAACCTGAGCCAAAAATCAAAATGAGATACCAGTCCCATCCTTAAAAGTCATATGCAATGCTAAATGGTAAGGACAGATTTTACTGAGTCACTTAAGTGGTTTTGGCCTTGGGCACCATGTCTTCAGTGAATGAGAAATGGGAACATTTCCCATATTAAATTCACCTTAAAAATGCTGAATCATCCATGGGGAACCAAAATAATTCTGTCTTCATTCCCTGATCAGTTATATTTCCATTTCTTTCTATCTCCATTTCAGTCTATTGCATACATTAGGGGAGTTACCTGCTCTGCACCGCGATGTGGTAACCCTGAGAGACCTCATGTTAGGTAATATGGTGCTGGCTTGACCTAAAAGAGGACTCCCCATCTCAAAATTGAAAGGGACTGTATGCAGCAGGGAAATAGAATGTGGCAGAGTGATCAAGAGCTGTCTTCTGGCATCTAATTACCACTTAAATTCTGCGTGACCTGGAGCTCTGTACACACACTGTTAATGCCTCAGTTTCTTCCTCTTACATGGGAACTTAAAGCATTCTTCAGATGATTAAGAGAGATAATTCTCATAAGAACTTGGCACAGTGCATGGCACATAATGCATATTAATTAACATTAGCTGAATCTTATTCTACTCCACTATAGAATATTATTATTGTATTTATTGAAAGTCCTCTTTATTTTAACATATTATTTTAACATAATTATTTTTAATAACACAATTATTTGTATTTCACACAATTATTTTAACATAATATTTAAGACAAGTAATGCTTTCTATGTATTTAAGTGCTGCTTTGTCTCATTTATTTCTGAAAAGAAATCTATGACGTATATATTGGTGTCTATATTTTGAAGATGAAGAAACTGAGGCTTAGGATGGTGAAGAAGTTTGTTAAAGATCAACTAGTAGGGCCCTAACTGGTTTGGCTCAGTGAATAGAGCATCGGCCTGTGGACTGAAGTGTCCCAGGTTTGATTCTGGTCAAGGGCATGTACCTTGGTTGCGGGCACATTCCCAGTAGGGTGTGTGCAGGAGGCAGCTGATCGATGTTTCTCTCTCATTGATGTTTCTAACTCTCTATCCCTCTCTCTTCCTCTCTGTGAAAAATCAATTTAAAAAAATCAACTCGTAGGGCTAGGAATAAAGACTCGAGCCCAGGTCTGGCTGATCTCATACATATATGTCTTGGCTTCAGAGAGGTAGATCCTTCCATCCCAAGGTGATTGATTATCTCTTTGGGTGATTATCTTTTCTGTAAGTAAGAGAGTTCTGGTTGATGATCATCAAGCATACTTCCAAGTCTAGTGAGCTGAGGTTCTGAGTTCTATTCTGATGGGATTCATTAGTTTGTTTTCCATTGGCTTTTTGTTTTATTTTTTTCACCATAGAGGTGTCCCATTTGACAGAGCTTTGGCTCAATAAACATCATGTCTTCAACCCTTAAGAATGCGCCTTGAGCCCAGCCAGTGTTGCTCTGTGGTTGAGCATTGACCTATGAACCAGGAGATCATGATTTGATTCCTGGTCAGGGCACATGCCTGGGTTGTGGGCTCGATCCCCAGTAGAGGGCATGCAGGAGGTGGCCAATCAATGATTCTCTCTCATCATTGATGTTTCTATCTCTCCCTCTCCTTTCATCTCTCAAATTAATAAAAATATATATTTTAAAAAAGAATGCTCCTTGATGGCTATGCTCTCCTGTATAGATCATTAACGATTAGCAACCATCCCCAAATTTAGTGATGTGAAACAATATCAGATTCTGCATGTCAGAAATTTGGAAAAGAGGTAGTAGGAACAGCTTTTCTTTACTTACAACATCCAGGGCTCTGGTTAAGAACACTTGGGGGATGGGGGTGACTGTTGTCTAGAGGCTGGAGTACCCAGAAGCATCTTCATTCGCATGCCTGGCACTTGGACCAAAAATGACTCAAAGGTTGGTATCATCTAGGACCATGGACCAGAGCAACTGCATGTGGACTCTCCATGTCTCAGTCTTCGCACAGCATGGTAGCTCAGTTCTGAAAGGTGGTGTCCCAAGTGGGAACATAAGGAGAGCAAGAATTTTCTCCTCTTTCAGACACATCCTCAGGAGTCAGGTATGTTACTTCCTTAGTACTCTGTAGTCTTAATGAATTACCAAGAAATGCCCAGATTTAAGAGAGGAAAATTCAATTCCATGTCTCGAAGGGAATCAAGCTCACAATGATGAAGAGCATGCTGGGTGGGAGATACTGCTATGTTATCTTTGGAAAATACAGTCTGCTACAACCTTCAACTCCACACTTTCCTATGTCATCATACTAGTACTGAACACAAAACATTTTGAAAGAAGCCAAAACTTCTCATCCACCTCAAATGACAATGGCAATGGGAGAAAAAGAACTTTCCCAATATCTTGAACACCCTTAGAAAAACATACCGTTTGGTAATTCATAAATGGTAGTATATAACGGAGTATCAAGAAGTATCAAGTACCAAGAAGTCTTTCTTACAAAACCAAAGGAGTTGTAAAAGGAGAAACAAATTACATGAAAGAACTTTAATGAATAACTACCCTTTATTTGCACCTTCAAGCTACTCTTAACATGCATATAATCTTCATTACTCAGTGAGATAAATAATATTTCAAATTTTCTATAATATGAAGGAAAAATGAGGAAACAGTATGTAGCAGTTTAAGTTTCACCTGGATAGGAAGTGGTAGAATGAAGATTCAGGCCCAGCTCTTTCAGACAACCGTACCCATGCAGTGATAACCTGGTCATCTTCCCTGGAGATCAGATAGTTTCTTTTTTTCAGGTGATAAAAATACAACCAAAGTTAGTTTATGTAAGTGGCAAGTCATGCCAGTGACATGAACTTCAGGCATGGCTGGATCTAGGAGCTCCAGCAATGTCATTGTGAGTCTGTCCCTCTCCATCTCTAGGTTCTCCTTCCTTTTATTTCAGTTTCATTCTTAAGCAGCCTCTCCCCATGTGGCCATCATCAGCTATGAGCCTATATCTTAATACTGGGCAAAGCTCCAGTCTCTATAAATTTATGAAAGTGTCCTTTTATTTCTTATCTGAACTAAACTCTAACTCATCTCACTGTGAGCAGGGAGATGAAATAAGGTTGTTGGCCAGGTCTAAGCCAGGCTTTCACCAGCAATATAGACTGTTCATGGTGGAGGAATGGTTTCCCAAAAAATATCTGGGTGAAGTATTCAGTGGCAAGATTAAGGACACAGGGCAGGAAGAGCATCAGATGCTGACTGACTACGTCCTCATTTTGCGGAAGGATAGTCTTGTAACTGGCAAGACAGCCTATTCCATTTTTATCAGCTGCTTCCAGGCCCCTGGTGTTCTATTATTGCATCTGTTCCTCCTTCCTTAGAGGAAAAGAGTTGACAAATTTATTCACACTAAAGTGTGAGTCACTCAATCACCAAGAATCTTTGCATTCTAGTTTCTATAATGAGCATTCACTAACCTAATAGCTATTGAGCACTCACCACGTGGCAGGTCTGAGCTAGGTAAGCACTGCAGGTGCAGAGGTGAAATAAGAGAGGCATGTCTTGCATAGATGTGAGCAGGTATTAATATTGTAATGAAAAATAGACTATATTTCCATTTGTTAAAATGTTAAGGTCATCTGGCAAAGGGCAAATACGCAGGCATTTTTTAATTGGAAGGAGTTCATAAATATTGCTCAGTGCTGCTTTCTGTCTCCCGACCCCCAGAGATCAGATTCAGCAGGTCTGGAGTAAGACCCAGGAATTTGAATTTGTATAAAGCACTCCCAGGCAATTTTGATGAAGATAGTTCAGAGGCCTGACTTTAACTCCCACTGGCTTAACTCAAAGGAATCAATCTCTAATAACTGCATGTCTGAATGTAGAAATTTCTGAATCTCTCCTGAAAGAAAGAAATATTGGAGCAAGGGTGCCTCTCTCTTCACCACATCCTGCACAGGAGCACCTGACCCACCCTCATCACGGAGCACCCACCCCTCTTTCTGCATGTCAGGATGCGCAAGGCAGAAGAAGGATGCCAGCAGTGTGTTGCCCATGGTACCACTCTCTTCACACTAAAGTCTGCCACTGTGGTCTATGCAGCCTCTGTCTGAGGGATTGCTATCTGACCAACAGAGCACACTTGGCTCAGCCATGTCCAGGTGGCAAGCTGGAGAATGAATGTCCCTAAGGTGGCCCTCAACATATGTCAGAAGAGACCTTGGTAGAGACAGACCCCAACCTCCTACCTTTTTACTGGGGTACCTGAGTCATGTTCTAGACTTTCTCTTAGAGTGCCCCAGTGGCATTAAGCTCCACTTGTCCACAGTGGTAACGGGCTTGTGAGGTTCCCTCCCTTTGGTTTCCTTCCCTCCCCATCTCACATCCCACCCTCCACCCATGTTTCCTGCGCTCATCTCTGCATAAAGGAGCAGCATTCTCATTCTTGTCTCAGAGTCATCTTCTTGGGAAGCCCAAAGCAACTGCATGTGTATCTCACATTACTATGTGTGCCCTCAGCTATCAAGCAGAAGATGGAGACTTTATTATTGTTATTATTATTATTACCATTAAATTGGAAAGAAGCACTCATGCTAAATAGCTGTTCCAAAGAAGAATGTGTGGAAGGAACAGACTGATATTAAAATGTGGTTGTACTAAAATAGTCCCAGAAAGTGTAGAGGGTGTTTATTATGCAGAATGCGTCCGACGATGATGAGATGTTTGGCAGAATAAAAACTAGGAAAGAGTGGAGAAAGCTGCGCAAAACACCAGCCAGACCCAAAGGTTTACTAAAGAAAGTAAATGGATAGAAAACTATTCCTTGGAATTTGAATGTTGATGAATAATCGGCATTTTCCTTCTTCATCTACTTTCAAATGGTGACAAATCATCCTGATTATAATTACAGAATGTGTCTATTTTGGGCAATCTGATGGCTATGGAGATCATCCCATTTTGTGTTCTATTGATTACCTCCCAAACTGATTCACAGGCTTTTAGAAGACCCAGGAATAAATAGTAGCATCAAATCTTTGTTCCCTGATGTGAAGAGAAAAAGAAAAGGAAAATATTTCTTGAATGAACACATAAGGAAGAAAATCAGTATTCAAAGAAGCTGGAGGATAAGCTAAATATGTAAATGGGCTAGGAGGGCTCTTTCAAACAAACATTCCGAATTGTCTTTTGTTTTGCTAGAACCCCAGGGAGTGGTCAGTATAGAAATGTTTCCAGTTCCACAGCTCAGACCTTCATTGGGTTACAGAGGAAAACACACAGTGGAAAAGCTCCTGAAATCAACTTTGCTGTATTGTTTTATTCTGAGAATTTCAGATAATGCTATTCTTCTGCAACTACTTATTAGATATTTTCAGAAATCAAATCATTAAATCCTTTCTTCTACATCTAATGGTAGCAAAACCAATTATTTCTGTCAGGATTCTTAGTTTCCAAGTAATAGAAATTGATTAGGTCTGTCTAACTTGAGCACAAAGTATTTCATTGGAAGTGCTGGGAAAAACTTTCAGATGTAAGGGAAAGGCCAAAGAACCAGACAGAGAAAAGGTGACCAGGAGCCAGGGATGCTCTGGGGACCCTGGTAGCAACTCATCAGCCACCACAGCTGGGATGAACCAGTTTTTGCTGCCTTCATGTTCATGGATGTCCATTAAAGATTCAGAATACTGGGGAAGAAAGGATAATTTGTCCAGCTTGAGTTACACGCCCACCTCTTGGCAAGAAGAGAGCAGTGCACCTCGAATGACAAATCCATCAAGATGGCATGCAATGGGAGGAGAAATCATTCCCAGAAGAAAATTAGGTACTGGACCCAGAGGAGGGGGCTGTGGAGCTTGAGGACCAGGCTAGAGGCATTGATAAATGATTAGTGAGATAACAAGCTCGTAAAAAAGAACGTGTCAGCAGGAGAGCTCCTTGTCTCACTATTTCATGGTCCTGTTATTTTACTGCCTTGTCCACAATGCTTTCTTTATAGCCCTAATAACTATCGTGCCAGCATCGGGGACGTCCCCTTCTCACCACTGGCTGGCTTCTGCCCCCAAGCCCTGGAATGCCATTGTACTTTCTTATTTATCCTCCAAACTTCCAGCGCAGAAGCAGCCCTGCCAATCTGCCCCATCTCTACTGCTGCACGTGGTGTCTTCCAGACTCAAGTTTGAGGAACAATTGTCACTCCCTTAAATCTAATGCGTAATCAATTGCTATGTGCTAGGAGTCTGACATATTCCCTGTATTAGGTACTTTACGTTATTCACCTCTGTGCAGGAAACCTTATAGTATAAAACTAAGATAATAATGGTAATAAAACAGCCATTGAGAGCCCAGTGGGATGTATTGCAAGGCCCTTGAAAACCACCAAATTTTCAAATATATCTTTTTGAATCATATCCCTCCCTCCCCCCACAAAATGCAGTAAAGCATAACTGAGAAACTCTAGATAATTCTCTTGGTCTTTAATGATTCTATAAATATGGGACAGAAGTCATTTACAAAGCCATTAGAATATCCTGGCTGGAACACTCACTGACAATTTCACAAATCACTTTTTCTTGTTTGCCTAATAGAGAGTGTAGATTTCTGACTCACTGCTGAATGTAACATTCTCCTCTTTGATGTCTCCAGTGCATGTAATTCTAGATGAGAACTCTAATTTTGTAAACCTCTTTATATTCACCACCAATGCTGGAGGGCGGAGGTAGGTAATGAGGGGCCTCTGGACTTGGACTTCTCAGATTCAAATCCTGGCTCCATCACTTAGTTCTGTGTGAAATTGACAAGATCTCTCTTTAGTAAGCCTTGTTTCCCTCACCTGTAAAATGGTGTAATGACAATATCCCATGTGACAATTCATTTCAGCACTGAGTGTCTGGAATTCCATAAATGCTTAATGTACATTAGCTACTATTTTTTTCTTAAATCTTTAAAATAATTACAGTAGGAAAACAATTGCTTCTGCAAAGATGAGTGAAGAAGAACAAAGCACATTAAAATATACAAGCTGGCGCCCTAGCCGGTTTGGCTCAGTGACTAGAGTGTCGGCCTGTGGACTGAAGGGTCCTGGGTTTGATTCTGGTCAAAGGCACGTACCTCGGTTGCAGGCTCCTCCCCGGCCTGGGCCCTGGTCGGGGTTTGTGCAGGAGGCAATCCATCGATGTGTTTCTCTCACATCGATATTTCTCTCTGTCTTTCCCTCTCTCTTCCACTCTCTCTCTCTCAAAAAAAGAACCAAAACAAACACACACACACACACACACACACACACACACAAAACAAATAAACAAACAAAACCCCAAAACATTACACACACACACACACACACACACACACACACACACACACACACACAAGCTTTGTGTTCAGCAAGGTTCATTCACCAGTGAGGGGACTCATTCCCCACACAATTCATATTTGTGTCCTAGAGAAGTTAAAAATTCCTTTGCAGGTTCAGCCTTCAGAGTCACCTACAAATAACTGAAATACTGAATCCATATACACCAAGAATCTAATGCAGATTTGACAAATAATTTGGGATCAAAACAGTAATCTTTTAGAAGGAATGCCCTTGAAATGTCATCTGATTTTGTGAAAAAACAAACAAACAAACAAACAAAAAAGCATATTAAAGCCTGTAGCAAAGCATTTCAAAACATAACTAAGCAAAAAAAAAAAGTAAATTAAATTTAAAAATAACTGAGCTACAGAAGACTGTACATGAAATTATATAATCCTCTGAGTGACTTATTAGAACTTCAGGGTTAATACAAGACTAATTAAATAGTCAGTTCACTGAAGCAATCATCTCATAATGATAATGTCGAATTCCCAGGAAAAGCGTTGTCGTTGCTGAACTGCAGGCAGAGCTCGAAAAATAAATAAAGGTCCCACAATTTTTTCTCCTCATCAGAAAGTTGGCTTTAAAATGTCATAGGAAACACATCCATGGTAAAGTCTATATTACTACTAATGAATTAGCACCAACGTAAAAGCACTAACTGATGACAACTATTTGGAGACAAGAATTTGGCATTCGTTTTCATAAAAAGGATCCTCCCAAGTTCATCATGAAACGTGACACCTGCTCACTCAAACACAGGGCCTGTCTGTGCACAGAATCTGAATCACTAGGAATGTGGTGCGGTGGGTAAGTGGCCTCAGGGAAGATATGTGACTCAAATGAAATAAGGAACCAAAAGATGTCAAATATTCCTCTCAAGGACTGCTCTCAGCCAAAGAGGCCGGAAGGGTTTGGCTAGAAGGAAATTTACTAGTAAACACGTTCCCTCTGGGCAGCACTACAGAGGAACAGCTTCCTAACAGTGGGGCTGTCATCCTCTCACGGGCCTTTCCACACTGCAGGGGTCTCACTGCTTAGGACGATGGGCACTGGTCTCTCCATCCCCACCCCTGGGTCTCATAGCACCCAAACTACCAGCAGGATCCTTCAGTCCTTGAGGTTACCCCTTCTCCTGCCAGCAGACCTTATTTAAAATGCAAATACGCCTGGGAGGAGGCAATGCATCATTACTGCGCCTGAGTGTGAATTAATTCAAAGCAACCAAATTCGACCAATGTGTGGGGAAAAGTCACAGAATATGTGTGTGTGGTGTGGAAGGCTGGTAGAGCCACTGTGAAGAGAAAAGGAATGCAGCTGAGACAGTTAGGTGGACACCTAAGGAAAATGCTGTTTTACATGGTTGCCAATTTTCAAATTGTGATAGATGAATTATTTTCAGTAAATATTGCCTCCCATCCTCTAATCCCACTTGGAGTGGAACACTGACTTTGGGCCTATCCATGTGACTCATTTTACCCAATATAATGTAGACATGATATAAATATCTCATGTGCTGGCTTGCTCTCTTGCACTCCACATTGATTATAAGAGCAGCATCCTTCGTAGGCACTGGTCCAAGGAGGATGAGCAGAACTGAACTCAACCCATAGCCCTACATGAACCTAATCCAGTCAACCCACAGCACAAAAAACAGAACCATTTCAGCTGATCCTCAGGCCCATAAGCAAGAAAAATGAATGCTTATTATTACAAGCCACTGAGTTGTGATATGATTTTTTATGCAGCATTACTGAACATTAATTGACATATTAATAACAACTGCTAATGCCAACTGAGCCCTCACACTGTGCCAGGCACTAAACTAAGGACTTAGCCGACATAATTGGTTTTCATTCTTAAACAAACTGGTGGGGTGGACATCATTCTCCTGGTGAAATGTCACATGATTGGCCTGAAGAAGCACAATCAGCAAGTGGCAGAAGTAAGATTCAAATCCAGGGCAGCCTGCTTCTGGTGCCCACCAGCCCTGTATTCCTTAGCCTCATTCTAACAGTCAAGCCCCCACTTGTCCATGGTCTGGAATTCATTTGTCTTACATTGCTAACTATTTATTGTGTTTTTACCACATACTACGCACTCAGTCTTGCAGGCAGTAAGAACTCCCTGCTTGAATGTATGTCAGCTGTTATTACTTTTATCATGTGAATATGTCAAAAAAATTTAAACAATGAGATCTTAAAGCAATAAAGGAAGATACATAATGTGGTTCTTGAAATAATATGTTTGATGTAACTGAAGAAAGAAATCACTTCTCATTGTTCACATTAAATCACTGATGATCACCAAAGATCTCAAAGATTTAATTTCATTTAGAACTAAAAGACATTTTATTCTCTCTCTCTCTCTCTCTCTCTCTCTCTCTCTCTCTCTCTCTCTCCCCTAAAATGAAAGAACTATATGGGAGCCAAAATATTTATAGATAGGAAAAAATGCCTGTGCCCCAAAACAATATTCTAAGGTGTACAAGGAAGATATTTTTCCACAAACAATTTTGCAACATTGTTAAGAGTTAAAAGGGACAAAGTATTTATTGAACAACTATTTACAGATATAAGATACTAATATTAGTTCTGGGACACTTAACAGTATTTAATAAAACACCCTTGTTTTACATTTCAAAAAATCACGGAAAGTATTCACAGTATCCCTTGGCCACACAGCTGAACATGGTTCATGGAGACTTAGAATGAAGGCTCTTCTGATCTGGCAAATCAGTAACCTTGTTTTGCCAGAACCAGAAAAGTGATAAAGGTTGCTCTGGTCCTGAAGTCACAAATACAAACACCCACAAGGCCCTTTAGGTAAAGTAAATAAGTAGAGATGGCCAAGAGTGTGGAGAGCGGCTACAGTGTTTGGACAGGTTCAAGCCTCAGACTAATGAGAAAGCACAGTCCTCTCATGGCAAAGCCACAGGCAAGTCCCAGCTTGGAGGGCAAAGCCCTCCCAGCACAATTATAGCCAAAGGCTATAGTTGTAAGCTTGAACCTATGGTCTGAACCTGTGGTCCCACGAGACTGAGTGATGTGGGCTTGATAGAGTTCAGGTGCGTGTAATTGAGTAGATTCGAAACAAACGAGAATGTTGTAAACATCTTGACCATGCCCTTACTTTGTTTGCCTCGTGGAATCTGGCTATAAAATAAAGACACAGCTTTCAGGCCATGGCGCTGTCACTAGCTCCCCATCAGAGAGGACAGTGTCCCATCCAGACCCAGCTTTCATTCTCTTGTCTGTCTTTTCTCAGTCCTTCACCGCCCCCTCTCAGGCTCACCGAACCTGGCTGAGCAGGCTCGGCACATATGGTGTTCACCGTGGGGCTGAGTATGCCATGGCTGTGCTGGCTTGCCACACAAGGGTAAGTCTCAGGGACTGAAGAGGACTGGGATAGAATGGAGAGCACAAATCCGTGCAGTCCCTGTTGGTTGCCCACAAGAAGTCATTCCTGACACCCCGTGTTCTTGCTAACAGCACCCTGACTTTGTTCAGGACACAGTATTCTTAATCCTAGGTGATAAATCTCAATTGGTGTAAGCAAATAATGGTGTCCCCTTTTCCTTTGCCCAGGGGTGGGCAAACTTTTTGACTCGAGGGCCACAATGGGTTCTTAAACTGGACCGGAGGGCCGGAACAAAAGCATGGATGGAGTGTTTGTGTGAACTAATATAAATTCAAAGTAAAGGAGCGGAGGGGAGAGCAAGAGAACCGGATAGAACAGCCGGATCCGGCCCGCAGCCGTAGTTTGCCCAAGGCTGCCTTTGCCAGAAGATAGGGATGGCCACGTGACTTATCTCTGGACAATGAGATCCAGGGAAAGCTTCCAGGTGGCTTCTGAAAATCATTCCCTTCCTTGAAAAGGAGATAAATGGGCAAGGAGCACACCCTTGAATGACCTCTGTCCTCCTGACTGATGTGATAGGGAAGAAAAGAAAAAGCCAATGCACTGCAGATGGCGGCAAAGATAGAAAGATATCAATGTTAAGCTCCTGAAGGAAGCGTACACACAGACTCCAGACTCCTTGTCAAACAAGTAAAAACATCCCTGTAGTGTAAGCCTCTACTACGTGCAGCAAAATGCAGTCCCAACTCAAGAGGCAGCTGGTAGGCAGCTTCTGCTGATGATCTAGTGCAGGAATACAGGCCCAGGGTTGCCACACCTCCCAATAAGCCAGAAATCTATCATATTTTTTTAAAAGGGAAAACACTTGTTTTCTTTTTTCTTTCTATTAGAGTATAGTTGATATACAATATTATATTAGTTTCAGGTGTATAACAGTGATTTGGCATCTATGTACCTTGTGAATTGATCACAATGACAATTCTAGAAATCACCTGTTTTTAAAATACTGGCTACTAAATCAAATCAATAAAACATTGTGCACACCAAACAAAACATACTTTCAGGCCAATTCTGAGAGCTGTAATTCTGTAGCTCTTGATTGTTGTTCATATCAAGTTTATAAATTCAGTCCCAAATTAACTACCCCCCCCATTTTTTTTCCTGAGTGGTCTTATAGGAAACCCACAAAAGGACCATCAGAAAGTAATTATGATGAAAGCACTGAATCCTGCAGATATAATAAGCCAGTTTTGCCTTCCTAACCATTAGAAGAAAAGAAAGGATGGTGCCATACCAATGGCCATGGATTTAAAAAGAAAGTTGAATTACCAGGTCATAGAGAAGATTGAATCTGTTCAGACGTTTCAATGGGTCTGTTTTCCACATTGATTTGTCATTCTTCTGAAAAGGTCCCAGAAACTGATTGTAAAGCTACATGGAGCTCAGGTTCATACAACTCTCATCAAAAGAGGGAGAAAATAAGACCTGTTAGATGTCAATAATCAAACCAGGGACTTGCTACCAATCTCAGGTGCATTGTGTGGCTTTGGATATTGCCTCCGGCTAGAATAAAAATAGCATCAATGCTAGTAACAGCAACAATAACACCAATGGCCTCCATCAAATCTAAGCACTGAGACAGATCTCTGTTGTTTTTATGTTGGGGAACTGCCTTCCCCTGCCCCATATGGACCCAATAGAACTACCGTAACAGTAAATCCTGTGGGCTTGCCTACCTTATACATGCAAGGGGAAGCACATGACCCAGTTCTGGCTAATCATCTTCCGGTGACATTGGGTGGAGAGATGGGCAGGAGATGGAAGCAGGGAAAATCAGAGATCCTTAATGAGAGTGGACACGTGGCAAGGCATTGTCTTTTTTCTCCTCCATCACCCTCAACTATAAAGACGAATGCTATGCAATACCAGGCACTATCTAATCACCACATGCATAACGCCTGTCTGAAAAAGAAGCCAAGTGAAGCCAAGGCTACACTGACTTATGTGTTGCCTTGCACTAAAGAGAGACACAACGTGCCCGGAAATAGTATTTAAACTCCGTGATCCAACTGTGCCCAAACAAAGTTTACCCCTTGGACACTGCAATAAGTAACCTGATGAATTCCTTGAGAAATATTGCTAAAGGGTCAGAACAAAAGGTGCAATGTGCTGGGAATGAGGTGTGACTGGATGTAAACCATGCCTGACTGGGTGGGATGGGTGGGAGGACAATTTTAATTTATATGCTTATCAAACATTCCCAATGGAAATACAAGTTTTGTTAATAGGAACCAAAACAAAAAAAAAGTAATACAGTACATAGAAATGTAATTAAAAAATTTCTGCTTCCTATTCTTAACAAGAGACCCTATATTAAATTGTTCTTTTCACTTCTTCTTTTCCCAGTGTCTCTAAATGAAGTTTATATTCTACAGACACAAAGGGCATGACATTCAGTGAATGATGCTCTGCAAACAGGCATCTTACAAACCAGGAAAATCCTGTATCTGTCTTAAACCTTTCCCTTGCTCATTGTTAACAAATTATATTATTGCAATGACAAGAAAGAATAAACATCTTATTTGTTCTGAAACAGGATTTAGGGTCAGGTAGGTTTTGTTTGGAGTCTCAGATCTGCCCATATCTGGCTGTGATTCTTAAATAAGTTACTTAAACTCAGTCTTGGTATTCTCTGGAGTAATACAAGTTTTGGTGAAAATTCCATAAACCATTGGGTGTGACAGCACAGTGCCTCGAATGCTATATAAGCTCAAATCAAGAGGTGTTTGACACTCAGTCCTTTCTTTTCTCTGTTATCTCTTTTTGCCCTCAGACATTCAATCCCAGTTTTCTTTTCCTGTTATTTCACTCTTTATCCATGTTTCCTCTGACTGTATCTCTTTTGTTTTCCTCCCAGAATAAAGCGTAATGGAGAACCCACAGTGGTGTTCAATGACTCCCCTGCCCGAACTTACATCTTGAGCTCCTACATTTTATCTTCAACTGCTTCTTTGACATTTCTACTTAGATGTCCATAGGCACCTCAAATTTAACACAACCAAAGAGAACTCTTGATTTTTCCCCATATCTCCAATACTGTTCTTCCCTCTGATATCCTCATTTGGGGAAATGGCATGACCACCTTACCCATGCCCAACTGAGTTTGTTCTTCTATTCATACCCCACCTCCAAGTCATTCACAGTCCTACTGGCCCCGCCTCCTGAATATATTATGTACCTTATTGGCAATGTTATCATCCAAGTTCAAGCTACCATCATCTCATGCCTGGTATCCTAGAGTCTCAAAAGTCTATGATTGAGTTCAGAGTTGGCCTAAGTTGATTACCACAGAACTGATGTCCAACATCACTACTGTTTCTCCCTGGGACACTTTCAAGGTCATACTCATCCAAGAAGAATTCACTGTAAGCTATAAAAATCAAAGCCCGGTGCCATAGACTTCTCAATGCAGCAGAGTCCAGGAATTATTGAGAATCAGCAATGAGACTCATGCTGGAGAAGCATGAGCTGACATCACATGGCACCAATTCACATATATTTTTTCAAGCTTAGCCATTCTTTCTAGGGTTATTTTTTCACCCCCGTAACACTAGGAGGGAGACCTGGCTTCTTAAGCTCATGAGAAGTTTACAGAAACCTGGTGAATTAATTAGACTCCTGTCAAGTTCAATCAGTCACTGCCCAAAGCCCTGAAAGGGAAGGTAGTGATTAATCTCAGGTTTCTATTGCTCAAACAAGAGCATCTAGGCTACTAGGTTACTAGGCATGGAATCTTGGCAACAATTATAGCTACCCTTTAGTAATAATAATATTCAATTTAACCAAATGGAATTACCATTTTTATAGGTCAAAATGGGTAAATAATAGGAATTTCTATTATTTAACCTAATAATAAAATCTAATTTTATTTATCACTTACTATGTGTTAGGAATGGTATCAAATGCTTTGTGTGTATAGTATGAAAGGGCTTAGCACAATTAAGAGGATTCATAATTACTGGCAATAAGTTTAATAGTTAATAACGTATCACTCAATCCCACAATAATCCTACAGAGTATTACCACCTCATTTTATAAATCAGGAAACTGAGAGTGAGAGAGGCTAAATAATTTGCCCAAATCTAAACTATTAGTAAATGGCAGTCAAACAGCAGGTCTCTCAGATTCTAAATGCTATGGGTTACTGCTTTTATAAGTGCCTACTATGTACTGGGCACTTAGAAGGCACCATTTCTAATTTTCACAAAAGTGCATGAAAGGTAAAGATCATTCCATTTGAAACAGAAGGTATCTGAGCCTCTAAGAGTTTAAGTGACCTAAAGCCAGACAATATGCAGCGTAGCTGTGAATGTAAACCCAGAGCTTGCTTCTTTTCAGGATGACAAACTGCCTTTCACATACGGAAGAAACTGGTTGGGTTTTTGTTTGTTTGTTTGTTTGTTTTTTTAGGGGGAAGGGATATACACATGTATGCATGCATACACACACACACATCTATATGTACATACACAAACATGCATCCTCTTGGGACAATGATATAAATCACATAGTCTCCAGAAATAAAAGAAAATAGGTTTTTTCGTTATAAATCCAACTGAATGTTCTAAAAAAATGATAGACTGTTCAGACCCATTGACTGGATATCTAACAAAAAGAAACTTATTTTCTTTGATTTCTGCAGACCACGTGATTTGTGTCATTGTCCCAGGAGTATTACGTTCATGCTAATCAACTAAGAGCTCAGAAATGAAAGCTGGGACCCTGCGCCCACATTTGTTCTGGATAAAAGTGCTCTGATGGGCTTCCAGTTCCCCAGTGAACTTTTGAGCCCTTCACTCCCTGGTGCGAAACCTTCCTGCCTCTTCTCCCCTCCCCTCAGGGAACCAATGCGACAAAGCGTGTGGAATGACTCACTGAAACATTATAGAAATGAACAGATCTTTCTGAGGCTGTCAGCCAACACTAAGGAATTTGGTACAGACCATCAACCAAATGGAACCTGATTCATCTGTATTAGCATGATGGGAATGAGTCAACTCTCAGGAGCCTCAAACCTTTCATTTCAATTAGAACAAATAATGTAAATGCTTTTAAACCACTAAAATTCAACAAGCTGCCCACATCTCCCCCAATACTCCACCTCCACTCTTTTCCCCCTTTCCTTTTCACAGACACAAAAGATTGCTAATGTCCAAGGACAGCCTTGCAGAGTCATTGTCTCCCTACCCATATACTGACTGAAGTCTATAGCTGCCAGCATTCTGGTTCGATCAGCCACAATTCTTTCCGTAAGACACCCTGCGTGAAGGACTCGGAAAACTGCAACTAGGACTCACCACCAGAATAGAAAAGCATGTGTTTTAGAATAATTTTTTTACATCCTAGATAAACACATAAATGCCAAATGTTTATTATCCATTATATAAAGTTGTTTTCTCCTTTTAATTAATCATAATGTTGAGTTTAAAAGCATGACTCTGAGATCAGACACACCTGGGTTCACATTCTGGCTCTAACAGCCGTGGGCAAACTACGGCCCTTGGGCCAGATCCAGCTGTTCTATCTGGTTCCCTTGCTCTCCCCTCCACTCCTTTACTTTGAATTTATATTAGTTCACACAAACACTCCATCCATGCTTTTGTTCCAGCCCTCCGGTCCAGTTTAAGAACCCATTGTGGCCCTCGAGTCAAAAAGTTTGCCCACCCCTGCTCTAGCACTTACTAGCTGTGCAGACACAGGTTTCTCACCTCATTTCTCACCTGTAAAATGAGGCTAATATTAATTCCTACTTCATAGGGTTTTTGTAAAAATTAAGTGAAATATAAAGCTTGTTAAGCGCTTAGAACAATGTTTGGCACATAATAAGTGCTCAACAAATTTTATATGGTATCCTTATTATCATCCAGGTAGTGGACAATAATATTTTTGTTGTTGTTAATCCTCACCTGAGGATTTTTTTTCCCCATTGAGTTTTAGAGAGAGTGGAAAGGGGGGTGGGGAGAGGGAGAGAGAGAGAGAAACATCAATGTGAGAGAGACACATCAAGGGGTTGCCTCCTGCATGCACCCCAACTGGGGCTGGGATCAAGCCTACAACCCAGGTATGTGCCCTTGGCCGGAATGGAACCTGCAACCCTTCATTCCACAGGCCAATGCTCTAATCACTGAGCCAAACCAGCTAGGGTGACAATAATCATTTTGTTGCAAGCAAGAAAAACCCAACTTACACAGGTGTAAGCAAAAAATAAAAAATACAATTAATAAAGTAGAAATTTGTAACTTCTGGTAACATAAGTCTAGGAGGTCCAGCCATGGCTGAATCAAAAAACTCAACTTATATCACGAAGAATCTGAGATTCATTTGCAGCTTACTTTTACTCTTAGAAAGAGGGTCTTTCCCAGGAGTCCCACTGACAGTTCTCACATTAGGATAAAATTCTTATCTAACTGTCTCTCAACTGATCATGTGACTCTCAATGGCCAGGCCTGACTCCACTCTCCCAGCCCAGAGGCAGTGGCAGGAAGCAAATGCCACTGGAACGCCATGGTCTGAGGGTGAAGGGAAAATGGGTCCCCAGAATAAAACAGATTCTATTACCAGGAAAAGGAGCAATAAAGTCAGAGAGGATTTAAGAGTTAAAAGTTTTGAGTCCCCAAGAGTTAAACCTGGCTAGAGATATAAAGGCCAAGCCAACCTAGTGTCTTGTGATTCATCATGTAGAGAAGTCACACTGTGAGGGTGGCATGAAGCACCGCTTTTTTCCAGAAGCCATTCTCCATTCTGAATCCATTCAGTACACTGGGTCAAGTAAATAGTCTTTAGATTATTTTAAATTATTCTTTTTTTAAAAAATAAACAAGTTTTTTAGAATTGATTTTAGAGAGAGAGGAAGGGAGAGGGAGAGAGAAACATCTATTGGCTGCCTCCTGCACGCCCCCTACCTAGGTATGTGCCCTGACCTGGAATCAAACCGGTGACCTTTTGGTGCATGGATCACACTCAACCAACTGAGCCACACCGACCAGGGCTAAATTCTTTTCAAGACTGCTATAATCTGACTGGCCACACCAAAGATGGCATTTCCCAATTTAGTTAAAATCACTTCTAAATGTATAAAAGTCTAAAGAGACAGTTTCCCCTGTGGAAGGGAAGGTTATAGGCAGCATCTTGCCACACATTCTTTATTTAATCCTGAGAAGTAGGGATCTTTATCACTCTTCTCCAGATGAAGAAATTGACACTTGGCAAATCTGAGTAAACTGCTAAAGCCACACAAGTTCACGTGAACATGCCTGGTTGTGTTTCTGATCCAACTTTGTCAGGCTTCAGGGTTTCTACTGTACCTGCAATAACTAGCCATCACTGTTCTCAGCAACACTCATGAGTAGTCTCTCCCCTTTGTGGGTCCTTGTTCCCTACGTGCAATGCTTTCTTCCTGAAGTAGGTAGAATAACCCTGAGTGAATGTGAGAGTCTCCACACACAAACTACCTTTGCATAATGACACCATGTACAGGTGAAGAACAATGTCACGATAGGATAGTCGAGGCTCTGCCGCTTCTATGCAAAGCCCCCTCTTCAGATTGGAATGTCTCACTGCACGCAGCTCAGGGGCCAGAGGTTTAAAACACCCAAGAAAACTCCCTTCAGCATTTGAGTCAAGTGTGGGAAGGCAGACATCTGTCCCAGTTCGCTGTGTCTTTCCCTCACGTACTGTGGAGGTTCCAGCTCTCCCAGCAGCTCGCTCGCCAGGGGCAGCGATTGTGCTGAAGTGAAATGTTGGGCGGCTAGAATTGTTTGTAGTCATTGTTGAGAGCTTTTATACTTTTTTGGTTTGAGTTTACAAGCATGGTGGTCATGGGTCCCTCTTGAACTAATGAAAATGTGTGGGATATTTTTCCAAATAAGAGGAATGTCCTATCCAAGAGACTGTCTGTTAGAGAAGCTAGTTTATGAGACAAGCCGTTTTCCTTGAAATGCGGTTCAAATTATACTGTTCCTCGAGAGATTCCCACCATGTAATTCCTCATTGCCATCCTCAATTCAGATGTAGGAGGATTTAAAGCTGGACTTCCTGCCTCCAGAAGGACTGAAGAACATTCTAGGTTGCATCACTCATCCTGTCAGGCTGAGTCCCGAGACCATTCATCCATCCATCCATCCATCCATCCATCCCTTTATTCACTTCATTCCCAGAGCTCCCAGCTACATGACTGGCCATGACCAGTTCTGCACATGGTGACAGACTGGGAGAAAAGCTGCTGGCATGGGGACCCTAATGGTTACCTTGATTGCTCCTTTCCCACGTTCTTTTCAGAGGAGAAATGGCTTGGACTCTGGGAGGCTGCACATGGAAGATGGGATTATCAAATCCCTGTTTAAAAAGGGCTACGTGTATTTCCTCAAAATATGTGCCAGGTGGCACAGAGACGCGCACATGCACACACCGGATAGTAGACAGTCTACATAGTTAGAACTAATAGCGAGCATGGAAGCATTATCAGCCTACAGATTTTTCTTCCAGGCCTGGAACTAACATGAGAAATAAGAATAAATAAAAACTTCCTTGTCTCATGGAGGCCGACAGTCTATTAGACAAGGACTAGCATTAAGTAGATTTCAAAATGATTCCAGGAAGCCCCAACAAGGAGAGAGGAGGTGAAATGTGGCCAGGAAGAGAGCTAGTTAACGGCGCTTTCTCTAACAGCTTACCGCTGTGGGCAATGAGCTCAGTGACCCCTGGGACATAGGGAAGCAGTGTGGCCTCAGAGTCCTTGGGTGTTTTTTCAACTACTCCATCCTTTACTGATTGAAGCCTGCTCCTGTAAATATTAAGTGCTCAGCACCTGGGCTGGCCCCCTGTGAGGCAGGTATGCTCCTGAGCAGTGGTCGCCAACCTTTCGGACCTCACGGATCACCAGTGGTCCGCAGACCACCGGTTGGCGACCACTGCTCCTGAGGCCAGAGAAAGCTCTGGAGTGTTGCAGGTTCTCCTGGTAGGATGCCATCCCATGCAGTAGGATGGTGCATGCAACGCATACCTGCACTCTAGGCCATAGCAGACAGCCTCCTTATGAGCCCCGACGGTCCCCACCTTCTGGCATTCACACTTATAAACCTTCTTCTCCTGAGTGTGGGCTGAATCTAAGGACTCACTTCTAAGGAATAGAATATGGTGAAAATGTGAGATGTCACTTCTGGGATTAGGTTACAGGTCTCTCTCTCTCTCTCTCTCTCTCTCTCTCTCTCTCTCTCTCTCTCTCTCTCTCTCTCTCTCTCTCCCCGAAAAGCTGGCAGTCCTGTTGTGAGCTGCCTTATGGAGAGGCCCATGTGACATGGCAAAGAACAGAGGCCCTCAGACCAACAGCCACCGGGATGAGCCTGCTGAAGACCATGTGAGTGAGCCTGGAGGTGGACCCAGTGTTCAGACAACTGGAGCCCAGGCTGATGGCCCGTGCTCCTGTGAGGGACCCTGAGCCAGAGGCACCCAGTCGGTCATACCCAGATTGCCGACCTGCAGAAACTGTGAGATGATACGTATTTTTTGGTTTAAGCTGCTTGGTTTGGGGATTATCTGTAACACAGCAGTCTATAACATATACAGCTGCACACAGAGACAAAAATAAAAATGTTTCCACTACTTTCTAATGAACAACGTAGAGCTTCAGAAGAGGCATTAACTTGTTACTGCCAAGAAGCACTGCCTTTGAGACTTTCAGGGGAAGAATGTAAACAGGTCAGTGAAAGCCCAGCTGTTTATACTTTTCATTGATTTAATTGGGCCTAACATACCATCTAGATTGGAACAACAACTCATTCATTGGACACAGTAACTGAAGTCATAATCTGAACAAATGTATTTGAACTAAATGTATTTGTTAAAGCCAAAGGAGAATCAATTAACTTGACACAATCGATTCCTGACTTTTACATTTATTAGGTGTTTATCAAAGCTATTGAGTGAAACCCCGAGCCCTGCTAGTTTTGGTCTTAAAATAACTAAAGCTGAGAAAGTAGTCATTAATGGACATAAAGTCTGGTTGACACAACGCTGAAATGCAGTTTGGAAAGTCATGTGTTTGAGACCAGAGGGACTTGTTTTTTAACCTGGGACAGAGACATCAAGTAATCTTTCAGCCTCATTTTAAACGTGAGCATTCTATCATGATCAAAAGAGCAGAGTGACTTAGCTCCAGGTGTTTTATTATGGGATGTACCTGTTTGGTTTCCTCCTCTTCACTCCATTGGTGAAGGGATCCCCATCCTAGGGCTCTGGGGATGACCAAACACAGGATCCCGACCCTGGACCCATGAGATTGACAGCTGTTTATTAGTCACCTCTACTCACAGCCAGAGGAGGAGGACACCACGTGCCACACAGAGCGACCTGGGGGCTGCTGTCGAGGACATAGTGAATAATCAGGGACCGTGAGGTGCAGGCTTTATGGTACAAAGAGGGTGGGGCCACTGCTTCCCTGGGAGGGTGTACTTAGCTTGTTGAGTATTTCCATGGGTGGTCCGGGAATGGAAACCTCTACTGAGGGGAGCAGGAACTTGGTCAATTTAATAAGAAGGCTATAGGGGATCTTTTCCATGGAGCAAAATAGGGAAGGGGCCTTACCCTTAGGCCACTCTAGACCCTCCTGAATTTATCAGATGTCAAGGAGGCACATAATATTAGTGTCAGGACTCACACTACAATGCCCTTGGGGCATTTCCCCACAAGGGACCCTGGAGTCTCTATTCACAGTTTCTCTTGAGATGTTGTTGATGGGATAAATAGACCAGACAAGCTATTAGACTTAAGATGTAATGAAATTGGCATGCACTTTACTTGAAGATAAGCCAAATACCTACAAAAGGATGCACATGTTCCTTTTACAATTTCCCTGAGAAAATCCCCTTTTTGTTTAGAAAATTTGCTTGCTTGATTTTTATGATCTTACAGAAGAAGTTCAAAGTCACAGAATCATCCCTCAAGGTCACAGATGATATTAAAGACTATTGTTTGAGAAAGCTCAGGCCCACAATTCCAGCCTCGAAGGTAACAATGGAGGTTACATTAACAGTCACAGCCACGGAGTTACAGGCAACCCCTCTGTGGTCTCCGTCAATAATGCAACAGCTTGGCCCATGCTGGTGTCCAAGACCCACTGGGACAATCCAGAATCCAGAATCTGGAAACTTTCTGCATAATGCCACACACTGAGATGAGAGGAGTACAAGAAAGAGAAAAGTTGAAGGGACTCTGAGTGTTTGGCTGAGGTTACTGGAAGGAGGGAGCTGCATTTAGAATGATGAGGGGAGATTTGCTCGAGGCACAGATGAGAAGGAAGGAGTTTGGGGACACAAGTCTGAAATGCCAATTAAACAATCAAATAAAGGTTTCAAGGAGATAGTTGCTTAGGAGTCTGGGTTTCATGGGAGAGAGCCAGATAAGAGATTGCAGTGTGAGGGCCAGAGCCTGGCTCAGGCTTCCAGTGTTTATGGGGGAGATGAGGAGGAACCCCTTGTATTCTCTCTGCAGGGCTGAGGGAAGGCCTGGCCGGGAAGCCTGGCTGCAGAAGAGTGGTTCTTGGGCAAAACAGAGACAACTCAGCAGGCATCTCTATCAGTTTTCCGCACCCTATGTCCAAGCTGCCACTGCTTTCGTTCCCCTTAACTTCAGGTACAGTGGAAGGAAAGGGACTTGTTTGGGAGCTTGGGAGCAAGAAGAAAGCTGCCGGGGTCACCCCAGCTCCCCTTCTCCTGCCCTGCACTCAGGACAGCTGCACACCGGGTAGTTTTCCACTGGCCAAGGGCTGAGCGGATGTGGTGCTAAAACTCCTCTGTGAAGATGACTCAGCAGCTCTGGTCTTCTGCCAGAGTCCTCCTGGAGAGGAGAGGTGCTGGAAGAAGGTCCCGCAGAGGGGGTGAGCACCTGCGGAGGATGTCCTCCTTCAGATCTTCACCTTTACACCCCGCAGCTGCCCGCCCCCCTGCCCGTGTCATTGCCTAGGAATGGCTCCTGTGTCTCCTGCACAGGCCGGTGCCCAATGCCAGAATGCCACCTCTGAGATGAGAACAGAAGGCTCAGAGAAGCCAGGCAGCACCCCAATGCCTTCTCAGCCAGTGCTCTTGCCCACTGTGCCTTTGGCCTCCTGAGCAGAACCAGATTTCTCCTGAGCCTCCTCTCAAGGTCTTTGTATCAGAGCCTCGGAGCTCCCCCTGCGCCTTACTTCCTCCTTAAACCCTGGTCCAAGTAGCAGAGGCTCATTCCCAATGGCTCAGCCGCTCACTCCTGTGTAAGGAGACAAGTTCAGAGCAGCTAAGGCTAAGCATGCCTCTGGATAAGTCATTTCATCTTTACAGCCCCCTCTTGGATGTATAAGAAACCTGAAGCTCCACATCTGCTTCCATTTTGAACTAAAAAAAGAAAGAAATGCGAGAATGACTTTGCTTCTTTTCCTGGGAGAAAAAAACCAATGCACTGATTGGAAAGTCCCTCTGTTTGGCTCGATACATAGTCCATCCTTTATCTCCATGCCCCAATGTACTTAATTGCGGCTGCTGGAAATGCAGAGGTTGTCCCAGGTAAGAGCACCTACCGTGGGAAGCTGAGGGCATGGGGAGGCCGGTTGGCTATGTCTCCCCACTATGGCCCCAAGCCTCACTGCTCCCACATGCAGAGTACAGAATGATTTTTACCCCAAATGGGAACAATGTTACCGTATTTCTAAATCTGAGAGACTCAGACACATCTGCTCATATTTATACCAATTCTGTTGAGGCTGTAAAGTTGCATATGCTATTTTGATGAAAGTTTATCTTAATTTCATTACTAGCTTGAGTAATCATTTGATAATTGTCTGATTTCCAAGTTACTGAGCAAAAAATCTATTTAGGTGTGTGTGTGTGGTTTTTTTTTTTTTTAAGGCTCATGACTTGAATAAAATATTATGCTATTTCACCTTCCTAAATGGAAGCCAAATTAATATATTTTCAAGCTACTTATGTGACTGCACATTGAAGGGACAGAGAGGGTTGCCAATGGGCATCATGGTGGCCAGTCACCAGATGCATTTGCGACTAGGAAAGATGCTGCATAAGAGAGCTCAGCATTTGGCATCAGACCAACCTGCGTTACAGGTCAAGCACCTTCACTAACTAGTTAGCTCTATTACCTTAGGCAAGTAAATCACATAGCTTCTCTGAGCTTATTCTTTTATTTAGAAAATGTTTTTTTTTTTAAATACCTACTTCTGTGAGTTTTAGTGATTATATATATCAGGTGCTTAGGATAATGTCTAGCACATAGTAGATGCTTGATCAATGAAAACTCTTAGTATTTTTATTAGCACTCTCCAAACCAGTGCACTCTTTGTGATATCCAAATTACATGAAGTGTTGTGAGAGATTTCACTCAGTTCATTGGCGGGAACAATACCGGGTTTCTCTGAGTGCACTACAATTCCTTTGTTGGAACAAGAAGCCAGGGCCACTGTGTCCCACAGCACCACTCCGCATGTGCTGTTCACATTTTAGTCCACAGATGGCCTTTCTTAGCGTTAAGCATTGCAAAACCTGGAGGAACTTAGCCTGGAACTCAACACATACATAGATGTCAATAACCCCTCCTGCCTTCCAAGCTGACTTCTCCTGCCCGCAGGGTCTGGGACTACCCACAGATCCCCATGGATTCCAAGTAGTTACTGTTCAGTAATCTCCTGTTGCCACACTTCACTCACCAAGCTGGGTGTCCTTGGACATGACCTGAGTCTGTTATGACCCACTGGATATCTTCCTTGTGTGGTGGAGGCAAGCGCTATATCCTATAGTCTGATTATTTCTAGCCCCAGTTTGGTGAAGACTGTCCTACTTTTCCAGTCCAAATATGCATCAGAGGCTATACATGCATAACACTTCTTTTGATTTCAATTTAGGAAAAAAAATTTGAACTGGAAAGTAGGCACCCTGAGTTCTAGTCCTAGCTCTTCTACAAATCACGTGTGATTATAGATAAGTGTTGTAGATTTCAAAACAATCACAAAGTCCTCTCTTGTCTATGTGCACACTCATTTACAACCTGACTGCATCCCACCCCATCAAGAGGTGTGCTCTCTTTTTGTAACCCTTGAAGCCAGGCTTGGCTGAGTGATGTGCTTCAGCCAATGAAACATGAGCAAAAAAATAAGTGAGCAGAGGCTTGAAAAGAGGGCCTTGCTCACCCTTGCTGCTGAAACCCATGCTACCATACGTGAGTCAGTCCAGGCTAGCCTGTTGGAAGATGCTGTCTGTGAATGATGTCCCACAAGACTAACCAGCTCCCAACAACAAGAAATGTGAGTGAGACTACTCTAGATCATCCAGCCTCAGTTAAACCAACTCAGACCAGAAAACGCACCCAGGCAACCCACGGAATTATGAGAATGCATATAATTGTTGTTTTAGGCCAATAATGTTCGGGAGTGTTTGTAAGTAACTAAAGCCAACTGATATAGTACATCAACTTCTTTCTCTGGTTCTCTTTCCGCATCTTGAAAATGAGGGTGTTGAACTAGATCAGTGCTGGTAAGTACAAGGCACAGGAACCACCCTCCTCCTAACACAAGACCATGCAAAACATGGTTAATGATTACAGCACACTTTCTCCTTCAACCCAGGAACAAGGATAGGATGCTTCTCATTCCAACATTCCAGTAGCTACCCGAAATCCACAGCATCGGTACTGGGACAATACCCCTTTGCCAGCTGTGTTCAAAACCAGTAATTCTAAGCCCTGACCAATCGCCCAAATCCCCCAGGGGAGGTATAGACTGTCAGATTGTCTGTTTCCACTTTGTTGACATCACATTCAGTAGGTCCGGGTCAACCTGGGAATCTAAAGCTTTCCAGATGATTCTAGTAATGAGGTAAGTTTGGGAACAGTAGACAATGATTTCTTAGGGGTTTTCCAACCCTATCCTTTGATTGTTCTGAGCAAAACACTTTCTTTAGCCTTAGATTTGACTAGATAATAACAGTATCTTCTATTCCTGATTAATCCCATGAATACGTACTAGTACATATCAATCTTCAAATCAATCATCCAACACTGCTTTGAGTAACGTAAGGTTCTCCTCTAATATTCTTCTTTCAGCATTCAGTAAGCCAGAAGGAAAAAGTCCTCTTAGGCATTCAGAAGAAGGAGAGAGGAAGGGAGACTCCCAGAGTCAGAACAAGGTAATTAACTGGATGCATAAACAATGGCTCCTGCTTGGAAAGCAGTATTGTTAAGAGGAAATAAAACAATTTCTAACAATGACCTAACTGTGAGAGCGACACAGTTACATGGCAACCAGATCAGAATATTGAAAGAGCCCCGTCAGTGTGACTCAGTGGTTGAGCATCGACCTATGAACCAGGTGGTCATTGTTCGATTCCCAGTCAGGGCACATGCCCAGGTTGTGGGCTCAATCCCCAGTGTGAGGCATGCAGGAGGCAGCTGATCAGTGATTCTCTCTCATCATTGATGTTTCTATCTCTCTCTTCCTCTCCCTTCCTGAGATCAATAAATTTTTTTAAAATATTAAAAGATAACCCTGTATTTCTAATCCTATCTAATAAAAGAGTAATATGCAAATTAACCACCACTCCACTACACACACAAGCCACACCCACAAGCCACGCCCACCAGCCAATCAGGAGTAAATATGCAAATAAACCCAACCAAGATGGCTACAGCCACAGAGAGCAGGAGGGAGGCTTGGGTTTCCCTGGCAATGGAGGAAGCCAAGCTTTCTGCCTGCCCTTGCCAGCCTAGGCCTCCACTCAAGGCTACAGAGTTCCAATGATAGAAGATACATAAACCCAAACAGAAATGGCGGCAGCCACAGAGCTGGAAAGAGCAGGAGGCTAGGGTTGCCCCCAGTGATGGAGGAAGCCAAGCTTTCCACACACCCTGGCTGGCCCAGGCCTCTGCTTGAGGCTACAAAGTTTCAATTATAGAAGATACATATATCCCAATAGAAATGGCTGCCGCCATGGAGCAAGCAGAAGGCTTGGCTCCGCTCCAGGCTACAAAGTTTCAATTGTAGAAGATAAATAAACCCCAGATACCAGGGCCTCCACTTGGGTCGCCAGGGGGCATGGCTGGCCTGCAAACCTACCACAGGCCCCTCGCCCAGGCCATCCCACGCCCCAAGCGAACCCCCGCCCTGATCCAGGACACTCTTCAGGGCAAATCAGCTGGCCCCCACCCGTGCACCAGGCCTCTATCCTATCTAATAAAAGAGTAACATGCAGATTGACCATCACTCCAACACACAAGATGGCTGCCCCCATGTGGTCAAAGATCCTGCCCCCATGTGGACACAAGATGGCCACCACAAGATGGCCAGCAAGGGAGGGCAGTTGGGAGGGACCAGGCCTGCAAGGGAGGACAGTTGGGGGTGATCAAGCCTGCAGGGGAGGGCAGTTATGGATGACCAGGCCTGCAGGGGAGGGCAGTTAGGGGTGACCAGGCCTGTAGGGGAGGGCAGTTAGGGGTGACCAGGCCTGTAGGGGAGGGCAGTTTGGGGCAAACAGGCTGGCAGGGGAGCAGTTAGGCATCAATCTGGCTGGCAGGGGAGTGGTTAGGGGGTGATCAGGCTGGCAGGCAGAAGCGGTTAGGGGCAATCAGGAAGACAAGCAGGTGAGCAGTTGGGAGCCAGCAGTCCTGGATTGTGAGAGGGATCCCAGATTGGAGAGGGTGCAGGCTGGGCTGAGGGACACACACCCCCGTGCACGAATTTCGTGCACCGGGCCTCTAGTAATAATAATAATAACAACAGCTAGTAATTATTAAGTGCCAACCAGGGTGCTAAAACTTTATTGTATTGTCTCCCTGGGTTCTCAAGAACTCTAGGAGTTCTCAATTGTCCCCATTTAATGGGTGAAGAAAGTGGGTTCCAGAGGCAAAAGTAACTTATCTGCAGGTCAGAGAGCTCATGAGAGGCAGAGCCAGGCGAGGTACATGTAGGTCTGACTCCAATCTCACACTCCACACTAGCATGCCACACAACCTCAGATGATGCTGTCATTAATGTAAAGGAACAAAAGCAAATTCTCAAAAGATATTCTTCTAAAACACAGCAACTATGACAGAATTTTAAATTAAATTAAAAACGGTGCAAAGAGAATGAAGCGTTGGTACCTTTCTCTTACATTTTCTCATCAAAACTCACAGTCCCAGTATGTTTATTGCTCTCTCTGTTCTAGTTCTTCTTAAAAAGAAGTTTTGATTGACAGCTTCTTGGAAGTCACTATAATTTAATCCACTTACCTTCACCTTAATCATTATATTTTGTTTCTACTCTCAACTGTTTCTACACAGAGAAGAAATATATCACCTTTGCTTTTTCTATATTTTTCTATTTGGAAAATGTTGGAAGGCTTTGTATGTTTTTCTTTTCTTTTCCAAACTCTACCTTCCTGGGAAGAAAGTTATATGTTCAAGAGGCTGAAAGCAGGAGAGCTTGGCTCTGATTATTAGTTTTGCAAATGAGAATGGAGAAATCACTAACAGTGGCAAATATTTCATTCATTTGTTCATTCAACACATATTTATTGAGCACAGGGTGCTGACTCTTTGATAGATTTCTTGAAACATTCAATCTCCTGGAGGAGAGAAACACAGTAAGATAAATGTGTAGCTGCATTGAGAGCTGTGGAAGAGAGAGGCAGGATCCACGACCTTATAACAAGGGAGTTGACCTCATCAGGGAGGCCAGGGGAGATTTTCTGAGGAAGGCACTGTGAGCTAACTAGAACAAGGAGAGGTAGGGGCAAGAATGTGCTAGGCAGAGAGAATAGCCCACGAAGGGCCCTGTTGGGAGCAAGAGTTCAGAGAAGACCAACATGGCTAGAACAGAAAATGAGTGAGCTGTGGCTGAAGGAGGAGACAGTCAGGTGGGCCATGCAGATCAGGATGTGGGTTTTAGATTTTATTTCCAGATAATGAACACATGGAAGGATAGTAATCAACGGGATGGCTCATGTGGATTTGTACTGTGAAAAGATCACTCTAGTTGTAGTGATTTATAAAACACTTTCCCATGAAAGACCTTGTTCATCATCTTGACTTGGCACAACCAAGCATCTCTCAAATTATTTTCTAGTAGGCAGAGATCTTGGCTTCAGTGGAATGATCTCAGGAACATTAGTCCCCAAAAATTCTTGCAACTATGACAGAATTTTAAATTAAATTAAAAACTGTGCAAAGAGAACGAAGTGTTGGTACCTTTCTCTTACATTTTCTCATCAAAATTGAGCAGTGAAGGAAGCTCCTGAAATACTGTGTATTAACAAGGAAGACCTAGCATCTTACGTTCTCCAGAGCTAAGCAGACCTTAGCCTGGATTTGTTTCTCAGTTTCTTGCAGAAATCAAGGCCCTTTGGGAATCATCGTGATCAGCAGCAGCCTTACCAAACATTACTTGAAATCACTGATAATAATAGTCAACACTTGTGAGAGCTAATCAGTACCCAAACTGCTCTGATTTGATCCTTCCCATATCTTGCAGGCAGGTAGGAAAGAATCATGCTCATTTTAGGGGTGAGGGATCTGAGTACAGACAGATGCAGTGAATTACTGAAAGTGAAATCTGGGGCATGACTCCAAGTCTGCTGATTTCTAGTTGCTCCTTTTAGCAGTTCATGGACTGGATGGAATGAATTCTCGCCTTTCTCATTTTTGAACAAAATCAAGTTGGACAAGTTTTTAACTTGTCTGGAGTTCAGTTTCCTAATCTATAAGTGCAGATAATAATAGAACAATTTAAAAGAGTTATAAAAATTAAATAAAATAAATGCACACAATACATTTGAAACAGCCCTATACATAGTAAAGGCCCAATGAATGTTAGGTTTTATTTTTACCATTATTATTATTATTATACTAGAGACCTGGTGCATGAATTCGTGCATGGGTGGCGTCCCTCAGCCTGGCCGGCGATCAGGACTGATCTGGGCATCTCACCCAGTTCTGATCGGGCCAGCTGGCTGCTTGTGGGGGGAGGGAGGGGCTGCAGGAGGTTGGCTGGCTTGGGGGAGGGGCCGAGGGAGGTTGGCTGGTCAGGGGAGGTTGGCTGTGGGAGTGCACTGACCACCAGGGGGCAGCCCTTGCATTGAGCGTCTGCCCCCTGGTGGTCAGTGCGTGTCATAGTGACTGGTTGACTGGTCATTCTGGTTGTTCGGTCATAACGGTTGCTTAGGCTTTTATATATATAGATGTTACACTATACAGTGTTATTCTGGGCGGGGAATGGAAATGCCTGAAAATAATAAAAGTTATTTTTTAGGAGCTAAAATTAATCAGGCAAATATTCTTAGTATTTAAAGTGTTTTACAATGAGGTAGGCATTATTATTATTCTCTTTTATACTGATGAAGAAATTGAAGCACAGAGATTAAAGCAATTTATTCAGAGCCGCTAAGCTGAAATGTGGCAGGACCCATATTTAGAGCCAGGTTGATCTGGCTTCCGAGGCAGCAGGCCTGGCACCTTGCAGGTCTCCCTGGAAGCACTGGGACTTATGGAGTGATCTGCTCAAATGTGAAGACCAGGCTGCAAAGGCAGCAGAAAGGCACTGGGAGCAGAGAGTTGGGAAAGAGAAGCTTCTTAGAAATGAATGTTCCTTCTGGTTCATTAGAAGTCTGACGAAGTTTTTAAAGGCTGAGAATTTTAAGGATATACACAGCAAATTGTATATTTTTCTGTTTAAAGTTTTCATGAAGACAATGTGGTAATGATTTCCTAATGGGTAAGGCTCTCAGTCTAAATGTAGGACACATACATTTCAGTACTTCATACTATCAAAGCATCATTTTACTTAGAAATACAGTAAATGCAAGATATGTCTTACTGGGTTGAGTGGTTTTGGGGGTTCAGGAAATAATCTGATGGTATAGTTAAAGGCATAATCTGAAAATAGAAATTTTGAAAAAGACTGGACCCAATGAATTATTTTGTCAAATAAAATTTACCACAAGGTAAATAAAAATAGGATTAAAGACAGGGTAATATCTATTAGAACTTAATTCACAAAAGAAAGAGCTGTGAGGAGCAAGAGTACAAGCCTGGTTACAGCACTGTGTGTGTGGTCAAGCACATTATGGGAACTGGTTTAAGTGGGTCTATGTAATTTTATAAATTCACCAAATACTGCCTCCAACATATTTCCAAACTAGGATTATATTCAAAGTTAACTTCAACTGATGTGACTGGAACGTTGGGTCCTATTACATTTTTCTAAACATTTAATTCAATAGTTATACAGTGAGGCAATAAATATGCCCAAATTGCACAATTTTATTAATAAGAAAGTGATGTATTATAAATTTCTTGATTCCAAGCATGTCTAGAATGCAGTGTTTTATTTTAGTTTACTATGCAATACTTTTTATCATGCTCTTTGTGTTAAGTTTGCATTAGTATCTGCAGTAAACATAGACCATCTATTCAGCAGAGTAATTAATTGTGTAGTCAATTTGAACAAAGTAACTTATTGATATTGGATTGGCAAAGGCAGTAGTGTATTGAGTGAATTTTGTAGTTTGTAGCTTATTATTAGGCTGTCCTAAAAAAATACTTGGAAAATACACAAATGCAGATGCAGACATATGTTAGATATGTGATCTTATTTTAGATGTAATCTGCATGTATCATGAAAACTTAGGGGTGGATAATAAAGTTATTATAGAATATAAATGCTTTAAACACATGTATGAAATATGTTGTTTAGTTAATCCCAATTATAATATTAAATATGAATATCATTAAAAACCAAATGAAATAAAGACTTGTTATAATCATAAACATTTTAAAATGACCATGTGATATGCTGGCAATATTATCATGACTTGATCATGTCCTTTATTTCATAATCATTGTCATGTTGCCTTCATTAGCTAGCCTTCCTGTGAAGTATAAATAAGGAGTATAATAAATAAGGAAGCATTTCATAAACATGCTAAATAATCCTAGATTATGCAGCTAACGTAGCTGCATGCTGGAAGCCAGTTCCAGCATGTCATAATTGCAAGAGTTTCATCGAAAGGTTGATGGAACTTGGGGACTCAACAAGGGCTGAGTCACATATGTTATCACCTGTTGGGAATGGCTAAAGGCATTTCCCCAAACCTGAAAAGGATGATTGCTTACTGCCAGACAGCTCAGGGCATCTTAATCTACATGTTATTGCCTCCTCCTGGCCAAACACCTGAACAGCCAGAGGTAATTCCCCAATCTGACAATGCTTCTGTACCTAACCCTACCCTTTGATGTGTATATCTCCACCTCGCCTTAGGACAATTTGTGTTAATAAAAAGCAAGGGGTCCTGAGACAAGGAGAATTTGGTTTCTTCAGCCAAGCTCCTCTGCCCCCCCACCCCCATATGCCTTTCAAA
The DNA here is from genome assembly GCF_963455305.1 of Plecotus auritus. Lineage (NCBI taxonomy): Eukaryota > Metazoa > Chordata > Mammalia > Chiroptera > Vespertilionidae > Plecotus > Plecotus auritus. Next base: position 126,947,403 of record NC_137773.1, read on the forward strand.
ATTATGTTTCATCTCTGGACTTTTATTTAATTTATGCACAGCCCATTCTCCAGGTTTCATGAACCCTTCTAGATGCCGAATCAATACCACAGGCATTAGCTGTATATGTTTGGCTGTTTTAAACAGATCTTACAATACATGTTGATACCTGAGTATATTTACCATTGATTCTGTAATAGGTAGAATGTGAAAACATCTCAGTTTCACCTAAAAATGATGCTCCTTATATAAAGATAAAGACAGATTAGTATAACCAACACTTGTACACTGAATTTTCTTCCACTAGTAGATATAGGTCACAAAAATATTTTTAAATTGTGAAGGGACTTTAATGCTTCTTCAAACTGCCATGACAAAGGGCACGATTTCAACTTGGCAGAATGAGGTTAAGAGGGCAGTGAATAGCCATGAAGGCTCAGTCTTTTTTCATGCAAACTTGCTAAGCAGTCCAAGTATCAATTTCAAACTTGACCTCATTGGAATTCATTAGCTGAGAAACATGATTTTGTAGACAAGGCCCTTCTCGCAATCGAAGAAAAACCCTCGATGTCTTTTATCCTACACAATAATTACCAGTTGCTAAGTTGGGTTTTATGCATGTAAAAATAAAAAAGAATGAATTTAAGTGAGGCTAAATATAGAAGCCAAGACCCAGATTCTATTGTATTAGAATTCCACATGACTCAAGCAATTCCCATAGGTTGACAACCACCAGTCTAATTTTAAATCTAGAGACTTTATAGCAGTAAAAAGTATTCCTAATTAGGAAAGAAACTTGCCTGTCATCCTCCACTCTTGGTAGTTATCATAAGAAAATCATTTACATTTGAACTCAACATTCAAATTGAAACTTCAAGTTTCCCATTTTGTCCCAAGCCCCATTTGACAAACGCACCTAATAGTTTTGAATGCTGTGTGATCAGTAAATGTGGTGGGTACTGAGCTGGAATTTCCATAAGCAGAGCTTTAGCTACAATGACAGGACTTCACTGTCATTCATGCAGGCCAAATCTCAAAGGCATGATAAATGGTAGAACCTCATTTAATTACCATTTGTTCTTTCATGACAGTAAAACTTATTGTAAATTATGCAGATAAGTAATTCATCATGGGGAATATGCAAAAAAAAAAAAAAATCTAGGTCTGTGACATTAAATAAGTTGACCCAAGGCTTTGTGAAAATTAAAATTAATAGAGCAAGAGGGTAAAATTTGCCCTGATACTTAATACAAATGAAGTCTCCCTTCTTCTTTGAATGTCTCTAGTATTATCTACTTTTTAATCATTGTTCAATTGTGCAGTGCAAAGAGATACTACAAATTTCACAAAAAATTTACCTCAAACCAATTGGTTAGGTGTTTATTCAGTACCTACTGTGCACAAACCTGGTATTAAACTCTAGTTCATGGGGCCATTTTGGTCTCATTGGAATTCAAGGTTGTGCTGCCAGTCCATTTCTTAAAGTGGTAAGAGTAATAAATAATAGCTTCTACCTTATCCTAAGAAAATGTCTCCTAAATTTTTAATACCTCAGCTTTCTAAATTCAGAAGGATTTGTTTAAAAAATGTACTTATCTTATCAAAGCCTGGAGTTTCAGCTTGTATCTCAGTAAATAAGATCTTTGACTCCAAGATCAGTGAGTTTTCCCTTGTACAAGAAAGTCTCTTCTAAAGTTGTACAAATGGAACTGATAACGAAGGCCAACATTGCGACAAAGCAAGGCATGGCACAAGCAAGCTTTGACAAAGGGCAACAGTGTTTTATGGGAGGAAGAGGAGCTTAGAGAAGTACTATAGCAGGGGGTGTAGGAGGACCAGAGGGAAGCTACAGGCCTCACTGGAAGTCTAAGGAAACTACACTGAAAAAGAAATGGTGACAGCAACGACTAGCAAGAGCAGCATTTTTGAATGCATAATGTTGCAGAAATTATATGAAGCACTTTACATGCATTATCCCATTAAGCCCTCCAAATAACAGCCATTCTCTACTGCTCATTTTTTAGTTGAGGAAAAAAACCCAAAAAACCACAACATAGAGAGGTTAATAAACTTGCCCAAGGATACACACAGCTGGAAAGTAGCAGAAGCGAGATCCAAACCTAGCTCTGCCTCCAGAATTCAAACTCTTAATCACTATATTCCAGTCCCTCACAACTGTAGATTTTACTAATCCAAGGGTTAGCATTGCTTTGATTATGACAGTTCAAGGGTGTGGAGTTAGTCTCCACTCAGTAAATAGCACCTCAACTGGCCCAAGTCAAACCTGGGAGTGATCCATGAATAATCCTGTTCCATTATTGACTCTCAATTTATAGTCCACCTTGTCAGTTCTACCTCCAAAGTGAATCCCAAATATGGTCACCATTCTTCAGTTTTACCTTCATTGTCCAAAACCCCAGAAGCCATCCTATCTTACCTAGACTACAATGGTGGCCTCTAAATGGTTTTGCTTGGTTCTCAACTCCCTCCTCATTCTGCACTGAGAAGCCAGGGTGACAAGTTTTAAAAGAAAATCAGATGACAACACTACCTTCTTTAGAATTCCCCAGTAGATTCCCATTACTTACAGAATAAAATCCAAAATTATTCCCACAGTTTACCAGGTCCTTCAGCATTGCTCTGTCTACTTCTTCATATTTAATTCCAATAACTCTTATCCCATTCCACTGTGACCCAGCTATGCTGATGTTTCTCTTCCTTGACCAGACATGGGACCATTGCTCCTCCCTCCACTGGGAGTGCTTTTCCTCTGTGACTTCTTCAGATATGCCTTCTTTGTCACCTAAGCTCCAGTTAAAGCATCATTTTCTCCATGAATCCTTCTTTGAACCCCAGCTGTAGACACCCTGTTTTTGTTTCTTCATAGCACTCAGCACTACCTAATAGTATGCCATTTATTACATATTTATTATCCCGTCCCAAAATCAAATATAATTTCCATAAGGGTAGGGTCCTAGTCTGTCTTTGTCTCTCATTTTTTAGCACTAAGAGCATGAAATGGAACATATTAGTTGCTGAAAAAATACTGAAGATGTATGACTGAATGAATAAATGAAAGGAGAAAGTAAGGCTCAGAGAAGTTAAGTGGAACTTACTTAATCCATGGTTCCTTGGCTAGTACCAGGTGAAGCCAAAACCAGCAAGGTAAGACCCATAAGACACAGAGATATCCAAGTGCACTGGCATTTGAGTTCAGTCTTAAAGAAGTGCAGGCATAGCGGCAAAAGCAACTTAAACAGAGGGTACAGTGTGGGCAAAGGCAGAGAGGGGGAGAAGTTCAGGGCGAGCATGTTCCCTTACAAGAACAAAATAGCAAATTGACAGAGATAAGCAAAGAAGAGAAAAGGGTTGACACATTGCCTCCCACTCTGCAGCCTTCAAGCTTGTGGAAGAGTTTTTGCAACTGACACTAGAGTTAAGACATTCTTAATTGTATCTTTTTATTTTTTTAGCTCATCTGTTGCAATGCCTAGCCTACTGCTATTCTGTCTCCATCATGAAGCTCTCACCCAGCACAGATTCAATTACCACTAGGTTGCTTGGGATTCTGACAACACAGTTGGGCCAAAACTTGGTGGTGGATGGGAAGGAGTGGGAGTGAAGAGATGTGGGTTCCTAACACACCTGAGAACCTTGGGGAGGTGTTTTCACCTTCTTTGTATCTCAGTTTATTCACCTGGTGAGATCTAGCTGCACAGTAAATTTCTAAAAGTCTTTTGGTTGATGTAGTGAACTGGTTACCAATCACTAAGTCCTTCTGAGAAGGATAACCCCTATTTTGTAAAACTACTGTTTGAAATTCTCTATTTTTTAGACAGCCTCTTATTCTGAAAATAAATAAATAAATAAATAACGTTACTTTCTAGCCTGCTTTAGCCTGCTTGAATAATGAGGAAGATAAACTTAGCTGTCTGACCTTGTAGACCAGAGACTAGATACGCCCATACTCTCATGCCATGCCAGATGTATTTTTTAATTGGAGAGAACTGTGTTGTTGTCAAGGCCACCAGCGAGATAACCACTAAGCACACATAGGGCTGGTTTTTTGTTTTCGTTTTTTTAATAAAAAGGGAAGTTCTGCTTATAGCTCTGCTTAGAATTTGAATTCATTTTTCTCTAAGCCCACGGGTGAATAAAGTGTGACTCCAAACTCTCTGAGCATTGCTTGATTTATTCCAGTTTTCTGTAACACTTCAGTCAGTCACTTATTGGTTCATTCACATAGGGCTCATTGGTTATCTTCTTTATGAGGAGTGTATTAGTTTCTTAGGGCTGCCTTAACAATGGGAATTTATCTCCCACATTTCTGGAAAGAAGAAGTCCTAAATCAATGGGTTGAGGAGGCCACAGTGCCTCACTGGCTCTAAGGGAGAGGTTCCTGGTGACCCCAGGCACTTGTTGGTTTATGGTAGCAGAACTTTAATCTCTGACTCCATATCCACATGGACTTCTTTGTGTGTTTGTTTCTCTGTGACCTTCCTTAGCTCAAAACCAGCTTCCACCACTTCCTCCTGTATGACCTTGAACATATAATCATCCAGGCTTGATCAGAGGATTCAATGTTATTAAACACATATAATTTGCACTTTGGCATATGACTGGCACTCAGCTAGTATCCAATAAGCACCTTTTTGAAACTCTTATCCTCTTTGGTAAAGCATTTCCAATGTTGGGGTTGTCTATATGTCCTCAAAACAAATTTGTGTCCACATCAAACCACTACAAAAGACAGTGGAAGTATTTAACTGGGGGAAACAAAAAACTTACCATAAAAAACATGAGCCTGAAATACTCAGACTGTCTCTGCATTGATTGCTTTATCCAGATAAATGTTCAGTTGCCAATGTAGTGACATCCAAATAGACAAAGGCTAGATTTAAGGTTCATTTAATACCTTTTTACTTTCTAACGGGCAATTTCAGATTCTCTCAGCACTCTTGGAAAGATGTGGTTAATATATAAGATTTCTTGGTGTAATAAGCCTATTGTGCTTAACACAATCATTTTTATTCCTTGAAATCTTGACAATAGGAACAAAAATCCAATTTCCAGAGTTTCTTTGCCCTTAGGTTTCCATGGTTTATGTACCTCAAACAATGCCTACTCCTATTGCAATGGCCCAAGGCTTTCTGCTCTCTGTTCCTAAATACCTGCAGTCTCCTTCTAAGATGCAGGACCTGGTCTCTACTTGCTTCTCCTGCCTCGTTATCTTTGCATTTATTTGGTAGATATTTGAGAGCAACAGGGATAATCTACTATGAGCCATGCACTCTTTTATTTCTTTTATGAATGAATGAATGAAAATGTGCTGCTTGTTTAACAAAATTGGGATCATGTTGGGCATGCTGGGTTTTTAAAAATTATTCCCAATCCCCACTCCCCCTCCCTTTTGACAAATATCAATTTGTTCTCTATATTTATGGGTTTCTATTTTGTTTTGTTTATTCATTAGATTTTTTTTTGTTTTGCATATAAGTAAGATAATATTATATTTGTCTTTGTCTGATTTATTTCATTTAGCATAATACTGAGCTGTGCATTCCTTTAGACACTGAACACACCTTGAGTAACTCATCAGTTTTTAAATATAGATTTTTGTGGGATTTTTTTAGTCTGGCTTGGGAATCCAACCAGGGCATCTGAATTATAGAACAAGTTATGATGTCTCAGGCTGCAGGGCAAGTCTGACAGCCATTTTTGTCTCTTCTGAAAAATTATGTGGTTACAATATGGCATCCAAAGGAGGCAGAGTGGGGTGGGGTCGCTGAGAATAGGTTCAGGAAGTTCTTCTTCTGCGGCTTGTCAGTTCTCTTTCCTGGTGTCTCAAGTTTGGTCTGCGTCACTGTCCATGTTGTATGCCCTAAGAGCCTGATATCTGAGCAAATGCCTGAGCTTGTGTTACCTCATGACTCTGGAGATCAAGGTTAGAGCAAGGACCTGGTACTATTCCATCCCCTTCATTTCACTTAAACCTCCATAATGATGGCAACAACTGTGTCTTGTTTACCATCATGTCTGCCTCTGGGATACAGTAGGTATTCAGCACATATGTGTGAAAGGAAGGGAGCAAGGAATGAAGGAAGAGAGGGAAGGAGGAAGAAGAAAAGAAAGAAGGAAGGAAAAAAAGAAGGAAGGGAGGAAGGAAGAAATCATAACATGTCAAATACTTGCAATTGAGCTATATTCCTTATTCAGTTATGACTTAGTAGATTATCCCTGTTGCTCTCGAATATCCACCCTGCTGATATTATCTATATCTCATAATTTGAATGTTCTCCTGCTTTTATACCTCCCCATTTCAGCTTACCGTGGTCTGACCCTGTTAGGGCCTCTCTATTCAACCTACAGCCTTAACTCCTACTAATTGTCTCCTTCTCTCTCCATTTCCCAGTTCAAACTCCCAAGAGATAGAGAATCACATTAGCTCATTTTATCTTTTCTATTGTTGAACCCTACCACCTCACAGGTTATTCATCACTAATGGCTAGACTAACTTTTTGTAAGATGCTCACCTTTAGGCCAATCAATTGTGGTTAGATTTATTAGGCAATTTACAGGATATTTACTTTTTGAAAAAATATATTTTTATTGATTTCAGGGAGAAAAGGAGAGGGAGAGATAGAAACATCAATTATGAGAATCAGTGATTAGCTGCCTCCTACATGCCTCCTATTGGGGATCATGCCTGCAATCCAAACATGTGCCCTGACCAGGAATCAAACTCTGACCTCGTGGTTCAGAGGTCACCGCTCAATCACTGAGCCAAGCCAGCTGGGCAATATTTACTTTTTTATAAACATTTTTAGTAAACATTTTTCCAGAAAAAAAATGCAAAGCTTCCAAAGCTCACTCAAATGGCATATCAATTTTTTAGCAGCAGTAGCTCATTACCATATTGGCCAATATATTTTAAAAAGACAGATACATCTGAGACCCAAATCATCTTTTTAGAATGACAGTGGAGCCAATGAGAGGCACCATCCATATAGCTTAGGAGATAAGCCTGACTCATTCCAGGACAACTGGCCCAACAGAGTGCCTATAAAATCCTCTGCTCTCCACTCTCCGCTCTGCATCATCTCCATGTCAGGGAATAATTTCCGTATGGCAAAAGCACCCATATAGGAAATATTTACACATGTAAATATGCTCACTCCAATTTGAAGAGACTTTGTTTGCTTCATTATTTCACAGTGTGCAATTTACACTGTTTTCTCCTGTTGCTCTAGCTATTGGCAACAGGGGAGAGAAGCAGATATGAAATAAATTGTCAGTTTTAAAGACATCACTGTCTTTTGCTTGAAGAATAAAAAGGCTTAGTGTATTGGGCCAAAATTGAGAAAAAAGAGAATTTTTTCTAATTTTTAGGTGTTTGGATAAGTGCTTAAGTAGAGAATTTGTGACAATTAAGGGATCAACAAAGCTGAAATGATACAATGATTATGGTCCTCTGATTATGCTACAAGTCTATGCTCAGCACAGCCTTGTTTCCCAGTCTCCAGACCTCCTTTAAGCTTACAAATGATATTTCATTTAGTTTAAATCAATCAAGTGTCTCTAGAGGATTTCACCAGAAACCCAAATATAATTACACAAACACACAAGCTTCCTAACTATGTATGTGTTATGCCAACAGAAAAATATATCTTAAGTGCAATGTAGAAAGAGTAAAGATTTATAAAATGCATGTTGATGTCTCATGAATAATTAATAACAATATTATAATTAGAGTTGGATACATATATCCTAGCCAAAAAAAAAAAGGACAGAACATATGATTATATATGATTTGACCCTTACTCTGGTTGGAATTACTCCCAAAGTAGCCTCTCCTCATTTTTTTTTTTAAATCCTCACCAGAGGGTATTTTCCCATTGATTTCTAGAGAGAGTGGAAGAGAGGTAGGAGAGAGAAAGAGAGAGAAACATTGACATGAGAGAGACACAGTGATTGGTTGCCTCCCGCATAGCCTCTCCTCATTTAAATGAAGTTTACTCTCTTTCATAGTTTTCATTTCAGTAACTTACTCATTCAGCTCCTAGAAAAGGACTAACTTCATCACCATTAAGCCATGCAATGGCCTGAGGACATAGCTGGTCTTTCATTTATTCACTAGAGGCCCAATGCACAAAGATTCATGCAAGAATAGGCCTTTCTTACCCTGGCTCCTGGCACTGGCTTCCCTCCGGCCCCCAGGACCTGGCCTTCGCTCTGGCTGCGGCCTTCTGCCTTCGCTCCGGCCAGAGCCGCCTTCCGCCTTCGCTACAGCCCTGCTGCCCTCCTGTAGCTCCCTCCACCCCCCCCCCCCCCGCATAACAGGCGTCCCCCCCTCATAGCAGGCGTCCTGCCCTGCCCTGGCTGCTCCACACCACACACGCTCTGCCCAGAGGCCTGGAGCGGCCGGGGTGGGGCAGAATGCCTGCGTCGTCACCATGGTGACAATGCAAACGTCCTGGCCCGGCCGCCACCATCTCTGTCGCGTCAATTTGTATATTCCCTCCTTATTGGCTGTGGCACCACCATCTTTGTTGCAGAGTGATGGTCAATTTGCATATTCTGTCTTTATTAGATAGGATTAGATCTATGTAATGTCTCTTTTCATAAGAGCTCCAAGCCCTACAGAGAATGTTGAACTCATGCTAAACCAAAGTTTCGTGGAAATGAGAACTGTGCCTAAGGAGCAGGTGTAGTGGAGAGAAACCAAGAAGGAAAATTGAGAGGCAATGGAGAAGCTTTTGATAGGCTGGAGGAGACATAAGCAGTGGGTAAAGATGCCAAAAATACCAGCCCTCGGTGGCTAGTGCAGATAATATGATGGCAGAAGTTCTGCTTCTATGAAGGGCAATATTTGAATCTCTCTTAGGATTACACAGGTAGGATTAGCTTCTAGGAACATCATTTTAGTGGATATGCTAAATTTTCATGCTGTATGCAGATAAAATTCAAACCCAATGAGATTTATATAACACATTTTGTGTCCTTATCTAATAAAGGAAGTGTCCTGCCACTTCTCCTGGGTCTTATGTGACGAAATGTTTTGTTTTATTTTATTGTCCACACCATTTGGAAAGCACTGGAAGTCAGAAAGGAAGGGGCAGAGTTCACATGTATTAGATAACTAGAGGCCCAGTGCATGAAATTCGTGCACTGTGGGGGGGGGGTGTACCTCAGCCCAGCCTGCACCCTCTCCAATCTGGGACTGCTGGCTCCCAACCGCTCGCCTGCCTGCCAGCCTGATCACCCCCTAACCACTCCCCTGCCAGCCTGATCGACACCTTACTGCTCCCCTGCTGGCCCGATTGCCCCTAACTGCCCTCCCCTGCTGGCCTGGTAACCCCCAACTGCCCTCCCCTGCCAGCCTGGTTGCCCACAACTGCCCTCCCCTGCTGGCCTGGTAACCCCCAACTGCCCTCCCCTGCAGGCCTGGTCACCCCTAACTGCCCTCCCCTGCTGGCCATCTTGTGGTGGCCAACTTTGACTACATGGGGGCAGTCATCTTTGACCACATGGGGGCGGCCATCTTGTGCAAAGGCATGAGAGTCAATTTGCATATTACCTCTTTATTATATAGGATTATGATATGGGACTAGAGGCCCAGTGCACGAAATTTGTGCACGGGGGAGGGGGGTGTCCCTCAGCCCAGCCTGCACCCTCTCCAATCTGGGACCCCTAGAGGGATGTCCGACTGCCCCTTTAAGCCCGATCCCCTAAACGGGCAGTCAGACATCCCTCTCACAATCCAGGACTGCTGGCTCCCAACTGTTTGCCTGCTTGCCTTCCTGATTGCCCCTAACCACTTCTGCCTGCCAGCCTGATCACCCCCTAACCACTCCCCTGCCAGCCAGATTGATGTCTAACTGCTCTGCTGTCAGCCTGTTTGCCCCTAACTGCCCTCCCCTGCAGGCCTGGTCCCCCCCAACTGCCCTCCCCTTTAGGCTTGGTACCCCCCAACTGCTCTCCCCTGCAGGCCTGGGTCCCTCCCAACTGCCTTTCCCTGCAGGCCTGGTCGCCCCCAACTGCCCTCCTCTGCTGGCTTGGTCACCCCTAACTGCCCTCCCCTGCTGGCCTGATTGCCCCCAACTGCCCTCCCTTGCAGGCCTGGTCCCTCCCAACTGCCCTCCCTTGCTGGCCATCTTGTGGTGGCCATCTTGTGTCCACATGGGGGCAGGATCTTTGACCACATGGGGGCAGCCATCTTGTGTGTTGGAGTGATGGTCAATATGCATATTACTCTTTTATTAGATAGGATAGAGGCCTGGTGCATGGGTGGGGGCCAGCTGATTTGCCCTGAAGGGTGTCCCGGATCAGGGTGGGGGTTCCCTTGGGGCATGGGGCGGCCTGGGCGAGGGGCCTGTGGTGGTTTGCAGGCCAGCCACGCCCCCTGGTGACCCAAGCAGAGGCCCTGGTATCTGGAGTTTATTTATCTTCTACAATTGAAACTTTGTAGCCTGGAGCGGAGCCAAGCCTTCTGCTTGCTCAGTGGCAGCTGCCATTTTTTGGGGGATTCATGTATCTTCTATAATTGAAACTTTGTAGCCTTGAGTGGAGGCCTGGGCCGGCCAGGGTGTGTGGAAAGCTTGGCTTCCTCCATCACTGGGGAAACCCTAGCCTCCTGCTCTTTCCAGCTCTGGGGCTGCCGCCATTTCTCTTTGGATTTATGTATCTTCTATCATTGAAACTTTGTAGCCTTGAGTGGAGGCCTAGGCCGGCAAGGGCAGGCAGAAAACTTGGCTTCCTCCATCACCGGGGAAACCCAAGCCTTCCTCCTACTCTCTGTGGCGTAGCCATCTTGGTTGGGTTTATTTGCATATTCGCTCCTGATTGGCTGGTGGGCGTGGCTCGTTGGTGTAGCAGAGTGATGGTTAATTTGCATATTACTCTTTTATTAGATAGGATAAGTAGTTAACTGGACACTCGCCTGTGACCTGCTTTCCACTCTTTCCTGGCCAAGGAGATGTGGGAGGGACTTGGGAGGAGACTTCTTCAGACATAACAGTTGTTGGACTCCTTCTATGACATGTAATTTCTACAAAACTCATTGCATAAGTGCATGAAGCCAGGTTCATGCCAGTTTCCACATGAACAGAAGAGAGGAAGTAAGGAACTAGATTATGATGAGATCATGAAAAATATTGGCATTTTAAAATGTTCACGTTGTGAGAAAAAGAGGAAATTAAATAGTTTATGCATTTTATATCCTTGTTGATATTAAACATTATTTATTAAAGCACTGATAATCACTGCTTTAAAAATTAAACAATGACATTCCAACAATTACATGTAAATAAGTCAGTCTACTGCTGATGGGAAGAGTCAGAGGGATAGACCCTGGAGTCTTTAACACTCAGAGACTAGGGGTAGAAGATAAACAATGGGAGAATGCACTGATCCCCAGACAAATATCTTTCAGAACTGCATTAAGGAATCACGGAGACGTGTGCTTTCTCCTGGACCAGCGTTTTCAGTCCATTTAATTGAGCTCAGTTCACTACTTGGACAGCAGCGTTGTGCTTGGAGCTGGGCACGTCCCAGCTCACATTGCCTGGGATCCCGGGAGCGATGTTAGAGAGAAGCCGAAAATGCCATACTATGAAAATGTAGACCTAACTGGTTTGGCTCAGTGGATAAAGTGTAGGCCTGAGGACTGAAGGGTTCCAGATTCAATTCTGGTCAAGGGCATGCACTTTGGTTGTGGGCACATCCCCAGTAGGAGGTGTGCAGGAGGGGGCTGATCTATGCTTCTAACTCTCTCTCTCCCTTCCTCGCTGTAAAAAATCAATAAAATACGTTTTAAAAAAGAAAATGTATATTTCCATCTTTTATCTTTTTCTTCTTTTGTATTTTCAAACCAGCTCTTTTATCAGAACATTATGAGAAACCAGTGAAATACGTATCTTTGTTATCTGTGAGCATTTATAAAAATTGTTTCAAAAATTGTGACAAATTTTTATTCCCATTATTTTAGAAAACAAATGATCTTTAGTGGCTCTCTGGAGAAAACTCTTGTTTTATCTCTAAGATCAATAAATGATTTCAAATCAGTACAATTAATTAGCAATGGTTAATTTATTGTCATTTTATAAATACTTTTCTAATTTATTATCTTCAAACTTATTGATCCAACAAAATAAATATTTAAGAATATTGATGGCAAATGGAACACAAGTAACTGAAATGAAAGTGGGAAATTTTAGCTCTTGTCCATTCTGTAAAAAGAAACTTAATTGAGTCCCTGTAACTTCAGAGTTCATTGGAAAGCAGTTTAAACTGCAAGTGGCAGTCCTATTACCAAACTCAGGCATTCAGGCTCTCTGTCCTCGGTGTTTGAATCTTAAGTAAACAGCAGAATGGCAGAGGGAATGACTGGGGCGACTCCCCCCAGCAAAGTCCTGTGGCCCACGGTCCCTGTCCTAGTAATGACGGGCTCCACATCCTGGTCTCTGGATTTGCCATAGAACCTCCCCTTGTCCTCGATCGTGGCCCTGAAACCTCTCTCGAGCTCTGTAAACCTGCACTTCCTTTTGCCCGAGAGAAAAGTGCCCAGAGTTGCTTTCTGTTGCTTAAAACCAAGAAACCTGGTCAAAAACTTGTGAAATGGTCACCTGACTCTTTGTTAATTTCTAAATAACTAGATAGATGTTTAAAAGTGGGGGGACTGTATTTTGTGGGGTTTTCTACCATGCTGCTTGGGGGCATTTTTACCTGGGGCTCTGTGAGTCAGAAGGAAAAGGGGTAAGTGTTACTCTGGAGAACTGTCCGTGACAGAGATAAGAAAACCTGTGTGTGTCCTGCGCCCAACCAGCCGGCCTCCTTCTTGGGGATTCTGGACAAACTTGTCTCTTTCCTTTAAAACTGTTCTCAGGAAACCGAAGCAAAGGATCAAGGATTAGAGAGATCAAAATGTATTGTCGAAGACATTTGTTCAGAAATGGCCAAATCCAGGTTATAATGGATAGATTGAAAACCAAGGAATGGAGCTTCCTGGTTTTGCCCATTAATTTTTTTTTTTTTTTAAAAAAGAGAGAGAAGAGGCAAAATGGCAGGACTTAAATATAAGTGTGGTGCTTTGGCATTTCTTCACAGTTAAAATGGTGTCACTTTGCACTCTTGTGATGTGTAGGGGGAACATAATGTCAAATTATGTAAGAAATGTTTAACTCTAGTAAATGGTAGTGTGCCTCTGGGGGATTTAAAGACACTTTACACACTTGGTTTAAAAGAGCAATCCTGAGAGCATTTCAGATCTTGCAGTGAGTGATACAAGTGTTTCAGAAGGTAATGGACCCTATTCTTAATTTTGACAGCTCTAAGTTTTTCCTGTGGTTTCCTTGTTCATTTGTTGGTGGACAGTTCTTTTCTTACCAAGAATTCCTCCTGGACTTTTCTCCTTTTTAGAGCAGAGTCAAATTAAGAAATGAACACTATTTTCGTATTACTACGTTGTTCTTACCTGCACTTCATCTCAACAGAGGTTTAATTAGTCATTTACAAGGCAACATGCTAAGTTTCTAATTAATGGTCGCTTGCCTATCAAGTTAATGTCCTTGCAAATTATCTCCTTCTAGAGATTATTACAATTTGCAGATGCAAACCCATTATTTATTATATAGGGGGCTTAGCAGACACTAATTTTAAATGTAATGCAGGGATGGCTCCTACCATGCTAAGCTTCCCAAGTGAGTATGTAAGATGAAAAATGAATGCAGTCAAAATTAGGCTCTTGACAAGCCCTTGAACAGCACTGTGTTACAGACCAACAAGCCTTTGTCCCGCAGTCCTGCACACCTACACGATCATCCTTTCTTCTTGAACACAAGGTCATTGGCATATAGGGGACACATTGAATGACAAATAATTACTTTTAAACTCTAGAATCACATTAAGCATGGCTTGGTGCCCACACTGTGAATTAAGCATGAAAACAGTAGATTCCCCCCATATCCCAAGCTCACCCCAAGGCAGGAACTCTGATGGAGCATGGCCTGAGTTTCTTGCATTATTTAAAATGTTTAACCTTACTCTCTCTATTACATCCCTTCCACCAACTCCACCTTTCTCTCTTTTGGCTAAGCCTATGTAGGTGAATTTAAGTATAGAATATGACACCACTGTCATTTCTTTTAAGCAACAATAGTTTCATGGCTTAGATTTGACTCTTAGTTGTTTCCATTTTTTAAATATTTGTATTGTTTCTTTCATTAATACAACCCATATTCTCAATTCTAATTCCTTGGCAAGAACCTATGTGAAAGTTTCAAGGAAAAACCAAAGAACTTTATTTGAAATCAGTGCATTGTCCAAGATCTGAGGTCTGGTGAGGTCTCACGAGGATCCCAATGTAAGTCTAGAAAATCATTTTCAAGATTGCTAAGTCATCTGTGCCTGGAAATGTTTTCTCCATTGCACAGGATACTGGCATTGTGTAGATTCTCAGAAAATATTTATTGAATGAAAAAGAAGGAAAGGGAGAGTGAGAGGTAAAGAAGCATGGATGATGGAAGGAACAAGGAGAGAATATGAGGGCGGGGGAAGGAGGGAGAAAGGGGGAAGGAAAGGAGTTAGGACATAAGAGCATGAGTCTGAGGGCTGATTCTATACATCTGGATTCCTACGACCTTGAAGTTACTCTACCCCTTTGATTCTCGGTTCCTCAGCTCAATGTATAGATAGTAATCAAATATCTGGCACTTAGTGATTCAGTGCCGGGGATGACCAGCAACCCCTGAATGATGGATGAGCAGATTACTCTGACACAGTTTCACTGTGCAGGAGTGGGCTAAGGGGCTTGCCCAGCTGAAGAGGCCAGGCTGCCACGACTGCCTGCCCCGTTAGGCCTTCATTGGAATTTTTATCTTTAGATACAATCAGTAGGGTGAGGAATCTTGGGAGGACACATGTGTTTACATTGTCCTTTAGGCAAGGGCATCCAAAGATTAAGCATAAGGATTCCGGTAAACACCCGGGAGTCTGCACATGCACAGACTTGTTTGGAAAAGTCAAAGAATAATTAGGGGCACCGCCTTCGACACTCTCCTAAGTCTCCCCTAAGTCAGAATTCTGATAAACAGGGCAGGTGGCCTTCCACACACTTCCCTATTTTCAGAATGTCCTCCTTACTAACTTTCCAACCAAGTCTCGTGTGCTCCCCAACAATTCAGCAATGGACGCTGCACCTGTTGAGCATTTATTAGCTTTATAAGTGGTATATTAGCATAATGGGTCATAGTTAGCATTCTGACTGTTTTGGAACATCACATATCTGCTATATTCATGAAAAGTAAATATATAAATGTTTATGTCTGGAGTCAAAGAGTTGGCCAATGAAAGTTGTGTTGTCCTGAATAATCTGCCTACAAAGACCAACATGAAGCAGGGAAAGTCTTGTAAAGGGCTTTCAAAAGACTCAGCCCTCATAGGCAAAAAGCACAGAATCGAGAAACACTGATGTGACAAAAACCTGGGGCCCGCTGAGTCATTCCTAACAGAGCTGGCACTCTGTGTCTGGGCCATGTGTTCGGTGCATACAGTAGTAGTCCTCACCTTGCTCAGGGATGGACGTGCTCCTGTGCTCATTTTTCAAATAAGGAAATGGAATGCAGAGAAGTTGATTAACATCCCCAAGGTCACACAGGTCATAAGTGCCTGGCCCGTGTTCAGTCTCACTTGTACTGATTGCAGCACACCTAGGCTTTTCCTACCACGTCACCCTCACACTTGCAACTGCTTATTGGGGAAGAAACACTAGTAAAAGAAGTTAAGTGTAGGTGCAGGTGTTGAAAGAGAGAGCTCACTATAATACAAAGCTCATGCACCACCAGGTAGGTGTCCTTGGGCCAGGGGAAAGGGTGTTTGTGTTTTATACGATATGAAGTTCTGACAAGTAATAGCAAAGGACCCTGCAAAAATGCTTCTAGAGTATGTATTATGTGCCAGGCACTTTTATGGTAGCTCATTTCATTCCTAGTAACTCTTTGGAGGCAGGAGATGGAGTTACTATAACCTGTGAGTAGGAGATGGAGTTGGTATCGGAACAACAGCAAACTGGCGCCAATGAGTTTCTTCCAAACAGCTGTATGGTTGCTCTGATGATTGCTTTTCACATGCTGTTTGCCTTAAAGGGCTGGTGAGAAGATGTGACGGCACACACGGGCAATGAATCTTAGAGCATGAGCTGGGACTTACTGAGGATGCACTCGTGGAAATCAGGAAGTCTGAGATTTCCATGCCTTCTATAAGCCTTAATTACCTCATTGGTAAAGTATGGCTGGTAATACCTAACTACACTACTTCAAGGAGGATCGTTATGAGTACAAACATTTGGTAAGAAACACAAGTCTAATGGTTAAAGCACAAGTGCCCAAGTCAGATTGCCTGGGTTTGAAAACTGGCTCCACAATTCAGTAGCTGTGTAACCTTGCTTAACTTAACCTCTCTATGCCTCTGTTTCCTTATCTACAAAATGGGGGTGATAACAGTAGATACCTCATGAATGGCTGATCGCATTATACATTCAGAGCACAGGGTGATATGGGTTGTCATACTTGTGCTCTCTGAAGGATTTATGCATTTAGGAATGGAGAACCATCATTACTTTATAAACAAATTTAGATCAACAATGTAGGCAATCCCTCCTGATTACTCGAAGCTGTATTGTTTTTTCCCAAATCACCGGAAGCTGAACGAATTGCGAGCAATGGGATGGAGAGTAAGGTAGTGCGTGAAGATCTTGCAGAGGCAAGTCTTTCATCTGCTCTCTGCTTTGTTGCCTGAAAGAAAATCTTCAGACATGTGCTCTGCTCGTTGATGTCCCCTGTTTTGAAAGCCAAGTCTATGCCTTGCCCTGTTTATATTACAAAGTTTACAGTGCCCCTCTTGGTACAGTGAAGTGATGGCAGCCACTGGTTTTGCTGTTAGGAAGTCATTTATAGTGTAAGAGCAGTAGGGTATCATGAGGGAAGAGGTGGGGGATAAAAGAAGAATATATGATTTATTGCCTCTTTATTTAAAAACAGCACCCAAATTTCCTCGACAAACCATCTCTTCTCCACCACAGTAAATGGGGTTTGGGCAGAGTTGACATTACTCACCATTTTCTCCATAATGGAGAGGCAGGAACTGACCCAGGGCAAGCCAATCGACACATTCCAGCCCCCTGGTGACACTCCCTCCCTCTCTCGATTCTTGTCAGAGTGATGTGTATTCTAAGACTGCATCTCTCTGTAGGCTCTACTATCCTATTAAAAAAACTCAAGCATCAGATCAGAGCAATTGGAAGACAACTGATAGCTGAAGCAGACTCTCACTTTCTTGAGGGAATCCGGTCTCCAAATTAATGAAACTACCAATGTCTCTATTGTGGAACACAACTCATCTCCCAAGTTTACAAACCTCCAGAGAGATACTAACTCTGTTAACATGCTAGTGGATTTATAAATCTGCTCTGAAATGGAAAGCAGATACCTCCCTATGATAAGACCACATGGCCTTTGGGTCCCATTCATCATATTAGAGGTAACACACAGAACATTGGAGGTGTCAGAGAACTGAGGTGTCTTTTCAAATCAGTTCACCATTCCAGCAGAAATAGGAAAGCAACAAGCCAAGTCTTCATTGTGTCCATCTCGCCTTCCAGATGGAGAATACAAACCAACATAGACTTGAAGGTGATTTATTATACACTCTCTGAGAAGAAACTGCAACTAGCTTCCCACAAGTCAGTGTCCATTGAGAATTACTAATAAAATAACACAGCTGCTGGCTAAAATGCCTCATTGTGACTATTTATTTTTAAAATCTGGGGTGATAGGTGCACAACTAAAAACTAGAAAAGGAGAAAGGTTTTACTTGGAAAATCATTGGATTGAGGGTTCCCCTTTGGCTTTCTCTCAGACATTAATTTTATTTGCTCATTCAGTGTGTATTTACTGAGCATGTACTGCATGTCAAGCATGGTTCTAGGTCCTGGGATACAGCTGAGACCAATGCAGTCAAGGCCACTGTCCACCTAAATTCACTTTCTAGGTGGCAACATATTTGAAACAGAGAAGCATACAAATAAGCATGAAAAAAGGTATAAGGTAACTTCATGAAAAAAGGTATAGGGTAACTTCTGATGGTCTTAGGCTCTACAGCAGCAGTTCTCAACCTGTGGGTCATGACCCACAGGTTGAGAACCGCTAGCAGGGTCACCTAAGACCATCAGAAAACACAGATATTTACATTACGATTCATTAACAGTAGCAAAATTACAGTTATGAAGTAGCAACGAAAATAATTTTATGGTTGGGGGTCACCACAACATGAGGAACTGTATTAAAGGGTTGCGGCACTAGAAAGGTTGAGAACCACTGGCCTAGTTGGACTTTCGGTTTTAAGTGATGGCCCCGGGGGCTGCAGGAGGCCAGACTATAGTAGGTGGAGTGTGGAGGCAGGAAGCAGGCAGGAGGCGCCTGCACTGGTCCAGCCGTGAAATGTGTCCTCACTTCAGGGGGATGGGAGTGGAGGAGTAGGGAAGTGATCTGACTCTGTCCAGGTTTTAGTTGCAAGCACTAGACACTGACTCTGCCTATCTTTAGCACCAAAGGGAGGGTTTTTGTTGGGCGGGGGTGCATGTAGAGGCTGAAGAACCATCGTTGCAGATGCTCAGGGACTAAAGACACAGAGGCAGCAGGAACCAACCGAGGCCATGCCCTGAAACAGCACAAGTGCCAGCGCCTCAGCTCGGCCCCTCAAAGCTGCATTCTCCATGTTGCCACCTCCTGAAAATACACTAAGTGGCCAGATTATTATGACCTCTGAACACATAATAATCTGGCCACTAAGTGTATATCCTATCTAATAAAAGAGTAATATGCAAATTGACTGTACCTCTCACTACACCCACCAGCCACGCCCACCAGCCACACCCACCATCAATCAGGAGGGAATATGCAAATAAACCCAACTAAGATGGCTGCAGCCACAGAGAGCAGGAGGGAGGCTTGGGTTTCCCTGGCAATGGAGGAAGCCAAGCTTTCCACCTGCCCTTGCCGGCCCAGGCTTCCACTCAATGCTACAAAGTTTCAATTATAAAAGATAAATAAAGCCCAACAGAAATGGCTGCCACCACGGAGTGAGCAGAAGGCTTGGCTCCACTCTAGGCTACAAAGTTTCAATTGTAGAAGATAAATAAATCCCAGATCCCAGGGCCTCCGCTTGGGTTGCCGTGGGCGTGGCCGGCCTGCAAACCACCCCAGGCCCGTCACCCAGGCCACCCCATGCCCCAAGGGAACCCCCAACCTGATCCGGGACACCCTTCAGGGCAAACCAGCTGGCCCCCACTCATGCACCAGGCCTCTATCCTATCTAATAAAAGAGTAATATGCAGATTGACCATCACTCCAAAACAAAAAATGGCTGCCTCCATGTGGTCAAAGATCCTGCCCCCATGTGGACACAAGATGGCTACCACAAGATGGCCAGCAAGGGAGGGCAGTTGGGAGGAACCAGGCCTGCAAGGGAGGGCAGTTGGGGGTGATCAAGCCTGCTGGGGAGGGCAGTTAGGGGTGACCCGGCCAGAAGAGGAGGGAAGTTGGGGGTGACTGGGTCTGCAGGGGAGGGCAGTTGGGGGGGACCCAGGCCTGCAGGGGAGGGCATTTAGGGGTGACCAGGCCTGCAGGGGAGGGCAGTTAGGGGTGACCAGGCCTGCAGGGGAAGGCAGTTATGGGCAAACAGGCTGGCAGGGGAGCAGTTAGGCATCAATCAGGCTGGCAGGGGAGTGGTTAGGGGGTGATCAGGCTGGCAGGCAGAAGAGGTTAGGGGCAATCAGGAAGGCAAGCAGGTGAGCAGTTGGGAGCCAGCAGTCCTGGATTGTGAGAGGGATGTCCGACTGCCTGTTTAGGCCTGATCCCACCGGGATCAGGCCTAAACAGGCAGTCGGACATCCCTCGAAGGGTCCCAGATTGGAGAGGGTGCAGACTGGGCTGAGGGACACCCCCCCCCCCCCGTGCATGAAGTTTGTGCACCGGGCCTCTAGTCCTATATAATAAAAGGCTAATATGCAAATTGTCCCCTCGACCAGGAGTTCAACCAGTAGGCAGGCCGGCTAACCGCCCATGTCCCCTCCCCATGGCCAGGCTGGCCGGACCCCACCTATGCACAAATTTATGCACCAGGCCTCTAATATATTTATATATACACTGAGTGGCCAGATTATTATGCATTCAGAGATCATAATAATCTGGCCACTCAGTGTATGTCCACACTGTCCCTGAATCTCCACATGCTTTCCTTATGAGTTGAAGGTCCTGGCAGGATCATCAGAATGGCCTGTCCCAGTGATAGGCCTGTATCTCTGCCATAGGGTCAAGAAGAGGGACTTTGGCTATTTTGGTATCTGTAGCAGGAGTGTGTGTGTGTGTGTGGGGGGGGGGGGGCTCTGCTTCCCAACATGACTCAGGCAAACGGTTCACCCAAATTAGGAATCATATTCAAACTTGGCAGTTCAAAAAAAATGGCTGATATCCACTACTGTACATGGGTATTGCTATTCGGGACCAGGAAAGTGACCACACATCATAAATCTTGGAACTGTTGACAATTTGTTAAAGAACAAAGATCAGAACAATTAGATGGATGTTCTTAAGCTAAATGTCAGCACGTAATGTCCAAAAGTTCCACCTGTGTGGGAAGAGAAGGGAGAAAGGAAAACTTTGCAGTAGCATGTATAAAACAGGATGGGGCATGTTAATGGCTGGTAGGCTTAATCTGAGTCAACACTGAGCTGTGGCTGGCCCAGCAGCAGAAAGCCGCAAGGAAACAAAGCCAAAGCACAGAAACATACTTGAGGCTTTCTGCCTGATTCACGATAAACCCAGGTGTATTTCCAGTTTATTTTTATGGCTGAAATGAGTGCTCTTCAATGTCCTGAACATCACTGAGCCCTGCTCTTGGGGTTAAATAATGGTGTTGAAACCTTGCAAGGAAATTAACATCTCAGGCTCCGTGGTCAGACAGACCTGACTGGGCAAGTGGTTCAACCTAAATCTTAGGTTAAAGGAAGATGATACTAGTAATAGGCCCAAACTGATATCATTATTATAAAGACTTAAATGAGAAAATACATGGAAATGAATGTCTAATGCCTAGACTGTGATAAGTACAATAAATATTAGTTGTTGCTTTCACACACAAAAAAACGTTTTATAGCTTCTAAGAGTACCTAGTTGTGTCTCAGAACTGAACACACATAGGCCAATTAATATATATTCATTTAGTTAAAATATATGCTTAGAATTGCCTAGGAGAGAGAAGGGGACTTGAAAACAAACATATATACAAAATTCCCAATGTAATTCATTTCTCACCTCAGTAGATTTGACAGGGTACTGCTCAAAATCCCTATTTCTGTGAGTTTACCAGGATATTGTATGGTGGCATTGACCGTGGCTCTGGGTCACACCCAGTCATGCCTGACCTTGTCAGCCAGCTACCTAGAAATCTAGAATCAAATACAGTAATCATAAATAAAGTTCACAGCCTTCCCTTCCATGTTCTACTAACACCCCATTTTACAAGACTGTTAGAGGACAAGGCAGGAAAGTGGTAGTTAAAATTTTATGCAACAGAGTAGTTTATACAGGGAGACAGTGACCTGTTGTATAAAAACCAGAATACTGAGGGCATAATTTACCAGATTCATTTACTGCCGTGTGTATGGTTTATATGTTCTACTTGATACTTTATAAAAATATTTCAAATAAATCTTTAACTTTATAAGAGTTGTCTTATTCATCTTACATTTCAATTTTTCATAAAAGAGAAAAATTGATCAGTAGACCAACTGATGAAGAAGGAAGCAGACAGGATTTTTAGCTTGGGAACAGCAGGCCTCATGGGGGATATAAAACCAATGTGCATTAAAGTCTAGGCCATAGCTGCATAAAATACATACATTTTCCTGAAAAATTTGGTTCTTAATAAGCCATGAACAAGGACATGCTTGGCTTGGCTCTATTTTCTGTAGATTCTCATGAAAACCATCTTTAATATCGAGTTTCTTTATATCACGTACATTGAGCCAGGGCTTGTACTTGCTCTACAGGGCACTTCCATGGAGTCAATAAATTGAATTCCCAGCATTCAGGAGCAATCTGAAATCAGATCTCAGAAAGATTATATTCCCACTTGGCTCTAAGTCAGAGATTCAGCAGGAAGGAGCTTGTTTTGTTTTGTTTATTTTCATGTTGTTTCTAGCATAGAGTAGTTGTTTTTGCTAAGTTAAGTTTATTTATCCCTGAACTACAGCTTTCCTCTGTTAATTTGGTCACTAGCTTCTTAATGATGACTTTTGGTGCTGAATACAGTGATTTCTTCCTCCCTTTCTTTATTCATTCACTCAGTATGTATTGAGGATAAGATATGATAGGGACTATGCTGGGTGCTGGATGCTGGGTAGGTGCAGAAAAGGCCCGACCCTTTAGCAGTTTTTAAAAAGTGAATTTTTAAAAATTAAGAACTATTGCCCCAGCCGGTGTGGCTCAGTTGGTTGGGCATCCTTGGGTGCACCAGAATATTGCTAATTCAACTCCCAGTCAGGACACATGCCTGGAATGTAGTTGCAGTCCCCAGTAGGGGGCATTCAGGAGGCAGTAGATTGGTGTTTCTCTCTCACATTGATGTTTCTTTCTCATCCTCTCCCTTCCTCTCTTTCTAAAAATGAATTAAATATATATATTTTTTAAAAATTAAGAACTATTGTCATGACTTCATCTGCCCTTGACCTGAACATTTTCATTGCTTTACTCCTTGAGTGGCTCTGTAGCCTGGGAGTCTGAGGAACGTAGATGAACTGTGAGCCTATCTAGACTTCAATGTCCTCATCTCTAAAGTAAGTAGATGGGATGAGATATTACCTAAATTCTCTTACACTTTAAAATTTCAAATTAGTTTGCATTTCTGGTGCAAATCTCTTATCTTATAGGACTTGTCCAACCAGGGAATGAAAAGGAGAGATTGAAATCTAAGCCTCCTGACTTTCTGCTAAGTCACAGGCAACATCCTGATAGGAAACTGGTTAAATACAGCCCTCAGACACACATTTTTGGTGTTCCGTTTGCTTGTCTGTTTGTATGTTTAGTTGAATCAATTAAGCTTAAAATTGGGTAATTTCATAAAACGTGGATTCAAGTCTTCTCCTACAAATAAGAGGACCTAGCAACACTGAATTGTATTCTCATGTGTCAATAATGGACCTAGAGAATTAGCAGCTACCTCCTCAAGCAATCTGTTCAGTCAAGTCCTCATGACTCACTATTGTATTACACAGAGCTCCCTCCTCTCCTTTATATTACTCACCTTGTTCTTTATGACTATGCATGAAAAGGGGACAATCTAGTAAATTTGACAAGCTTCGTGACCGAAACTAATCTCATAGCGTGATTTGATCATAAATTCCTAACTGGGCAAGGCATGGTGGGTAGTCACTCCTCAGGCCTATAATTTCCACAGTGAAAGGTTTATCTGTGCCTTAAGTAAGCTCTGTCCATTGCTATTGTGAATGTAGGTTAACACACCTTTGAAATGCCAGGAGAATCCTTTTTTTTCAGACCCCTCAGACTCTACCACGTGACCTTTTTGCCTGTCTACCATCCCTATTTACTGCAAACGTTAAATATGAACTAATCTGTATGCACCAATGGGAAAGAAGTATGTATCCATTTTACTTTTTATCCAATCATAGGGATTTCTCCCCCTTGCTTTCTCCTGCCACCTTAATCTATCACTAGTGGATTTCAGATAAGCTTCCTTACATTCTCTCTTTTGATTCCAAATGTATTAAACACACACACACACACCACCACCACCACCACCACCAACAAACAAACAAACAAACAAACACCTCTGTAGAACTGCCATTTCCTCCAGAGTGCTTTGTCAATCCATTGAGATCTTATTTCTGGGCATGTCTTCCTCCTCCATTTGACTCAAATCAACTCTCAAGAACTCTATTAAAATTTTCTATAGATTTGAATGTTCTTACGTCTACACGATTTAGTGTAAGGTTTGTAAACCAGAAATGGATATGTGAATTTCCGTGCATGCATAAGAGTGTGGAGAGGAAAGGAGTTTATTTTTAAATAGGGTTTATAATTATATATAAAATAAGAAAAGAACTAGGCATAAAACACTATAGGTTTTTAAAGTTTATATTTTTTAATTTATTTCAGAGAGGAAGGGAGAGGGAGAGAGAGATAGAAACATCAATGATGAGAGAGAATCATTAGTCAGCTGCCTCCTGCATGCCCCACACTGGGGATTGAGCTCACAACCAGGAATTGAACCATGACCTCCTGGTACATAGGTCGACACTCAACCACTGAGCCACGCTGGCAGGGCTCACTGATAGAGTTTATCCTCAACTAATTAGAAATTAAAGTTTGGGACTTACTATCTGCTTATGTTATTGAATCAGCAGAACAGAAATGGAAATGCCATTCAGAACTGTTATTTAAATTACTCACCAACATTAGCTTTTAGATATTTCTCCTTTGTGTAGTCCAATCCAATAACCACAATATATATAGAGAGAATTTCAGGTAAAACCCACACGACAAGGATAGAAAGCCTATCATGAGAAATGGTAGATTTCTTATTGTTTGAGCTTGTTTTCTTTAATTTCTGCCTATGTAAAAAGGATCACACAGCTAAAGAGGATCTTTGTCAATTTTTTAAAATATTTTGAACAGAGATTGTCTTGCTACCAGTTCAGGCTGGTTAATTAAAGAAGAATATAGGAAAATGTCTCCTCATCTTAGTTCTTTAATTCTTTTTTTTTTTTTTAAGTGCAAGCCATTTTCTTTATAGTCTTATTCAGTATTTCAGTCTTGTATGATTTCAGTATGATTTAGTATTTATTTTCTTTTGGTCTTCTGTTTTTCTTTTTTTTTAGTGGAAGATAAAGTAGTTAATTAAATGTTTATATTAAAGATAGAAAATGTGTTCAGGAGAAGAAACCACTGTTCTCATTTGAGTTTGCTCCCCTGTTGGACCAAGCTCTTTATTGTTCAAATTAAAAGGCAATTATTAATGGCACCTCATTCTTCTTTTCTTACATTTTTGGGGCTCTTCCAAGAAAAAATATTTCTTACCTCATTCCTTACTACCATTCCCAATGTCCCCATGATGCTTAGTTTTTCCTGTCCTTGAGTTGACTAAAGGAATTAACATTAAAAGATTAAAATATTATCAGTTAACAGACTTTTTTGTTGTTGTAACAATAGGTTTGAAGCAAAGAACCTAGGAAACTCAAATTTTTCCTTTAAGGCAAAAATTCCCCTCTCTCCTTGTAAAAGCCAGTCATTTGAATTCAGTGCAACCTCTCTCAAGATCATGAGGTCTGCTCTGATGCTGAGAATTTTTACAAATGTTATGCAAGGTCTTAAAACATCCCTGGTTTTTCCTCTGACAGCTTGTTGTTCTGCATCATTTACTGCTTTCAAATAATGCTTTTTAAAAGAGATGGCAGGTTTTTTGTGGAAAGTGACAGGACATATAAGACATTTTTTTTTTTTTTTGGCCTTACCCACAGATAAGAAAGGCATAATTTTGAGCTTGAGTTTCTTTCCTCTAGCAACTGAAAGATGAGTTGCCCACAATATGCAATTATGTGGCTCTAGACTCTTTCATAGACACAGCTACAAGCTGTCTGGAGAAAAGACATTGCCGACATTTCATGTGGGCACAATGTGAAATTCAAGCAATAGAAGGACGTCAGAGAGAATTTTAGCAAATAGAGCTATTTCTTTTCAATATTTGCCCAACATTCACTTTCCCCCATATGCCAAATTGTTTGTTCTTCACTTCATCATCATAAAAATAAAGTTTGTTTCTGGGACAGATCAAGGCCCACTGGCAATGGGGAAAAATGTGTTTTCGGGCTTTTGTATAACATCCATTTCTGTCCATTCTGCTGTTTAAATTTAAGGGATACTTCTTTTCAGTGCAGAAGCACAAAGAAAAGGAAGCAAATTACCAAAACAAACAAACAAACAGTTCGTCAAGATAATCAATATAAATAGAATGCTTGAAGCTAGACAAAGCCACCTGGAGAAATTGTTCCTAACGCTGCATGTTTAACTGTAACCCTGGGAGCTTTCAGAAAATACTGAGGACTAAGCCCTAACCCAGACTGATTAACCCAAAACTTCTGGGGGAGGGGGAACACCAGGACATTAATATTGTTATAACGCTTCCCAAGTAATTCTAATACTTAGCTGGGGCTGAGACCCATTGGCCTGGAGTCAAGGACGAGGTGAAGGGGTGCCTAGAACTAAGCGCTGGAAGACTCTGGTGTTCCTAAACCAGGAAGATGAGGCAGGGCCAGCAGAGGAGACAGTGACTGAGGCAAGAGGGATGTTGAGTGGTGGGCAGCAAACTGTACTTGTAGAGGGAGGAGAGCAAACATTTTTGGCTGTGCAGGCCTTACAGATGCCACTGCACCCACTGTCTCCTGAAAGCTACCTCAGGCCGTCCATCGAGAATGAACATGGCTGTGTGCAATGCCAGGGGCCAGTGAGGTGAGAATTAACAAGGAACCCAGGGGTGGCGTGGGTCCCTCTGCAGTGACATTTATAAAGATATCAAAGCCACTGTTGGGGCAGTCATTGAGTATGTGGGCCCCTTACTCATGTAAATATTTTTTAAAAAATTGTATTGATTCTGTTGTGCTTAATATAATGCTTGTAGGTCAGAATTCAATAATAGGTATACATTTTTATAATTTCAGAAAGGCCTTTTTCAAATAAAATACAACAACCTTAAAAAGACACGCAATCAAAAACGAATCCATTTGACATTGGGTAGGGTTTTCCTTTTAAGGTGACTGTACTGATGTTCCGACAGGGGGTGCGGGTGCATTTTCTCTCAAGAGCTCCCCTTTGGGTTTGCCTGGAGAAGAGTTCTCCTTCTCTCTACGCTTGTTAAAATGGGGCAGAATGTATTTCCTCTCTGACTTGTCTTGAACACAAAGGACGACAGTGTGTTACTAATGTTGAAACCAGAACCTCTGGAAAACCGAGGAGCCCATTGAAAATCCAGCTTCCCTCACAAGGAGAAAAAGCCACAAGGACAGTGATTCTTTGGAGACCCAGACTTGCTTGCACTGCGTTAACAGCAAAGTCAGCATGGCAAGCACGGTTACTTACAGTTTATAAGACCTCTCACTCAACCTCCTCAGGGAGTATCCCCACACTCTCCAGTCCCCTCTTACAATGGTAACATCTCTGGGCTTAAATAATAAACAGCACAGGAAGGCTCTGGAAAGAGAGAAGAAGAGGGCAGACTGTCTTAGGACCTTGGGATTCAGTGAGCTGCCTGGGCTTCCTTAGTGCCTCCCCTCTATCCAGGACAGGCACCCCAGAAGCCTTCAGCTCTGAACCACCAATCAGGACAGACCAGGAGCTCCAAGAGAAGCCTGTTCTGCCTAACCGAAGGGCCAGGAAAAGAGCAGACTAATAATAGTAATGCCCAACCTCCCTCAGCCAAACACCAACAGAACAAATGCTCCCTCCTCACTCCTCCCCCTCCCAGAGTTTAACAAGTCAAACAGGGAGCCACTCTTTTATCCAAGGAGCTGGCCTTCCATCCCCACAGCAAGTGGCACTCTGATTCCCCCACCCCAATGGGTCAGTGGGGCCAAGCAGGAAGCTGATTTCCTATCCCTTGCCTGGCCTGGTGGAGGCAGGCAGCTCGCAGATTCCCCTGCCACGTGGTGTCATCGCCCCACGGAGACAGTAGTTCTGATGACTGTCAACATGGACTAGTTCTGACAGTTCTTGACTTTCATTTAAATGGAACCATAGAGTGTGTATTCTTTTGTGTAACAAAACATATTTGAGATTTATCCAAATAGTTGTATGTATCAGTAGTTGGCTCTTTTAGGTGTGTGTCTGAGCAGTATTCTATTACATGAATATACACAATTTGTTTATTCAATCTCCTGTTGATAGTTATTTGTTTTATTTCCAGTTTGGGGCTATTATTAAAAGTTACTATGAACTTTCTTGTACAATCTTTGTATGGACATCACTGATTATGACTTGATCTTTTAGGCAACATTCCACATAAATCTGAATCTTTTGGGTGTATCCATCTACTTGAGCTAGGTCTTCTACTAAATTAACCAGATAATTGTTAACTATTTTCTTATTTCAACCGCAATCTGAAGAAAAGGAATTGGAGAATTGGATGGTATGAACACAATGTGGTTAAAAGACATTTCAGCTCAGACTATTTGACAAAGTAGAGATTTAGATTTTATTTATCAAACCCACTTACTGAATCTAATTAAGTGGCAACACTTAAGATGAATGGAGTGCCACTCAGGCTGCTAATGTGCGCACCCTCAAGTCACTCGATACACGTTAAACCATTGATTTGAGGGAGTCTGGGGCTTGAGGGATATCTTATTGAATTCTCAGTCCTTGAATATCATTTTTGTATGAACCTTTCAGAAGTTAGAAGTGATGACATTTTATGCTGAGCAAAGAAATTGATAAGCTTTTAAGATCAACAAACTAAAAGGAATGATAAGAGTTTAAATGGTTTCCATTTTGGGGAAAGTATGAGGTGATGGGTAGAATATCAATTCATCTTCATTTATGGGCAATTCCTCAGGTGTCCTAGTCTCTCCTCCATGAAAGAAAGTGAAAGAGAGTGATAGATGAGTTGTTTTCAAAACAGATCCAATGGCATAGAGCAGTGGTTCTCAACCTTTCTAATGTCGCGACCCTTTAATACAGTTCCTCATGTTGTGGTGACCCCAAACATAAAATTATTTTCGTTGCTACTTCATAACTGTAATTTTGCTACTGTTAATGAATCGTAATGTGCGACACAGATATTTACATTACGATTCATTAACAGTAGCAAAACTATAGTTATGAAGTAGCAACGAAAATAATTTTATGTTTGGGGGTCACCACAACATGAGGAACTGTATTAAAGTGTCGCAGAATTAGAAAGGTTGAGAACCACTGGCATAGAGACTCAATTCTTCCTAACAATTTAGAAACCTCATCTACCTATGATGTTTCCACTTGCTGTATGTATCTTGCCATAACTTAACCAATGCCACCCATTGCATTTAGATATGGCAAAACAAGACATTTTGAGTTGCAAATGCAAGCTAGTACTTGCAAATTTTATTTTGAAGTAGAAATCGGAACACCTGGAATCTGTAATCAAAAAATAAAAAATAAAAGGCTCTTAAATACAAATGTATTAGGGAAGTAAATCCCATTAATAGCATCATTCCAATTTCTATCTCATCCATAGACTTTAGCTTCATCCTTGCACCTTATCCCTTCCCTAGGGGCCCATTAAGCTTCCAGTTATGACTAATGTACTAGATTCAGGGTTTACATGGCATTTTTCTGAAAGGCTCGGTAAACATTCCCATCTAGGATGGTTATAAAGGTCTGCAAAGCAAAGCGCCTCCTATGAGATGCTGCTGAGTGCTCATCATTTTTATTAAGAGAGACGTGGTTCAGCTGTGAGAGTCCTGCAGCAAGGAGCCTGCGCACAAAGGGCAGCAGGGCCAAGGCCTTTACACTGATTACTCCGGTTCTCCGGGGAACATTAAAGGAGGAACTGGAATTACCTTTTTCTGAGAAACTCTTTGGACTCAAGTCCTCAATTGCTATATTCTGACCTGACCTTCAGAATATGATTTCCTATTGATATGAATCTGTGTTGTTAGCTCGCTTTGAAGTACAATAAAGGCTTGATCAACTAGATTAAAAATAGAGGTTGCTTCTTTCCCATGCATTCTGAAAATTGCTTTTTGCCCATTAGCTAGTAATGGTTTGCCTTCCATTTGCATGGCTTTGCAGTTTTCTGGATCTCTCTGAGCCCTCTCTGCACTCACTTCCATGTTCTGCTTTTGGACTATCATCTCTGCAACGTTTTTTGTTTACTTGTTCGCTAGGAAAGAAAATCTCCCAAATGTCACAGTGGGAAAGCTATCCCCTATCAGACAGGAATATGGATGCATTTCTAAGCATGGAAAACCATGAAGCATCACTCAGTCACACACCTCAGAACCAGAACAATCACTTTAAGTCATATAATCAATCATTTTCATCGGCCCTTTGAGGAATGACAGTGAGTTTCTGGGCTCCCATGTTGGTCACAGATGCTGTAACTGGTTCTCCCTTTGAAACCTCATGTACCTATGATGTTTCCAGTTACTAAAGTTTTAAGGACATCCTTTAAATCTCTTATCTATGCCAAATGCGTTTAAAGTTTAGCCTGACCTGTATCTCCAAATGCCAAAACCAGCAGCCACTTCAGGATGAAAATTCTACTTCCTTCTTATCTGTAACATCTAACAATGGAGAGACTGGCGCAAACTTGAAACTGCACCTAGAAGTCAGAGGGCCCCACAATATTGCTGTCCTATTCTGCCTAAAGCTGAGCTGGAGACCAGGACCTGCATGGCTCCTGGAGACTAAGCCATGACCATGTGCTTGACCCCAAGCCTGGACTGGTGGCTGGCTCTGTCAGATCCATTGATTTCCCAGACAGGAATCGATTCCTCCATTTCCTTCTACCATATATCAATTATTATTGAGCAATTTACAAAATAAAGATGACAACTGCCCCCAGGGAGCTTACATTCTGCTATAAGAAGACTATAAACAGATAAATAATAAAAAAAACACTACACTTCTGGATCATAAGTGTTATAAGAAAAACAAACAGTATGCCTTGATAGATGATAATGGCAGGATCTCTATCACAGATAAAGTAGTCTGAGAAGATCATGTGCTGTTTCAAGGAACTACGGTAAGCGCAGATATTGTACAAATAGGTATTTTACTGATGTAGTCTGGTGTTGGGGCATGCAGAGTTACTAGGAAATGTGACACACTTAAGGGGGGTATGTGGAGAGTTTGAGAGTGACTATAAGGTTGTGGGTAGGATTAAGGGAAACCAAGAAGAATTAGTGATGATCTCCCATCACAACTAGGCATGAGCACATAAGGAGGGGGAGGAGATTCTGGAACTTGGAATCTGTTGCTATAATTGTAAGAGAGATACTTTACAGAAGCTATGACTTAAACAAACAAACAAACAAACAAAAAAATTAGCTGGATTGTATCCGGGCAGAAATAAAACCCATAAATTCACCCTCCTTCTGTTTTTCAACCTTTCCAGTGCCCCCATAATTAGGGAAACTCAGCCAGAAGCCCAAGGGCAGGAGGTCCTGAATGGTGCAGTCCACAGAGGTTGGCCTCCCAGGGCACAAAGCCCAGGGGAGAAGGATGGAAAATAACCATCATGAGGTAGGGTGAGTCAGGTTCTGACATTGCTAGATTGTGAGCCACCATTGTTGACACACCAATGGGAAAATTCAACTGAAGGGTGAGGGAAACCAGTGTACAACCAGCCCCTCACCATGAAACTGCCCTGGGCAGGCTGGGGTTCTGTGGGCCACCAAGACTGTCCACCTTTCAGAAAGATATATTAGTCTTTGAAACTCAGTAACTACAGTCTTTCCCAGGAAGTGTCATTCTACAGAAAATCCTGTTATAATGAGATTGCACTGGGCAATATTTTAGAAAAATCAAGGCATTTTGGCAATTATAACAACAAACATTCTAAACAATAGGGAACCTACCTACTTGAATGACTATTTCAGACATTCCAGATGACAAGTTTTGGTAGATTAAGGTCTGATTTATCCTAGATAAAATGAAAATTGCCTCCTGGCTGGTCTTGGATAAATTTGGATTGCAGGTAATAAGTGACAAGATGAATTTCCTTTCCAATCAAATCACTTGTCACACTTCAGTCCACCTTCAATTACTTATGCTATCTTTAGCGTTCAAGATACATTTCTATTTATATACCAAGTTATGGGAAACTATTTAAGAGCTAGAAAGAATTTTCTTTTCCGGATGCATTTTGTATCTCCGCAATTTCAAAGTTATACAATTGGTGGTTTATTTTGACTCAAATTAACCCCACAGCTTAGCAAACATTTGTTGAATGCCTATTCTGTTCTGACAAAAATTACGTACACTAAAATTACTTTTGAAATGCTAACTCACCCAATGTGTACCATATTACATGTGCAATTTTGTGTTTACAGCCCTGTATCTATATGTCAATATTCTTTTTATTCAATGTTACTCTAATACTCACAATTAACATTTGAACTTCTTTCCTTGAGGATATTGACAGAGCATCACCTCCTATTTGCCTGGCTACTTAATGTGTTTCCCTTCTTGGTCACTGGTTAACACACATTAGAGTCATTCACACATTTTTTCCATAGGTTTTGCCAACATGCACTGACTGTAGCCAGCTTATCTACATCCACTGGCTATTTAAAACTAGAGGCCCATTGCATGAAGAGATTCGTGCAATAGGCCTTTCTTGCCTTGGCTTCCAGCACCGGTTTTCCTCTGGCACCCGGGACCCAGGCCTTCGCTCCGGCCAGAATCTGCCTTCTTCGTCTTTGCTGCAGACTCCGGACAGAGTCTGCTGTCTTCATCTTCACTGCGGCACTCCGCTCCTGTAGATCCCTTCGCCCCCCCCCCCCCCCCCCCCGCCCTCCCTCTCATAGCAGGCGTCCTGCCCCGTCTGGCCACTCTGTGCCTGGAGCAGCTGGGCGGCTGCCATCTTTGGCCTTCTAATTTGCATACTCACTCTGATTGGCTGTGGGTGTAGCGGAGGTATGGACAATAATAATAATGTTTGTCTATTATTAGGTAAGATAGCTAATGTGATGGTGGCATTGCAGCCTGGCATGGCTGAGATCCTGGACGTTGGATTTGCTTATGTTGTGACTCCACTGTGCTGTGGCAGGCACATGGTGACACAGAGGTGAGCCTTGCACAGTGTCTGAAGTCCAGGAAAGCCCAGCCTTATGTAGGAGGGAGGCGGTCCCAAATCACTAAAGGACTAGGAGAAGTAGTAAGTGTCTCAGGCAGAGCAGAAGAGGTCAACTCTGACAGTCAGAAGGGCTAAAGGGAGGAGGTGGCATCTGAGCAGGACCTGAAAGGATGGCTAGCAATGTAAGGGACACGGGCTGTGGAAAAGGAGAGTCTACTCTAGACAGAGAGAACATAAACTCTCAGAGCTTGGAAAGGGCAGGGGCATTCAGGGAATGTGAAGGTCTGGGCGTTATTACTCCTGGAGTGAAGAGAAGGGAGCGGGGGTGACAGGGGTAAGAGTAAGGCCAATAGGTTAGAACAAATCTGGATGTGAACCCCAGCTCTGCCTCTTTCGTGACCTTGGGCATGTTACCCACCCAACCTTGCTAAACACTGTGGCTCATCTTCTGAATTAAGAAAGCAACACTGTCTCCCAGGATGGTTGTGAGCGTTAAATGAGCTGAGGTGTTCATTGAATGCTAATACCCTACCCCCATACCTTATTTTTCTTCTGAAATCACTGTACCTCCAAAGAAAGCAAAAGAAGGATTTGAATACTGATTTTTTAAATTGTACAATAACATCTATTGAGAATTCAATATATGCTGACCCTGAGCTTAGTATTCTGTATGCATCCCCTCCTGAGTTGTTTATTATCATATGCACTTCCAGATGAGGAGACAGGGACCTGCAGAAGTGAAGTAAGTGTCCCAAGACTGGTAAGTGGTATAGCAGGATTTTGAGCCAGGCAGTCTGTTTCTGTGGTCCCTGTCCTTAAACATCACACTAAATTACATCCTTTCAAACTCCATCCCTCTATTCAAAACAAATTCGTTGACAACATATTATGAGTCAGACACTCTCAGTAAACCAAAGACACAATGATCTCTGGCCTCATAAACCTATGGTCTGTACAGGAGAAGATATATAAACAAACCAGTAAGTTGTATAATATTTTGGAAGGAGATGGTTCTATGGAGCAAGACGGAAGTAGGAACAGACAGTAGGGAGGCTAGGAGGAGGTTACAATGTTTAAATGTGATGGCCTGAGCAAAGAGGATGTTGGTTTAAATATAACAAAGCTGACATCGAGCAAAGATTCAAAGGAAGTGAGGGAGAGCCCTTGAGGATATCTGGGAGACCACAAATGAAAGGGCTCTGAGATGAAGCAGACTGGGCATGTTGGAGAAGCAGGTCAGTGTGGCCCTGTCTGGTTTGGTTCAGTGGATAGAGCAGCGGCCTGCGAACTGAAGGGTCCCAGGTTTGATTCCCATGGGGGGGGGGGGGGGGCATGTGCCTTGGTTGCAGGCTTGATCCCCAGTAGGGATTGTGCAGGAAGCAGCTGATTGATGTTGCTATCTCTCTGTTCCTCTCCTTTCTTCTCTCTAAAATCAATAAAAAAATATCATAATAATAAAAGGCTAATATGCAAATGGTTGTCATGCCATGATGCCGTAATGACTGATCATCAGGGACCTGAGGCTGCGTGGTGCTGGGTCAGGCCAGGGGACCTGAGGCCATGCCCCATGCCCTGGCAGGGCTTGACGGGGGTGGGACCAGCTGGGTCTGGGTCTCACCCAATGGGGGTGGGGCCGGCTGGTCTTGGTTTGGCACGATTTCGAGGTGTGCGTGGGTAGGCGGGGACTTGACTCTGGGTCCCATGGCATGCTCCAGACTCTGACAGAAGGGAGCTTTTCATATACATTTTACTAATTTTCTTTCATCTCTGACACTTCTATTATAGAGAAAGGGCAAATAGCAATATTAAAATATTTCCTCTAATTAATTCCCATTTAATGTGCACAAATTTCGTGCACTGGCCCACTAGTACATATATAAAAAAGGTCAGTGTGCCTAAAGTGGAGTGAGTGAGGAGAAGGGCCAGCCACATCTGTAGGTCCATCCGAGCCCTAGAAGGACCTTGGTTTTTCTAAGAATGAGCTGGGAGCCATGGGCAGATTTTAAGTAGAGGAAAGGCATGATCTCACATTATAACAGCCTCAGTCTGCCTGTGTACTTGGAGCAGGGGAGCTTTCTACAGGTACTACAGCCATCCGGACAAAGTGAAGATGGCATAGATGGCAACAGCAGCTGAAGAAGTGACAAGTGGTCGCATTCTGTATATATTATGAAGGCAGAGGCAATAGGGTTTGCTGATGGATTAAATGTATGAGAGAAAAGGGTAGTCTATGATGAAGGCAAGAGTTTTTAACCTCATAAGCAGAGTGCTCTGTGGCACCCATTCATCACCGCTGCTGCCACTAATCAGCTTTCCACACCAAGCAAGGGGTATCCACTCTCCCAGGACTCTCAAACTCAGGGTAAGAGACCAGGGGGGGGGAGGGGGGGGGGGGGGGGCGGGGGGGGGGGGGGGGGGGGGGGGGGGGGGGGGGGGGGGGGGGGGGGGGGGGGGGGGGGGGGGGGGGGGGGGGGGGGGGGGGGGGGGGGGGGGGGGGGGGGGGGGGGGGGGGGGGGGGGGAGGGGGGGGGGGGGGGGGGGGGGGGGGGGGGGGGGGGGGGGGGGGGGGAGGGGAGCAGGGTGCCGGAGGAGCCACCGATGGTGGATGTGAAATCGGAATTTTTGCTGTTGCACTGGCCCAAATAGAACAGTAGACTGTTTTCAGGATCCCCAGGGCGAAAAGCTGCTCAGTCTGACAGGAAGTGGGAGTCACCGAGACAGTGGGGAATAGCTCTCTGGGAAGCTGTGCTACCAGTTTTGCTTTAATTACTCTACATTTTTTTAAGCTGCAGAAAATATAAAGGCTCGGCCTAGGTTTCCCTCTGTGTCTGGAAAAAAAAAAAAAAAGCCATTTCCTTCCTCTTGGTCTTTCCCTCTCTTCCTCCAATGCACACATGTTCTCCTCCTGGTCTTCTCCTTTCTTCCTCCAATGCACACATGTTCTCTCTGAGCAGAACCTTGGGTTTCTGGACATATGAGCATTAGCCACATATCTGGGTGGACTCTTAGTACCCACACAAGTCAAACAAGGAGTGATGCCACTTTTCCACATAGATCAACAAATGAACACTTACATATATAGACTGGCTCCCCCATCACCTGCTGTATGATCTGGGCCAAGTTAACCTAGAACAGCTCCTTTTCTTAACTGTGTCAGGGGAACACCTCTTAGAGTTTTTATGGAGAGTGAAATAAAGTACATAAGTCCTTAACTCAGGGCCAGGCACATAGAAGTCCTTAATAAACATTGTTTGCTATTTTATTATCATATGGTTATGTTTGTGATTAACCTTATTTATAAGCTTAATTAAATGCCTGGAATAAAGAAGATGCCCAATAAATGTTCATCCATTCCCTTTCTCTCTCAACAAATTTGGGTTCTGAATCTTCCAAAACCAGAGCCAACCTTACTATTCCTGGAGGAAAGTGCACAGTGGTATCAGACAGCATGAGAAGTTTCAGCAGATGAAATCGAAGATGAGGTGCTAAGGGAGCAGCAGCGATGATGATGAGTAGTGGGTGAACTAGAGAGGTTTCCAGGACAAAAAACTGAGTAAGACCTGGAATTCACATACTCTCTACTCTTTCTGCCAAGTAGCAAAGCTTTTCTGCACCTGGCACCAGTTATCTACTGCCAAAGAATGCTGCATAACAAGCAGCCATAAATGCTCCATGGCTTGTAATAAACATGAATTTCCTCTCGTGTACTGGTCAACCAGGTAGCACTGCTGGTCTGGACCAGCCTTGGCTAACCTCAGCTGGGTTCACACATTCATCCTCAGGCAGGGTCTCTGGGACCTCGCTGGTTGACGATGACTGGATGTTGACTAGGGCAATGGTATGACAGGCCCATCTCATTATCTAGCAGACTCCCTGGGCTTGCTCACACAACTGCATCAGAGGGAAAACAGAAACACAGGCCTCTTGAAGCCAAACTTTGAGCAAACACTGTCTCTCTTCTACCACATTCTATCTTCCAGAGCCAGTCTTTGATAACTATTGGCCATGCAATGGGCATAGATATAGGGTATTAAGAATTGAGTACATTTTTGCAATCAATTCACCACCCACATGAACTTTTGCAAGTCAACACCTGCACAGAAAGGAGAAGGTGTTAGCTGTGCTCAGCTGGGTCACCCTACTATACATTTATGACAGAGTGACTGTCAATCAAAGGACTTATTTGTATCCTTTCTAATGACTGAAAAATTGAGTTTTCAGCAACTAAATGCACAGTCCCTGTTGGAAAAGCCCACTTTTCAGAGACAATATTAAAAAGTTGTATGCAGATCACATTGTTATAAATTGATCCTATTTCCCCAGAAACATGTTGTTTTTATTTTCATCACTTCTGATTGATTTTGGCAGGATCTGTCAGTCTCTGCTACCCTCTAACTCTGAGCTCACAGATTTCTCTGATCTCAGCCTCTCTGACAAGCTGATTTCTAATGTGTGTTTTTTGAATGCTTCCACTTATTGGAAGTATTTATTTGTAAAGCAATTCAGAGATAAATCCTTGCTTAAATTATTTGTCTACTTTGGAAAATCGGATTTTTTTTTTTTTAAAAAAAGAAGGCATCCCTGGGCATAGTTCTGGCAGATGCAAAAATCAGAAAGCAACCTGAGCAGTGTTTTTACTGAGGTCTTACCTAGAATTGAACAAGTCATCCTTAAACCAGTAAACTACTGCTTGGTGACTAAGTGACTTAGAGAGCAGCCCTGAAGGGAGTGTGCATAAAGCCTACTCCAGATTATGAGCTTCTGGAGAAGACACTATGTTCCTTCCCATTGTATACCCAACACCTACTACAGTTAGGCCTTTGGTTATTGATTAATTAATGCTTATCGAATAAGGAAAAAAGTGAGTTTAACCAGAAGTCATGTTCTCTTTGACAATTTTCAGGTAAATAACAAAATGCAATGGATTTATAGAGATAAAAGGCCCAGATATAAGTTGGCTTCCAAAAATATCCATCCATCTGTGGGGAAGCACGGGACTTGGTTGGAATGTCTGTAAGGAGGATTCTCCAAAAGGTCAGGGGCCTCTGAGGGGACCTTGCCGAAGGCAGCAGCCCCTATCCTGACTTTTCCAAACAAGTCCAAACCCGCCCCCCTTACCCCCGCCGGGGTGTTTTGCTAGAATCTCTATGTTTAGTCTTTAAAGACCCAACCTTGTAGAAGCCTATACTTTTTCAAGGATACTTACCCTGCTGATTATATCTAAAGGTTAATTTTAGTTCAAGCTGTTGTGACAATAAAAGCCTAAAAAGACAGGCTAACAGAACTGCTTTTCACTTTTAAAGTAAAAAAGTCCCTTAGCCCTCTCTTTCACAGAAATCTGTGTCAGAGCAATCTGTTCATTCGTTGCTCAGGGTCTTCCGGTCAGTCCCGGCATGCATCCACTTGAAAAGAAGAGCATTCCAACATCCCGCCCTCCCTAACATGTGCATTAGGCGGAAAGTGGACAGAAGGAGAGCAGGGAAATTATAGGGTTGTCTTGGACAAGATGCTTGAATTTAAATGCGACTCAACTTCACCAGTGACAGACTCCTGGCCTTTGTCTCGGACATCATTCAGTTGAGGGACAGAGGGGAGACCTGCAGCTGGAAATACTAAAATAATGAGAACATATTCAAAGAAGTTTCTTCCTGCCTAAGGAAAACTAGAAGATACAAAGTTGATTGTTCAATATATAGCTTTTAAAAATAATTCCATGATATGTAAGAGTTCTCATTAATTTCATATACTTGGTCCATTTTATTTCTTTTCAAAATCATAGCCACTCAATCTCCAAACACATATTATATTAATTAGGTATCATTTTCTTACCCAAATTGATATAGGGCTATTTTTGGGAAGAAAGTGATGGGGGAGGGTGTTAAGAACAGGGCAACTGAAGACAGACTGCCTGAGCTCAAATCTTTGTCCTGCCACTTACCAACTGTAGGACTTGGACACGTTATTTCATATCTTTGTGCCTCATTTTTCTTCATTGTAATTGGGGGTGATAATAAGAGTACCAAAGTACCCAAACCCATTCGGATGCTTCAAAGTTTGATGGAATGATTTATGTAGAGCTTATAAAACATAAAATGGTACCTTACCCAAGTAAATACTCAAGAAAGGTTAAATGTCATTATTGATTTTCTGCCATTATTAATGTACCTTATTTCTTTAGATCTCATTTGGAATAATATGGGTTGAGAGGGATCTACCATTCAAAAGTTAGCTTTGATAATAAAGCTGTTACCCTATTTTCAAATTTGAGCTCTTAGAGATGCAAGTTCCATTTACAGACCAGATAAGATGCTATTGCCATATGCTCAATTTAAATGTACCTGAGGTGTCTGGGACTAAACTAAGAAAATAAAGTATCTTACCTACCTATATCCTATCTAATAAAAGAGTAATATGCAAATTGACTGTACCTATGCTACACCCACCAGCCACGCCCACCAGCCACACCCACAGCCAATCAGGAGGGAATATGCAAATAAACCCAACCAAGATGGCTGTAGCCACAGAGAGCAGGAGGGAGGCTTGGGTTTCCCCAGCAATGGAGGAAGCCAAGCTTCTCCAGACCTGGCCTGCTTTGGCCTCCGCTTAAGGCTACAAAGTTTCAATTATAGAAGATACATAAATCCCAACAGAAATGGCTGCCACCACGGAGCGAGTAGAAGGCTTGGCTCCACTCCAGGCTACAAAGTTTCAATTGTAGAAGATAAATAAATCCCAGATCCCAAGGCTTCCGCTTGGGTCACAGGGGGCGTAGCCAGCCTGCAAACCACCACATGCCCCTCGCCCAGGCAGCCCCACACCCCAAGGGAACCCCCATCCTGATCCGGGACACCCTTCAGGGCAAACCAGCTGGCCCCCACCCGTGCACCAGGCCTCTGTCCTATCTAATAAAAGAGTAATATGCAGATTGACCATCACTCCAACACACAAGATGGCTGCCCCATGTGGTCAAAGATCCTGCCCCCATGTGGACACAAGATGGCCACCACAAGATGGCCAGCAGGGGAGGGCAGTTGGGAGGAACCAGGCCTGCAAGGGAGGGCAGTTGGGGGCGATCAAGCCTGCAAGGGAGGGCACTTAGGGGTGACCCAGCTGGCAGAGGAGAGAAGTTGGGGGTGACTGGGTCTGCAGGGAAGGGCAGTTGGGAGGGGCCCAGGCCTGCAAGGGAGAGCAGTTGGGGGGTACCAGGCCTGTAGGGGAGGGCAGTTAGGGGTGACCAGGCCTGCAGGGTAGGGCTATTAGGGGTGCCCAGGCCTGCAGGGAAAGGCAGGGGCAAACAGGCTGGCAGGGGAGCAGTTAGGCATTAGTCAGGCTGGCAGGGGAGTGGTTAGGGGGTGATCAGGCTGGCAGGCAGAAGCAGTTAGGGGCAATCAGGCAGGCAGTCAGGTGAGCAGTTGGGAGCCAGCAGTCCTGGATTGTGAGAGGGCTATCCGACTGCCAGTTGGGATTGGGCCTAAACGGGCAGTCGGACATCCCTTGAGGGGTCCCAGATTGGAGAGAGTGCAGGCTGGGCTGAGGGACAGTCCCCCTCCCCCCGCGCACAAATTTCGTGCACCGGGCCTCTAGTGTAGAAATAATGGCAGTAATCAATTATGATTATCTACTATGCATAGGAACATTATATAATTCTAATTCTTACCACCTTAAAAGGTAGACATTATTATCTTATTATAAAAGTAAACCCCAATGCCCTAACCAGTTTGGCTCAGTGGATAGAGCATCGACCTGCGGACTGAAGGGTCCCAGGTTCGATTCCAGTCAAGGGCATGTACCGTGGTTGCGGGTACATCCCCAGTGGGGAGTGTGCAGGAAGCAGCTGATTGATGTTTCTCTCTCATCGATGTTTCTAACTCTCTATCCCTCTCCCTTCCTCTCTGTAAAAAAATCAATAAAAAAATATATTAAAAAAAAAAAAGTAAACCCCAAGGCTCTGAGAGGTTAAGTAATCAGCATCAGGTCACACAGCTAGAAAGTGACTAAGATGGATTTAAATCCTGCTTTTTCTGACCAAAGCTCACATTAAATTACATCTTCATATACCCCTTCCTTAGTCAGCTGTTCTCAGCCCTGACAACACATGAGAATACCTGGGGAGCCTTTGAAACTACCAATATCCAGGACCCATCCAGAACAGTCCAATCACAGCCTCAGGGGATGAAGAGAAAAATCCAGGCACCTGTGATTTGTAAAGCTTTTCCAGGTGGTTCTAATGTGTAGTCAGAACTGAGAAGCACTTACCTAGACTCTGCTGTCTGTTTGAAATGTAATTAATTTAAAGGAGCACCTTTGGCATAATCTATTCCATTATTTAGTTTAAAGCAGCTTACTAGTAAATGGAGACTCATTTGCATCATTTACATAATGCCTAATTTTCCCTACTTAGAAAGTCATCCCTCCAAATTTGGGCAAAGAATCCCACATCACTTACCCTTTTTATCTAGATTATGAGCCATGTAATAGTTTCTGGTGATTTCTCTTTCTCATCCAAAAAGTATTTTTAGAGCCCTCTTTGTACTTATTATCAGTTATTACAGACACAAAGAAAAATGAGCCAATTTTTTTCCTCAAGGAGCTGGAGATCATCATTGCAACGATTACCTAAAAAGCATTTTATTGATACTGGCCATTGTAAAAGCCATCAGGTACATAGAGGCAAACAAACAACATGTAATTGCTGCCTCTTGAAAATTAGAGTCTAAAAAAAAAAAAGAAAATTATAGTCTAGTATAGAGACAGGAGATCACCATGGTAATCAGTAAATAAATATATAATTACAAATTATGGTAAATGCTATGAAGAAAACAAACAAAGAGGGTCTCCATTGGATCAGGTGGTCAAGGATCGGGTGGTCAAGGATAATTTCCATGAAACAGCTTTAAAATCATGAGATTGTTTGATAGTTATATAGTGTATACTAGTAATACTTAATTTTATAATAATGAATATATCAAATGAATACATTTTTATGTTTGACTTCTTTTTCTCAGCACAATATTTTAGAGATGCATTCATGTTGTTGAGTGTATCAATAGTTCATTTCTTATTATGACTAAGAATTCAAGTGTGGGAATATATCCTTGGTGATTATTATGCTCATGAAAGTGTAACAATCACTGGATTAGACTATTGGTTCATTAACAGCAGGAAAAATGCCTGATACAGTTATTGTACTTTTCAAAACTTGGCCCACAATCTTGGACTTAGTGAGTATATAATACACATTAGCTGATTAGGTAAATTTGGATGCTTATAGATATATTTTTTAAAACAAGAAGTTTGAGTTTAGCAGAGGAACCTAGATGGTGGCATAGGTAAATGCTGGTACTCGCTGCTTCCCACAACCACATCAAAATTACAACTAAAATACAGAACAACTATTCATAACTATCTGAAGTCCTACAACTAGAGAAATAAAGAAGAAAGTACATGAGACTGGTAGGAGGGGCAGACGCATGGAACAAGCTGGTCTGACATCCACATGAGGTGTGGCATATTTTTTTTTAAATTTAATAAATCTTTATTGTTCAGATTATTACAATTGTTTCTCCTTTTTCCCCCCATAGCTCCCCTCCACCCGGTTCCCACCCCACCCTTTGCCCTTATCTCCCCCCACACTGTCCTCATCCATAGGTGTACGATTTTTGTCCAGTCTCTTCCTGAACCCCCCCATACGCCTTTCCCCCTAAGAATTATCAGTCCACTCCCTTTCTATGCCCCTGATTCTATTATATTCACCAGTTTATTCTGTTCCTCACATTTTTAATTCACTTGATTTTTAGGTTCACTTGTTGATAGATATGTATTTGTTGTTCATAATTTTTCTCTTTACTTTTTTCTTCTTCCTCTTCTTAAAGAATACCTTTCAGCATTTCATATAATACTGGTTTGGTGGTGATGAACTCCTTCAGCTTTTTCTTATCTGTGAAGCTCTTTATCTGACCTCCCATTCTGAATTATAGCTTTGCTGGGTAGAGTAGTCTTGGTTGTAGCTTCTTGCTATTCATCACTTTGAATATTTCTTGCTACTCACGTCTGGCCTGCATAGTTTCTGTTGAGAAGTCAGCTGACAGTCGTATGGGTGCTCCCTTGTAGGTAACTAACTGTTTTTCTCTTGCTGCTTTTAATATTCTCTCTTTGTCTTTTGCTCTTGGCATTTTAATTATGATGTGTCTTGGTGTGGTCCTCTTTGGATTGCTTTTGTTTGGGGTTCTGTGCGCTTCCTGGACTTGTAAGTCTATTTCTTTCACCAGGTTGGGGAAGTTTTCTGTCATTATTTCTTCAAATAGGTTTTCAGTATCTTGCTCTCTCTCTTCTTCTGGCACCCCCATAATTCTGATGTTGGTACGCTTGAAGTTGTCCCAGAGGCTTCTTACACTACCTTCAACTTTTTGGATTCTTTTTTCTTTTTTTTGCTTTTCCGGTTGAGTGTTTTTTGCTTCTTTGTATTTCAAATCTTTGACTTGATTCTTGTGTTCCTCTAGTCTGCTGTTGGGTCTCTGTATAATATTTTTTATTTCAGTCAATGTATGTTTAATTTCTAGATGGTTCTTTTTCATATCTTCGAGGGTCTCGTTATATTTATCAGCCTTTTCTAGGATATTCTTGAAAAGCCTTATAACCGTGGTTTTGAATTCTATATCCAGTCGTTTGTTTTCCTCCATTTCTTTCGTTTGTGATCTGTTTCTTCGTCCCCCCATTTTTCACTGCTTCCCTGAATTGGTAGGGTAGCTTTGTGTGCTAGGTTTCCTATATGGCCCAGTGGGTCAGCCTCCCCAGTTAACCTGAGGTGGACACTTTTGGTGCACCCCTTTGTGGACTGTGTGTACAGCCTTGTTGTAGTTAAGTCTTGATTGTTGTTGGTATCACTGGGAGGAATTGATCTGCAGGCCAGTTGGCTGTGAGGATCAGCTGTGTCTACACTGGGAGATTTTTGGTGCTGGAGGCAGCCTTGT
Source organism: Plecotus auritus (assembly GCF_963455305.1). Taxonomy (NCBI): domain Eukaryota; kingdom Metazoa; phylum Chordata; class Mammalia; order Chiroptera; family Vespertilionidae; genus Plecotus; species Plecotus auritus. The sequence goes on from NC_137773.1 coordinate 126,991,252, forward strand.
AGGATTAGCCTTGCCAGATTGCAAAAGCCTCTGTGCTCAGCTTGGGAGGGGCGGAGTCTCAGGGTGGAGCAGACAGCCTTGGCTTCCCATCAGCCCTGCCCTTGTGTGTCAGTCTCCAGACCTCTGCCTTCTGCGGCTCCCCTGAGTTTCCACCTTACAGTCCAGATTTCCCCTGTAAGAGCGTGGGTCCCCAGGGGCTCGCCCGGAACTGTGGTTCAGTGCAGTTGGAACTGGGGTTCAGTGCAGTCAGGAGCTTCCAACTCCCTTCCGCTAGGGATAGCCTGTGGTAACCTCCGCAGTCAGTCTTTGTGCACACTCGCGCCTCCAGACCCCTGCCACCGCGGCTCCCCTGAGTCTCCGAGTCTCTGAGTCTCTGTGTGCCTTTCTCTCTACCTGACAGTCCAAACTCCCCCTGTATGAGCCTGGGTCCACGGGGTTTCGCCCAGAACTGAGGTTCAGTGCAGTCGGAACTGGGGTTCAGTGCAGTCGGGGGCTTCCTTCCCCCTCCCGCCAGAGAAAGCCAGCCAGGCACTCCGCCGCCCTTCCTCTCTGGGCACACGTGTCTCCATACCTCAGCCCTTTGCCGCTCCTTCTCCGTGAACTTTCCTCTTTCCTTCTAGTTGTAGAATTTCCACTCAGCCAGCTTTCCTGTGGTTCTGGATGGTGTCCGTTCTGTCTTTTAGTTGTAGTTTTGAAATTGTTGTGCAGGGCAGCAGTTTAGGTGCTTACCTATGCCGCCATCTTGGTTTCTCTCAGGTGTGGCATATTTTTAATTGGGAGGACTATCTGGGTTGTGGAGGCCTCCTGTGAGGAGCAAGGGGTCCCAGCCCCACACCAGACCCCCTGCCCAGGAAGAGAAGTCCATGTAACTTCAGGCTGTAAAAACCAGTGGGGGATTGTGGCTGAGTGACACGAAGACTGCTGGAGACCCAGACAGTTTCTCTTAAAGGGCCAGCTCATGATCCCTTTGAGCTCCAGTGCTGGGGCACTGGCTTTGGGGAATCCAGGGACATATGGAGAGAAACTGGATTGTCTGACATCAGAGCAATAACTCAGGGATGGCTTTCTCTTGGACAGGGGTGCTTGCAGGGGTCATTATTCCTATGCTGAGACTTCCCCCATTGCAGAACTGACTGGCAGCCATATCTGAGTTTCCATCAGCCTGGCTCACACCATTCACTCCACCCTGGTGATTCCCTGAAACCCTGCCCCATTCAATTTGCAGCCCCACCAAGCTGTTTATGGCAGCTTTTCCATGTGAATGGCCTGTCCTGCTCAGGCTTAAGATTTTGCTAAAATCTCTTAAACAAGCAGCAGCTAGCATCAGTGTGCCCCAAACCTATCAATAAGAGGCCCAAGACCCAGCACTAGCACCAGCCTGCCTTGCTTCACAGCTTAGCCTCACCTGGGCACTTCCAAACCCAACACAAGTAGAAGCCATCTGCAGACAGCTCTATAGCTCCTGGTGGGTGGCCCCACACAATGGCTGACGTTGTACCTCCTGGGAGGCCCCGGAGCCAGTGCACCTGGTAGACAGCTTCAGACCATACCAGACTACAACTTTATACATCCACAAGCAACATACTCAAAGGGCAGATTCAGTGAGGTCAAAGCCCTGCTGAAGAAAGTCCTATTCCATATGGGTATCTCCTGCACAGCAGCTTTTCCACTATAGTCAAAGCTGGCCCTCACAGCCAATTGGCCTACAGATCAATTCTCCCACCCCCCACCCAGTGATGCCAACAGCAATCAAGGCTCAACTATAAGACTGTGCACATAGCCTGCACAGGTTCTCACCTACAGTGTCCAGCTCAGTTGACTGGGGAGGCTGAGCTACTGGGCCTTATAGGACAACTACTACACAAGGCCATTCTACCAATTCCAGGAGACATAGCAACTCTACCTAATACATAGAAACTAACACAGGTAAGCAACCAAAATGTGGAGACAAAGAAACATGTCACAAATGAAAGAACAGAAGAAATCAGAAAAAGAGCTAAATGAAATGGAAGCAAATAAACTACCAGATATAGAGTTCAAAACAATGGTTATAAGGTTGCTTAAGGATCTTAATGAGAGTTTCAAGGGACTTAATGAGACTTTTAAGGATCTTAGTGAGAATTTCAAGAACCTTAGTGAGAACATCAAAGACATGGAAAAGGACCAGTCAGAAATTAAGCATACACTGACTGAAATAAAGAATAATTTAAAGGGATTCAACAGGAGAGTAGAGGATTCCAAGAATCAAATCAACAATTTGGAATATGAGGAAGCAAAAACACTCCCAATCAGAATAGCAAAAAGAGAAAAGAATCTAGAAATATGAAGATAGTGTAAGCCTTTGGGACAAGTTCAAGTACCAATATTCATATCATAGGGGTGCCAGAAGGAGGAGAGAGAGAGAGATTTCAAACCTATTTGAAGAAATAATGGCAGAATACTTCCCTAACCTGGTGAAAGAAACAGACTTACAAGTCCAGGAAGCACAGAAACCTCAAACAAGAGGAACTCAAAGAGGCCCACACCAAGACACATCATAATTAAAATTCCAAGGGTTTAAACAAAGAGAGAATCTTAAAAGCAGCAAGAGAAGAGCAGTTAGTTACCTACTAGAGAGCATCCCTACAACTGTCAGCTGATTTCTCAACAGAAACATTGCAGGCCAGAGGGGAGTGGTAAGAAATATTCAAAGTGATGAATAGCAAGGACTGACAACCAAGATTATTCTACCCAGCAAAGCTATTACTTAAAATTGAAGATCAGATAAAGAGTTCACAGACAAGAAAAAGCTAAAGGAGTTCATCACCACCAAACCAGTATAACATGAAATGTTGCAGAGTATTCTTGAAGAAGAGGAAGAAGAGGAAGAAAAAGAGGGAGAAGAAGAAGAAGAAGAAGAAGAAGAAGAAGAAGAAGAAGAAGAAGAAGAAGAAGAAGAAATATGAACAATAAAATGGTAATAAATACATATCTATCAACAATTGAATCTAAAAATCAAAATAAACAAATAAGAAATCTAATAAAATAAACTGATGGATAAAATAAGCCAGAGGTATGGAAACATGGAACAGACTGACAAATCTCAGAGGGAAAGGGGTAGAGAGCGTGGGACGATATTAACCAAAGAACTCATATGTATACCAGATGCCTGGCGCCTGAAATTCGTGCGCGGGTACAGTCCCTAGGCCTGGCCTGTGATCAGGACCATCTTCCCCAGCTGTCCGCAGCCGGACCCGCCCCCCACCGCCACCCACCCCTGGTTCCCCGTTCGCCATCGGGTGACCGGTGCCTGATGGCCGGGAGAAGGGACCAAGAGGTTGGCTGTTACTGCCCGCTCGGTGGCCCTGCCCCCGCTGCAGGTGGCCATCAGGTGATCAGAGCCTGCTGGCTGGGGAAAGGGACCAAGAGATGGTCAGTGTGCCTCATAGTGACTGGTCCAGTGGTTGTTCTGGTCATTCTGCCATCAGGGTCAATTTGCATATTACCCTTTTATTATATAGGATAGAGGCCTGGTACATGGGTGGGGGCCGGCTGGCCTGCCCTGAAGGGGGCCCTGGATTGGGGTGGGGGAATCCCTGCTGGGGGGCGAGGCTGGCCTGGGTGAGGGGCCGCTGAGGGTTTGCAGGATGGCCATGCCCCAATCGGGGTGAGAGTCTTCGCTGGGGGTCAGGGCCGTCCTGGGCTTGGGGCTACCAAGGGTTTTCAGACCAGCCAAGCCACCGATCAGGGTGGGGGTCCTCGCTGGGGTGCAGGGTCGGCCTGGGCGAGGGGCCACCCAGGGATTTGCAGGCCAGCCACACCCCCAGCTTTGTCAGGAAGGATGTCCGGAATGACGTCCAATCTATCTGGTCTAATTAGCATATTACCCTTTTATTAGTATAAATATTCATTACCTATGGAAACAGACAATAGGGTGGTGAAGGCCTAGGGCAGGGCAGGAACTGGCTAGAGGGAGGGGCAATGAGGGCAAAAAAGGGGGACATCTGTAATACTCCCAACGATAAAGATTTTTTAAAAAAGAAGTTTAAGTTTATTTAAACAACAAGATGCTTGACTTGGAGAGAACACTATTTAGGATTCATTTCTTTTAGAGTAATTTATCCCTAATTAAAGACAGATTGCCCTACATGTAACAGCTATGTTCAAAAAGTTATAAATTGTCCTTGGCTTAACAATGATAAATGAAAAACATTAAAACTCCCCAAACAAGGTATGTAAGGATGTTTATTTTGTTCTTTTTTGTTAAACAGTGAGAGCAAAATAACTTATTGGAATATAAAGATAAGAGCTGATTGAGCTGCTAATGTAGAAAGGGGGTCTTTTCACAGAACCAGTATTTTCCCCATCCCATCTCCATTTGATGTCAATCAAAACATAGCACTGGCCATTTAGTTGGGAAAAAAAATGCAAATGCTTTTTTTTAAAATAACATCAGTTACTTTATGTCCAGTAAAGGAATGGGAAAGGGGAAAATGAAAGAAGAGAAAACTATGCTGTAATAGTCAGGGTGTGGTGGGACCAAATAGCAGTTTTCTAATGGAGAATGTCTTCTTGGTCTGGAGGAGCCAAGTTCTGGAGTAAAGTAGCAGTTCCCCTTTTAGCAGATGCCTCCCGTCTGCTGCTGGAACACATCACTTGTACCTTCATCTGCCTTGTCCAAGTGTGCAGTGTCTGTTTCATTGATTGGCTGCCTGTCAAATCGGAATTTCATCTGGCTCATTGACAAACCCTGTGGTCCACAATAGGCTTTCATTAGTTTGCTAAGTGGTCTGTGCCTCTTAATTGTAAACTGCACTCCAGAGCCATCCTGTCCCGCCACCTTCAAATGAATATGATCGTTGTTCTCCATTCTGATGAGTTTCCTCAGCCGCCCTTTCACAAAAGAGGTACCAGGTGGGCCCCGGAGGAGCACAGAGGAAGCACCATTAGCAGCAGAAGCAGCAGAAGAAGGAGGCAGCAGTGGTGGAAGAGGGAGAGGACCACGCATATTATGCATCTGGATAATATTTTTTATTCTCTTTGCAATATAGCTACCCACAATATACATGTGACTTTTTAAAAGTAGTTGTTAATTTGAGCCGACAGACATGCGAAAGATTTGTTTGAGGTGAGGACAAGTTAGCACATCAACAGCATTGAACCTGTTTATTCTCAAGATTTAAAAAAATGAAATGTGTCTAATGCAGGCAGACCTCAACCAATTTATGAACATGCCCACGGTTGAGTCTTACACTTTAGCAGTGATGTTAATTAATTACATAAAATTCCAATTCATTGAGAGGTTAGGGTACTCCTGTAAGACCCTAAGACAACCTGCTTACCTTTATTTCTCTCTGCCATCACTACAGCCCAAGTCACAGCACCCAAAATCTAGTAGGTGATCAATAAACGTTTCTGGAATTGAACCGAATGTAGACTAATTGCTTTAATATCAAATATGAATGCGTACAATGTGCTTATTCATAATAACTGCTTGGGAAGTGTTAAAAGAAATCCTTACCCAGCCTGCATTTTAATACAGGGCACATTGCTGACCCACGAATGACATTCTCCTTAACTTCTCCTGTGAAACCAGATTAAAACTGTATACAGTTAGTATGCCAGGAGCAGTCTGGGAAATGTCACTGTGGTTTGCGATTACCAGTTGGTCTAATGAAGAAAACAAGCTCCCCTTAATAAACTGAGCGTACACAGGCTGGGGAAACCTATTAAAATGAAGAAAGACTGGCTTGGCTAAACTAAAAGGTTTAGACATATTACTGCCTATTAAACTTCAGTCATTCATTATGGGATAAAGCCATCAAGAGTGGATCCATTTTGATAGGAGGCAGTTGGAAGATAGTTCTTGAGTGTTCAGGCTCTGGAGTCAGATTTAGACCTGCCTTGTCCTATCAGAGACCTTGAGAAATCTGCCCACCCTCTCTGACCTTTGGTTTCCTCACCTATAAGAGGTTATCAGACTAGCAACCTCGCTGAGTTGCACTCTGATTGAATTATACAATGTATCATAAAATTACTTGCTGGACAAATTGTGGCTAGAAGTCCAGCACACCAGCATTATCCGAGAACTTGTCAGAAAGTCAGAGTCTTGAGCTCCACCAGACCGACTGAATCAGGAACTCCGTTTTAGTGAGATCCTCAGGTGACTTGCATGCACGTTAAAGTCTAAGAAATGCAGATCCTAATTATACCTGCCAGGCACACAGTGAGTGCTGGATAAATATCCACATTCTATAAACAATTCAAAAATTATAAATAAAATGTAGTTCCATTCTCTCCCAAAGGATAGTCAGGTGTATTTCTTTACCATATTATATATGTCTTTCATCTTCTTAGATATTTTTTTTTTGCTATTTCAAAGATCAACTGTCCTTTAATGTACAGCATTCAATATAAGCACTGACTTTCTTAGTTTGATTATCCAAACCAGTGTGTAATAGTAGACGTTCATCACTTTAAAAGCAGGCCAGATTTCTTTGTGGATTACAAACTTACAGCTTCATGAAAATGGGCAGGTTGATGCTAAAATGAAATCATTAATTGACCTTTTTCCTCCGCACAGCCATGAACAGAGAGATTGGTTTTAAATGGATTCTTCACACTCTGGAAGCTTGGTCACTGCTCTGCACACCCATAATTGACAGCAAAAGATGAAACATAAAGAAACAAAGGGTAAACAAGTTAGAGGTGGTCATTTCTAATTTCCTTGCATCTATTTGAACAAAGATTGAATATGGTATAAATTGGGTAGAGAGCAACAAAGCTTTCTTTCCTCGTGGATTCTCCCCACTCTGAATCAATACACTGGTGCATGTTGTCTGCAAACCTCTAAGAGAAATAAGTAGCTCAGCATTTGGCTTTGAGAATTCTCCTTTTCCCCTGAGAAGTAGCTGGGAGCACAGCAAAGGCAATGAATGCATTGCTTATGAGTCTCCAACAGAAAGCACAAACCATGGAATTTTCCTGAGTAGCCTGCTGGCCCCAAAGCACATGGCCTGGAGATGGTGTCAGGCTGTAAAATGTTAACTTACTAGAGTCTCTTTCAAGAACAGACATTTAAAATCCTGATGCATTAGAATTTCTGCTCCTTCTTCCACAAACATAGCTGAATGAAAACAGAAGAAATAGAAGGCATTTTCAATGGAAGCTTTAAAGCAAGGCAGGATCAGAAGTTGGCCCTCTGGTTAGCATGCTGATCCGAGTTGTTATTTCTCTCTGCCTTTTTTGAGAATAATACTTTCTGGTCTCCCAAGATTTGTAGCCCCTGCGTGGTGATTAGGTCTCCCCGAACATCCCCGGACATTGTTTGTGTACTGTTATCTAACCATCAAGTCGAGAAGTATAATTTGTCTTCAACAACCACTCCCTACACACAGTTACACGCATGCACCATGCACACACACTCCTTTTCTTGGGTCATTTCTCCCCACGTTAAATAACTTTACCTCAAGTTGCCCCAAACCCCTCTTATCCTAGAGATGATGAATCCAATAAAATAATTCACATCGAATTATCTGTGCCTAATAATGCCTCTATTTTTAAAACCTTATTATGAAATGTTGAAGGCATACCCACAAGGCACAAAGAATAGCACTTTTCTATGCAGCACACTCCAAAGCCTTCCTGTTTCATAGAGAATGAAAGGCACATTTCCAACACTGGCCTCCCAGCTCTGCACGAGACTCTCCCCACCTCCCAGCCATTCTCCTCTCCCCCTCTGCCCAGCCATTTCCAGCGTCCGCTCCAAGCTTTAGCCCGCTATGCTCCCTTTGCCTGCAACATTCTCTTCCAAAAGATCTATTTGACTCCTTTTCTCATTTCTCAGATCTCTCTAAAATGTCTCCTCATCAGAAAGGCCTTTCCTGACCACACTAAGTAAACTAGGTTTCTCTACTCACCTCAGTCTCAGAATTTCAGATCCCCTTATCCTGATTTATTTTTCTCCACAACACTAAGCACCACCATACAGACTGAGTTGTGTACTTACTTATTGCCTGGTTGCTCTAACTAAAACATTAGTTCCATGAAGTCAGGGATTTTATATATTTTTTTTTCCTGATATATTATTGGACCTAGAAAAGAGTCTGAGACATAGTAGGGGCTCAATGAGTAACTGTAATAAGTGAATTATTTCAACTTTCTCTGTGCTGACTATTTAGCTTAAGTATAAATATATGATATAAATAAAATTTAAAAATTATATATATGTAAATATATGTGCGTGATGAGTCATCCATTTATCCTTCTTGGTTTCAGGCACCTTCCTCTTTCCTGGAGTTAATCAATATACTTTATTTTGTGCTTATAATTTTTTAAAAAATCAAAACTTTTTATTGATTTCAGAGAGAGGAAGGGAGGGGAAGAAAAAGATAGAAACACCAATGAGAAAGAATCATTGATTGGTTGCCTCCTGCATGCCCTCTTCTTGGGATTGAGCCCCAAACCCAGGCATGTACCTTGACCTCCCGCTTCACAGGTTGATGCTCAACCACTGAGCCACACCATCCAGGCTGTGTGTATCCTTTTGATGCATTTTAAAATCTTACATATATAGGTATTCTCAAGTAGTATGTAACATTATGTAGCTGTATACTATACTGTAGCATAGCTTAACAGAGCATGACATGGAATTAGTACTATAGTAAAGTATAACATAATCCTATCTAATAAAGATGGAATATGCTAATTGACCCTCACACCATCACAAAGATGGCGGCGCCCACAGCCAATTAGGAGGGAATATGCTAATTGGCTGCCACACCCTCAAAGTTGGCAGCACCCACAGCCACAAGATGGCAGCACCCAGTCCCCTCAGCCCCACCGAGGTGGCAGACCTGCCTCTGGAGTCCCCCAGTCCCCTCAGCCCCCCAGCTGCCCAGGGCCGGCCCGAGGTGCAGGCAAGCCTCGAATGGTGGCTGCCCAGCCGCCCAGGGTTGGCTCAAGGCACAGGCAAGCCTTGGATGGTGGCTGCCCAGCTGATGCCCGAGGTGCAGGCAAGCCTCAGATGGCGGCTCTCCAGCTGCCCAGGGCTGGCCCGAGGCTCAGGTAACCAGGGCTAGCCAAGGCTTGTGCTGCCAGCAGTGGCAGCAGCAGAGGTGTGATGGGGCATCACCTTCCTCTGATTGGTGTGTCGCCTCCCGCCCCTGAGGGCTCTGGGACTGTGAGAGGGGGCAGGCCAGGCTGAGGGACGCCCCCCTCCCACTCCAGTGCATGAATTTTCATGCACCGGGCCTCTACTATAATCATACTAGAGGCCTGGTGCACAAAATTTGTTCATGGTGGGGAGGGGTACAGGGGGGTGTCCCTCAGCCCAGCCTGCAACAATGCCAACATCCCTCACCCCGGTTTCTAGCCAGAGGCTCCTCCCCTCCCTCTGCGCAGCCTCTGGGAAGATTCTTGCCCTGGGGCCTCCTCAGGGCCCCGGCCCATGACGCCCGGCAGCTCGGGTACTTAGGGGCTTGGGCTCCCAGGTCCCGCTTCCCGGGCTCCCAGGTCCTGCTTCCCCAGCTCCCAGGTCCCGTTTCCCCTCCAGCGTGGTGCACATCAGCTGTCGTGGGAGCCGCACCTCAGGAGTTGCCCCCTTGGACCATACTACTTGTGAGCGCATGGGGGCAGGGAGGCTGTGGCAGCAGCAACTTGATGTCTGTAGCGCACCCACCGGATCCCCCCCACCCCCCGCCATGGCTCCATGCTGGCTGCGTCCGCACTGTGGGCAGGGGGCTTCTAGTCTGCAATTGGGGCTGCCGGGCTGCGACTGGGGGCTGCAGGTGGAGGATCCTGGAACCCATAGGGTTCCGTCAGTGTCAGGAACTGGGAAGATCCATTTTTCTGGGTCCTCTCCTCCCTCTGGGGCCAAGGCAGGTCCGCACCCCAGCTTCTGGCCAGAGGATCCTCCCCTCCCTCCGCACAGCCTCTGGGAAGATGCTTGTCCTGGGGCCTTCTCAGGACCCCAGCCCACGATGCCCGGCAGCTTGGGTACTCGGGGGCTTGGGCTCCCAGGTCCTGCTTCCCCAGCTCCCAGGTCCCTCTTCCCTGCTGCTGTGAGCTGCACCTCAGGAGTTGCCCCCTTGGACAGTACTACTTGCGAGCGTGGTGGGGTGGGGGGTGGCCGTGGTGGCAGCGATTTGATGTCTGTAGCACGCCCGCCGGACCCCCTCCCTGCCGCGGCGCCATGCTGGCTGCGTGGCACTGACTACATCCACACTGCGGGCTTCCAGTCTGTGACTGGGGCTGCAGGCAGAGGACCCTGGCACCCATAGGGCTCCATCAGTGTCAGGAACTGGGAAGATCCATTTTCTGGGTCTTCCCCTCCCTCCACATGGCCAGGACGGGATGAGCTCGCGTTACTGCGAGCCCAGCTTTGCTCACCCCAGCCTCAGGCCAGAGGCCCCTTCCCTCCCTCCTCACAGCTGGGGCACAGACGCTGGGCTTGCATCGCCGGGGCGGCGACATGAGCTCAGTGTCCTGCGCCCAGTCCTCTGGCCAGAGGCCCCTCCCCTCCCTCCACGGCCAAAGAGCGGGCACTGGGCTCGTGTTGCTGGGGCGATGGCGCCAGCGTCTGCCCTGGCCTCTATGGGCGCCACCATTTTTGTCGTGGAGTGATGGTTCATTTTCATATTACTCTTTTACTAAATAGGATAGGAGAAAACAGTGGCCTCAAACATTGATGCACATCAGAATCACCTGGGGAGCTTTAAAAAATCTCACTGCCCAGATCCTATATGAATTTCATCTGAAAATCCCAATGGTGGGGCACTGGCACTGTTGCTTTAAAGCTTCTAGGGGTTTCCAATGGCAGTCAGGTTGGAGGACCAGTGGTACTGCCCACAATCGAGTATAGTGGTCAGGAGTCAGGCTCAGGAGCCAGCCTGCTGGGGTATTCAGCCTCCACATCTCTCCAGAGTTCCTTATGCCTCCTAGATACCCAGCCACCCTGGGGTGGAGCAGCATACAGAACCAGTTCTCAGAGATATTGACCAGAATACAATGCTACTCCTTCAACTAATCTTTCTTAGGCATTTTTCTGAAATATTCAACTTTCAGTCATACTAATATGGCCTTCATCTAAGTCACTGGCAATCTCCAAAATAAGTGGTCAATTCCTTGCTTTAAAACACTCCAAATGCTTCGGAGTTTGTAGGACTTTATTAAAGTACAACACTATAAAGAAGAGTGCACAATCAATTCTACAGCAGATGAATTTTCATAAATTCAGCCCACGTAATGAGCACCTTGACCAAGACACAGCACCCCAGCCCCAGAGTTCCTCTTAGGTCTTCTCTGGGCTCTACCCTCCAAACGCAACTACTCACTTAACATCGAATAAGGGATTAATTTTGCCTGGCTTTGAACTTCACACAAATGAAATTATAAAATATATATTCTTTTGTCCGGGTCTTTTATTCAACATAATAATACAAAACACGTTACATCTTAATACTTGTTACATTTTAAAAAGAAGTCTAACATAGAAAAACAAGCAGAAAAGAAACTAAAAGGCACTAATTCCTAATAATGTGTTTGATTCTCTACCTAGAAAAGTCAGAGAAACGATGTAAAGGGTTCTATAATTTATTTTTTTAAGACAGCCATTTTTCTTTCAAAATAGAAAAACTTTAAGATTGCCTGTTACTAACTCATTCATAGACCTGTCAGTGTGCTTTTACATACTATATTTACTTAGAAAACCATGTGAATACAGATTATTTGTAAAGGCTTCCTAGGAAGGCAGGTGAGGCCCTGTTAGTAGATTAAAACAGTCCATCATCTCAAATTCATTTTTATTTTATCTGACGGTCTATGCTTCAAATGATAATCATGAACTCATAGTGATAATTTTAAGCTAGTAACTATATTAGTCTGAAATACCTTTAGATTCATTTATCCAACAAATTTTGAGTATCCTGTTGAGAAAAAAAAAATTGGTCCCTTCTCTAATGTATCTTACAGTCTGATGAGTAACAGGTATTAATTATAGAATAATGCAAATACATTTAAGCAATGCTAAGAGCTGGTGGGGGCAGGCACAGCTCTATGGGAGCAAATCAAAAGGAAGAACTGACTTGATTAGAAAAGTCAGAGACAGTTTCCCAAGAAGTAATGGTGAAGCTCGTAACTAAAAGCTGCATAACAAAAGAATGGTACTGGAATTTAAAACAGCCCTGCAAACTTACAAGCTACATATACAGAAATGGAGTGCTGAGACATTATCTTCTCCCGCATCACTGACTACACAGGAAGAAACTGAGGCCCAGTGAGTGGAACAAGGTCACACTGTGAGACTCCAGCAGCCCAGGGATGAACAAACATACCCCTTGACTCCAAACACAGTGTTCTTCCTAACATTCCACACAAGGTCCTAACTGCTTTGGGTAATATGGTATCAGCGTTAATTTTTAGTACAAGCCAGAGGAACTTGGCCACAGTGGAGTGGAAAATATAGTAATAGCTTTCATTTGGGTATTTCCCCAAATGAAAATTACATCATAGATAATAAATATGCAAATCAATAATACTTTATACACATTAAATGTATTAAAAGCTAATATTTATTGCATATTATGATGTGTCATTGTGTGAAGCACAAGGTATATATTAAATTTTGTTATCCTTTCAAACAACAACAACAGGGAATGAATATTGCTATCATAAGTCTCATTCAGCCTAGGGAGGTTGAATGGGTTGGCCAAGGTCACACAGCCTGTAAGAGCTAAGATTTTAACCAAATGATTCTACTAGAGCAGTGCTTTTCAATAGAAATATATGCAAGTCATATAATATAATTTTAAATTTTCTAATAACTATATTTAAAAAGTAAAAAGATACAGGTGAAATTGATTTTAACAATAATTTCTACTTAGCCTAATATATCCAAAATATTATAATTTAATATATAACCAATATAATGGTTATTAATAAGATCATTAACATTCTTTTTAATCATATTAACTTTTGACATCAGTGTATATTTTACACTTAGAGCACAGCTCTATTTCTTTATTAAGATTTTTTTAATGTTGATATTATTGCAGGAGTCCACATTGCCATTTGAATGCTAAATTTTCAGAAGAAATACTTAACCTGTATTTAGATTTCATACACTTGAAAAAGAAAATTCACATGCCAAAATTGTTTTAAGCATACTTAAATGTTTCTGATAGCTGTACTAGGTATTCATTTTTTAAAATTTAAACTTAATTTATGCTAAATTAAATTTAAAAATTCAGTTCTACAATCCCTGTAGCCACATTTCAAGTACTCAGTGAATGCACATGACCTGCAGGTATGGTATTGAACAGCACAGCTCCTGAGCCCATGTGCTAACCACTAGTCTACTCTGCTTCCTCTATCACTACCCTAATGCCATCATAGTGCTGTATGACCACCGCTATGGGATCCAGGAGAGTGAGGACTGGGTTCTACACTAGTTTCATCCAGGGTCACTTCATGCACCTTGAGTTCTCCTCAGCTGAGTTAACTGAGGCCCATGAACCTCGTCTGGACTCACTTGGAAAGGCTGTAAATTAAGAACCTAAGGAAGTCATTCAGAACAGAGTCTCAGCAGAAGGGAGAATATGCACTATTGAAATGAGTCTTTCTACAAAGACACATCTGGCACTTCTGAAGGGAAGAGCAGAACCTATTAAAAGAAAAGTATTCCTTCTGGGGCACCTCTGCCCTTTCAATTTGAGAGCATGTTTAATTAGTTAGGAATGTTGTGTTCTGATCATTCCAGTGTAAAAATTCTAACATGGAGGAAGGAGGTCTGGAAATGGAGCTATTACCTTATCACACGGATCACCCAGGACCTCGGAGAATTGCTTCTTTAATTAACATAGTTAGTGATGTACCTATTTCTGAAACAATCATATAGGCAAGGGGAACAATCCTTCGACTGACACAGGCCTGGGTCACAAGATCTACACCTGGAACTAGGGGCAAGGTCGTCTTTGTCCAGAAGCACTCTCTGAGATTGGAAGAGGATTCCCAGAGAAAGGGCAGGATCCTGGCCGAATGAGCAAGTTTTGCTCTTAGGGAAATCTAAGGAGGTTGGCCACTCGCTGCCCCTGACAACACCAGGCAAGAGGTGTGGCTTTGCCTCTATATGCTTAATGCCATGGTCAAGTTTTGATGTGATTTAAAGGGGGAATTTCCTTCTTCTTCTCCTTCTCCTTTTTTTTTTTTTTTTGAACATTTATGTTCTAAAAAAGATAAATAGATGAGGAAATGGGTGTCTTATTAACTAGTTGGGGGAAATTCTTTTAAAATTTATACTTACATCAAATCGTCATGTAAATATCTTACAACTTTAAATATCTTACAACTTTATAGGTCACTTATACCTCAGTAAAGCTGATATTTTTTTTAAAGGAGAATGTTCAGAAGTAGTAAGTGTCCTACATGATACTATGGTTGGTGAGTCAATGGTACAACAAAGGGCAGAGGGAGAATAGGCTGGGTGTGGTTCGTAATTTCTATTAGAAGACAAAATTCATCAGTCTTTCCTCAAAATTGTACCCATGGCCAAAGGACACAGTCCATCATCATAATTGGTTGGCCCTTTTTTATAGTGGCAGTAACAATCGTTGTGTTGGGAACTCACAGCAAAATGAACTATCATTCTCAGCTCTTGCAAGGAGCCATAAATTTCAAAGGAAAAAGATGATTATTTCTGTAAAACAAAGCTAGCAAATATCTCCAACTAGAGAACAGAGAAATAAAGTTTTAGTTTCAACCAGTGAATTACATGTTTTATTTTCCATGATTGATTTTTGCTAGTTAATTAGAATGATTCATTATTAAATCAAACATTTTCCCTCCAGGGATGCTGTAAATCTTTACTTTTTTTGACAAATACATTTGACAAATAAAATTTCCTTCTAGTAGTGTTTCTACTTTTATGCCCTAACATTTTTTATGACAAATGCTTATAGGAACTGGTAGTTTATAAAACAGATTACAATGGAATCATGAAAGAAGAGTTTCTAGTGGAGCAAAATTCCCTTAGATTGAGAAGTTTAAAATAAAATAAAGTTTAAAATAAAATTTTCTGTAGTTTTCATATTATATTTTAGTTTCTGTCCTCATGCAAAGTAAAATAGAGGAATCATGACACCAGGGCAAAATAAATAGATGTACCACATTTTATTGCACCTTGATGTTAAGAACATCTGCTTGATGAGGCTTTAAAATTCATATTTAATTTCACTAGACTAAACCATGAGCTTGATGAGGATAGAAATGGCTCTGCTTATTTCTACTGTATACATGTCTTGTCCATAATACAAGTTAAAATGTTGAGCAAATAAATTTAAAATGAGGAAACCAATATTCTAAGGGTTAATTGAATATGCAAGTCTTGGAGTTATGAGATCAAAATTATAACATGGGTTTCTTAATGTTCACTAACACAATGTTCTACTATCTAATTAAAGTAATAATAATGAAAAATAACATCCCTGCACATACTGTTGTATCCCAGCATCATTTTCTCTCTGCTTTTCCATCAGCTCCCAATTTTCATTGGAGATTTCTAGAATCTTTAAAAATTTGACACAATTACAACTTGAGGAGCACAAGACTTGAGTTAAGCCAATCAGTTCATTCCACCTTCTGGTTCCAGTGATTGGTTCAAGGGTAGGCATGTGACCTAAGCCAATCCAATCAGATTGACTCTTAGAACTTCAACAGGAAATGTTCTTACATATGCTTTCTTTCTCTAGTCTAGACAGAATGGAATGAGGTGTGAGTCCTGGAACACCTGTGGGGATGGGAAGAATAAGCCATCTTTGCCATCATGGGAGTAGCCAGTCAGATGCAAATGCAGAATCATCTGGAAAATATAACTAAAGGAATTAAGGGAATGAGACCAGAGTCCATTGTAAATCTCTAGATCAAACCACACCTAAAAGTTTAACAGTCTTAGAATGTTCTGCCATGTTACACATTTCACTTTATTTTCTGAGCTGAGTATTTTTGGGAAAAAGAGTTATGGCCAACCCAATGGCATCTGTAGAGCTTCTACCATATACAATAATGGTGATAAGCACTAAACATACAATATATTATTTAATCTTTACAGCATCTACATGAGGAAGTAATTCTGCTACTCCACTTTACAGATGAGGAAATTGAGAGTCCCAAAGATTAAAGATGTGCCCAAGATCACAAAGCTACTAAATGATAGATTCTGGCTCCAGAGCCCACCCAATTAACCACTGTACAATAATCCCTAAAACCACATTGCCTCTAACACAACAGGCTCTTTCCTACTCAGGGCCTTTTCATTTGTATTTCCCTCTGCTTAAGAAGGTTGTTCTTGTCATTCATGTCTCAGGTCCATGAGCACCTCTGAAGAAGCCTCCCTGACCACCTTATCCAAGTAAGACTGGCCAGGAACTCTGTAACATACCACTCTATTTTCTTTATTATGTTCTTCTTATTCTTATTTATTCCGCACCAAAATGTAAACTCTGTGAAGGCAAAAACCTTCAACCTTGTTCGCTTCTGTATTCTAGTATTTGACATAGGACGGGCCTTTAATAAACATTTTATATTTTTTGAATAGTAAATACCTCAAGTAATTAGAAATGATTGTGATCATTCAGATCATAATCTCACTCCCATTAATGTTTGTTAATAAAATTAAAAAGGGATGGACAGAGACACAGAGAGAGAAAGAGAGATACTTCAGAGTCCTTGGAGACCATAATCACTGGACGATTTGTTTTGCTGTGGCACCTAAGCAATGTGATGACTCAGCAGGTCTGCGTCATCTGAGAATAGCCAAGTTATCATTTTAATGTCCTCTGTATCCAGTCATATGCTTGGCTACCCAGACAGCTATTTAAGGGAAGAAAGCAAGGAGTTGACTCCAGGTTCTGTGTGATTCATGGGCACGAGGAGACCAAGTGGAAGTAAAATGGAATGAAAATGAGTGCTGAACAATATCAGTTCTTGGCCAGGTCTGTGTAAGTACAGGGCCTCCTTAGCATGCCCCTTCCTCAAACCCACTTTTACTAGAGCACTCTTGGCAAAACCCCTAGCCTACAACAGTGCCCTGAAACACTTCCCTGAGCCCACCTGACTTCAGAACCACTGTGATGGACAATTCCCTGTATAACACCAGTGTCCACCTCAAGAGCATATTTGGAGAAATCTATCCACTTTTCTGCCTCAGAAGTGAACTGGCCCTAAAATGTGGGGTAATTGGTATCCAAGGAGCAAACCTAAACCAATGGAAGATTGAAGTCAGTGAATAAGTGACATGCTCTCCCATTCTTTGACTGACAATTTCTCCAAATTTTCCTCAGAGAGTCTGCATTGTAATTGAACTCTAGTTGCCCAAGTATAAACCAGTTTTTTTTTTCTTTTTTTCAAATTTTTATTAAGGTATTATATGTGTACATATCTTACCATTGCCCCCCACCCCCACCCCACTCCCATACATGCCCTCACCCCCCAATGTTTTGCATCCGTTGGTTACTCTTATATACATGCATATAAGTCCTTCAGTTGATCTCTTATTTCCCCCACCTCTCCCTAACCTTACCACTGTAATTTGACAGTCTGTTTGATGCTTTACTGCCTCTGTAACTATCTTTTTGTTCATCAGTTTATAATGTTTTTCATTATCCCCAAATGAGTGGGATCATGTGGTATTTTTCTTTCATTGACTGGCTTATTTCACTTAGCATAATGTTCTCTAATTCCATCCAAGTGCCTACAAATGGTAGTAATTCCTTCTTTTTTACGGCAGCATAGTATTCCATTGTGTAGATGTACCATAGTTTTCTGATCCAGTCATCTGCTGATGGGCACCTAGGCTGTTTCCAAATCTTAGCTATTGTAAATTGTGCTGCTATGAACATAGGGGTGCATATATCCTTTCTGATTGGTGTTTCTGGTTTCTTAGGATATATTCCTAGGAGTGGGATTACTGGGTCAAATGGGAGTTCCATTTTCAGTTTTTTGAGGAAACTCCATACTGTTCTCCACAGTGGCTGCACCAGTCTGCATTCCCACCAGCAGTGCACGAGGGTTCCTTTTTCTCCGCATCCTCGCCAACACTTGTCATTTGTTGATTTGTTGATGATAGCCATTCTGACAGGTGTGAGATGGTATCGCATTGTTGTTTTGATTTGCATCTCTCGGATAATTAGTGACTTTGAGCATGTTTTCATGTGTCTCTTGGCCTTCCTTCTGTCTTCTTTCGAAAAGCTTCTATTTAGGTCCGTTGCCCATTTTTTTATTGGATCATTTATCTTCCTTTTATTAAGTTGTATAAGCTGCCTGTAGATGTTGGAAATTAAACCTTTATCAGTGATACCATTTGCAAATATGTTCTCCCATACAGTGGGGTTTCTTGTTGTTTTGTTGATGGTTTCTTTTGCTGTGCAAAAGCTTTTTATTTTGATGTAGTCCCATTTGTTTATTTTCTGTTTGGCTTCCATTGCCCTAGGGGCAGTATCACTGAAAAAGTTCTTTTGGCATATGTCTGAGATTTTGCTGCCTGTGGATTCCTCTAGTATTTTTATGGTTTCCCGTCTTATATTTAAGTCCTGTACCCATTTTGAGTTTATTTTTGTGTATGGTGTAAGTTGGTGATCTAGTTTCATTTTTTTGCATGTATCTGTCCAATTTTCCCAACACCATTTATTAAAGAGACTGTCTTGACTCCATTGTATGCTCATGCCTCCTTTGTCAAATATTAAATGCGCATATTGGTTTGGGTCGATATCTGGATTCTCTATTCTGTTCCATTGATCTATATGTCTGTTCTTGTGCCAGTACCAGGCTGTTTTGATGACAGTGGCTTTGTAATACAGCTTGAAATCTGGTATTGAGATCCCTCCTACTTTATTCTTCTTTCTCAGGATTGCTGTGGCTATTCGGGGTCTTTTTTTATTCCAGATGAATTTTTGGAGAGTTCTTTCTAGGTCTGTGAAATACGCCGTTGGTATTTTAATGGGGAGTGCATTGAATCTATAGATTGCTTTGGGTAGTATGGACATTTTGATGATGTTGATTCTACCAATCCATGAACATGGTATGTTCTTCCATCTGTTTACATCTTCCTCTATCTCTTTTTTCAGTGTCCTGTAGTTTTCCGCATATAGGTCTTTTACCTCCTTGGTTAGGTTTATTCCTAAATATCTTAATTTTTTTGGTGCGATGGAAAATGGGATTGCTTTTTTAGTCTCTCTTTCTGTAAGTTCATTGTTGGTGTATAGAAATGCCATAGATTTCTTGGTGTTAATTTTGTATCCTGCTACATTGCCGAATTCATTTATTAAGTCTGTTAGTTTTTTGATGGAGTCTTTCGGGTTTTTTATGTACAATATCATGTCATCTGCAAATAAGGACAGCTTTACTTCTTCTTTTCCAATTTGGATGCCTTTTATTTCTTCTTCTTGTCTAATTGCAGTGGCTAATACTTCCAGTACTATGTCAAACAGGAGTGGTGAGAGTGGGCATCCCTGTCTTGTTCCTGTTCTTAGGGGAAATGGTTTTAGTTTTTGCCCATTGAGTATGATGTTAGCTGTGGGTTTATCATATATAGCTTTTATGATGTTGAGGTATGATCCTTCTATTCCCACCTTGTTGAGAGTTTTTATCAAGAAAGGGTGTTGGATTTTGTCAAATGCTTTTTCTGCATCAATTGATATGACTAGGTGATTTTTATCTCTCAATTTGTTTATGTGATGTATCACATTTATTGATTTGCGGATATTGAACCATCCTTGCATTCCTGGGATAAACCCTACTTGGTCATGGTGTATGATCTTTCTGATGTACTGCTGGATCCTATTTGCTAGAATTTTGTTGAGGATTTTGGCATCTACATTCATGAGGGATATTGGCCTGTAATTCTCTTTCATTGTGTTGTCTTTATCTGGTTTTGGTATTAGGGTGATGCTGGCTTCATAGAAGGAGCTTGGAAGTGTTCCTTCCTCTTGAATTTTTTGGAATAGTCTGAGGAGGATAGGTTTTAGTTCTTCCTTGAATGTTTGGTAGAACTCTCCTGTGAAGCTGTCTGGCCCCGGACTTTTGTTTGCCGGAAGCTCTTTGATGACTGCTTCAATTTCTTCCATAGTTACTGGCATGTTGAGCTGTTTAGATTCTTCCTGATTGAGTTTTGGAAGGTTATATTTTTCTAGGAATATGTCCATTTCCTCCAGGTTGTCCAGTTTGTTGGAATAGAGTTGTTCGTAGTATTTTTTAACAATCCTTTGTATTTCGGCGGGATCTGTTGTTATTTCACCTCTTTCATTTCTGATCTTGTTTATTTGGGTCCTCTCCCTTTGCTTCTTGGTGAGCCTGGCTAGAGGTTCATCAATCTTGTTTATCCTTTCAAAGAACCAGCTCTTGGTTTTGTTGATCTTTTGTATTGTTTCTTTGGTCTCTATGTCATTTATCTGTGCTCTGATCTTTATTATTTCCTTCCTTCTGCTTACACTGGGCTTTTCTTGTTGCTCTTTTTCTAACTCTTTGAGTTGTTGGGTTAGGTAATTTATTACCCCTGTTTCTTGTTTTTTGCAGTAGGCTTGTAGAGCTATGAACTTCCCTCTCAAGACTGCTTTTGCTGTGTCCCATAGATTTTGGATTGTAGTGTTTTCATTGTCATTTGTTGTCATGATGTTTTTTATTTCTTCTTTGATCTCTCTGGTAACCCAGTCATGGTTTAATAGCATGCTGTTTAGTCTCCATGTGTTTGATTTCTTTGGGTTGTTTTTATTGTAGTTGATTTCCAGTTTTATGCCACTGTGGTCTGAGAAGATGCTTGATATGATTTCTATCTTCTTGAATTTGAAGAGACTTTGCCTATGTCCCAACATATGGTCTATCTTTGAAAATGACCCATGTGCGCTTGAGAAGAATGTATATTCTGTGGCTTTGGGGTGAAATGTTCTGAAGATGTCAATTAATTCCATCTGGTCTAGTGAGTCATTTAGGATTGATGTTTCTTTGCTGATGTTTTGTTTAGAGGATTTGTCCAATGGTGATAGTGGGGTATTAAAGTCTCCTACTATGATTGTATTGCTGTCAATGTCTCCCTTGATATCTTCCAGGAGTTTTTTTATGTATTTGGGTGCTCCTGTATTGGGTGCATATATGTTTACCAGAGTTATTTCTTCTTGTTGGATTGCTCCCTTTAGTATTATGAAATGGCCTTCCTTATCTCTTGTTATGTCCTTCAGTTTGAGATCTAATTTGTCAGAAATAAGTATTGCTACCCCAGCTTTTTTTTCAGTTCCATTTGCCTGGAAAACCTTTTTCCATCCCTTCACCCTCAGTCTGTGTGCGTCTTTTTTTCTGAGGTGGGTTTCTTGTAGACAGCAGATATATGGGTCGTGTTTTCTTATCCAATCTGTTACCCTATGTCTTTTGATTGGGGCATTTAATCCATTTACATTTAAAGTTATTATTGATAGGTACTTATTTGTCGCCATTCCTATTCTTTACCCCTGTGTTACTTCTTCGCTTCCTGTTTCTTTCTTTCTTTCTTTCTTTCTTTCTTTTTTTTTTTTACAGTAGACCCTTTAGCATTTCTTGCATTGCTGGTTTGGTGGTAATAAATTCCCTTAGTCCTTTTTTGTCTGTGAAGCTCCTGATTTCACCTTCAATTTTGATTGACAGCCTTGCTGGGTACAGTATTCTTGGATTCAGCCCCTTCCTTTGCATGACTTTGTATATTTCATTCCATTCCCTTCTGGCCTGATGAGTTTCTGTTGAGAAATCAGTTGCTAGTCTGATGGGGGTTCCTTTGTATGTAACTTTCTGTCTCTCTCTTGCTGCTTTTAAGATTCTTACTTTGTCGTTGGTGTTTGCCAATTTAATTATAATGTGCCTTGGCGTCGGTCTTTTGGGGTTCATTTTGCTTGGGACTCTGTGAGCTTCTTGGATTTGTGTGGGTTTTTTCTTCCCTATATCTGGGAAATTTTCTGTCATTATTTCTTCAAAGAGGTTTTCTATTCCTTGCTCAGCTTCCTTTCCTTCTGGAACCCCTATTATGCGGATGTTGTTTTGTTTCGTGTTGTCCCAAAGTTCCCTTAGACTCTCCTCCTGCCTTTTAATTTTTTTTTCTAGAAGTTGCTTTTCTTGGGTATTTTTTTCCATCTTGTCTTCTAGCTCACTGATGCGGTCCTCTGCTTCTTCTAGTCTACTCTTGATGCTTTCTATTGAGTTCTTTACAGCAGCGATGTCATTTTTCATTTCTTCTTGGTTCTTCTTCATTTCCTCTTGGTTCTTGCTCATATTGTCGAATTTGTCTTCCATTCTTTTCAGCCACCTTATGACCATTTCTCTGAATTCTTTTTCTGGAAGGTTGCTTGCCTCCATTTCGTTTACTTCCTTTTCTGGTGATGCCTGCTTTTCTTTCATATGCGGGCTGCTTCTTTGTCTCCCCATGGTCTCTCTTCTCTGGGTGTCTGGTTATGTAGTTCTCTCTCTCCTGGGTTGATTTAAAGGCACAAAATACAGCACTACCAGGTACAACTCACAAGGCACTGAACAGGAATGTATTCACGATATTAATAACCTCCAATAAAGGTGACCACCAGAGAAAGGCAAATTAGGTGATAGAAGAGAAAGAAGAAGAGGAAAAAAGAAAGAAAGAAAAAAAAGAAAAAAGGAGTGTGAAAATGAAATTGGGAAAAGGGAAAGTAAAGAGAAAAAAAAAAGTAAGAGAGACAAGAAATTGACTAAGAGAGAAAGGGGAACAGACTATATATATTGGGGATAAAACTCCAATAGAACAATCACTAATCCCAGCAAATGCCAGCAACAAGTGCCTGGGGATTAGTACAAACTACAACACCAACTAATATGGAGTGAGGCAAGGGAAAGCTGAAGCACAAAACAAACAAAAAAATAAATAAAAGAAGAATAAGCAAAACAATCTCACAAAAAAAGCATAAAAATTGGATATAATCTACATTCAAGCAAACAACAACAAAAGGACAGAGATAAGGACAAGTTTATGGATAACTCAGACAGCGAAGGGAAAGGTGTATGTGGACTTGGAGCAGGGGATTGGAGATTAGATATGTAAGTAGGGTGAAATTTTAACAAGGGGTAAACAGAAAGAATAGGGAAAATCTAAAGCAGTAAAAGGGTAAGACAAACAGGACACTGAAAAGGGGGAGGTTAGGAAGAGAGTGATGGCCTAAAGGTAGAGTTGAGATAGAGTAAAACGATGCTAAAGGAAAGATAAAAAATAGAATGTAGAACCCTAATCCCAAAATAAAATGAAGAGAAAATAAAATGACACTTTAAAAAAAAAAAAAAAAGATAAAATAGCAGTAGTAATAATACGGATTGAAAATAAAAATGTAATCATTAAAAAGGTAAAATCAAGTGATGAAAAAAGAAAAAAAAGTTTCTTGATTAAAAGATGCAAAAAATGAAAATTTAAAAAAAATAAAAAAATAAAAAAAATAAAAGGTAAAAATAAAATGTGGAGTAGTGAAGGTCATTCACTTCCTCTGTTTTTCTGTTTGGCACGCCTGTTTCTCAGTCCAGACAGTATTGCAGTTCCCTGCGATCCACTGCTCTTCGGTGTTGTAAGCCAGTCCTGATTTTAAGCAGGCGGTGTGTCTTAATTTCTCGTATTCCTTTATTTTTGATTACACAAGAGTCAATTTGTGATTCAGCCCCTGGGTGGCAGTGTTTCTGGATTGACTTCCGGGTCTATCTATGGCCTCTCTAGGCAGTGTTAGAGCCTTCTTTCCCTGTGGCACTCGCCACGGGCCTGTGGGAGTGGGCTGCCTCAGAGCTGGCTCTCTGATGGTCACTCCCCACTCCGATCCCCAGGTTCTAGAAAAACAACCTTCCCCTGCAGTCTCCCAGGGTGTCCCCAACTGGGTGATCCTATGTATTGGGCTTAGTAATCAGATGCAAGGATTTGAAGAGGAAAAAGCCCAAGTGTGCGAATTCCGGGACTGCGAGTAAGCCCGGGCACCCAGGGAGCGCACGGGCTGCGCGTAAGTCTGGACTGCCTGAAATTCTTAGGGTGTCCCTGCACTTCAGATCAAAATGGGTTGCTTTTTAGAGTGCCCTTCTCTTAGCAGCTCTGAGGACCCCTTTCCACAGTCACAGATCACGCCAGCCCCTACAGCCACGGATTTTTCTAGGCACAGACTTCCCTGGTCCTCCAGCTCCCGCAAAACGCGCATTCCTCTCTCCCGCCGGGACCAGAGACCTCACCTTATCCCAGGCGAAATCTGACCTTTCCGTGGTGGAGTGTAGAGCTTCTCTGAACCCGTGTGCTTGCGCCAGTTGGGGAGCGTTGTTCTGGGGCTCGCAGCTGTTCCTGGGGTGCCGCCGTTGTGGATTCTCAGGCTTCAGATAAGCTCCACTTTCCGGATCAAGATGGCGCAGACTCCGCGTCCAAGCCCGCAGCTCCGGGAGGGGACCCAGCCGCAGTTCGTGCTGCCAGGTCAGGGGAACCCCGTTCAGCAGTCCCCCACCTCCTTCTGGAATTCAGCTGTCTCCCAACCAGCCAACAAACACTCCTTGCGCGACCCTCAGCTGTTCTTTCTTTCTGCTCCGGGACAAGGCTCGGAACACGTCTGTCTATTCCGCCGCCATTATTCCCTCATAAACCAGTTTGATATGCATACTTCATTAACTTTTTTCCTCCCTGTATCACTCTATTTTCACTGTGCTTCCTGATACCTCTTCCTGAATAAACTATCTGCACCCTTGTCTCAGGATTTGCTCTCAGAGGAGACTTTGAGAAAATTACAAAAAGATTCTCCCAGAAGTGTAAATGCAAACAGAAGCCCTCTCTGGTGGAAAAATTACAAAAAGGAAAAAGGCATCCCTTCCTTTGAGTTGATATAGACACCCCTTGAAAAGTATAAGCTGTGTTTTAGCCCACCTCTTCTGCCTACTGGGTCAGATAATCTTGTGCAGCTCAAAAGTGCTCAGTTGTACATGGTTTTCCTACTCTAGCCTCTTTCTGCATCTCCTCAGAGGTAGCAAAAATATTTCTAAGGTTTATTAGCCTTAGAATTTATCAAATTCCAAAGTGGCTTTATTCCCTCAAATTCCATTTTCTCCCAGAGTAGATTTATTAAACCTCTTCTTCCTATATAACAAAAGCCTAATATGTTAAGTGTCCGGTCGTCCAGTTGTCTGTTTGACCAATCAAAGCATAATATGCTAATGATATGCTAAGGTTGCTCAACCACTCGCTATGACGTGCACTGACCACCAGGGGCCAGACAGTCAACCAGTCGATCACTATGACATGCACTGACCACCAGGGGGCAGACACTCCGACCAGTAGGTTAGCTTGCTGCTGGGGTTTGGCTGATCAGGACTGAGCGAGATGGGCCAGACATGCCCTGGAGCCCTACTGCGGTCCCTCCCTGGCTGGCCAACCTCCCGCATCCCTCCCCGGCCCTGATTGCGCACCTATGGGGTCCCTCAGCCTGGCCTGCACCCTCTCGCAATCCGGGCTGAGAGACAACCACCACCCCCCTTCCGAGTGCATAAATTTCATGCACCAGGCCTCACTTAGATAGATAATAATCATGATTATAATTAGTAAAGATTGCATGTGTTTAGATTCCCAATTACTCTGTCATACATTACCTCACAAGTTTCTCACATGTGTGTATTATTCCCATTGTATAGATAAGAAAATTCAGATTCAAAGAGGATAACAAACTTGCCCAAAGCAAAACTAGCTAGTAAGCTAGGATATAATTTACCTAATATTTAAACCAGCATCTTCTAATTTCAAGTCCTAAAAACTTTTCACCAGCCCAGGCCTCAATATGCAGTTAATGGAACACCTGGACGTATTTGGAACCTGAATATTCTTTCTCTGAGGCTACTGAGTTCTATAAATTTCCTATTGATTTGGAAAGTAATTCAGAGGGACAAGTATCTGACATGTATAACTCAATATATATATTTTTAACGAATGAATGAATGATAGAAAGGATGAGTAGTAAGAAGGAAATGGATTCCTTAATAATGAAAAGTAAAAGCCAAACGATTGCCCTTACTGGTGTCGCTCAGATGGTTGGAGAATCTATTCATAGTACACCAAAAGGTGGCAGGTTCGATTCCCAGTCTGGACACAAACCCAGGTTGTGGGTTTTATCCCCGATCAGGGCACATGAGGGAGGCAACATATTGATGTTCCTCTTTATGCTATTATACTAAAAAGACTCAAATATCTAAAGAAATGGTGGGTTTGATGTCAGATCAGGGCTGGAATATTGCCACTTACTAACTTTGAGACTTTGAGCAACTCACTTCAAGAGTTGTTTAAAGGATTAAATGAGATATTTCCCCCAGTGCCTAGGGCAATTTCAGGAACATAGTAGACTTTTAATAATGAAATGTTTTTATTAATTAATTAACATATGTTAAGTGCCTGCTCTATTCCATCACTGTGTGAGTCACATGGGGAAGCCAATAAAAGACAGTGCCTGTCTTCAACAAGCCTAGTGGGGAGCTGGGTTTATAAATCAGAAGATAGATTCAAAATGCTCTTCAGTTCTGAGTGTTCCCTGAACATGTGTTACAGAAATGTGCCCCTCATTGCCTCATCATTCTCCTGTGAGTTCCAGCAAAATCACTCAGCCACTGCTTTGTTTGGGGCTGTGTGTAAATCATGGTATGTGCTAGGTTTCTCTGTCCCTTTCTCATTTTGGAGAAAGGGACAACTGGCTCAGAAAAATGCTGGGACAAAGAATCAAAGGAACACTTCTAAGCTTGACTCTCAGAAGAGGAGTGTGAGCTAAGTGAACAGAGCCAGAAGTCCTGAGTTTTAACTGGTTCCTGTCTTGTAGCTAACTTAGACAGCAAGTATGACTCTCAGCTCATGAGCTTAGATGTGCAAAACAAACCAAAACAAAACTACACATTTTCTTATCTTTTTTAAAGCCACTTGGTGCCAATTCAGAGTTCACACCACCTGGCTGACTGGTGGGAGATGGGCTATTAGTGTTATCACATTACTGTTCTTGAGTCCCCCAAAATAGAAATCAAGAGGAACCCCAGAAAATTTCCAGGCAGATTTTACTAAGCTTATGCTTGAGCACAAGGGAGGCAGCACAGAGGAAATGGAAGATCTCTGAACTGCTTCGGGTGCTGGCTCTGAGTGGCTGCTTTTATAAGCTGGGGGCCAAAGTGAGCTTGTGTAAAAAGGTAGGCTTTTTGAAAAAGGTGGGCTTGTGGAATTGTCCACTTCAGGGTCGGTGACTTACTTTCCCAGCTGCGTTGTATGGTAACTATGTTCACACCTACACTGTGGGGACAAAATGGCAGACCACTCATTGTCACCACTCTAGGAAGGTCAAACAGCTGTCAAACCCAGATCAACCTTGCAGCAGTTGTTTACTAGTAAGTAGACAGTTGGAAGATAAAATCAGCTACCTGTGCATTTTTGAGTAGGGAGAGGGGTGGTGGTGATATTTTTGTGGTCACCTTATCCCGAATTCCTTCTGACCATCTGGCCTTAACTTAGCTTCCTGCCACCCCATATTTTTCATTCCCGGGCGCAAGTCCCTGTGCTGTCTCATTAGAGATCCCCCTTCCTTGAGACGACCAACATCCTAGAGCTGTGTAGCAGCACAAACTCTGGGACACCTCTCTGGTTATCACTGAGAGTCCACAGTACCTCCAGCCCACATTGTCCCTCTACTTCTGATCCGATGACTGCCTGAGGGCCAGGCTCAGAGCCTGTGAGCTTTGGGAAGACTGGGGCCTCTGGTGTCTCCTGGTACCTCATGTGGTCATCCTGCTCTAGATACTTCTCAAGGGCACTTCTAGCCCAAATCTCCACTGCTTAGGTCTCTCTTTCTCTCTCACACTCATACATTTCTGTCACCAAAAATTCCTTGTAATCCCAAGTAAAATTTTTTTTGCTTTTCTACTCTTGCTCCCCATAGAGGCCCCCTTCCCTCTTGTCTCCCTGGCAGAAGTCTAGCATCATCTACTCAATGGACTTAGGCTTTTGAGATCAAAAGCCCAAAGGGGAACAGAACCCTCTTTTTCTTGTTTGCTGCTAATCTTTCATGAGGCAAGAGAGCAAGACTTGCTACCTGCTTGAATGGAGGAAGGAAAAAATACATTGGAAAAACATGCAATTGAACATGTTTGTAAATGATTCTAACAGATCTCTCTACTACTTGAGTTTCAATGCAACAAGCATGGTAATCAATCAAGGTCTTGACTAGCTACATGTCTGCTGTCATATATCAAAGGAAGAGACTCATCTTAGAAAAGCATGTGTTTATGGATAATTAGAAGTTAGATTAAAAGGAAATTGCTCCTGCAATGTTTGTGTTTGAGCAGAATTGATTATGATGAGGCGTGAGAAAGACAAATTTGCCAGAAAGTATCACAAGTCATCCAACACCTTTCCCAAGAGAAACTGAATTGGAATCCAATACCACATGAGAGGAAGATACAGACAATGGCCCTCATTAACTGGGCATTCACTATATGTCAGTAACTCTATCATATTATCTTATTTAAACTTCACAAAAAGGTGAAATGTGAGCTCCAGGAGGAAAAGGACTTTGTCTCTTTCACCCCTAGCCATAAACAGTGGATGGCACATTGTAGGTACTCTATAGATATTTGTTAAGTGAATGAAATAATTTATTATCTCCATTTTCTAATTTAAAACCAAGGTTTAAGGATAATAGTCACATAGTGAAAGAGATAGGATTCGGTGCCAAATCAATGTAATACACCATGTCAATAAAATAAAAACCAAATCTCAAGATCCGTTTAGTGCCAAATATCCTTCTCTTTCTAATCAAAATTCTTGGAATTGACCAAGAAAAAAAAAGACTCAAAATTATGATAATCAGAAATGAAAGAGGAGATATCACTACTCCTCTCACAGAAATAAAAGGGATTGTAAATGAAAACTAAAAACCTATCTACCAACAAGTCAGATAACTTAGATAACATGGACAAATTACTACTGAAACTGACTCCCTCAAAAAGAAATGGGAAGTTTGAGTAGATCTACAGCAAGGAAAGAGGTTGAGTTGGTAATTTTGAAACTTCCACAAAAAGAAGCCCAGGCCAACATGGCTTTACTGGTGAATGCTTCTAAACACTTAAAGAAGATTTACCTACAGAAGAATTAATAAAAGTTTTCACAAACTCTTCCAAAGACTAGAAGAGGGAATACTTTCCAACTCATTCCATAAGACCAAAACAACTCTGATACCAAATCCAGACAAAGACATAAGAAAACTATAGACTAGTATCTTTTAAGAATATAGATACAAATCCTCAACAAAATACTAGCAAACTGAACCCATAAACAACAATAATAACAAAAAATGATGATTCATATGACCATGTGAGTTTTATACCAGGATCATAAGCTTGTTTTAATATCCAAAGATCAATGTAATGCACCATATCAATAAAATAAAAACCATGTCCTAGTTACTTCAAGCTCCAGGAAAATTAAAACTGAGAAGACCCTCCAAACGATCCATAAAATAACCCAATGGCACCAAATAAAGGTGAAGGCAGAGCAGGTTCCAGAAAAACTGAAGGGCTGTGAAGCATGAGAATCACATCCAAATTTAAATCATGCAACCCTGGTGGTTCAAAGTAGAGGATCTTAAAAACCTGTGGTGGGGGCAGAGTCCTGGGGAAGGGGGAAGCTGAGAATATTTAGTGTGGGGGACACTGATGTACCACCCAGCTCCCACTTCAGTGAAGGACTCAGGGCCCCTGCTTCTGGGAGTACTGTCAGTCCCTATAAGAACGGCACTGACGCCGAAACCGGTTTGGCTCAGTGGATAGAGTGTCGGCCTGTGGACTGAAAGGTCCCAGGTTCGATTCCGGTCAAGGGCATGTACCTTGGTTGCGGGCACATCCCCAGTGGGAGGTGTGCAGGAGGCAGCTGATCGATGTTTCTCTCTCATCGATGTTTCTGGCTCTCTATCCCTCTCCCTTCCTCTCTGTGAAATATCAATAAAATATATTTTAACAAACAAACAAAAAAAAGAACGGCACTGACTATAGGGACCACCTCTCCTTCCTGGGGAGCCTGTATCCAGTGGCCAATATAAATGAGATGGCTGGGAGTATGAGGGCCTGGGCATCTTGGTGCTCTCTAGGACACCTCATGAGGGCCTTCCTAGCCCATGAGCTCCTTGGATAGTTGGCAGAGACTGTTTTGGGGCCTATATCACAGCTCAGTTGCTCTCTGCTCAATTCCACTTCATCCCTCACCCTCACTGGTGATCCTAAGATATTCCTTAGATAAACCTCCTGCATAACACACGCTATCGCAGGAACTATTTCTCAAGAACCTAACCCTTGACACCCAGACATTTAAAATTCTTGTCCTAAAACACAAGCCCTGATCACTTTTATATCTTTTTTCTATAGCATTTGGCTGTTATCATAATGTCTAGTATAACCCCAGGTATGGATATTTTTTATCTTGGAAAAAATATATGCTTGACTTGGGGAAGTGTGAAGAATTAGAACTTCAATTCGTTTGTTTCATTAGCTTGTCAGCTTCTCCCTCTGATACCTAAAGCATCACAGGGGCAGAAAATCCCTGGCTGGGTCTGAAAATTAAACTGACACAGACAGATTAACATGAGAAAAGCATACAAATTTATTCAATATATGTTTTATATTGATACAGGAGCCTTCAAACAAACCAAATGAAGACCTGAAGAGTTAAACTTGAGTGTTTTGATGCTAGGTTTGATGAAGAGTGGACAGCTAAGGAGAAACATTATAGAGCAGAGAGGGAGAGGTCAGCGAGGTAAACTGGGGGTGATGAGCAGGGCCTGTGTATTCCGATTCTCCTTGGCATGCCTTCATCTTTGAAGACAAGGCTGCTGTTTCCTCTGGGTGTATGGAGAGTACCTTTTGTAGAAGTGTTTTATGATTAAGAGGGAAAGGTGGAGGAAGGTCAGGGTGACCTTCCTACTTCTGCCATTTTCTGAAATTCCTTCAGTTTAAAATATTCAATGTCAAGGTACGATATCTAGGGAAAGTATGTTCCGAACCCCATCAACATCAAGGAAGCTTGATTCCTTCTCTTCAAAATCTCAACAGAATCAAGACTTTTTCACAAATGCTTAAATGTACTTAGGCAGGTTTCAACCCTGTTTCCTCCAACCCCATCCCTACCCCTAGTTTGGTTTGTATGACCAGATTCACCCAGTACAGGACAATCAACACTCAGTAAGCCCCTAGTTTGTACACAACTCAGGCACAGGAAGTGGAAATAGCCAGGCCGTCCGATGCTGCCATTGTCCTGGGAGGACCACTCAGTGCCCTCTGGCTGTTCCCAATGGACAGTAGCTGCTTCTCCTGGGCCGAAAAGGCCAGAATATTAGCACACACCCCTCCAGGAGTCTGAGCCAATGATTACCTAGTGATTGGAGTTGGTGCATAAAATCTCTAGCACCCTCAGCTCTCTGTGAAACCAGGCAAAACACTGAAACCAGACCCTAATCAAGCTTTTCTCTCTAGCTATTTTTGTATTTTCTTTGTGTGGGTGTGTGTCTTTCAGGAGGTAATAGCAGGCCTTCTCAAAGTGCTCCTGAGACCAGCAGACCAAGCTGGGTCAAACTGGTCCCAGAGGTTTGAGCAGGCGTGGTAGCAGCCAAGTGCCCCTAAGCTGACCTCCAGAGCCCAGTAGAACCAGATTCACAGAAATCAAGTGACCAGAAGCCTTTAAAGAGCCAGACATCCGTCCACAAGGAAGGTTGGATGCCCAGACCAAACAGGAACACATAGAGGCTTAACCAATTCCACTCTGCCACACTTGGTACTTAGATGGCTCAGTTCCCAAGCTGTCTACTCAGACCCCTGAATTAGAATGAACACATATGCAGTCTCTCCTCTCGTCTGCTTCAGGTCTTCTTTTAGGGAGATTGGTTTGGGCTTCATGTCTGGTATCCTTATCTGGCTGCCTGGCAAGCAGACCCTTCTCTCTGCAAAAACCCTGTTGCCTCAGACTCTAGTTTCTCTGTGTGCGACAGCAATGAACCCAGCAACTTTGCTCGGTGACGCTGTTACAGAAGACCAAAGAAAACCAAGGATGCTTCAAAGAAAAGGAGGGACACTGTTTAATATGCAGGCGGACTCAGGGAACAGCCTTACAAATCTGAGTGAAGGAATATGCATGGGGCCCTCCCTTATATCTCCCTGTGGTCCTTGTCCCACAACATAGATTATGCTTCCAGTCCTTTTCGCTGGCCTTGCAAGAAGGCCCCAGGTATTGGGGGTCTCCAGGGCATATCTGATGGTCTGGCCTGGCACCAGCGTTAATAACCCTCTCTCCGAGGCAGTGCACTGTTCACAATAACAGGTTCTGCAAGACTAGTATCTGGGAAGGAGAGAGGGACTTAATTATAGGTTACACTAAGCTTGCTGGCTTGAATTCAGATCACTAGCCCCAAATATCAGGGTTTCGTTGGAATTAGCCCTTTTTAGCCTTCTCAACATCAGAAAGATATTCTGAGGCATGTTTTCTACTCCATAGTCCAGGCTCTGAAAGAGCGCTCTAGTGTAGCTATGTGCCACCTCCAGATGACCAACCCAGACTCCAGTGCCCTCTCTTCCTACCTTGTTCTCCTGCCTCCCAAACAAACCAGTCATTCTCATCTTTGCTTCAAGATCTACTTCCTAGGGAACAAAATTATGGCATACATCATTCTCAACTGTGTAGAATATTAAAGATTTAATACAAATACAAAATAACATGAACATGCATGTGGGTTTCTAATGATCCAAAGAGAAGTTTTTTATTCTTTCAGCCTTAATTTGATTCAGACTGAATTAGAAATTGAGTAAATAATGAATTAAAAATTCACCTCAGTGCGGAGAAAATGGAACCCTCTGGTGGGAATGCAGACTGGTGCAGCCACTGTGGAGAACAGTATGGAGTTTCCTCAAAAAACTAAAAATGGAACTCCCATTTGACCCAGTGATCCCACTTCTGAGACTATATCCCAAGAAACTAGAAACACCAATCAGAAAGGATATATGCACCCCTATGTTCATAGCAGCACAATTTACAATAGCTAAGATTTGGAAACAGCCTAAGTGCCCATCAGCAGATGAGTAGATTAGAAAACTATGGTACATCTACACAATGGAATATTATGCTGATGTAAAAAGGAAGGAACTCCTATCATTTGCAACAGCATGGATGGACCTAGAGCGTATTATGCTAAGCAAAATAAGTCAGTTAGAGAATGATAAATATCACATGATCTCACTCATGTGTGGAATATAATGAACAACATA
Organism: Plecotus auritus; assembly: GCF_963455305.1. Lineage (NCBI taxonomy): Eukaryota > Metazoa > Chordata > Mammalia > Chiroptera > Vespertilionidae > Plecotus > Plecotus auritus. The sequence continues at coordinate 127,024,531 of NC_137773.1, forward strand.
AACTGATGAACAAAAACAGGCCCAGAGACAGAGAAGCATCGATCTGACCATCAAACCTCAGAGGGAAGGCGGGGGAGGGTGGGGGGAAGGGGAAGAGATCAACCAAAGGATTTGTATGCATGCATATAGGCCTAACCAATGGACACAGACAACAGGGGGGTGAGGGCATGAGAGGGGGGTGGGGTGGAGGGGCAATGGGGGGATAAGAACACATATGTAATACCTTAATCAATAAAGAAAAAAAATTCACCTCAGCCGTTTAGCATAATGGCTATTCGAGATTGCCATAGGGAGCTATTAGTTAATCCCATCAAAGGCTGCGCCTCCTGCTGAGAAAGTGAGGGCCTCCTGCTGTCCCCTCCACCTTTTCTCATTGGGGGGCCATGTCACCATTAGCACCTCACTGGTGGCAGATTCAGCAAATAGAGAAAGCTGTTCCTGCTTTGGTCTTAAATCAAAGAGAAATTTCAAAGTCCAAAACCATGCTTGAATTGTTAAACCTTTCTTTTAAAGTTTGAGGAGAAAGCCACATTGAGATCCAGTTCTTTCTGAATAACCAGGAAGGAAACACACACACACACACACACACACACACACACACACACACACACCCAGCAAAGGTAAGGACATTTTCTTCAGAAATCTAGAGAGTAAGAATAATAATAAAAATAATACAATAACAGCTATTTTTTTAAAAAAATTACCATGTACCTAGCTCTCTTCTCACAACAACCCTAAACGTTAGGTATTTTTACTCCCATTTTACAGATTAGAAAACTGAGGTTTGGGGGGTATAGTAACTTGAAGAAATATCAAAGGAGAAAATAAATATAAGCTCCATGAGAATAGTGATCATAACTTGTTCATAATTGTATTCAGTTAGCACATTATATCGTGCATAAAAAGTGCTAGATAAATGTTTATTGGTGCCAACATAAGAAACACTCAAACCTGTAGAGAATTTTTGTGAGTTCACTTGAGCCAAACTGACAATTGCCAGGAAGCAAAAATCTCAATGGATTGAAAAAATGCTCCAGAGAATGACAATTTTGCACCTTATTTTATACTTTACAGTCAAAGGAGGAGGCATAAGGAGGGTTACATGAAATCCATTGGCGATAGATTAAGGAGGTAGGAGACAGCAAAGTGGCGAAGCTTCTGGGATTGGATAAAAAGTATGACAGACACATACTTCTTTTACATAGGTGGGTGGAGGATAGCTAACAGTCAACAATTAACTTTATCACAATGAAGGGTCAAGAAAAAGGAAATTGATTTGACGTTCCAAAGGTGTGTTATTGTATATCCAAAAAGACAACAGACAGGCTTACTTAAGGTAAAGATTGACCTTTGTCAGGGAAGATACTGGCCTAGGACATGACTACCTGCCCTAAACTGCTTTTAGTTAAATTGTTTTAATTTCAGACCATCCTATGTGGTTACTGTTAGGTCTGAGCAAATAATTGAATTGATACATGCTCTCCTGGGAACTGACCTTTAGCCCACTTCACAACTGACATTCCCTTTTGCTTTTGCTAAGACCATTATCTTTCCCCTCCAGAGTTGTGCAGGATCCAGACCCGCCCAGAGAATTCCCCGCTGAAAAAGCTCACCTAGAATCTTTTAAAAGTCTCTGACTCTCCGTCTCTGGGTGCTGGTGCCATTTTGGGGCTCAGCCCATCAGGTGTTCAGATGACCTAATCTATATATATATAAAAACCTAAGCGACTGATCAACCAGTAGACTATTTGACTGGTCAATCGGTCGCTATGACATGCACTGACCACCAGGGGCAGACGTTCAATGCAGGAGCTTCCCCCTGGTGGTCAGTGCAGAGCAGTGGGAGCACTGCTCAGCTGACCAATAGGAGCCAGACTCAGGGCTCATGGCTGGCCGCTGCAGCCTGGAGACCACAGTAGAATGACAGTAGGCACAGAGGGGCCAGGAGTAGCAGGAACGGCAGAAGGCGTTGGACTGCCGGTTTCGGCCCCATCCCCGCAGGCCACCTGAGGGACCCACCAGTGCACAAATCCATGTACCGGGTCTCTAGTAAATTTATAATCCCTTACCACTTTTGGCTTTGTGCCTTCCTCCTTCGGTGACCCGAACAGTTACCATAGGTCTCTGAGTTTACCAGACTACCCTGCAGGCCTTCCCTGAGCTTGTCAGGTTTAATGTGTGGCCCCTTTTTGTCCACAATTGGATGTTGGATGAAAGTTGAAAATCTGTTCTGTGGACCAAGTTTTCAATATTAAAGGAAACATCCAAGGCAGAGGCAGCAAACTTTCTCTGTAAAGGGCCAGGTAGCAAATATTTTGGGCTTTGCAACTAATTCTGCCCTTGCAGTGGAAAAGTGGCCATAGACAACACATAAACAAATGGGCATGGTTGTGTTTCAATAAAACTTTATTTTCAAAACTGGATGAGGTCCTAAATGGCCCACTGATTGTAGTTTGCTGACGGCAGATCTAGAACCTTGTTACTCAACTTGGGGTCTGTGGCTCAGCAGCACAGGCATCCCCTCCTCCAGAAATGCAGAACCTGGTCCCTGTTGCAGACCTTCTGAATTAGAATCAAAATTCTAAAATTAGTTAGGGTCCAGGGATTCATATGCACAGAAGCACTGCTCTAGGAGTGTTGGCTGTCCATCAGAATAATTCCATAGGTTTTTAAATGAAGTTTTATTTCCATTCAACATTGTCTGAGTGTGGTGACAGCAGATATTTGCTTGGTTTTATGTGACGAGGTCTGCATAGACACTCCTCCTTATTAAATAAGGGGCAGAGAGATAGAAAAAAGGCTGAGGAAGATCAGTGCAAGCCTGCCAAATTGGAACCAATCACCTAATGTGGACTTTCAATTTAGCACAACTCATAAGTACTAGTAACCTCACCACTCCATAGAGCCAAGAAGACCTGTTCTTTTTCTTTTTCTCCCCCCAAAACAGAATAACTTCTACTGAACCGAACCAATCAGCCTTGAATCTGACTGCTCAGATATGCATACAAATAATTTACTTGGCTTTGCCATCACAGATCATTGCCCAAAAAGTACATGGCTGTGCCCATGAATGTCAGGTTCAGAGCCTTATAAAAATGTGACTACTTCTCTCCAAGAGTTGAATTGCCTGCTTGTTAAACTTACCAATCATTTCATGTTCTATCAAAGATGAGCCCAGCCCTAGCCGGTTTGGCTCAGGGGATAGAGTGTGGGCCTGCGGACTGAAGGGCCCCAAGATCGATTCTGGTCAAGGGCACATACCGGGGTTTTGGGCTCCATCTCCAGTAGGGGGCATGCAGGAGGCAGCCGGTCAATGGTTCTCTCTCATCATTGATGTTTCTATCTCTCACTCTCCCTTCCTCTCTCTGAAATCAATAATAAAAAAATTATATATGATGAGTCCACAGTGGAAAGGACAGAGGAGGGTGAGTATGGGGTTGAGAGTCTTGCCCAGTCAGAAAACGACTGGCAACCTGCTCCACCTCCTGCTAACCACCCGAGCCTGTGCCAGGCACTCGCATGCTCAGAGCCACTGTATTCCCATTGGAAAAGGGGATTAAAACCACCAGCTCCTGTTTTCTCAGTAACTATACTAGTAAACATTTTATTGGTGCATAACCCTTGACCCTTCTAGGAATATGTTTTATAAAATGTTCATATAAGTCTGTATATATGTGTATGACAGTTTATACTGGTACATACTCATCCAGTGCTATTTTAATAGTAAATTTGAAATTACCATGGTGTAAATAATATGAGAACGGCTAAATAAATTGTGGGCCAGATAACTATGTCATAATGTGTAACAGTTTAAAAAGAGGTGACGCAATTACCCTGAAGTGAAAATATATCTGTGCTATGCCGTTAAAAGAAAAACAATGCAAAACAATGCCATATTCCATTGATTCCAAGATGTGCATTTTCACACTTTTATAAGGTGAGTCTTATAATTTATGATATCTTGTAATTGTTATTAGCTAGGCCACAGTCTTGATGTTGTATATAAGATAATGACAGATTACATAATTAGTGACATATTAGCTTTAATTCAGTAAGCAAAAAACCCACATACTTATGGAAATGGATGTGTTCCTATATGTTTCTTTGACATTGTGTATAGAATTAAGTAAATAGGACTGGGAGTGAGATGGGAGAGGAAGTTTTGCTTTTCAGATTTTATACTGCTGGTATTGGCAGCAAACATGTTTCATTTTTTAAATTTGAAAAATAGTCTGGTAACGTCTTTATTCTTGTCTCACCAGGCAGGTGGAAATGTTGTTTGCAAAACTATTGCTGCAGAGCTAGCTGTGTGGGTTCTACTTTCCTTTCTCACCCACGGAGGCTAGGCATAAGACACAGAACCTGGAGGCACTCAGGGCTGGGCATAAGACACAGAAACTGCAGACATTGGGGGCTGCCACTTTTTTATTTTGCCTTGAGTACAACATTTATTCTGTGAGAAAATGAGACAAGATGGCCCATGGCAACAGGAGAAGCCAATCTTTGCTCATTGGGATATCACTTCTGATCATGAATGTGCCATGAGGCATTCGGCAAATCAGGGAGGAAATGTCAAAACATCAGCAAATTGTGAGTAAATAGACTCAGACACTTTGGTGGAAACTTGCTGAGAATAGAGGCTGGGGTTTCCATATGCCCTGACAGACTCCCCTGGTAGAAGCCCTCATGAATATTAACCACGTGTGCATTTCAAGGTGGATGCCAGTGGTATAAGCATATGCACACTTCTGAGAGTGTCTACCGTTAGCTCCTGGAGCCCAGGGCCCCTGCTTCACGTAACAGGGGCTCCGCCCACTATGACAGGCACCAGACCTAACATACCCCATATACTAGTAAGCAGCTGGTTTATGGGTGGGTGCAGAGCAGATATTCGTGGATGACCTGCTGCTCTCAACCTGTTTATGGAAATAAACACTTGTATATGATTCAACCGTGTCTCTGCTTAATTGGTTCAAGTAGTGACAGGCAGACCAGACTCATTGGTTGTCTGGTTTCAAAAATATGTCATATTTTCCCCCACATGCTTTTTTAAGCTTCTGTGTCATCTCTGCTAACATCCCCATGGCTAAAGCAAGCAACTAAGACAGCCCAGATTCAAGGTTGAGGAAGTAACTCCGCATCTCTGGTGAAAGGAATTACAAAGTTATACAGCCAAACATGGGAATACAAGAAAGAGGAAAGAATTGAGGCCATTAATGCAATCAATATGCCATATAACTACCTAGTAAGAACTAACATTTCTCTGTGATTTGTGTATTTTGCAAAGCATTATTATATCTATCTATCTATATAAAAGCCAGCTACCATAGACCAGAGACCAGAACACCAAGTCCGCTAGCCCTGGCTGGCCCCGATCCCCAGGGAGTGGTTAGGGGCGCCGCTAGGCAACGCGATAGGGTGTGAGTTTGATGGGGAAGGTCGAAGAAATAGAGGGGAAGGTCTTAAGGGTCTGCGGGGTTGGGGTGGTCGGCCCGGAGTAGGTTTGGAGTGTGCTGTGGAAGGAAGAGGAAGATCCGATTGGAAAATGGCTCAGCACGGTACCTTTCTCATTGCCAACCAGGACAGCGCCAGCCGTGGACTTAATGGGCAGTTGTTTCATGAGTGCGCTTGGGACCGACATGTTCATGGCAATGGCAGTGCTCCCGAAACTTCACTGATTCCAAATAGTAAACAGCCATCAATGTCAAAGAACAGAAAAATCCTCTCCCTGGACTTGCAACAAGACTGAACACCATTTAAGGAGGGGCTAGAAAAACCGGAAGTATGCGACCAGAGGATTGTGGGATTGTGGAGGACGCCTGGGCGCCCACGCTAGAACTGAGCCTGTTATTGCGCATGTGCACAGTCAGCACTGTAGTCCTCAGTCTCGCAGTATTTGGACATGAGGAGCACACACGCACCTCCCAGGAATTGCAGATGAGGCGCACCGCCATCGAAGCCTTCAATGAAACCATCAATATCTTCGAAGAGCAGTGCCAGACCCAAGAGAAGTGCACAAGGAGTATTTGGAGCGCTTCCGGCTGAGGGCAATGAGAACGAGATGCAGAGGATCCTGCTGAACTCAGAATGGCTCAAGTCTCGCATCACTGAGGTCCACGAGAGCCGCACAAAACTGGAACAGGAGCTGCGGACACAGGCCTTGGACAACTGAGAGATTGATAAGCGCGTGAACGGCCTAAAGCCAGACCTCATGCAGCTGCGCAAGATCCGAGACCAGAACCTGGCATGGCTCACCCAGTAAGGCGCCCGGCGGAAGAAAACCAACAATTGGGAATCAAAAATGAGCCTGAAGACCAGAATGCACTGATGGAGGATGAGGATGACCTCCCCCACCATGAGGAACGAACCTGGTATGTGGGCAAGATCAACCGCATGCAGGCCGAGGAAATGCTGAACAGCCAGCAGGATGGTACCTTCCTCATCCGTGAGAGCAGCCAGCGGGGCTGCTATGTCTGCTCCGTGGTGGCGGACGGTGATACCATGCACTGTATCATCTACCCAACGGCCACTGGCTTGGGTTTTGCAGAGCCCTACAGCCTGTACGGGTCTCTGAAGGAGCTGGTGCTGCATCACCAGCACACCTTCCTCGTGCAACACAACGATGCCCTTACTGTCACACTGGCACATCCTGCCCGTGTGAGCCCGGCCCCCTCTTCTACTCCCCCCACCCCCAGCCTGCTGACTCATACGGAGCAGGACTCCATCTTTCCGTCTGTCTGTCTCTCTTCTTCTTTGTGAATCTTCCTCTGTCTCAATCTCTCTCTTGCTGATGCTCAGCCCCAGCCTGGTGCCCTGATTTTTAAGCCATAGACCTGGGGTTAGGGCAGGAAGAAGGCAGGAAAGAAGTTCGCTGGGCCACTTCCAAGAACCGCAGCTGTGACATTTGGGGCCGGGCGGTCCCGCCCCACAGACCCAACTTCCCCTCCAAACCCTGAAGTGAAACCTGCACTGGTTACCCCCATATGGAGCTGCTTCCCAGAAACCCTTCTCCCCCAAAAGCAAAATGATTAAAAATAACCTCAAGAGCTGGGCTCTATCGGGCCCCAGGCTTCCCAGGAGCCGAGGCTGCTGCAGGTACTGCTGGGCCAGCTGAGATGCACGCTGCCCATAGCACCGCCGCTCGATGCAGTTTCAAGGCTTCTCCTTGATCATGTTGGGCTCTGATTTTGTTTCCTCAACTGTAAACCCAGTTTCTCCTCTTTTGGGACAAAAACCCTGGTTTTTTATGCTGCCATGGGCCCCCCTCCTGCCTGCCCAGCTAGGCTGGCAGGTGGGTTCTGTATGGTATGTTGATACTGATGTGGATATAAAACACTGAACTCAAAAAAAAAAAAAAAAAAAAAAAAGGAAAATGGGATAGTGATGAATAAGAAACTTGGGAGACAGTGAAGGGCAGTTTGTCCAGACTGTTGAGAGTTAAGAATCAGAGTTTAACTGGGATAGAAATCCTGCTAACAGCACCTGATGCCTGAAAGCTGAGCACTCTACTTTTAGGTTTTCCAGTTCAAGTTTTTGGAGCCTGTCTATTAAAACACTCCTGGTTGGAAAGTATTTGTATAGAAGCCCATAAGTATTAAGTATTTGCTGTGTTTACCATGCTTAGCTCTCTGTAAGGAATATGGAATAATGTTAAACGCCTCATGTTCTCAAGAAGCTTGACTTTTAAAATAAAAAATAAAGAAGAAATATAAATATTAAAAATAGAAAAAGAAGCTTGAATTTTAGGGGCAAAATCAGGCAGCCAGGTGAGTGGTTAGGGGTGATCAGGCAGGCAGGCACAGCGGTTAGGAGCTAGCAGTTCCGGATTGCGAGAGGTATATCTGACTGCCAGTTTAGGCCTGATCTGTGGGATTATGAGAGGGTGCAGGCTGAGCTGAGGGACCCCCCTCTGTGCATGAATTTTGTGCATTGGGCCTCTAGTCCTATATAATAAAAAGCTAATATGCAAATTGTCCCCTCATCCGGGAGTTTGACCAGGAATTCAACCAGGGGGTGGGGCCAGCCAGTCAACTGTCCACGGCCCCTCCCTTGGCTGGCCCCGCCCCTGATCACCACCCCCTCATTAGGGTGGGCCAGCCAGACTCCACCCATGCACAAATTCATGCACTGGGCCTCTAGTATGTGTGTGTATATATATATATATATATATATATATATATATATATATATATGCCTAAGTGACCGGCCAACCTGTAGCTATGACACACACTGACCACCAGTGGGCAGATGCTCAACACAGGAGCTGCCAAGCTGCGGTGAATTGGCAGTTGCAGTTCTCAGGTGACGCACCTGGAACCAGAGAGGAGGGAGCTCAATTCTGTGGTGCATCGCCCAAGAACCACCCTCTCGCAATCTGGGACCCCACGGGGGATGTTAGAGAGCGGGTTTCGGCCTGATCCCCACAGGCCAGTCCGAGGGACCCCACCAGAGCACGAATCCTTGTACCAGGCCTCTAGTATCTTTATATAGCTAAATCCATTCCTGAGGACTAAAGAGAATGAATTCTTTTAGTAGGGCAAATATGAGTTGTATCAATGCTGAAGTTCATTTTTACTTCTAGCATCTTGGTCCCTAATTTGTACGTATATGCTATGGTAGTCTTAAATTCTAGTTCAGAGATCAGTGAATAAAATTGCTTTTTTTGCTTTTTTGCACATGAACTTTGTGGTTGCCTGATATTCACTTGTGTTTGCCTGATAGACACCCATTTATCTTTCAAAACCTACCTATTATATCACCTCCTCCAGGAAGCTCTCTGGTCTCTCCAGATAAAATAAATCCTGCCCTTCTCTGATCTATATTTGTGCATTGTAGTTGAGTCTGTTTTCACCCTTGTCTATTGGCGTAAGCTGAGATCTGCCTTCTGGAGTCTGAGCCCATTGAGAAGAGTAAGGAGCACAGGTTCTTCAATCAGGCTGCTGCTTCCTACAGGTGGGACCTTGGATAAGTTATTCAACATAGGCTCTTTTACCTCCTTATTCTCATCTGTATAATGGGAATAATAATTACATTTGTTCAAAAGGGATACTGAGAGAAATAAATGAGCATTAAACATTTGGTAAAATACATTGAAGTAAATTTATAACACTGGGTCTAGACTGCTGAAGTAACTCTAAATCCCTGAGTTCTAACAGGGTCCTTTCAGGTCCAATGTTTAGGTATAAATCATTACCGATACTGCAATCAGGACCTGAAGAAGAGGGGGGAGAACGGATAACTGGGCAGTGTAACAGCCTCTGAAGACCACCTCATTCTGACCCTGATTCATGATTCATGAAGATAAAGAAAACACAGGGCCCTGACCCAGTAGCTCAGTTGGTTAGAGTGTGGACCTGCTAAGCCACAGTTGCAGGTGCAATCCCCAGTCAGAGCACATATGAGAAGCAACCAATGCAGGTGTAAATAAGTGGAACAACAAATTGATATTTTCTCTCTCTCTTTCTCTTTCTCTTGCCCTTCTTCTTCTTCTTCTTCTTCTTCTTCTTCTTCTTCTTCTTCTTCTTCTTCTTCTTCTTCTTCTTCTTCGTCTTCTTCTTTTCTCTCTCTCTCTCTCTCTCTCTCTCTCTCTCTCTCTCTCTAAAAATCAAGTTTAAAAAACCACAAAGAGGATATAAATGTACCCAATTAATATTCATCTTTATAGATCTCATTTCTAGGTATTGTCTTTCTGTTCCTCTGAGCAGAAGGTTTACTTAAATCATTTCAATAAGCTCTATTCATCAAAAACCAAATAATAAGATGTTGGGACAATGGGAAATAAAATGAAGTGGCATAACCCATCCCTGAGGCTGAAGAAGCAACAAAATGGAATTACATAAGCCACCCCGAGTCCTCAATTTGAACTATGCATTCACTTTGAGACATCTCATCTTCAACATGGGTGAGCTGAGGATTAGAGGAACAGAACAGATGGCATCTTGATAAATTAAATTAATACTCGGGAAATGAGGGAGGAAATATGTTGTCTACAAAATTCAGAAAGATTTTCTAGTAGAATAAAATGTACAGTATATTTTGAAGATATCTGAAGATTAATTTAAATGTTTGTGTCATCATCATTGTTTTAGCACATGGTGGGGCAAAAAAGAATCTTAAAACATGGAAAGATATACTTTGGCATCTATTTACTGTGTCACAGTGTTACCAAATATTAAATTCAAAAGACAAATTTGGTTTGTAAATAATAAGCATGTTATTGTTTATCAAAGAAATTGTCTTTGTAGAATTATATAATTGGGATTTTTAAATTGGTTTTCAGAGAGAGATGAAGGGAGAGAGAGAAAGAAAAAAAAAAACCTTAATGTGAGAGAAACCTTGATCAGCTGCCTCCTGAACACCCCCCAGCGGGGATCGAGCCTGAAACGTGGGCATGTGGCCTAACTAGGAATCAAATCAGCAACCTTTGGGTGCATAGGACAATGCCCAATCAACTTAGCCACACTGGCCAGGGCTATACTTGGAATTTTTAATAATAAATGTATACATAATAAAAATACAAATAGTACAAAAGGGTATACAGTGAAAACTGTCTTCCTCCCAACTCCATTCCTCAATAGAAACATGATTACCAGTTTCTTACATAGCCTTTCTTTTCTTGTATATGCTTATATATTCTGATAATTGCATTGCAACTTGATAGAATTCAAGGTGTTTTTTTTCAATTTATTGAAATTTATTTTCAATTTATTTTGCGTATTTTTTTTTTAAAGTGACAAAGCATTGAAGTTTAAAGAACTTACATGATTTGGGCAAAGTTGTTGAGTGAATCAGCTAGGATTTGTTTGGTTTCAAGTAACTGAAAGAATGCTGGTTAAAAAAAGTTATCAGCTCATGGGTAGATCTGACAGCTTCAAACACAGATTAAAGTATTGGCTATTCCTTCTCTCCCTTGCTGTTTTTGGCTCTGTTCTCCACAGGTTGCTTCCATTTTTTAGATGCCATGAAACAGTGGTCAGCAGCTCTAGCCCACATCCACCCAGTTTTAAATCTATCAAAATGAAAGCGCTGGTCTCTTCTTCACCTATTCAAAGAAAGTCTGAAGCTTAATTCTTACTGGTCCATATTGTCTCATACCCATTCCTGAACCAATCCCTGTGCTAAGAAGAATGTCCTTTCACCCTAAAAGCACTGCTTCCACAAAACACATGATCTAAGAGTGAGAGAAACTGTGTTGCCCAGAAACAACTAGGGTGTCATTATCAGAAGAAGGATGAATTGATGGCAGGCAGATGGAAATCACAGAAATTCACATCACTTATCCAATTAGGAGAAAGACAGGAATAGGTATCTCTTGCTTTGTGGTAGAAACTGGTCATATCTAAAACTAAGATTGGGGAAACTAGAGCTTCCTCTTATAATACCATGTAGTTGTTTATTTTCAAATCGTATTTCTTATACAGGATAAGCCTCAGTTGAACAAAGGCTATAAGTTAGCCAGTGTAATGTTCCTGTTTTCTACAATTCTGACTTGAATTCAATAGTATAATAATCCAGATTTTGGCCACTTTCCAATTACTTTCAGAACTGTTCCCAGTAAATATATGGTGATAGCTTTATATTTTTCTCCCTCTCAGGAAATTCATTATTGGAATCCTTCTTAACCCAGAAAACATGAACATATACATGAAACCCTAACTGAAATAAAAATGATGAAAGAATATCGTGACTTACATCAAATTAGGGAAATAACAGTTAAGACTCAAGTAGAAGTATATCGAGGCAAAAATATCCCTTTTTAAATGCACATTTCAAGTGATATTTAAGAATGTTGTTCACAAAAAAAAAAAACCCACCCACTATTCACTAATATTGAAACTATATTGCTTTTAACTTAATTCAGCAGAAAATTCAGGCAGAAATAGAGGTCACCTAGTCTAATGCTGTGGTATGACAAAGCAGACCATTGGGAAGAGAATTAACTCAGGTGCTGGCTTGAAATGCAAATTGTTGGGCATGACCTAGCTCTAATGAGTTAATGATCTGCAGGTGGGGTCTGAGAACTGCATATTAATTAGCCCAATTGGTGATGCTTATGCAGCCTAAACTTGGAAAAAATGAGAATGGTCAAAATTCTTTTATAAACAGGACTACTGAAGTGCAGAAAGTGGAAATGATTTGCCAGTAAATGGCAGATCTGGGTAAACTCATGTGTCCTGAATGCCATACGCTGACCTCTTCTCTTGCTTTCCACCTTTTCTTTCATCCATATCCATGGGGTCACTGAGAAGAAATCTGGCTGACCAGATTCCCCAAGGTGGTGTGAAATTCTATTAGAAAGATGTCTGGTGGGGAAATGATCATAGCAATGACCTTTAACTGTACCTTAGAGAATTCATTTTCCTGACCATTCAAAGCATCTGTCTGGTTTAATACTTAGTTGTTTTTTAAGCAAAATTGTCCGAGAGAGAGAGAGAGAGAGAGAGAGAGAGAGAGAGAGATTGATTGCCTCCCATACTCCCCAACTGGGGATTGAATCCAAATCCTAGGTATGTGCCCTTGTTCCAGGATAGGAGAGGGCCTCATCTCCCCCAGTTGCTAGTGGAAGTGGGGTTCTTTGTGTATTTCTGGAATTAGTATTTCTGGAGGCCCCCATAGAAGGATGAATTATAGTGGAAAGCTTTACTTCCATGGAATTACATCCCTGAGTTTTCAGTGTCCCATTTCCCTTAGTCCAGTATCCAGAGTTTTCTTTCCATGCTGGAGCCGGTTCCAGTCCAGCATCAGGCTAAATTAGTTTGTGTTTCCAGCTGCAGTCCATTAGTTCCTTGGGTGTGGGGTCTGCAGGGCCACATGGCTATGGAGGAAACAGAGCAGGAGCAAAACAAGAGAGCCCCACAAGCCAAGACCAAGCACAGCAAGGAGCAACAAGATAGCAAATTCCCTTGTTTAGGAGATTATGTATTCCCAAATTTCCCAGTGTTTGCAGTGGCCAATCCATGGTTTCCCAGGTGTGACTGACATTTAAGTGCCTTCCCTAGGTCCAACTTTATTGGGCATGCAGTTATCTTTTCTCTGCAGATGGCAGAGGGGAGGTAAGTTAGGAAGCAACTTTAGTGGCCCAGAGATATACAATATATACTTACAATGGTTGCTTTGACCTAAGAGGCAACAGCAGAAGCGATGAGAAGTGATGGTAATTTGTGTATAAACAAAGCCAAGAGGACTTGCTGGAGGAATGAGAGTCCTGGGAGGCAGAGAATTAAAGAGTCCTCCAAGGTTTGACGTCTAACTGAAAGTGGGGAGCCTGGAGAACAATAAACATATAGATCTGATAATGGATCAGTGTTCAAAACATATAAAGAATTCCTATGACAGGAAACACAGGTATGCCTTTATATTTTCTTCTAAAACTTTTAAAGCATTGTTTTTCACGTTTAGGTCTTTAATAAAAGTTGTAGCATTTCTCTTTATGGCTTGTGACTTTCTGGTTTGGTTTTCATAAATCTCCAAAGGAAGCAGCGGTACATATACAGCAATACCTAAGTCACATCTGGTAAGAGAAGTTAAGTTGGTGAAATTAAGTAATAGGGCCCAAGATTTCAGTGTGAGACTTGATCACAGGGTCTCTTCTTGGGATCCTACAAACACTTGGAGCAAATTTGTCATATTATCAACGTTTGTCTTAATTTTGACTTTTTGTTTTAATCTTTTATTAAAATAACTTGCTACTTAAAAACAAAAGTCTGCATCAGGAATCATGAGTTGAAATTCTTATAACAAAAGGCAGTGAAGTGATAAGGAGAATGAGCTTTGGAGTCAGAACAAACCTGCTGTGTGTTCTGGGTCAGTTACTTAGAAATCTCTGAGTTTTTGTTTTCTTGTTCATAAATTGGGGAAAAGTTTAACTACTTGTAGATTTGGGAATGAGAGGAGCAGAGTGAAATCATGAGCTAATCTAGTGCTTTTTCTATAATAGGCACTTAAAATAATAGCTAATATAGTATTCAATAATATTTTCTTTATTATTAATAATATATTATTATCATCATGAATTGACTCCCATTTTGCACCAATTATTCTATGCGCATAGTTTTATTTAATCCTCCCAACAACTATGCAAATGCTTGTTGTATACCAGGCTAAGCACTTTTCATGGTGTGTATGCTAGGAAGCATATTTTGTGCACTCAAAAAAGAGGGGGCGCATTCACATTTAAGGGGACATTAATAAATCATTATTCACCGAGCTGAAGGTAAGTCTGAAGTAGCCAGGAGAAGGATTGGGTCCCCAGAACCTAGTGAGAACTGTCTAAGAGAGTCAGCCGGGAGGAACCATGACCTTCCCTAGAGGCCGCCCAGAAGGCGGAGCTGAAGAAATAATTATCCTGACCTCATGCTCCTCTTGCCCTCATGTCTCCCACTGACTCTAGAACAATCAGAGGATGAGGGAGTCCATCAATGTCCCTGTTGGTCAGCTTCCAGGCACGGAACAGGGAAGGAGGACTCAAGAACAAGTGCATATATGACTAATTATATATTTTTTTGCACCAGCCCTAGGGATGTGTACCACTATTATACCATTTTCACATAAGGAAACTGGAGTGCAAAAGGTTAAATCACTTGCTGACAGATGGCATGGGGTGAGGATGGGGTCTAGGTCTACACCAAGCATGTCAAGCTCAAAGGCTAACACGGGCCAAATAAACAAGGCATGAGGCCAGCGGGCCGCGAGTTTGACATGCTTGGTCACAGTCCTGATCACGCAAATGAGATGCTCATGCCTCCCTCATAGTGAAGAGACTAAGTCCAGATAAACCAGGCAAAAAGCTGGACCAAGATCCAAAGAGAGAGCTAGGGTTCCTCAGTTCTGCCTGGCTTCCAATGCCTAGCTTCCAATGCCATGTTCCTCTGGGACGCCCCCATGTGAGCACCTGGCAGCGACTCACAGGAGGCAAACACTAGGGATTTTTCCTCATAATAACAAAGTGGAGAAGTGAGTACTAACTGAAGTGCTCCACTGGCTGTCACCTGCAGGGAGGGAGCAGTCATCCTTAGAAATGAGGTCTTCACAGTGACATGGAAAACGCTCAGAGGAGTCCGTGTTTGCAGACCAGCATTTTGCAAACTCCCAGAGATCACTAGATATGTTCTGAGAGTTTGCATAGTTTGGAGATTTGGGGAGTATCTGCACTCATTGATTTTTAAAGGCCATAATATAATTAGGAAAAGTTAATTAAAAAAAGAATAGTCTGAGGACTTGCAGCTTTTATCAGGACACTTTCAAGGTATGTGGCCACTTCTCCCAACCATTTTTGGCTTAAACAGGGGCTTTACAGGTACACAGCTTTATTTGTTTTTGTTTTCTTTCCACTTAATTTATACTCTTATTAGACAGGATAAAGTTAGGAAACATTTAAAAAGCAAGAAATTAATGATCATGAAAATGAGGGTAACTACAATTTCCCTTCCAATTGGCACTTTCTAGATTCATACATTGATTAATTTGATCAGAATTGTGTCTACTGCCCCATCTTCCATTGTTCCGTAAAGACAAGTCAATGGTGATTGTACTAAATTTGGCTTTTGATTTATTGGAGATAATAATAACTACCCATATGACAGGTTATATGCCGAGAAACATTGCAAGTAGAAGCCCTGGAATATTTTATTAACTTTTCATTTGGAAACAAAACAGTAAAACATTAAAAATAAATTTAATCAGTTAACTGCCACACATCCAAAACAGAAAACATCCTCACATGCCACGATATTTTAAATTTAATTAAAAAATCAATTTGCAATGAATATTATAAAAATAGATACATTACTCACAATTCGGGTGTCCTTGAATATTTTCAGCTGAAAATTCTCACGAAAAATGATTTTAAAGTTGGTCAGGGCTGCCACTTAGGGAAAACATTTTTTTTAATAGACACGCATGGCTGTGGAAGGTCCACCACTTGTGTGTACAGATGCTTATGGCATACAATGGGCTAAAAAAATCCAAGCATTCCAAACAATCAAGTAACGAAGCCATTTTAAAAAATCTATTTTCATGCTATAACACCTGTTAAAAACCAATCCCTGTTTTATGTAACCCTCAAACTAAATAAAATATAATGTCCTTTTAAAATATATTTTTATTCCAGAATTAATTCCAAGTACATTAACTGGAGTGGGGTTTCTTTAAAGGAGAAATGTTGGCATTTCTCTTTACATAGAAAATGATTACTATTGATGATTATTTAAAATTTTGTTTTATAATACACTACAGGTTGAAATGTTTATTAAATAAAATTTCTTCTCTATGATATGCCATGAATGAAATAATGAAGTTATTCATTAACCTGACAAGAGGATTCATGAAACATTGCTGTGTGTAACAGACATGTGTTTCTAGGAAATTCAGCATCATTTTCTCTTCTTCTGGCAATGTTGCCAGGACTCTCCTTAGGGAACTTCCTCTCTCAACCACAGTCCCATATAGTTTAGGACTTCATGCCTTGTTGACAGGCACCTTGAAGCAGATCAAGAAAATAAAAATCTAGAACCACCCACACTAGACTAATGACTTTTACTGGAACCAGGAGAATAAAGAAGCCCTCTTTTGGCTGGAGCCACTGAGCTGGAAGGACCTAGGCTGGGATTATCTTAGCACTGCATGGTAAGTAAGAGTGAGCCTGAGAAGAAGCAACACCCAGAAAAGCAGAGCCAAGTGACAGACAGATTCTTGATGACGTGAGTGAGCCCCTAGATCCAGCTGCTACTGAACTCAGTTGGATTTCGCTCCTAGACTTCTCAATTACATCAAGCAATCACTTGATAGATGACCTTGAGTAAACCACTTTATTTTTCTAGACTTTAATATCCTCATCTATAAAATAAAAAGTCATTACACTAGATGGCTGCCTAAGATCGCTTTCAAATCTTACATCTTTTGATATTGTGATTGACCATGCATTAGTGATTTCATTGATAGAATTCTTATATTGACCTGGTTTCAATTAACAACATAAATGGTGCTGACCATTTCTGTCCTCTTCATAGATTTAAAACAAAAAAGGTGATTTGTACAGTAGTTATAATTGTAGGGGCCTTGAGAGGTAATCTAATCTTACTCCTCAGTCTCTGATCTAAATTAAAAAACATGCAAATGTTGTTTTATACACAGTATTTTCATTCTGATGGAGCTCGAGGTCAAATGTGATCAAAGATGCTATTTATAGCTAATATTATAGCCTAAATATTCCTGCCACCATTTCAATGGGGAACCCTGGCAGTTATCCATTTTAGTCTTACATGTATTTGATGAAATTCTTCTTGTACAATTTAGCAAATGCAAAGAAAAATCCCCTTTATGTAATCCTTCATAGTTTCATAATTCTTTGATGGACAGCATCTTTATCCCCTGCTAATTATTTTCCCTATAAGGCAGGGTATTGAATTTCCCAGAAGATGTTTTACAGCTAGGGAAGCTTTTGAAAATATATAATATTTTGACCTTTTGAGATAAGAGATTTGTTGTAAAACTAGTCCTTTTTATTACTAGGGTGTCATTCAAAATAAAAGAATGCATTTAGACATGTTGCAGCAATTTACTTGCTATTACTCAAATCTTACCCTCTAATTAGAAAGAGAAATATGAAGCCTCATCAGTGCATAATTTAACAAATTCAATGTCATGAAATTATCATATTTTATTCTTGCCTAGCACCAAAATTTGTGGGCACAGAGAAAAAATGTTCACTTCTAAATTGTAAGATATGGCTTTTAACAAAAGAGTACTTGAAAGGCAAGAGTACAGGTTCAGGATAATCAAAGGTTTTGGACAAGTTCCAAAAGGCAGATTTTAAAAAGTGATTCAATCTTCAGATCCCATCTGCTTTGGGATGCAGTGAGAAAGACATGAAGTCATTAGGGGAGAGAAAATTGTGAAAACCAGGACTTTTGAAAGTCCTGATGGAAATGAAAATGGAGTGGTAGGGGTTCTAGGAAGAATTCTCAAGGGAATTAGGATTTCTTTTTTATATATATATATATATATATATATATATATATATATATATATATATATTTTATTGATTTTTTACAGAGAGAGAGAGAGAGTTAGAAACATCTATCAGCTGCCTCCTGCATACCCCCTTACTGGGGATGTGCCCGCAACCAAGGTACATGCCCTTGACAAGAATCAAACCTGGGACCTTTCAGTCCCCAGGCCGAGGCTCTATCCACTGAGCCAAACCAGTTAGGGCGGGAATTAGGATTTCACCTTCGGGTAAAGAAACACAAGTCCATGAAAATGTCAGAGATCTCTGGCCACTGGAATTCAAGTTTAGCCATATTACAGTAAGTTAGAGGCTTCACCTACCAACCCTAAAATTATATTAGTGTGACAAAATCAAAGTTATTTCTTATTCACATCACAATCCCTTCTACTTGGTCATTTCCTTTTGTGGCTCCACCATTCTCCAGGCCCTCAGGGTCCTCTGCATTCCGGCCAGCAGTGAGAAAAGAAGACTTAGGAAAAGCACACCCATATCTTAACCCCTTTGACTTAGAAAGGACACAAATCACTTCTCTTCACACTCCATTGACCAGCATTCACTCATATGTCTACATCCAGGTGAAAAGGAGGCTGGAAAATATAAGCTAACTGTGTGCCAGGAGAAAAGGGAAAAGGTTTTGATGAAATTTTCATTGTTTCTGCCACACTGCCTCACCCCTCCCTCCCTCCTTCTATCGTCTTTGCAGAAGCAATATTACAAAACAGTTAAAAATGCAGAGTTAAGTACGCTCTAGAGTCAGAATACCAGGATTCAGATGCAAGCTCTGCTCTTAGTAGCTGTGTGATCTTGGGAAATTATGTAAACTGTCTGTGTTTACTCTTCTGTAAAACAGGAATAATGAAAGTACTTACTCATAGTATCATTTTAAATATCAGATAAATTAATGCCTGTATAGAACTTGGAATGTGCCTAGAGCTGTTACTTCTCAGTGTCTATACCAGGCAGACTTCTGGATTGCAACAGAAACAATTTTGCTTATTTAAGCAAAAAAAAAAAAAAAAAAGAAAAGAAAAGAAAAAGAAAAAGAAAAAAACTTATGAGGAGAGTAGGAAGGCTGAAGAACCAGGCTGAGAAAACAAGCCTAAAGCAAAGCAAGCAACCTCTGGAGGCCAGGCCTTGGGAATCAGAGTGGTTTCCCAGCGGGAGCAGATCTCTCCCCCTCCCTCCCCCCAACCCCCCTCCACAGACCACCTCTGCTGCTGAGGAGATTTCCTCCAAACCCACCGCACCCTGCAGCACTTAAATTCCAAGTGCTACAAGAAACTGTCTGATTGGCCAAGGTGAAGTCCGATGCTGTCCTTGAACTTGCCAGAATGGAGATAAAGGGAATTTGGCTCCACTTGTTCTCCGTTTCCCAAGAATGCACACAATGACACATTTCTAAGAGGAGAAATAGCTTTAATGATTGGATTAAACGATTGGATGATTAGGTTTTAATGTTAGGATTCTGGACAATAACAGAAACAACAAAGAGATAAATGTCTATTATGCGACCCATCTTCTCTTCTATTCACCCACCCACTTATCTATCCATCCATTCAGCCATCTATCCATCCACCCATCCCTCCATATACTCAGTCAGCCAGTCAGCCACCCAGCTACTCACATAGTCAGACTCCCATTTAGCCAGACACCCATCCACCCACTCACTCACCCATCCTCCCATCTAATCATCTCTGTTCACCTATCCAGGCAGCCAGCCATCTACCCATCTATTCAGTCATAGATATATATTTCATAAACACACATCACCAGATTTCAGTCACGATCTTTATATCCTAGTGCCCATAAAAAAATGAATCTTTCAGAGGAAGCTTTTATAGACCTACTTCTCCCCAAGGCTTATGTCTCCCTGAGCAGTAGATGAAAAATATTGAAGCTTGCAAGAAATTGACTTGAAAGAATTAGGACCCCTGCCTAAATGCCTAATGTGGTATAAGATGACTCCGGCCCCAGGGTGAATGGAATCTTATGTTTCATAAAGCAAGATATTTGTATGATTCAGGACAAAATGACCATGGCCAAATCTTAAATTCAAGATTCATCTAAAGCAAGAATGTTTCTTTCAGATTCAGATCCAAAATTTGCATTAAAGGCAAAGAGTGCATATGAATTCTATTTAAAATTATCTTCATAGACTGGATTAGGGTTGAAACTAATACCAAATTTCTATTCTATCTGAGATGCATTTAATGTTTTGAGCAGAGTTTACAGCTTTTTTTCTGAACTAATAACCTCATTTAATTTACAATTTCTATGTTAGAATTGACGTAGTCAAAATAAAGAAAAAATCATGCTATTTTCTTCAATGAAATTCTAAATTAGCTCTTGGCATCTCTAGCTATGACAAGCTCCACAAAAGATTCTGTATTTTAAGGGAATTAATAGTCTTGGCATTTTAATGCCATGTTTTTGAGAAATTAAAATTCAGTCACTAAAATGTGCTGTGATGCTATTGTAATAGATACCTTCTTGTGTCTGCCTCCTTTCACCCCCCCCTCCACTTCATTAATGCTCAGATATTTATATAAATCAGCTCTTTTAGTCCTCACAACAACCTGTGACATAGGCCTTATAGTTTCCTTTGTATATTTGGGAAATTGAGATTTATAACATTAAATAGCTTTTCCAACTTCACATGCCTATGATTGATGAAACTGGAAATCAAATCCAGTAGTCTGATTCCAGAATCCATGTTCAACCATTGTATAGCTTGCAGATCCATGGACCTGTCTCATTCAGGTTGGCTCATTGGCAGCTATGCTTGGGATATGTGACCCCACCATCTTGATTACTCTTATTAGGGTTAGATACCTCATTCAAGAAGGACTAACTGGGAGTTGTTCTGAAAATCTGGAATTGAGATTAAGAGACTCCTATTTATTCTATGTCAGCTTCAAAAAATGGAAGGGACATAATCTTAGAAGTACTGGGTGGAATATTTTCCACATGATTTGGGGCTGAGTAGCAGAAAAACTTGGAGACAGAGGGCAGAAGAGTTAAGAGGATGCGCCAAGAGAAATTTTGCTTATTTCTTAAAACATTTTAGAGCCGAAACCGGTTTGGCTCGGTGGATAGAGCGTCGGCCTGCGGACTCAAGGGTCCCAGGTTCGATTCCGGTCAAGGGCATGTACTGTGGTTGCGGGCACATCCCCAGTGGGGAGTGTGCAGGAGGCAGGTGATCGATGTTTCTCTCTCATCGATGTTTCTAGCTCTCTATCCCTCTCCCTTCCTCTCTGTAAAATATCAATAAAATATATTTAAAAAAAAAAACATTTTAGAATTTATTGAAATATCACTTGGTAAAACATGGGTGTAATGGTAGCCTCACCAGTAACAGCAATGTTGCAGACACCCCTTCCCAGATTTTTGGAAATATAATTATTTCAGTATTTAAGAAAATCTGTAGAATCTGATAAATTAGACAATTCTCCTGGAACATGTACCTGTTATTTGCTTCACTATTATGCTTGTAACTGACATTTTTAGTACTTTATTTAACTTATGTTAGCAGTCCCAAAGGCATCTTAATCTGTAGCTTGTTATTCTGAATAAAGCATTGCTAATTAACTCATTTCCAGTTAGGATTCTCTCTTAAAATAAAGTGCCCCTTTTCTTTATTATAGAACTCTGTAAATGGCTTCCTAATCTTTATAAATTTTGTTTAACTATTATAAACATTATGTCAAACAATTATTACTCATGTTCTCTTTATCTTTTCAGTAGTTCAAATCCCTCATAAGCCCATTGCATCTTTTCCTTTGAGTTCTGGAATTGCCCCTGCATCTGTACATTTCCCATGTGTGTGATTTAGCTCGAATGGCGTTTTGTTGCTTGCAACCCAAGTGCCTAACCCTGTAAGAAGCACGGCAGGGATCCAGTGTTTATTAAAAGCTTACTACCTGCGAGGTCATTTACATAAGTTTACGGATTTAATTCGTCTGAGCTCCCTGGGAGCATCAAGTTCAAAGCACTTAAGTGATTTAAAGAAGTTTTATGGACTCTAGAGCCAAGCTCTTTCGCCTATCAGGCGTCCTCAAACTATGGCCCGCGGGCCACATGCAGCCCGCTGAGGACATTTATCCGGCCCTCCAGGTGCCACTGCCTTTCCTGCTTAGCAGCCAACTCGTCCCGGGCCCGCAATGCGCACAGGAATTTGTTCATAGTTTTGTTTTGTTTTTTAACTATAGTCCGGCCCTCCAACGGTCTGAGGGACAGTGAACTGGCCCCCTGTTTAAAAAGTTTGAGGACCCCTGCATCATGCTGTAATCTACCTCAGAATTTAGAGAAAAAAGAAAAGGAAGAAAACACTCAGGAATATTGCTCAAAACAGACCTTTCTGAGTAATGAGGGTACAGGTAAAATATGATGACTGCTGTTTGCTTCTAAAACGTATCACCACCCCCTCTAAAGCATTGAGGAGTAAGTGCCTATTTCTTTATGACCCTGTGTACCTGGTGACTGTCACAACTTGTGCAAATCAGAACAGAGCCTACCTTTTTGAAACATGTAGGAGTTAAGCAAGAAATGGAGAAAGAGTAAAGAAGAGAAGCCAGGACCTGCAGAACTGCAGCGCATATCCAGTTGTACATTTATACTGCTCACAAGGTACTGACTCTGACCAAATGAAAAAAAGCAAGTTAATTGTCAGGGAGACAGAGATCTCACTACAGAAACCCAGGAGAGTGGGCCCCAGAGAGGCAAAAGGGGAAGCCAAAGCAAGGAAACCTGGGCAGTGGCCTGCGCACATCTTCCCACCAATGTTCCGTCCGTCCAGGTGGTCTGACTGCTCTCTGTCCCATCTTGGTGCATTTTGGCCCTGCTCTCACTGCCAACTAGCTGGCTTTCCCACTGTACCTCATAGGTTCCGTTACTCATGGCATCTGCTTTCTAGTGCCTTCTGCATACTGACAGCTCCTAGCCACTTCTGTTCGTCAGGATCCCAGATGCTCCACTTCGTACCTTTCAACTTGACCTGAGACCTTTAGCAATGCAGTGGGCTCCATGCTTCCCAACACAAAGTCCCAGGCCAGAGCTTGATGCCTGAGCTCATCTTTACTTTGGCAGAAGTTGTGTTTGTTTGTGGGTGTTTTCTCCAGACCCTCTCATACAGAGCTGCCTAGTCCATGGATCTCCAGTTGTGCTCATCCCTGGTCCATACAACTCTGGGTAGTGGCGGGGAGAGGAGGGAGCAGTGGAGCCAGGACACACACTGTAGAAACTGCCATGGCTAAGGCTGCCTCTGACCAGAGGCAGTGATGGAAAAGGGTGTGGCAGTGCCAGGAAGAGGTGCTTGGTCTGGGTTTGGCTTGAAGTCTCTCCGTGTATTAATAAAACAACAGGTGGCATGTGCCAGCCCTTAATATGTGGTTGTAACTATTCTGAATGGCTATGTACATGGTCCTGTCTACTGCTAATAATAATTTTATGGACAACTGCGGCACCCACGGAACACCTGCGAGCCCCAGAACACCGGTCCCCAATTGGCGCAAACTCGCGGATTCAGAGGAGCTCTACACTCCACCACAGAAAGGTCAGATTTTGCCTGGGATAAGGAAAGAGAGAACTACATAACCAGACATCTGGAGAAGAGACACCATGGGGAGACAAAGAAACAGCCCGCATATGAAAGAAAAGCAGGCATCACCAGAAAAAGAAGTAAATGAAATGGAGGCAAGTAACCTTCCAGAGAAAGAATTCAGAGAAATGGTCATAAGGTGGCTGAAAAGAATGGAAGACAAATTCGACAATATGAGTAAGAACCAAGAGGAAATGAAGAAGAACCAAGAAGAAATAAAAAATGACATCACTGCTGTAAAGAACTCAATAGAAAGCATCAAGAGTAGACTAGAAGAAGCAGAGGACAGCATCAGTGAGCTAGAAGACAAGATGGGAAAAAATACCCAAGTAGAGTAGCTTCTGGAAAAAAAAATTAAAAAGCAGGAGGAGAGCCCAAGGGAACTTTGGGACAACACGAAATAAAACAACATCCGCATAATAGGGGTTCCAGAAGGAAAGGAAACTGAGCAAGGAATAGAAAACCTGTTTGAAGAAATAATGACAGAAAACTTCCCTGATATAGGGGAGAAAAAACCCACACAAATCCAAGAAGCTCACAGAGTCCCAAGCAAAATGAACCCCAAAAGACTGACGCCAAGGCACATTATAATTAAACTGGCAAACACCAATGACAAAATAAGAATCTTAAAAGTGGCAAGAGAGAGACAGAAAGTTACCTACAAAGGAACCCCCATCAGACTAGCAACTGATTTCTCAACAGAAACTCATCAGGCCAGAAGGGAATGGAATGAAATATACAAAGTCATGCAAAGGAAGGGTCTGAATCCAAGAATACTGTACCCAGCAAGGCTATCAATCAAAATTGAAGGTGAAATCGGGAGCTTCACAGACAAAAAAGGACTAAGGAAATTTATTACCACCAAACCAGCAATGCAAGAAATGCTAAAGGGTCTGCTGTAAAAAAAAAAGAAATAGGAAGTGAAGAAGGAACACAGGGGTAAAGAATAATTTTATGAAGAAGAGCCCCATTTTGAAGTAGTGTTCTATTTTAGAGATGAAGAAACTGAGACAAAAACAGCTTACACTCTTGACCCCTACATAGATTAGGGGTTATTAGGAGATGTGCCATTTAGAAAATGAAACAGAGAAGTTATTTCTTGTGTTTGGTTTCTGATCCTTGATGAGACTTGGGTATTTTTCAAGCACCTAAACAAACAAGCAAAAAGCCAAGGATGGAGGGTGTCCCACCATAAAAATGACATGGCAGTGCCCTCCGCATGACAGTCAGGCTCCAAATCAAGGACCTGACCCAGAGATAGTCTGCAGGAGGGTCATCTTTCCAAAAAGATTTTGGGAAAATGGACTCAGCCGAGCAATGGAGGTATAGGTGGACCAGGACACTCAGGTCTCCCTCTTCCACCTGGATCCTGGTTGTTAAAAGGGCACAGGGAAGGCCAATTCTGCTCCCACCTGACCGTAGGATGTGATATATTCTCCTCCTCCAAGAAGACTTCCCAGATATTGCAGGACCTCTCCTGCCTTGGAATGCTCATTTCCCTTATTTTGGGCCAATACCTGAATACTATCCACAAAATAGGAAAAGAAGAAATAATTGTGGGTCCAATGTCTGAGCCACTCTGTGACGGCTTTCCCTGTGGCAGCAGCAGGGCACAGCTGAAATATCAGCACTAGCAGTTGGCTCAGATGCCCAAAGCCAAAGTGGCCATGCGTCTGGGGCTCTTTGCAGTCTTCGCTGCGGTGGCTGCTGTGTTCTCTTCTGTCTGGTGCTCGGATCCCTCTCCTTTCTCTTTGGAGGGAGGGCCAGGTCCTGGTTCTGAAGAGGCTGGGGGAGCTTCGTGGCCTGGTCCATGTGCACTGAGCCATCAGCGGGAAGGGAGGGCAAACAGCCAAGATACAAGCTGCCAAGTGAAGGGAAAGGAAACCGAATACCATAAGGAGACTGCGGCGCCCACTGTGCATTTGGCAGCTCCTCCTGACGCAAACTGGGAGCTGGGGAGCTGGCCTTCCTCTCAGCCGCAGCAAGTGCCTCCTGTGGAAAGGGGGTCGTCTCCCAGCCTCTTGAACACAGGCTGGTGATGGCTTTCAGGCTGCAGCCATACTGCCTTGATATGAAGAAATGTGCAATCATGTGCAAAATCCATCCCTCGTCCTGTCTCTCCCTGCCCAAGTAGTTCCTACTCTATTTCTACCAACTGCAATTCATCAACCGGGAGAATGCCTAAGAGGCGCTTTTGTCTTCCTCTCAAAATTTAGAGTATCTTTTAATGTATTTGTATGCATGTGTTTTCAAGGAACCAATGCCCTGCAGAAGCAGAGTCACATATTTCATGACTATGTTGCATACCTGTCTATCAGCTATAGAATCAGAACATGTAGACTTAAATCTTGACGTGGTGTGTGTGTGCGTGTGCATGCACATGTGCGTGTGCGTGTGTTTTATTAAGATCAAATCTCTTTCTGAGCCAGAGGATGTCTGTCTTTCAGAAAAGAACCACTGAACTCAAGTAAGATTTTTGTTACTGGTCTTTTATTTTTGTTTTATTTTTAATAGCCCAGCGTTATTCTCTTTGGAAGATTTTTTTTTTTTAAATAGACACCTATATATCTTTTCTTCACTTCGTCCAAGGTTTCTGAGCCTTGCACATGTGATGCTTTGGGCTGGACACTGTGTTTGAAGGACGATCCTGTGCATTGTCGGGTATTTAATAGCACCTCAAACTCTGTCTACTAGATGTCAGCTCAACTCCTTCTCTCTCTCCCCTGCCTGTGACAACCAAAAATATCTCCAGGCATTACCAAATATTCCCAAGGGGGCAAAAGCACCGTTGGTTGAGGACCCCTGACCTAGAGTAAAGGCACAGGGCTTGTACACAGTAGGCACTCAATATGTAGACTTAATTGTGAATAAACAAAACAGTATTTCCCACTGTTCCTGAGGAAAATGCATAGCATCTAAACTTGGCTCTTTTGGTTAATATGGCCTGGCCATCACTTCTTTTGCAACTTGGTTCTCAAACCATGCACTCCCTCCTCTCTGCTCCAGCAGCATGCCCTTCTGCCAAGCTCATACCTCTGGGTATAATGACCTTCCCTCACCTTGTACACTCACTCCTGTTTGTCCTTTAGAGTTCAATTGAGTGACACTTCCTCAGGAAAATGACAGGGAGGTCTTCCCTTCCTGGATTCCAGCCCTTATTACAGCTACTCTCCTACCTCAGGTCTCTCCTCCTTCACTCTTGTTGAAAGTTTACATTTGTCCGTGAATTTTTGATAATGGTCTCTCTGCCCTGCCTGGCTGTAAGCTCCCCCAGGGCAGGGACCAGGACCAGGGGAGTTTTGCTTTTAGATTCCCGTTTTGTCACCATTGTTGTCCAGCACCCAGGACAGATCTTGGATCACCTTGAGGTAAAGGTATTTGAATAAATGATTATATGATTGAATGACCCTGAGGACTGTTTCCTAACAGACTGACAATTGAAAATATCTTACTTCCTTGTTCCTGTCAGCAAAGAGATTTTAATTCAAATAGATGCTGATTCCCTTTTATTTTAAAGCTGTCCTTTTATTTTAAAATCTTGATTTAGGTTAATCCATTCAATTGCAAGAATTTGCACATGACAATATGGATTAGGACAGTGCTTCTCTAACTTTAGATCGGCACACCCAGAGGGCTTGTGGAAACAGACCAAATTGCTGAGCCCCATATTCACGGTTTCTATCAGCAGGTTGGGGGCAGAGCCTGAGAATTTGCATTTCTAACAAGTTCCCAGTTGATGCTAATAATGCTGCTTGGAGTACCACATTCTGAGAACCACTATCCTAAAACAAGCAGATCCATAGAAAGCTGGTGGGAGTTTGGGCTTATTTTAGTGGTGGCTTTTCTGCAAAAAACTATTCTAATAATTATTTTATAGGAAACTGGGTTATCAAATGATGAAATGGAGGACCATGACCACACAGCTAGCTAGTAAGCTGTAGGGTCAAGAAACAGATTCTTCCCTCCCCCGGACCCTTTTTCAAATTACTTTTTATTTTTCAATTAGAGTTAACATATAATATTATATTAGTTTCAGGTGTACACTGTAGTGATTAGACATTTTACACTGAGTGGCCAGATTATTATGATCTCTGAACACATAATAATCTGGCCACTCAGTATATATATTAGAGGCCTGGTGCATGAATTTGTGCATGGGTGGGGTCCGGCCAGCCTGGCTAGGTGGAGGGGACATAGGCAGTTGGCCGGCCTGCCTGGTCGAGGGGACAATTTGCATATTAGCCTTTTATTATATAGGATATACACTGAGTGGCCAGATTATTATGTGTTTAGAGATCATAATAATCTGGCCACTCAGTGTATAACATACTAATGATCATCCCAATAAATTTCATACCCATCTCACATCATGCATAGTTATGATATTATTGACTATATTCCCTATGCTGTACTTTATATTTCCATGACTATACTGCTACTACCAATTTGTACTTCTTAATCTCTTCACCTTTTCATCTCCCTCCACCCCTTCCCCCCTCCCCCCGGCACCAAGCACTCTCCCATCTAGAAACCATCAAAATGTTCTCTGTATCTGTTTGTTAATTTTATTTAGATTCAATTGTGTGTTTTTTTTCAATTGGAATTCATTTTTATTTTTTATTTATTTATTTTTTTATTGATTCAGGTATTACATGTGTACATATCTTCCCATGATTCAATTGTTGATAGATATGTTATTTATTGCCATTTTATTGTTCATGTTTTTATCTTTTTTCTTCTTCTTGAAGAAGACCCTTTAATATTCCATGGAATACTAGTTTGGTGGTGATGAACTCCTTTAGCTTTTTCTTGCCTGGGAAGTTCTTTATATGTCCTTCAATTCTAAATGATAGCTTTGTTGGGTAAAGTAATCTTGGTTATAGGTCCTTATTTTTCATCACTTTGAATATTTCTTGCCAATCCCTTCTGGCTTGCAAAGTTTCTGTTGAGAAATCAGCTAACAGTCTTATGAGAGCTCCCTTGTAAGTAACTAGCTGCTTTTCTCTAATTGCTTTTAAGACTTTCTTTTTGTCTTTAACCTTTTATGCTTAATTATGATGTAGCTTGGTGTGGGCTTCTTTAGGTTCATCTTGTTTGGGACTCTGCACTTCCTGGATTGTGTGTCTATTGTCTTCACCAGTTTTGAGAAGTTTTCTGTTATTATTTTTTCAAACACGTTTTCAATTTCTTGCTCTCTCTCTTCTCCTTTCAGCACCCCCATTATGCAAATATTGGTACGATTGAAGTTGTCCCAGAGGTTCCTTATCCTATCCTCATTTTTTGGATTCTTTTTTCTTTTCACTGCTCTGATTGTGTGTTTTCTGCTTCCTTATATTCCAAATCCGGATTTGATTCTTGGCTTTATCTACTCTACTGCTGATTCCTGGTAAATTATTCTTCATTTCAGTTAATGTATCCTTCATTTCTGACTGTTTTGTGTGTGTGTGTGTGTGTGGTTTTCATGTTTTTCTTTTTATGCTGTTTAAGTTCTTACTGAGTTCACTGAGCATCCTTATAACCATTGTTTTGAATTCTGCATCTATTAGATTGCTTGTCTCCATTTTGTTTAGCTCTTTTTTTGGAGTTTTGTTCTGTTCTTTCATTTGGGACATATTTCTTTGTCTCCTCATTTTGGCAGCCTCCCTGTGTTTGTTTCTATGTATTAGTTGTAGATTCTGTGTCTCCCAGGCTTGGCTTATGTATTAGGTGTCCTGTAGGAATGGCTGCCACCACCATTGGAAGATCACCTGTACAGGGTTCAGGACTTACTTCAGTGGGGCTCTGGTGCCCATTGAGCCTGCCCTTGAGTGTGTCACTTGTGGAGGTGGTTAGGTGGTGCTTCCATGTGGTCTGAAGCTATCCACCAGGTGTGGCCTCCCAGGAGGCACAGGCCAAAGTCAGCCACTGCCTGTGTTCTACCTAGGGCCTCCCAGCATAAGCAACAAATTGATCTATAAATGGATGCTACTTGTGGTGGGCTTGGAGGTGCCCAAGAGAGGAAAAACTTTGAACCAAGGTTTGCTGCCTCTAGTGCTAGGCTGGGACCACTTAGTGAGAGGTATAGGGAATGCCGAGTCTAGATGCTGCTTATTTGAGAGATTTTAGGAAAGTCTGAACCATGAGCCAAGACAGGCCATTCAAATGGAAAAGCCACTGGAAACAGCTTGGGTGGGCTGCAAGTTGGGTGGGGTTGGGTCTTGGAATCACCAGGGTGGGGCAAACAGTGATAGCCCGGTTGATGGAAATTCAGATATGGCACTGCTTGCCAGGTCTGTGCAGGGAGGGCTCAGCAAAGGAATAATAGCCCCTGCTAGCACTTTTGTACCTCCAGCCCTGGCCCTGATGCCAGAAAATTCAGTTCCTCCCTTATGTCCCTGTGCCCTTCATGCTGCTGCCCCAGTACTGGAATGAGTCTTTTTTCTTTTCACTGCTCTGATTGTGTGTTTTCTGCTTCCTTATATTGAGTAGATCTGTGAGTGGGCCCTTTAAGAGGAACTCCAGTAGCCTCTGTCTCACTTAGTCACAATCCCCGTGGGTTTTTAGAGCCAGAAGTTGTGGGGACTTCTCTTCCTGGCACTTGAACCCTTGGCTGGGAGGCCTGGTGTGGGGCTGGGAGCCCTCACTTCTCAGGGGGGACCTCTGCAGTCAAGATATCCCTCCCAATTTATATCAGCCACACGTGGATGTGGGACCAGCCTATCCTGCATCTCCACCCCTCCTACCAGTCTTAATGTGGCTTCTTTTATATATCTTTAGTTGTAGGACTTCTGTTCAGCTAGATTTCAGGTGGCTCTGAATGGTGGTTGTTCTGTAGTTTAGCTGTAATTTTGATGTGGTCCAGATCCATTTCTGACTGTAAAGCCTGCACATGCCCATGTGTCTCTTAGTTGCCTAATGGTGAGAATTGCTGGAGGCAGTTGTTAAATATATAGGTGAGTTTTTCAGTGAAACAGGTTTGGGAAACACCGCACCAGCTTTACCTCCCACCTCCCACTCTGAGTTGCAGCTTCGTGGCTGGGGCTTCCCACGACTCCATCTTCTCCCCCAACCACCTCCAGGCAGTGCTGTCATTCAACTGTGATACAAACCAACCTACTTGGTACTTCTTCAGCTGGGATCGCTCCAGAACTAAGCAATTATGCAAAGATGCAAGGTAAAAAGGCCTTTTTAATTTATTTGTGAGAATCAAACTTTATTCCTTGGTAAGCAACTTAAAACATGAAAAAACGGAGCTATTGTAGATGTGTGAGAGTAATTGTGCATGTGTGCACGTATTTAAGATGAATTAATTATTCTTCATCATACAGCCTTTCTTTTCTGCTGCTGGAGTAATATTTGTGCTGTTAGGGCAATTTGGTGACAAGTTTAAAATGCTTTCTGGCTCAGATAATGAGAAGATTATCATCACTTCCAGGGAAACAGCAAGGACACCCAAGGATAATTCACTATTGGGTTTGAAGGTCCCTTTCATCCTGAAAAGCAGATAGAAAGGCAAGTCAGTCAGAGTTCAGTAGCCCCCTTATCTGCAGTTTCATTTTCTGCAGTTTCAGTTACCAGCCATCAACCTTGGTCTGAAAATATTAAATTGGAAAATCCAGAAGTAAATAATTCATGTGTGTTTTTAAATTAATTTTTGAAAGAGAGAGAGGAAAGGAGAGAGAGGAAGAGAGATTTGTTGATACACCTATACATGCACTCCTAGTTGATTCTTGTATGCACCCTAACTGGGGATTGAACCCACAACCCTGTCACATCAGAATGATTCTCCAACCGACTGAGCCACCTGGCCAGGTCAATTCATAAGTTTTCAATTGTGTGCCATTCTGAGTAGCATGATGAAGTCTCACACTGTTTTGCCAGGAATGTGAATCATCTCTTTGTCCAGTGTCTGCTCCATACAAAGATGCTCTTAGGAGCTGTCTTAGTGATCAGATCAACTGTCCTGGTATCACAGTGCTTGTGTTCAAGTGGCCCTATTTTACTTAATAAAGCCATATTTACAGAACTTTTACTACAGTACATTCTTACAATTGTTCTATTTTATTATTAGTTATTGTTGTTAATCTCTTAATGTGCTAATGTATGAATTAAACTTCATCATAAGAAACCCATAGTAGAAATAGGGTTCAGTACTACTCATAGTTTCAGGCATCCACTGGGGGTCTTGGAACATACCTCTTTCAGATAAGGGTGGACGACTGAACCTAATCTCAAGAAGTTACAATCCGGCGGGGCTCAGGTTGCCAGCTAAAATGCATGATGCCCAGTAAAGCTGGAATGTCGGATAGCATAACTCATGCAATACCTAGATATACTAAGAAGATGATGAATTGTTTAACTGAAATTCAAATTTAACTAAACAATATAGTCCCCTCCCCTCAAATGTAACCTTAAATCTAGCAAGCCTAAGTGGGACAAGAGGGCAAGTGCCCATACAATTATAACACAATTCCAGTGCTGCTTGGACAATGAGCGCTACTTGAATGGAACTACTGAGGAAGTGGTTTGAGCCTGAAACTGACCGTAAGTGTAAGAACTCCCAACTTATGTTCCACAGTTCATTCACACATATATGTATTTATGTATATACTAGAGGCCCGGTGCACGAAATTCGTGCACAGTGGGGTGGTGGTGTCCCTCAGCCCAGCCTGCACCCTCTCCAATCTGGGACCCCTAGAGGGATGTCCGACTGCCCCTTTAGGCCCGGGATAGGGCCTAAAGGGGCAGTCGGACATCCCTCTCACAATCCAGGACTGCTGGCTCCCAACTGCTCATCTGCCTGCCTTCCTGATTGTCCCTAACTGCTTCTGCCTGCCAGCCTGATCACCCCCTAACACAGCTGTGGGCAAACTACAGCCCACAGGCCGGATCCGGCCCGTTCAGCTGTTCTATCTGGCCCGCGGAGCCGAAAGAGCAGAGGGTTCTCTTGCTCTCCCCTCCGCTCCTTCACCAGCAGCAGTGTTAACATGGCAATGTCGGGAAACACGGCCGCAGCTCCTTCTTCTGAGTGGGCGGATTTATATCCGCCCATTCAGTGGAAGAAACAACCTCTCAATCTTCCAGAGGCTCCTTGTAATGCCCCCGGACGCGTCCCCCGACATCACCCTGGGAATGCGTAGACACATTATCGTGGTGATGTAGGGAGACACGCCCCTGGAGAGCACAGTATCAGAGCATTAGCTAAAAAGGAGACCAACAACACTGTTCCCACTGAAGTTGATGTTTTAAAGACCAAAAACCTTTCAACCCAGTCTACATTGCCATCTACATCTACATCCCGGGCGTAATTTGGAAGTTGCACTAAAGAAAATGTTTAATTTACTGTTTACACATTTTGTTCTTTTCTATTTGTTTTAGTTTTAAATTATTTTATTATATTTAAGTTTAATTTGAAAGGCTTTTGTACCTTTCCTTTGTTAGGCAATTTTATTTTGCCTTTGCCATCTTCAATATAAGGTATGTTATTGTGCTATGATTCCTCCATTTTTTGAAGTTTCAAATTATAATAATTAGTGTTTACATTCTTCTTGTTAAAATGTTTGAAATGAATAAAACTATTGAAATAAAAAAAAAGACCATACCCTTTTATGTAATGATGTTTACTTTGAATTTATATTAGTTCACACAAACACTCCATCCATGCTTTTGTTCCGGCCCTCCGGTCCAGCTTAAGAACCCATTGTGGCCCTCGAGTCAAAAAGTTTGCCCACCCCTGCCCTAACCACTCCCCTGCCAGCCTGATTGATGCCTAACTCTCCCCTGCCAGCCTGTTTGCTCCTAACTGCCTTCCCCTGCAGGCCTGGTCACCCCTAACTGCCCTCCCCTGCAGGCCTGGTCACCTCTAACTGCCCTCCCCTGCAGGCCTGGTACCCCCCAACTGCTCTCTCCTGCAGGCCTGGGTCCCCCGCAACTGCCCTTCCCTGCAGACCCAGTCACCCCCAACTTCCCTCCTCTGCCAGCTGGATCACCCCTAACTGCCCTCCCCAGCAGGCTTGATCACCCCCAACTGCCCTCCCTTGCAGGCCTGGTTCCTCCCAACTGCCCTCCCTTGCTGGCCATCTTGTGGTGGCCATCTTGTGTCCACATGGGGGCAGGATCTTTGTCCACATGGGGGCAGCCATCTTGTGTGTTGGAGTGATGGTCAATCTGCATATTACTCTTTTATTAGATAGGATTTGTGCAGAGAATATTTATTGTGTTTCTACCAGGTGCCATCCCTGTGCTAGCCATTGGGCATTTAAAAATTAATAATGATGATAATAAAAATAACTAATAATTATCAACTGTTTAAGACAGGCAAGTACTAGGCTAAGCACTTTTGTTGCACTAATTTTATATTTTTCATAAATGTAGGAGGTGGGTATGATTATTATCTATTTTACAGTTGAGGAAAATAAAACTGAAAGAGGGTGTCGACCATCCTAAGAGCCATGCAGCTAATAAACAGTAGAGCCAAGACTCAAACCCAGATCTTTCTAACTCTGGAATCTAAATATTGAGCTCTTGTTTCCTACTGCATCTCCAGCGTGAGATTTACACAGTTCCTGCCCTCAAGCAGCTCACTCTCTAGAAGAGGAACTAGATGTGTAACTACAACTAAATACACAAGGAGAGTATGGTGATGGAAGATGGAAAATGGGTCAATCTCATCCAGTTGGTTTACTGTCCCCTTCCCTACCCCTTCCCTCCCCGCACCCCCCCATGCCGCCGCCCCCACCTGGGGCAACTGAGGGCAATTGAGTCCATTTCCACCTTCTGCTTTTACCACCCAACTTCTCTCAATTTGTCCACCTATGTGTGCCCTCATGTCTTCCCTTCCCACGGCAGACACGGCTAATCATACGTGAAGGAAGCCTTTCCTGCCTAACCTGCATGTACCTCAGAGGTCTTCTCAACACGGCCTTCAGTGTAGCCATTATTAATTAGATTTAGCACGTAAAGTACATATATATTGTCTGTCAAAGCTAATCTACAAGGATTCGTCTTATAAAGTGAGGCATGATGAGCTGGAATAACTGGCCTGAGGTCACACAGTGAGTCAGAGACAGAGGTCTAGGAGTCAGGCGTCCTCCTTCCTAATCCAGGGCTCTTGCTCCCACCCACAGCCTCCCATTCTCAGCTGGCCTGTGTCATCTGTTGCCAATCAAGGGAAATGATGATAAAAGGAGTTCAAGTAGGGAGAAAGGAAGTAAAATGCCAATTACTGAGTCCCGACAGTTGGGTGCCTGCTTGCAAGTTGCATGGGGATACAACTACAGAAAATGGCTTAATTAAAGCCAGATTCTGGTGAGAGGTTGGCAGTGTCTCTGAAACTCTTGTTTACACTTAAGTGCATGGAACACTATGCATTTATGTCATTGCTGGACCATATTTGAGTTGAGGAATATTAAATATTTTTTCTTTGTCAGTTTCTAACATGCTGCTCCAATTGACTTTCCTATTTACTCACACCACTCATTTATTTAGTCCACCGCTGCATTTCCAGTTGGATATTTGAAATATCACTTCCAGAAAATTCTTAGGCATTCAAAGAAAACTTAAACTACAAGCAAAGGCATAGAAGGATAGAAAGTATACACCTTTAAGATTAAGTACAGGCCTAGTCATGGTCATTTAATCCCATGGTGTAGTAAGAAGGGCCTTTAGAACCAAAAAGATTTGAAGTTTGCACCAAAATTCTGTCCTTGCCACCTGGGTGACCTCGGACAAGTTAATTAACCTTTCTGATCCTGGTTCCTCATCTCTCTCAGAGATGCAAGGTTGGTGTAAGGTGACAGAGACTGTATTGTGTCAGACATTTCCATTTTCTTGCTAAAATCTTATTTTTTTGTCTACTTTATGCTAGGGTCATAACAGCTGATAGCTAGTAAGTACTTAATACATTCTAAGCCACATGGGCCTCTTTGTGTGATCCTTGTAGGTGTGTTAGTTTGATTTCCTCACTGCACAAGTAATCAGGACCCAAAAGCAAACAGAGAGAGAGAGAGAGAGAGAGAGAGAGAGAGAGAGAGAGAGAGAGAGAGAATGAGAATTAGGCAATGTTCCCTGCCCTGGCAGGAAGTTGCATAGCACCACTTTGGTCACACTGCTGGTTGGAGCAGTCACAGCCCACTCAGGTATGAAGGGAGAGAATTAGGAGAACTAGGCACCACCTTGGATAGAGAGAGACAAGGTTCTGGGAGAACACGTGGGGCAGAATATTGCTGGGACCTTTTAGGGGAAATATAATCTTGCTGTAGAATATGAGTGTCATGAGGGCAAGCCTTGAGGTATGTTTTGTTCTCTATTTGGCCCCATTGTCTGGGAGGGAACTGACTCCCAGAAGTGCACAGCAAATGTTTGCTGAGAGAATACCAGTTTGTAAGACCTGTGACTTGTCCAACTCCTTATTTTATGGAAGATAAAACTGAGACCCACCGAACAGAACGGATCTGTGCAAAGGCAAAGCTGGAACTAAACCTGGGATTCCTGCTTCCAGTCTCATGTCCTTTCCATACCCAAATTCTGCCTCTCTTGGGAAAATCCGAGAGTAAAAACTGCTGTCACTCAGTGCATGGCGATAATGACCAGCTTTGGAGCAACCCTTCTCCCAGCTAAAAATCACGACTACAAATTGCTACTTGTTAAGAAACCTGTGTGAGTGCACCATGTTCAGAAATATCTGGAAACCAAGGGAACGATTATTGCAGAATTGCTCGCCCATGGCTCTAGCCCAGGGGTGGGCAAACTTTTTGACTCGAGGGCCACAATGGGTTCTTAAGCTGGACCGGAGGGCCGGAACAAAAGCATGGATGGAGTGTTTGTGTGAACTAATATAAATTCAAAGTAAACATCATTACATAAAAGGGTACGGTCTTTTTTTTTTTATTTCAATAGTTTTATTCATTTCAAACATTTTAACAAGAAGAATGTAAACACTAATTATTATAACTTGAAACTTCAAAAAATGGAGGAATCATAGCACAATAACATACCTTATATTGAAGAAGGCAAAGGCAAAATAAAATTGCCTAACAATGGAAAGGTACAAAAGCCTTTCAAATTAAACTTAAATATAATAAAATAATTTAAAACTAAAACAAATAGAAAAGAACAAAATGTGTAAACAGTAAATTAAACATTTTCTTTAGTGCAACTTCCAAATTATGCCCGGGACGTAGATGTAGATGGCAATGTAGACTGGGTTGAAAGGTTTTTGGTCTTTAAAACATCAACTTCAGTGGGAACAGTGTTGTTGGTCTCCTTTTTAGCTAATGCTCTGATACTGTGCTCTCCAGGGGCGTGTCTCCCTACATCACCACGATAACGTGTCTACGCATTCCCAGGGTGATGTCGGGGGACGCGTCCGCGGGCATTACAAGGAGCCTCTGGAAGATTGAGAGGTTGTTCCTTCCACTGAATGGGCGGATATCTGCCCACTCAGAAGAAGGAGCTGCAGCTCTGTTTCCCGACGTTGCCATGTTAACACTGCTGCTGGTGAAGGAGCAGAGGGGAGAGCAAGAGAACCCTCTGCTCTTTTGGCTCCGCAGGCCGGATAGAACAGCTGAACAGGCCGGCCCGCGGGCCATAGTTTGCCCAAGGCTGCTCTAGCCAGTGAGATTGGGATTGCCCCCTCTTGTGAGGTGTCAATGAATCAAATGCTGCGATGTTTTGAAGGGACCATTGATTGACCTCTGAATAAGATTTCAAGCAATTTGGGGCCAAAAAAGCAATCCCGTAGGGGACTCCTGCTGAACTTGGATGCAGCCCCTGCACCATATGTTTACAAAGTAACTATGAGGCTGGTTGCGACATTTTACTGCTCTGGTTTCAGAAGATGGCACCGTGTTAGGTCATCCAATTAAACTACTTCATTAGCAGGTTAGCTTTAGGTACCATTACAGGGAATCCAGAGCTGAAAGAGAATAAATCAAAGGTCAGAGAAAAACCCACAACAGCTTCCAATTAGAATACAGAGAAAATGAAAGATAAACAAGATAAAACCTGGGAGCAACAACGGAACAGTGCCACCAAGATCCCTGGATTCCAGCAGCCCCTGCATTACCTGCTGGCTGCCTGAGCTTTGCAAGCTGCTGAACCTCACTGTCCCATGGCTCCTATAATGGAGACACTCATAGCATATGTCCATGCCTTTGTTTGAATATCACAAAAATGAACAAATATAAAGCATTTATTTAGGACAGTGCTTGGGACATAACAATTGCTATATAAATGTTAGCTGTGAGCCCTAGCTGGTTTGGCTCTGTGGATAGAGCATCAGCCTGTGGACTGAAGATCCCAGGTTCAATTCTGGCCAAGGGCACATGCCAGGGTTGTGGGCTCGATCCCCAGTAGGCGGTGTGCAGGAGGCAGCTGATCGATGATTCTCTCTCATCATTGATGTTTCTCTCTCCCTCTCCCCTCCTCTCTGAAATCAATAAAAATATATTTTTTAAAAAATGTTATCTTTGGTTATTATTATGAATCTGAAGAGTTGATCATTTTTCAACAAAGAGTTGTTAGCATCAGCTGCCACCTAGCTAGCAGGTGGTGGAGCTGAGATGCAAACTCCAAAGTCCAGAGTTTGTTCTCTAGGTCTTGACATCCTCCACCAAGAAGGTTCATTTTTCCCTTTCCTGGGAGCTGCATTTGCAGTCATCATTTGTTTGAAAGAGCTACCCACAATGTGGTTTGATAGACGATTTCCCTACAGACACTGCAGATGGAGAGAGGAACGTGGGACTTCCAAAAACCAGTGTCTGAGGTTCACTGAGCTGGGAAGTTTCCCTGAAGTGAGGCTGTGGGAAACAGGATGAGAGGAAGCAGCCTAAGAACAGCCAGCCCTGGGCGACCAAAAGCTTGGCATAGGCCTGGGCTATCTGCCTCTTTTTAATAAAGGCCAAGGCTCACTCCTCCTGCTCCATCCCTGTGGTGGCTGGGTTAATGGTCTCCTCTGTGTTTGCCCATAATCTCCTCTTACTTCGATGGACATAGACAGACAGAGTCACCTCCTCTGTCTTCCTTGCTCAATCCTCCTTTACAGAGAGTAGCTATTGAGAGTTCAGGTGCAACTTCCTGCCTCTTCCCACAGAATAACTTCCAGAGTGAGCAGAAGTCTGAGTTGTCAGATGTGTGTTACTTTCTGCAAAACTGTATTGAGCTCTCATACTTGCTAAGTGTTCCACAGTATTCTCGGGACAACCTCATGAAGTAGGTGCTATTCCTGCACCCATTTCAATGATGAGAAAACAATGGCTGGAAGAAGGTGAGTAACTGCCTAAAGGAACAGGAAGGACAAAGGTGAGATTCCGACCAGGTCTGCCTAACTCCAAAACTCCTATGATCAAGATTTGGGTGAAACTGTGCCCGTAATCCAGACTTCTTACAGTGGCCTACAGTGCCCCACATGCCCTGCCCCCCACTTCCCTCCCTGACCTCCTCTTTCTCCCCTCCTCATGCCATTCCAGCCACACTGGCCTCCTCATTATTTGAAGATGCCAGGTCCAGCTCTGCCTTTGGCCATTTTTCTAGCTGCTCCCTCAGTTTGCAACATCTGTTCCCCAAAGATCTGCTTGAACTCAGTCTCTCAGCTCAAGTCTTCACCCACCTCAGATTATTTTGACCTGTTCAATACTAAAACTGCCTCCACCCACTCTGTTCTCAGCTACCTCGATTTTTTTTCTTTTTTCCAAACACTTATAACTTTCTTACATACTATATCATTTACTTACTTTTAGGTTTATTGTCTGTTTCCCCCACAAAATGTAAGCCCAGTGAGTGTAGGGATCTTTATTTAGATCACTGATGTATCCCAAACACCTGTAATAGGACCTGATGTAGTAGGTGCTCAGTAAATAGTTGTCAGATAGGATTGAATATCCCTTCCTGAGATGCACACATGACTTCTTCAACGTTTCTCTATTCTTTCTTCTTATCCTTAGAAATTTTCACATGCCTGAATGATGTCCTACAAAAATCTTTCTAATATCTCTGAGTATTTATTTATGGAAATTGCATACATTCTATTTACATTTATATACAGAATTTTCCTTCAGTCATTCAGGTTTTACTTCCTTCCTGCCTCCCTCTTTCCCTCTCCCTCCGTTTCCCCCCTCCCTACCTCCCTGCTTTCCTTCCTTCAAGATTTTCTGAGGCACTTACCATATACCTGGCACTCTATCTCTTTCTGGGGATGAGATAATGAAAATTGCACAATCTTTGACCTTTAGGGAATTACTTACTGTCTTACATCAGACTCACCAGAAGGAGACCCCAAGACTAGGATTCATGGGCAAGTGATTTATCCAGTGCTCCTAGGAGAACCAATGAAGCAATAGGGACCCAGGAGAACAGATGGAGTAAAAGCCAATCACAGGGGCCACCTCAGGAAGAATCTCAGCCTCACACTGGTCCTGTCAGACAGGACTGGACTTTAAATTACCTCTAGGAGCTTGTTCCCATTGGAAGCAGGAGAGCTGGCCTTTCACACCCCACACCATCTTGGTTGGTCCTGGTCTTAAGGGTGCTCTGGGGTGAAATAACCCCCAGCCACTTCCACTTCTCTACTTGAAGCAAGTTTGGTAGCTCCAGGCCGAAGTGCTGTAAGTGTGGCTCACACAGCAGACAGGGGAGGGGGCACAGGCAAAGGGGAATTCTAGGAAACCTGGCTGGAGCACCGACAGTGTCCACACCACTTAATTGTCTTTAACATTAAATATAGAACTTCATCACCTTCTATTTGGTTCTATATACTGTCTCCCCCATCTCATCACCCCAGCCCCCCACCCTGATGTCTTCCAGATTTCTCCCTTCTTCCCTGTAGGTACATTTATTGAACACCAGGAATGGACCAAGCACTGTACCAGGGGCTGAATGAACATCAGCCTGTCCCCATGGAGATAACAGCCTGCTGCTGTGTACTGAACCATGCATGTGTCTGTGTCATGTATATTTATCACATGAATGGTTGTCACATCAACCCCATTCAACATTTATTTTATTGAATACTTTAACCAATTAGAAAACATTCTATTACCTTCCTTTAAAATATGTTTGATTTTTATCTTTTTAGGTAGTCAGCACCTATTAGGCTGTTTAGAATTCCTCTCAGTTTTTTGTCACCTATGGATTTGTGCAATAACAAGTCATTAACAGAAGTGTTGACAGAATCATACTGGAGACATATATCTATACATGGACCTCATACAATTAAATACAATTAAATAAAACTTCTGGAAGCATGTGCATAATCCACTCCATCTAACTATACTATTGTTTTATTCACTTCTTTCTTTCTTTTTCTAAGTTTTATGACAAATTTTGGCACATGCATTTGATACAGTTCAGATATGCTACACCTAGAAGAAGATCGCAGAGAAAGAAGACCATCAAGGGAAACAGGATATAATATTTGGGGATTTAACAAGTTAATATACATAAAACACTCAGCATGGTGCCTGGCACAGAGCCTTCAGTAAATGTTAGCTACAGCTATAGCTGCCACAACTAACACTATTCCCCAGTGCTAGTAATTTATTCATTTTCTGCCTTTTCTCTAAAACCTTTGGCTGAATGAGGTAAGTCAAATTCACCAAGCCATTCATTGGCCTCTTAATTTTAACCACCCTGGTGTGTTACACTAGAAAGACTACACTTAGCTATTTGGCAATATTCATCATGGTGACTGATTGCCTCCCAAGACCTGGGTCTCCCATGGAGCTTCCACCATGAGCAGTGTCTCCCTGGGATGGTAATCTGTTTCTCTCCATAAGATTGCCATCTTCAGATGATTAGAAGTGCACCTGTGTTCTAAACCAAAGAAGTTTGTTAAAAACTTTACAGTGTGAAACATGTTTGGCTTAAACCCAGGAAAGGACAAAATGGTACACAGAATTTCTCATCAGCTAGAAATGGGTGGTGTGTTCAACAGGGCCAAGGGCCATGATCAAATTACCAACCAATAGACATGCAACAACACAGTGCCTGGCACACCGTAGATCACCAATAAATACACGTGAAGGCAGGCGAGGGTGGGTGGGTGGGAGGTAATCAACCAAGGACCTTGTTTGCATATATGTATGGCCCATGGACACAGACAATGGGGCAATGAGGTCCTGGGGCAGGGGGGTGGGGGGTGAGTTAGAGGTGGTTAATAGGGGGAAGAAAGGAGACATATGTAATACATTCAATAATAAAGAATTATTAAAAAAAATACATGTGGGGAGGATGAATGAAGGAAGGAAGGAAGGAATTAGATTATAATCAAACCCAAAGTTTCTAATGAGAATAATATTGCAGGTCTTAAGCCACTCTGAGTTCTTTAAGGATTAAGACAGGATATTAATTAATTGCTTAAAAACCCCAATTTACCAGTCTTATGGCTCCCTCAAGAAAAGAAAATCAGATTAGATTACAAATAATTACCTTAACAATCTTCCTCTAGGGATTTTTCTCCTTCTAATCCATACTACAAATAGCCACCAAATTAATCTTTGAAGTTTAGTCTTTTATGAATTTATTCCTAACACCACCTACATTTCTTTCTCTCTCCCAGTTTCTCCACTCATTCATCAAGTATTCAAATTAGACAATAATAACTATAATTCTAGGTAATATTTCCATTTCAATGGGCGTAAGTAACTTGTGATTTCTATGTCCAAGATAGAAATGTTTCAAAAATGCACTGTTTGATGAGAAAGACAAATTTCCCTCACAAACCATGCTACCCTTTCACTCTCTTTGCATGACAAGTTATTTAAACACTTAGAATGGTGGTCCCTGGAGCAAATAGCATCATCCAGCTTATTCAGATCCTCCCATGGAATATGGCAGGAAAATAGATTTATGCAGCTACTTTGAAAATAGAACATTTAGACTCAGAAAACTACCTCTTGTGGAAAAGCTAAATGTTGCACAACTCTCTTAGAGTAACTTGATCTATTAAGACCTTATGAAATAATTAATAATCATTTCCTAGAGAATAATATTTATACTAATGATAATAATACCTACCATTTATTGAGTACTTTTTTTTGTATGTCAGTCACTATGACAAAGATTCTAGAGCTATCAGTTTATTTCATCTTTACTTCTCTATGAAAGTTACCCTTGAAATCCCAGTTTCATAGATGAGAAAATTGAAGCTCAGAAATGTTGAGTAATTTTTAAAAATATATATTTTTATTGATTTCAGAGTGGAAGGGAGAGGGAGAGAGAGAGATAGAAACATCAATGATCAGAGAGAATTATTGACCTGCTGCCTCCTGCATGCCCCACACTGGGGATCAAGCCCACAACCCAGGCATGTTACCCTGACAGGAAATCAAACCGTGACCTCCTGGTTCATAGGTCAACCCTCAGCCACTGAGCAAAATGTTGAGTAATTTGACCCAGGTGAACACATGGCAAGAATGGAACGGAATTCAAAAGAAGCTATTTGACACTACCTCCTCCCTTTTAACCCCTCGTTTTATTGACCCCATATATTTCTTTAAATAGCAGAGAGTTGGAAAGAGAAATAGCATGAATATTTCAGTATTTCTTCTTTGAGTTGTTGTATAGACATGGATAACCACTGTATCAGACACTGTTAATCACTCTGATCAATAAATCAATATTTGACTGTTGACAAAGGAGAGGGGAAGGAATGCAATCATTTCTAGCATTGAACATGTATCAGGTACTGTGCCAAGTGCTTTCCAAAGTTATTTCTTTATGCACACAGTAGCACTGCCCAGCACTGTGCTTGCCACAAAATAAATACTCACTAAATATGTGTTGAATCAAACAGGCAACTTAATGCTTTAAAGTAGGAGCATCAGATGACAAATCTGAGGTGGGGTGACCCAAAGAGTCCTCTCTTAGTTACTGTCCACAAATTTGTAGT
Source organism: Plecotus auritus (assembly GCF_963455305.1). Classification (NCBI taxonomy): domain Eukaryota; kingdom Metazoa; phylum Chordata; class Mammalia; order Chiroptera; family Vespertilionidae; genus Plecotus; species Plecotus auritus. Next base: position 127,067,998 of record NC_137773.1, read on the forward strand.
CAGGAGAGCTGTGAAAATCTTCTTCACAAACATGTATTCTTAAATGGAAAAACAATAGTTAAAAATGTGAATAAATTTTTAGACTGGTGATATAGCTTAAGTTTACCTCTGTAAAGCACTAGAAATAGTGGCAAAAGTGTGTTAATTAACATGTGAAGTATGAATCAGATCTGTGATGAGTCCAGGGTAAATTTTCAGGGATTACGTGTGAAGGCAGAGTCCACAGAGGGTGGCTGGAATGAACACAGGGACATGAGGACATGAAGGGAGCCCCACTCTCTGGAGAGAATCCCAACATGAGAACCCAACAGCAATGGATACAAACTTGAAACACGTTTCCACAGACAGAGCAGATTGCTGACGGTTCCACCCACCACCCAATTAGCTGCAAAATGCTCCTCCTGCCAGCCCACCAGGGCCCCAGCTCATTCCAGGGGTCCATATGAAACCAGCTTCGGCAAACACTTGGCTAATGGTCATGCATCCCTTTTACCTTCACCCCATTATTTTTATTCTCCAAGTATTTGATGGTGATGGAGGAGAAAGAGAACCAGAAGCAGCTATCTTTATGTTTAGATTGTTTCATTCCTGGCTAACTGTAGGGTAATAGCAAATAGATACAAAGAGAACAACTCAGAAAATATTAAAGGTTTTGAAAATCCAATCCAGAAGACCAACTGTTCCCCCGTTTTACAGATGAGGAACTGGGGGCTCAGAGAAGGTAAGTAATTGCTTGAGGTCTTAGTGTGGGTGGCAGAGCTAGAATCTGAGTTCGGTCTCTTTGCTTCCAAAGTGCGTACTCTTAGCTTAATGTAAAGAGGATAACACAGAACACTTTCAAAATAAGTGTTCAATTTAGAATTCAAAACAGATGTTATGGAGAGGTGGTGACAAAAATCAAGCAGCAAGATTGATTTTGGACATTCTGCTTCGGCAACAACTTCAACACTTAAATAGTTGGAGCTCAAACAACAGATTGGGGCATGGAGCTTATGGGGTGCTATCAACAGATTGTTTAAAGAACCTCGTTAGAGGAAACTACTATCTATTTGTAGAGTACTGAAGGTGGAGAGGGGGAAAACCCATTTCACACAATCTGTCATGGTGGCATAAAACTATGTGGATACTTTGGAATTGAAGGTTTAAATTACTTGTACAATTAGTTAAGTCAGAACTAAGATTATGTGCTTACCAGCCAGAAACATGCCCTTCTTGGTGGTCATGACTGCCTACAGTCAAAGGATTCACATGAAGCCAACACACCAGACACATCATTTGCCACGTCTTAAGAGTCTTGAGGACTATTTTATCTGCATAGGAGCCACAGCAAACACAAAAGAAGCAATAATGCAACAACTCAACCTCACTCAAAGGAGTAAACTTTTATAAAATTCTGGGCAGATTACAACCTTTTCTAAAATAAAGACTGAGAAATTGTCAGAGGATGCAGAAAACTTGGGGCATGCTGGAGAGATGGGAGGCATAATAACTGAAGGCATTATAGATCCCTAAAGTGGATCCTGGAACAGAAGGAGGACATCAATGAAAAAACTTGGAACCCAATAAAGTCTGAAGCTTAGTTGATAACAACATGCCAATGTCAGTCTCTCAGTTTTGACAGTGTACCATGCTAATATACATTGGGGGGGAAATGAGTGAGGGATACCTGGGAGCTCTCTGTAACTATCTTTGTAACTTTTCTTACATGTAAAATGATTGCAAAAATAAGAAGTCAATTTAAAATACCTGGTATAGCCAACTGCAATATTTTTCCAGTGGTCTCCCAATTCAGCATTCTCTTCCCCATCACCATAGTAACAGGGTTCCCAGAGAGGAGGAAGAAGCAAGCAGGCAATGTGACCTTGGTTCCCAGTCAAGGACTTTGCCCACAGAGGGCTCCTCCAGAAAGTTTGTCTTTGTATGGTCAGTACTTAGTATCTCGGGCTATGGAACACCTGCCCATGAACATGGGAAGCATCCCAGTTTGTGCTGCTGATGGTCTTGGCATTTGAGGATATTGTTTAGTCCATAAGTGTGGTGCCTGGTTTCAAGGACTCAATGATCATAAAAATGTTTATAGTACATAAATGTACCCATCCCAAAGGGGAAAAGGCTGAACTTCCTAAGAAAAGACTTTGTGGGAAGACCCTGACCTTAGAGGGAAAGATTTCAAAAGTTAGAAAACTACCATGGTATCCAATGTAGAGATCAAAATGAAAGATAATTACCAGCCACATTCTAACTCTTCAAGAGAGAGGAAAAAAAAGACACAAAAAGCTCTCACAACTGGGAAAAGCCCCCAAAACATTTAGGACATAGGATGCTGTCTTCTGGGAATTCTATTATTTAACATCAATTAATTACTTACTAACTCCCCACTGTGTGCTAACTGGGCTCATGGATATACATGATTCTTTTCACTTAAAGAGTGGTTAACAGCTTTTAGGAAAAGTCTCTATAATAAAGTGCTCAACAGAAGTAACTGATTTGCTGAAATATATGTGATTCCCCAAAGTATGAGATAAAACAAAAAACTAAGATGCAACCTGCAGCATAAACTGAGAAAAGTCTGTAAGTTCTAATGTGGTAGACATCCAAATGGACTTTTGGTTTTAAATGTAAAGTGATACAGAATATTCTGTGATTTCCATTGTAATATATGTCTTACTGTAAATCAACAAAAAATATAATTTAAAGACTAAATTGCTCACTTCTTTACCTACAATCCAAATAATTAAATAAAATAATTTAAAATATTAAATAAATAAAATTTTAAGAAATAAAGGAGGAAAGAACATAAGAAAGAGAGAAAAGGAGGGAGAAAGGAGGAAAGAGGCAAGGGAGGAAGAGAGGCGAGAGGGAGGAGGGAAGAACAGATTTGTTCAGATACTTCCAGGGGCCTAATTTAATCCACCAGCATTTCTTCTCCCACTCAAAATGCTTAAACAGTGCTCTTCTTCCAGGAATACTGAGTTTGGGAAACACTCCCACAGTTATATAATGCTTTCTAAGAGGGAAGGAAAATAATAGATTTGTCTACTTGGTCCTTGTTAGGCAGTAACCATTCTACTGGTCTCATTGAAAATGCTATTATGAAGGAGAACGTTAGCGGACAACAGCCCAACCTCTCCCTTTTCTTGGATTTGTTATTGTTTTTGGTCATAAGATGTAGGTTCTAAAGATCAGAAGAATCTCAGCAGCACCTGTGCTGGCTTCCCAGATCACTGGCCAGGAGAACATTCAGGCACAATGTTTGCCTTAAAGCACCTTCCTTCCCCCCTCTCCCTTTATTATTGACTTTATTAGATATTTAAAAAAGTATAAGTTGTACAGTCATGCATTGCTTAACAATGGGATGCATTCTGAGAAATGCATTGTTAGGCGATTTCGTCCTCATGCAGTATTATAAAGTGCACTTGTACACACCTAGAAGGTCCAGCCCACTACTACACACTATGCTATAAGGTGTAGCCTATTGCTCCGAGGCTAATAAAGCTATACAGCATGTCACTGTACTGAACACTGTAAGCAACTGTAACACAATGGTAAGGATTTGTGTATTGAAGTATATCTACACACAGAAAAAGTACAGTCAAAATACAGAATAAATGGTAAAAATGGTGCACTTGTATAAGGCACTTACCACAGGTGGAGCTTGCAAGACTGGAGGCTGCTCTGTGCGAGTCCCTGCATGAGGCGTGAGTGAAGGTGATGGCCCAGGATGTTGCTGTGCACTATTGTTGACTTTATAAACACTGGGCACTTAGGCTACACTAAAGTTATAAAGAACACCAGATCAAAGCAAGCGCAAGAGAAATGATGCAATCAAAAGACATGATGTCTGAGGCTGCTGCTGGTGTAATACACACACGATTTTATATCAAACTTTTTATTTTTGGTAAGTAGAAAGAGTACACTTTAAAATAACAATAAAACAAATAGTAAAAAAGAAGAAACCAAGATGGCGGCATAGGTAAACACCTAAACTGCTGCCTCGCACAACAATTTCAAAACTACAACTAAAAGACAGAACGGACACCATCCAGAACCACAGGAAAGCTGGCTGAGTGAAAATTCTACAACTAGAAGGAAAGAGAAAACCTCACAGAGAATTGGAGGTACGGCAAAGGGGCTTTGTGCGCGCAGAGAGGAAGGGCGGCTGAGAGCCTGGCTGACTTTCTCTGGCGGAAGGGGGAAGGAAGCCTCTGACCGCACTGAACCCCAGTTCTGACTGCACTGAACCCCAGTTCCGGGCGAACCCCTGGGGACCCACGCTCTTACGGGGGGAGTCTGGACTCTCCGGCGGAGACTCGAGCTGGGAAAGGCAGAAGTCTGAAGGCGCACGCGGGCCAGTGCGCACAAAGGCTGCGGAGGTTGCCACAGGCTTTCCCTAGTGGAAGGGAGTCAGAGGCCCCTGACAGCACTGAGCCCCAGTTCTGACTGCAGTGAACCCCAGTTCCAGGCGAGCCCCTGGGGACCCACGCTCTTGTGGGGGGAGTCTGGACTCTCAGGCGGAGACTCGAGCTGGGGAAGGCGGAGGACTGAAAGCGCACATGCGCGCAAGGGCAAGGCTGACAGGAAGCCAAGACTGAGACTCCACCCCATCCAAGCTGAGCACAGAGGCTATTGCAATTTGGCAAGTCTAATCCTATAAGGCTGTCTCCAGCACCGAACTTCTCCCAGCATAGACACAGCTGATCCTTACAGCCAACTGGCCCGGAGGTCAATTCTTCCCAGTGATACCAACAACAATAAAGACTTAATTACAACAAGGCTGCACACACAGTCCACAAAGGGGTGCACCAAGAGTGTCCACCTCAGGTTAACTGGGGAAGCAGACCCACTGGGCCATATTGGAAACCTAGCACAAATATCTACCTTACCAACTCAGGGAATCAGTGAAAATGCGGGGTCAAAGAATCAGATCACAAACGAAAGAAATGGAGGAAAACAAACGACTGGATATAGAATTCAAAACCACGGTTATAAGACTTTTTAAGAATATCCTAGAAAAGGCCGATAAATATAACGAGACCCTCGAAGATATGAAAAAGGACCAACTAGAAATTAAACATACACTGACTGAAATAAAAAATATTATACAGAGACCCAGAAACAGAATAGAGGAACACAAGAATCAAGTCAAAGAATTGAAATACAAAGAAGCAAAAAACACTCAACCGAAAAAGCAAAAAGCAAAAAAAAAAATCCAAAAAGTTGAAGATAATATAAGAAGACTCTGGGACAACTTCAAACGTACCAACATCAGAATTATGGGGGTGCCAGAAGAAGAGAGAGAGCAAGATACTGAAAACCTATTTGAAGAAATAATGACTGAAAACTTCCCCGACCTGGTGAAAGAAATAGACTTACAAGTCCAGGAAGCACACAGAACCCCAAACAAAAGGAATCCAAAGAGGACCACACCAAGACACATCATAATTAAAATGCCAAGAGCAAAAGACAAAGAGAGAATATTAAAAGCAGCAAGAGAAAAACAGTTAATTACCTACAAGGGAGCACCCATACGACTGTCAGCTGACTTCTCAACAGAAACTATGCAGGCCAGACGGGAGTGGCAAGAAATTTTCAAAGTGATGAATAGCAAGAACCTACAACCAAGATTACTCTACCCAGCAAAGCTATCATTCAGAATTGAAGGGCAGATAAAGAGCTTCACAGATAAGAAAAAGCTGAAGGAGTTCATCACCACCAAACCAGTATTATATGAAATGCTGAAAGGTATTCTTAAAGAAGAGGAAGAAGAAAAAAGTAAAGAGAAAAATTATGAACAACAAATACATATCTATCAACAAGCGAACCTAAAAATCAAGTGAATTAAAAACCTGAGGAACAGAATAATCTGGTGAATATAATAGAATCAGGGGCATAGAAAGGGAGTGGACTGATAATTCTCAGGGGGAAAGGGTATGGGGGGTTCATGAAGAGAATGGACAAAAATCATACACCTATGGATGAGGACAGTGGGGGGGGGAGGTAAGGGCAGAAGGTGGGGTGGGAAATGGGTGGAGGGGAGCTATGGGGGGAAAAAGGAGAAATAATTGTAATAATCTGAATAAAGATTTATTTAAAAAAAGAAAAAAAAAACAAATAGTAAAGTTAATAATAAACCAGTAACATAGTCATTGATTCTATTTTCAAGTATTGTAGCACAATAGGTTTGTTTACACAAGCATCACCACAGACACGTGAGTAACACGTTGAGCTAAAATGTTATGACAGCTGCTATAATCTTATGGGACCACCATCATGTATGTGATCTGTAATTGACTGAAAGGTTAGTATGAGGTTCATAACTATACTTATCATACAAGTCAAACAAAAGTTAATAATATTTCCTTCCTTCCAAGCATCCTTCCTACTCTGAAGCTTGTTTTTTGTTTTTTTTTCATTTGACAATTATATCATGAACATCCCTCCAGGACAATACATACAGATCTAATTTACTTTATTTTTGCTTATACTTATGTAGTACTTCATGATATAAATGTGTGTCATAATGTAATCAACCTGCTCTCTATTGGTAGACTTTGTTTCTGCTTTTATTTTCCACTAGATCAATGTTACAATAAATATCTATATCCATCTATATCTATTTATATATTAGATATCTACAATTTTATATAGACATAGATGCTTTATTTCTGTAAAAGAGATACCCTGAAATGAGATTATTGTCTCAAGAAAGCAACCCACTTTCCAAGTCAGATGTAGAGACAATTACAAGTATCCATTGTTCCTCTTTTAATATTTGAGTCCCCTTGAGAATCATATGATAACATAAAAAGATAATGATCGAACACCCTGCACAATGTGCAACCAAGCAAAGTCCCCAACTGAACTTGATGGAAAAGCTTTTCATAGAGATTTTGTAAACCAAAGTGTGATGGTAACTTCACTAGGCCTTGAACCACCGTCGGCCATTCTTATCACCATGAAAACTTCTTCCAGGGAGTAGGAAAAGAGTTTTCTAGTAGTACCTTAGTCAGGGTGCTTGTCTCCTCCTGAAAATGCTAAGATTTATCCATCACTAATTTTTCCTATTCCTTTTTCAGGGGAGGAGTTGTATAAATAATGAGTTAGGGCCGATACAAATGACAAAGGAAAGCCATCTGATCTGCAGGGTGATGTAGCCCCCTGTGACCTCAAGAAGATTTACTAGGGAAGGGGAAAAAGGTCATTTTCTTAAATCAGAGCACATTTGAGATATTAGATTCCTTATAATGAACATCAATTTCTTTATGATTATTAATGTTATACCTCAACAGAATCTTCAGCACAGGGATGGCTATGAAAACAGATTAGTCCCCTTTGGTCTTTCCAAATGCCCAGTGAAGAAGAATCCTATCTAATAAAAGAGTAATATGCAAATTAACCATCACTCCGCTACACCCACAAGCCACGCCCACCAGCCAATCAGGAGCAAATATGCAAATAAACCCAACCAAGATGGCTATGGCCACAGAGAGCAGGAGGGAGGCTTGGTTTTCCCTGGCAATGGAGGAAGCCAAGCTTTCCGCCTGCCCTTGCCAGCCTAGGCCTCCACTCAAGGCTACAAAGTTTCAATGATAGAAGATACATAAATGAAAACAGAAATGGCGGCAGCCATGGAGCTGGAAAGAGCAGGAGTCTAGGGTTGCCCCCAGCAATGGAGGAAGCCAAGCTTTCCACACACCCTGGCTGGCCCAGGCCTCCATTTAAGGCTACAAAGTTTCAATTATAGAAGATACATAAATCCCAACAGAAATGGCTGCCACCACGGAGCAAGCAGAAGGCTTAGCTCCACTCCAGGCTACAAAGTTTCAATTGTAGAAGATAAATAAACCCCAGATACCAGGGCCTCAGCTTGGGTCACCAGGGGGCGTGGCCGGCCTGCAAACCACCCCAAGCCCCTCGCCCAGGCCTCCCCACGCCCCAAGGGAACCCCCACCCTGATCCTGGACACCCTTCAGGGCAAACCAGCTGTCCCCCACCCATGCACCAGGCCTCTATCCTGTCTAATAAAAGAGTAATATGCAGATTGACCATCACTCCAACACACAAGATGGCTGCCCCCATGTGGTCAAAGATCCTGCCCTCATGTGGACACAAGATGGCCAGCAAGGGAGGGCAGTTGGGAGGGACCAGGCCTGCAAGGTAGGGCAGTTGTGGGTGATTAGGCCAGCAGGGGATGGCAGTTGGGAGGGACCAGGCCTGCAAGGGAAGGTAGTTGGGGGTGATCAAGCCTGCAGGGGAGGGCAGTTAGGGGTGACCAAGCTGGCAGAGGAGGGAAGTTGGGGGCGACCAGGCCTGCAGGGAAAAGCATTTGGGAGGATCCCAGGCATGCAGAGGAGAGCAGTTGGGGGTGACCAGGCCTGCAGGGGAGGGCAGTTAGGGGTGACCAGGCCTGCAGGGGAGGACGGTTAGGGGCAAATAGGCTGGCAGGGGAGCAGTTAGGCATCAATCAGGCTGGCAGGTGAGTGGTTAGGGGGTGATCAGGCTGGCAGGCAGAAGCAGTTAGGGACAATCAGGAAGGCAGGCAGGTGAGCAGTTGGGAGCCAGCAGTCCTGGATTGTGAGAGGGATGTCCGACTGCCCATTTAAGGCCCGATCCTACTGGGATCGGGCTTAAAGGGGCAGTCAGACATCCCTCGAGGGGTCCCAGATTGGAGAGGGTGTAGGCTGGCCTGAGGGACACCCCCCTCCCCTGTGCACAAATTTTGTGCACCGGGCCTCTAGTTTCTGTTATAAAAATCTGAGCTAGAATCTTAACTCAGCCACTTTTGCTCAACATAATGGCAACTGTTTAGATTAGAACTCAGGAGACCCAGGTAACATTGAGTCATATAAACTCTCTGAGTTTACAGTTCCTTTTTGCAAAATGAGGCTGATACTGCTTCCTGCTCTCCTTACCTACTGTAGTCAATGGAATGAATAGCACACCTGGACGATCACTGAAACCCATATAAGGATAGAGCTTGAGCACACAGCCTGGAGTCACCCCATCTCTGACTGTACTGCTCCTCATTACCCATGAGCAATCTTGATCTCGTTACCTGCCCTCGGAGCTTCAGCTTCCAAAAGAAGATAACATACCTAATCTTACCACTGATTTAAGGATGAGATGGGATCATACATTCAAAAGTGCAAGCGCAGTGCCTGGTGCATCATGAGAGCTCACTAAATGAGAGCTGTTATTTGTAACGCGCCACTCCAAGGGGATAATTCCTTAAGGAAGCTCAAGCTTTCCTCTAAGGCCACTTATGCATTGTCTTCATTCAGTAGCTGCTTTTCTTCCTCTCCTGAGCCCTCTGTTCTTGCTAAGGCCCATTTGTCTTGTCTCTGAAAGATAAATAAAGGCCTCAGTGATAGAACCAAGGCTGCAAAAAAGGGGTGAGAACATGAAATCTAGCCTGTGGTTTGACACAGGCCACAGCAAAACACCACATGAACTGCTCATTGCTTTGCATCTCAGAGCAAACCAAGAGATCAAAGAGCAGCTAGGAGAGCCAGATGTAATTAGAGAAACTTCCTTCCATTTATTCTGAGATGCAGTATGTTGGTTTGGGGAAACTGAGGAATCAGCAATGTATTCCCCTGCCTCGCCTTTCACTAGCTTCCATGTCATCTTGATTTCTACTTATTGCCCTCAAATCAGGAAGTAGAGATTATTTGAATCAGTCACTTCAGTATAAGTATGGAGGCCTATTTTATTTTATTATTATTATTTTTTTTATTTTGGCTCAACTGGGGCTGGATTATTCTACCAGCTCTGGGGTAAGGGACAGCTCTGACTTTAGGTTGTATGGCCTGAGGGAGGTCGTTTGGCCCTTGTAACATGGTAATAGATTAGAGAACTGGGAGTCCCTTCTGGAATTACACAATTTATGGACACTACAAGTAGTAATAGTTATGATCCAATATTAAACTTCTGTTTTCTGCTTTGTAATTTCCTTCCTTAAGTTTATTAAATAACACAATCTTGTTATCATTGTGTTTTGGAGGGCTTAGAGAAGGCCCTCTGGTTATGCTTGGCATGCATAAAACAAAGAGGAAAACATATTGTAAGACGATGAAATGAACTAACCCATGTTGTGCTGAAAGTGTAGTTCAGACCAAAGAGGGGTGCCTTGAAGTCTCCAGGTCAGATTTCAGCGTGTCCCAGAAATTACCAAGGGAGGTGATCATGGTCTACTGAGTCTGGCTCAGGGTATTGTCTTGTCGGTCTTAAAAAGTTGATCCCACTGGAGAACTCTGTGTCATGTGAGTTATGTAATCATTATAACAGTGACTTCAGCAGCTGCCACTTCTTGGCTACCAGACACTGTGTCAAGAACACCAATGACGATGTAAGGTAAGTGGTCAATACCATTTTAAGTCCATTTTATAGATGAAGATCAGAGGCTCGAGCCACTTATTTGAGGTCCTTCCATAGAGGTATGTGGTGATGTGGAGTTCAGACCCAAGTCTGTATGTCTCCAAAAATGAGGCTTTTCACTGCACAGGCAGTAACCTTTAGGTTATCAAACTCAGACTTTATGTTCAGCCCTACCTTTGCCAGGGATTCCTGCCAACAATGCAGCCAGATTTTCTGCCTGAAAACTCCAAGTGGAACTTGGGGGAAGCATGGCAGTTATGAGCTATTGACTTCTGCCTGCTGTGACTGTAGAGATGCCCAGAGCAGTGTGTAAGGGGCGGGGCATGGAAGGGCATGGCTGCCCATTTGATGAGGAAGGACACTGAAGATAGGGAAGGGCAGTCAGCATGGTGAGGAGGGATGCTCCACTGAAAACAGTCAGTGCCCCCTCCCCATGTCAAGATTGAAAATGACATTTCGAATTCATCTACTATTGCCACCCAATAGAATTTTCTGTGAGAATAAAATTGTTCTGTATCTGCACTAGTCACCTGGGGCTATTGAGCACCTGAAATTTAACTAGTATACTAAAAAACCAAATGTTAACCTAATTTCAATTTAAATGGCCGCCTGCGGCCAATGACATATTGGAACAGTGTAGGTATTGACCATTTCTCTGCTGTCTAGTATGGTGTGCAAGTCAGGGAACTAGGTCCTGATCTCCATGTTCACACCCCTGAGACTTGGTTTAGGGGAGACTCTCCAATCAGGCTGCCTGGGCTGAAACACGGATCCTCTATTCACTACCGTGTAACCCCTCTGTGCCTCAGTTTTCTCATCTATAAATGGATATTAAAAACTGTAACTACTTCATAGGGTTGTTATGAGGATTAAGTTAGTTAGGGTTTAAAAAGTGCTTTACCATTTTGCAGCAGCATGGATGGACCTGGAGAGCATTATGTTAAGTGAAATAAGCCAGACAGTGAAAGAAAAATACCACATGAGCTCAAAAATTTAAGGATAATAAAGAACATTATAACCTGATGAACAAAAAGATAGATACAGAGGCAGAGAAGCATTGAACAGACTGTCAAATTACTTTGGGAAGGCTGGGGAGTGTTGGGGTGGGGGGTGAGTAAGAGATCAACTGAAGGACTTGTATGCATGCACATAAGCACAACCAATGGACACAATACACTGGGGAGGGGTGAGGGCATGTGCCGGGGGGTAGGGGAGGCTGGGGGAAGGTCAATGGAGAAAAAAAGGAGACATATGTACTACTATTTGTAATACTTTAAAGAATAAAATTAAATTAAAAAATTAAAAAATAATAAAAAGTGCTTTGCATAGTGCCAGAACCTAGTAAAAACTGAATAGATTAGTTAGGTGGGCATGCATTCATTCAACCAACATTTAATATGCCAGATCCTGTGCTCAGTTAAATGATATAAGGATGCAGAAATGAACTAGATTTATTGATATATTTTCTACCCTCCAGAAGGTGTTTTTTTTTAAAAAAAAAAAACAACAACACAACAACAACACTGCTGTATCTTTAGGATTTTTATTTCTTTTACTACCCCAATCCAGTGTGTCTAAATAGTATGCATAGATCAGCAGTATGAATCTAAATAGTTTGTATAGATTAGCAATATCTGCTGCGTGTGTGTGTATGTGTGTGTGTGTGATCTAGCATGGCACCTGGTCCATTGTAGGAACTTACTAAATCATAGAATTTTTATCTTGTTGAAAGAGTTTATGTGATATGCTTAGCTTCCTGTGCACTGAACTCAGTGGTAGGACAAGCAGGTGGTAGCATGATAGGGTTTGCCTTCCTGATTCTTTTCCCTTGGCCATATTTTAGAGGCTTAATGAGATTTGGGGGTGTGAGGGACCTGAGGGTAGTAGATGCTCCCCCAAATTCAGAAGTCCAGCAAGGGACTAACAGTCACCATTTGTTTTGTCTAATCAAGTAATATTAAGTTGTTTTTCTTTTTCCCCCAACATCCACTGATGTTCCTCTGAAGACCGAACACTTATTTTCCTTAAGAAACCACTCCTTCCTCTCGAAGTTCATGTCCTTCCGTGGGCGATTCTGTCTCTGAGGCTGAGCGTGGGGTTTTGGATTGCCTCATCAGAGCACTGCACACCCTTAGCCATGGCGATTAAACATGAGTGGCATCTGGCCCAAGTTAGTTCCAGGTTCAAGTCACAACTTTTGGAGGATTCTTGAGAAGAAAGAGTATTTCTTCCAAAGGACTTAAACTGAAAGGACATTGTCCGAAGTTGCCAGTGGACCTTATACAAAGAAGATCTGACCTTGAGTAAAGTCAACACAAGGTGAAGCAGAACTGAAAGAAAAGGAACGGAAGGAGTCTGATGGTTTCTCTTGAGTTCTGGACTGGTGGTGCCCAAAGCTCTATCACTGCACATTAGGGAGGTGAGCCAATACATTCCTTTCTGTGCTTAAACTGCTTCGAGTTGAGTTTCTATTCCTGTAACCATAGGCTGCTTCCTGTGCCATTTCCTCTGTGCTGAGTGTTTGCTCCCAGGAACTCTGTAGGAGTCGAGGCTAGATGACCTGCACTCTGCTTCCCTCTGGAGCCCTAATCATAACAGAGCAAATGGCCAAACTGCTCACGTGCTCGTGGCAGCAATTTTAAGGATGTCCTGTGTAGGACTGACCCTAAGAAGAGATTCTAAAAAGGCCTTGCTTTGTAATTTAAATTCTTAAAATAGCTGCAGATTGCGTATGAGAATGCCGCTGGGGTTCCTGACTTGCCTAACCTGGGATGGGGAGGTCAGAGATTCTCAGTGAATAAAAAATAGGCTGACAGCAAAACAAGCTAAGAACGAAATGCTCTCTGATCCTCACCAAGAATGAGTCAGGGCTCCACGGGGCAAATTAGTGACTTTGCAATTATCTAAGGACTTCTTAAAAATACCTTTAGCAGCACAGGAGGAAAGCTGACCCATTTCTGGGTCTGGAATCAATAGACTAATAAAAGGAATCCTTAAAAATAGCTTTCCTGTCTTAAAATATATTTCCCATTGAGCAGTAATCAGAAGAAAATTTTTATCTGGGCCCTGGCTCATTTTTTCTATGGTTTGACATAAGCCTTCGTATTCTGGGTGGTTCTTTGCCTGGACACTGTGCACAGGGACTCCATTCCTGAGTGGAGACTCCAGTCCAGGTTTCGCACTCTCTGTGGTGAGCAGCTGTTTCTCCCTCAGGTGGGGTAGGGGGCGAGGCCAGAGAGGCTCTCAGAGGTCACTTTGCCAAGAGGGATGCATCTGGTATTCACATCCTGTTTCCATCAAACTGCAACCTGGAAGCTAAGAGTAAGAAGCAGGGTCTGAAGTGCTGAGAATGATGACTTGAAGTAGGCCTAGGAAGTCCTACGGGAGGGAGGAGTGGCTGCTTAGATGATCCCGGAGCTGAGTGGACAGGAGAGGGAGGAAACCAGTCTTCAGAAAAGGGCAGATTCTTTAGGACTGGTGGTAATTTGTGGACAATGTCCTTTTCCTGGGCTTCGGTACTTCCTGATTCTGACTCCCTCAGAATGACACTGTCATGAAGACATTCTGTTCCCACCCCCCCGACCACCACCACCATGGGCTCTCTTTCCTACATATGTAGATCAAAATGTCTTTCTTCCTTCCAGGTTCTGTCCAGTACTTCCTGCACAAGTAATAATTTAGGATCTTGTCTCATCTTCTCTTGTGTCATCAGAATGAAAATTCCCTAAGGAGCATTTCTCTAACAGGGACATGGACCATTTGCACCAATTCTTTCTAGGGCATCTGACAAAAATGTGTATTTCAGAAATCAACCACAGACCAAATACATCAAAAACGTGGGGAATGGAGTCCCAAAAGTTCCATCTTTAAGATTATTTCCAGGCATCCTTTATGCACACTAAAATTGGAGAGCCATGGCCCAATGGTAAGAGCAATGTATTATGCAAAGTGGGCTTCCTATCACCAGACCCCTCCGATCTCCAGGGAAGGCCCCACATGAAGTTGTGGTGCTCAAATATGACTGAGTGGGAAAGTAGAAAAGAAAGGACAAAAGAAGTGGAAACCTGCATTTTCCTTCCCACCTCATTGCCAAAGCAATGAATCCTGTTTCTTCCCAGTTCAGGGGGAGAGACCTTAAAAATTCCAGAAGCTCCAAGCTCCTTCCTAAATTCAACTCAGAGTCACTTTCATGAATGCTGTGGTTAATGCTATTTTATGGACCTGGGAGGTTTGTCTCTCATGATACACAAGATGGCTCTGAAACTCACTTTATTGCAGAGCATAACGTGGATTTTTGTAATGGGGACAGAGGTGATTTCACAGCCATGCCTTCTGAGCTCCGAGGCTAAAATAATGCCCATGGGAGGGACAAAAGAAAAATGCAAAACTTGTGTCTTTCAAGATTTCTTAATATAAATTTGAAAAGGATGAAAAATAGAGGTTAATAACTACAAGTTACTGATGGGACATGGAGTATAAAATTAACAGATGCAAATTGCACAAAAGGGGCTTTCTAGGAAGCAGACAAAATAAGGTAAGAGTTGTCCATAATGGTATTTGAATGTTGTCTCATGGAGGCAATATAAAGGTGGCACAATGATGATTAACCCCACAAGTTCAAATATATTTATTCAGGAACCTTCCCTTAAAGTGAGAAGACTGCAAAAGAAAAAGAGAGAGAGAGAGAGAGAGAGAGAGAGAGAGAGAGAGAGAGAGAGAGAACCAAAGGAGAAGTCCTGCGCTATGCTGTTGCTGTAGTAGCTGTATCCATCAGTATGGAGAAAAAAACTAAGAGATGATTATGGTGAAATCAAATAGTTACATTTCTTAAACCTTATTTGAAATGATCCTTTGAAGTCCCATAGCAAAGCAAAACAGGGGCCTGAACCATTAGTATCTTGCTCAAGACACATGTATTTATTTATCAGGTAGTATGGCCAGGATCTGATCCAGGTTACTGTGGTTAAGGATTTGACTCATATCTTTTATTATTTCTTTATTTCTTTTTATCCTCATCTGAGGATACGTTTGCTGATTGTAAAAAGAGAAATGGAGAGAGACAGAGATGTCAGAGAAATGTTATAGGTGGGGTGCCCCTGTGTCCCCATCTGCTACTGGTGGAAGTGGAGTTCTTGTGATGTCATAAGGAAAGTGTTAGGTCTGATCAAATAATTGAATCAACACCCCCTCCCCTGGGAACTGATCTTTAGACCACTTCACAACTGACAATCCCTTTTGCTTAGACCACATTCCATTTGCTAAGACCATTATCTTTCCCGTCTGGACTTGCCCAGGATCCAGACTGGCCCAGAGAATCCCCTGCTGAAAAAGCCCACCTACAGTCCTTTAAAATCTCTGACTCCCTGCCCCTGGGTGCTGGTGCCATTTTGGGGCTCAGCCCGTATAGGTTTCCAGATGACCTAATAAATGTGTAATTCTTTACCACTTTCAGCCTCGTGAGTACCTCCTTCAGTGACTCTAATAGTAAGGAATTCCCAGAGACTCACACAGGAGGAGAAGTGATCTTTATATCCATGAAATTAAACCTCTGAGTTTCCAATGTTGCATTTTCCTCCATCCCACCATGGAAAAAGTCCAATCTTGTCTTCAGCAGGGCAAGAATTAAAGCCACTGCCCAGAGTCTCCATTCATATTAAAACACAGTCCAGTCCAGCATCCTGCATGCGGAGTCTGCATGGCCCTGGACCATGTGGCTGCTCAAGGCCGTATGGCTATGACTAGAGGATGGGGAGTGTGGGTCATGGAGCAAGAGAGAAGCAAGTAGGCAAGAGCAAAGCAAGAGAGAGACAACTGTGTGGGGATTATTACTACCAAGATTTCCTACACTTACAGTGCTCCACCCCCTGGCCAATTACCTTTTTCCCCAGGTTGGATGGACAGGCAAGCACCTTCCCTACATCACTCTGACTTCACTGTGCAGGTGTCCATCTCCCCTTTTGTTTGATCCCTCCCCCCAGTGATTTGCAGGGAATGTTTGCAGGGAATGGACCAGTGGTTTCCCTGTAGCTTCCTGATGAAGCAGCTAAGATGACCATGCTTACAATGTCTGGTCTTCCCTTTGCTCCCCTCCTACTATTAATACCAATAACTAGCTGATTACTACGATAACAAAACAGCAATGAACACGTGAGCTTAGAACTTCATTTGCCCATGATATACTGAGGTGTCTAACAAAACAAGTTCAAATCAAGACCACAAGATGCTTTGTTAGAAAAAAAATTAGAGAAAACTTATAAACCCCTTAGTGTCTATGTAGATTAAACAAACACCTCATTAATGAATGCTGTGTTCATCATCATTATCTCAACAACAACACTTATCATTATGAGCATTACCATTATTCCCCAGATAGGACAAATTTTAAAGCTTACTAACCTTAGCTCTCTAAAGCTCACAATAAAAGTCTAAATTAAAAATAGAAAAGTAAAGTGGGTTGTGAGTAGATTCAACTGCTCTAGGAAATTTCTACTTAGTTTAATGTTAGCTAGAGAGTCGCAGAGTCAGGATTTGAACCCAGGCCCACCTGATTCCAGTATCTGAGCAGATCCTTCCATGTACCATTCTGCTTCACATAGTTCTCCCTACCCAGAAAATGCCCTTTGCCCCTCTCCTTTTAGAAAGCTATCACCTTATGACCTTTTCTGCCACTATCATGGAGACATATTTCAAAATAGAAATTCTCCCCAGATAATCCTCTTTGATACACTTTCCATGTTTCAGACACTTTGGACTGTATAGTCCATTGTCATCTGTGCTTTTCTAGTTCCTCATACTATTTCACATCCCATTTCTAGGTTCCTCCTAGCTGATCCCATACCACCCAGGGCCTATAGCTCTATGCTTGGACCTCCCAGAGGACATTATCATTTTCTTTTATTATCTTCCCAACTAGACTGTGAGATCCTTGAGAGCAGGAAAGTTGGTTCATTTAACCTGGTGCTCAGGATCCAATCCAGAAGCTGGTACATAATAACAGTTCAATGTGTGTTTATAATAATCAATGAAAAAAGAATTAAACTCTAAAGTTGAGTTACTTAATAAGTATTAGAAGTTCCCATATACCTGCCATAAATGATAAAGTTTGTCAGAACCTCTGCTCACAAAATCTAACTTAAATGAAAAGTGATACCTGTTGCAATGGTAAAAATGCATTCACATTTGAATAGCAGAATTGAAATGCCGTGAGGCCCTGGAATGCACGGTCAGGGCACACACACCAGAGCTCTTGGCTCACTGGAAGATTTCACATATATTTCTTGTCACTTAGCATCCCCAGGCTTGAAAATTGGTGCATGCTGAAAGGAATCTCCCAGATAAGCGAAAATCCCGATTCCCTGCTATGTTCCAGCAGGGACAGAAGGATTGCAGTTTCATTTCCTGCCAATTTTTAAATTATGAATATTTTGGTATGATTATAAGTAAGCAAGACAAGCCTACCAGGGAATCAAATAATCCAGGAACATGAAAACATAGATTATTGTTTTCCTTCCCCTTTCCTCTCAACTTGATTTGTTTTGCTTTTGCAAAAGAAAATAAGGTCAGGTGGCAGGAAAATTACTTTGGGAAATTTAAATCTACAGAATCATAGCAAAAGGAAATTTGTTTGTTCTCTCTTACTCAGTCACACCATCCATGTGCATAACTCTTCTCTGGTGTCCTTAGAATTACAGACAAATTATTTAATAATTTTAAGCCCTCTTTTATGTAAAGAAAAAATCACCTTGCTTGGTCCCCCAAATACCTCTGCAGCTGAGGTAAATTCCTTAGGAACCACCTCTTTGAAATATTCATAGTAAAATGTAGACAGTTTAAAAAGAATCCCTAATTCAGAACAATTAGAGGTGACAGCAGACTTCCTTTTAAGTTTCTGGAGTGAAATAAAAAAGCTTAGCTTTCATGGCATCTTTTTGTAGTAACCTGAAGCACGGGTTTTGTTATGTTAATGAAACACGTTACTATTTGAGGACTCACTATATTTTCCTTTCATACAAAAGCACTTTCAGGATCCAGACAGATTAGATTAGGGCAGGACTACCTTTCTTTCCCATCACCATTTTATAAGCAAATCTACCCACATCCACCATATGTTAGTTGAGTTAATGAGAGCAATAAACAAAGAAACCAAGATTAGTGATGAACACAATCAACAGAAAACTTCACTTTGCTCTGAAATCTTCCCTTGTTTTTGTTATTTGAATGTTATTGCTAAACATAAGATGAGAATGCTTTCTTGTGTACTTCCCTTTATGTTCACAGACTTTCTGACTCACCGCTATTCATGATCAAACACAAATTTCACAAAAGGTTTAATTGCATCTAGACTTTAATAAATATTCTATTTGGGATCTGCAAGTAAGACTATAGGAAGGTGGGGGATCTTTTTGTTATGCAAATGCAAGCCAGTGGAAGCTCTTTCTGAAAGCTATTTAGCTGAGCCCTCAGAGAGCAATGTTTGAAAGGCCTTTTTCTTTCTTTTTTCTCATAGGAATGTCAACCTCATTACAAGTCTGGTTATAACATCTTTATTTCATGGACATTTGGCAAATCAGTTCTTTTTGAGATGACTTTTGATAAAATGTGTAATGATAACTTCATGTATTTTTATAAGCTATCTCAAATGCAGTTCTTTATTTAGGGATGGAAGGTCAATTTCTTGATAACACAGAATTTTTGCAGAAGTTTCTCCAAGAGGATTTATCTCTCTGCAGAAGGCAAATGTACATATATCTCTTCTTTTAGTGTTCCCATTCAGCAGGACACAAATTCATAGCCTCTTTCCTGAACTTGTGCCAGACTCATATTTTTTTGAATAGCCTAAGTTGAAAGAACTCTCCATTTTCAGTTCTATAAAACTGAAACTTATTAATATGAAACACTGATTCCATCATCCCCATTTACAATCTGCAGAAATCCTCCCAGTCTAAAGCCACCGTAGTTTGTGAAAATAAATACAACTGAGACAATCAACCCAGAAAACTATTTTGAGAAGGTGGAGATGTAAAGGCAATATTTACTCAGGTAAGCCAAACTGAAGAATTGGGGTAAGCAGAGCATTTACCTAATATATTAGTTATCATGTGGGAATAGCTATTTGGGTATGCATTTCAATGTATACCACATCTAGCTACCCACTTCTATTAAAATAAATTGTGTATGTAAGAAATTTGGTTACCCTTGTGAATAGTTGATTTTCAAAATTCAAGTTAAATATTTATTCTAAAATACGTTGTTCTATTTTTCCTTATCTTTTAAAATTGATTTTTGAGAGCGAGATCAAGAGAGAGAGAGAAACATCAATTTGTTGTTCCACTCATTTATGCATTTATTGGTTGATTCTTGTATGTGCCTTGACCCGAGCTTGAACCCCACAACCTTGGGATATAAAGACGATGTTCTAACCAAGTGAACTACTCTGCCAAGGCTCTTTTATATCTTCTTAAGTAGGAAAACATTAATAAGGTGGTTTTCCAAGACCAATTTCTGCAAGTATCATTATTTATCATTCCAAAGCATGTCTTATTGCCTACAGTGAAATATATTTTTGTGTGACTTGATTTTATTATTTTCAGTCTTATGATTATCCTTTAATTCCATCCTAACCCATTTCATTTCACATCAGCAAGAATCACCAGATAATAAGAGTAATGATGAAGATAAGATTTCTCAAACAAATAAACCACTTTCTAAGTCCCTGAAAATACTATCTAAAATAAGACAGGGATCAATTAAATAAATTAGCAAGTGAACATTGTTTTACTCAAGAATCTATTTCTAGATTATTTGATTTTTTAAAAATTTTAAAGTTTTTATTTTTTAATCTTCACCCAAATGTGTTTTACTGATATTTAGAAAGAGAGAGAGAGAGAGAGAGAGAAACATTGATGTGAAAGAGAAACATCAATTAGTGATTAGGTGATCACTAATTAGGGAATCAAACCAGCAACCTTTTTTCTTTGGTGTATGGGATGATGCTCCAACCAACTGAGCCACCCAGCCAGGACTTGATTTTTTGAATGTTGTTTTTCCATTCAATTATTTATGTCCAATTTTGGTCATCTCATTTATTACAAGTCCCTCTTCTACTAGTTGAAAAAGTATTTAAGCCTAAAATCTGTTGAAACATATTTTTAATATAACATCTAATTTAATTTTCATGTCATTCCACAGCGAATACTATTATCCCTTATTTTACATGAGGAATTTCTATCTAAGTCATTAAATAATTTTCTCAGAATAATTCTGCTATTGGGATTGACAGACCAAACTTTTAACTCAACATAGGCATACCATAAGGTTCAAATGACCATTTTGGTGCTTGTGAGCTATATTTTAAATTACAAATAAAATATTGATCGGATGAGATTATTACCCTCTAGATAACATAAACTTTATTGTGAGATTTAAAAAATTTCACTTGGCCAAAATCTTTTAGTAACAAACACACAAAAACATTAAAATAGGCATTAAACTCAGTTTTATTTCACTGAAACATGTTATATGAGTAACGTAAAGATGTGATTGTTTTTCACCAAAGTGTCTATCAATTGCCAAAGAGTTAGACATCCCCTCACACTTGTGGTCTTTTACATAATCATATCAAACACTGCAGAGGAGAATGGTGATAATCTAGGTCTAGATTAGGAAACCTTGGTTTAGTGTCTTACTTATTTCCATTTCCTCTGTACTTTGCTCCTAGTTGGTGGAATTAAAAAAGCAATGCTATAACTACTACTTTCATTATATGGTCTCCAGATGGCTGACTAAAATTTATTCCATCACCTTGAGGTTATTCAAGTTATTCCAAGCAGAACTGGAGGAGGTGGGGGTCAAATATGCAAACATAAAAGAGCTTATTTGAGGATATAAATACTTGTGCATATTGGAATCTTTGGTAGAATTGTATTTTTCTAAAATAAGAATATGGATGTTAACAAAAGGTAGATGTTAAGAGCCTTTGACTGTGTTCTGGGGTTATTTTCTTTCTTGTTTATCAGAATTTGAATCTAGGAAAGCCATATTTCCTGGTTAGATGCCTGAGTCCTGCTTGGCATATCTGATCTTCAGCAGTAGAAGAGTTATGATATCACCAAGGACATTGACTTGGCTTTTAGCTTATGTAAAAAGTATCTTTGAAAGGATATACATTTTAATAGACATCAAATAGACATTAAAAATTATAAAAGTATTTATATTAAAATCTGTTAATGTCTATTTGAATATGTATGGGGGGCATTAAGAAGAGCATTATATTTGTCTAGTTTATGTTATACTTAATAACCAAAGCAGAGATTTATATGATTAACAAAGGTAGATACTGAGTTTATATTTTAATTAGTTTAATAGGCAAAAAACTCACAAATCTAAAGGAATTTGTAAAAATATAAAACTCACTCAGCCGGCGTGGCTCAGTGGTTGAGCATCAGCCTATGAACCAGGAGGTCACGATTCCATTTCTGATCAGGGCACATGCCTGGGTTGTGGGCTCCATCCCCAGTGTGGGGTGTGCAGGAGGCAGCTGACCAGTGATTCTCTCATCATTGATGCTTCTCTCTCTCTCTCTCTCTCTCTCTCTCTCTCTCTCTCTCTCTATATATATATATATATATATATATATATATATATTCACAACAAAACCTTATTATAGCATTTAAGAAGTTCCAAATGGTTCTGAAGACAGAAGTCATGGTCATTCTCTACCTGTGTCTAAAAAAGAAATATTTGATGAATGGCCTTTTTCTGACCTTCAAGAGCACCCCTTCCACAAATCATCACATGCTCCCTATCTAACTAAATTCATTTGTATCTTAAACATGATCCCTCCTTTTGGCCAAATATTATTTCAGCTCTTTTTTTTCCTTCTTTTTTTCCCCTTTACCTGCCCACACCCCATCTCCATAACACTTTGTACCTCATTTGGTCCCTTGTCCTACCACTGTGGCTTGGCAAATCACTTTTCCCATTTGTAATATCTTCCCTTTGCACCATCCATGCATATGGTTCCTTCCTTTAAAATATAACTCTCTTCTTTGAGAAATATGTGATTCTGTTCCATTCTGTTACTTCGTCCATGCAAGCTTTTAGAAGTGTATTAACTTGGATTTGTTGGTATGTTGTCTTGAAGTATGTGCTGTCAGTTTTTTTCACCTGTTTATGTTGTATCTCCTAAAGGAGATTATAGACTCTTTAAGAGAATGTGTTCTAAAAATTGCATCCACCCTAAGTGCCTAGAACAATGTTCACCCCATAAAAGGTGCTGAAAAAAAGTTACTGCTCAATTTTTTGGCTTGCTACATTTTCTGTTCCAGGGAAACCAGTACAACATACTTTGAACATCTTTTATGTCTTTAAAATAATTATAACATGAAGCCTGCCAAATTGTAACAATTTCCACATCACTCGATTATTTATTTTAAATTGGTAGAGAATGAGTGATGACCACAAAAGTTATGCCCTTGAAGAGAGTATGGTGGTAAAATCAAATATATTACTTAATTTAAAAAAATCAAACAGGGGTGGTTAGGGTTAAGTTGAAACTTGGGTTTATTTTTAGTTCTCAAAGAGACTAGTTAGGGAGCTTCACTTGAATATCAAAGCCTCTAGCAAACTCATGATGCATTTGAAGATACATAAAGACAGATGTGATGTAAACTTTAAATTCCCACTACACATTTACAACAACTCCCATCAGTACCTACGAAAAATTAGAGCATTGGAAAATACATAAATATAGCCCATGGGGTGGGAGAAGGGGGCGGGGTGGAGAGAAGTCTCTAGATAGCTTAAGATCCAAGCGTGGAGTGTTGGTTTGTTTTCAATCCATCTGCGGGTCGCTGATTAGATTCAGCACGCTGGCCAGCTCCGCTCTCGGCGGATTTATTGGCCTAAGAGCACAGGGAGGAAGGCACCATCTGCTGCTTTTGAATTAATAGATAACTGGGAGCCAGGGATGAAGATGGTGCGATAGAGTCATCGTATTAGATGTTGATGCCAAAGAGTTTTCTTTTTCTTTTTTGGGGGGAGGGGGAGACTTTGTCTAATCTCGGGGTCCCCACGCCTCTACCCAGATCCTCCAGTGAGCTAGAATGGAGAAAGGGCTGAAAACCAGAAACCCTTCTATTTCTCTGCTTGGCTCATCACGGCAAGAAAGTGTTCCCAGTTCTTGGAATTGAAGGATCTTCATCATAGCTTTTTTTTCTACTTAAATTAGTTGAGCTGCAAGGCCGATACACAAGTCCGCCCTAAGCTGATCACTTTTATTTTAACGAAAGTGGGCGTATGTAAAGCAAATTGCTGGAGTCCGAGTTTACACAGGTGGGACACATACGCTGCCCACGCCCCAGGTGCGAAGAAGACTGGGGAAAGGAGGTAGGCGCTTTACCACACTGCATCTCGCTGGCTTTCTCTTAGTGAGACCTCTGGATTTAGCATCCTCGCTAACAAGTCATCACTGGTTAGTGTATTTCTTCCTCCCTCAAGAACTTTTGTCCGAGGGAGGGGGAGAAAGGTCGAGGCAGTGAGAGCTGAGGATCAAGGAGGAAATTGTCCACAAACGGAAGGGGGAGAAGAGGGTAGGAAAGCGTTAGGGTCCGTGCTGAAGCTCTGAGACTTTGGGGTCGCTCGCGCTCTCCTCCTCCAGCCCTCTGCAGCCACCCTTTATGCCACGGACACTGGAGAGTTAAGCCAATAAACACGTAAGCGCCGCTCCCTCCCCAATCG
The DNA here is from genome assembly GCF_963455305.1 of Plecotus auritus. Classification (NCBI taxonomy): domain Eukaryota; kingdom Metazoa; phylum Chordata; class Mammalia; order Chiroptera; family Vespertilionidae; genus Plecotus; species Plecotus auritus. The sequence goes on from NC_137773.1 coordinate 127,092,112, forward strand.
GCAAGTTGCCTCTTCGGCTCTTGGCTGCATCGACAGCTTGCAACACTCGGCATCTTTTCTGCAGGCGCCTCCTTCAGCGGCTGCAGATGGCATTCGGCTGCGGGCTCCGGGCTTGCCATTGACTGTCCCCTTTGCCCACCTCGGGCCCACGGACGCACCTCTCTCTTCCCTTCCTCCCCTCGCGCTCCTGGGTTTGAGCGCAGCTCCGGATCGCCGGGCGAAGGAAGCAGTCGCGGCGGCCGAGGCTGAGCTGTAGGGCGCTCGCTCCCTGATTTAGGGAGAAGCGCCCATCCGAGAGAGCCGACCCCCAGCAGCCTCCAGCGCCCCCCATCTTTTGCACCCCAAGTCGGGGCTTCAGGGACCCCCCTCTCCAGGTGACACCATGCTGGACCCTTCGTCCAGCGAAGAGGAATCGGATGAGATCGTGGAGGAGGAGAGCGGAAAGGAGGTGCTGGGCTCGGCCGCGTCCGGCGCGCGCCTGTCTCCCAGCCGCACCAGCGAGGGCTCGGGCGGCGGCGCCGGGCTGGGGGGCGGCGGCGGTGCGGGCGCCGGGGCCGGGGTAGGCGCCGGCGGCGGGGGCAGCGGCGCGAGCAGCGGCGGCGGGGCCGGAGGGCTGCAGCCCAGCAGCCGCGCCGGCGGCGGCCGGCCCTCCAGCCCCAGCCCGTCGGTGGTGAGCGAGAAGGAGAAGGAGGAGTTGGAGCGGCTGCAGAAGGAGGAAGAAGAGAGGAAGAAGCGGCTGCAGCTCTACGTGTTCGTGATGCGCTGCATCGCCTACCCCTTCAACGCCAAGCAGCCCACCGACATGGCTCGCCGGCAGCAGAAGGTAGGTGAGCCCGGGAGGCCGGGCAGCAGCGCCGGGAAGTCGCCGGGCGGGCGGGGCGAACAATGGGAGCTGGCGGCGCAGCCGGCGGGGAGGAGCTGGGGGTGGAGACCGCGCCCTGGGGAAGGGGCTGCGAGGCCCCCTTTCCGCGGCCGGGACCCCGGAGGGGCCTGGAGTGCAGCGCCGCGCTCCGGGCCTCCCCGGGAGCGCGGGATGCGAGCCTCGCAGGTCCTGCTCCGTGGCCCGGGAGGCTCTGGGAGTGACTTGCAGCCTGCGGCGCCCACAGAGGCCTGGCTTGCTCGCGGGCTCCCGGCACTCTCTGGCGGCGGGCGGCGGCTCTCTGCTCCAGGCCCGCCCTCCTGGGCGTGCGCTCGCCCGGCGGGGGCGCCAGCAGGTGGGGGCGCCCGAGTGGAGCCAGCAGAGCGCCTCTGTGCAGCGCTTGGCTCTCGGAAGCTGAGAGCCACCGCCGGGCGGAAGAAAGCAAGCTCGGAAGGCGAAGCTTCCAGTCTCACCGGGAAGGGCACCCTCCTGCCTCCCCCGGGTCAGCAGATCGCGACTGGGGTTGCCTAAGGGCCCTGGGGCACCGCTTCCCTAGGTGCCCTCCAATCCCCGTCCTCTTCCTCACTAACCCCAAAGCAGGGGCACCCCCTCTGGTCCTTCTGCCCGGGTCAGGCCCTCTACCTTCCCCCCTATGACCCTCTTTTCCTCCCAAGGTGACATCGCCGCGACCTTCTGGCTTTCCGAGGCCCTCAATGCCTGGCCGCCGCTGGCCCCTTAAAATGCTCCAGCAAAAAGCCTCGCAATTATAAGCTTGAGAAGCTTTCTGTGTCTGAGGTTGGAGCTAGGTTGAGGCGGCTGCGGGCCGCCTTTGATGTGAAAAAAGCGCCTATTTCTATCTACTGTTCTCCAGCCAGAGAAAGGAGGGGGGTGGCGCCTGCAGGAGGAGGGGCAAGAGGGGAAGGAAGGGGTCAGCGCTCAGGTGGAGTGAGTCAGTGAAGAAAGTCAGCGATGTGTTTTGTCTCCTCCCTCCGTGAATGTGCAGCACGTGAGCTCTCAGAACAGCCAGTGAAGGCCCCGAAGGGCGCTGTGCGAAGCCAGCCCCAGCCCCATCGAGGTTGTGAGACCAGTTTCTTAAAATAGTGAATTTCTGGTTGCTGCCAGTTAAGACCGAATTTTATATTGCTGTAGTAGAGTCTGAGGTTTTCCTATATCTATCCACCCTTATCTTGAGTGAGCCCAGGTTTCTCTGTTTGCTTTGCTTACATAGGTACACACACCAGCCAGCACTGATGATTTATTTCAGCTAGCTCAAGCTTGCGGACCAGTTTTATTAAAAATAAAACTCATTTCCTGGTTGAGAAATAGCAGGTGGACTATACACACTCCATTCTCCACCCCCATCACTAGCTCCTTGCTTTTTCAACCTGTGTTTGGGACTACATTAGAGCAAAAGTATCCTCAGAACAGCAAAAGTTTCTTGGATATTTTTTTTAATATTGGGTGAGGGGTCCACACATGGGGCCTGATATTTCAGGTTTCAGTTTGGAATTATTATGGTAACTGTCTTTATAGCAGGGGAAATTCCATCTTTAAAATCTATCCCATTAATAAATCACCAACAATCAAAGATGTCCTAGTTATTTGGCAATGAAAACTGTTGTGATTTACAGAAAAAAATAAGAAACAAACTTCCCTTTATCAATCAAAAGGCTCTTGCGCTGTCCTTTAAATAGATGCTGACATCCAGCACTAGAATGAGAGAAATCTGTTCTCACAGAGACCCAGTTCTAAACAACAGTCGGCCAACTGAGAAAGATTATCAGGAGGCTCAAGTCTTCTCATCTGATTGTACCTTTTATCTGAATCCATTCAAAGCTGTGCTTTTGAGGAGCGAGAGGGTTTTGTTTTTACACATGACCTTAACATCAGAGAGACTACAAAACAGATTGATAACACTGGTATTTGGTCAAACTATTTTTAGTTATTGCAACAAATTAGTGCTAATACACATCCTAGCAAAGCTGCCTCAGGACTGTTGGCTGTCTTAGGAAGCTGAGTATCTATCTTCTTATTATAAGAAAAGCCAAACTTTCCCATTGCTATATCTTTGTTTTTAGAGTCTTTCTGGAATAGGGTGTTTTGCCATTTTTTTTTTTCTCCCAGTAGAAAGCTTGGAACTTTGAATGAAATAATAATTTTAAAAAAAGAATCCCGGCCAGTGTTGCTCAGTGGTTGAATGTTGACCCATGAAACAGGAGGTTCCCCAGTTAGATTTTTGGTCAGGGCACATGCCTGTGTTGCAAGCTTGATTCCCAGTAGGGGACATAGGGGAGGCAGTTGATTGATGTTTCTCTCTCATCCATGTTTTCACCTCTCTGTCCTTCTCTCTTTCTCTCTAAAATCAATTTAAAAAAATTAAAAAAACATTTTAAATGACCTATCATTGAAAGTAACTAAAATTTGCATAATTACTGTGGTAAAATTCAAATCCAACAAATAAGATTGATGAACTAAAATTAGTCTTGGAGAAATATAAAAAAGTTGTTAACTAAATATGAGTTTGTAGTAGACTGGATATGAATGAACTAGAATTGATGTAGAGAAAGGGAATAGAGTGACATGGAGGGAGGGAAAGAAAACTGCCTATGAAAAAGAGATGCTGAATTGGGGAAAAGAAGAGATCATTTCAAATCCTCATACTATGTGCCTTCAACTTAGACAATGTTATATGTCAATTATCTCAATAAAGCTGGGGATAAAAATAAGATCATATCATACTGCATATAATGCACATTACAAAACCAAAGAATCTATATTTATAATACTGGCAACCATTTTTCAAGCGCCTACTATGTGCAGGGCACTTCACTTCCGTCATATTTAAAATTAGACTTTATTTTTTAGAAGTTTTAGATTTACTAAAATCTTGAGAAAACTGTACAGAAAGTTTCGATATAACCCTCACCTAGTTTCCCCCATTATTGATATTTTACTGTAATATGGTACATCTGTTACAACAAAAAACCCATATTGATACTTACTATTAACTAAAATATATAGTTTATTCAGATTTTCTTAGTTTTTACCTAAATTTCCTTTTCTGTTCTTAGGTCATTTTAAATTAACCCCAACAACATAAGGGTAACCATCCTCATTTTTAGAAGGGAAAACAGACTGAGAGAGGTTTTGTAATTTTCCTAAAGCACTGTGCAAATATGTGAAAGAGTGGGGACTGAAGCACGGGGCATTCTGATTCCAAATCCTATCTTTTTAATAAGCAACACTGGCCAGAAATATTCTAAAGTGAAAAACAGAACCCTAGCATCCTGAGAACATATGTGTACTTCTTACCCAGAGTTATTTCTTTTTGAGTTGAGAGAGGCCTACACGTCTTCCTCAGGGCATCTATCATGTCCAGTGGTCCCCTCTGATCCACAGCATAAGTTCCAAGGCGTCCAGGGGATGCCTGAAACCACTTATGGTACCAAACCCTATATGTAATTTGTTTTTCCTATACATACATTCCTATGGTAACATTTAATTTGTAAATTAGGCACAATAAAGATTAACAGCAATAAATAAAAATAAAGTACAACAGTTTTAAGTTATGCAAATGGCTTTGGGGTCATATTAAGTAAAAGTGTTACTTGAACATAAGCACTGTGAAACCATGACTGTCAATCTGATAACCTAGGCATTCCCAAGTGACTAATGGAGAGGTGGCATACACAGCCTGGATAAGCTGGACAAGGGGCGATTTACAGGGGATGGAAAGGGGTGACATGAAATTAACATGCTACTCACAGAAAGGCACACAATTTAAAACATGAATTATTTATTCATGGAATTTTCCATTTAATATTTTTGGACCATGGTTGACCACAGGTAGCTGAAACCACAAATAAGGGGGGACTACATGGGCAATATATACATTTAGGTACTAACCTCATAAAGAATATGAAGGAGAGGAATGTTAGCTGATAAATCTGAACACCAGATAGTTGTCAGTCTTTCTATGTGGTTCGAACTAAAAAAAAAAAAAAAAAAAAAAAAAAAAAAAAGTATTTTAGCTCCGAAGACCAACAGGGAAGGAGCAGAGGCTGAAGGTGCTGTTGCTGGATAATTCTGATAGTTAACTACTTTGGTTTTACTTTTACTGGAAAAAAGAGTTCCGGGGCATTCTAACAATTGTCCCAGTTAAAAGATGAGACTTTAAGCAGACTATGTGAAAACATAGTGTATCATTTATAGGTGTATTTTTCTGGTACTGCTATGAATCTAAATATAACATGCTGGTAATGATAATTTATGACCAAAATAAAAACCTGACCATCATACAGGCACAGTGTACCATGTTTCAGGAGCTCAAAAATGATGATCTGAAAGACAGTTCTGTGCTTAGTTTTCTTCTTTTGTCAAAATGCAGAGTGAATACCTAGAAGTTGGCATGGCAAAGTGACACCATATGTTTGTAAATTCTGTAGTGGCGGTGATGGGTGGCTGCCTCCTGTGAAATAGCTACTATGATATTACTGTGGGAATGTAAAAGAAGGCACTGTAAACAGTTGTGTACTGTTTAGATGGATGTAACCCACTTTTTAAAAAGTGGATAGGAATTATTTATAATGCCTGGATTACAAATGTCCAAAATGAATATTGTGTGCATGTGTAGGTTTGTGTACATGTGTGTCTATGTGTGTGTATGTATGTATATGCTGAGAAAAAGAGGCAACCCTAAAATTATGCTTATTCTATATGAACTCCCATATCATTCAGGAGGACTTTAGACCAGGTGAGCTGTAAGTTCAAACTACTCACTTCCATGCAATTTAGCTTATATCTTGCCATGAAAGTATGACTAACGTTGAATCACTGTTAGCCATAGAAATTCATCTTTATTCACTTACTTGACCTTGTTAGCTGGTCATGACTCAGGAGCCTATACCTTTCATAAAATTTAAGACCTACTGCTAGTTAACTATATATATATTTAATTAAGTTTATTAGGGTGAAATTGGTCAACATGATCATATTGTATTTTAAGTCAATACTAGTGATTCATCCATTCAGATATGTTTTGAGGCATTTGGATTAGCTCCACTACTCAGAATTCTTAAGGGTTGCTTAGTCAGTGCAATATATGATTTGCATTTCAGAAAATAAATACTTTAATCTTTGAGAAAACAAAGTGACTGTTAAACCAGACTGCTTTTAAAATAATTACATGTTTCTCGCTTCATCAAGGAAAAGATGCATTCTTTAAATATGCTTTTTGGCACCCCCACCCTGCACACCTCCTCGGTGCAATAGCCAGGAACTGTTATGCAGTGGTAGCGGCAGAGGCATTCTGAAGATGCGAAACACTGTAAAAGTAATAAGAGAGGCTCTTGCTTCATTACACATTTGGAATAGCCTTCTGATTCTCTAAAAACTGGACTGAAGAACAAAGGAAATTAAATATTTCATTCCAGAAGGATTGTACTGTGTAAAGTGGTAAAAGTCAAATGATTCAGAGATCTTTCCCCTCTAAAGGCAAATTTAATACACAATAATAGGCTATACATGAAAATATACTCAGTACTTGTGAATTGGAGCTAGGTGTCTTTACAACTTAAGCTGGAGTGATCAGGAAAGTTCTAGTAACTTAGAACTAAGTTTTAAGTATGTGTTCTCCTTGCACTAAGCACTCTCCCAGGCTTGGTGGCTGAACCAGAAGATACCTGTGAGATATGCATCTGAATTGGGAATCTATGTTCTAGTTTGGAAGATAACATATAAGCTGATAATTAGAAAGTGTTTAATTAAGATGCGGATGACAATGCAAAAGTAGTGGAAAGATATGCATGCCCACACAGGATTGGATTTAATAGTAGGAACATATTCATTGAGGAAGTTAGATCTTAAAGAATTTGTATGACTTGTAAGCATAAGGAAAGACAGGAATTCCAGTCTGGAGAAGAGCATGAGATAGCAGAAGTATGGAAAGGAGTCATTGCTTGTGGGACACTATTAGTCTGATTCTTTTGGCTCCAAGCGACAGAAACTAACTCAAGAAGAAAATAATGGGAAGGGGACAGATTTATTAGTGCATGTAATTAGAAAATCCAGTACAGAGGTGACTGCAAGAATGGCTGCATCTAAGAGTTCAAATTACTTCCTCAACAGAATAAGAAAGCTGGCTGATGATGGAAAATGATGTATAATAAAACCTGTGTCTGAGCTCAAACTCTGCAACTTGATTGTAGGCGAGTCATCCTCTGTCTCTGTTGTCATCTGTCATGTAGAGATGCGGGATGGAGAAGCTTCAGATATTGTCTAATGTCCCCTCTATATATAATAATTGATCATTTTTTTCTGGACAATGAGGTTACTTATTACCAAAACTTACAATTTCATTTAAACTTGTATTTGGTATGTTTTTACATTACAAAATAAGGCAGTATCTTCAAAGAATCTGAGGGGGGTTGGAAATGAAGTTAGAGTTCCCTTTGTCCAGCTATCTGATTTTCAGACAAGGAGGTGAGATCTTAAAAGGTTACAAGACCACAGACTACATGAAAGATTATAAGCTGTGGCCTGTGACCTGAAAGTGATCCACAATTGTATTTTGTTTTTTCTACAATGAATTTTTTTAATTTTTAAAATTAGTTATTGGAATTTAAAATTATTAAAATATTTCACATTTTAAAAATCTGTATTTCTGGCTACTCTTATAATGGGAAGATATAGCAAAGCTGGGCCTAAGCTTTCATGAGTTTGCAAAAAGCAATAGAAATAAGATTACCAAGACATTACTTAAATACTAGTTGTGACATGTTGATCACTTTTAACTAAAACTATGCTTGTTCTAAGATATATATATATATACATATATATATACACACACACTGAGTGGCCAGATTATTATGATCTCTGAATGCATAATCTGGCCACTCAGTGTGTATGTGTGTGTGTGTGTGTGTGTATGTGTGTGTGTGTGTGTGTATGTGTATATATATATATATATATACATATATATATATATATATATGGTATCCCTCTTAGAACAAGCATAGTTTTAGTTAAAAGTGATCAACGTGCCACTACTAATATTTATATAGTAGTATATATATATATATATATATATATTAGAGACCCAGTGCATGAATTTGTGCATGGGTGAGGTCCAGCCAGCCTGGCCAGGGGGAGGGGACATGGGTGGTTGGCCGGCCTGCCTGCTGGTCGAACTCCTGGTTGAGGGGACAATTTGCATATTAACCTTTTATTATATAGGATATACACTGAGTGGCCAGATTATTATGCATTCAGAGATCATAATAATCTGGCCACTCAGTGTGTGTGTATATATATATGTGTGTGTGTGTGTGTGTATATATATATATATATATATATATATATATATATATATATATATATACACACACACACACACACACACACATGCTAGGACTATCTGGTTCTTGCCAACAACATCACAACATCTCTTCTCGGCTGCACAGATATTGATGGTCTGACCTTGGCACCTATAAGGCATCCAAAAAGAGAAACTGGAATTTGGAACTCTGTTCCTGTTTCTGGCAACAGTTTCCATGTTAGGATCAGATTTATCTTTTCTGCAGAATCGGAGAGCTTATGATCAGAATTACTTTGTTACTTTTTCATTTCTCAGTCCAAGCATGTGATAGAATTACTTCTCTGTCAATAGCAGGTAAAGAAAGGGGAATGAGGTTATTCAGTGGGTTGAGTTCTGATCATTGTTTTTGACAGATGATGGACAGTGAGGAACAGTAGCTAAGAGCATAGACTCTGAAACTCAAATGCCTTGGTTTGCTTCTTGGCTATCTGCCTAACTGGCTGTGTGATACTGGCCAACTTAACATCTCTATGACTCAGTTTACTCAATAAAATGGAGGTAGTAGTGGTGTCTTCTTCACTGGGTACTTGTGAAAATTAAGATTATACAGTAAAGGTCTTAAAGCAATATCTGGCATGTGGTAAATGTTATGTGTTGTTATTGCTAAGTTGGTATGTACAATGTTGTTTTATTTTTATTGGTGAAAGGATTAAAAAGTGTAATATATGTGACGTACTGACCATAGCAAGCCTTGTTTGTTATTGCTGTCATCATTGTAATAATCATCATTATTGCTATGATAAGCAGACTTGCAAGGTAGTGGATATGATTATAGCATTGTCTATGAAACAAATGAGGTAGAAGGTACGATGCACCCCTATTCCTCTTTTGTTGAGACATTTCACTAACTTTGCAGTCTCTGGTACAAATCCCTGGTCAGTTTTGTGACCTGGAGGCTATGTGACCTTGGACATATTTTCCAATCTCTTTAAGTCTTAGTTTCCCCATCTGTAAAATGGGGGGAAATAATATTGAGTGTTACAAGAAAAAAAAGCATGTTAATTGCTTAACAAGTCCTTAATACGGGGTAAATGTTGAGCAAATGTTATCTGCAACAGTTAAAATAGTCTTCTTGCATTTTTGTCCATCAAAGGCCCCAATGCTATTTTATACTATAATTTCTTATTTTAGAACATCTTTCTCACCTTTTTCCCCTGACTTGCTCTTGTTTGTCCTTTAATTAATTCAGGTATTATCTCCTTCAAAAACCTTACCAAACCTTTATATTGGACTAAAAGTTCCCATAACTCCCTGGTTCATGCCCATGTTACATCCTGTACACTATAATTAACTATCCTTTTGTGTGGATTCATCTCTTCCACTAGATTGTAACAACCTCAAAGACATGGACCACACTTTATTACTTCTCGATTCCTCATCTCCCAAAACAGTGCCTGTCACATAGTAGGTGCTTGTAAAAATTCCAACTGTTTAAACTCTGGGCTTTATTTCCCAAGGAGGTTCCAGGAGAGGAAGTGGAGTCATAAATACAATCTGCCTCTATTAAAAAAAAATGACTTATTTACTTTTATCAAAACTTCTCAGTGGAAAACATGAAAGGTAAATAAATTACCAAATGATTTCAAAATTATTTATGTTGCAGAAACATACCGTCAATCACTTCCCAACTTAGCTTCTTTATACCAACAACTGATTAATTTCTAGATTCATTACAAAGAAAAGTCTTCTTTCAAAAACCATAAGCAATTATGAATTTCTTGCAATGGCTGAATCCCAGTTGAATTTGAATCACTATAGTGCATGTTTAAGTGGCCAACATTAAGTCAGGAAGAGCCCAGGTGAGAATAGAATCTTTATATTGGAAATATGTTCTTTAGGATGTTTTATTTGCTTTAGCTCTTTATGAAGGAAAATAAGGCAGTCACAGTATTATATTGAAAGTTAGGTGTTTTTAATATTATCAGTCTCAATGTTGCCGAAGTTATAGAATAGAACCTATAAGTTCTATATATTTAGACTTAAGTAAATATGCTGCTTTTCTCTAATTTTATTCTCTGTGGGGTTTTGGCACTATTTTATCTCTTACATTGGAGGTCTTTTATGATTGTAGTTGGGATATAAATAAATATTAACTATGGCATACTGTATTGGATAGGGGAATAAGAATATGATGGGTGTGAAATAGCTATAAAAAAGTAAAACTGCTTAGGTATGGATTTTTCTGATGCCTTTAGTCAAAGGGAAAATTATCTCATTTCTTTCATTTTAACAAGCAGAGGAAACACTGAGAAGTTTAAAAAATAAATTGAATTATCAATCCCCAAGTGTTCCATGCTTCCAGCTACTGTTCTAAAATTGAGAGCTATAGAGTAAACTGACAATGTGTTGTTAATAGTAATGATACTGATAATGATAATTGATAACGTATTATACAACAGCCAATGGGAGGAAAATATCAGCCTGTCATATGGTGTTTCTCAGTAGCTCTCATGTGCAGTAGTAAAGTTTGGAGAGATTTTGAAGTTAACTTTTAAAAATTATTCCTACGTGTTCCAGGAGCACATGCCCAGTTTCCAACCAGAGGCTGCAGTGCTTTCAAAAAATACAATAGGATTTTGGCAAACATGTGGAGTGGTACAGCGAATCTACTGTGCCACTTAGGAAAGCAAACGATAAACATTGAAAATTTTTGCAAATAATTATGCCTTCTGTTGCCCATTCAGGAAAACAGCCTTTTGGTGTGGATGATAGGCATGGAGTTGTTTAAGCAAAATGAGTTAAAACATATCTTGAACATCTACTTTGGCGATTTTTCTGACAAGTACAGCAACTGTTGTCTATATGGCAGAGTGTCATAACATACTCTGTTCAAAACATTTCTTAGGGGCTCTTCCATATTCAATTTTTGTTTGTTACACATATCAGACAACATTGTTTTGAGCTACTTATACATATAAGAAACTCACTAAATCCTGTGGGCAAAATATGCAAAGGCACTTTAGACAGTCTTCCTGATTTCCAAAAACCTATCCATCTGGTTGAGAAGTTGAGGTGCACCAACTTAGAACACACCTTGTACTGTAAGTCAGGGTGTCATGAGTATCCGAATCTTAAATATTGGTGTTCTTCGGGTCTCCATCCTTGGCTCTTGTTATGAGTTGTTTGTGTCTGCCCCCCGCCCCCAAATCCATATGTCTAAGTCTTAACACCCTTCCTTCAAAATATGACCTTATATGGAAACAAGTTCTTGGCAGATGTAATTGTTAAAGAAAAAGTTGTTAGGACCCTAATCCATTATGCCTGGCGTCCTTATTGAATAGGAAAATTTAATATAGACATGCACATAGGGAGAACACCATGGGAAAAAGAAGGCATACATTGGAGTGACACTTCTACAAGCAAGGGACACCAAAGATTGCCAGAAAACCACCAGAAGCTAAGGGGAAGGTAGGTATGGGATATATTCTTCCTCAGAGCCCCCAGAAAGAACCAACCCTGCCTACACCTTGATCTCAAATTTCTAGGCTCCAGAACTGTAAGAAAATAAATTGCTGTTGTTAAAATCACCTGGTCTGTGGCACTTTGTTACAACAGCCCTAGTAAACCAATATAGCCCTCTTTTCATCTCTATGCTGTCTCTCAGCAACCTCACCTCTGAACAATGGTGGTAGCTACTAACATTTCTACGTTTCCATCCTCAGTGATCTCCAGCACAGTTCTCTCATGAGACCTCAAACCCATATATTTAGTCATTTACATCAGTGCTGCTGAAGGTGTGATCTCGGACTGGTCCTAGTCATGGGTCTATAAGAAGGTAAGGAACTTGCATTCAAATGCAAATCAACTCTGCTCTCTTCAGGAAAGTCTCCTTACAAAAAATCATCAGTTGGATAGCTTAGTGATGAAGTTGATGTAATTTCCTGCACTAGAACTTTATCTTGGTGAAGACCAATAAAAACAGTTCACAGACTGGACAGGTTTACAGACTAGGAAGAGCACTGACCTCTAGGACACCTCCCCATGGAAGTCTTCAGACCACTCAATATAGAACTTTTCACCCCTTCTCTTTTCTAATTCAGCAAAGACACATGTATTGTCTTATGGTTGTGGAGTACCGTTCTGGTGCTACTATATAAGCAAGGCAGAAATGCAAAACTCCACTTAAAACCTTTACTGTTGCTCATCCTCACCACTAAAGGGTGCACATGTCCTGTTGATGTTCCTGCTGAGAAAATTTTCTTCTCTTTCTCCTCTTCTTCTTCTTCATCACTTGTGCCCTGCTTTGGGTCCTTATGACTATTTACATGGACTGTTGAGGTAACCTTCTAACTGTTCTCCCTGCCTCCTTTCTTGCATACATTTCATCTAGCTTCCAGAGTGATCATTCTGAAGCAAAAATTTAATCACGACCTTTCCCTGCTCAGAATTCTTATGTAGCTTTGAGTTGCATGCACAGGATAAACTCTAAACTCATTGGCATAGTATAATTGCATCCTATTATACCATCCAGCCTCAACTCCTGCAATTTTGTACACAACCTCAGCTTCAGCCCATTAAATCACGTAACATTCCTACACTGTTGTATACTGTTTTGTGTGCCACGTTGTCTTTGCACATGCTGTTTCTCCTGTGTGAAAAGCCCTTCCTACCTTGTCTTCCATCATTCTCCTAGGTAGACAATGGCACTCATCCTATATAATAGAGTGGTGATATGCAAATTGACCATCACGCCTTCACAAGATGGCTGGCTATGACCAGGCCAGCAGGGAGGTTAGTGAAGGAGGACCAAATGACTGAACAAGCAGGCTGCATGGGCGACCAGGCCAGCGGGGGTGCTGTGAGGGGTGACCAGACCAGCAGGGATGGGCAGTTGGGGGCGACCAGGCCAGCAGGCAGGTGAGCAGTTAGGAGCCAGCAGTCCCAGACTGTGAGAGGGATGTCCGACTGCCGGTTTAGGTCCGATCCCAGGGATTGGGCCTAAACCAGCAGTCAGACATCCCCCAAGGGGTTCTGGATTGGAGAGGGTGCCGGCTGGGCTGAGGGGACCCTTCCCCCCCAATGCATGAATTTCATGCACTGGGCCTCTAGTTCATTATAAAGAACAGGACTGCCCTGACCGGTTTGGCTCGGTGGATAGAGCATCGGCCTGCGGACTGAAGGGTCCCGGGTTTGATTCTGGTCAAGGGCACGTACCTTGATTGTGGGCAGGAGGCAGCTGATTGATGTTTCTCTCTCATTGATGTTTCTAACTCTCTATCCCTCACCCTCTCTGTAAAAAATCAATAAAATATATTAAAAAAAAAAAAACAGAACTAAATAGTGAGTATTGGATGTTTACTTAGACAGGTACCATTCTATACATTCATAAATCTTAGCTCATTTAATCCTCACAGTAATTCTATAAGATAGGTACTAATCATCTCAATTCTACAGATAAAAAAAAACCAAAAAACAAGAGGCAAAGCAGTTAAACTTGCCTTGGACATATACATTTAGTCAGTGGTAGAGCTGGGTTGGGGCCCAGGCAGTCTCATGCCATCATGCACTTTTAACCATGTGCTATATTTACTACATTAGGGCATTGAGCACACCTTACTACATTGTATACTTGTTTCTTTCTCCTAACTCTACAGAGATGATTTCATTTAGTATCCCCTGGTGCCTGATGGATAGCATACCACCTAATAGGTGCTCAAAAAAATAGTTGGTGCACAAATTCATGACTATTTAGAGAACAGCAATTTCTCACCATTTATGCATGTTCATTAAGATGATCTCATTTCTTCTTTAAAGCAACCTTTTTTAGTAGATGGGGCAGGAACTCTAAAATCATGTTTTGTTATAGGCAAAAGTGAGGTGCAGAGAGGTCCCACTGGCTGGACAGAACTACAGAACTTCCACCTGGGCCTCCTAAATCCATGTAGGGCTTCCTACTGTGCAGTCAGGTTCAGATTCATGCTAAGTATGGCCAGGCCATTGCTGACTTTTGAAGGTCAGAACACACTTTCAGAAGGTCCACCTCAGCTCGTAGCAAACATGTGCCTCTCATCTCACATCCACTATCTTTTTTGTTATGAAAAAATTGGGAAATTTTTTAATCTTTGGAAACTATTTGTCTACATAACTTGGTTAATAAATGACTATGATATCTGAAGAATCATGGTGTATTCACAGGAATCCTTGTGAACTGAAAAAAAAATCTCATCAATTGTTTTCGATTATTAGTACTAAATTTAACAATTAGTGAATTTGCCATATGTTTTAAAGTCATTTAGTTGAACGTTTAGTCATTTCAATTTTCCAATTTTAGTTTTCCATTTGGGAAACAATATATTTTATTTAAGATCTTGGGCTTTTTAGGGCCCTGGGAAGTTTGATGTCGCTGGTTGCCATGCATCTGTTGCTTAAGTCTTTGATGAGCTTTGATGGAAGAAGTGGTATTTGAGGTAAGCCTCAAACTGGGAAGATCAAAGGATAGAAATGTGATATGTTTTGAGAAGAAAGATACTTTCAAATATTCAGAGATGAGATTATGCAAAGCAAGTTTGAAGACCTCTGAACAAATACAATTGTATAAGGCTCCAAAATTGGAGATAAAAGAAAAAAGAACAGAGATTGGTTCCTGATCATGGATGAACTCCAGAGTAAAAGGGCTGGTGGAAGGGGTGGGGGCTTTATCTTTTAGGCAGTGGAGAACCACTGAAGAATTCAGAGAGAGCAGCAACCTGAGTAGTGTAGTGTTAGGAGATTGATCCAAGTGAAGTGTGTGGAGAGTATGGAGAAGGGAGAGAAAGAAGGAGTACAAATGTCTTCACATTATGAAAAAGGTCACGAATTATGCTTGAATGTTTTAGCCAGCCCAGGTTATCTTTACTGGTTTCTGGGGAAATTGGTGGAAAATCTCAGAAAATTAATGCTATAGGTAAAAAGTGTCTTGAATTACTAGTTCAAAGTCATTTCGTTAGGACAATTGTTGATTCTTGTTTTTGTTTTATTATAGTATTTTTATGTATTTGTCATAATGTGTAAGGTATGAGTGTTCGTTTCTCTTCTTACAAGCTTAAAAATGCGAAGCAAGGTGCCTGCCCTCAAAATTATACTTAATTTCAGTGGCCAATGTTCTGATGCCTTCCTGTGCAGGTGCAAAAACACTCCTGCATAACATTGTGGAGAACATAATGTTTCTTGGACAAAGATCATAGAGCCAGATGTGGTGTAATTTCAGAAATGGTACATGTGATTCCATTCCAGGTTCCAGCTGACCTAGAGGATTCATATGGAGCTTAATATGGGCCCCGAAGGGAATGAGCCTCACAGTAAGCCCAGGTTTATATCAAGCTCACAGGAGGATAGAGGAAGGAGTCTGGCTTATGGTATCAGTAAGGAATCTGGAGTGATAATTTCAAGGCGTGCCCAACCAGACTAGAAGAGAAACTTGGACTTGTCCCTACCACTAAAAACTGATGAGGTTTGCATAAACATCCAGGGCATTGGGTACATTTTTATCCCTGACCTTCCTCATTTCTTAAGTAGAAAGATTTTGATCTTAGTGATGATTGGAGAAAAGTTATCGGATCACATTTATTAGTGGTAAGAGTCACATCAAAAGGGTAGCATAAGGTTCCCAATAATTTTTCTGTTCTTGCACATCCTTGGGAACCATTATCTTTTCTATCTTTCATCTGTTAATAGAAATGGTAAGATTTGGAGGTGGGCATTCCTATAGAGAAAGGTTACACACTTCAGCCCAGTCTCCTAAAGTTCTAAAAATAAAGAGGTTTTTTTATTTTCCTTCTGTCGTTGCTAGCTGTCGTTGCTTCTGAGTCACCATGTCATTACACAAGTCTTTAAGGCCTCAGGACACCACACGACTTACCAGAAGTTGCATTGTATCTGAAGAATCGGTACTATTTGAACATGAGGAGGCAGGAGAATAGGTACTCTGGGGACATCATGAGCAAAGACAGAAGCCATGCAAAGCTAGAATAAAGAGCATATGCAAGGCATGAGATTAGAAAGGAAGGCTGGAACCAGGTAGTGGTAAACATTGACTACTACTAGACTTTGTCAGTTATCCTTTATTCAGGCAGCTGGCAGCGTTTAAAAATGACCTGTACCCCTGTGTAGCCCCAATGGAAATACCACTGAACTGAGCTATAGGCTCAAAGATAATACAGCCATGTGGGTGACTGCCAAATGGGAGGGTGATTGGTCTTGCCCTTATCTTGAAGTGATGAGTTTTTCTATGAGGCACTGGAAGATTAAAATTTTTCAAAGAATATTGTCAACACAAGCAAAATGCCTATTTGCAAAGGACATGCTTTGCTCCAGCATTTTTGCATGGCCAGGTTAGAAACAACTTCCTATGGGCATTGACAATGGCCCCACATAATTGGCCAGTTTTCCTGTTTACCTGGCAGCGGAGAAAAGAAAAGGATTCTTTTCTTCTACTTACTCTCCACAGGCAGCCTATATACTGCTGTGTATTATGATTCAGCATTAACAGACCTTCAAAGGGAACAGACACTGGGTAAGATTTGTACTTGTTTTAATTAATCAGAAGTACCTTCCCCAGAAAGCAGCAGTTCTAAACCATTGCCAATCTGTCATTTAGTCCAAAGAGCTTTTCATATTTTCCCCTTCATTTCTATGCACTAAGAGCTCAAAAGATGTCTTTTAGTCAATATTCAGTTAGGAGTTGAGTCAGAAGGCCGTGTTGAGTTCTTATAAAGAGGCATAATGTAGCCACTTGCTCTCGCCTCCATTTGCTTGTGTAGAAAACAGATCATAATTTTTCACTTGTAGGTCTGCTCCAACATAAGTTAAAAATTATTCCAAATTAAGTGTTTACTTCCTTATAACCTCGTAGTAAATTACAATGTCAGAAAAAAATTTTTGGAAAAGAAAACCAAATTCAACATTATATGTTTTGTATATGCCAAAATTTAGGAGGATTTATGACCTAGAACAGTTCCTTCTCTGTTCACAGTAAGAACTCTGCATTTCTGTTTTGTATATCAGCCAAATTCCTTTATATAATGCTTTCTCTAATCACTGTCCTTTGACCTATTCTTTTGTTTTCAGCTCAAGATTATCTTTGTCACTGAGCTATGGTGTCAGAAACAAAAATAATTTACTCCTAAGATTTAACAAAGATTTTCTACACATAGGATAGCAACAAGGATATTTAGAGAATGCATTCTTTTTAAAAAATTTGATTTAAGTTAAATTTACCTGCCTACTTTAAATACCTTATCTTTGGGAACTACCATCAATATGAGACATTTAAGTTGGATGAAAATTTATACTTGTTCCATGACCTCAGATTTATATAAGCAACACATAGCATTCAAGTGATGTGGATAATCCCACAAATTACAGTAAATTTAAAACCACAGTAAATTTCACCAATATAGCCAACCAATTGAAATATTCCAATAAAACCTTCAATTGTATCTTATAAACATATATAGATATAAATTTATATATCCTATTTTTAGTGGAAACTATTGGTATCTATCTATTATTTACACCCCAATTCTAAACAGAATTGCAGTTTTTTAGGTAATTTTCCCCATTCCCAATGTAGAAATAAATGCAGATCAGTCCAAGCCAATCAACACATAGCATTGTACTAATGTACAATTGGCTCACGAGTGACTATGTGACCTAAGTGGATTCACTCATACCGAAGGGAAAACTTGTATTTTATGCTTAGGAGAAAAGTTTTACTCCTCTCTTGATGGACAGACCAAGGATACCTGTGCCATCTTAGAACCATGCAGCCATCTTAGAACCATGAGGAGACCTAATTTTGGCTGGAGTTGAGGTTAAAGATAGTGAAGTAGTTGAGATTTGGAAATAACTTGAGTTTCTGGTGACTATATTGGGCCATTCTCTTATTGTGTAAGTCATTTTATGGTAAAGTTTTCTTTTTTTCTATGAGGCTAGCATTACTCTATTTTCAAAACCATATAAAGACACTACAAAGAAAGAGAATTACAGGCCAATATTCCTGATGAACATAGATGCTAAAATCCTCAACAAAATATTAGCAAATCAGATCCAGCAATACATTAAAAAGATTATACACCATGACCAAGTGGGATTTATTCCAGGGCTGCAAGGCTGGTACAACATTCACAAATCAATAAATGTGATACATCACATAGATTGCAAGACAAAAAAAACACATGATCATATCCATTGATGCAGAAGCCTTTAACAAAACCCAACACTTTTTTTATATATAAAAACTCTTAGCAAAGTGGGAATAGAGGGATCATACCTCAACATAATAAAAGCCATATATGACAAACCTACAGCTAACATCACACTCAATGGGCAAAAACTAAAACCATTTCCACTAAGAACAGGAACAAGACAGGGATGACTGTTTTCACCACACTTGTTCAACATAGTACTGGAAGCCCTAGCCATAGTGATCAGACAAGAAGAAAAAATAAAAGGCATCCAAATTGAAAAGGAAGAAGTAAAACTCTCATTATTCACAGATGACATGATACTGTATCTAGAAAACCCTAAAGACTCCACCAAAAAACTACTAGCTTTAATAAGTGAATTTGGCAACGTAGCAGTATACAAAATTAACACCCAGAAATCGATGGCATTTTTACTATATACACCAATAATGAACTCTCAGAATAAGAAACTAAAAAAACAATTTAATTTACTATTGAAACAAAAATATTAAGATACTTAGGAATAAACTTAACCAAGGAGGTAAAAGACCTGTACTCAGAAAACTACAAGACATTGGAAAAAGAGATAGAGGAAGATATAAACAAGTGGAAGAATATACCATGTTCATGGATTGGTAGATTCCACATCATTAAAATGTCCATACTTCCAAAGCAACCTATAGATTCAATGCAATCCCCATTAAAATACCAACAGCATATTTCACAGATCTAGAATAAACATTCCAAAAACATATATAGAACCAAAAAAGACCTTGAATGGCTGCAGCAATCTTGAGAAAGAAGAACAAAATTGGAGGAATCACAATAACAGATATAAAGTTATACTACAAAGCCACTGTACTCAAAACAGTCTGGTACTGGCAGAAGAACAGGCATATAGATAAATGGAATAGAACAGAGAACCCAGAAATTGACTCAAGTCATTATGCTCAATTAATATTTGACAAAGGAAGCAATAGCATACAATGGAGTCAAGACAGTATCTTCAATAAATGTGTTGGGAAAATTAGAGAGGTACATGCAAAAAAAAAATGAAACTAGATCACCAACTTACACAAGAATAAACTCAAAATGGATAAAAGAGTTAAATGTAAGTCATGAAACCATAAAAATCTTAGAAGAAAACATAGGTAGCAAAATCTCAGACATCTCTCATAGTAATATGTTTACAGATACATCTCCTAGGGCAAAGGAACCTAAGGAGAAAATAAACAAATGGGAGTACATAAAAATAAAAAGCTTCTGTACAGCAAAAGAAACCATCAATAAGATGAAAAGGGAGGGTGGGGTGATGGGAGAGGAGTGATTAACTAGGGAACTCATATGCATATATGTATAACCCATGGACACAGACAATAGAGTGGTGAAGGCCTGGGAAGGGTGGGTCCAAGGTGAAGGGGGTCAATGGGAAAAAAACACACAAAGGGGACATCTGTAATACTTTAAATAATAAAGATACATTTAAAAATATTCTTATTGATTTTTAGAGAGAGAGAAGATGAGAGAGGAAGAGAGAGAAACATCGATGTAAGAGTGAAGCATTGATGGGCTGCCTCCTGCACGCTCTACTGGGGGATTGAGCCCCCAACTGCGCATGTGCTCTGACCAAGAATTGAACCAGCACCCTTTTGGTGTATGGGATGTCCCTCAACCAACTGAGCTACACTGGTCAGGGCTAAGGTAGAGTTTCTTTACTTACTTTTAAAATTAGTCTACCCATGCTCTTCAGAACAGGAATTCTAGAACTTGACTTAACTTTATTTTGCATATTTAGATTCAGACATAAGTAGAGATAAAATCTTATTTACCATGTAAGAATAAAAAAAAACCCCACAAACAAAAATGAATTATTTCCTTCTAACTCTATAATTTGTCCAAAAAAAATTGTTAATAAGGTATTAATCATGTATTACCACAAGGTTATCTTTTATTATAACTAAGAGGCTAAAGTGAATTCAATAAAATATTCTTCCTCACTGACTTAAATTGATTATTTTAAACATTTTTCAATAAACAATATGAAACATGTTTATTACAGAAAAATCAAGTAATATGGAAACATAAAATAGAATTAAAAGTAATCCCTGGTTTGGCTCAGTGGACAGAATGTCCACCTGCAGTCTGAAGGGTCCCAGGTTTGATTCCTCTCAAGGGCACATGCTCAGGGTTGTGGGCTCTATCCCCAGTAGGGGGTGTGCAGGAGTCAGCCAATCAATGATTCTCATCATTGATGTTTCTATCTTTCCCTCTCCCTTCTCTGAAATCAATAAAAATATATTTTCAAAAAGTAATCCCCTAGTCCCACCACTCAAAGACATCCACTCTATATGTAAAATATATTTTTATTATCTTCGTGGATATATATATATATGTAGATATATCTATATATCCATATATATATGTAGATATATCTATATATCCATATATAGATATATAAATATGTAGATAGATCAATATTATATATACTTTTATATGAAAGTAATAATACTATATAAGTATACTTTTACATCCTGCTTCTTTGCACAAAAATAATTTTTTTCATGTTAGTAAATATTAAAAAATACAAGTCTTCTAAATGGCTTGTAGCAATTCAGTTTATGAATGCATCATAACTTAACCAGTTGTCTGTTGATTTTTGTTCCTTACCACAGTATATACTCTATAATGAGCATCTTTGTGTAAATATTTTAGTACACGTCTACAAATGTTTATGCCCTTAAATATAAAGAGTATGTTTATTTAAAATTTTGTTACCAATTCCCACAGCATCTATTAATAGTTACACTCCCACTAGTGGGACATGAAACTGTCTGGTTCCCTACATTAAACCTAGACTTTTTTTTTCCCCAATGTTGCCAACCTGTTGGATGGCTTTAAAATTTTGTATTGCATTTCCTTTTTTACATGTTTATTGCCTCTTTTGATTTTTTTTTTTAATATAAACTTCCTGTTTCTTCCCATCCACTTTACTGTTTGTTTTTAAGAGCAGTTTCTATTTTAGTGGTATTAGCGCTTGGTCATATCTGTATAATTTATGCTCTGTAATTTGTTGTTGGACATTGTTTTCTGTTTGTTATTTTGTTGGCCTAATATGTTTACCTGGACAAAGTTTCTTAATGCAGTGGAAGCTACCCACTTTCCCCCTTTGTGGCTTATGGGTTTCGTGCAATGAAATATCTTTTCCACCGAAAGATTATAAAACTGTTCACACATATTTCTTCATGGTTTCATTTTTGCCTCTATATTTTTGATTTATCTGATATTTATAATGGTGTAATGAGTGAAGTATGAAAGCAACATACTTTTCTTTCCAAACAACTAGCTAGTTTCAACATCATAGATTAAATAACCTATTTGCTCTCCAGTTATGTTAAATGTCTCCTTATCAAATACGCTAAATTCTTATTAATAGTTGATTTTTTTTTGAGTTGTGGGTAGAAAGCCATTAACCTAACTTCACCTTCCTGTTCCAAAATTACTACGATTTTATTACTATACATTATGATAGGTTTTAGGGTATTTTAATAGGGGCTTTTCTTCTATTACCCTTCTTCAGAATATCCCTGACTCTTCTTCCATTTTTTTATTCTTTGAGGGAAAAATTTTCAATGATTCTCTCAGTCTAAATTAAAGACTGTTTGGATTTTGATTGAAATTCCTTTGCATCTATAGAGTAATATAGAGAAAGCTGACATTTTTGTGACATTTATGACTAATCATAAGAACTAAGAATATCTCTACATTAATTCAAATATTTTTAACATACCTTAGTTTATTTTTTTATCTTTCAACATACATGTTCTAAATATTTATTATTACATTTATTTCTAAGTAAACTATAACATTTATTAGATGTGTGCCCTTTCCTGCATTAACCAAAACCCCCCATTCCATTTACAAAGCATAGGTGCTCAGGGCTAATGGGCTACTTCCTAATACACCTGGCACTTCTGCCCTATCAGCTGAGATGTATGCTCAAGAGTAATTGTGTTTCCCAAACCTGTTGAAGCTAGTTTCAGCAGTTATTGTAATTTCATAATTTAATATTATATAACTTAATTAGATATGATTGTGAAAGCTAAAATTGTGTTTATGTTAACCAAATTAATTGCTTTGAGAAAATTCAATTACATCTAAAAATGTCTTATTTTGTAGCTGGGCAAAACAGTACAATTTTGATAGAAAAGTAATAAAATCCAAAAATTCTTTGGTCAGATTACTTCACAATTTTTAAAAATTTTTACTCTTTAAGCAAATCACAACTGAAAATTATAGACTATATACTATTGGTGTTAATGAGGTTGTGGAACTTTAATCAGTGAATCTATATATAAAGGCAAGGGTGTACCCCTACGTAAAAAAAAAATCAGAAAATGAATAATTATAAATTTTAAGTAAAATTAGATATTTGTTACCTTGTGTGCTAAGATTCTCTATTTCAGCTAATTTAAAAAAAATTAACCCACAATAATTGCATTGAGAGGAATTCTACAGTATTTTTTTGTTGTTGGCATGTAAAAAAATATAAACTTAAAAATATTTTTTGCTTGTCATTCTAAATAATTTTAAGGTATTTTTAGTGTCTCTTGATCCTGAATTATTTCAAATTAAAATAATTTTCCTTATTTTCCTATATGTTTACCTTTTCTTCTAATTTCATTGGCTAACATTGACTTCTCTGTCACTACTATACATGGCAAGATAAAATTGTGTGTACACTTTGGCATACATACATTTTAAAACACTTAAAATCAGGACAATTAACTTTATTAGGGTCTATAGATTTCTTTGAAATCAGAACTTATATCTAGTAAAAATTGAGTTTTCCTCAAGAAAGGGAAGTCCAGTTTTCATGTGGGGAGATCTGTTTATTGTGAATAGGGCTCATTCTTAAAAAGCTCATCTATACTAATAATAGAGTAATATGCAAATTGTCTGGGACTCTGTCACAGTAACGACTGAACAGCAGGCTGCGTGGGGCGACCAGGCCGGCAGGGGGGTTAGTGAGGGATGACCAAATGACTGAACATCAGGCTGTGTGGGGCAACCAGGCTAGCAGGGGGGACAGTTGGGGGCAACCAGGCCAGTGGGGGGGGGCAGTTGGGGGCAACCAGGCCAGTGGGGGGGGCAGTTAGGGGTGACCAGGCTGGCAGAGGAGGGCAGTTGGGGGCGACCAGGCCAGCAAGGGGGGGGGGGCAGTTAGGGGTGATCAGGCAGGCAGGCAGGTGAGCAGTTAGGAGCCAGCAGTCCCAGATTGTGAGAGGGATGTTCGACTGCCGGTTTAGGCCCGATCCCAGTCGGACATCCCTGAGGGGTCCCCTGATTGGAAAGGGTGCAGGCTGGGCTGAGGGGTCCCCCTGCCCCCTGTGCATGAATTTCGTGCACTGGGCCTTTAGTACTAGAATAAAAGCTTAATTAAATCCATTTGTATTAAATAAATATTTCCAGTTTTGAATCTTTGAAATATAAACGTATAAAATAAAAGGGGCAACCAACTTTTAAAAAGTCAAGTAACTAGCACCTCATCTCTATTTAAATTTCACTATTATTCTACTGAAGATTTTATCATGAATTCACAGGGAAGTATTTTCAGGCTCAGGTAGGAGCTTTGTATTGGGAAGAAGAAAATGAGGAACACCATTTTACTTATGACTGCACAATCCTAGACAATCAAACAATATATGTCATCTTTTGCAAGTTGGACTTTTCCCACCTGTTCATATTTCTCACCCACATCCATGTAGAAAAGCTACATTTAAACTCCTGAGATAGGGGTTAATACTCGTATTGGTTTCCATATTCCTTGATAGTTGAGAACACCCAATCCTTATAGGCATGTCCCAAAATCCCCTTTGTCATTAATGAGTATTCTCCCTCAGAAAGGTATGATTTGAAGCTTGAAATTACACTCTTTGTATTAGAGACTCCAGAATAAAATTCCCTGCACCAGAAAAGAAAAGATGAATGTGCCTGCCACCAGTCCATGGATAGCTTGCCATGACCTTCACAGGGCAAAACTGTGAAAGAAATGTACGGAATGAAACTTATTGCTCTAACAGGGAGATTAATAATTTTATTCTACAAATCCCAACCAAATAGGTTCTATCTCTGGTTTGCATACTTAAAGAAGTAATGATCTGTGGACTGGAGTTTTTAACAAGCAAGTAATTTTTAAAACTTTCTGAGCTGTGATTTTGATATTTTTGTTCATCCCAAATTTTTTTTTGAACAAATGGTCTTGAAAATGCTGAGATACATGACACCAAGAGAGAATTCAACCTGTCCGCTTACTTATTTTGTCTCCTGTATTGTAGATGCTCTCTCACAACATCACTATATTCTTGACTACAGACCAAAGTCCTGAAAACAGTGTGCATGAGTGTGATGGTAGAATTGTGTTTTATTTTCTTAGAGGTTCTTTCTGCTTTTTAGCCTGCCTATAGAGAAAAGGTAATAAAAGTGGTAGTGATCACTGTGATGTTTTTCTGATTAATTGGCAGTGCCTTTAGGAATTCAGTTCATTCTGTTTGTGCAAAATTAATATGTCAAGTGTAAGATAAAGCGTTTGAACCACTGCTCAGGCAGACTTCTTAGGGCTTGCAGCTCATTTACATATCACTGGAGAATTGGGGAAAAGATGCTAGGAGATATTATCAATCTGATATCTTTTTAAAAAATATCTTTATTGTTGAAGGTATTACACATGTCCCCTTGTTTCCCCCATTGAACTCTTCTAGCCCTGCCTCCTCCCCAGGCCTTCACCACAGTATTGTCTGTGTCCATGGGTTATGCATATATGCATATACTAGTAAATTCTTCCGTTAATCTCTTCCCATTCATCGACCCTCACCCTTCTTCCCTCTGAGATTCCTCAGTCTGTTCCATGCTTTTGTGTCTCTGGATCTATTTTGTTCATCTGTATATTTTGTTCTTTAGATTCTACATATGAGTGAGGTCATGTGATACTTGTCTTTCTCTGTCAGTCTGATTTCTTTTAAACATTTTTTTTAAAAAAGGAACAATGGAATATAAAAAATATCAGTAACATAGCTCTGATCTGAGTATTTTAAGTTTGTAGTTATTTATTCATTTGATGCTACGTAGATATGTGGATAAGTACCTAAAATGTGAAATATTAAGTATAAAAATGTTTTAGGGAAGAGAAAAAGAAAGATGGTTTATGGCTTGTAAAAATTCCCAGAAGGAGGTGTCTTCTAACCTGTGTCCTAAAATATACTGGAATTTCAAAAAGTGGAAATTATGATTATCTTAGGCAAAGTCATAAGGTAGAGAAGTGCAGGGAATTTTTAAAGAATTGGGGTGATGTAATTTGGCTGGGGCATAGGAGATGCTTCAGGAAATTAAAAGTAAAGTGAGGCTAATGGGTTAAATCAGGTGAACCTCAAAACTCATTGAATTCAGACTTAACATATGTTTAATGAGGATGAGTTACTAAATATTTTAAAATATGGGTAAACTGCTTACTCATATTTTAAAATATTTTGTTAAACCTATAGAGTGTGGCTGAGGAGGAAAGATTAGAGAAAGAAGGTCAAGTTAAGGAGTAAATGTTAACAATCTGTTGATGGGGCCATTATGAATTGAACTTGCCCCTGGCAGAAGAAAAAGAAAGAAAGGATGAGAAAGTCATCTCAAAGGCTGCTGGTGAAGTGGTGGGTTGGGAATAATTTGTTATATCAAAAAGCAAAGAAGTTATCAACAAAGCCACAAGACAATGAGGACCCTGCCAGAAGGGTCCCGGAGTTACTATAATAGACTCTGACAGGCCAGAGATGGGCCACAGAAGCATTAGTAAGGACAATAACTGAAACAGTTTGAACCTATTAAATGTATTCAAATTCATTAGGTTATGATAATACTGGGAAAAATACTCATTTATTAATTGGTCACTTTTGGAAGATGCTAGAACACCAATTTTTGTAAAAACTGATAAATGAAGATAAAGAAGCATTTATCCTGTCCTTCCTTATGACTATTTTAGGGCAACCGGAGAAGGGAAAGTTTTTTCTTACAGAGCATTTCAAGTAACATATTGCAACTCCTAATTAATTAACGGGTCTAGGCAGTGATCTAAGTGTTGACAAAATAAAAAGACAAATAACTAGACATTATGTATCTTCTGATAGGAGCACAACACCCTGCCTATCGAGAAATCTTGCCAGAAAATTGAACTTGAGTCTGATCAGTCATCTACATCTAACTATCAAAGTACAGAAAGTCCAAGTGAGAGAGGACCATACCCCATGCCAGATGGGGATGAAATCAGGAGAATTTGGGCTGTCAGAAACTCTGCAGAATAAAATATCAGGTCTTCTTAACCACAATAACAAAATTGGAGGAAGAGATAGATGAGAGTAAGAAAAAGGGGAAAGAAGCAGAAGAGGAGGAAATGTTGATAGATTAAAAGAAATTTAAGAGACATGTCAACCGATTACATCAATATTTTAGGGCATCACAGATGAAATGAAGTTTGGAATTTAAATTCTCAAAATCCAGTTATGATGATGATAACAGTCAAGAAAATTGTTAATGTTGATGAAATCAATATTTTTCCTCACAGCTGCATGTTAGGCCATTGAATGCTTACTATGGGCCTCAAAACTTAGAGTTACATGTATAACCTAATTTGATCCTCAAAACGACCCTAGGGAGATATGCATTAATTATCTATTTTATAGAGGTAATGTATTTGAGTCCCTGAAAGTTTATGTAACTTGCTCATGATCACACATTGGACAAGTTGCAGTTTCTATGTGCACAGCTACATTTTCACTGCTCAATGTCTGGACACTCCTATTTGCACAGCTACATTTTCACTGCTCAATATCTGGACACTCCTATTTGGGGGACATAGCAGAAATGTGAGTCTTGGGATAAAGGGCTGTCCTCTACACCAAAATCTAAAAAAACCAGACTTCTGACAAGGCCTGAATACCTGACCTAAGATAGACCAATCTGATAAACATTTCTTTCTGAGCTGAAAAGTGTGGAACATTTGAAGCAAAGGAATAGGAAGCATTCAGAATGCATTCTCCCCACAGTAATAGCATCCTGTATTCAGTGGGAATGAGGGTGTCAGAGTTACAAGCTACCCTGCTTGTGATAGCGAGGGTCCATGACTGTCTCCAATTATGATCTGGCTCTTTTCTCAGGAGCCCAGCTTTGGTTCGAGCCTGTTTTCCAAACCCATTCTGCCTTCATAAATACCCTGAAGCCTACCCATTTTTTTCCAATAAGTTCTTTTCTTGATTAAGTTAACAGAATTAGTTTCTCTTATTTTCAATCAAGAACCCTGATTAGCTTGGCCAGAGTTTGACCACATGTTTGTATGAGACTGAGCCTGTGACTTTGCCACATAACTAAATAAGATGAACAGTCAGAGAGCAGTCAGCTGTTTTTCCTAGTTTATATATTATACTAAGAATCCATTTTTTTTTTCACTTGCATTAGTATATTGAATACCCCTTGAGATTAATTTTTTTTTAAATTTCAGAGAGGAAGAGATAGAAACATCAATGATGAGAACCATTGATCAGCTGCCTCTTGCACACACCCCACTGGGGATCGAGCCTGCAACCTGGGCATGTGCCCTGACAGGGAATCAAATCATGACCTCCTGGTTCACAGGTTGACACTCAACCACTGAGCCATGCCAGCAGGGCTCCCTGGAGATTTTTAAGTCTCTAGTTTTAATCATTAAATTTAGTTCCAAGGTCCTGGTAACTACAGATCCTATGACCTCCTTAAATTTAGATGATTTGCTGTTCCCTCCAGTTTGGGTGCTGTGTGTCCTCGGCTTTGACAAGCCATTCGGGAGAGGGGTTACTCCTTAGTATAGGATAGTGAAAAAGATAAAGCAGAAAGGCCAGGGGAATCTTCCCATGAATTGAACATGAAAAAAATCTGAAATAACCCACAGGCACAGGCAATTATGTCAAAGGGGGTGTTATCTGTCTGAATTGGATTTCCTTTGGTCACACATTTTAGCCTGAATTCTTGTTCTCGACAAGATGGTTTTGCTGTTTTATGTTTCCCCTTTTATTACAGTTTTGCCAAGTCTAAGACTTCTGTCATTTGTTAGCCTGGTGAGTTTTATATCTGATGAACCACAGTTGGACTAATGACATGCTTGTTAACTTTATCAGAAGAGGTCTGACCAGAGCTCAGTGGTCTGGCAATCCCCCTCCTTTCCTAGGCAGTGGAGGTGGAGGCTCAATGAAAGACATTTTAAAAGACCATAGCAACAATATCCACTCCTACATGTAAAATGTCTACATTTGGCCCTGGATCACTCAATCCCAGTTAAGATTGTATATAGTTGCCAGGGCCTAGGTTTGGGGCTGAGAGGGGAAAATATGTACAAAGATCAAAGGTAATAGCTTATTTAAAAGGAAAAGAGTATTAATCTTTCTATATTCTTAAGCTCTGATAGAGACTTTTAATTGCCTTTTAACATCCATTCTCCTCTGCTTCCTAAAAGCAGGGTCCTAATTTTCAGCTGGAGACAAAGACACTTCCCAGTCCCCCTCTTGTAGCTGGATATGGCCTTGGACTAAGTTCTGGTCAATCAGATGAAAGCACAGGTTTCTGTGTGATTTCCAGGACGTGTCATTAAAAAAGGGCCTTCCCATCCTCCCCCTCCTTCCTGCCTGCTGTCTGGAAAGCAGATGTGATGGCTGGAGCTTGAGTAGCCATCTGGGACCATCAGGCAGAAATTTTGTTTTGAAAATGGTGGAGCAACAAAATGGAAGTGACTGGGGCTCAAATGCAGTTGAGTCCAACTCTGTACCGCTCTCCCCAGCTTTAGTTTGCATGTGTGTGCACGCAAGTATACACACACACACACACACACACACACACACACACCTATACGTTTACTAGTATGTCACTGTTATTTGGGTTCATTTAATAATTCAGTTGTATTTCCATTAGAAATATAAGCATGAGATGTCTGTCTGTAACGTAGAAACCTCAGATATATCTGTGTCATGGCCATGAGTCTTCATTATTTACTAGAGGCCCAATGCACGAAAATTCATGCAAGAGTAGGCCTTTCTTCCCCGGCTGCCGGCACCACCAGCTACCCTCTGACACCCAGGACCCAGGCTGCTTCCCTCCTCCGGCTGCCAGCAAGCACCCGGGACCCGGGCTGGCTTCCCTTTGGCCCTAGCTTTGTCAGGAAGGACATCCGGAATGATATCCGGAAGATGTCTGTTCTAATTAGCATATTACCCTTTTATTATTAAAGATTGATTTTACTAATAATGCAAAATACATGTGGTTTTAGACATAAACAGAATAAGGAAATAATGTAAACTTAATTTTTTCCTGTTTAATAGTAATTATTAATAATCACTGAAATGAATATTTACATCTAATTCTTGGAAGATTAATTTACTTTAACTTGAAACAGCATCATTTGTCTCATGGAAAAGATCATTTTGATAGAATTACCTGATAATGTTTGTGCAGTTCAAAAAAATTGGAAATTAATTATCCAATGGAAAATGGATAAAAAACATTTCATTATACCAGAGCCTGATAGTGACACTAAACTTGATGATTAATCATCTTTTTATTTAAACACATTTGTCAGGTGTTTCACAAAGTGCCATGCCTTCCGTGGCTAGGAAGAACATGAGTTCTCAACCAGGCTCCTTGGCTACAGCTCAAAGAAACTTTGAAGCAAACTTTGGTTAAGCAGTGTGACCTATTGCAGTGCACACATATGTATGCCTCGTCCTGTCCATTATGAAGGGGAGTTTAAAATTTTATCATAACTCTAAGCCAAAGCTGTATCTATCGAGTGAGATGGAAGCAATATATTATTATTGGAGGCCATGGACTATGAGGTCTGCATTTCTGGCTAGCTCTCTAACTTTTTGTTTTTGACCTTGGGAAAAGCACTTAACTTCCAGGAGCCACAATTTTCTTATCTATGAAATGAGTCTCATATCTGCCTTGGTAGAATTTTTATAAAAAAATCAATTAAATGAGGTAATCTAGGCAATGTACCTATTATAATGCTAGGCACATCATTGGCATGCAATAAAAGCTCTTATGATCATTATTATTTATATGGTGATGATGATTAACTAGATAATTGAGGTGATCATGCAGAAAATTAAACAC
Source organism: Plecotus auritus (assembly GCF_963455305.1). Lineage (NCBI taxonomy): Eukaryota > Metazoa > Chordata > Mammalia > Chiroptera > Vespertilionidae > Plecotus > Plecotus auritus. The sequence continues at coordinate 127,122,683 of NC_137773.1, forward strand.
ACAGTCTTGTTGTGAAATAAAAAACAGGATTATCTTGATTGGCTATATATTGGACAGACTTACAAAAATCCTCACGGTGGTTTAGAGTGCAGATTCTGGCACTAGATTACCTGGATTCTAATCTCATCCCTACGACTTACCACTGTGTGACTTTGGGCAAGTTACTTGACCTCCCTGTGTCTCAGTTTTTTCATTTGAAAAATAGGGATGATAGTACTTCATTGAGTCCTAGTGAAATTAGATGAGATACTATTTGTGAAGATCTTGGAACACTGCCAGGGCACTGCTAAGTGCTATATTAATGCCTGTTCTTGTTATTGTCAAGTTGATGTGCAATGTAGACCTGTGAACATTGTGCCCTTTCGACCCAGGATGGACGAGGTCCATGTAGATTTTATCTTCTGTATAAACTATTCCTAATATTTTGCTTTATTTCAAATAGGATTATCTGCTTGGATGTCCTTTCATCTGAGGATATATGATGTCTAAATCTACATTCATGGCTAAAGTCCATGAATAGGAGAACTGTCATGGAAACATTTTTAGTAATGAACAATGGCTTTCACTTAAAGGAAATAAGTCATTTTTCTCAACCTTAATTTGTAGGGGGAGAGACATAATATATTGATGTATTTGGGAGAGAACAGTATAGTTAGCAGACGTAGTTTCAAAGCTCCTTCTTAGGGAAGTCCCAGTATCACAAGGGGATGCCACGTGACCATAGGATTTTATATTTTATATTCTTCTGAGATTAATTATTTTATGTATTGGAGACCCATGTGCCAACATGAGTACTTAAAAGATAAGGATTTCCCCCTCTCCAATGAGATAGTAAGGTATTTGTGAGAGAAACTCATACAGACACTTTTTATTGCTATTGTTAATCCTCACCTGAAGATATTATTTTTCCATTGAGTTTTAGAGAGAATGGTAGGGAGGGAGGGAGGGGGAAAGAGAGTGAAACATCAATGTGAGTGAGAGAGACACATCTATTGGTTGTCTCCCATACATGCCCCGACCCGGCCTGGGGATTAAATCTGCAACCCAGGTATGTGCTCTTGACCAGGAATTGAACCCACAACCCTTTGGTGCATGGGCCAAGGCTCTAACCACTGAGAAACACTGACCAGGGAACAAATTCATGCAGTGTTTAAATCTGCCAATGTCCTCTGCACGTGTCACTCTGAGGACTATACAATGAAAATCTCAGCTAGTGGCTTTCCTTTTGTTTGTTTTGGACTGAAAGTCTTTTCTTCTTACTTACTCACTAGTTGATAAGTTTTTCTCTCAACATTTTGCATGCTGGTTGGTGCCTAATAGTGGATTTAGAGTTGATGGGTGGTTATTATTCCCATTGAATTGGATGGAAATTTTAAGGCTGAGAGAAGTTAAATAAGAACGCGTGAGGCTCATGCTGTAAGCTAAGGGCAATAGTGATGCAGATAACTAGTTTTTTGTAGTTTACAAAGTAATCCATGTGCATCATCTAACTTACTCTTTATTAGTGACCTAGTCAGGACTCACTCAATACATTCTACTCAATTTGCTCCATGTCACTGTGTCCCATACTGAGCTCATGATTCCCCTAAACCAGTGGTTGGCAAACCGTGGCTCGCGAGCCGCATGCTCTGTTGACTAATGAGTTTGCTGACCACTGCCCTAAACATATCATTAGCTCCTGCTCACTTTCTTAATTTCAGAATCACCACACACGTAGTCACCCAAGCCAGAAATCTCAGTGGTTATACTTGAATGCTTCTCCCTTGCATCTCATGTGTAATCTACCTCCAAGTCATTGAGATGTTTCATGTATCTTTCTTCCTGGTAGTATCTCCTCAGCTAAGAACCTAGTTCATGCTTGGGCCTTTGTTCTGGCCATCCTTGTTTCTCTCTTTGTATATTTCAAAATCCTTCAGTCCCCACTCTCTTCTATCCATTCTTCACACTCACTGCCAGATTCACACCTCCATGGAAACCCTATAATGTTCCCTATGGGGTAAGTCTTAGCTCCTCTCCAAGGCATCCAGCCCTTCATGGTCTAGCCCTCCCACTCCCACCTTTTCCTCCATAACTCCCCACTGCTCCCTTCTTTCCACTTCTTGTCCCATAGTTTGGACTCTAATACCATGAATCCACCTCAGCCCTTCACACTGTGCATTGGTGAACTCGTCCCTTGGCCTTTGCTAATACTCTGCGTGTAAGATCTTTGCCATTCCCTTCCCCTAAAATACCACAGCTTTAAGCAAAGATTTTCTAGACATCTCTCCCCACAACTGAATTAGCATCTCTCATGTGTGTCCCCATAAGCCTCTGAATGTAGTTCTGTTGTTGAGCTTATCAGTTAATTATAACGATCTCTGCTTATTTTGCACCTATCTACCCATCTCAGACCACGAGTTACTCCAGGGAAGGCCATATCTTACCTTTATATTTAGAGGGCTCACCCAGTGCCTGGTACAAAGCAGGCCTTGAATGCTGAGATATTAGAGCTGAGAGGCATCACATTATATTGGACATTTGGTGCCCAGGTTTCTCAAGTGGCTTGTTCATTAATTTGAGGGCAAGGTTTATTCAGGATGCAGGGATAAACAGTTCCTTCTACATCCAAGATTATGATGATGATGATGATGAATGAACACTATGTCCCAGGCACTTTTCTGCGTGTGTTATAAATGTTAACACATTTAATTATCTTAACAGCAGTATGGGGTACATTTTATTAGTATTCCCATAGAGATTAAGCAACGTTCATAGCAATCACACAGTTAGAAATTAGGAGAGCTGGGATTTGGGCAGAGTCTGTGCCCTTAACCTTTTTGAAAACACACTCTACCAGGTACACAGTCATAGGGTCTCTGAGGACCATCTGAGAATCCCTTGTTTGACAATCCCAGCTGAACAACCCTAATGTTGGATTTTCCTACTTAGAGTATCTGAAAGCTATTTGATCTTCAAAGTATTGCATGGTGTATACTCTTTCCCTCCTGCCCCGTGACTTTGATCTTTAAATCTATCTTCTAAAAACCAACTGTTTTCCCTCCATCACATTTTAAATTATGTGCCCCGCCTCTGTCCAACCAGGGACGTGTTTCTGAGGCATCTCCAAGTCTCATCATTCCATTGTTAGTGAGGACAGTAGTACCCACAGTCAATGAGACCAGCCCCTGGACAGACCTCCAGGTGCTCCATAGGTATCATGTCTTCTGCATAGATGCTGGCTCTCAGAACCCGCTCCTTAATTATATACTTAAGGCGCATGAGGATTTCTCACCTGTATCAGAAAGCGACATCTGCTTTCCTAAAAGCTAGTACATTCATGCAAAGCCAGTCCTCTCTGTCCACTTTAGCATGTCTGTTTTGGAGGCTGTTTCACTAATGATGAATTAATCCATCTTTAGTCTTAGCAGAAGCAAATTCTACATTTGTTGAGGGTTCACAATGTGACAGGACATTGACTTTCATGTGTTATGTGGGCCACAGTTTCCCAGCATTTTACAGATGATGAAACTGAGAGCCAGAGCGGCTAAGTCTTTTGCCCCAAGTCAACTCAGTTAATAAGTGGTAAAACAGACATTTAAATTTGTATTTGACAAAGTCCCTACTGTTTGCTCTATAATAGCTTGCTCTGTGTTCTGCTCCTGTTAATATTTATTACTTAGTTATATCCTCATATACTGGCATTGAGTCACCAGATAATTCATTGTGAAACATGATGTAGGGAAGCTCAAATGATAAAAAAACAAAACAAAATAAAAAAGCAACAAGTTGGAATATTGAGTAACCCACGCCATGAGTCAGGGACTATTGCACATTTTGCTTTGGCTATTGCACATTGCTTCTGGAAGATACATCCGGCACATAAAGCTCCCCAAATTGGCCCCATGCCTGGACCCTAATTAGCACTCATGAGGCTCTGACCTTGTAACTGAAAGAAACTGGCCATGCTTTCCTCACCTTCCCTTTCTGACCTTCATGTCAGGGCTGTTGTTAGTGTCTTGGCTGGTGGCTGATGCTGTGGAGTCCCCACCTGCTGGCAGGCCATGCGGAGCAGGGGCCTCCATTCTCTCTGTGGGCTGGGAACTGAAATGTGTGAGTTGAAAGAGCCCTAACTTCATAGTCAAATGTGAGTTCTCTCCTAGCTCAGTCACATACAAGCTGTGTGATCTTGGGTAAGTTACTGAATTTCACTGAGCTTCCATTTCACCATGTGTAATATTATTATTACCGTTGTATTACCTGAAAGAGGAGTTTTAGTGTCTTTCAAATACTAAGAAATGGTGAAAGGCTTCCCCTTGCATAGAAACAAATTATCTACAAAAATATTTAATAAATTCAGGCTAAGCAGCCAGTTGTCCACATTGGCATAAAGATAGGTGGAGAAATTGAGTACTGTAGAGATCTTGGCATGAACAAATTTGTTCCTGATTCCTTCTTGTATCAAAAGAAGTTTCCAGGATTTGCCTCAAAACCTGGATCTCACTAGTTTCAAGTCCTGCAGAGCTTCTCCGTAGCCATCAGGGCCCAGCTCCAACTCCTGGATGTGGCAAACAATACTTTCTTATAATCTCACTCTAGCTTCTCCAATTATGCTCCCAAATATACCTTTTACTGGTACTTCAGTCCCATTGACAAACCCATGACTCCATAGATGCACAGCCTTCTTATCTTTATGCCTTTTTGCACATGCTGTTCTCTTTGACTATAATGCCCTTGATATATATATGTATATACACCTATGTATACACAAGCGCACATATATATGTATGGGCTAACGCCAGCTCCACCATGAACATTCTGGTCACATACTACCTCCTTAAAAAGACTGCTCCCTAAACCTACGTTCTGGATGGCCAAAGGGCCTTCCTTTTGAGATCCCTTTGAATTCAGTGCTTACCTTTCTCCTCACCTTATTTTTTAAAAAAATTTTTTTATTGATTTCAGAGAGGAAGGGAGAGAAAGGGAGAGAGAGATAGAAACATCAATGATGAGAGAGAATCATTGGTTGGCTGCCTCCTGCATGCCCCACATTGGGGATCGAGCCCACAGCCCAGGCATGTACCCTGACTGGGAATCGAACCATGACCTCCTGATTCATAGGTCAACTTTCAATCACTGAGCCATGCCAGCTGGGCCTCCTCACCTTATTTTGATTGCCCCATTCCCCACCAGATTGTGCGCTCTTGGGGCTTAGGGCAGTGTCTCTGTTGCTTCAGTTTCTGTCATATAATAAAGACTCAATACATCTTACCTAATAAAAGAGAAACATGCAAATTAACCATCACTCCCCTACGCCCACAGCAAATCAGAGTGAGTATACAAATTAACCCAACAAAGATGGAGGTTATTTTGCATATGCAGGCGTGGAGCGGAGTGGAGTGAAGCCTGCTATGAGGGGAAGGGGGGCAGCGGAGGGAGCTACTGTAGTGGTACTTCAGACAGAAGCGAGGACTTGCTGGCTCCGGGCGGCCACAGAGCGGGGACTTGCCGGCTCCCCGGCAGCCCTGGAGCCGGGACTTGCCGGCTCCCGGGCGGCTGGGAGTGAAGCCAGGGGAAGGAAAGCCTATTCTTGCATGAATATCGTGCAATGGGCCTCTAGTATTTGAATAAAAGGAAGGAAGGAAGGAAGGAAGAAAGGAAGGAAGGAAGGAAGGACTGATATAGGAAATTTTTTTTGCTTAGTTTTTGTTTGTTTATTTGGGTCTGATTTAGGCTGATGATTTAGTAAGTTACTGGAGAGGGGAAATGCCTGATTTATCTTTGATAAATCTCATATATTTAGACCAGCTATTCTCAAACTTTTACACACTGAATTAACCCAGGATCTGTAAGAGATGCAGATACCTTCACCTCAGTACATCTGATAATCTCCCAGGTGATTCCAATGTGCATCCGGGAGAAGAAACACTAGATTCGTGGTCGGCAAACTGCGGTTCGCGAGCCACATGCGGCTCTCTGGCCCCTTGAGTGTGGCTCTTCCACAAAATACCACGGCCTGGGCAAGTCTATTTTGAAGAAGTGGTATTAGAAGAAGTTTAAGTTTAAAAAATTTGGCTCTAAGAAGAAATTTCAATCGTTGTACTGTTGATATTTGGCTCTGTTGACTAATGAGTTTGCCCACCACTGCACTAGATCAACCAGGACATGCTCAATAAGTGTACAGTGATTGAATCATTCAATCAATAAAGCTCACCTGGGCAATGTGTCCAAATAGATACAGTTGTAGATAAGTAAGGGCAAGAGAGGAGTGGAGTGGAGAGGAAGGGAAAGAGAAAAGGACACCATTAGCTTTTGATTGGATCACCTAATGAGTTTGACTCCTCCCCATGAATACAAAATATTTTCAAAAAGAATTTAATGTAGACATTTTCAGTTTCTTCTTTCTCTTTCATTTCTAATTCCATTGGGCATGGTCAAGTCTAGGTTTGGGATAGGGCAGCTGAGTGTCCCTGAAATGCTATGAGTGTACCTTGATAAACACCACAGTGAACAGGAGGTGCCTGGCAGTTCCTCCTGTCAAGACCACAGGGCTCAATTTTGCTCCTTCTGCAACTTCCATGTCCCCTTTGTGAGGTGCGTGCAGCTGCTCTCTCTCATAATAGGACAGCTAATATTGACCTGCATAATTCATGGTTACAAGATGTATACTGGTGATGATAAAGGAAACATGTTTAATTTACATGGCCCGTATTTTCTCTTAAAGAGCCAAGCACAAACAAATCACAGCCTCAGAAACAAAAAGTAACAGGGAGAATGTGTTTGGATATCTTTTACAGAGATAATACAGGAAAATTGAATTTCAAGATAATATAAATACCTGTATCAAAATAGGGTTTTCAAAAATTCTACTCCTGTGGCATTTTACATGGAATTTTCTGGATTAGACATACCAATCTCCTTACCATTTTCTGATTATGTTAATTTGCTGCAAAGAAGCCTATGATATCAGTTCTTTTTGTTTTTATTTCAAGATAGTACTACTTAATGGGAAAAGTAACTCTACTATCTTGTATATCTTTCTCCATTTCCATGAAACTAAAAAAAAGTGCTTTAACTTTCTTTTCCCAGTTTGAAACCTACATTGTTTCTTATAAAATAGATTTACATTTTGCAAGGATTTAGAAAACTTTCAAATTAAATTATATAAAGATCTCTGCTTCATCAGACTTTATAATTTGTGTCCCAAACAGTGAGCCATGCTCCTCCAAATATTATCCACTCTTCAAGCAAATGGAAAATGGATGTAAAATTCCATATTTGAATTTGATGACAGACCGGATATGATTCTAAACATTGTTACCTATTACCTGGGCAGCATATTTGTGTAAGAGGATTGTAATTGGGAGAACATTACAGTTTCTTGCCTTATTTTCCCAAATGTCAGGGACACCCCTTACCTGAACTTATGTTGTATCATCCTCTATAAGTTGGCTGAACTTACAATCTAATACAATTTTCATGCTTCCAGGGAAAGCAGATAGATGGAAGAGCAAAAGAAATACAATAATGATATGTATTGTACTAGTAGAATTTGGTGAGCCCTGACCAGGTCCAGCCCTGTGTTAGCCAACATTCATGAGATCTTGGAGCTACACCTCACAGGGACTGTACACACTACTATCATGACCCAATGTTTTCAGTGGGGAAACTGAGGCATGGAGAAGGTAGGTGGCCTTCAAAACTGATTAGGGGTGGAGCCAAGATTTGACAGATGTCTGACCCCAAAGTTGGTGCCTTTAACTCTATTCTTCTGACTCAGTTTGTCACTGAAGAAGGGATAATACCCAGTTGACTGAGAGGACCTCAGGAGACCAAGAATCAAGTCCAGAGTTTCTGTAACCAGTGTGTGGTGGGCATCAGCAATCACTTCTCTGTCCTCTTGTCTATAAAACCAGGGCATCTGCTTAAGTACATTATACTGCTCTTTAAATCTGAATGGCCTGCTATTGGATATCCCATCACCATTAGATGGGAAATGGTGATTCTATAGGATGGTGGGTGGCGTCGATGGAAAGCCAGCAGTGTGCCCCATTTATGGATGTGGGAGCTTCAGATATGCCCATGGCAGGTGCTTCCACACCAGGAGCAGGGTGTTTCCATCAAGTGGCATTTCTAGGAGTGCCTCTTCATGTGGTACCCAACCACACCTTCATGCCAATGAGGAGTCCTCAAAGGCTCAAATGTGTTGGAAACATCACTTTTCTTTTTTAATTACACTAGTGATTCTTGTTTCTCCTCACAAAACCCATGACAGAGAATTTAGAAAATACAAGTAAGCAGAACAGTGAAAATATGAATCGTTGCTAATTGCATCAGTAAGAGATAATTCAGTGCACCTATTTCTAGTATGCTTTTTTCTGATCACACACATATATATTTTGAAAAGTTAGATTATCCTATACACATGGTTGATAATCTTTTCTTCAATTAATACTTTTTAATAACTGAAATAGTTTTCTAAAAAGCAATCTTATACAGAACCCCAATAGGTAAACAGATAAAAATGAAAATGATCTTTTTGAGGAAGGGGTGCAGAGGAAGAGGAGTGAGACCACACTCAGCACCAACTTCTCTTTCTGTCTCCCTTATGCCCTCACGGGGGATCTCGAAGCACCACAGGCCAAAGCCCAGAACTTAGATAATGAACATCTACTTTAGGGTAAAATTAGTAAAAGGTAGTAGTCCTGGGTGTCATCCTGTACACCAAATGGTTGCCAGTTCAATTCCTGGTCAGGGCACATGCCCGGGTTGTGGGCTTGATCCCTAAGGGGGGTGCAGGAGGCAGCCAATTGATGTTTCTCTTTCTCCCTCTCCCTTCCTCTCTCTCTAAAAATTATCAAAAACATACTTTATTTAAAAAAGTACTAGTGCCCTAACCAGTTTGGCTCGGTGGATAGAGCGTCAGCCTGTGGACTGAAGGGTCCCGGGTTCGATTCCGGTCAAGGGCATGTACCTTGGTTGCAGGCACATCCCCAGTAGGGAGTGTGCAGGAGGCAGCTGAATCGATGTTTCTCTCTCATCGATGTTTCTAGCTCTCTATCCCTCTCCCTTCCTCTCTGTAAAAAAATCAATAAAATATATTTTTTTAAAAAGGTACTAGTATTCATAATAGTTGAAACTATCATTTGTCCAAAATTTCAGAATAATAGAAAAATCTGTGCTATCTTCTCCCAGGTTAGAAGAGTAGTCTAGACTCTCCCTAAGCCTGGGCTTAATCACAAGGAACAACAACAGCCTGTAATTATTGGAATCGAGAGTCTAGGTCAGTGGTCAGCAAACTCATTAGTCAACAGAGCGGCAAACTGCGGCTCGCAAGCTGCATGTGGCTAGCGAGCTGCAGTTTGCCGACCACTGGCCTAGACCATTAAAGGAGAAATGGGGACAGAAAGTACCAAGTGGTTTTCACATTCTTTTCTAATTTTAGACATACAAACATATTGAGAACACTCCATACCTAGAAGCAGTTTCTCTGAAAATGAACAAAAAGTTGTTGGTTGTGTTGCTTCTTTTAAAGAGGCGGAGGGGCTCTTTAGTCTATCCAAGCACAAATGCATCTGTAGCCAGCGAGAAGCAGATGGCCCCTCTCCCTGGCCTTCAGTTCTGTGACTGTAAGGCTGGGAGAGTTTTCAGCAGTTGCAATAGTTGGCTTCATCTATCATACAAGCCTTAGTGGCAGCAGCTTGTCTCTTTACATTTAGGATCTATAGGTATGAACCAAGTAAGCTTTGCGCTTTCACATCACAAATGATGATGAGCGATGTGAGGAGAGACAGAGTCAAACGGATTCTTCCCCACTCTCCATTTCTTAGTCCTATTGGTGACGCGGAGCTTCAAGCTGGAATGTATGGTGATAGGTGAAAGCTCTGCTCCAAAGGTGAAATTGATTCTCTAAACGTTCTCTGATAGAATGAAATCACCTTCCTGCTCACATTTTATGCCATCTACGGTAGCAACGGCATCTTTATCTCATGAATGCTTCCTAAGACCCAGGCCCAGGGTTTCTGGAATCTTTTTTAACTTTGACATATTACAGTGTGTGGCCTTGGGCAAGTCATTTATGCTTTCTGCTCCTCTGAGATCACGTGCTACCTTACTGATCCCTTAGAGCAGGGGTCCTCAAACTATGGCTCGCGGGCCACATGCGGCCCGCCAAGGACATTTATCCGGCCCGCCGGGTGCCGCTGCCTGTCCTGCTTAGCAGCCGACTCATCCCGGGCCCACAGTGCGCATAGGAATTTGTTCATAGTTTTTTTTTAAACTATAGTCCAGCCCTCCAACCGTCTGAGGGACAGTGAACTGGCCCCCTGTTTAAAAAGTTTGAGGACCCCTCCAACTGTCCCTCAAACCATTGGAGGGCCGGACTATAGTTTAAAAAAAAAACTATGAACAAATTCCTATGCGCACTGCGGGCCCGGGATGAGTCGGCTGCTAAGCAGGACAGGCAGCAGAACCCGGTGGGCCGGATAAATGTCCTCGGTGGGCCGCATGTGGCCCGCAGGCCGTAGTTTGAGGACGCCTGCTTTACTCAAATGAGACTCTGAAGGTTAAGGAGATTAAATGATTTCTCTAAGGCCTTATAGTGATTTGGTGATAGAGCCTGCCTGCAATCCAGGTTTTAAGACATTTACCCTATGCTCATTCCAAAGGACAAAATCACCATCTAACCAGTGCCAATGTGGCTGATGTCACAGAAATAATCTTATGTAGGGGATAAATCCGAGGTTGGCCCAAGTGTGACTAGTGACTCACTTTTTAGCTGTGTGAGTTTGGAAAAGTTTTTTTTTAACCTTTGCATTTCAGTTTCTTCATCTGGAAAATGAAGAGAATAAAATTTACTTCAGAGTTTTTGTGAGGATTAGGTATATATAGTGTTGCCTAGTACCTGGCACATGACACAGAATAGATGTCAGATATTATGATACTTATTATCATATCTACAGTTAAAAGTGAATTGTCTCTGTTTAAAAGCTGTCCAGGACTTTAGAGACACTCCATAGCCTGCTACCCTTAAAAAAGTGGGTGTTTGTTATTAAGCAAATATCCTGGTTATAATCTTTGAAATGTACATACTTTTATACAATTGTATGTCTAGGAAATGCACTGACATTTGTCCATATGAAGGAATAAATCTTGCCTAGGAAATTGGAGCTGTTCCATGGCTGACAGTTGGTAAAGTCCACAACTTGCATGAGCATATATGAGGATGTTATATATCCATTTATCGAAAGAATGACTGGGTAATAAAAATGTCCTACTGCATCTGCAGCCTGGGCTTGGATGAGAGGATCTCTTGTGTGTGTTTGTGTTCTCCTAATGTAAGAATAATCTAATTGAGTCACCACAGAACATGGGGAATGTTATCTTAGGAGAGAAACATCCAGCCCAGCACACCACATCAGTCAGTGTAATAGCTTTAACATCATCGGAAAGGCCATGGATTGAAAGATTTCTTAAATCATGTCTGTGCTGCTATAGACCCAATTTCCTGTCGGGATACTTTGTTTATGACTGAGTGGAGTTGTGGGGTTTCTAATTAATTTAGCTTCTAGCACTCAGCATAGCCATTATCCCTTCACCTTGTCTTTCCTGTATTTACTCTTCTAGGAGAAAACAAGGGGGTGCGGGAGGGTGACAAAGACAAAAAGCACAAGTATTTTCAGCATTTCTCTCAATTAGTGTACCAATTTGGTTGATAAGCATATTCAAGGGGTGGGAGTAGGAGGGAAGATGGCTAGCAGATGATTAAGATTAAAGTGGACTGAGAGAAAGCTTTTAACTCAGATGGGGGTAAATGTTCTCTTTTATGTTAAGATGATCCTGATTTGTAAAAATGTCAGAACTTTGGTGACTTGCTGTGTGCTAGAATGGAGGGAGAATAATTTTCAAAGATGAACTCTTAAGTGGATTTTCAACAGGTTTCAAAGATGAGGACCTACTAAGTGCCAGACCTCCACCTGAGCCATGGCATTGTGTGAAGATGCTTATGTTCTTTTGTAATGAAATGATTGCAGTAGGATGTGATAGGTTCTTTGATAGAGCTCAGCACAGGATACTATAGGAGAAAAGAAAGGGGAGCCCATCAACATGGCATGGATGGGTTGACATTTCAGTGGAGGAGATGCCCTTGTTTATTGACAACAGGTTGGCTATTGGGCAGAAATAGCTCCTGAAAGTTACAATTAAGTGATAGTTGAAAGTCTTCTTGCGTTTTCAGTATGAACTATTATTTGGTCCCATATCGAGAGCTGGCTGTCAGAAATGAGTAGAGTAATCTTTAATGTTGAGTTTAAAGCCTAAAGAGCTAATACCAGCTCTGTGAAGTTTTGACTTGTTCATTTTTCTTGGCCCAGAACCCACGAACCAAGAGTGTCTGGTAAATCGTAGGCTCTTAGTAAATAGTTTGTGGATGGGTAGATGTTGTACTTTGAGATTCAAAGTGTTTTCATATTTATCTGTTAATTCAATCTTCATGTGATATGGGTGAATTTATCATTTATCATAGGTACATTTTTTTATGCTTGGAAACCAAGTTCTCAGAAGGTGAAAAACCTGAATAATTTTAAACTATTAGCCATTAGGTCCCTAAGATCTTGATATGCCATCATTTTTGTCAATTCTCAAACTTTTTTTATTTGTATAATCAGCCCTGATCTATGCACCTCTATATGGTCATCAAATTCAGTTGCCTACAGGGATTATATATAGGAGGTGAAAGACAAATTAAACAAAATGAAATACAGTTAGAAGTGGTGGAGTCTGTGATGAAATGGAGCATGTGTTCATCAACTGAAGGAAACCAAAATAAAATTCTTAATAAAACACACAGATAGGTCAAAGCAAACATTCTCATTTATTGATAGGATTGGGATCATAAGTATCCATTTTGCAACCTCAACAGAAAATTTGAATATAAAATAAATCCTAAGCAGAATAATAAGCATGAGAGATAATTTTTAAGAAGCTGTTGGTATACTATTCTATAGAGTTGCATATTAAGTAAGATAATATATGCTCATTATTTAGCATAATGCAGATTCATTTGAATAATATAGTGATGATATGACTGCATTGAAAATGATTATATTTTCTATTTGAGAAATACTAGTCAAGATTTTACCCTTTGTAGTCCCTTTATATGTATTAAAAGAAAACAACGTAGATCCCTCAGTAAAGACATCTATGATGCCATGTTAATAAAATTTTAGAACTTAAAAAAAATCTGTTGGTTATATATTTACATGTTATTTAAAGCATACTTAATGATCTAATTTGGCTTCCCAAATATAAACATATCATTACATTAAATGAAATAGTCAAAGGTTACTGATATGCGAGGTACATCTAGACCTAACCTTTGTGTCCTACACGGCTCTTTTGTATCCATTTGCCTTTTGGTACAGATTCTGGTAACATTTTTTTTTAAAGCTTTATTGCAAAAATAGGATTATTTCAACGACCAATTGGTCATTTTCTTAGTTCTTTAGTGATAATCTTAGTTTTGCTCGGTTATTTTAAAATGTTCTCTCTCTGGTAAATGAAACAATAGGAACTGTTTTACAGAGCCTGCCCATTTCTGGTTAGGCTGCTACACATTTGATGGTTTAGAAAGGCAATGTGGTAGATGGAGTGATAGTATTGTTACCTGGAGACCAGATTGGAGCCCCTGCTCCATGACTTATAAAAGTGTGACCCCATCCCGACCTCCACCACATATCAGTGGCTCTCCATAGGATGTGGGGTTCAACTCCCCTAGAGCACATTTGAAAATGTGGTTGGATGGGGTGTGGTTGTGACAACAACTAGGCAGAGCTCTTGCCATTTAATGGGTGGGAGCCCAGGACTTCACTGGACAGTGCACTGGACACCCCACACGATGAAGCAGTTACTGGGACAAAACTTGTAAGTTCTCTCTGAGAAACTGTGCTCTAGGCAATTTATTTGCCCTCTGTGAACCTCCTTTTCCTCATTTGTGAAATGTTCTACTGAGCTTATAGGATTATAATGATCAAATGAGATAATATATGTGAAAGTGCTTTGTAAGCCCTAAAGCATTGTGTGCGTGGGAAGTGTTGGGATAATTTCTCTAAGTGGCAGAGCTCTTTACAGAAAATAGTGAACTGTATAGCCCCACAATCTCCCTTTTTATTTTAATATGGCTTAATCTGGACCATCTGGGCCAAAAATGTTTTGATCCATTAAGACCTTTTGGTTCTCTCTATTCTTAGGAAAACCCCTCAGTTTACAAGATGTGTTTATTTTTAGTAGTGTCAACTATAGTGGCCGTTTACCAGTAGCTAACATCAAAGCTATTCAAAATTCAAAAGAATTGTTTCCAGGTCATTTATGAAAAATGCACAATTGGAAAGTCTACATGGTGTGTACAGCATAACTGCAAGGAGTATGAATTTAGTATCCAAAGGCATCGGGTTTGAGGCCTGACCCCATTACATTCCTACTGGCTATGGGATCTTGGCAAATTAATTCACTTTTCTAATTCTCAGTTATCTATAAAGTGGGGATTAAAATACTTAGCTCATGGGTGTTGTAAGGATTAAATAATGTATCTTTGGCATAATGAGTATGTCCAATAAAAAATATATTTTCATCTTGTTCAGTCCTCAACATTTGCTTGAAAAGTGGCCATCCTGCCTGTTTTCACACTTCACTACTGATGAAAGCATTCATTCCACTTTTCGACTTCTGGTTCGGGACTTCATTGTATGTTTGGTCAAGGGGTGGGGAGATTCCTTCATAAAACTGGAGGAAAAAAATAACAAATAGCTTCCACCCTGCTCTGCAGTACACCGTCTGATCTCTGCTATCAAATTATGTAGTGTAATGTGAGCATGTCACATCAAGTCTCTCATCAAAACCATTAACAGCAGATAGGCAGTCAGTTGATGTGTCATTCTTGGCTCCCAACAACAGTTTAGGTGTATTTTTAAATACTCCGTCTGGCAGTTCGGGGTGGGGGGTGGCGGGGGGAATTGAATAGACAGCAACCAACAGATTTCTTTCTAACAAAGATTCCCCACAACATGTCCACCCCTTTCCAGGAAGGAATGGGTTGAGATATGCTGTACCAATATAGCAGAGTGGCCATGTTATCTAGCCACCACGCCCAGGATAGGTGCTAGACGTGCCCACCAATTGCTAGATCAAGGAGACCTTCCCTCAGAGTGTGACTTCAATGTGAGCAGAAGCATCTGGTCTCAGTGACTCTGTGAAAGGGTGAGATGATGTGAGAGCCTCTCTTTCAGCTGCTTGGGAGCAACAAGGACTTGAAGGCCCAGAAAGGATGACAGCTAAGGATCTAAGACAGTATGACCACAGGTTACTCTCCTCAGACCACACTTTCTGCTCTTCTTGCCATGACACCAATTTTTTTAGTATCAGCTCTATTGAAGTATGATTGACAAGTAAAGAGGATCTATATTCAGGTTGTATGTACATTCTCTTTAAAAGTGTATGATGTGATGACTTGATATCTGTATACACTGTGAACTGATTACCACAATCAAGTTAATTAACACGACTAGTTTTTTACCTTTTGTGTGTATGTGTGGTAAAATACCCATGGCCACCATGCTATATGTTAGATGTCCAGAACTTATAACTGAAAATTTGTACCCTTTGATCAATATCTCTCCATTTCCCCCATCTTCTAAGATGACACCAATTTTGTATAATTTTTTTTTGAGATAATAGTAGGTTCACATGCAGTTATGACAATACGGAGAGGTCCTACACGCCCCCATTCCCAAACCACACCCAGTTTCTCCTAACAGTAGCACCTGCACAGTTATGCTACAATATCACCACCAGAAAATCAATACATTCCATCAACCTTATTCAAATCTCACAAGTTTTACCTGTACTATGATGACAGTTCTAAGGAAAATATAAACCTAGTGTCACAAATCCCATTTTAAATAAGTTTTTTATGATAACTCCGATCAATGGAAAACATGGCCAGAACAAAATGGTCTCAGGAAGGTCTCAGTAGCTCCACAGAATCTGCCTGTCTCCCTTGCTCTGTCTTCTACCTCACTGTGTCTTCTATCACCTGGTTCAGAATTCTTGTGATGGAGTGAAGTGTTATGCCTCAAGGTCACATTAGGATGTAGGATAAGACTCAGCAGCCCATGTTTCAGTTACTTAAACCCATGGCCCGCGTACAGTCAGGACGTTGAAGTCTGAATTCTGCGAGGTTAAGAAATTTGAAAATCTGTTTGTACCCTGAGCTACTACTCTGCTGTTCACTTGCTGCAGGGGTTCAGATTCTGGTCTGTCAGACAGAGCTGCGGTAAAGGAAGGGTTTTGACTGCTGGTGTACACATAGGAAGCACTATTACACCTTCATGCCTGGCAAACTGCTTCATTTCTGCGCAATGAAGCTATTTTCTTTAGTCAACAGTGGCCAAATATTGGAGGCTGCATGGAAAGGGTTCAAGGTTAGAAGCCTGAACAATTGGAGTTTTAAGTCCTAGTCTCATTATTGACCAGCTATGCAACAAATGACCTCCCCTCTCAGCTTTGCTTTCCTCATCCTTTGAAAATTGGAGGTGGAGATGACAATTTGTCCTCATAAGGCAGTGATGGGGCTTAAATGCTCTAAAGCCATGGTTCTCAAGCTTGTACATGCTTTCAAATCACCTCAAGTCTGATCCTGTAGGTCCTGGGGGAGGCCTGAGAGTGTGCATTTTTAACAGGTTTCTAGGTGCTGCTGGTTTGGGGAATCACACTTTGGGGACCCCTGTGATTCCTTTGGGATCCCACTTTGGGAGCCCCTAATATAAGGGATGTAAAGTGCATTCCTGACCATTGGTATTCACACCAATAAGGAATGAGATACCCTCCATCCCTGCCCCCCGCAAAAAAATCCTCCAAAACAGAGTTCTTTGAATTTCTAGAAACTGACCCTCTGGTTAATTTGTAAACAAGCAATGTATATCAAAAGGCTATGAAATTATCAAGCATATTTGACAAGCGTGCACAGCCACTTTTTATATTTCCTAGTTTAGAAGAGCCTTTCCCCCTAACAGCAAATTTGGGGTTAGGGTCTTCATGCTGGAAGTATGAGCACATGTGTGTGCCAGCATGTGTGTATGCACACACACTTCCTGGATATTTATGTGCCAGCCTCGCCCAACACATACTGTTTTACCCAGTCAGGGCCCACCCTACATGCCAGTTTTTGGCATGTGTATGTGGGAGAAGGAAGATGGGAAAACAAGTGTTCTTAGAAGAATTGCAAAGAACCTCTCATTAGAGAGGCGAGTTAAAATATTTCAGTCTCTGGGCTATTCTCTAAATACACTAGATTACATCAGTCTTGATAGAATAAACTGTAGGCTATGAAATTGTCTTTTTCTAAAAAAAAATTGATATAATTCACTTGTGCTATGAGTGCAAAAATATCACTCTACATGTTATTTTCTTTGCCATCACTGATGTTTTTTTTTTATAAAGAGGGAACCCCAGGTGGGAACCTAAGAGATTACTTTAATAATCTTCAGCGCCCTGGATCTCCTAACATTGCCTGCAACCCTTGATCTCTTTTTACTAATTCATCTTCCAGACTCCTTACATGCTCTGACTTCCAGCACTGAGGACAACACTCTCACAGTGTGTGATAAAACTTGGATTTATTGTGTGAGACTCAAACTGACGTCCAGATTCTAGGTGCTATTGAACCCATTGCTGCAACAAATGGTATAATTGACTCCATTTTTAGCAGATGCTAGCTGTTGAATATTCATGCATTATACAAACATCAGTGACTTCAGCTTTTTGTCCAATAATTGGCTGGGTTTGAAATGTATCTATGAAGATAGACCGTTTTTTTTTTTTTTTTTTTTTTTTTTTTCCTGAGGTTACAGCAACAGACACCAAAACACAAGCTGCAAAATGTTTCAGAATCAGGAGATTTGAATGGCAATGGCGAGCTCAGCTTTGGATGTCAGTTTGGATTTGGTTCTTTGTCCAAGTCCTCCTAATCAGAGATTATTTCGGGCCATTTCCCCTGGTACATTATGTAATGTCTGCAAAGAGAAGTCGGATGGAGAACATCAGCACAGCCATGGCAGAGAAGCGTGGCAGGGTCACTGCAGGCCATCACTCAGCTTTAAACCTGCCGCCCCCTGAGGGACAGCAAAGATGGAATTGCCCGATCCCCAGTCGGTTCATTCCTAGGAAAGGCAACCAGCAGAAATTGAAATCGTAATTGCTTTCCTTTATTCAAAGAAATCATGGATGAAACAATTAATCAGATGAAGGTTTACCTCCTTCAGTGCACCAGAATAAATGTAGTCTTGTTTTCTGATAAGACTGTGATGTCATTCAAAGGGTTAGGCCTTTAGGGGGTGGAGAAAAGGGATAGCCTTAAAATGTATTCAAATTTTTAAACTGCAGCTGTGTATTTTAATCTGGAGGTGCACATTAATCTTGCCCCCTCTTTGACATCTGCTTTTCTACTAGCTACAGGCTCTATGCTCCCAACCATTTTCCTTATATTATGGATGGGCTTGGAGAGCATTATGCTAAGTGAAATAAGCCAATCAGAGGAAGTCAAGTGCCATATGATTTTACTCATATTTGGAATCTAACAAACAAAATAAACTAACAAACAAAATAAAAACAGATTCATAAATAGAGAACACACTGGCAGCTGTTGGGGGCGGGGGCTGGTGGACACTGGGTGAAAAAAAGGGAAGGCATTAAGAAAAAAAAAATTCAGCCCTAACTGGTTTGGCTCAGTGGATAGAGCGTCGGCCTGTGGACTGAAAGGTCCCAGGTTCGATTCTGGTCAAGGGCATGTACCTTGGTTGCGGGCACATCCCCAGTAGGATGTGTGCAGGAGGCGGCTGATCAATGTTTCTCTCTTATCGATGTTTCTGACTCTCTGTCCCTCTCTCTTCCTCTCTGTAAAAATCAATAAAATATATTTAAAAAAAAGAAAAAAAATGAATAGGCACAAACAACATATGGTGATTATAAGAGTAAAAGGGGGGTGGGGAGAGGTAGAAGAAGGTGTAGGGGAATAAATGATGATGGAAGGAGACTTGACTTGGGGTGTGAACATACGATGTAATATACAGATGATGTATTATAGAATTAAACACCTGAAACCTGTATGATTTTATTGACTATTATCACCCCAATAAATTCAATAATAAGGGGAAAAATTAAAAAATAAAATTTTTAAAACTCAGTTAAAAATAGTACTGCACTGAGTCACCGGAAGGGGAAATATAATTAAACATAATCATTTGTATTTCCCTCAGCCAGGATAAACTTCAGAGTGTGCTTAACTTTGGAATATATGAGTCTGGTTATTTCATCAGAGATACAGCATTGTATATTTAAATTATTTTTCCAGCCCATTCGGGATTTTGTACTTACAACGAGGCTGTTTATTGATTTAGCAATGCAGCTGAGGGCGAAGTGTAGGCTTTTAATCATAGCAGCACAAGTATGCCTGTGGTTGAAGTTGCATCAGCTGAGTTAGTACAGCTGCAAAAGGCACATACTGTTTTCACACAAGCTGTCATAGAATTGTCAGCAGCTATTAATTTTTTGAAAAGGTAATAGATATCCCTGGAGAAACCAAGAGAAAGTGGCAGAGTAAGTGGCAGGTCATTCCTCATGTGGTGACAGAACGTAAGCTTTTGTAAGTTTCTTTCTGACTGTCATCAGTCACAGTCTTGGGTTCATTATCTCAACCTTGACATTGGGATTCTTAATCTACAAACCCAACTTCTTCCCACCATTTTCCTGCCTGAAAACAAAAGTCCCATTAGTCAAGACTGTGTTTCTTAATGTTTCTATATCAAATGAACAAGCTAATGGGTCAGTTACTATACCGATAGAAATCCATCTATCTTTCCATCTGCCAATGTATCCATCCATTCATCCATCCATCCACCTACCCACACACCCATTTGTTGATTGATTCATTCAACAGCCTTCTCAGTCTCATGCTTGGTTCTCAAGACACCAATTGTGAATAATAAGCATTTATTTCCTACCCTCATGAAGCTTACATTCTAACATGGAAGATGAATTTTAAATAAGGAATTAGACATTTGAGGGAAGCTGCTAGAGAGACTGGCAAAGAAGATATGGTGGGCAGAATTCCAAGTGATGTCCAGGGCCTCTCACCATTGTATAATTCTCTCTGTGTTTTGTGGGGGTAGAACCTATGAATGTAAAAACATATCACTCTTTGCTTATGTTAGACTAGAGGCCCACCACACGAAATCAAGTGAGACCCAGTCCCAGCGCGCTGAGGGACCCAGCGTCAAGTCCCCGCCCACCTGCGCACGCCTCGCCGCAGCCCCGCCCACCTTGAAGACAATTGTGGACAGAGATAAGAATAGTTTCCTGCTCTAACCTTTCCTTCTCAGGAGCACTCAAATTGACCTTCATTGGAAGATGAGAATTGAACAGAGCAACACTTACTTGTTCCCATGAAGAAATCATATGATGTTCAGCAGATGCCTTTTGGCGTTTGGTCGTTACGGCCTCACAGCGTCACGGCCACAGGGTTTTTATAATAGAGGTTATAGGGCAAGAGGGATATTTTCCCAGTGGGCCTAATCTAATTACATGAGGCCTGTGAAACCAGAGCATTTTTCTCTAGCTGGAGAGCAGAAGAGGAACTCAGAGAGATTTCAGTCCTGGGAGGATTCGATGCTCCATGGCTGGCTTGAAGATGGAGGTGGCCTCTAAGAGCTGAGAAGTCCCTGGCTGGTAGTCAGCGAGGAAACAGAGACCTCATTTCTTCCTCTCCCTTCCTCTCTGAAATCAATAAAAATATATATTTTTTTTAAAGTTAGGTTTCTACTCTATAATTTCTTCATACTGATTTGCAGAGCATATTGAACAAGCTATCAGCTTAAGGGCCTCAATTTAACCTCAAAAGAAAAGATTAACAAAGAATTCTACCAAATTATTTAATAAACCCTGGACATTTTCTCTTTAAAGGAAACTCCAGATTTGGAAGTTGTTTTGACCCTTGCTTCATGATTCTAGAGGGTTAAAGGAGTAAAGAATCAGAGTATTTCAGGAATCAAAAAGTTTCTACAAACATAGGCATCTGAAAATGTACCCATTGATTGGCTCTCTTTCCCAGGATGCTCTACTGCTTTAACAAGCTAATAGAATGATGACATGCAGTTCGCATCTTATATGAAAATGCCGAGTGATGTGGTTTCCCAGAAAGTCATGCAGAGGCCATTCCCTGTTCCTTAGGAAAGTGGGAAGCAGCTGATTTGCAATGCCCACTATCCCTAAGCAATAAAGCATATTTTTCAATACTGTATACTTGGCCTTTCAAGATATGAGGTTCTAAAGTTAGCCAGAGAGCAAAAGCAAACAAATTACACAGTGTCTATTAAATATTCTGTTATCACAATGTTTAAAAAGGCTCATCCATCAACCTTGGATTCTCCATGTGAGTGGAAGCAGATATTTTAAATCCTCAGGAAGGAAGATGTTCAAATCCTCAGAGGCTCTAGGGACCTTCCCTGTCTTTGTTTTTATTTCTGGACCTTGGACTATTTTATGTTATTCTTAGTAGGTCAAGGTTGAGAAGGACCAAGGAAAGTTCAACCCAGATCCTTCGCTTCATTTGCAACTCTGGCTGGAACATTTTGCTGAGGAGAAGGCCAAGGACAAGCTGAGCTGCGTGCAGCTTCTGGGTCACAAGTAGATTTCCGTTAGCCTGTCCCTGCCGACTGTGGAGACTTGAAAGCTGGGGGATTAGTGCAACATGCTGAAATGTGAAAAAGAGTGACGACTATGTGTCAGCTCTGTTCGATGTACTCCAGGAGAAACCACATTTTAAAAACTCTCCTGTGTAAAACAGCACCGAGGCAGGTTCCTGCAGATAGTAGGGTCATCTTTCCCAGTAGTACCAGCAAGGCTTCAGTTAGCCATGCCTGTATTTTATTTATCTTTTAAAAATATATTTTTTATTGATTTCAAAGAGGAAGAGAGGGAGAGATAGAAGCATTAATGATGAGAGAGAACTATTGATCGGCTGTCTCCGGCCAATCCCCTACTAGGGATTGAGCCTGCAACCTGGGCATGTGCCCTCACCGGAAATCCAACTGTGACCTCCTGGTTTATAGGACAATACTCAACCACTTAACCACACTGGCTGGGCTCTCTCTTTTAATTTATTTTTTTCAAGTTGCCACCAAGGGAAAAACTTATTCTCTTTTCTCACCCTGGAGTAATGTGCTTGCTCTAAATGACTGCCCTAAGCTGTGAATAGATTTTTTTAAAGTTCTCTGATCACACTATTTTGTCATTTTGGCCACACCTATATTTCTTATAAATATGCTAAGTGTTCATAGCAGGAAAGGGTCCTCAGTCTATCATGTAATTGTTAAATGTATGGCTTTATAAAAATAGATTCATCTCCCACAGTCACTCTCCATGGGTGGAGAAAAATTGATCCCTTGTCCTACTCAAAATGAAAAATAAAATGAGAAGTGAACAGTAAATATTTTAACTATTCAAGTTCCACACGTCACCATCACAAGATTAATTTGAAGCTTTCAGAGAAAACCGTCAGCTGTTCTGATTCAATCAGAAGAGTTTTGTTATGACTAATCTCGCTTTTGTCAGTGAATTTGCCCACCTGAAGAAGAGAGTAGGCCCGGGAGAGAGAAACGCAGAGAAACAGTCAGACAGAAAGGGAGAAAACAAAAGTTGCAGGCACACAGAGAGAACATGCCTTTTATGTAAAAGCCACATAAGTTGTTTTATTTCCTTAGAAATTCAAAAAGCAGAAGCACGAGGCAGCATAAGGTGACCAATCTTTAATAGAAACACATGTGGCAGGAGTGTATGCCACCAGGCTTCTCTCTTACATATCTAGTTATTCTTTTTTCTTTTTTTTGTTGTTTTTTACTAAAATTTATCTTTATTGTTTAAGTATTACAGATGTTTCCCTTCTCCCTACCCCTCCACTTCCACCCATCCCCAGGCCTTCACTGCACTATTGTCTGTCGCTGGGCTATGCATATCTATATATTTAAAACGCTAATATGCTAAGTATCCAACCGTCTGACTGGTCACTATGATGCTCACTGACCACCAGGGGGCAGATGCTCAACTCAGGAGCTGCTGTGATGCACACTGGCCATTTAGAGAAACGGCACCGCAGACCTGGTGCCCACAAAATAACACTCAGCTTCCCCCAAGTGGGACACAGGCCCCACCACCACTCCAGAGTGACAGCTCACCAAATCGCAGCCAACACTGCTGAAACCCCATGGCGTAAAATGTGACCCACAGCCCAGCACAGCCCAGAAACGGTGGCTGTGGGCGCCAGGTAATGACGTCACATAGCAACGCCTGGCTTCCTCTCCCTAGCAACTAGCCTCCTTGAAGTTTCTTCAGCCCAGGGACCTGACTTGCTTTATAGCCAGGTGGAAACATTTTATACTTTAACCAAATGTCTGTGAAGCGTTTTCCCATGCCTCATCTCATTTGAGCCTCACAGAAGTCCTGGAGTAGGTAGATAGGAGACTCGGTGGAATCCTAGTTTCTTTTCATTAGCCAGAAAACAGAGATTTAGAAAGTTTAGAAACTTGACCCAACTGAAAAAAAGTAAGAAATGGTGGACCTTGAAAATGACTTCAGGTTTTCTCACTGCGCAGAATATAGTCAAATACTGCTACAGTTAAATATTTTACCTTTTGTTCTCCCTGTGTGATCTAGAATAATAATCTGCTTTGTGTTGCTATTTACTGCCGTGTTGCTGACAATTGCCTGAAAGAGAAGTTGGGGTGGAACTGGGCTGGAAAAAGTTTAGCTAAATCAGAAAGCAGGTCTAATTAAGCAAGTTTGTTATATATATATATGTGTATATATATATATATGGCTAAGTTGACTCGCTCATATGCTATATGTATAAAGCTCTCACTGGTGCCAATTACACGCATGTGTTTTGATTTATCATTGTTGATCGTGAATTTGGTTGACATTTCTATTATAGAGAAAGGGCGAATAGTGATATTAAAATATTTCTTCTAATTAATTTCCTTTCAATGTCACGAATTCATGCACCAGGCCACTAGCATGCATATAAGTTCTTTTGCTAATCTCTTCCCTCTCCCCACCTTTCCTTCTGAAATACATCAGTCCGTTCCATGCTTCAGTGTCTCTGGAACTATTTTGTTCATCAGTTTATTTTGTTCATTAGATTCTGCATATGAGTGGGATTATGTGATACTTGTCTTTCTCTGGCTTATTTTGCTTAGCATAATACTCTGTAAATGTTATCAAAGGATAATGAACATACAGAACATTGCACAGATCTTACAAGTACACACCTGTGTTATCTGCATTCAGATCAAGAAATAGATGTTACCTGTCCCCACAGCCCCCTCTCAATCACTTTCTCTGCTGCAGTCACCACTGTTCTGAGTTCTGGCATCATGGATTCCTTTTGCCTGTCGTTGGACTTTATATAAATGAAGCATACAGTGTGTCATCTCCTTGTCTGGCTGGCTTCTGCCACTCACTGATTGGTTTGTGAGGTTCATCTGTGTTGTTGCATGCAGCAGAAGTAGACTAATTTACATTCTGTGTATATTCCATTAACTATGCCACATGTGTTTAGCCATTCAGCTATTTGCAGTTTGGGACTATTACAACACACGTTCTCATGATCAACCTAATGTCAGTATCCCCCACTTTTAGAAAGTTTGCATTATGCTTCTTTGCTTTTATGAAATGTAATGTCCTTTAGCATCTGTTGTTGCTAACTAAAAAAAAAAAAAAAAAAAAAAAATCAGAGAGGATTTTGCTTTTATAAAAAGAGGCAGAAATTAAGAATAGCACCAGTGTTAGTCAGGGAGTCATTATGGAGACAGGGTACCCCCAGCAGCAAGAGCGTCCCTGCCAGGGTCCTGCCCAGGAGCTACACCCGCATCACAACATTAAGGCAGCTTAGCTTTGAACTGTGTCTGTGAGCATCTGTGCTTTATCTCTATTTACTTTGTGAAACCTTTAGCAAAATGTGACTTGGGTATCAGAAAAGCCCAAGTGAGCTTGTAAGGGCATTACTACTCAGTGCAGTGGTCGGCAAACCGTGGCTCGCGAGCCACATGCGGCTCTTTGGCCCCTTAAGTGTGGCTCTTCCACAAAATACCACGGCCTGGGTGAGTCTATTTTGAAGAAGTGGTGTTAGAAGAAGTTGAAGTTTAAAAAATTTGGCTCTCAAAAGAAATTTCAATCGTACTGTTGATATTTGGCTCTGTTGACTAATGAGTTTGCCGACCACTGACAGCGTAAAACTGGATGGAATTCGGTGTTTCAATCATGGTCTATGAAATAAAGACATTGTGGGTGCACTGAAGGTGCAAGCATCCACTATCCGTACTATTTTCACACAGAGAAAAAGAACCTTGACAGCTGCTGGAGTTACTATTGGTTCTGCTAATGGCAAAGTGGTCCTGTAGGCAGGTAATTGTTTCTTCACTTTATGCCATTTAGGCTTTAAAAACATTTCATAGGATTTCACCACCTTTGGATTGCAAGGGCTGGGGGGACCTGTACATATTTTTTGGTGATTATATAAATACATATTTTTGTATGTTTTTTTAAATAAATCTCTATTGTTCAGATTATTACAATTGTTCCTCTTTTTCTCCCCCATAGTTCCCCTCCACCCGTTCCCACCTCACCCTCTGCCCTTACCTCCACCTCTGCACTGTCCTCATCCATAGGTGTACGATTTTTGTCCAGTCTCTTCCTGCACCCCCCACACCCCTTTCCCCCCGAGAATTGTCAGTCCACTCCCTTTCCATGCCCCTGATTCTATTTTATTCACCAGTTTATTCTGTTCCTCGAATTTTTTATTCACTTGATTTTTAGATTCACTTGTTAATAGATATGTATTTGTTGTTCATAATTTTTATCTTTACCTTTTTCTTCTTCTTCCTCTTCTTAAAGAGTACCTTTCAGCATTTCATATAATACTGGTTTGGTGGTGATGAACTCCTTTACCTTTTTCTTATCTGTGAAGCTCTTTATCTGCCCTTCAATTCTGAATGATAACTTTGCTGGGTAGGGTAATCTTGGTTGTAGGTTCTTGCTATTCATCACTTTGAATATTTCTTGCCACTCCCATCTGGCCTGCATAGTTTCTGTTGAGAAATCAGCTGACAATCGTATGGGTGCTCCCTTGTAGGTAATTAACTGTTTTTCTCTTGCTGCTTTTAATATTCTCTCTTTGTCTTTTGCTCTTGGCATTTTAATTATGATGTGTCTTGGTGTGGTCCTCTTTGGATTCCTTTTGTTTGGGGTTCTGTGTGCTTCCTGGACTTGTAAGTCTATTTCTTTCACCAGGTGGGGAAGTTTTCGGTCATTATTTCTTCAAATAGGTTTTCAGTATCTTGCTTTCTCTCTTCTTCTCGCACCCCCATAATTCTGATGTTGGTACGCTTGAAGTTGTCCCAGAGGCTCCTTACACTATCTTCATATTTTTGGATTCTTTTTTCTTTTTTCTTTTTTCTTTTCTGGTTAAGTGTTTTTTGCTTCTTTGTATTTCAAATCTTTGACTTGATTCTTGGAATCCTCTAATCTGCTGTTGGATCTCTGTATATTATTTTTTATTTCAGTCCATGTATACTTAATTTCTAGTTGGTCCTTTTTCATATCCTCGAGGGTCTCACTAAATTTATTGGCCTTTTCTAAAAAAATTCTTGAAAAACCTTATAACCATGGTTTTGAACTCTATTTCCAGTCGTTTGCTTTCCTCCATTTCTTTCATTTGTGACCTGTTTCTTTGTCTCTGCATTTTGGCTGCTTCCCTGAGTTGATAGAATGGCTTTGTGTGCTAGGTGTCCTATAGGGCCCAGTGGCTCAGCCTCCCCAGTTACCTGAGGTGGACACTCTTGGTGCACCCGTTTGTGGGCTGTGTGCACAGTCTTATTGTAGTTAAGCCTTGATTGTTGTTGGTATCACTAGGAGGAATTGACCTCCAGGCCAACTGGCTGTGAGGATCAGCTGTGTCTATGATGGGAGAACTGTGCTGGAGACACCCTTATGAGATAAGACTTGCTTCAGTGGGGCTTTGGTGCTCACTGAGACTGCCCCCTGAGTGTGTCCCTTATGGATCTGAGGAGTTGTAATCTGGATGGTCCCACTCTGACCACTGGGTACAATGGCTCTTGGATCTCCAAGGAGGTGCTAATTTAGCTTCTGCCTGAGGCCACCCAACAGGAGCTACAGAGAGATCTGCAGATTCCTCTTCTTTGTTTGGGTTTTGGAGGTGCCCAGATGAGGCCCAGCTGTGAAGCAATGCAAGCTGCTGCGGGGCCTTGGACCTTCTTTTGGATGTTCTGGGTCTCACTGACTCAGCTGCAGTCTGTTAGGTAAGTTTAGAATTCAAAGGACCAGGGCATTCCTATGCAAAAGCCTCTGTGCTCAGCTTGGATGGGGCGGAGTCTCAGGGTGAAGCAAACAGCAATGGCTTCCCGTCAGCCCTGCCCTAAGAGGCCCCTGGGTCTCAGTGTCTCATGGTAATCGCTGCAAGCACCTCTGAGAGAAAGCCGCCCTCGAGTTTCGCCCGCTGCCAGACAGTCCAGTTTCTCCCCGTATGAGTCTGGGTCCCCAGAGTCTCGCCCGGGACTGGAGTTCAGAGCAGTCGGGAGCTTTTTTCTCCCTCCCGCTTGAGAAAGACAGCCGTGTACTCAGTGCCAGCCCTCTCCACGCGCACACCTCCGTACCTTTGCCTTCCGCAGCTCCTGTGAGTCTCAGTGTGCTTTTCTCTTTCCTTCTAGTTGTAGAATTTCCACTCAGCCAGCCTTCCTGTGGTTCTGGGTGATGTCCATTTTGTCTTTTAGTTGTAGTTTTGAAATTGTTGTGCGAGGCAGCAGTTCAGGTGTTTACCTATGCCGCCATCTTGGTTTCTCCTGTTTCTATTGACCTTAGAGACAGAGGAAGGGAGAGAGAGAAACATCATTGGCTGACTCCTTCATGCTTCCTACTGGAGCTGGAGCCTGAAACCCAGGCATATGCCCGGATCAGGAATCAACTGATGACCTCTTGGTACATGGGACAACTCTCAACCAACTGAGCCACATCTGCTGTTTTTCACCATTTATCTTAAGAACTGTAGTCTTACAAAAATCTAAGAAACAGAAATTTAAGTGTTCTGTTTTTTTTTACTTAAAAAATGTATTAATCCAACCTGAAGATATGTTTTTATTATTTTTTTTTAGAGAGAGGAAGGGAGAGGGAGAGAAAGATATCAATATGAGAGCAAAACATTGATTGGTTGCCTCACATATGCATCCCGATTGGGACTCACAACCTGGGTATGTGCCCTGACCAGGAATCGAGCCCAAAACCTTTTGGTGTCTGGGACAACGTTCTAACCAACTGAGCCACACATGCCAGGGCTAAGTGTTTTTTGTTTTGTTAAACTGTATGCTTCAGAAGAGGAACAGAACAATTTTAAAAGGGTTGACTAGCTTCACTAAGGGAAGGAGCAAAAATAAGATAGGAGTAAATGCCTGACTGGCGTAGTTCAGTGGTTGAGCATCGACATATGAACTAGGAGGTCACAGCTCAGTTCCCTGTCAGGGCACATGCCCAGGTTTTGGCCTCTATCCCCAGTGTGCAGTGAGCAGGAGGCAGCCGATCAATGAATCAATGATTTTCTCTCATCTTTGATGGTTCTATCTCTCTTTCTCTCCCTCTCCCTTCCTCTCAGAAATCAATAAAAATACATTTAAAAATATAAGATAGAAGTAAAGCAAAACCTGTTTTGTGAAGTTTGTGTCTCTGTGGAGCCCCCAGAATTAAGTTTGCTTTTGAAATGTTAAAATGTTTAGTGATTTATATTTTTCACTAATTGCTTTGATCTTTAAAGTAATGAAAACAGTTGAAAGAGGAAGAGAGTGGGTGCTTTATGGGCTCAACACTTAAGTGTCATGGAAATTATCCCTTATGATGGCAAAACACACAGAGTATACTTCAGCCTCTTTGGAAACATGTTCTCCTAGTAACAAATTCACATCGACATTTTCAGAATATGTCTTGCCATGTCAAAAAAATTGAAATTTGAGAATACCATAATTTAGGTCCTTTCATAGTGTAATTTCATCCTGAGAATAGATTAGACACTTTGGAAACTTATAGTCCTGTATTGTGTGAAATACAGATTTAGAAGAACCAGAAAAAAAAGTCATATGAATAACACTTTATTTTGATTACATTTTAAAATGATAATATTGTAGATATATTGGGTTAAATATATTGTTAAAATTAATTTTATCTGTTCCTCTTTATTAAGACAGCTACTAGAAATTTTAAATTTACATATGTGGCCCACATTAAATTTATATTGTATTTTTAACCTTCACATCACCAAAAACCAGTGGTTTGGCCCAGAAAATAATGAGTTTTGATGGGATTAGAGAAATGAGTTTTTTAGATGTGCTTACTTTCTAAGTGCTTACTTTCTACATCTACCCACAGATCCATGGCATATGTGGACTTAATTTGGTTGCAACTATATTTTGCCTTGTTGTTTCATAGTTTTTATCCTAACCTTAGTAGACACTTACTAAGTGCCAACTGTGTGTAGAGGTAAGAGAGCTGTGTTATATAGTCAGTGCCTCTGGTTGAAAATAAAAGCCCCACATGTTTGTTTAATTAATTCATTAATTCATTCATTAAATATTTATTAAGCTTCTGCTGGCAAACAGGCAAAGCATGGGGATTTGGTGATAAACAAAGCACAGCTTCTATTGGAAAGGAGCTTAGAGTCCAAGGGAAGAGAAAGACAAGAACACAGAATGTGTGTATGGCCAGTAGAGACCTGGGAGGGAGCAGGGCAGCATTATGGACTCTGCCCTGTTTTAGATACTTTTCACCAGTGACTGTCTACTCTCATGTCTCTCCCTATCCCCAAACAAGCCTGTTTAATTTCTACCAGCAAGTCAGAAAATGTAGAGGGCCACCAACCAAGAGTGAGTGATCTGAGAAGGGGTTCTTATATATCCTATATAATAAAGCCTAATATGCTAAGTGTCTGGTTGTCCAGTTGTCTGTTCAACCAAGTCGTTTGTTCAACCAATCAAAGTGTAATATGCTAATGATATGCTAAGGCTGCTCAACCACTCCCTATGATGTGCACTGACCACCAGGGGGCAGACGCTCCAACTGGTAGGTTAGCTTGCTGCTGGGCTCTGGCTGATTGGGGCGGGCCTGACACACCCTGGAGCCCTCCTGTGGTCCCTCCCCAGCTGGCCAACCTCCCACATCCCTCCCCGGCTCCAATTGTACACCAGTGGGGTCCCTCGGCCTGGCCTGTGCCCTCTCGCAATCCAGGACCCCTTGAAGGATGTCAGAGAGCCGGTTTCAGCCCGATCCCACAGGCCAGACCAAGGGACTCCACTGGTGCATGAATTTGTGCACTGGGCCTCTAGTAGATACATAAACTAGTTGCCTGTAGAACCATGCCTTTGAGCTGATGCTTTGGGGCACTGCCTCAAATGAAGTGATGGAGAATTCACTCGATCTCTTATACTTTACAAAAGAGTTCAACCTCAGTTCCCTAAAAGAATGTGTATATGTTCTTTCAGAGATGGAGTGGTCACATTTTCCTGCCCCTGTGACTGACTTGCATAATGCCTATAGGACCATCAAGGCAGCATGTGTGGCCTGAGGCAGCACATGCCAGTTGTTTTCTCTGCTGCCTTTACAGTGAGATTGCGTTCATATCTGAAGCTGAGAGATGTGTTTTATGATTGCATCTTACACTGATCTCAAATATAAAAGAAGGCTTTTTGTTGATTCATTTCTAGCAGGAAGGAATTATTTCAAATTTCAGTTTGATGTTTCTAGATTCTGTTTTCAGCTCTGATTCAGACTAGCTGATTAACATTGAGCATATTAGCTAGACCAGTGGTCGGCAAACTCATTAGTCAACAGAGCCAAATATCAATAGTACAATGATTGAAATTTCTTTTGAGAGCCAAATTTTTTAAACTTCAACTTCTTCTAACGCCACTTCTTCAAAATAGACTCGCCCAGGCCATGGTATTTTGTGGAAGAGACACACTCAAGGGGTCAAAGAGCTGCATGTGGCTCGCGAGCCGCGGTTTGCTGACCACTGAGCTAGACAGTCTGGATAGCATCACCTCACAGTTCACGGTTAACTTACAAATGAAAGGACTTTTAAAAAGCAATGTTTGCACATTATCTTAAGGAGGTGGGTCATGATTGTGGTGTAGGAAGATCCTGAACTCACCTCCTCCCATGGACACAGCAAATCTACAGCTACACACAGCACAGATCTCTGAAAAAGACCTTGAAACCAGCTGAACAACTCTTCCATAACAGGGGATACAAGAGCCACATTGAGTCAGGTAGGAGAAGCAGAGATTTGGCTTTGCCAAAACCCGACCCATGGTGCAGCCACTCACAATCAGGTGTGATCTCACAAATACAGGACTATTCCCTGGGGAGCAAGGGGTTCGTTTCCCACGTCAGTCACTCTAACCCTTGGGACCTATACCAGAAGGACAAACCAACAAAATGTCTGGCTTTGAAAACCAACCGGGCTTACTTCCAGAACCATAGGGCTGTAGGGAATGCAGATTCCACTCTTAGAGGGCCTGCATGCAAACTCACTCACCCTGGGACCCAGTGCAAAAGCAGCAGTTTGAAAAGGGCCTAGACCATATGTGAAGTCGACTTATTTGCTACCCTAAAGCTTCTACCAGAGTGGAAGAAGTGTGCTGGAACTCTCTTGAAGGACAGAGGCACTGATGGGTGCCATTTCTGCATTGTCTTTTTAACCCGCTGATGCCAGTGGGGGCATCTCAGTTTTGCACTGCAAAGGCCAGCAGAGGAGTACAGCCTGTGAAGCCCACCCAGGGGCTGCCCCTTGACAGTGTGGTTGTGGTGGCCAGGGAGAAGAGTGTTTCCCCACAGGTCTGAAACAATTTGAGAGATGGTTCTTAACAGGCTACCATTCCCAGGGCACTGCACAGACAGCATACTGAAACACACCACAGTTTTCCTGTACAAAAGGCCTATTTACTTTTCCTGGAACTTCAGCCTGAGGGGCACAGTTCAAGTTTACCACACATCTGAAGGCTACAGAAATGCCCTCAGCGAACATAGGCCTGGGAACACCATCTTTGTGTTCTCCCTTGGTCTTGCTATAGCTCACTGGTATCTCCCAGGAAGAAATACGTACACTTGTATGAAGCCCTAACTTTTGCAACTGTCACCAAGGTGACAGCTCCAGATCTCCTGGTCTGGAGGACAGAAGGGTTTATGATTTGGGTCCTACAGGACTGCATACATTTGCATAACTTAAAAACTGCTGCCTGAGTGTCCAGTCTTCAATCAGCTTGAAACTAGTTGCTTACTGAGACTTCTCTCTCTGGAAACTAACAGGTATTAACACACCCTCAAACACCAAGACCTATCAAGAATAAATCATGCTGCTTAGACAATCACAAAGGTTCAAGAGACAACTAAGAGCTAGGGCAAGGTTAAATGATAAAGTTCATCTCCAACATAAGACCACTTTTTCAAAAATGAGAGAGATAAATGTTTTTGCCTAATGCATAGAAACAAACACAGAGAATAAAGCAAAATGAGGAAACAAAGGAATATGTTCCAAATGAAAGAGCAAGATAATCCCACCAAAAAAAAAAAAAAAAAAAAAAAAAAAAGAATCCTTGATGCAATGGAGATAAGTCATTTACCTGATAGAGTTCAAAGTAATGGTCATAAAGATGCTCACCAAACTCAGGAGAAGTATAAACAGTAAGAACTTCAACAAAGAAGTAGAAAATATAGGAAAGTACCAAACAGAAGTCACAAAGCTTAAGAACAAATAACTGAACTGAAAAAAATAACATTAGAGGGGCTCAATAGTAGATCAGATGAAGCAGAAGTAAGAATCAGTGGTCTAGATAACAAAACAGAGAAACTCACCCAAACAGAGCAGAAAATAAATTTAAAACATGAAGATAGCTTATGGGAACTATGGGGCATCAAGCAGAATATCATTTGTATTATAGGGCTCCATGAAGGAGAAGAGAGAGAAAAGGGGTCAAAATTATTTGAATAGTGGTTGAAAACTTCTCCAACCCAGAGAAGGAAACAAATGTCCAGATCCAGAAAGTCCATAAAGTTACAAGGAAGTTGAATCCGAAGAAATCCACACAGAGGCACATTAAAGTGTCAAAAGTTAATGATAAAGAGAGAATCTTAAAAGCAGTAAGAGAAAAACAGTATGTTACCTCAAGGAAATACCAATGAGACCACTAGCATATTTCTCAACAGGAACGTTACAGACCAAAAGAGGGTGGTGTAATATATTCAAAATGTTGCAAGAAAAAAAAAAACAAAAACAACAACTTCCAACCAAGAATATTTTATGCAGTGGTCGGCAAACTCATTAGTCAACAGAGCAGCAAACTGCGGCTCGCGAGCCGCCTGTGGCTTGTGAGCCGCAGTTTGCCGACCACTGTTCTACTGGCAAGGTTATAATTCAGAATTGGAGGTGAGTTTTCCATATAAGTAAAACATAAAGGAGTTCATCATCACTAAACCAGCCTCACAAGAAATGTTAAAGGAGATTATTTAATCTGAAAAGGAAGAGCACTAATTATTAACAGGAAAACATATGAAAGTAAAAGTGTCAATGGTAAAGGTAAATATATAGTAAAGGTAGTGGGTTAATACTTACAAAGCTATTGTGAGGGTCAAAGATAAAAGTAGTCAAAATAACTATAATTGCAATAATTAAGGGCTACAAAAATAAAAAGATGTAAATTGTCATATCAAGATATGAATGGTGTAGGAGGGAGTAAAAATGAAGAGTTTTAGAATGCATTCAAACTTAACTTGCATTCAACTTAAAATACTGTTATATATGTTGTCTGTATGAGCCTCATGATAACCACCAAACAAAATCCTATAGTAGATACACAAATGCTAATGAGAAAGGAATCTAAGCATAATACTATAGAAAGTTATTAAACCACGAGGGAAGAAAGCAAGGGAGGAAGAAAGTAACAGAGAATAACTACAAACAACAAAATGACAATAAGTAAATACTAATCAATAATTAAGTGTAAATAGACTAAAGTCTTTAATTAAAAGACATAGAGTGGCTGAATGAATAAAAATATCAAGACCCATGTATATACTGCCTATAAGAGACTCACTTCAGATCAAAAACACACAGAGACTGAAAGTAAAGGAATGGAAAAATATGTTTTATGCAAATGGAAACCAATGGACGATTGGTTTCCATTTGCATAATGGGACGATAAATCTAGAAATCAATTACAAGAAGAACACCAGAAAAGTCACAATTACATGAAAATTAAACAACATGCTAATGAACAACCAATGAGTCAATGAAGAAATCAAATAAGATATCACGAGAAAAAATATTTTTGTAACCATCTATGGTGGTTCATGATGAATAGACTTATTGTGCTGATTATTTTACTATATATATATATATATATATATATATATATCATTATAAAACTCATAAAACGTTCTGTGTTAATATCTCAATTTTTAAAAAAAGTGTATATCTTATCTGTGTATATCACATAAATTTTCCTCATTGTAGAGAGAAAGTTACTTTCCAATAAAAATCAACTGATGAACATTTAATAAACATTGGTCCTTGCTCTGTATGAAAAATCATGAATTACCAACTACTATATGATGCAACTGTTCAATTGCTTGAGCAAAAATATTTGATGTCATACCTATGAGAGAGGAAAGAGAGGCGGTCACTGGAGAAGGTTTCAGGGAGAGGTGGGTGAGCCATCCTTCACAGCTGGGTTTGAAGGATGGGAGAGGATTGAAATAAGTCTCTGTAGGGCAGGGCTTTTGACAGTCACATGGCATATCACTTTATCTACAATTTTTTTTTTTTTAGTAATTATCCTATATAATAAAAGGCTAATATGCAAATTGTCCCCTTGGGAGTTTGACCGCTCGCTATGATGTGTGCTGATCACCAGGGGAGGGTGCAGAATGAAGGAAGGCCCCAGCCAGCAGCCAGCAGCTGGGGGAAGGAAGAAGGAAGGCCCCGATTGGCCCTGATTGTTGGCCAGGCCTAGGAACCCTACGCATGCACAAATATTGTGCACTGGGCCTCTAGCTTATTATATACATTAATACAACAGATGTAAATCCATACTGCCTCATGCATGCATTTTCTTGAAGTTTGCAGGGTGGACAATATGTACTTCTGAGAGAGGAAAATGCCACACAGCTGAGTCTAGTGGTAATTATGCCATGCACAGCACCAGAGAAGTGCAGGAGAAGGTCATTGTATCACATTGCCTAGTAAGAGGAGTGGGTGGAATATGCAGAAGAGAGAAGGAGAAATTAGGTAAAAATGCCAAATAGTAAAAATGTTATGGCCAGTTTGACTTGATTCAAGGGTGCTTTACATCCAACTCTTTCTGTAATTGCCATCTCTGACTCCTAGCTTTGGTTGGGTCATCAGCCTCTTGAAAGCTTAATGGAAGCTAAGATACTCCCCTCCTCCCCCCACCACCCCGCCCCAACTCCCCACCAAAAAAAATAGATTGTGTGCATTCATATTTCAACATCCATCTTTTTCCTTACAATGCCATGGGCTCTAGGTGAAGAAGGGCTGGTTTATAAGCAATGTGTAGTAATATAAATACCACACCCCATGTCTAGGTTTGGTTTTCCCTTCTAATTCCTTTGGTTTTCTTACTCAGGATCATTAGAAGTGAAAGGAGAGAAGGGAGCTGGGCTCTCCTGTGTCCCTCCACCCCCAGCACTGTGCTTGGCACCCAACACATACTGGGGCCCTGAGTCCTTCCAATAGCTCTCCATGGGCAGGTTGCATCTCTACTTAAGGTCAGGTAGTGGAGTAGAGAGTTATGTTTATCCTACTTAGAAATACTTCCATAAAGTAAGACTTGCTGTAATAAAAGACAAAAATGGACATTGCATAATGATAAAGGGGTCAATCTAATGGGAAGATATAATATTTGGAAATATTTGTGTACCCAACATAGGAGGATACCTAAAACTGCACATGAGAAAATGTCATATATTGCCTGAGAAATCACATCTTGATAACATTTAGATTTTGCAGAAGTTGGTCCAGGAAAATGAGCTTTAGTAGAAAGAATGGCCAAAGAGAAAATTCACTGTGGCAAAAAAATCTTTGAAGTCATTGTGAATAAAATTGGATAGATTAAACAAATGCTATTAAAGTTTTTCAAAAGGAATGAGCTCCCTCCTATGAAAATAATTTTGATAAAGT
Source organism: Plecotus auritus (assembly GCF_963455305.1). Lineage (NCBI taxonomy): Eukaryota > Metazoa > Chordata > Mammalia > Chiroptera > Vespertilionidae > Plecotus > Plecotus auritus. The sequence continues at coordinate 127,159,011 of NC_137773.1, forward strand.
AAAAATGAAAATGGAAAAATTAGAGATGATTCACTTGTGCTGAAAAGAAATTTGATTAAGGAATTCAATTGGCTTAATAACATTTACCTTAGAAACTCCTGCCTTGATGAAGATTTTGCAGTGTTGATTTAAATCTGATTAATGTTTGTAATCAAAACATTTGTGGTGTTGAAATGGCAGGGTCAAACTCTGGGGCCAAAATGTCTTGTTCCCTGCAAGGTCCATTTTGTACAATAATGCACTGTGAATTCTACTGTCTCTAAGGTAGAAGTGTTAACTACTGTTCCAGATATTAAAGCCCATAGCAGTAATTCTTCATTTCAAAGTCCTTGATCAAAAAAGTGAATGAGCCCAGCTGTATGGCTCAGTAATTGGGCATTGACTCAAGATCCAGGAGGTCATGGTTCTATACTTGGTCAGGGCACATGCCCCAGTTCTGGGCTTGATCCCCAGTGGGGGGCCTGCAGGAGGCAACCAATGGATGATTCTCTCTCATCATTGGTGTTTCTATTTCCCTCTCCCTCTTCCTTCCTCTCTCTGAAATCAATAAAAACAAATCTTTTTAAAAAAAGTGAACGATTTTGGACTGCAGTCTTTGCTGTTGCAGTTAAAACTGTAAATGTTCTAGAAGAAATAATTATGTTAGAATCTTATTCAGGAAGAGTGCAGATTCCTTGCCTGAGCAAGGACAATTTCTGAATTAGCATCATCTGAATTAGTGCCTTTTCAACTGGAAACAATTCTCTCTAAAATACTTGATAGTTTTTATGCTTGTTTTCTTTAAATTGCATTTGGTTGCAATTGAGGTTAATATTAGTCAAATTTGACTCTACTTTGATTGCTAAATTCAGTAACAGGCTCTGCCTTTTTCTGAATGTGTGGCCTTAAACAAATTACATAATCTCTCGAATTTAGTTTCCTCAACCTTAAATGGGAGCGTGCGCGCGCGCACACACACACACATACCCCATGTGGTTATTGTAAGACTTATGAGAGGAAGACTTCGTGTACCTTGGCTTGAAGTAAATGCTCAATAAATTGTAGTCTTTACTATCACCACTGTTACTAGTATTGCACATTTTCCATGCTCACAATGTACTTACCTGTTTGGTTTGATGATTTGTTCTCCGATTTGGTTGAAAAATTTCCAAGACAAGGGTTAGGCCCTGTTCCTTTATTAGCTCTTTTCATTCCTCTGTGTCAGTCTTCAGAATCCAAGCAAAAAACCCAGCTGGCTCACCCAGACTGGGCAATTGAGGTATGCTGAAAGAAAGGGTTATGTAAGAAGAGTGGGTTGCCTTGGCTGGTTTGGTCAGTTGTTAGAGCGCCAGCCTGCTGATCAAAGGATCAAAGGTTCGATTCCAGGTTAAGGGCATGTACCTTGGTTGCAGGTTCCCCAGCCCCTGTAGGGGCATGTGTGGGAGGCAACCAATCAATGTGTCTCTCACCTTGATGTTTCTCTCTCTTTCCCTTCCCTTCCACTCTTTCTAGAATCAATGAAAAAAATATCCTCTAAAAAGATTAAAAAAAAGAAGAAGAAGAGCGGGCAGAGTAAGGGAAACCCTTAAGGCATGAACAAGCTCCCTGGGGCTAGCAACAGCTAGAGTCCATAGCACCCATGGCTTGACAAGACAGGAGAGGAGGGCCACCCAACAGGAGGTGTGGCTTTAGATAAAGAAGCAGCAAACTGCTGTCTGGCAGAAAGGGAGCCAGTAAGCAAATACTCCAACCTCCCTCTCATCCCTTCTGGAGCCTCTCACTAGCTGAGCCCAACAGAAAGCCAGAAGACAAGGACGCTGGGTAAGACAGTCTGCAGAAATCAACATCCCTGAGTGCAGGGGAAGGGAGGTGAGTGGGTCTGAGAAGTAAACCCAGAGGAAGCTGCAGAGCCTCCTCTAGCCCAGTAGATTGATAGAGCTGCTTTCTATGTGCCAGGTGCTGATAAATGTTTGTGGAAGAAAAGGAAAATGTTTCATAAAATTTCAAAAAATCATCTCTAAATATAAATCAAGAAAGACTTTTCCTAGTAGCATGGTAGTTCAAAGGTAAGGTTTGGAAGCAGACCAACCTAAGTTTGAATCCTGCTTTTACCACTTCTTTTGAGATCAAGGGCAGTGATTAAATAAGTTTAGTTTTGTCCTTAGAGAAAGGGACATACGATTAATATCTACTTCATAGACTGCTTTTGAGGAGTGAATATGATGTATATAGTATGCCTGGTACAGAAAGAAGTGCTGAAATGTTAGCAAATAAATTATGGTTCTCAACTGGGGGCAGTTTTGACCCCAGGGGACGTTCTGCAACATCAAGAGGCATTTTTGATTGTAACAACCAAGGAGGTGCTGTTGGCATCTAATGGGTAGAAGCCATGGCACCTACTTGGCCATCTTACTATGCCCGCCTAGGTATAGTAAGATCCTCCACAACAAAGAATCATCTGGCCCACAATGCCAGCAGTGCCAAGGTTGAGAAACCCTGGCCTAGAATGTTTCCATCTCACATCTTCATCCTTGTATTATGGAATACTCATGTTTAAGACCCATGATTACTACTCCTTTTTCAGTCAGTAAATCTGAGATTTCTGTCCTCCCCTCCCATAAAAAAATATGAGGCAATATTACATATATAACACTTCAACGCTTTGTGACAATTTCCTTCCACTGTGTTAAGTAAATGAATACATAAATAAGGGAAACATAGAAATCACTGTGATATGTTATAATCCAAGTTACAACTTCTCAATATTAAAGCACTTGGGTCAAATATATATTATAGATTTCTAAGGAAGAACAATGCAGAGCTATTTCTAGGGGCGTTTCAAGTCACCAGGGGGGGATATGTTGGAACCCATTGTTGTGTCTGCAGCTGTAATCTCTGGTGAGGCCCTAAAGCCACAACTCTTAACAGTAATGGATCTGCAATAGGTCAGTAGAATTAAACATTAATTTAAATAAGAATCACCCTTAAAATCACTTGGTTGTGTGTTTTTCAATCTCTACCCAGAGTTGTTACCCCTGACAACAGTAGACTTTACTCTTGAGAAAGTTGAGGTTATTAAAGCGAAATGTCTCTTGACCTCAAGATGGCTCTGGGCCTTCACTATTTGCTTTGTTTCCTCCAGCCTCAAAGGAAGAGTGCTTCTCCCAGTTATCCAATTCATTTGTTCATTCATCAAATATTTACTCCAGTCCTTGGCCAGGGCAGAACAAGCCTAATGGTCCCTGTCCTCCTGGAGCATGGGGACATTAATCAATTAAGCAGACAAATTAATAAGGTCTGCTTGTGACCAGGGCTGTGAAAAAAAGCAAGGGTGATGACAGAAAACACAATCTAGTCCTACTTGAGCAGTCTGAACAAGGAATGTCTCTTTGACGGGGCAACATTTAAGGCAAGGCAAGAAGGAAGAGAGGTTTTTCCAAGTGCAAGGCAGGGGAAGAGCCCTCTAGGAAAAGGCTAGAATGTGCAGAGGCCCCCTAGGCAGGTAAGAGTTGGATATGTCCCGGGAATAATCATTGGGGAGTGAAGTTTCAGTGATGAGAGGATATGGGACAAAATCAGCTTGAGAAGAGAGAGCAGGGTCATGAAGACCTTTGAAGTTATTCTGAAAGGAGTGGGAAAATGGAATTATGTTAAGCTGAGCATCGACTTAATATTTATTGTTTTTCCTTTATTTTTTTTTAAAAAAAAGTCTGAGTAAAGTTATTTTTATTTTATTTATTTTATTATTTTTTAATCCTCACCTGAGGACTTGCTGAGAGAGAGAGAGAGAGAGAGAGAGAGAGAGAGAGAGAGAGAGAGGTTGCCTTCTATACATGCTCTGACTGGGGATTGAAACCGCAACCCAGGTATGTGCCCTGACCAGGAATCAAACCAGCAACCTTTGGTGTTCAGGATGATGCTCAGCCAACTGACCCACTCCAGCCAGGCAATATTTAGCATTTATTGTGCATTTTCTATTAGAATGGGTTGAGAGCACTTAAGGGATGGTAACTCCTTTAATACTCACATCCACCTTGTGAGATAAGTATTATTATGCCCACTTTTACAGATGAAAAAAGAGAGGCACCAGGACATTATAAAACCCAAAGTTACATAGCTATGTGTCCAGGTTTCTCAGCCTCACCATCGTTGACAGGTGGGCAGGGGCTAGGGTGTTTAGCAGCAATACTGTCCTCTACCCTCTACATGCCAACAGCACTTTCCCTCTTCCCCCAGTGTGACAACTGAAAGTCCAGTCTTTGGCAGCTGTCCTGGGGGTGGGGATAGGAGGGTAAAATCATCCTGGTTGAGAATCCCTGCTGTATAGAAAGATAAAAAATTTAAAACCTCTCAAACCCCATCACCCAGTAATGACTACACTGATGTCTTCCAGGTTCCTTCCTAAGCGTTTTCTGTGTTTGCTTCAAAATATGGTTCTTGCAAAGATCCACCTCAGAGCAATGGTCCCCTCGTTCCCCAGCTAGTAGGTACTCAACCCCCCACTCATCAATCACCCAGTGAGGGTAGTGATATGAAGTTGTGTGGCTGGGCTCTCCTAAGCGTTAAAATAGATCTTGAGCCCTCACTGGTTTGGCTCAGTGGATAGAGCATCAGCCTGTGTACTGAAGGGTCCCAGCTTCGATTCTGGTCAAGGGCATGTACTTTGGTTGTGGGCACATCCCCCGTAGCAGGTGTGCAGGAGGCAGCTGATCGATGTTTCTCTCTCATCAATATTTCTAACTCTCTATCCCTCTCCCTTCCTCTCTGTAAAAAAAGTCAATTATATATATAGATCTTGAAGGTGGAAGAGTGGAGACGTGCAGGCAGGTTAAGGAGCAGGCCAGTGTTCTTTGCCTCATGCCCTCTCCATCCACAAGGGTTCTTCTTGCTCATCTCAGAAACCCTACCTGGTACCCTGAGGCAGTGCCACCTCTGAGTCAAAACTAGTGCCTCTTAGCAGTGCAGGGTCCTGGTTGATGATGACCTAGTTCAGTGGTCTGCAAACTCATTGTCAACAGAGCCAAATATCAACAGTACAACGATTGAAATTTCTTTTGAGAGCCAAATTTTTTAAACTTAAACTTCTTCTAACTCCACTTCTTCAAAATAGACTCGCCCAGGCCATGGTATTTTGTGGAAGAGCCACACTCAAGGGGCCAAAGAGCCGCATGTGGCTCGCGAGCCACAGTTTGCCGACCACTGACCTAGTTTGAGGACACAGAAGAGTGTATCCTTCTCTGGATCAGCACCCAGGACCAGAGAATAGTGGGAAAGAGGATGGCTGTAGTGTACTTTTGGGAAAAAATGACATGCCATAATGAGCTTGCTTCAGATTATTGATTTGAAAAATGTGAAGGTGCCTAACATTGTGAGTGTCACTTAATAAGTGTCCATAAATGTTTGTTTATTCATTCAGCACCTGGGATGTCAAGAGGGTGTGTTGAGCTCTTTTCATTTCAAAACCTCCCCCTTCACCCAAGGTCTCTAACTCTACCACCTTCAAAGTCCATCAGCCAAAGATTTGCTAACTCATTCATGAAAATGTATTTTGTGTGTGTCGTGTGCTAGGCAACATCGTGGAGTTCACGATATATTAGAGGAGGAAGAAATCAAAGAAGCACATGAGTAAATGTCAAATGACAACTCTGACCACCAATTTGAAGGGGTGTTTGGTACCTGTTAGGGGGACTCAAGGGGTTGGATCCAGCCTTGGAGTGGGGGAGTAGAAATTGCTCAGTGGGTGTGAAGGCTGTTGATTAAGAATGAGCAAACATGAATTAGGTGAAGAAGGTAGAGACAAAGAATGCACTCCAGGTCGAGAGTACTGCCTATTCAAGGCCCAGCAGACAGGCTGACTTTACCTCAGGAAGCCCAGCAGTGGGTCTTACAGATATGCAGGTTCGTGAGTACATACGTACATGTGTGTTAATCTGCCATCACAGGCCGCTGCCCACACTAGATAATACTAGGCTATAATCAAAACTCATGTGTCCTGTGGTTCAGTCAGGTTTAGTTTTCATGGACATATATTAGTTGCCTATGCAGAATTGACTTTTGCTGTTTAGCTTGGCTTTGGAAGGCAAGTTTCCAATCAGAATGTCTGTCTTTATGAAAGCCTTATAGGATAGAAACCATATAATAACCAGTCACACAAACATAGTGAGACAGAAGAATCATGCATACAGCATTGTGTCCAACCAAACAAATAACTATTAAAAAAAGGAGACCTATGTACTACTATTTGTAATACTTTAAGCAATAAATAAAATTTAAAAAAACCACAAATAACTATAAAAAGAAAATCAGGATCCAGGAACATCCAGATAGGAAAGATGATTAAAACTGGAAGTACTATGACATTGTGGAAAGAACATAAATTTTGAAGTCTGAATTAGCTGCATTCAAACCTCAGCTTCACCTCCTATGGAAATCTGAACAAATTGCTTTACTTGTCTGAGCCTGTTTTCTTATCTGTAAAATGGGCTAATGACACCTACTTCAGAGGGTCAGTGTGAGAAGTAAAGATGACTTACGAAAATCACTGGCACATTGTTATGCTCAATAAATGGTAGCTGTCATTATTCTGACTCATAATTTAAAGTTGGTACAGCTGGATTTCAATCATTGAACCACAGATTTCACTCAGAGCTTCCTGGTGTGTGTCCATAGCAAAACAGGAAAGTTTCAGGATTGACAGTGTTAATGAAGTAAAGGCATAGGAATTCCTCTTAAGACAAAATTGTCTGGGGAGTTAAGCATAGAAGAAATGTTTTACCCAGGTCTTCACTGAGGGCTCCCTGAACAACATAGGGACAATATCTATTTTTTTAAAACATATTTTATTGATTTTTACAGAGAGGAAGGGAGAGGTATAGAGAGTTAGAAACATCGATGAGAGAGTAACATCGATCAGCTGCCTCCTGCACACCCCCTACTGGGGATGTGCCCACAACCAAGGTATATGCCCTTGACCGGAATCAAACCTGGGACCTTTGAATCTGAAGGCTGATGCTCTATCCACTGAGCAACACCAGTTAGAGTGGGACAATACCTTTTACATCATCCCCATAGCAAAGAAATATAAATCCTATGCATTTATTTCTTATTTAATCTTTCAGAGTAAGCCAAAGAGCAATTTTTGGCAGGAATTATTTTTAATTCAATGTTATATATCTGCTAAGAAACATTCTTGCCTTTTTGTGGCGTTTAATATGCAGATCATATATTTTTATTTTATTTTATATGCATACATTTAAATAGTGTTTATGAAGCACTATCTCTCAGACGTCAAGTAAGTCTCAGAGATATGTGATAATGCCATTTTACAGACGAGGAAATTGGGGTTAGAGTTCAAGGTTAGTCACAGAGATGTATCCAGGACTTGGACCAAGGACCATTTAACTTATTCTGTTCCATCCTTGTCTTCTACCCCAGCCTGCCACCTTCACAAATAGAGCTGGACCGCATGCTCCCAACAAGGAAATAAAGGGCTTTGTATAAAAATAGAATGAAGGAACATTAAAGTGGGGGCTCTTGGTATAAAATAGTTTTATTACTAAGACATCAAAGAAGAATGTTTTGTAAATGAGTTTTCTGGGAGCAATGTTTTAATCTTTTTGTTGTTTTTTTCTGGTTTATTCCAAACCATTTAACTAAAATGACATAGATAAAAAAGATATCAAGAAACATTCTGCGAGATCATAGCAGTACAATATAGACACCAAATTGCACGAATGGCTGATTTGAACTCTTAGCCTTCAAAGCAAGCAGAAATAAACAAACCTGTTTATATTAACAAGGAATATGCTAACCCACAATTTGTAACTTAAATGTAATTCTATATTTAAGTAATCAGCTTAACTCATATCCAGTAAATACAGTCAAATTTAACTGGAATTTAAAATATCTTCCAAGTTCATTTAATTTTGATTTTTTCTACATGATTCTGAGTGAGAGTATAATAAGTAACCCATGGTACATATATTAAAGTAAATAATTAGTGCCTTCTAAGGGAGAGGTACCCCTGAATCATCCAAGGAGTTTCACTTTCGATAAAGACTTTACTATTTGCTTTCAACATTTTTTTCACTTAAAAGAATAATGATGATGATGATGATGATCAAGAACTATGAAGGGTCTGAGATTTTACTCCACTTGCTTGCTAACAAGCTAACTTGCCAGAGATTCATAGATGCTGCAGGTGACACAAAACTCTTGTATCCATGAAGAAGGACTTTCCTACTCCTGACACAGCAGGTGGCAGGTGCTTCCTGTTGATACCAGTTCCTCTTGCTCCCCAAGTCTCACCGGGGTGACATGGAGGTGTCCTGGTAGATACTGCATATTCAGTGGGTCTGTGTCTAGCTGAGGCACCATGAGCTTAGGAAACCTTAGACATTGCTGCTAGCAAATCTGCCCAACTTTTGTCCTTGAGGGAGACCGCATCTTTATTATCCTCATCAGGAAGCAAATCCTTCCTCCGCCTTGCAGAGAAACCCTATCTCCATCTTCCAAAATATAAACATCCTTGAAATGATAGTCAAGAATAAAATCTGTCTCCAGAATTGTACAAACACCATGAGGAGTCACTGCCCAACAACAATGATGGTGCTGCTGCTGGTGGGTAACATTTATTGAGCTCCTCTTTTTCAGACATTGAGTCAAACCCTTTGTATATATACTCTCATCTGACCCTCCTTATAATCCTAAGAGTAGACAGTGTTATCCTCATTTAAACAGAAACATAGTGGAGACTCAGAGGTTTAGCAACTTTCTAGGGTCACATATGCAGAAAGTGGCAGACCCAACACTTGAGGGCAGGTCTATTTGACTCGAGAATCTGTGCCCTTATTCCTGACATTATCTCACTACTTAACAAAATACACTTATACTGAATATTTCTCATAGAGGAATCAAGTTGCTGTATAGAAGTAGAAAGAATTTCAATTGGGTCCATAAAGGTCTAATCTGTCTTCTCACCAGTATGTCAAGGGAGAGTGCTTCACAGGGGGAGCTTATTGGGAGAGTAGGTGACAGAGCCCAGATCTGAGTGTGGAAAGTCTGTCTCCAGAGATGGAGCACTTCACAGTCTAACTAGCTGACCCTGGACAGATGAACCCTCAGTCACAAAAGCAAGAGTCCTGAGTCTGAGCAACTAGTCTCCTTATTTGATGCTTTACACATCCATTTAAGAAATGCACAGTCTCTCAAAACACAGAGATAAGTGTTGTCAACAAGGGTGTACTATCTGTGAAGTGCTGCTCTTCTCCTCGGGAATGTGGGCAATTTAGAAACACATGACTCACATGGGCTATGCAGAGAGGGACCATTGCAACAGGATGCTGGAAAATGACAAGCAACCAAAACTTGGGTGAACAGTTCTAGAGGGTAATGCCAGCAGCATCTAGAGACTCGTGGCAGTGAATTCTCCATCAGCACGTGGAGATTCTGAAATTTTAAGAGCCAGGTCAGATCATTCATTCATTCAACAATCTCTTATAGACTGTCTACTTTGTGTGAGATCTTCATTCCCAGTCTGGCCCTGCGAAGGCATTAGGGGTGAGTTAATTAAATGTTTGACCAAATATAGCAGGCCAATTTTTAAGCTGATAATCTTGTATGGCCTATGAACGATGTTATAGATATCCAAATGGCCCTTGGCAGAAAAAAGGTTCCCCACCCTTGCAGAGGTGCTAGAGAGGGTTTTATTCAGGAGAGTGAAATCTCCAGGGGAGTTGTTAAGTTCTTTCAAAGCTTTCTTTCCTTTAGCTCCTGAAGAGCAGCAGTTTGCAAGTTAAGGGAAGGGGTGATGAAGTACGTGGAGGAGATATATAAGAAGACAAATGCTGTGTTTAAAAGTCATTACATCTTTTTCTGCATAAGACCTATAGCATAGTTTAGGCATGGGTATAATGGCAACTCTTTTTTTATACTGGCGTCATTTTCTCAAACTAAGAGATGATTTCACTCTGATTAGAAATCATTTCTGACTGAATTTAAATGACCTACATAAATATTTTATAACCACTCTGCATCAAAATATTTGAGAATAAGCTGGACTACTTAATAAACTTGTATGTGTTAGTGCTGCAGAGAAAAAGTAAATTTGAGTAAATGTAGGGAATCTATATATATAAAAGCCTAAGCGACCGTTACAACCGAGACCAAATGACCGGTTGACCAGTTGCTATGACGCTACTGACCACCAGGGCGCATCTGCTCAATGCAGGAGCTGCCCCCTAGTGGTCAGTGTGCTCCCACAGCCAACCAACCTCCCACAGCCGGCCAACCTCCCACCGTCCCTCCCCCCAGCTGGCTGGCCCTGATCAGCCCTGATCGGTACTGGGCAGGATGGCCCTGATTGGCCCTGATGTCCGGCCAGGCTGAGAGACCCCACCTGTGCATGAATTTGTGCACTGGGCCTCTAGTGTTGGAATAAAAAAGATGTTGACAGAAATTCTTTGGATCAACAAATCATAGATAGGAAAACACTGGTCCCCATTAATTTAGTTTTAGTAATCACCTACTAATTAAATAAATCCTAGGATATTTCTGAGCAATCTGCAGATGGTTGCTGCTTGTGTTGTGCTAGGGAGTGCCCAGGGGTGGCCAAGATGTGAACCTTGGCAAGCTGCTGATAGTGTCAGGCCTGGTCCACTTATCAAGAGGTATTGGGCACACTGAGTCCAGCTGCCACTTGTTTGAAAGATTTTAGGGAAGTCTGAAGCCTGAGCCAGAACAGGCCATTCATATGGAAAAGACCCTGCAAACAGCTTGGGTGGGGTTGCAAATTGGGTGGGGTGGGATCAGCTCTGAGGTGGGTAGGTCCCAGCACTTTTGTCTGGGAGAAAGCTGTCCCTGAGTTCTTGCTCTGATGCCAGACAATTTAGTTCCTCCCCATATGTCCCTGGATCCTTTCAAGCTGCTGCCCCAGCACTGGAGCTGAGAGGGAGTGTCTGAGTAAATCCGTGCACTGGTCCTTTAAGAGGAACTGCCTGGGTCTCCAGCAGCCTCTGTGTCACTCAGCTACAATTTCCACTGAGTTTTACAGCCTGAAGTTATGGGGATTTCTCTTCCTAGCACTGGAACCCTGGGCTGAGCAGTCTGTTGTGGGGCTGGGACCCCTCACTCCTCAGGGAAACCTCCATAGCTGAGATATCCCTCCTGATTAAAAACACGCCACATGTGTGAGTGTCAGACCAGCCCCTTCTAGGTCTCTGCCCCTCCTACCAGTATCAATGTGCTTTTTTCTTTAATTCTTTAATTGTAGGGCTTCCATTCAGCCAGATTTCAGGTGGTTCTGAATGGTAGTTGTTCTATATTTTAGTTGTAATTTTGATGCAGTTGTGGGAGGATGTGAGTACCACATTTACCTACATTGCCATCTTGGATCCCCCTATAATAATGATTTTGAGGAAGAAAGTCATCAAACACACTCATGTGTATACACACACACCCACACACCCACACACCCAGGCATTCATGTTCAGGATTGTTTCCATTTTCCCTTTAATTTTCTTTGAGAATTGGATATCCATAAACATATTTATTGAAATTCCAGATAATCTGGTTAAAAGCCAGATGAACTATTCTTAGTGTGAGAGAACCAAGTTTTCTGTAGTGAGGGTCAGGATGCATCAGGGGAACAGACCCCAGTTATTTGGAGCACTCACTTTCTAGCAGTGGTTTGTGTCAAAACTTCTGTGTTCTGGGTTAAAAGTCATGCCAGAAAGGAGAAAGGATGTCTAATGGGATGGCGTGCTGCATATATTAGCTCAAATGCTGAGTTTGTTTTTCCAAACTCTTCCACAATGTTTACAGTTCATGGATACATTTGGCAGCACCACTAAACCTGATTTTGCATGATTCAGCTGTGTTGGATTCTTTCCAAGAAGACTTGGTTATGGACAATACCAATGGAACCCTGCCTCACATAGAACTTGGCTCTATCTCTAACAGAAACATTGGCTCCCAAAGATGCCAGGAAGAAAAGCTACCGAGTAATGTCCTTGTTCTGAGAAATCATATAAGTAGTGATGCTGTAACCTAAACTACAAAATTGCTTTTTGTCACTTGGTGTTCACAAGTGCTTGCCACATTTAGTTTGAAAGCTGAGTAAAACTGGGGCAGGACTAATCTGTAAAGAAAAGACTACTTCCAAACATTTTTTAGGCTGATAACCTTTAGTCAGTTTTTTTTTTTTTTTTTGTCACTTGACTGAGTAGTTTTTTTAAAGGTGCATGTACATTTTTATTTTATTCACCAGTGGTGTCTTTCTAGCTTGTATTTACTGAGCTACTAAGTACCTGACACTCAGTCACTGAGTACTATAAATGTATCAATTCACCTAATTTTTACACATTGCTGTGAGGTTGATATTACTATTATTTCCATTTTACATGTGAAGAGAAAATTTTGCTAGTAGGTGGCAGAGTGGGTAGCTTGGGTCCAGAATCCATGCTCTAAATCTCTACTACCTCCCCAAATTAGGTTATCAAAGTATTTGTCAAGTAAATGAATTACTACATGTTTTAATTGGTATTGTGGCAGAGGATATGGCCTTTAAAAATTAAACAATACACTATTATTCCAATACATTGATTACCTATGCTGTTTTACTTAATGAAAAACATATCTATGTCTAGAGGCTCTGCTTCTTCCTACATGCTGAGTTTGAAGAGAATGACATTCCTTGAGAAGGTAGCATCCTTTCAGCATGGGTTCTCATCTGCCACAACTGGTCTTCACAGCTGCAGCAGCTGCATTCTAAGAGCCTTGATAAATAAAACAGCAGCTTGCTATGTGCTAGACATGTGCTAAGCACTTAATGTGCATTATCTCAGTCTTCACAAATGGTTTCTGTTTAAAAGGTGGGGAGGCACTCTTGGAGAAGTAAAATAACTTGCTCATGGTACATATTTAGAAAGGGGTGTTGGGAGAACACTTTGACCCACACTCATGCTCCTATCTTCATGCTCTACTGCCCAGTGTCCATGATTGATACCTTCTTTATTTTCCCTGCTGTGCCTAATCCAGTTCCTGGTACCATGGACAGATCCTGGTACCTGATAAGAGAGCAGTTCTAATTAGCTGACTCATTGAAAGATCAGTTGGTTACTTGATTAACTGATGGAATATAATGGAAAGTTGAACAGCCACGAGAGTCGTGCCTCTCATGTGTTATTGGGACCAGGCCTAAATGGGCAGTCGGACATACCTCTCACAATCCAGGACTGCCGACTCCCAACTGCTCGCCTGCTTGCCTGCTTGATTGCCCCTAACAGCTTCTGCCTGCCAGCCTGATCACCCCTTAACCACTCCCCTGCCAGCCTGATTGATGCCTAACTGCTCCCCTGCTGGCTCAATTGCCCCTAACTGCCCTCCCCTGCAGGCCTGGTCCCCCCCAACTGCTCTCTCCTGCAGGCCTGGTCACCCCTAACTGTCCTCCCCTGCAGGCCTGGTCCCCCCCAACTGCCCTCCCCTGCAGGCCTGATCCCCCACACTGCCCTCCCCTACAGGCCTGATTGCCCCCAACTGCCCTCCCCTGCAGGCCTGGTCCCCCACACTGCCCTCCCCTGCAGGCCTGATTCCCCCAACCTGCCCTCCCCTATAGGCCTGATTGCCCCCAACTGCCCTGCCTTGCAGGCCTGGTCCCCCAACTGCCCTCCCCTGCTGACCATCTTGTGGCGGCCATCTTGTGTCCATATGGGGGCAACCATCTTGTGTGTTGGAGTGATGGTCAATTTGCATATTATCTCTTTATTATTTAGGACTAGAGGCCCAATGTACAAAATTTGGGGGGCGGGGGGCGGTCCCCTCAGCCCGGCCTGCACCCTCTTGCAGTCTGGGAGCCCTCGAGGTATGTCCAACTGCCGATTTGGGGAGTGGGCCTAAGCTGGCAGTCGGACATCCTTAGCACTGCCACGGAGGCGGGAGAGGCTCCTGCTACCACTACTGCACTTGCCAGCCATCATCCCGGCTTCTGGCTGAGTGGTGAACCCCCTGTGGTAGTGCACTGACCACCAGGAGGCAGCTCCTGCATTGATCGTCTGCCCCTTGGTGGTCAGTGCACATCATAGCGATCAGTCGTTCCGCCATTCGGTCTATTTGCATATTGACCTTTTATTATATAGGATTCCCTTTGCTATACTTCATATTCCCCAAAGATGAAGGGATTAAGTAATACAAATTGACATATGCAAAGTAGCCCCATGTAGCTATTTAGAATTAAAACAATTAAAATTCAGTTCTATTCACACTAGTCACATTTTAAGTGCTAAATGGCCACATGTGACTCTTGTCCTCATATTAGACAGACAGGTCAGCACGGCCATCAGCACATCGGTTGGACTGCGCTGCTGCGGAAGATGCGGTTACTGTAGAAAAAGAATCTCTTATGAGAATCACAAATACATTCTTATCTTAGTTCTTTGGCCTGAAAAAGAGTATCTTTCCTCATCATCTCTTAGGTTATTGAATATTGCCCAAAGGGTACTGAGAAATATATTTATTTTTATTTTGTTTAGGATTCAGTACATGTGCTTGAGAAAAAAAGGCACTTTTTTTTAAAACAGGCAACCACAGAATTGCCCTGACTCCCAAAAGCAACGTGTTCTCATTGGAATTTGAGAACCATGAGGTGCATCTGCAAACCCTGCACTCATTCGTGCTTTCTAGTCACAACTATGACTTTTCCCCACACACAGCTGTGTCAGGGACTGAACTTCCATGGGTGCCAAGGGGTCTAAAGGCCAGGGTCATTGCCAGAGTAAGGAAATCATTTGATCATCAACAATTTCCTTAAAAATCATTTTGTCCAGTCCTGCCATTTTGCAGGTGGGTAAACAAAGGCTCAAATAGGAGATGGAATTTGTAGTTAGGGCTGGTTAGAGCTGCTATTAGGTGCATGGTGATATTTGCTGAACTGATGTGAATCAAGTCACCCCCCCACCCTCCTGCCTCCCACCACCCCTCCAACTATCCACCTCATACCCACCCCCCGCCACCACCAAATGGATTATCTGAATGACATAGTGAGCAGTGAAAATAATGCTTTTACTTCTGTTTCTTTGCATTCTGTCAAATATATACATGGAGACATTGGAATCAGAAACAGATTGTCTGGAATGAAAATGAATAGGGCTATAATATTTGTAAAGTAATTTCTTTTTGTGTCAGTGGTACTATTCATTATAGGAATTTAGAAAATAGAATAAGAAAAAATTTAAATCACCTATAGCAAAGCTATTCAGAGATACTACTATAAATGTAATGGTTATGTAGCCTTCTTATTTTTCTGTGTGATTTATAAAAATAGATCATGTACTCTTTTTCATTATCATCAACATTTTCCCAAGTAATTTTATAAGATTCTAAGTCTTTTGCAGTGGCTGACGTAATATTCCATTGTATGGTAATATCAAAATGTATCCATTTGAATCACAAATATTTCCTTTTGTTTATCATAAACAACCTTGTGATGAGCATCATTGTAGGAAACATTGACATAACTTTCTGTAGGATAAATCTGTAAAATTAGAATTGTTCTTTCAAAATTTTAAAAAAGATTTTAAGCCTTCAGTGAAGGTTTTCAATTTCCCTCACAAAAGCTTATACTCATGTATCCAAAATAAAACATGAAAGTAAACTCCTTGAACATATGAACTGTGGCTATTTTATTCAAGACTCTATAGAGTTCAGAATAGTGTCTAAAACATAGTGGAATCTCAATAAATAATTATTAGCCCAGAGCCTGGCATGTAGTGATGCTTCATAAATGTTAATTACAATTATTACTTCCTTTAAAGTTGTTATAATTCTTCTCATTGCACACACATTCTCAGTGCATGGAGACATTTTTATAGGTTTAGTTGGAATTATGTCTGAGAATAAACATAAAACTTCTGAAAAAATCCAACCTATCTCTTTTATACTCTCATGTGGATTGCTTCCTTTGTTGAATATCTCTAAAACACGTTCAGCTGGTTGCTGTCTTTTTTATTTTGTTTTGTTTTTTAGAAGCCTCGTTCATGATAGCTAGCGTATTTTTCTGCCAGCGTATTTTCCTTGCTGTCACTGGATGTCTGCTCAGGCTCAAAGAATACAACCCTTGGGGCAAATGAGCTCGAGCAAAATACTATTGAGTTTATGAAAAAACAAGGAAATGATAACAATCATGCCATCTCCAACATGGTGCTTTGTAGAGTGTCTGCTGGCTGGCCTTCCACGGTCCTCCCCCTTTAGGGGGTGGATATAATGGGCTTATTAAAAACATTGGCTTTTGGTTGGAACTGGAGTCTGCTCTCCTGGTTCTGTGTCTCTCTGTCTTGGTTTCCTCAGTTGTCATAGCAGTGCCTACTTCTCAGGTAGTCAGGAACAGCCCATGAGACAGGGCACATAAAGCTCTTAACACCAAGTCTAGCTCACAGTCACACCCAGGAAGCGGTGGCCACTGATACCAGAGCTGCTTCCTTAGCAGCGATGGAGAACGGAATGGACTTGACATTGGCTTCCAAATTCTAACAGATTAATAGGTTAAATTTTGCTGAGCCGGCCACTGGTGAAATCTTGGCAAATTTTATTGAGCCCATTTTCCACTTGGAGAAAATGGGACCCAAAGTTGCATAACAAATGCTTCTGGCATGCCAGGAATCCAGAAAAATGTTGGAACTGGAACTTTAACCAAAGTGTCTCTATTCCTATTTCAAATTGCCAGATGTCTCCATGATATCATACTAATGTGCTGGTGATGATCATGATCATCAGAATGCTGATGAAAGCTTGCGTAAAATGAGCACTTGTTTTTGGCCAGGCAGTGTGCGTCTGTATAGTTTCTCACAACCATCACCATGTAGGTGCTATTATTCCTAGAAACTGAGAGAATTTATTAATTTGACCAAGATCACATAGCTGGGAACTGTATAGTTCTATCAGTTCTATATGGAGTCATAACCTCTGTATTATGACTAATTATGCTAAGACACATTCTGCCCCACAACACCAACCATCCAGAAGCTAGTCTCTGCTCTCAGCGGAAATCAGTGAGAACATTGTTTCTAATCATTGAAATGACTTCCAAAGCACCAGGATTGAATATATAGACAGATCAGATCAATATTAGAATTTCAGCTCTGTTCCCTATCTGCAGTGAAAAATTTAAGTTCAGTGAAAAATATACTAAACCACTAGCTTTTCAAACTTGAAGTTCAGTGGAATTTATCTTCAAAGTCTTCTTGGAAAAATGTCTGCGTGAAATCCTGCTTTTCTTTGTAAGAAGAGGTTTATTTTGCCTGCATTTATTAGCTTTCTGGTTGAGCACGCGCAGCAGCAAGACAGCAGATTATTCAAACAAACAAGTCATGCTGGCGAGCACAGTAATAACCTCGTGATTTAGACGAGGCCTGGCTGCGGGAAAGGCTCTAGCAACAAGGCCTGCCACTGACTCAAGAGCTAGATCTGGACCGCATGCACATGCAGTAGCTTTGCAGAAGGAAAACACGCAGCTCTGTGGGTCGCCCAGGCTATTCTCATGGGTCTTTAAAACACATGGATTGAAGGCATGAATCCTAGTGAAGCAGACATTGAGAAATGAGTAACTTTCATGAGTCACCAACTTCCTGGGTATCCCCACAATAAAGTGCATGTTTATCTCAACTTCCTCTTAACTCTGTTCTCACCTGAGGAAACCTAGGGATACAGATGCTGCATCGTGCAGCTGTACGCGCAGAGCCTGAGAGAAAGCTGGAGAAAGAAAGGTGGGGTGACAGGTGCTGGCACTGTACCTCATCTCATTTCTCCCAAGAGCCTCTTTTTTTAAATTTGAAAACAAATGAAGGAAGGTAACTAGTACGGAAAGGTATTGTGTGCTCTGCCCTTCAGTTATTTCAGAGTTGAATGTCTGTGGACAAACCATGCCATTCAAACTAGTCATGCCTTTAATAAAACTGCCAAAATAAGTTATGGAATTCCTTACACAACTGTGAGGATCCCACAAAGATGCACTGGAGGCTACTTGAATTTTATTATTTAGGACATAGCATGGATAGTAGTGACTAGACAGCTGGACTGTATCATGATGATGACAACGACAGGGATAATAACCATGATGATGATGATGATAGTACCTAACATTTTGGTTTACCTACCATTGTGCCAAGGACAGAGCTACAACTTCATACATTACCTTATTTAGTCTTTGCAACACTTATAATGAAGACACTATTAATATGTCTATTTTACAGACCAACAAACTGAGGCTTAGAGAAGCCAAGTTCTTGTCCCAAGGCCACAGAGCTAGTGAGCAATAAATCTAGAGTTCAAACTCAAACAGTCTGACTCCAAAATGAAGACTCTTAATATTCTTGGTCTTCAAATATTTTTGAACACATATCCCATCAATAAAACTTTTTGAGACACTCCCTCTTTATAGTTATTTATAACTAATACTATACTAATATACGATGTACATAATAATATATATAAAGTATACATTTAAAAGAATGAACCACAAATGAAATAATGTTTGATTTCATTATATTTATCAATGAAAGAAAAGTATTTTTGATCTCATAAGAAGGTAATTATAATTAATGTTTTGATGTCAGGAGTATGTATAAATATGCTTCAGTATTTTTGGAAATTTTTATTTAATATTTTATGGAATGATAACTCAAAGGCCCAGTTTTGAGTTTTTTTCATTACTTGACCATGGCTGAAATAGATGCTTTAGAAAGGTCTTTAGGACCAAATGGGAGGTAGGTGTCACTGGCTGCACTTTTTAAATCAAGATTTGTGTGTTTCAGCTCCACCTATCTGTTATGTAGAGGTTTTTGTTGAAATCCAGCTAGTAAGTTGCTGTCTTTCCCGATGACAATCTATTGTTATTCAATAAATTTTGGGTCTTTATATCTTTTAAGAATTTGGGCAAAGACTTATGTGATCTTGTTAAAAGGACTCAGAAACCAGTTAGAGAAGGCTCACACTTGCCACAGGTGATCTGAGATTCGATAGAAATAATGACTACACAGCATATGATGTCAAATATGTTTAAAGCACAACAGTACTAAAATACACAAGACAAAACAGAACAAAAAATTGTAATTGGTCACCTTCCAAGTAGGCTAAGACACCAACCCATTATTTTGATCATGTAAATAAAGAGTAAGTATCAAGTATTCTTTTTTGTCTTTTCTGTATGAGCTGTACCGCAGAGTAAACAAATAATTGATGGAGGAGACTTTCCCTGTAGGTACTTGTTCTAGCTGGTACATAAAAAAAATAGTGAAAAACTGTAACCCCCCAATAAAATAATGCACTTAAGCACTTGTCATTGTGGGCTATTAACATTCCCAAAAGGGAATTAGTCACAATGTGACTACTGATTGACCCCAAATGCCCTCCCCTGCTGGCCTGATCGCCCCCAACTGCCCTGCCCTGCTGGCCCAGTAACTCCCAACTGCCCTCCCCTGCAGGCCTGGTCACCCCTAACTGCCCTCCCCTGCAGGCCTGGTCACCCCCAACTGCCCTCCCCTGCTGGTCCTGTCATCGCTAACTGCCCTCCCCTTCCAGCCCAGTTGCCCTCAACTGCCCTCCCCTGCTGGCCTGGTCACCCCTAACTACCCTCTCCTGCTGGCCATCTTGTGCGAGGGCATGAGGGTCAATTCGCATATTACCTCTTTATTATATAGGATAGTACTCCATTGTATGGTATGGTGATACAATAGTTTATTCAACCAGCCCCAAATAATGGATATTTGCTATTATAAATAATGCTTCAATAAATAGATGTGCATATATCTTTTTTTTAATTTGTCTCACCTACCTTTACAACCATGCCTAGTAGGTTAAGTTCATTACTCATGTCACACAACTATTACGTGCTGAGCTGGGATTCAAACCCCAGGTTGCTATTCAGCTCCAGAACCCAAGTTTGTATTTGCTGTGTCTTTATTATCCCAAGACTAAAACATTGGACCTGGAGTTATAGCAGTTCAATGTTGAGGTACTGATGACTGAAGTTTAAAAATTACCCTCCCTTTGATTCGTAAAAGTAAGTGGGGGGGGGGGGGGGGTTGGAGGGAGGCTAAGTTTTAAGAAGGAGAAAATCCAAAACTTAGATCCATAGGGGGAAAAATAGAAGTTCCTGGTGGTGGAAAAACTTAAGGTGCACCATTCTTGATTGTACTTGAAACTGGGGCACAGGCCAGAAACATACAGTAATGAGACAGCTCACCCAGGCCTCAAACTGGCCACTTCAGTCATCTCTGTTCAAAGAACACCATACATTTTGTTGTTTGTTTTCTTTCCGAAACTACAGGAATATTCTGGATGGGGTGGCAGATGATATTATTGAAAAGATAATAGTCTAGACCAGCCGTGGGCAAACTACGGCCCGCGGGCCGGATCCGGCTGTTCTATCCGGTTCTCTTGCTCTCCCCTCCGCTCCTTTACTTTGAGTTTATATTAGTTCACACAAACACTCCATCCATGCTTTTGTTCCGGCCCTCCAGTCCAGTTTAAGAACCCATTGTGGCCCTTGAGTGAAAAAGTTTGCCCACCCCTAGAGACTATATTAAAAACTCCTGGAATAAAATACTTAAATACCAGACAATTTCTGAGGCCATTTTTCCTCTTGTCTAGAGTTTGGCCCCCAGGTAACATAGTATCTCTGCTTTTTATTTTTATTTTTTATTTTTATTTTTTTTAAATATATTTTATTGATTTTTTACAGAGAGGAAGGAAGAGGGATAGATAGTCAGAAACATCGATGAGAGAGAAACATCGATCAGCTGCCTCATGCACACCTCCCACTGGGGATGTGCCCGCAACCAAGTTACATGCCCTTGACCGGAATCGAACCCGGGACCTTTCAGTCCGCAGGCCGACGCTCTATCCACTGAGCCAAACCGGTTTTGGCAGTATCTCTGCTTTTTAAATGTGCATGTCCTTTTAGAGAGAGAAATTTAGCCATCCTTCATGGCCAAACTTGACCCATGAAGACATTTTTCCTGTGTTGACTACAGGGAAACTTGTGAGTCAGAATTTACCTGTTCTTTCATTATGCACTAAGAAATGGGACATGAACTCATGCCATCCATTGGGCATCCTGAGGGCCAACTAGAATAGTAGCTCCAAAAGGGGAAGGTTTTCTGCTTTTTAAATCACTGTTGAACCCTCAATGCCTAGAACAGTGATTGATACATAGTGGTGCTCAATTAATAACTGAATGAACGAATACATGGATGAATGAATTTAGGCTCCAGAAATTTGAACAGTAAGTGCTTATGTTAAACTTTACAGATACTTCATTAGTCTGCTTTGTGCAAAAATTACCAAGGAGGGAAAATGTTTTCCCCCTCAGTCTCCTGTCTTTGGCTATCCTTTCCTTTCTCCAAAGATTTCCAACTAGTTCTAGAATGATGCTTCTCTTCTTCCCTGCCCTCACCACCAGTCCAGATCTTTCAATATAGCCTATGTCAGCTTAGTATTGGAAGGTCGGGGTGGGGGTGCTTAGAGCATTAGGATATGAATGATTAGAAATAGATATTTAGATTTTTAAAAGAGCTTCTTAGAACTAAAAAAAAAACCCCTCAATTAAATTGTGAGGGTCCTGGGGATCAAAAGGAGATGAAGAGTTTCAGTGAAGTGGAGGATGTAAAACCTTCTCTGGTCTCTTATTGTTAATTTTTAAAATCAAAGAGGCAATTTTCCAAAAGGTGGTCTCTGAGATGCAGACTTGGAATCCACCTTCTGCATAACCTTTCCCTCTCGTGGTCTGCTTGGCTTTGGGTACCGGCTGCCCTGCGGTGCCCTCGCTCACTCCGCTGCCATCAGCTCCCCACACAAACACAGCATGTCCCGGCTCCCAGCAGTAGTTTCCTCTGAAGTCTAGTCCTCTGTGCCCTCTCCATGGAATTGACCTTGCTCTTTCCAGAAGCCTTGTCCCACATGGCCCCCTTTCTATTTCTGCTCCAGGATTCTCGGCTGCCCATGCTTGTTGTCAAGTGTGTCATTGTCCCTTCATCCTGGTCTGTCAAAGGCCCAGGAGGCTGACCCAGCACATCTGCTCTTCTCTGGGCTTCCACACCCAACTTCAAAGCTGCTTGCTCTTTGAAAGAAGTGGGTCTGTGTAGGAATGGCTTTTCTTTTTCTAAATTGGAGTGTCTCAATGGGGTGCATGTCCTCACATGCCCCTAAATTTCTCTTGCCCACAGATTCACTGCTTTTGTGTTTGGCAGCAGCCAACTCAGCAAAAGGGCTGATGGCTTTGTCTGCTGTGGGTCCTCAGAGCAGTAAACACTGCTGAGAGGAACTGTGGAGCCCCCCTCCTGGTTATGTACTATGTGAATACAGTAGTGTGTCCTCTCACCCCCAGGAAAACACATATCCTACAACCCAAGGTTCCCTGTCTCCAAAATGCCTCATTTACATCAGTAACCAGAGTTCCAGATCATGAAGCAAATTGGACCCTACTAAGCATAAGCCAGCTTTTTCTTTTCATAAATGTAGAAACTGAAGTCCTAGAGAGAGTGATCAGGACTAACACTCACTGGGTAGCACCTAACTGCCAAGTCCTATGATAGCCTTTATCTATACTAATAATAGAGGAATATGCAAATTGTCTGTGACACCATCACAGTAACAGTAACAACCAAACAGCAGGCTGCTTGGGGCGACCAGGCCTGCAGGGGGGTTAGTGAGGGACGACTAAACGACTGAATAGTAGGCTGCATGGGGTGACCAGGCCAGCAGGGGGGTTAATGAGGGATGAGCAAATGACTGAACAGCAGGCTGCATGGGGTGACCAGGCTGGTTGGGGGGCAGTTGGTGGAGACCAGGCCAGCGGGAGAGGGGCAGTTGGGGGCAACCAGGCCAGCAGGGGAGCAATTGGGGGTGAATAGGCCAGCAGGGGAAGGCAGTTGAGAGCAGTTGGGCTGGCAAGGGAGGGCAGTTGGGGGGGACCAGGCCTGCAAGGGAGGGCAGTTGGGGGCAATTGGGCTGGCAGGAGAGGGCAGTTGGGGGCGGCTAGGCCTGCAGGGGAGGGCAGTTGGGGGTGACCAGGCTGGCAGGGGAAGGTAGGTGGGTGTGACCAGGCTGGCAGGGGAGGGCAGTTGGGGGCAACCAGGCCAGCAGGGGAGGGCAGTTGGGGGTGACTAGGCTGGCAGGAGAAGGTAGTTAGGTCTCCATCCCCAGCAGCTGAGTGAGTGGGTCTGTGGTGGGGCCACAAGCATTGATGTTTTCTATAAGCTTCATGGGTAATGCTGACACCAATGGCGAACCCCCAAATTTATTGAGTCTCTTGGCTACTACTGGGACTTGGAGTTCAGTGATTTAAATAAAAAAGGTTTCTCTCCTTAGGAGCAGTGGAGCAGGAAAGACAGACAGAGTTCATGCCTTACATTAACTTTAGAATAAATGCCAGGGGTCGGGATGAAGGAGTTCAGAGATGGGGCTTTTAGCTCAGGGGCTGGAGGAGCCCTCACAGAGTGGTGACCTTTAACAGCATTTGATAGGCAAGTAAGCTTGAGCCAAGTGAGGAAAGTGAAGGTAGAAGACAGAAGGAAAGGCCCTTAAATGACATTACTAGCCAAAAAAAAAAAAAAAAAAAAAAAAAAAAGGAATAAGTGAAACTGTGAACACATATAGAAAAATGGAATTTGAATTATTGTTAACAAATCATAGGGGCAATCTTCTAGACATAGTATAAAACTATAAAAGTCTGTTTCCCAATTGTGGACAAATATTACAAAAGAGTAAAAGAGTTTCCTCAAGGAGATTTCAGTAATATCCCATGCAGACTACCCATGTGCTCACCAGTGCATGAAATAAACACTGCTTGGCCTGGTCAGCATGGCTTAGTTATTGAGCATTGACCTTTGAACCAGGAGGTCATGGTTTGATTTCCAGTCGGGGCACATGCCCGGTTGCGGGCTCAATCCTCAGTAAGGGGCATGCAGGAGGCAACTGATCGATGATTCTCTCTCATCATTGATGTTTCTGTCTCTCTCTCCCTCTCCCTTCCTCTCTGAAATCAATTAAAAAATAATTGCTTGTCCATTATTAGGACAAATGACGTCACTCAGGAAGAAAGTTCACCCTCTAGGTTGCTTCCCAAAACTACTTCTTAGTCAGGTGGAGCAAGATTAGATCACCGATGCCTTTAAAATATCAGTAACACAACATCTTGGGGGAGGGACTGAACTGTGATAAATACCATTTTAATGAGCCAGAATTCATGTGTGAGTGCAGAAAGGTCCCCGAAACTCCTGCACAGCCCCACTGGTTCCCGCTGCCACGAGGTGTTAGGAGATGGAACTCAGAAACACTGATGGCTTTTTATTCTTTCCTGCCTCTGACTTTCAGGACTAGCTCCAGTGGAAGGATTCTCCCCTGTCCAGCTTAGGTCTGCATTACATATGCTGTTATGCTTGGCTCCCTTTTTATATAAACTCTGTGTATTTAATTAACATACTTTATTTGTTAGAGCAGAAAATACAGAGAGTTCCCACATTCTGAGTATTCCCTTCCCCCAACACAGTTTTTCCTATTCTTAACATCTTGCATTAATGTGGTACATCTATACATGTAAAAGCCTAATATGCAAATTGCCCCTTTGGGTGGGAGTTCAACCGACTGGGAGCTCGACCGCTCATTATGACATGCGCTGACCATCAGGGGGTGGTGTGGAATGAAGGAAGGTCCTGGGGAAAGGAGGCCCCGGCCAGCAGCCGCAGCCACTAGGGACCATACCCATGAATGAATTTCTTGCACTGGGCCTCTAGTTTGTTATAAATAGTGATCCAATATTGGTACATTATTATTAACTGAAGTTCATCATTTGCATTAGGGTTTACACTGTAGTTCTAGTGTTTCCCAGTTTCAGAACCTTCTGACTTTGTCCCATTTCTTCTCTGCCCTTCTGTATCACAAATCAAGATTGATGGAGCAGGGTAAGGCCTCCTCATCCCTCACAATTCCCCAGTAGCCTGAAGAGTGACCGCTGATCAATTCTATCTTCTCTCACTGTTCATGACAGACAGGACAGGTTCTTACCTAAATCAGTTTCAGAAACTCCATGTCACAGTTTGAGAGGTGATACATTAAAGTGAGGGTGGGGGATGTCCGGCCCAATAAATCATTTGGTCTGGCCCTGCCAAGTCATTAGGGGTAAGTTAATTACGTGTTTGACCAAATATAGCAGGCTAATTTTTTTATGGTTGTTGTTAATCCTCACTGAGGATATATTTTTTCCCATTGATTTTTAGAGAGAGTGGAAGGAAAGGGGAGAGAGAGAGAGAGAAACAGAGAGAGAAACATCGATGTGAGAGAGACATATATCAATTAGTTACTTGACCCTCTGGTCTGCAGGCCAACACTAACCATTGAGCAAAACTGCCAGGGCTAGCAGGCTAATTTTTAAGTTGCTAATTTTGTTTGGCCTGCAAATGGTGTTATAAATATTCAAATGGCTCTTGGCAGAATAAAAGGTTCCCCACCCCTGCATTAAAGGGTCTTCTATAACCTGTATGTAGACTGCATTCAGATGTTTAGGCTTTCCCTCTGGAAACAATTGCTAATGATAATTCACAGCGAAACCTCATAAGACTCAGGATGGTGTTAGTAATTTCACATGTTCCTGAGCTGGTCTTTTTCATC